>NC_134234.1:140588417-141920560 GCF_965152275.1 Natator depressus
TGACCACCTGTGAAAAGTTTGGTTTAAGCCATTTCTTAGCATCACACAGGAATGCTTTGGCACAGGTAGAGATAGAATCTAGTTCTCTAGAGTGGCATTCAATTATCTGAACTATAAGACCATCCTCTCTCTTCCTCAATCCCCTGCCTCGTTCACTAGACCCCTTCCAACTTCTGCAACAAATTAAGAAAGGGTCATGCAAAAAGCCTCCTTTACTACTGTGAGGAAGTGGGATTTTTTGTAATATATATTATTAGGTATATATGTTACAAAATTGTTATTATAATATTGGTTCTGTTCCTCAGTTTTCCCCATAATATGCTTTGCTACCCAGTGGGGAAAACAGAATTAAGTTTGCTTTCAGGGAAGACAGAATCATAGGTCTGTATGTCACTTCCCCATCTGGGTGGAATGAAGAGTCATTAAGGAAGTGGCTGAAACTGACGCAGATCAGCCACAGGGGCCAGAGAGACAATGCAAGCTCCACTTACCATGGATTTTCTGGTCTCTCAGCAGAGACTGCAGATCAAGAACAAAAGACTGAGATGTGAGGTGGGAGATAACAGATGGCTTCTGGAAGGAGGTTGGGGGGGCACTCACTTGGAAAATAACTAAGGAAAAGGGTCAGAGACTCTGTCTGAAAATGGGGTTCACTACAGCTTGGCTGATGCTCTGGGCTGACCAGAAGGGACTGTGCTTTAACCTTCATTTCCCTATGCTAACCTACGAACTTCCTATGCTCTGTTCCAGTTGACTAAAACTCCACTGTTTTGAAAATGCGACTTGATTGTCAATGTAAATGCTTGGTGAGGTGCACTTGTAACCCACACACCTTCTGGGTGTGGTGTTCTGCCCCATCCAGTGGCACCGAGATCACTTAGAGAGAGATTAAGGAGTCTGCTACAGCCTTAGCTAAGTGCTATATGGCTTTTAGGTCATGCAGAAGAGGCTCATGCATTTAGCTCCAGAGGTCCGAGGTTCGATCCCACCCACCAATGACAATAATCCCTAAAAAACGGACAAATCTCTACCAGCTGTCTCCCTCAGTTGGACTCACTGAACAGAGCTTGTGTGTGTGTGAAGCGGGAGTGCTGAAGACCCAGAGTTTCAGTCTAGGAGGCAGCGAGGCAGCGTTGCCTACCTGCATAAAGAGCTTGATCCCTTGGGAGTCTGGCATATCGAAGGGGTTTCTCCAAGAGATGGTTCCAAAGCTGAGGGTGTTGCTCCAATCCTGTGGAATGTGACAACTGCGGAACCCTGACTTGTTCCCTGAGCACCATCCATCCTCTAACAAACCCCTAATCCTGTGCAAAATAATTGTCAGAGGTTTATAAACTGCTCAGATTAGAGAAAATTTTCACGGGGATGGCAAAAAGGGCACATCCCTGACACCACGGCAGCCCATTTGCCTAATTTCAAGTCACTGCTCCAAAGCACAGAGACACTAGACCTCAATGAAGATGGTTAGAATCTTTTTAAATGGGCAAAACAATGTAGTTTTGTAGTAGGAATTGGCTGAACCATTTCAGCTGAAAATTTCTCAAAAAAAATTCAGTGTGAGGCAGACACCAGCCAAGGATAATTTTGGCCTCAATGGTTAAAATGTCCTATAATGGAAAGCATTATTTATTATCTATTATTTATTGCACAAAGCTCAGTAAACAGCAAAAATTTCATAACAAGTATGATGCCAGGTACAAATTTGTAGGGTTTTTTTTGTAGAGCTAGAAACTTGCATAATTCTCACACGAGATTACATGAAAAATCTTCTCCTTCCCAGCAGCCAATAAGGGAGGAGTGAGAACGTGAGACTAGCCCCTTCTAGCGGGTTTCATATTCAGGACACAAAACACCTATACTTGAGCAAGTAACGATTGTAACTCAGGACCGCTATGCTCACCGCTCTGCAGCAGCACTGCTTGGCTCTCTGCCATAGGAGCAGGGAGCCTGGAACTCAGAGCCCAGGCCCCAGCTAAGGGCATGGGACAGCCCCACCATGTCAGGGCTTCCAGGCTCTCCGCTTGGAGGCAGCAGCCTTTCAGGCTCCCAGTGCTCCGGCTCTAACTGTGGCTCAGTCTCCGCCTAGAAGACTAAAATTCCTGGGACTGGCTCCTAGAGTCTGCAACTCTGGGGCAGCTGGACTTAATGACCTCTTGAGGTGCCTTCCAGCCCTATGTTTCTATGTTTTAATTTAATTGGGTAGCCATAGCAGATATCCTTTGCAAAGGGTAAACACATTAGCACAATCTAAAAGTAATCTTGATGAATTCATGTTGTGATGCATATGCCTTTTATTGTTCCAAAATTAGGAGGAATTTTATATTGAGTAATACAGACCCAATTTTATGCAAAGCAGATACAGAAACAGAAGGATTAGACCAAAACTTAAGAACTTTTTGCCCATTTGGTGGTGGTGGGGGGGGAAACTTGTGAGAACAACATTTTCTTAGGGCAACACTAATTGTTCCACTGGCACAGAAAAAAGATACACTCACTACAATACATAGACACCCAGCAAAAGGAAATACTGAAATATTTCTGAGGGTCAGGCAATCACACCACCTCATTAAAGCTGTTAGGCAGGATAGGTGCTATCCCTTCAGGCTACATAAGGGAACATGGAGCCTGATATGTAACATTTCCTGCTTAGTGTTAGCTGAAACTGGAAAACCACTGCCCAAGGCCTAGATGGTTCATGCAAGCCTGGGTAGTTGCTAGGCAATGCAGGTTCCAAGAGGTTCCCCTGGGGTCTGATAACTGCAGGGGTGGAGAATTGATTTGATTGTAGCTCTGGGTGGGTGGGTGGCTGGAAGAGAAGCAGCAGAAACACCACAGAAGCAGACCAAAGGCAGCAAGGAAGCCCCAGAGACTGCCAAAGAAGCACTTGTAGCATGATCCAGACAAAAAGCTAGGATAACTTTCGGGCAGAGTTTTGCCTGGAAAGAGGCTTGGAATTGTAAACAAAGAAATTGTCTCCTACCGTTTGATTCCTACTGTGTTCATAAAAACAGGACTTTGCGTATATTCTTTGTAAATAAATAGGACTGCATCAGAGAAATACCTGATCATCATCAATTACTCCTCCTAATGGAAAACCTCCATCAAGACACCAACAAATCAGCTAATCAGCACCAGTGACACTACTTTGTCCTGGCCTGGGATGAAAGGACAACTGATTGTGGTGCATATAGTTACTTTCAGAAAGCACAAAAATAAGCTTCATGAAGTCCGAGAGCAACCATGACAAAGGAAAGAATTCGCAGCTGAATTTGTCAAAGAAACACGTTTGCTCTTAATTGATTTCTACTCTATATTTATGGAAATTTGAAAACTAATAAGCAGTAGAATGGTGATTGCCCATATCAAGTCACAATATGCAACGCACAGAATACCAGAGATTCAATTACTGACAACATATCCAAATACAGAATTTCAGCAGTTCACCAAGAGCTGTCACTTTGAGCACATCGCCTCTTTGCCAAGATACCCACAGACAAATGGCAGGGCCAGAAGAGCTAGTCAGACAATGAAAACCCTTTTAAGAAGCTTAACATATACAATTCTGTATCTACAGTTTTGATCTGCAATCTGTAAATTATATCCCTTCCACTCATGACTGGTAATATCTGACAGAGATATTGTGCCTTGGCTGGTAGAAATTTGCTCTATGCAAGAGCAGGGTGCTAGTTTCCAAAAGTGAGTGCTTACTAGACTCCCACTAAAAAACAAACCTGAAATCTTGTGCAAACACCCACACAAATATCAGCAGTAAGCATATTGGCATCAGTTACAGCCTACATACAACTCCTGTAGCCCATAGGGTTTCTTTTTTATTATATTATTTTTGGTAAAACAAGTTTTAGAGTTTGAAGTTGCATACTGTGGAGATTTGAAAGTAATAAAGGATGATAGCAAAGGCTGGACACCAGGAAATAGATGGAAACATGAACAGCTAAATGCTTTAGCTTCCATACACTTGTAAATTAATTGGGGAAGGCATCAAGTCACACACTGCATGTCACTTATGCGGATGGCAGCTTGAACATCACACTGGATACTACACATGCACTACAGACATACTAGCAGAAAGCAAAAATAACACAGTTGTACAAGTAAAAATTCCTTACTGAAAGATTGCAACTCTTCTAGAACTAGTTTTGCTATGGAATGCATTTATTTACTTGCAGCAAGTTTAAGGGAAACTACTACTGGGCACAAGAACAACCCCTTTTATGCACTGGTGTTAAAAAGCAACTGTCAGCTAAATAGACTTGAAAACCCTTAAGTAAGTTTAAATTAACTCAAGCTCTGAGCATACACGTGACCTACCACATTTATCAGTTTCTCAGCCATTCATCTTGAGTACGTAGTCAGCTCTGCAAAGCTGGCTGTAACATTCTTGCTAGGTCTGAAAAAAGACTTTTTTCCTGATCACTTCTGAAAAAAAAGTAGGATTTTTTTTTTTAAATTACTGACTCTTGTCCCACCCTCTCAGAACAACAAAATCTGTGTATTCAAATTTGCACTTGTTTAAACTTTAAAACCAGTTTAATTAAACTGGAGCAGAACTCCCCACATGGCATGATTGAGAATTAGGTCCTCAGGATGTGCAAAGACTCTTTTCAGACAGAGCAGTGTAAGGAAACCTTAGTGTAAATGTGAATCAGGCTCTGAGTTTAACTCATGCAAGAACCCTACTTCTTCATCCATTTAAGTCTCAAAAAGCTACTTTGTACAGAAGTCACAGTAATGAGTATAGTCAAGAAAGTGTGCAGTACAACATGGGTGTGTGGAAAGTCTGCCACAGTCTACGGCGTGTCAAAAAGTGTGAATCTTCCACAGAAAAAAATGTTATAGATTAAAAGTTCCACTAGCTCTGATTGCAACCAAGGAGGCTGCTGAACTGCTGTGGCTGGACAGCTCTAAATGGGAAGTGGGAAGACAGTCCCTATAAGGAAGAGTTTGAATCAGAGGAATACGGATTCATTTGTGTGACCTCTCCTCCACTGGAGGTTGCTGTGTAACTCCTTTAAACATATAAAGGTGTGAATATTATTTTCCCCATCTGCAGAAGGGGGACCTTTTCCCTGCCTTGAATAAACTCTCTTCGTTGACATATAGTATCTGCCACCACTAAGGTTGTTCATAGCTCAACAACTCTATGTGCTCTGCTCCTTGTCGGCAGTGATCACTTGATTCAAGGATGATCTCTACCACAGATTGACATATGGGTCCGGAGAGGACTCAGGAGTCTGACCCTGGAACCACAGATCCGCCCACAGTAGGTATAGATATTTTCTGGCAAGTCAGGAAACAATTCTTGACCGGGTCCTGACCAACATTCCCAAGGAGGACAAGATCATTCTCCTCAGAGATTTTAATGTTAGAGTCGGGCAGGAGTCAGATCTCTGGAATGGCAATATCAGAAAAGAAGTAGGAAAGGCTAACTCAAACAGCATCCTCCTCCTGAGCAAATGCGTAGAATGTGGCCTGGTCATCACCAACACCATCTTTAGACAAAGTGAGAAGTATAAGACCACCCGGAGATGCCCAGACATTGACACCTTCTTGACTATGTTATTGTCCGAGCTTGAGATTGGAAGGATGTCCGCATCACGAGGGCCATGTGGAACCGATGACTGTTGGACATACCATCGCCTTGTTAGAGCCATCATGAATTTCCAGATTGCCCTGAGGCATTGTAAGCAGGCAAAATCAGTAGGAAAGAAATTAAAACGTCAAGTCTCTTCCAGATATAGTTACTTCAGCAGGGTCTCCAAGGGAGATTCGCCGCCGTACCTACAGCTGATGTTGATAATGAAAATTTCTGGAAGGGATTAAAGGCTGCCATTCTCTCAGCAGGTGCTAGGTCCATTGGCTATGCCTGCTACACATAGCTGTATGTTCTCTTACACAATGTTACAACTGATCATTTGTTATTATTCATTTTACATTTTATAAGCGTCACCTCTGAGGGAAAACAGGCTGGCAAAACACAAATGTAAGGTACCATCTCCCTTTGTTAAGAATAATGAAAAGAACTAATGTTTCAGCAGCCACATATGCGGTTACTGTTCTCCTGCTTCTGTACAATAATTGCCTCTCACAATACAATCTCACACCCCTGCACGTTTGTGTTTATTTGCATCTGTCTTGCCTTCCATACTTATACATAAAATGTTTTTAAGATATGGACAATGCAGTTCTAGAAAAAAAGCAGAAATTTGGTCTTGCAAATATATGAGTTATGGAATTTCAAACTTCAAAGAGAAAATCTAATGATTTGATTTCCTGATAAATCAGTGCATCCCCCATGATAGTACAGTTCTAGCATCACAGTCAATCTGCATATTCAGATGGTGGTAATTTTTTTTCCCCCTAAACATATAACCTCTTCATTCTCTGCAGATATTTCAGTGGGAATGTGAGAGCAGTCAGTTATTCCCACAAATTGCGGGAAAGGGGGAGAGAAACCAACAATGCATGAAGACTATGCATTGCTTTCTGCTGCTGCTGCGAGGGTGGCAGGAAATACAGTCACTGTTTTATAGTATAACATCCAGAAATTGAGTAAGACAGTAGCATACAGGATGCAAGCTGTTCCATAACCAAGCCCAAGACTACAATACACTGAATAATGTAAACAAAATTATTGGCTGAAAAAATTAGTATTTGGCTATTGATAGAAAGGGAAGGAGGACTCCACACACACACACACACAGATTAATTGATCTTCTATAGCAATGGTAAAATAATAAAATATTAATACAAATTTGTTGGATAAATGTTTTGACAGACCTGAAAGAACCATGTTTTGATGGCATAGCTGTAAACACGTAGCTTGGGGGAGTGGCCACCTATGTCAACAGCTTGATTTGCCTTTCAATTGTCACTTTGCTTCTCTTCCTCTCAGCCTATTCTCAACTGCAAAGCTTCCATCTCAGAGTAATTTTCCTCCATGTGTGCCCTGGGCCTACTAGTCTTCCATCTGTATCTCTACAACACAAACCATTTTCAGTTCTCTAGTAAGCAACCTGCGGCCTCCTCCAGTTGGCTATGGAAACCTATCTAATGATTTTGTTGCCCACCACAAGTTAGTGCTGGTGACCATGCCAACCTCTGCTTGTCAGCTATAATGTTTCTCAGTATTTCCTGGCTCTCAGCCCGTCTCACAACAGCATTGTTTCCTGATGTTGATTACTAAGGAACATCCCTTATTTACATCATTTAAGTAGCTTTCATGTCTATAAGGAGAAAAGGAGTACTTGTGGAACCTTAGAGACTAACCAATTTATTTGAGCATAAGCTTTCGTGAGCTACAGCTCACTTCATCGGATGCATACTGTGGAAAGTACACAAGATCTTTTTATACACACAAAGCATGAAAAAATGGGTGTTTACCACTACAAAACACAAACACCTACAAGATCTCTATCAAGCATTCTTACAACTACAATACCCACCTGCGGAAGTGAAGAAACAGATTGATAGAGCCAGAAGAGTTCCCAGAAGTCACCTACTACAGGACAGGCCTAACAAAGAAAATAACAGAACGCCACTTGCCGTCACCTTCAGCCCCCAACTAAAACCCCTCCAACGCATTATTAAGGATCTACAACCTATCCTGAAGGATGACTCAACACTCTCACAAATTTTGGGAGACAGGCCAGTCCTTGCCTTCAGACAGCCCCCCAACCTGAAGCAAATACTCACCAGCAACCACATACCACACAACAGAACCACTAACCCAGGAACCTATCCTTGCAACAAAGCCCGTTGCCAACTGTGCCCACATATCTATTCAGGGGACACCATCAGAGGGCCTAATAACATCAGCTACACTATCAGAGGCTCGTTCACCTGCACATCCACCAATGTGATATATGCCATCATGTGCCAACAATGCCCCTCTGCCATGTACATTGGTCAAACTGGACAGTCTCTACGTAAAAGAATAAATGGACACAAATCAGATGTCAAGAATTATAACATTCATAAACCAGTCGGAGAACACTTCAGTCTCTCTGGTCACGCGATTACAGACATGAAAGTTGCGATATTACAACAAAAAAACTTCAAAACCAGACTCCAACGAGAGACTGTTGAATTGGAATTCATTTGCAAATTGGATACAATTAACTTAGGCTTGAATAGAGACCGGGAGTGGCTAAGTCATTATGCAAGGTAACCTATTTCCCCTTGTTTTTTCCTACCCCCCCCCAGACGTTCTTGTTAAACCCTGGATTTGTACTGGAAATGGCCCACCTTGATTATCATACACATTGTAAGGAGAGTGATCACTTAAGATAAGCTATTACCAACAGGAGAGTGGGTTTGTGTGTGGGGGGGGGAGGGGGAGAAAACCTGGATTTGTGCTGGAAATGGCCCAACTTGATTATCATACACATTGTAAGGAGAGTGATCACTTTAGATAAGCTATTACCAGCAGGAGAGTGGGGTGGGGGGAGAGAAAACCTTTTGTAGTGGTAAACACCCATTTTTTCATGCTTTGTGTGTATAAAAAGATCTTGTGTACTTTCCACAGTATGCATCCGATGAAGTGAGCTGTAGCTCACGAAAGCTTATGCTCAAATAAATTGGTTAGTCTCTAAGGTGCCACAAGTACTCCTTTTCTTTTTGCGAATACAGACTGACACGGCTGTTACTCTGAAACCTATAAGGAGAAAGTGTTAAGACAAAGTATACGAAAAATAAATGAATGTCATTTAGGGCGAAGGAATACCAACAGTTAGTGTGTGTGTGTGTGTGTGTGTGTGTGTGTGTGTGTATACATGTGGTACTATAGACACAAATTACATATAGAAACTATATTAAAAAGAACATTAAGGTTGCAAAGTCAAGTACTCCAAGTTAAGTGCCAGAATTAAGGTTGTCTGTGTAATCCTAATTTGGACACTTTGTCCAAATGTATTATAATAGTCTTACCCAACATCACATGGGAAGCCTGTGGCTGAACCACAATCACAACCCCTCTGCTTGATCCTGGGCAATGCCAAAAACACAAAAAAGGCCCTCTCCTCTTCCAATTTTCTGCCTTATTAACTGCATGTCCTGTGCAATGACAGGAGTCCTATAGAACAAGTAGTACACTATTGTTTATTTAAAGTCTATCATAATGGCAGTACGTGTTTTATACATTTCACATGTCTCATTAAGGTTGATTAGTACCAATATGTATAATCAACTATGTAGTTTATAGACTACTTCCTGAAACTAATTCAGTCTGACAGAAAAGGTATTGTCACGGGTGGTCTACTCCCCAGTAAGGGCACCTTCCTGTGAGTGCATCTTAGAATTAGCTCCACTCAGGTCTGATGCCCCATTCTGCTGCATGCCCTGCCATCTCTCTCTCTGGCTCCGTGACTCAGAGTACTTGTCTTTGTGGCTTGGCCCTCCGGCCAGGTAACTACAGTCTTCCCCTTCTGGATAATTTCGCAAATAGTGTATCTGGTATTTCAAATAAATCCTTCGAGGACATGGGTGACTACAATGCAGTCCACAGAATTTCGCAATCAGAACTGAATTGTGATCCTGTTCAGACCAAGAGGCAACACTGCATGCTGAGACCTGTCGTTTCTACAGGTCATAGATCTGTTTTAAAAAATGAAAAAGGGGCAACGTACTCAGTTTTAGACTGATTTAGTGCAGTCCTAGTGCTCCAGGTAAGTTGGGCAACGTTTGGGCTCCTTTAAATTAGGCACCTGCTGCTATAAATGGCATTCCAAACAAAAAGCCTTTTCCTCAGGATTCCTAGCTGCTTCACACATTGTGATAGATTGTTCAGGGTTCGATCAGAAACGTAGAGAGAGAAAAACAGGAACTGGCTCATAGTGATTAAGAAGTCTTGAAAATAAAAACAAAAAAGGGAAGAAATAGAAAATGGGGCTGTGTTGCAGAATTCAGTTTTCATAGGAAGGAATCAAATAATTTGTACTGTCTGAGCTGATATGGAACGTGGAATTTTTGGCACATAACAGCCTCATGATGAATGAGAACACAAACAAAAATCAATGGCTTAGCTGTAGAAAGAACAAGTTTTCCCTAGCAGTAAAGACTTGATACTGGCCGGCAGCCTAATTTCATTAGGAAATGCATTCCAATTAATGGAAGCTCTGCAAACAAGAGATAATTGCCAAGGCAAGAGACTGAGAAAAGGTTTAACAGCCTTCCAGCTTCTTTTTCTTGTTTGTGGTTCACTCTGATCTGTTTGCACTTCGGTTTTTTAAATGCAGTTTAGTTTCTGGAATCACATACCTTTTCCATCACATAAGGTTCCCCTTTGTTCACTACCATACTGTCCTCACCAACACAACACTAACTGTGAAGTTTGGCTTGTTTGAGAAATGATATACTTTCCTTCTTAGAACTCTTCCCTTACATGCAAGTTTCTTCATTATTTCTGCAGTACTTGTTTATACTGAATTTGATGCACAGGAGATCCTCAAAAAGAAAAGGAGCACTTGTGGCACCTTAGAGACTAACAAATTTATTTGAGCATAAGCTTTCATGAGCTACAGCTCACTTCATTGGATGCTCACAAAAGCTTATGCTCAAATAAATTTGTTAGTCTCTAAGGTGCCACAAGTACTCCTTTTCTTTTTGCGAATACAGACTAACACGGCAGCTACTCCAAAAGGAGATCCTCAGCAGCTCCATGCCCTGGGCCAAATTTACTGCTGCCGTAAATGGGTACAACTTTCCTGCAGCCAGAATTTTGCCCACTTATCCCCTGGTGAATTTGATCCCTCATTTGCACAATTGTCCCACGAACACAATGTATCTGTTCTCCAGCTTATTTCAGTAGAAATATAATGCAAATGAGCAATATTGGATGCTCACAAATGCAGTTCCTTTTACCTTTAGAAGACTGTTTCAGATAGTTTATTAAAACCAATCTGGGTGTTTACTTATTCCATCTGCATGGATATGGAAACTTGAGAAGCCCTACCTCCCATATTTCCTATAAAAAGAAGCAATTTTGTTCTTTGCTCTCTTGAACATTACGCACTAATATTTCTAAAATGGCTTTTCATCATCTCAATCAATATCGGCCTTGACCTAGACAGTCATCATGCAGCCTGTCATGATGTTTTGCAAAGTAGCTCTTTCCACACAGCACTCTTCAGGGGATTTATTACCCTTTCACCCCCTTTGCAGCATATCAGATGGCATCAGAAAGGGAGATAGAAACACAGAAGCACTTACTTTCTCTTTGGATTTTCCCCTCCTGCAAAGTCTGACCAAGAAAGAGATTTCTAAGTTGCGTAATTCCATCTAACATTGTGGGGGCAAAAGGAGGGAGATTTATTTTCTCACCCTCACACAGTCTTTACACACACATTTGCTTTCCTGTCTCTCTCCCATCTAAATAATCAAAACCAGCAGCTACCTATATTTTGAGGCAACTGTCCCAGTTTAGCCGACATGGACACCCAGTGCTCTACACTTGTTAATTTATGTATCCTGTAGCTTACCTAGGCAACTCAAATCTCAGTCCCACAATCACAACCGAGCATTCAATAGCAGCATGAGTGTGACTGTGAATCAGAAAAGACAGAAGACTAAAGGGAAGCTAGGCAGTAGTATAGCTGGTGTAGGGCCTGGCAGTGGCACATAAACCAAAAGTACTATTGCAGCTGTGTATACCAGCGGTTTGGGAGACACTGGTTAAAACAGTTTCCAAATCAGTCCTATTGTATCCTTGGCCTTGCCCATCTTAACCATCCCTAAGCTACATGTAGGCTTGCTAGATGTGGCAGGTCAAGGTGCACCATTCAAATTTTGAAAGTGAAATGTTGTTTGTAGATACATAGTTTTAAAGAAGTGGGCCAGATTTATTAATATATCTTGCTGTCCCATTCTGACATCATGATATGATGAATATTTATGGTCTTCAAGCAGTACTGCCAAGTTGCTTGTCTGAGCTGCATTAGTATTTTTGGAAAGAATGACTTGGATTCCATCAGGGACAGGTGGCCTGGCAGCAGTGGTACGGAACTGTCAAACCATGCAATGTATATTTAAACCAAACAAGAGAGAGAGGAGATAAATCATTTCGTGTATTTAGCTTAGTATATTATTTGTGACAAATAGTCTTGCAGAATATTTCACCACCAAACACACTACATATAAAGGCAGTTTATAGGTCACAATACATCATGGAGTATGTGCCGTACCTCACTGCTAATTGTCAAAACTGAAGACTGCCTGTTTTTCAATCACTATCTGGTACCACTTCAGAGACAAGGCAACTAGCAAGTTTAGAGGGGTAGCCGTGTTAGGCCGTATCCACAAAAACAACAAAGAGTCCTGTGGCACCTTGCATCTGAAGGCTTGCTACTTAAACACAGCACTAACAAAAATGGAGTACAAGGGAAGAATTCAAAAGGAGAAAGTAATCAGTAAACTCTACCACCACATGTCAGCCAATTACAAACTCTGAATAGCTTTAGTTTACTTAAATAGTGTGCATTACAGTTTGGGCCGTAGGCTCAACTCTGAAAGGAAAACATTACATTGTAGTCTATGGGATAATGCCACATGACCTGAAATATTTCAAATTAATTGCATTATAGGGGTGTTAACTAACCTACATGAAAATTTGGTTTGTCTGAAACAAGCTTGATTTTGTTTCAATTTTTTGTTCGCTTTGGTCTGATCAGGTTATTTTTGTTAGTGTTTTGTTTTGTTTTGATTTAACTCCCACTGCTCTGCCAGCTTCCAGAGATCTTTATAAGTTAGGAATCTCTCCTGTTCCTTACAGCTTGATGTTTACAACACAATTTTTCTACTTCTTTTCTAATGTAAGGCAAGTTGCATGAGGATGCTGTATGCATGGTGGGAAACTGAAAGTCAGATCAAGCAGATAGGAGGGTTATATAAAAGTTGCTTAAAAATCCAGAACCTGTAAGGTTATGACCTTTTTGATAAAATTCTGTTCAATCTGAATACTATAATATCTTCCATTCAGTACAATTTTTATCATAGATTTATAGACAAAGGCCAGAAGAGACCATTATGGCAGGGGCACCATTTAGGGCACGCAAGGGAGGGCTCTACCGCCCTCCCCTGACTTTCATACCTGAGGTCTGCTCACAGCCCACGCCCTAGCCCCAGATGGAGCTCTTAACTGTGTGTGGAATAAGAAAAGGAGTACTTGTGGCACCTTAGAGACTAACAAATTTATTTGAGCATAAGCTTTCGTGAGCTACAGCTCACTTCATTGGATGCATTCGATGAAGTGAGCTGTAGCTCACGAAAGCTTATGCTCAAATAAATCTGTTAGTCTCTAAGGTGCCACAAGTACTCCTTTTCTTTTTGCGGATACAGACTAACACGGCTGCCACTCTGAAATCTGTGTGTGGAATGTGAGGAGTTCTGTGCTACTCCCAGCTTCTGCCTTTTGGGCCAGGAGTTTGTTTATAAACAGAGGCAGGGTGATTAAGATAACAAAAGGCTTGTCATTAAAGTAAATTAAGGATCATTAGATGATCCAGAAAGCATTACCAGGCACTCCAGTTAAAAGATAGGAAGCAAAGGGTAGAAGGGTAGAAATAAATGGTGAGAATGGAGAGAGGTAACTAGTGGTGTCCCCCAGGGGTCTGTACTGGAACCAGTACTATTCAACATATTCAAAAACGATCTGGCAAAAGGGGTAAACAGTGAGGTGGCTAAATTTTCAGATGATACAAAATTATTCAAGATAGTTGCGTCCAAAGCTGACTGCAAACAGTTACAAAGGGATGTCACAAAACTGGGTGATTGGGCAACACAATGGCAGATGAAAAGTTGATAAATGCAAAGTAATGCACATTGGAAAACATAATTCCAACTATACATATAAAATTATGGGGTCTAAATTAGCTGTTACCCATCAAAAAAGAGATCTTGACATCATTGTGGATAGTTCTCTGAACACATCTGCTCAATGTGCTGTAACAATCAAAAAAGTGAACAGAATATTGAGAATCATTAAGAAAGGGATAGATAATAAGACAGAATATATCATATTGCCTTTATATAAATTCACAGTACACCCACATATTAAATACTGAGTGCTGATTTGGTCATCCCATCTCAAAAAGATACACTGGAATTGGAAAAGGTACAGAGAAGGGCAACAGAAATGACTATGGATATGAAACACCTTCAGTATGAGGAGAGATTAAAAAGACTGGGACTTCTGAGCTTGGAAAAGAGATGACTAAGGGTGGATATGATAGAGGTCTATAAAATCATGACTGGTGTGAAAAATTTGAATAAGAAAATGTTAGTTACTCCTTCACATAACACAAGAACTAAGGATCACCCAATGAAATTATAGGGAACAGATTTAAAACAAACAAAATATTTCTTCACAGTCAGCTATGGAACTCTTTGCCAGGGGATGTTGTGAAGGCCAAAACTATAACAGGGTTCCAATAAAACTAAGTTAATGGAGGATAGGTCCATCAATGAGTATTAGCTGGATGGGTAGGGATGCAACACCACACTCTGAGTGTCCCTAGCCTCTGTTTGCCAGAAGCTGGGAGTGGATGACGGGATGGATCACTTTGATGATTACCTGTTCTGATTATTTCCTCTGAAGTACCTGGTATTGGCCACTGTTGGAAGACAGAATACCGGGCTAGATGGACCATGGTCTCACCCAATGTGGCCATTCTGATGTTCTTATATAGAACCCAGATGTATCTGCTTTCGCCCCCTCCCCCCTGCATAACCCACTAGACCGCACTCCCCTCCCAGAGCTGAGATAGAACCCAGGAGTCCTGATGGGGTCTCTCTCTCTGCAGAGTTAGTAACAAAGAATATACATTAACATTTTAAAGCTAACCAGTGTCCCTTAAGTGACTTACCACAAGATGTCAGAACATGTTAGTATTAGAGCTGAGTGGGTCTAATATTTAATTTTCTTTCTTTTCAATGGGAATTAGATACAGTGCTCCTGTCAGCTAATTGCTAAGTTATCTGCCCAAAAAACCTAGAATTTTCAAGTGCCAAAGTAGCCCCTGGGGTTATGGTCAAAGTTGCTCCCCCCACCAAAATCTGAAATGGTGCCCCTGCATTATGGGCATCTAGTCTGACTCCTGCATTACACAGGCATTAGAACCTTACAACGTAATTTCTGCTTCAAACGTATAACTTTTTGAGATGTAGCATCTCTTTTCAGAAAAACATCCAATCTTGATTTAAGGACCACAAGTGACCTAAAAATCTACCACATCCCTAAGTAAGTTGTTCCAATGGTTAATTACTCTCACTGTTTAAAAAAAAAAAAGAAAAGAAACAAAAGCCTTTTTTCCAGCCTGAACATTTTTAGCTTCAATAGTTGAAAGCTGGTCTCATTATGCCTTTTTCTGCTAGATTAAAGAGCCATCTTGCGTAAAATCTCTCCCCAATGGCAGACAATGGGGGACAGTGATCAATTCACCTCTTAACCTTCTCTTGGATAAACTAAATAAATTGAGCTTCTTTAGTCTTTTAGTATATGGCAGGTTTTCCATACTTCTAATTATTCTTGTAGCTCTTTTCTGAACCTTTTCTAATTTTTCAGTCCTTTTTGAAGTGTTGATACCAGGACTGTACATGGTATTCCACTAATAGTTTCACCAATTTCATACATAGAAAATACCACCTCCACTTACTACTGTATTACCCTACTTATAATCCCTCTTAGCTACATCACTACACTAGGAGTTCATGTTCAATTTATTATCTACCCTCACTACTACGTTCTTTTCAGAGTTGCTGCTTTCCAGGATACAGTCCCCCAGCTTATAGATGTGACCTACCTTCTTTGCTCCTCGATGTATGACTTTGCATTTGGTGGAGTTAAAAAGCTTACTTTACCAAGAGATCCAGACAGGTCTCTATTACTGACCTGTCCCTATCATTTACCATTTCATCAATGCGCATCGTCTGCAAATTTTACCAACAAGGATTTTATATTTTCTTCCAAATCATTGATAAAAATAGTGACTAGCAAGTTCCTGTGGGAACCCACTAGAAATCCCAATTTCTTTTTTCTAATTTACTAGTTAACCAGTTTTTAATCCATGTAATATGGGCTACACTGGTTTTGTATAGTGCTTTTATACATATATATATCAGAACATCATGTGGGATTAAGTCAAATGCCTTACAGAAATCTAAATATGTTATGTCAAGACAATTATATTTTTATCAACCACACTTGTAAACACGTCAAAAATCAATATCTAGTTTGTTTGACAAGACCTATTTTCCTTAAAGCCATACTGATTGGCATTAATAATACTATAATCTTTTAACTCTATACTGATTAATGGCACGTCCTGCAGTGGCTTGCTCTCTTCCTGGTTCTATACTTTGACTACGTGCAATTCTCCACACGATCATAAAACAGAAAAGCATCAAAATGACTTCTTTCAGTGCCTCTAAGCACATACTTCCCATCTTAAGGCTGTGCTTTAATAGACACTAAAATGAAGGCATGAACCAGTTTGGTAAGCTATAGAAGTGGAAAAGGCATAGCCATTACATTCAGAGAGACCTCATAAGAACACAAGATCTCAGGACATACCATACAGTATCCTTCTATTATGTGGTACGGCATGTTTACATTAATCCTGAGTGCCAGCAAACTCTGCACAGTCAGGGTTTCTGGTCCTCTAAAGTCAGAACTTGAATAACACACTGAGTAGATGTTGCAGGAAACTGTATGGGCTCTAAATGTGCTGTTGTCCTTGAAGGAAATGGGTACCAATATGCTAGAGAAGTGCTGTATGTGCATAGGGAACTCAAGAGTTTAACTGAAATACAGTTCTATTTTAACAAATACTGCTCTGAAACCTACCTCCTATATTTCATCGTCTAATCTCATTACAGGGGTATAGTGAGATTGCAAAAAGCACATTCTATAGAGTTGGTTTTCATGTGTGTTTAGATGGGGAAGAGAAGAGAAGCAGATGTTTCCACATCTGTTACAGCTCTTTGGTTTCCATCCTAATCCTATTCATACATCTATGTCATTTCTTAATCTCATAGAGGATTAATAATTCTCTTTTTTGGGGGGGGGGTCTTAATCCCATGCCCTTGACTGTGGTCTCTGCGTTGAAGGTGCTGAGTGACTTGACTGAGAATTAAAATTGGGGGTCCTACAAGACCCTATGACTATTTTGGATATCCTAATGGAACGACCCTGCTTGCAGTTCTAAGGCTGAATAGTAGAGGGCTCTTCAATGTAGCCGACAAAGAAACAAGAAGATCCAGTGACCAGAAGCTGAAGCCAGATAAATTCAAGAGAAATGAAGTTCAAATTTTTAAACAGTGAATGTGTTTATCCACTAGAACAGCCTACCAAGGGCTGTGGTGGTTTCTACATCACTTGAAAATATTAAATCAATATATGATCTAAAATAGCATTTCTAAAAAAATATGGTCTACTCGACCCACACCTTATGGGCTTGATACAGGAATTACTGAGTTAAGTTCTAAGGCCTGTAGCATGCATCAAAAGTTTGACAAAATGTAAATAATGGTCCTTTCTGGCCTTACACTTCTATGAAATTTTCTGATCTCTTTCAGCTCCTACACTCAAGATATTAATATCAGAGTGAGACTGTCCTGGAAATGGCTTCCTACTGTAACTATTTTTTTTTTAATACCATCTCTAGGTTGTCAGGAAAAAGCTAAATTTTCTACCACATTCTACTTGGATTACAATCTTTGTCACAAAATTGAGATAGACAATATATAATGAGAATAAAATGATATCAAGCTTTAGGACTGCAAAAATTGAAAAATCAATAGTGATAACATTTCGAATGTAATGACTGTGAGGCAAACAGAAAATGGCATAAAGGATATCCATTTTCATGACAAAGACTGTAATGAGAAAGAAAAATGGTGCAAAACTAATCTGCTCTTGAAAACTGCACTCTTTTCTTCCAGTTATCTATTCCAATCATGTAGACAAGAATTTCTATGACTTTATATAATGAATCCACTCCAATAGCTAAGATTGTCATCTTGCTGTCCTCCCTAGAGGCTTAAGATTATAAAGGATGTCCCCTCTCTAGTATGCGGAGAAAGATACTATATCCAGCACTGGTTCCTCATCAAATCCTTGGTTGGAGAGTCTAGCTCCTTAAAGCAGTGTTTGAGTCCTCAAGGTAGGTGATGCAAAATCCAGTCTTGTCCACTTGTTACAATAAACTGGAGTGACAGAGACAAGATTCACTCATCTGTGTTGTTCCTCACCCTCTTGCTGCTAGGTCCACCAACACATTAGTGACAAAAGAGGTTGAATTGATAATTTTGTGTGTAATCATCTGCTTACTAAAGCATTTTAGGCCATGACCTTCTATAAACTTTATACCATTAAATGCCCTGTCTTGACTGACTACGAGGTAACCAAGCCATGTGCATCTTTACGGAAACAATGTAGGTTGATTGACATGAAAATTAAAATACAGCAAACAAGATACAAATCTTTTCTCCATTTGTTTATCATTGCTGGGTTGTTAGCATTCCTAGGCTGTTTGAAGTAATTAGTTCATAAAGGCCAGTAATTCTTTACTGCACTCTGATTTTGGGGTTTTTTTCCTGGCAAAAAGTGTGGTTTACATTTCTAAGAATATCTTTTTTTAGTCTCACTTCTTACTTTTATAAGTTTCCAGTTCCCTTTTATCACATAGTTCTGTCATGTCACAAACAGAATTACATGTCTCACATCTTTAGTTTATTTGTTTAGATTAGCATACTGTATTGTACCAATAATGCATTCTGCATTGCTACAACAAGCTGCAAAAAGGACATTCATTTAAAACTTGTACAGTATTCCCTCCCTACAAAGTAACTCCTGATATACAGCAGCTTCCATCTGGCTCCCAAATGCATAAATTCCATCATAAGAACAACTCATTATTCCATGTTTCAGAGTAGCAGCCGTGTTAGTCTGTATTCGCAAAAAGAAAAGGAGGACTTGTGACACCTTAGAGACTAACCAATTTATTTGAGCATAAGCTTTCGTGAGCTACAGCTCACTTCATCTCATCTGATGAAGTGAGCTGTAGCTCACGAAAGCTTATGCTCAAATAAATTGGTTAGTCTCCAAGGTGCCACAAGTACTCCTTTTCTTTTTTCATTATTCCATGGTATACATACCAAACAACTAACTCTCGAGGGAGCACATTGCATTGAGAACTAATGGACCTTTACATGCACGTATTCATACACCATACAAGAACAGCTTTCTATCCATAATTTGTGCATGGAAATATGTAATTTTTTTCTGACATCTCAGAAAATTAAGGTTTTTTTTCACCCCAGACCTAAAAATCTTTGATAAAAATACTCAGTTTATTAATACTCTACTATTAAAACTCATTTAGAGGCATTTGTCAGCCTCAGCATGATTCCAAGAAAAATTTTAGAATATGTCATTCCAGCATAAGCCTTCATATACACAAAAGGTTATTCAGAACTTTGGGAGAAGTTAGAAGACTCTTTTGACCTAAAAGAGAGATGTCTGAAAATGTGCAAATCTTTCATTGATTTCTAACTGAATCCAAGAAAAATCACTATGAAATTATGTATCCATGGGGGGTGATTATGTATCAATGGTGTTTGATCCCAGATGCTTTATGCATAAGAAAATATAAAATTGTGCATACTGATTGTTTTTTGTCTGCAAAAAGAAAAAAGTGGAACTAACAATACTTGTACCACGGTACGTACTCTTATTGCATGTTTTGTCCTATGCACTGGTGCCAGAGAAAGGGAGGCCAGGGGGACATGGCCCTCATCACACTTTTTAATAAAAAAAAAAAAAAACATAAGTGCAGAATTCATGTTCCCTAAGGATGTTTTTCTCCCCAGCAGAATCTATGATTCTGCCGGGAAGGTGCTGCACTTACATCTTTCGCTCACCAGGGGCTGCCGTGGCACCAGAAGAGAGGGAAGCTGGCTCACCACTGGAGCGGCCAGTCACAGAGAGGGAGATGGCACTTCAGCCTTGACCCCTCCACCTCTACAAAGGTTCCAGCGCCCTTGATATGATTCCTACTCCCCGTTCCTTGGTCTTTTTGTGAAAGCTCCTTCGGTAAGGGAGTTTCATCTTCCTATAAGCTTCCTCAGCACAATAGAGCCTTCAACCCTAGTTGAGGCCTCTAGGCATTACTTTAATACCAATTTACAATATATACATGCCACTGATAAATACAACCCTTTATTTTGAATCATACAGTTAAAACCCCAATTTGTTTCTGTGAACTCCTTCCCCCGCCCTTTCTTTTTTGCTCAGGAGAAAGCTAGTGCTCACGAAAGCAAAGGATAGCAACAGATAGAGCTCATGCATGTTTAGGAAAGATTGTGGTAGCTACCTTTTATAGAGCTACAAAAGCAGCTCAGTACAGACATGCAATATCAGAGTGATTCTAGGCTAGGTGCCATGTGTGGTCGTTCAGCACTGTAGATAAATTATAGGTGGAGCCTTAACACAACCCATAGATAAGGCAGCCCTATTGTTTCTATTCAGTTGATTAACAATCATTCAACTCTATCAAGAATGACGTTATTTCAAATAAAAAAGGATTGTGGGAGCAGAGCTGATGCCAAGTTTCTAAAAGGTTCAGGCATCCAAAGCCCTGATCCTCCACAACAGAAATGGGCTGTTATTCCACTCAGACAAAGTGGATCTCAACAACTTCAAGAGCGTTTTGCATGGCCTCTTCTGAGTTGCACACTCCTCCATAATTCTCTACACGACTCCAGAAGTTTGCGGATAGATCAAAGTGCTACACGTGGTACATCTGGATACCTGTTTTCACTGTAACCTCCACAGAGGATGTTGAGTAGCCGGACATTACCTTGCGTAAATTCTACCCATAGAAAACTTGCATTAATCTGTGACTATGTTCTTTTAGCAGTAAATTCTGTTCCACAGTGATTAAAGATAGAGGTGTAAGACCAACCAAGGCAGGATTGGGTCATTCAGTATTTAAAATCAGTCAATACACAAAAAAGCAGATAAGGCAGACTTACCTGTTGACAAGTGATAGTTAGATGACCTCTGCAAACTTGCACAGTTTTGGGGGGGAGGCTTAGGGGAGCTATCACTTATCAGTAGTGAACTCAAACATTTTCAAAGTTGAAGCAATCATGTACAAACTGATTCTGACTTGGGTATTTATCATCTCCTTGATTGGAAGCCCAAGGCTGCATAGAAAATGATTAGTGCGCTCACTCATTGTAACCTACTATAATCTGTATCTCAATTTTTTCTGGAGAATTACACTAGTATTTTTGCAAGAATCCAAAAAATGATACCATAGAATTAGCATAGTTTATCTTCAGAGAAGGGATTACAATCATGCATTGTGATTAGGAAACATAACGGGTTGTTAGGATGATAAGAAAAACTTGAATGTTTTTCCAAAGCTTTGTTTGTGCTGTATTTGCCTTAGATGCATATACAACTGTGAGCTATAACATATATTAGTACTATTATGATACTCAGATAGCAGCACATTAGTTAAGACTGCATTATGAATTTTTTACATAGAAAATGATAATTGTATATTTTTCCCCATCCAACCGTCTCATGACAAATTTTTAATGTATATTTTAGAAGTCTCTCTCTAGTATCATATTGATTATAAAGGCAATATACACTAAGACTCTGATCCTGCAAACAGTTTTACATGTGCTTAACTTTATATGTAAATAATTTCATTGATTTAAGTAGGATTGTATGCATGCATAGAATTAAGCACAGGAAAGATGCAGATCCTTGGTAGCCGCAGAGCTATTTTATGACTTGATATCTGTTTCCCAGTTTGGGGTAAATTTTTCCAAAGGCCCCTGAGTGATTTAGGAGACTAAGTGTCATCGACTGTTAAGTCCCACTGGAAGACAAAGTCACTCAAGTCCATGAGGCTTAGGGTTCTAAGTCACTTGGTTCATTGGAAAAATTTTACCCAAGTCTTCAATATTAATTTGCAGTAGATTTTAAAAAAATAAATGACCACATTTTAGTGAGAAACAGAATTCAAGTCTAAATGTGACAACATCAAGTACATTGGAAGGTATTTTCCAAGAGAAAAATAGACCTTTTTCAGCATACATATATAGTCTGACATATATAGTAGCTCCATTTAGTATTTAAAGGCAAATTGTTAACATACAAGGAAAACTGATCTGAGACATTTATTTATTGTTATTTTTAATATAAAAAAGACAGTTTCTTCGATTGCCTTTGACATTATTTAAAACAAAAAACTGCATCAAACCCCTAGCTCAAGTCCATCCCCAACATAACCAGTAGTAGGACTTCCCCCTTGTTTCACCACAAATCAATCACCCCTATCAGAGTCCAAACTCTGAAGCCACCCAGGCAAAAAGATGGGCCTTTGCAGCATGCCCTGAAGGTCAGCTATTCCCTGTATCACTCTACATGATTGACAAGGAGAGAGACATAACCCCTGACATACCGTCTGTGACCTGCCATTGAAACAAGATTTAAGCTAACAAAAAGCTCAGTTACTAATGGCCAACATTCAAACTTCTGCAGTCACTAGCTGCTGTGTGATCTACAAGATGAAAAGCGTAAAGTGAAAGATCTATGAACCAGTGTCAAAATGTTCTCTGTTCAAGGCAGTGAGTGCTGAATTATTAAACTAACAAGGGAAGTCTGTGCTGAATAATCCCGATGAAAGTTTGATTTATTATGACAGATTAATATATTCAAACAATGAACCTAAACTATTTTTGCTGGGATTTTAATTAAGGTTGGCATTAGTGAAATCGGGTCATGTTTAAGAGCACTGTTACTTGTAAATAATTATTATCTTCACTTATGACCTATGTGTCTCATGGTTAGAGGACAAACTGCATTTTAGACCCCTTTTAGTTCCCTCTGAGTGCTCCAGTCAGGTGACAGGCCTTGTTTCCTGCACCTCATTCTGGGTGCAGCCACTAGGTCCAACTACTCACACTGGATCGCTGAGCTGCAACACCCAGGCTTCCAACCATGTTAATTACACAGGTCCAACTCTGTTTTGGTACCCATAAAAGTTTCCCCTTCATGAGCCTCTGACTAGAGCAGAGTGAAATATTTTCAGCAAATAAACTATTTTTCCAAAAAAATGCAACTTCAGATCTGCTGCAACTATTCACAAATTCATGTCTTGTTCACAGACTAGTTTCAACTGAACTGGGAAAAAAAAAGTTTTGATAATTTTGAAACAAAACATTTTGTTTCAATCCAACTTGAAAAAATTATTTTTGAGTTCAGGCATTTTTTACTAGAGCAAAGAAAAGGAAGACTAGATTCACAAAACTGGAAGTGTACAGGGAAGAGGTAGTGCTGTCATAGGCTTTAGTCCAATGGCTACGGTACTCCCCTGGGATGTTGAAACTCAGTTACAATTCTTCTCCCTTGCCATCCACCGCAATTTGAACTTAGATCTCTTACATTCCAGGAGAATGTCCAAAACAGGCTATGGAATATTCTGGTGTGGGGCTTTCTCAATGTCTCCTATTGAGGCTATTCCACCATTGCAGAAGAGACTTGAACTTGGGTCTCTCACAGTTTAGGCAAATGCCCTAGCCACTAGGCTGTAGAATCAGTAACTCTTTCACTGACCCAGTGACTATCCATTGTCATAATGACTGACTGACTGCAGCTGACAATGAATAGTCAGGGAGGTGGAGAAGGTGAGGAAAGTGGGCCAAGATTTGGGCAAATGTTAGCAGAGGTGAGGAGATGTGGACAAATCTGGATTTGTTCTGGATGGGAGATTAGGATGGAGAGTGGAAGAGGAGCAAATAGAGTTTGTGGGAACTGTAGAGTATGCGAGTAACAAAGATGGGGAAATGAAGCCAGTGGGAGGAAGAAGGCAGCTGAGGACAGAGGCTATGATCCAC
Source organism: Natator depressus (assembly GCF_965152275.1). Lineage (NCBI taxonomy): Eukaryota > Metazoa > Chordata > Testudines > Cheloniidae > Natator > Natator depressus. The sequence goes on from NC_134234.1 coordinate 140,612,346, forward strand.
GGGACAGATGTGGTGAGTACTAGAGGGAGAGCGGCAGATAGATGAGAAAAAAAAATTACACAACATGCACTGGTCATAGAGCCCCATGCAGATTCCTCACCACCACATACAATAAAAGTGACACCTAAGAAAAAATCTAGAGATCTGCCTTTATTATTGTGTCTTTTTCTTCCTCTTAATCTTGAATCTCCCCGTCCACTCACTTCTAGGGTTCTCTCTACCAGAAAGCAAAGGATGTCCAAACCTGAAATACTAGTCAGGAGTATTTAGAGTGAGTGCATTCACAGCTGAGCTTTGCTATCCCCGATTATGATATATTCAAGATATCAATAGTTTAAAAGAAATACCAAAGTAATAGAGAAGGAGTGGCCTAGTGGACAGAGTGCTGGCTCTGCTACCAGTCTGGGTAACTTAGGAAACGATTTGCCCATCTGTCTGCCTTATTTTCCATGATGCAGTTCACTTAAATATGTGTAGAAACAATTATCAGAGCCTGTCGGTGCAATGAGCACTTTGTTATAAAGGAAATTACAATTTTTAATTAATAATTTTGTTCCTCAAATCTGTTTTAAAATAAGGGATTTGGGGCTAAGAAATTACTGTCTTTCATTAATACAAAATCCATATTACAACCATTCATTGTGGTTTCTGTGGAAATGTCCTTACACAGTTTTTCCAGACTACCGAACAAATCGGTGTCTGAGCTAGTCCCAAAGTCAGTCCCTTCAGTTTCTCATCTATGAGCACTTTCAGAGATACACAATCATGCAATTCCTACTGCACGGGTGATGTCTCCACTATCTAACTTCTTATTCTGTGCCCAACATTATTATATCAAAGCCCCTCACAGCATGACAAGCAGGTCAGAACTCAGCATGCTAAGGTCAATGGTTACATGCAAGTCTCTCCAACTCAGGATGTTATCCTCAAATGTTTTTCTTTAGCTTGTTCAAGGCCAAACCAGACATTATTTTTGTCTCCCCACTCCACCCTTGAGACATCTTCTAAATGAGTGCAGTGCCACTAGAGGCTGTTAGCATCTAATCCAGGTAACAGAGACTAGCCCTTTTCCTCACTTATCCATTTCTGATCTCAGCAACAATCAGCATTATACCTAACAACAAAGCCTAACTAATGAAACTATTCCGACATCTAGAAATCTGTCACTACACCAAAGAACACAGGATGTGTGAAGCGAAATAGCTGTAATTAACTTTAGATGTAAGCACCTACATTAAAGTTTCTGTTGCTTCATTTACAGACCAAAAATTCAAAACAGCCAGATCTGAAAATGGAAGCAGAAGTGAAGTCAAACCCCCATAAGCCAGAAACAACTGAAATATTTTTCAGAGTAGCAGCCGTGTTAGTCTGTATTCGCAAAAAGAAAAGGAGTACTTGTGGCACCTAAGAGACTAACAAATTTATTTGAGCATAAGCTTTTGTGAGCTACAGCTCTCTTCATCCGATGAAGTGAGCTGTAGCTCACAAAAGCTTATACTCAAATAAATGTGTTAGTCTCTAAGGTGCCACAAGTACTCCTTTTCTTTTTGAAATATTTTTATGATGATAAATTGGGAAGTCTCAAGCAACAAGGTAAGACAAAACCAGTGGTGGTCACAATAGTGAAGACTATCAGCAAAAAGAGAAAAGATGTGACATGTTGGACTATTCCTCAAGATCTAAAATCCACACAGGACACCTATTGGGTATAAAAGACATTAAAGCTAGCTACTAAATTATTTTTAACGTAATTCCTTGGCACAACAAAAGGCTGAATAAAGCTGCATCTAAATTCAGAGGCCGGGAAGCTTTAGTCTAGCAGAATCACCAATGTCCTACAAAATGGTGACATTACTTTTGGAAAAGGCAAGAGACAGGGAGGAGATCTCGAGTGGATGCTAGTCTATATATGTGGGGTCTTTTCTCCCAAATCCATTAAGGCTCTCCCTGAAGAGGTCTGAATAGCCTAGTTTCAAGATCCAATGAGCCTTCTAGTATAAAACAGCCACCCTTAATCCACTAAAATGTCTGAACAAAAAGAAAAAAAGATTACGAAGATATACAGAAAACCATGGTATCCATCCACCTACAGTAGCTAAGGGGGGAAAGGAATGTGTAGAATGGATCTTGGAGGAAATTCCATTCACAGAATTCAATAGCCAATCTGTAGCCTAATATATCAGTTACTTTTCCTCCCCCATTCATCAACAGATCATGCTGATTGTAGGGAAACGAAACCCCACAGATACCAAGAGAAGGCCCTGACCGTCTAGGAGTGAGAAGAATCTCAGTTGTTTTAAGGAAGCTAGTTTCTTTCAGAAATACATAGGCCTTAGATTTCAGCAAGTGTCTTGTTAACTTTCCTTTTAAGGAAGGGCCATAAGCAAAATGGTTCAACTGCAGGTATTGAGAGATTATTTCTAAGTACATTTTCTCGGCTGTCCCAGGCTGGGATATGTTCTACCCATAATAGTTTGTAAGCAATTTTCAAGATAAGCCCCATAAATGTAAAGTCAACATAGGGAGACAGATTTGGAAGCATTGGTCCATGAATGACATATTCCAATCAAGAAAACAAGTTGAATTCTTAACCAGCATACATAAGTCTCTTTTCCAGCTAGATGCAATAAATTATAGCTAGTCTCCCCTTTGTGACGGGAGCAATGACCCTTTGGGCTTTACCAAGGAAAACAGGCATTTATAAATTCACATTTAGTAGATGTAAGTGGGTTGTATGTTATGTTCTACTGCAACAGCTATTCTCTTGAGACTTTGATTGTTCTTGAACATAAGGCAGTTAAGATTTGCCAGGAAGTTTGGTTTATTCATACTGCAGATGCCTGAAAGCAGCAAGATGATGGCCAGACATTCAAAAGGACTTGCCAATTCTCAGATGGCTAACTTCCAGTTAAGGAAGATTACAGCCTCCATGCAACCACAGGCATTTTGGAGAGTGATGAAAGGAGACGGGAAAAATCCAAGCATTATTTATTATTTGTATCATCATAGCACCAATAAGCCCCAGGGAGCGAAGATCATTCCAAGCAAGGGAGCAACATGGAAGGAGACATGAGCATGAGAGTGGGACTGAGAAATGAAGGAGATAGTGAGGCTGGTAGGGCAAAGGGGACAATGGGGCAACATTAGCAGAAATAAGATAAGAGATAAAGGTGGAGCTAGTCACAACTTAAATTAAAAGAGTCCTGAGCTGACAGGGACAAGAGACTGAGAAGCAAACACTTCCATATACTAAAACTTATAACAGTTTGACCAGTAAGGTAGTTTCTCTAGGCAAGGAATGAGATTTGATTACCATGAGCGCAGCCTTAGCTTGTACAGCTGTCACACAAAATACTTTGACTTAATAACGTGGATAAATATGGACCCAACGCTGGTTATTCACATGTGGGAGACAGGAAATCTCAGGAGTAGATACAGCATCGATATTTTGTGCTAGGCACTGTACAAACACAGGGGGAAAAGTCATTCCCCATCCCAAAGAGCTTATAATGTAAGTAGAAGACAAGAGGAGACAGGTGGAGAGACATAGGATGGAGTAAAGAAAACAGTAAGATAATATTGGTCAGCATGATAGTGATCTCAGCCTACCATCAGCCTAAAAGTGTGAAGGTTTTTTTGTAGGCATCACAGCAGAGGAGAGTTTGAGCATGTGTTAGTTTTATGGGGATTTATCGGAAGCTCCTCCCAGGCATGAGCAGCAGCATCATGGGAGAAAGCAAGAATGTGCTTGTGTGAAAATTTAACAAGTGGGCTATGGATGCATCAAGAGCCATTCAGAGGTGGGAGTCTGTCTTTCAGTACAGAAAGGGAGAGGATAGGTAGGCTGGGAGTAAGCCATGAGAGGTCTTGAAAGTGAAGTAGCTTATATTTGATGTGAGAGAAGAGGGAGTCATTGGAGGAATGCAAAGAGAGGGTGACAAGGTCAAAGCAGTAGGCTAGGAAAATTATCTTTGTAGCAGCATTCAGAATGGCTATTCGCATGCAGCAGCATTCAGAATGGCTACTTGCAGGCAAAATTGCAGTTGTCAGGGCCAGAGAGAAGGATGTTGCAGTAATCAAATTGCGAGATGAGAATTTTAGCTGTGTGGGTGGATAGAAAGGGCCATATATCTTAGAGATGTTATGCAGAAAGAATCTACAAGACTTAAGCATAGCCTGGATGTGAGAACCTAGAGAGGTCCAAGTTGAAGATGTCATGGGGCAGAGTGACAAGGCAGGATTGTGGTGTTGTCCACTCAATGAAAAAGAATGAAGGTAGTGGGGACAGCTTGGGGGAAGAAGATTAAGAGCTTGAGCTGATGGCTAGACATCCATGGTGGAGATGTCAGAAACAGGTAGAGATTTTAGTTTATTTTGTTCTACTCCAGCTGTAAACAAAGACGGACCTAAAAGGTCAAAATTAAAGTTTTGTTATTCTAAACTCCAGATAGAACAAGAGTGACACAAAGAACATTTTCTAAAATGGTGGCTCAAAATTCAAATAGATCTCCTGAGTTCTGAGACCTTTTCCACTCAGCTTATCCAGAACACCATGTTCAGTTCTGGGACAACACTTCATCCAGTTCTCTGGGATCCAAAAAGCTCAGTTTGAGTCCAGATTTCATCACTCATGCATATAGTAAAACTACATTGAGTTGATCAGACTCAAGCATAGCAGGTGGGTATACCATATCTTCAAAGTTACACAGACACGCTCTCCCTTCATATACATATATCCTTGCATTTATTATACATTACATCACCCATTTTTGGATTGGATTGGTCACTTTGCAGGAAACAATCTCTGTGCAGCATGCTCTGTCCATGCTCAAACTCCTCTTTACATTAGTAACTTATCTTGTCCATTAGTAAATGGTTCCCTGGGAGTTTTCCCTCTTATCTTAACTGGCTCAGGCATTGTCTTTTTAACCTACTAACCTATTTACTTCAGCCTAATGATCAGTTTATCTCCCTAACTCTGTCCTCCAAGAAATAAGGCCTCCTTTTATATGTTAATTACTCATGTGAGGCCAGGCCTCAGCTACATAAGGAGAATGCCCCCAACCCACAGCACTACTCAGCAACCACATTGTCTTTTTCTGTAAAATACTGAACAATCTGTCAGACTGGCTGGTTATCTTGTTCAATATGAGAGTATGGTCTTCCTGCTTATTAAGGCATACATGTTCTCTCCTTGAATTTGAAATGCTGCAAGACACATTTAGTTTGCATGGGTGTTTCTGGCATGCCCATCTAAGCCATGGTACTTAACTGAGATGGTCTTACATTATAAGCTTGAGAACACAGGACTTGGGCCCATCTCCACTGAGGACCCATGAATTTGAAATGGTCCTCCCAACCCCCTGGTTGCACATCAAATTGCCTGTCTGTCATCCTTCAGGGCTAGGCTTGAGAAAGTTTATTTTTCAGTGTGGTTGCTTGGAGGTTTAGGTTGCTGTTCATTTGTATGTTATTGCATCAAATGTGGGATTTGAAGGTTTTTTTTTTTTAGTTATACACATTGATGTTTGAACATGCAAAAGGCATTATTCAATGGTCATTTTGTTTTTAGTTATTTTCATATAAGACATGGGCATCCACAAATTAAAGTGGATGGTTACATATCTTAGTGGATATGAGATCAACTATAAGTTCAGATCCAGATTTTAGACACCGCTCCACCCCCCAAGGTCTTTTCTTTTTTGTTGGGGGTGGAGTTTCTAGTGGCACTGCCAGAGCTGAGAGAGAAAAGATGCAGTGAGTTCCCAGAGCCTAGGTTTGGGTCATTTTCTATTGCTATTCTTAAATGGAATTCTTCACATGAGGATTTAAAAAACCCATCTCCACAAGTACACAAGGAAGAAATGAATGCAGAGGGTATTACCATTAGGTTTCATGTCTCCCAGCTATTGGCACCAGACTACTTAGTTGCCTTTTTTGTAAAAGGCCTCTGTTCCTTTAAAGCACAGTTACCACTGCAAACAGAGGTAAAGATGCCATTGCTATTATGCTTATACTTTTGTCATCACTTCTTGACAAAAAGAGACAATCCTTTCCCATGGGGAGTGAAATTATAAGGCTAATAAATGTCTTGTGAATCTTAGCTCTATCACGAGATGAAGTCCTAATTAAGGGGGTTTTATTTGTTATAAAATCTGAGTCTGTTAATAATATCATACTGTCCGAATGTGAAAGTTAGGTAAAGTTTCATCTGTGATCCTGATGGGATCCAATAAAATAGCTGTATTCTTCAAAGCACATAAAGGTGATTCTATCAACTTCATGATCATAGTGAAAGATCTGGGAGCTTGAGAGTTGGAAAATATTTTCCTTCTACCCACACATTGTGCCTCCTGTCTGATCCTCAGAACGTTTCTGCTAAGCTGACGTATTGGGAACCTGAGATAAATATTCCTAAGATCTATATTTAAATAGGAGATAGCCTGTCAAATGTGGCTATTCTTAGGTCCTTTTAACATGTTTATTACTAAGATTTTTTTTTTCAGAAAAGACATTTCAGAGTTTTAACTAATATTCCAGAACTATAACTGCACAGATCTGAGAGCATTGTCTTTGAAGCAATGAGGCTAAAATGTTCAAAGGTAGTGTCTAATTAGGCACTTAAATCCATGTTTGGTTATCTAAGACTCAGATGATGTCTGACACCCACTGATTTTAATAGAGCTTGTGAATATTTATTTCTGAAAATCTAGTCATCCCCCCCCCCCTTTTCTTTTTAGGTGTCTAACTTTAGACACCCAGGTTTGACTATTTTCGCCTTAATTGACTCCTAGATTCTCTCAAGCTTGTAACATTTTTAATCCAGTTGAAAACTCTAAATCCTCTATTTATTTTTAAAGGGGTCATTTACAAGGGCATTTACCTTTACATATAGTCCATTCTTCTGGCATCCGGGTCCCACTGAAATCAAGGGGAATTTTGCCATTGACTTCATGGGAGCCAGGATTTCATGCAAACTTTAGATTTGGAAGAGGTGGAGCAACATTCTTCATTCAGATAAGTACACTGTTCCTCTAAAGTTGCAAGGAATAACAAAAATTGAGAGATAAGACCTTTTTTGTTCTCTTAGCAAGTATAACACAGGTAGCAGCCATGCAGTCTCTCCCAAAAGTACAAGAGCTCTTTAAAAAAAAAAAAAAGTGTAATCAATAGCCTTAATATATAGCATTTTATGTATTAAAACGACGTCAAAATACATATACAATGTATTCTATATGTACAATATATAGAACATCTTCTACATTACAGATAAGACCTAAAAAACCTTTAACCACTACAAAGCACTTGATGCTGTGCTGGAAATCAAATCCACCTGGGACCTTTCCCTTTTCTTCACCTTCCGCACTTTCTAATTAAAGTACATCTTAAAGCAACATTGCCTCCCCTTTAAACAAAAAGGGCAAAGAGGGGGAAGACCTGAGAGACTCGTATTTCAAAGCAAAGCCCTAATTCATCATACAACTGCAATTTTAGCTCAAATCTTTATGTGGGTTCATGACACAAATACATTGTAAACAATATTAAGAAAGAATAGGTGGGCTTTTCAGAAGTGTTCAAAGTTGGTCAAAATTCTGTTCCCATGAATGTCAATGGTAAAAGTCCCATCCCTAGTCTACTTTATTCTTACTATTTATTGTGTCTATCATATACATTATATTATGGTAGTAAATATACACACACATTATGGTAGCAAATCACATGGGGAAAATGGAGCCTACTTAGAACTGAAAACCCTACTCTGCTAGGCATTGAACATACATAGGTAATCTCTGGCCAGGGGCTAAAAGACACAAATAGAAGGGAAGTTAGAGACTGGGCTATAGGATATAAACAAATAAATGTGGTAAAGAATTAGCACAACCTTGTTAGCTACATATCTTGTTGTGGTTAAGCCATTTGTTTAGCGATTTTACATTTTAATAGTAGGTCCTCAAATAAGTCATAGTAAATGTAATGTTCTTACAGGAAGCAGTGCAAACCAGTCAACTCTGTTGGGAGCAACACCGATTTCCCATTTCCCAACAGGGTGATTCTCATTGCCATTAGTCCAATTACAATCGAGTATCTCTATGCAGCCAGATCCCAACATCAGGCGTGTTAGGCTATGTTTACATGGTGCCATAGTATGGACTATGGGAGTGTGAATTACAGCGTGCCCCAAAGAGTTGTGCTCGAACTGCCCTGTACAGACACAGTAACGAGTTCACATGAACTTAGTCCTCTTTCAAACAGGACTATGTTAACACAAGCTAGGGGCCTTTCAGGTCATGCCAGTAGTGTGCACACAGGGCACTTACTGGAAACTTCAGAAGGATCCTACTTTGCGACAATAGACTTTTTTATTCAATTCTGATTACAAACTTACCACTTGGAGACAAGCTCTGATTTGCAGAGTGATGCACATACTGAGGGAGTTAAAAAAAGAAGCTAGATCTTTGGCAGCTATATCATCTGATGCAGAAAAGGCTATTGAGGACATGCATGGAGCTTCATGTTAGAGATTCCAGAAAAGCTTGGGGAGCCACCAGTGTATTCAATTTGTACATTTAATAACTATGCTTTATAGTAGACTGGATGCTGTGGAATAAGTCATCTCCAGTTAAGTATTACAGCGGAACAAGCCAGGGTTACACACTATTTCCTTTGCAATTACAGATTTTTGCACTGGCAGGAAATGCCAAATCAACTACACTTAAACAACTTACACTTTAGAATGAGGGTTGTGTGTCCTTTACTCTTTACACAAACATAATACGAAGGAATCATATAGGCACAGTGGGGTCCAAATAACAGTATTTAAGTTTTTAAGGATCTTTATTGTTAAGCAACAGGTATATAAATCTGACAGTATCCCTTCCCATTGTTTCAGGTTTGTTTGTTTTTCAAAAGGAAATCATTTCAGTGAGGGAAGATCACACTGAAATGTAAGGCCGACCAGTTCAGTATCAGCAAAGTTATTCAGTTTCCTTCACCCCACACCTGATTTCCTCTGGCAATGAATGCCACAGCTGTAGTCCTCCCACCACCTGAGAGTTTTATCTTGGTCACAAGGTGCATGGACTTGTGGGGTGTGAACAATAAGGCACTCCTTACAGCAGAGGTAGGCCCCAAACCATTAGGGGCCTCAGAGACTAGGACCAAGACTTTGAACTTGGTTTTTATAAAATACGAAGTTTATTGGAAACCACTCCAGATGTACAATTTGGAGTTAAAACAGTGGCTACCACTATCAGACACGCAATTTAGTTCGTACTAGAAGAATGCTGTATTACAGAGCATAATCCATATCTGGGTGGAGACAACACGCATTATTAATATTAACTTGCTTTCACTTTGATCTAGAAGGATCACCCTTTGATCCCAGCAAGCAGCTCCCTAGAAATTTCTCCATCCTCTTTCCCAGGAACTGCCCTCCCCCTCCTCCCTCCTCCCCCCACACATACAGGGATCTCCCTCACCCTTGATAGTTTGGTGACCTCTTGTACATCCTCCCAGCTTGTCGTGTCAGCTCACTGTTCTTCAAAATTTGTCATTGGGAGTAGCAGGTGGCCACTTCTCTCAGCAGGCATTTCCAGAGAGCCACCTGTGGTGGCTGCAGGCTCCCTATTCCATAGAAAAGACTCCAAGGAAGGCTGAGTGGCTGCCTAATCATACCCCCATATTGCAGCAACAGAAATAAGAAAGGCTTCTGTGTGCTGCTGTACTGCCAGCCTGGAGCTTAATGATGCTCTACGCTGCTTAGTGACTGTCTGTAGCTAGGGAAACCCCATGGATTCCCTGTAATTCTAAGATTTCAACCTGTTGCTAGGGAAACCCGGGTATTTCCTTAGCTACAGGATGCCTCTTTGTAGCCTCCTTTCCATCTCAGGCTGTCTGCGGACTCAGTGCAGCAGTATGGAAGGAGACTTTCCTGCAGCATTACTTTACTAGTGACTACAGGTAAGAAAAGCTTTACTGTGGCATCATTTAGTTTCCAGCCCCTGCCTCCCCACCATACCAAAGATCTGGGAGTGGGGCTGAGGCTATCACTACTTGTTCCCGTAAGGATTGCTGCTAGGAAAAACAACCACCTGGCATGCTCTGGAGAGCCAAGTAGTGGCTACCTGAAGTGCAGAGGAGCTGTTACAGGCCACTCTTTCACACTTTCCCCCAGAAGCTACCACAGGTGAGAGGAAGTCTTGGAGTTTGTGATAGTCCTGGGTAGGGGAGAGAATCTCTTGGAAAGGGAAAGGGGCTTCTATATGCAATATAATCATATTATCTGAACATTAGGACAGAGTATGTTGTTTGTCCACTGCTATTCATCACATCACTCCTTTTCTCTATTTTAGGAACTAAACAAGATTAGGTATAAATCAAAGCAGAGTGGTTTTCAATGGATTGCACTAGGCTGAGGTAATCAGTTATGTCACACACTAAAAGATCCTTCTGCAAATCACAAAGTGCCAGAGAATTTCAAGTGTGAATGAAGAGGAAATACTTTTAAAAACATAGGTTACTTATTTCTGCAGGCAACGCTGGAGTGGAGGCTAGTGCATGTTTCTCATCTTAACTCATTCTAGTTTTGCAGCTCACCCTTAAAACTCAAACTTTGCAAATTGGGGAGTGCCAACAAGCAGAGTAAAAATTTACTTACCTATTTTAGTGACACTGGGAACTCCAGAAAATCCAGCTTCTTAATTTCAACCCATTGTTTCTTCCTGACAATATATTTTCCAGTATTTTAGGTATGGTGTAATAGCCCTTGGTCTTATATTATTTGAGGCTGATAAAAATCTGTTTTTAATATTTTATCTTGGAAAATTGATGAGTCTTGTTTCCTATAGCAATGTTCTTTATTTACTAATAAAATCTTTCAAACTGAGGAGAGCAGTGACATGAAATGGAGTAATTCAGATGAAGTTTTCTTATCTAGAAGATAATAAAACACTGGTGTCCAGGGAAGATGGCATTGTAATCTCTTGCAACTCAAAAATGGCTTTCATTCCGATCAGTAATAAAGCGATTAAAGTTATTAATTCCAAGAAAATAAATTCCGGGAATTTGACAGTGACTTTCTATTAAAGTAAATATGCTTGCAGCAAGCCTTTGAAAGCAAAAAAGCTGTACTGCAGACAGCTCCTTATCACTCTGAGTGACCTTTGTCTGATTACAGAGAATTGCCAAGATTTTCTCCTTCACTCCTAACTCAGAGCCCATTTCCCACGTGTGTCATCAGATTGTTTTTGACCAAATCTCTCTGTACTATAGCCTGTATTCAAGAAAAATGAGGATTTCCTAATCTTGACCCTCACTGACTGCTTTATTTCCAACTTCTTTAATATTTTTGTAGACAGCATTTCAGAAGTGGGACTTTACCACATAAGTAGGTATTCGTTTGAAAACTCAAATGGTGTCCATTGCATTTTCTTACCTTCTTTTGCCTAGAGAGATTGGTAAAGTTTGTTTCTACATTTTTAGTAGAAGAGGTAAAAGAGGGGTCATACTTCAACATAAAGTGCCATTTGAAAATAATTTCTAAAAAGGGTAATTTAGAAATGTTTTAATAAATGGTTAATCCATTTTTAAGGATTATAGACTCTAATAGATCAATGGGCGTCTTACAACAGTAAATGGTGTCAATGACGGTTATAAGCCATTGAAGTGTTTATAACCATCTATAACACACTTTTACCAGGTAATCGCTGTTACTAGGCATTTTTTTTATAAACAAGGCTAGTACAACTCTTATCACAATTGTTGTCATGCAATATTTTAATCTCAGACTTGTACTTTAATCTCGTGCACTGCCAGTGTTACTGAGGTCTGGCAGTGCCAAAGTGGGATGGACACAAGGAGAACAATCAACCAGAAGCCAGTGCCATCTGTGTTCCAGGGATCTAGGAAGGAATTGTTCCTCCCTACGCTGCCCCTGCAGCTGTGCAACTCCCACAACAGAGACTGTACTTAGTACACACACAACCTAGCCCAATATTTCAGATTGATTTAAGGACCAAATTATGGTTTTTAGCTATTTGCCGAGGCAGGAGGATGCTGCACAGTTCCCCCAACTATATGGGAGACAGTTGTGCAACCCCTCCACCTGCAGCTAGTGTGAAGAACAACTGTGCAGGCTGCCCAATGAATTTGGCCTGCTCTACTAACAAGTGTAGAAGGGGGCAGGCCCATGGTAATACCTCCTCCCCCATCTTCAAGGTGCCCTACAGGGTGAGGATAAGAAACTGAACAATCTTTATTTCATACCATAGACCAGTGGTTCTCAACTCTGGTCCACGCTTGTTCAGGGAAAGACCCTGGCACGCTGGGCCAGTTTGTTTACCTGCTGCATCCGGAGGTTCAGCCGATCGCGGCTCCCACTGGCCGCGGTTCGCCGCTTCAGACCACTGGGGGCTGCGGGAAGGGCGGCCAGCACGTCCATCGGCCTGCGCTGCCTTCTGCAGCCCCCATTGGCCTGGAGCAGCAAACCACGGCCAGTGGGAGCCGCGATCGGCCAAACCTGAGGATGCGGCAGGTAAACAAACCGGCCCGGCGCACCAGGGGCTTTCCCTGAACAAGCGGTGGACCACAGTTGAGAACCACTGCCATCGACCCTTTATTATTATTCTATCCCAAGTCCCAGCTATTGGCCTGCCTACACAGTGGCTCTTGGCAGCCGACTAGGTAGAACATGCTCCCCTGGGGAAATACTGAGACAGGAGGGCCCATCACATTCTAGCCCAAAATTGGCATTGTGGGATTTTTAAAGACCTTAACTCAGCAGAGTGTCTACAGTCAAGGCTCCCTTTCATCTTACTAAAAGTATCTAACCCATGTTCAAACAGTATGGCTATCTGGTCCCCTCCAGTGGCTATTCCAAGTTTAGATGATTATCAGTCAGCATAACCTTTGAACTACAGAAGCTGGGTTCTTTAGCTCAGGTAATAGAGGCTTGTGCTTTAACCTCCCAAAGTCCTAGGTTCAAGCCCTTCTATCCAGGGGTATCATGTTTAATTAATTATGGATCTTGTACTGCAATTACGTAGGTTTAGGAAGGAGGAAGGTTACATTATTATTCAATATTCATATTACAGTAGTGCCCATAGCACCGATGAACCAGATAATAGTTTCTGCCCCAAAGAGTTTACAACCCAAGAAATAAGAAGAGAGAGACACTGTTACTATCCTAACAATATTAATACAGATTTAATGCAAGTTTTGATAGGGTGGGCCAATTCCTGAAAAATTTTCTGATTCTCTTCTAACACTGAGATACATTTGAAGTTACTCTTGAAATGAATGGAATTCCTTACCAGTGTCAGACAGGTGTGAGAGGAGGAGAATCAGATTCTTCAACTTTTCTTGCATAGAGGGGAAGACAGACAGTAAGGGCTTGTCTACCCAGTAAGGGCTTGCATTAGTCCGCACCAGTGTGGTGTAAATTTTAGTCTACACCAGCATGTTGTGCACTATTGGCCTGCGTTGACCCTTGTGGTGTGCATGAACAGTAGACAAGCCCTATGTCTAAATGGTAAGAACATTAGAGGGACAATGAAGAGGACAACTTTTCTTCAGACATATCTTCGTGCTCCAATTGCTATCTTTTATATGTATTTCAGAGGCTCTTAAGTCACCTTTAAGAGGGCAGTTACATTGAAACATCAAAGCCTGTATTTTGATTGGAGAAGTAGGGAACCCTGTGCATATGTCTGGATGCTCCAGGAGCTACCTTTCAAAGCGTACCACAGGAAACATTCTTCAGATGCTGACAGATCTTCAAGGACTGGACACAGTCACATTCTTGGATGAGCTTTTCTCCCCACATTTTTGCATTGCTTAATGATCACTTGTGTGTGCAAAAGACTCATGCTTTGTGCCTACGTGTGAGCATGCATACATGTGCTTGAAATATAAAATGTAGTTTTTCTTTTTTTTTTTTTTTACCATTTTTATATAATTTCTGCATGCCTATCAGAACAATGTGAAAACTGACTCTACAATTTAATAAGCACCAGCCAGAATGTTAAACATCTCTAACTGAATTTGGAGGAAATTATGACTTGTCATCCTGAACAAATCAAGTTATTGTGCTAATAATAAGGACAATTTTACAACTGTGGCAATTTCAACTGCCTCTAAAAATTTACTATGAATGTCTGTTTGGCTTTTGTTGTTGGGATTTTGGGTATTTTATTTTTAAAACTCCCAGTCTCAAAGAGACACTGCTTTCACGATCAGCCCTTTTCTGATCTAAACATTGGCTTCTCATTTGTGTAATGTAAATGCCTAATAGCTAACTCAATACAGCATCAGTTCCAGTTATTTAACATTCATCTTTTTAACTTTAATTCCTTTTTAATACATGTAGGTGTTAATTATGGCCACAACTGTGTTATTTTAGGTCTGATTGGCAGATAACATCAGTGGCTTTGAGTACTTGAAGGTTACCTTGTACTTATGGAGGTTTAAAATGGTCTCATCTCAGCTTTCCTCACAGACTGCTCACTCATTCTGTGACTTACTTATGACCTTTGTTGCTTCATATGGTTATAAGAAAGCAAGAGATGTGAGGAATCGATTAGTAGCGGATTTTGTCAATGGGACTGAAAAGATTAATGCACAGTTATATGGGCTGGTGGCTGCTCTTGAATGAAATAAATTGACAAAAAATCTATCCCCAAGTAATAAACACTATAAATATTTGGCAGTTTTTCCTGCAGGTAATGAACAAATTACATTTTTGCCTGCTTTTCCTGATGTGTGCATTGTTGATGAAATGCCAAAAAAATGACAACTCTTTAATAAATTGAGAATTTACAGTAAAAAGCCAGAGGCAAAGAGGGGGAAGAAGAGAAGGCAGAATTGAAATCAGATTTTAAGATCTGTTTCTTTACAATGTATTGTATAAAACTAAAAAGGGGAATGTTACATTCATTGCTGAGCATGTACGAACAGAGATACCGATGCTGTCATTTAAAACACGCAGTGTTGAGATTCATTATACATGAACATTGTTACAAATACAGAAGCTCTATCATGTTCACTTCTCCTTATTGTTTGGTTACTTTCTGAGGAAGGTGCTTAGATAGCATGGTGATGTGTGACCTTATAGAAACCTAAATAGATAAAAACTTCCTTATCTCCATCAGTTTGACGTGGGCACAGTAAGAATCATTGAGCCCAGAGTATTTTTAATCAGCATACCTACAGCACATACCACTAGCCTCAGGCATTTTATCAGGTATCCTTTAAAACTTTCATCTTCCTCCTACAAAAAAAAAAAAAAAAACAGAAAAGATTCAATTTGAGTTACTGCGAAGTACCATACAGAATTTTGTCCGAACAGCTCTATGCAATAATTACATGCTGCTTCCTTTGGAAACCATGGTAACTATCCAATAAGTAACATGCCACAGCTACTGTAACAGAACATAGTGCAGTGGGTGCTAGGCAGCGGGGTGAAAGGAAATATTGTACATACTAGCCAGTCATTCTGTAGATAAACGAGGATTAGCTATTTTAAGCTTTTAAATTAAGTTTAAACTGCTTTATCTGGTACAGCCCCATTCGCCGCAGATTTAGAAAACTATGGCGCGCAAGCAAAGAAAGACAGGACACTGGGCTAGATGGACCATTGGTCTGACCCAGTGTGGCCCTTCTTATGTTCTTAAAGGAATAGTAGTCACCAGTTACAGGCTGACCAGCCTAACCTGGAGGCTTTTTGATAGGAATCTTATAATGTCTGCACCTAGAGCAAACCAGGGACTGAATTGTTACTCTGAGTCACAAGTTGGTCTTTTATTCCCCCTTGCTCTCTAGAGGCAGTAAGCTGTTTCAGCCCATCTCCTGGCACTGCTTACTTGAGCCTCTGCACTGACTCAGATGAGCTGGCTGGCACATTAGACGGGGCAGAGCCAAATTTTTACCTACTCCCTGCCTCTGTCCACCCACCTGTGCAGGAGGGAGAGTAGTAGCCCAGTGGCAGGTAGCAAGTGCAGGGATATAAGGAGCACATTACACACATTTCCTCCCCCGAATATGCTCACAGCATAGCTGGTGATCTGGCTCTGAGTCCGTCAAAAACCCTGCACTTGAACTGTAGGTAGCTGAGCAAGTTAAGGGAAATCACAAAAGTAAACTAAATCGCTAAAGTACCAGTCAGGTTGTAGCTTGCAACTCTAAAAACCACTCAGATTCTCGACTTTAACTTGCTTACCAGAATGGCACATTCCCAGAGAAACAACTCGGATTAATGTCTGCCATAAATTATTGTAAAGAGGCCTGAGCCACTAATCCTTATGCAAATAAAACTCCTTGTGAAATCAGTAAGAGTTTTGCCTGCTTAATGACTACTGGATTGGGCCCCAAAAACATAACTTCCTATAGTTTCATCTCTTATATTATACTTAATGCTTACCTATACAGTTTGGGAAAGCAAGCTGTGAGAGCCAGACTAAAGGACAGGATCATCCATTTGGACAATCATAGATCAAATACGGAATAGCAAAGTGAATAGGTGCAAAAAAATCCAGACAGAAATCTGTTTGCATGAGCTGTTTGGTAAACACATGAATAGCAGTTGATTTGCAGACAGCTAAAAGGGCTAAACCTGTACCACATTTTTGCCAATTGTCAGGTTTGGCTGAGCTGAGCTCAAGGAGTGGGTTGGGGGGAAATGGCAGAAAGAGGTCATGCAAAGATGGCTTTACTCTTACTTTTGCAGCTCTTGAGTTCTGGGTTCAGGTCCTCGATGTAAGTTAGAGTAGCACAAAGGCTACTGTAAGTGGTCGACATGTTCCTATGATCCCAAGAGGCTGTTCAGCAACCAGGGACAGCTGACATGTAAAACACTCTGGCCATACCCCTTCCTCTCCATCACAATCCCTGTGCCAGTATTCTTAAAGGGGGATAGCAGACAGCCACTGCGCCAGTTCTGCACCAGCACTTATGCTGGTGGGAAATCCCCTTGTAACCACTTAAGCCTTCTTTACCACCTCTGTCTGCTATCACAAGCACAAAGAGGCATAATAGACCTGAGAATTAGGCCCATCATTTGCAAAAAATTAGGCCAGCTCTAACTTCTGCAAACCTACAAACACCCATGCAGAGATTCTGAATGTTTTGCCTGGAGTCTTTGCTCTTCAGGAGTCATAGATGTAGCCAAAGGATCTGCTCAGCTGGGACTGTTTGGATCTGAACTGCACTCAGGCTGTGCATATGCTAAGAGAGAGAGCTGTATGGAGGCTCCATAGAACCCTACCACTTGTAGAATAAGTTGTATTGGTGTATTAAACTGTACCGTTTAACGTTGTAAAATGAAGTTTAACGTAAAGTGCTGCCAATTTATTTTCCTAATAATTTAGCAATTTCAGTAATTCATTTAGATTTTTAGTGGCTAAGGGACCACACTTCACAAAATTCCTTGTAATCCACGGAGCCTGAATTCACATGACTTGCTATGCCATTACATGGCGTTCGGCTAGTTTTGAATATGAGTTAACGTTGTCAAAACCCGTGTGATACAACGTGGCATAAAACAGAGCTGAAAAAGATTACCACACTGAATGACCACATGTGATATAACGCCCATCACTGCTAAAGCACCAGAGCAGAAGCTGTTCACCTGCACTACCCCTGCTGGAAACAGTCTACGTACCTCCTTACTAGCAGCAGCTTAACTTATATTTTTTATTTGAATATGTACTTTCAGACAGTAAGATTTCAAGCAATTTCTTAAAAATGCTGGTGGTGTTTAGGGAGCAGATGACTAGTGTTAGGATATAGATATTCAGGCCTGCCTGTAAAGGCCTATACTCTAAGAATGTAGGTATATGTTTATCATTTAGCTAGTAACAGAGGTATACAAAAAAGAATCCGTGTAAGGGGCTTCTCTCACTATGACAGTCTGAGGCCCTGTGCTTAGGCTAAGGCCTTTGCCTAAGCAGCAGAGGCAGCCATAAGCTGGGAAGTGGATGGTCACCTCCTAACATTCCAAACTAGTCAATCTGGGGCTGTTAGGAAGGTGATCCAATCTATCACCTCCAGAGAAAAGGAAGAGCCTAGAAGATGTAAAAGGAAATTTAGGTTGATAGTTTTCTGTCTGGTAAGAACTCACTTATCAATAGACACAGCTGGGAAACCCTTATGTCTTTATAGATGTAGTTGTGAAATCCTCACTTCTGTATTGTTTTGTCATTATAGTTCCCACTTTGCTATTGTTTATTTGCATGGTCTCGGTCTGGTTCTGTGATTGCTTCTGTCTGCTGTATAATTAATTTTGCTGGGTGTAAACTAATTAAGGTGGTAGGATATAATTGGTTAGCTAATCGTGTTACAATATGTTAGGATTGGTTAGTTAAATTTCAGTAGAAGGATTGGTTAAGGTATAGCTAAGAATATTACTATATAAATTAGGGGCAAACAGGAAGTAAGTTGGGATTCAAAAATAAGGAAAAAGGAACTTGGATTTAAGCTTGCTGGAAGTTCACCCCAATAAACATCAAATTGTTTGCACCTTCGGACTTCGGGTATTGTTGCTCTCTGTTCATGCGAGAAGGACCAGGGAAGTAGGAGAGTGAAGGAATAAGCTCTCTAACAACTAGGCTCTTTAAAGATGGTAGTGAAGGCAGAGATAGAACTGTCACTTCCATAAAGCATCCTATACACTCTTATTTAATTACCCTCACAATCTGCTGCTGGCTCTAAAACAACTACGCTTTATATTTTATTTATTTATTAGGCCATGTCTACACTACGAAAGTACTCCGATTTTACAGAAGTTGATTTTTGGGAACAGATTGTATAAAGTCGAGTGCACACGTCCACACTAAGCATATTAAGTCGGCAGTGTGCGTCCACAGTACCATGGCAAGCGTCGACATTCCGAGCGGTGCACTGTGAGTAGCTGTCCCACAGTTCCCGCAGTCCCCGCTGCCCATTGGAATTCTGGGCTGAGCTCCCAATGCCTGATGGGGCCAAAAATTTGTCACAGGTAGTTATGGGTAAATGTCGTCAGTCAACCCTCCCTCCCTCCATGAAAGCACCGGCAGACAATCATTTTGCGCCCTTTTCCCTGGATTGCCCGAGCAGACGCCATAGCACGGCAAGCATGGAGCCCATTCAGCTCACCGCAGCAGTTATGACCATTGTAAACACCTCGCGCATTACCATGCAGTTTATACAGAACCAGCACCTGAAAAACCAGGTGAGGAAGCGACAGCAGCACGGTGATGAGGACATGAACACAGATTTCTCTAAAACCGCGGTCCCCGGCAATTTGGAGATCATAGTGTTAATGGGGCAGGCTCATGCCGTGGAACACCGATTCTGGGCCCGGGAAACAAGCACAGAGTGGTGGGACCACATAGTGTTGCAGGTTTGGGATGATTCCCAGTGGCTCCGAAACTTTCGCATGCGTAAGGGCACTTTCATGGAACTTTGTGACTTGCTTTCCCCTGCCCTGAAGTGCAAGAATACCAAGATGAGAGCAGCCCTCACAGTTGAGAAGCGAGTGGCGATAGCCCTGTGGAAGCTTGCAACGCCAGACTGCTACTGGTCAGTCGATAATCAATTTGGAGTGGGCAAATCTACTGTGGGGGTTGCTGTGCTGCAAGTAGCCAACGCAATCATTGAGCTGCTGCTATTAAAGGTAGTGACTCTGGGAAATGTGCAGGTCATAGTGAATGGCTTTGCTGCAATGGGATTCCCTAACTGTGGTAGGGCTATAGATGGAACACATATCCCTATCTTGGGACCAGACCACCAGGGCAGCCAGTACATAAACTGCAAGGGGTGCTTTTCAATGGTGCTGCAAGCACTGGTGGATCACAAGAGACGTTTCACCAACATCAATGTGGGGTGGCCGGGAACGGTTCACGACACTCGCGTCTTCAGGAACTCTGGTCTGTTTAAACAACTGCAGGAAGGGATTTACTTCCCAGACCAGAAAATAACTGCTGGGGATGCTGAAATGCCTGTAGTTATCTTTGGGGACCCAGCCTACCCCTTAATGCCCTGGCTCATGAAGTCGTACACAGGCACCCTGGACAGTAGTAAGGAGCTGTTCAACTATAGGCTGAGCAAGTGCAGAATGGTGGTAGAGTGTGCCTTTGGATGTTTAAAAGGTCGCTGGCGCAGTTTACTGACTCGCTCAGACCTCAGCAAAACCAATATTCCCATTGTTATTGCTGTTTGCTGCATGCTCCACAATCTCTGTGAGAGTAAGGGGGAGACGTTTATGGTGGGGTGGGAGGTTGAGGCAAATTGCCTGGCTGCTGAATACACGCAGCCAGACACCAGGGCGGTTAGAAGAGCACAGCAGGAAGCGCTGTGCATCAGAGAAGCTTTGAAAACCAGTTTCATGACTGGCCAGGGTACTGTGACACACTTCTGTTTGTTTCTCCTTGATGAAAACCTCACCCCTTGGTTGCCTCTAAATTCCCTGTAAGCAACCCACCCTCCCCGCTTCGATCACAGCTTGCTTGCAAAGGAAATAAAGTCACTATCATTTAAAAAACATGTATTCTTTATTAATTGATTATAAAAATAGGGAGATAACTCACAAGATAGCCCGAGTGGGGTGTGGGAGGAGGGTGGGAAAATGCCACTTCAAAACTTTTTGAATGACAGCCTTTTGTTGCTTGGGCTGTCCACTGGGGTGGAGTGGTTGGGTGCCCGGAGCCTCTCCCCCTCCCCCCACCCCTGCGTTTTTGGGCATCTGGGTGAGGAGGCTATGGAACTTGGGGAGGAGGGAAGGTAGTTAAACAGGGGCTGCAGCGGCAGTCTGTGATCCTGCTGCCATTCCTGAACCTCCACTAGACGCCAGAGCATGTCCATTTGATCCCACAGTAGCCCCAGCATTGAATCCTGCCTCCTCTGATCTTCCTGCCGCCACCTCTCCTCACGTTCATCGGCCGCTTTCCTGTACTCTGCTATTGTGTCTCTCCACACATTCCGATGAGCTCTGTCAGTGCCAGACGACTGCATGAGCTCAGAGAACATTTCATCGCGCGTGTGTTTTTTTCACCGTCTTATCTGAGATAGCCTGTGGGACGGAGGATGGAGGCTTGAAACATTTGCAGCTGCTGGAGAAAAAAAAGGGAGTGAAGATACATTTTACAGAACAATGGCTATACTCTTTCATGGTGAACAACACTATTCACATTGCATAGCACATGTGATTTTGGTACAAGATCGCATTTTGCATCTTATATTGAGTGCCTGCGGCTTTGGTGTTAGAGATTACATACGCAGTGCCGGGCAACAGAATTCAGCTTGCAGGCGGCCATGGTAAGCCATAGTCTTTCGGTTTCTGCAACCTTCATAACAGCAGCTCCCTTCTCTCCCATACGAAGCAAAGCATTTGAGTTGGCCATTTAGAGCTGCAGTTTTCCTGTTAATGTACAGCAGCAGAAACCAAACTAACCCCCGCACATCCAATTCTCTGGGGTGATCGCTTTACCCTTCCCCCCACCAGGGAAGATCCCTGCTAGCCAAACGTGAACAGCTCAGAGCCAATGCCCCACCACCACCACCACGTGGCTAACTGCGGGGAGATTTCTTTTTAGCCACAGGCAAACAGCCCAGTAGGAACAGCCACTTCTGAATGTCCCCTTAATTAAATTCCCCTATTTCAACCAGGTCACCATGAACGATATCACTCTCCTGAGGATAATACAGAGAGATTGTCATAAATATAAAGGGAAGGGTAAACCCCTTTAAAATCCCTCCTGGCCAGAGGAAATCTCCTCTCACCTGCAAAGGGTTAAGAAGCTAAAGGTAACCTCGCTGGCACCTGACCAAAATGACCAATGAGGAGACAAGATACTTTCAAAAGCTGGGAGGAGGGAGAGAAACAAAGGGTATGTGTGTCTGTCTATATTTTGTCTTTGCCGGGGATAGACCAGGAATGAAGCCTTAGAACTTTTAGTAAGTAATCTAGCTAGGTACGTGTTAGATTATGATTTCTTTAAATAGCTGAGAAAAGAATTGTGCTGAATAGAATAACTATTTCTGTCTGTGTATCTTTTTTGTAACTTAAGGTTTTTGCCTAGAGGGGTTCTCTATGTTTTGAATCTAATTACCCTGTAAGGTATCTACCATCCTGACTTTACAGGGGGGATTTTTTTTTATTTCTATTTACTTCTATTTCTATTAAAAGTCTTTTTTGTAAGAAAACTGAATGCTTTTTCATTGTTCTCAGATCCAAGGGTTTGGGTCTGTGGTCACCTATGCAAATTGGTGAGGCTTTTTATCCAACATTTCCCTGGAAAGGGGGGGTGCAAGTGTTGGGAGGATTGTTCATTGTTCTTAAGATCCAAGGGTCTGGGTCTGTAGTCACCTAGGCAAATTGGTGAGGCTTTTTACCAAACCTTGTCCAGGAAGTGGGGTGCAAGGTTTTGGGAAGTATTTTGGGGGGAAAGACGTGTCCAAACAGCTCTTCCCCAGTAACCAGTATTTGTTTGGTGGTGGTAGCGGCCAATCCAAGGACAAAAGGGTGGAATATTTTGTACCTTGGGGAAGTTTTGACCTAAGCTGGTAAAGATAAGCTTAGGAGGTTTTTCATGCAGGTCCCCACATCTGTACCCTAGAGTTCAGAGTGGGGGAGGAACCTTGACAGAGATAAAGAACAGATGTTGCTTGAATGCCAGCAAACACCAGGACCATATGCTGCCAGGCTTTGTCATGCAATGATACCACATTACTTGCTACTAGCACGGCGTGGTAAAGTGTCCTACCATGGAGGACAGGATAAGGCTACTCTCCCCAGAAACTTTCTGCAAAGACTTTTAGAGTACCTCCAGGAGAGCTTCATGGAGATGTCCCTGGAGGATTTCCGCTCCATCCCCAGACTCGTTAACAGACTTTTCCAGTAGCTGGAATGCACGAATGCATTCCAAATCCTCAGGGCTAATTAATCATTAAAAAAAAGTTGCTTTTAGAACATGTATTATATTTTAAAAAGGTACACTCACCAGAGGTCCCCTCTCTGGCTTGGCTGGGTTGGGAGGGTATTTCAATCAGGGTGATAAAAAGATCCTGGCTGTCGGGGAGAATGGTGTGCTGCACGCTCTCCTCAAGCTCGTTCTCCTCCTCCTCCACAAAATCCTCAGGTATGGCGGAGAGTACCCCATCATCAGAGTCCACGGACAGGGGTGGAGTAGTGGTGGCGGCTCCTCCTAGAATTGCATGCAGCTCAGCCTAGAAGCGGCATGTCTGGGGCTCTGTCCCGGAGCATCCGTTTGATTCTTTGGTTTTCTGGTACGCTTGTCTGAGCTCCTTAAGTTTCATGCGGCACTGTGTTGCATCCCTGATGTAGCCTCTGTCCCTCATGGCCTCTGAGATTTTTTGAAATGTTTTAGCATTTTGTCTTTTGGAACATAGTTCTGATAGCACGGATTCCTCTCCCCATACAGCAATCAGATCCAGTGCCTCCCGTTCGGTCCATGCTGGAGCTCTTTTTCGATTCTAGGACTGCATGGTCACCTGAGCTGATGAGCTCTGCATGGTCATCTGTGCTGATGAGCTCACCTGGCCAAACAGGAAATGAGATTCAAAAGTTCCCAGGGCTTTTCCTGTACACCTGGCCAGTGCATCAGAGTTCAGAGTGCTGTCCAGAGCGGTCACAATGGTGCACTGTGGGATAGCTCCCTGAGGCCAATACCTTCGAATTGCGTCCACACTAACCCTAATTCGAAACGGCGACGTCGATTTCAGTGCTAATCCCCTCGTTGTGGAGGAGAACAGAAATCGGTTTTAAGAGCCCTTTATGTCGAAAAAAATGGCTTCGTTGTGTGAACGGGTGCAGGGTTAATTCGATTTAACGCTGCTAAATCCGACAAACTCGTAGACAGGCCTTATGAGTTATCCCCCGATCTTAAGGAGACAGGTGTCTACTCCTTACCTTTCAGGAACATACTAATCTGCAGTGAATTACTTGAAGAAAATTTTGTGGTGAGGCAATGCAATATAATGTAAATCCTGGGGACAAATATGAGATGGTATAATAGATGGAACCCAGCAGTAGTTCTCAGTTCTGGCTATTAGAAATGAAAACCTACAGACCCAAAACTAGAATTGTTGTAATATTAAAAGCTATTTTGTCTGAGTGGAGATTTACTCAAGCAACCAAACAAAGGTTGGGATTAAAAACAAAAAACAAGGAAATTCACAATGATAGTTTCTGCTGTCATTCCCTCAGAAAAGCAGGGATCAGCACAGGACGTTGTCTGCTTATCATATACAGTGGACTACAGTTAGAACAGTGTGAAAAGCTTGATGGAGCCTTCAAAACCCATAGTTTTAGCATTTGGCAGTTTTTCTTAAGAGATTGCAGGGAGGGTGAAATTCGTCTCTTTGGATCAGTAATGTAATTGTAACTTGGCTTTAGGCAAATACAAAAAGCAGTTTGGGCCCATTAAAAAAATATACTTGCATGAAATTATCCATTTCTCAAGATAGTTCCATTGCTTGTGACATATGGGGAGATTTTTTTTTTTTTTTTTTTACTAGCAGTCCTTTTAAGAAAATTGTATGAAATGTCAGTTCACCACCACCACCATGAAAGTCTCTAGAGGAACTTTAATCTAGTTCTTACTACAACACATACCTAGAGTGATCACGTGAAGGACAGAGTGAAAGCCTTAGTTCTGAATTTCTTTCATCAGTCTGAATTTTAGCTGATTTTCAACCTAACTGAACTTAGTAGGATTACACATTTTTTTACATGAGAAGTCTCAGGGCTAAATTCTCCTCTTTATTTATATATTATAAGGACATTGATGATCAAATCAGCTAGTATGGGAAATGGACATTTAAGGCATGTATATGAACCCTGATAGTTGTAATCTGAGTATTTTCTTAAGGCACTCATGTTTGAAAACTAGTTTCAAAGCTTCATCTCCAGAAAAATAAAGCATTTCTGTGGGATGTGAAAAAGGAGGCTGAAGTCTTAGCTTTAAGACAATACATTGGTTCCTATTTTTCAGCTCAAATGGAACTGATCAGTGTCTTCAGAATGAGCTTTCGGGTGCCTTTCTACAAAATATATTTGAGCTTGTCAGATCACTTGTATTTAAAAACTTTTGAATGGTAGCCTAAAAAGTAGGAAGATCTAAATGAAAAGGAAGTATCCTATAACCCATAAAACAGTGACAATGAGACCACAGTATCTCAAAGTCTATTAATAATCTACATAGTAATGAAAAATTCATAAGCTATAATACACTAGAAGACCCATTCATCTTATCATTGCTCACCTAGGGTTTTTTTTAACTTGCAATACTTTGAAATTTGCACTCAAGTTTTGTCTTATCTGCAGAGTTTGTGTAATGGGCCAAAACCACTGGTGATGTACAGGTCTGTGACATACAAGTGTCATGCAAATGGTTTGAAAAGACAGGCGCTAAACAAGGAGGTGGTGCAACTTCAGTCAGTGAGTGTGCAAAATTAACTTATATTTACACGCTGAGCAGATGGAAAGAGAATGTATCACTACCTTGCCATTTACACAACTGTTTAATGCCCAAGAACATATCTCAGAGATTAATACAAGAGCTGAACTAGCGTCACTGGAGACTTGCATTAGAGCAGGGACAAAAGTGACAATATGTTTAATATGACAATTTATGTTTAAAAGTGACAATATGTTTAATATGACAATATGTTTAATTTTCATCTCTCTCTATTCCTAGGCAGTACATACTGTATGCACACCATACTTATGAAAACTACTTCATGAACATTGTTTCTTATTGTCATTTCAAAAAAGAATCAAAGCAGTTTTTAAACTATAGAAAAGCAAATGAGGAAGCTTTAAGCTCTGCTTAAAGGTGATTTTCCCCTGAGTTATGTATGAAGCCACCCTCAATGTAAGGGGGCCTTGTAAACGACAAAACCATAGCTAGAGCTTCTGTAGTCAAGTGTAAAATGTGCTTCTGTAGTCAAGATAAACTCATTGAATTCATCTTCTCACCTCTTAAAATAAAAAAGATAAGAACTTTTCCTCTGTTGTAAAGTTACTCTTGGTACCGTGTGTGTTGCCTCTAACCCTCCCCCCCCCCCCCAAATTGTCCCTTTGGATCTCTTTAGATCAAAACCATAGTGGAACAGCATTACTCTGATGAAATAGTGCCTCAATCCCTACTACTGTGTGTCACTAGAGGAAATCATTTTAATGCTCTTATAAACACTGCCACAGAGCCAGAGACTATTTAGTGTGTGACAGTAAAACAAACACAAACTGCCGTAGTCCATCTCTGTCCATCAAATTAAGTTTTGGATTGGGTTCAATGTATTCAAAAACCTGCCATCATCAGGCTGCCTTATATTATTACAGACCCATTCACCACTTTCTAGTGCAAACACCCCATAAGCATCTCTGTTGTAAACAGTTGTATTAACATAGTGCCAAGAGCACTTTCTCTATCCGGTGAAAAGATTGCAAAAAGTCCATATTGGAGAGCAGAATTTATGGATTCAAAGACTTGTTGGATACTTTACATTTTAAAGTGCTAGAAGTTTTCCAGCAGCTCATTTTCATTGCACAGGAAAATAAATGTTCTACTAAAATGTATCCACTACAAATGCTGCATCTCTTCTTTTTAATAGATTATTCCGTTAAAGAGTCTTCCTGTTTTTATCTAGAACTACTGAAAACACTTAAACCAAGATTTTTTTCTCCA
Organism: Natator depressus; assembly: GCF_965152275.1. Taxonomy (NCBI): domain Eukaryota; kingdom Metazoa; phylum Chordata; order Testudines; family Cheloniidae; genus Natator; species Natator depressus. The sequence continues at coordinate 140,639,024 of NC_134234.1, forward strand.
TTGTACATAGTAAATTACTAGTTTAGAACTCCTTCTAAAGGCATCCTGACACTAGATTGACAATACCAAGATCTAGGGACAAATTCAGTTTTAGGTTAAGCAGAAGCAATTCTATTGACTTGAGTGGCATCGCAACCACTTTATACCAGTCTACTTTAGGCCTTAATATTTATTCTGAACTTGTTGTCCTGCCTAAATCCTTTGGCTTCCAAACTCCAAGAGTAGTAGTTGGGGTTTATTTTCCATTCATCCTTGGGTAAGTTACTTTAGCTGTACAAATTAAGATCCCCAAATAAATTAGAATTGCTGGTGAACACATGCTTAAACTGAATGTTACCCACCTTTGCAAAATTCTGCTCAGCCAATCTCCTGGTAGAGAGAGTTTTTTCCTCCCAATGGGTGAATAAAATATCATCATTAAGACCAATAATGAAAAAAACTAAAGAATGGAAGTAGATTTTGTGCCTGGGCTGGAAAGTTGTCTTGGTCATTTTACCAGGCTGATGTACTCCTTTTACTAATTACCTAATTTTCCCTCAACTGTTTGTATCCTGTACTAATAATGCAAACTGGTTTTTCTAGGACCCTATCTGTAACAACAGTAATCATGTTCTTCTTTGCTAACATCTGTTAGAGAAACACTTACTCTGACCACACATTGGCCAGCTTAAGTTTTGCCATTTTGACAAGTGTTGAAATAAAGGCTTGAGTAAGCTTTGAACAGGTTTTGAGTCCATTGGCAGAAACATATTTTTCGATTTGTTTGGAATATTCTTATGAACTGCTCAAGAGCTGACAAAACTTCTCATGGCAGCCAATGTTGTAGTGATCTCCAAGCACTGGAACCGAGTTTCTTATTGTCTCTGTTTTTCTAGCTTACAGGCAGAACCTCATGTCAGAGTATGGTTAACACTAATCAAGAACACTGCACAGTTGATTTCTGGATTTATCAACAGAAGGCCTAATACTGAAAACATAAAAAGAACACCAATAGTTTTCCATGATCTTAGAGTCTGCGATATTTAATTGGCAGTACTTGCATCACAGACTTTCTGGTCACAGTCAGTGTAAAAGTAAATGATTAGCGACATGTGAATCTGAAAGAGTATGGAGATTTGCTTTGGCAAACATCCCTCCTTACCTCCCCACTTCCCTAAGAATTTAGGTGCTTTTCTGATCCTTTTCCAAATTACCCATTGGTTCTGAACACAACAGAGTTATAACAGCCTCTTATTGCACTTTGTCAGAGCCAGAACTAGAAAGTAACTCGGGCCCAGATTTTTAAAGGTATTTAAACGTTACTGTGCTCAATGTTGTAATGCCGAACTGATTTAGGATCCTAAATCCCATTGGCAGTAGATGGAATTTAGACTTCTAAGCACCTAAATCCCTTTTGAAATGGAGATTTTTTTGGTTCCTAAATCAGTTAGGCTTGGCAATGCTGAGCACAGAATCACCTAAATACCATTAAAAATCTGAGCCTAGATCAATTTAGTACCCAAGCAACTAGTAAAAAAGCACATCTTAAAGTTAACAATACAACTTCCCATTGAGGTATGAAAAGTATTATCTTCATTTTATAGATGGGACACTGAGGCACAGAAACTAAGGATGGGATCCACAAACTGAGCCTCACAGCACTGAACTTACAGGCACCTCGAACATTACAGGAGCAACACTGCAATCCACAAAGCTGAGTTAGGCACCTAGGCTCCTATATAATGAATGAGGAGAGATTGGCACTTAAGAATGTGATCCGCAAAAGCCAGCATGCTAGCCACTGGGAGATGCCAACTAGAGGGGCAGGGGTGCTAAGCCCCACCCCACTCTTGGCAATAGGCACCTAAGTCCAGGCTACAGGGAGGAGCCCATCTCGGCTTAGCAATCTACAAATGGGAACCCCCTGCATGAAGCAAGGCAGCTTAGGCAGCAAAGCTACTTCTCGAAGGAATGAGTTAGGTGTTTGCTTCTCTCCACACAAAGTAGCCAGAGGAGGAGGTGGTGGGTGCCACCCCCACCGCCTTATAACTCTTATTGCTGTGGTGTGGGGAGACGCAGGTGCATTTCCCCCATCTCTGCCAGAACAGGGTCTCCCACCTCTCAGGACTGTGCTCAAACCACCAAGCTATGGGATATTTTAATGTGAGGCTCCCTCAGTCTCTCTCCTGTTGAAGCTGTTCCCCTGTGGATAAATAATGAAAGAACGATTTATAGCAGGGGGATTGGACTCTGGGTCTTCCACCTCCCAGATGGGTTGTCTAATCTCTGCACTACAGAGTCACACCCACTCTTGCTCCTTCCCTCCCACCAGGCCAATGACTTTTTAAGTATTTATCCCACAGTGGAACAGTCATTGGGGTGGAGAGAGAGGGAGAGACTAAACCCAGCCTTTCCTGCTGCCAGGTGCCAATGGCAGCAACATTACAAAGGATAGCAGCAATGTTCCCTCTAATTTTTGCCAGGCCGTGTGTGCAAAAAATTTCTTCTGTGCAAATTGTTGTGCTTTTGTGCAAATTTTTTGTGCGCAGTGTTTCGGATCTGTGTGTGCGTGCACACACGCACAGCTTAGAGGGAACAGTGGATAGCAGCCCAACTTCTCAACTGGCCATTCATTTATTTAGCCCAGAATAGGATTACCTCATGGGCAAGAAGGATCTTCAGGTTAACTCTGAAGGTTTGTATTTTATTGTGAACTCGGGCAACTACTCTCATTGGCACCCTTACAATTGTCTTAATTCACCAATTCAGTGTCCAGATACAGTGTCATTGACTTTCTGAATTACATAATATATTTCCCCCCAGTGTGAACTGGAAATTTGTTTGTATGGCATGTATAAAGGGTTAATAATAATTAGAGCTAAAACTGACTGTGAAAACATTTTTGGAGCTGCTGCTCCATACATTGTTCCTTTATTCTAACAGACAGCCACAGTCTAGTTTTAAAAACTATTGTTCCAAAGGATTGGATGGTAGCAAATGTTGCACCAGTACTTGAAAAAGACTCTAGGGGTGATCGAGGGAATTTTATCCCTGTAGGTCTTACATCTGTAGCTGGCAAAGTGGTTGCATCAGTAATTAAAATATTGGAACAAAACAAAACATCTGGAAGATTATGATCTGATATGGTGTAACCAGAACAGATTCAATAAAGGAAATTCATGTTTCACTAATCTCTTAGAACTCTTTGAGTCGATCAGTGGAGTAAGTATGGAAATTCCCAGTAAGCAACTTTTAATATCTTATTTTAAAATGAACCAATAGTGTTACTGCTCAATGTTGTCTGGTACTTTTGACTCAGGGCAGGATTCTGCTGTCCATGGTTCCTGATTTATGCTAGTGTAACTCCTGTCTTAGAAGTCAATGGAGCTGCTCCAGATTTATACTGGGGTAACAGAACTCAGTCTGGACCCCAACGTTCTACTTTTAATGTTCTTTGTTTTACAGTGAAGCATACTGGAGTGAGATTGTATGGCTGCGGCTTCCCTCAGATCCTTATGAAAATGAAATGTGTACTTGGGGAAGCTAACATAGGGAGCAAACTATTAAATACAAATGTTTTATGTCCACAGCATGAAGTTCTTTATTGTCTTTCCTAAAATCCGTCCCTCTAGAATCTGCCAGGATTTAAATGGCTACTATAGCCTTCAACATTACACTTAATGTGCCAGAAATTTAAAAAATTCATACATTACATTTTTTTTTGTAATGATCAAAGGTAGGAGGGGAGGAAGGACATTCATAGCTACTCTGCACTTCCAACTTTCATGGCACTGTAATTTCCAGCTGAAATCCCTCCTTTTACAGCAGCAGACTGCTATTCAAAAGATTACTGGAGGAAATCTTTTATCTTCATAGCCCTCTAAGATAACTTCTGTACAACTATTAAAACAAACATCAGGAGTCTTTTTGCAAGAAAAGCACTAGTATGGCTAGGGCAGACTACGGCAATTTGGAAGAACTCTTCTTTCACAAGCTCAGTTCATGCGAGTCAATGCCTGTCTGTACATTCAGAAAGGTGTGGATCAAAAGGCTTTTTTGTTCCTGGCATGATTTCTTACGTTTCTAGCTCGAAAGGAGAAGTGAAGGGATTTCCCAAAGAGAAAGAAAGAGTGTCCATGAGGTAATAAACCAGCATGGAGTGCTGCAAAATGTCACTGGTTTCCTCACTTGTAGAAACTAAAGATTACTTTATTTCCAGCCACAGAGCACCTGCTTTCTATTTGCTGTAGTACACATATTCATAGTTTGTTAGCCAAATCAAGAGAAAAATTAATATCCAGGGTAAACGTATGCAGCCTCTTTGAAAGTCTGAGAGAATTTTAGCTGCAACAAAATGTTAAACTGGATCATAAAATTGTTGTCAATGATAGTTTCACTTGCACTGATTTGGCATTCAGTGGACGTGAAAAACCAAGTGCATTACACTACTTAACCTCTTAAGCCTGATGTGTTATTTAAACCACAGTTTGTCACAATTTTGATCCACCGAAGTCCAAACCAGTTGATTTCCATCTTGTGAGCATGCTATTTTCCTTTGAGATTTAAAAACTAGCTGAAGTGGCCAGTTACATTTTCATATTAATCCAATAAATGTGTGTAGCCTCCCTCATGCTTGTGCAAATGAATTTCACCTAGATGACCTGTTACCCCTTTTCTCAATATTAACTTAATGGTTTTATGGGTCCAAATAATTTGAAGAAGATCAGATCAATGACAAGTTGCCATAATGACTAGCCTAGGGCAGTTTGCTCAACACAGTTTTGGTGTCTCTTCTGTCCTGACCATAATTTCCTGGAAATTTTGAAGAGTTCTTGCCAACCTTAGATTAGTTAGAGTTTTGTCTAGGTTCCCTGCACCTGGTCTCTGTACCCTCTAGTTACTATACTATTATAGCCCAAAACAGTACTCTAGAAACAACAGCAAAATACAAACCCATTCCCTAGTTCTGTGATGTAGTCCTTTCCTTTCCCCCCAAATCCAGTGATTTATTGACCTGCCTGCTTCGTTGTCTAAAAACTGATAACAAAACTGCTTGGTTTCAATACTCTTCTCTTGTGTGTTCTTATTTAAGTGCCAAATGGAGTCTTGCCTGCCATTGTGAACTCCAGCACTAGCCTGTGTACCCTTTTTAGCCCTCTCAGTCTGTTTTACCACTAAATTGCAGCAGAGCTAAGAGTGAGAACTACTCTGCATTAATATGCACTTGAGTTATTTTTGGTTAGATCTCATTCATGATGCTTTTCCCGTTCACTTTCTGCAAACAGCCACATGCTCAAGCCTTACCACCCCCAAAATACTTGTGAAGAGTAACGTTTAAGCTTGACTATCCACTCCAAGCAAGTTTCTAGTTGTATTTTTAATGGTAGTAGTCATGGATGGGGGCTGTGATGGTTAGTTATCTGAACCAACAGAAATACCTACTATGATTTAGCAAAATAGTCTACACACCATGCTTCTAAGTTCTAACAGAAAATATTCACAGCTGGTTGTAACCTATCTCCCTTACCATACTCTGTGAGTAGTTCCATTGAACTCAGTGGGACTACTTGCAAAAGATGCTATAGTTGTGTAGAAATAATGAAATAGTGATTGGAGCAGGGGGACTAGACCCAGGGTCTTCCAAACCTACAAGTGTGTCTCCTAACCACTGAAACAGAGTCACTCTCTCTCCCCCTCTCTGGCAGCTGGTTCCCATTCATAAATTACTAGAAGAGACAGTCACCTCCCTGCAGCCTAGACTCAGACACCTGTCTCTGAGAGAGGGGCAGGACTTAGCATACTCCCCTCTGATTGGCATCTCCCATTGGCAGCTCCCTACCTAGTGTGTTGGGTTTTGTGGATTGCATTATTAGGCACCTATCTCTCCCCATTCATTCTATAAAGAGTCGAGGCACCTCACTCAGCTTTGTGGACTGCACTGTGATTTTCTAGGTGCCTAAAAATTACATGCTGTGACTCAGGCCTTGTCTACACTAGAATTTACTTCGGTATAAAACTTACATCACTCGGGGTATGAATAAACCATATCCCTGAGTGACATAAGTTATACCAACCTAAGCGCCAGTGATTTGTAACCCAACACCAGTCGAAACTGATCTCTTTGCCAAAGCAACTCCACCATGCTGCACACCTATGCAGAGTAGGCATGTCTATGCAAACACACAGTCTGTTCCTCAAGTCTTTCTCCAGCTCAACACTAGATGTTAGGGGAGAGCTCATTCAGACCTTGCTTTCATTTGTATTAGGTTTGACAGTCCAGATGGGAGCAGAAGAGGAAGCAGGGGTGGGTGGGAATTGCATCAGAGCTGGATAGTGGAAAACAGCTGCAGAGGGATCTAACCTTATCTCACTCTCCTGGTGCCAAATAAGTGCTCTGTATTTGCAGAGCAAGTTGAAATGGAGAAGAACATTTCACATTAAAGTTTTTGAAATTCAACTTTGGCTATACATATCCCATTCTTCTTTTATTTCTGCTCCTAAGTAAGCCTCAAAATTAGTGGCAATTCACATATATCTGAGTACCATTAAGGATTTCACGGTTACCTTCCCAACTCGGACTAGAAATTTCTTTTCTTAAAAAATAATAATAAAAGTAATAATAATAATAATAATTATAAAGTAGAGAATGCAACAAAATCCATGCAAAAGCTGAAATTCAACCATTATTTCTATTAACACAAAAGACCATTGCACTTTGTATTGGAACAACCCACGTGTTCTGGTGTCCAGGGATTAACAGCATGTAACGCTATATGCATGTGAAAGAACTGACCTTTTTAAACTGAAACTGTTCTTCGCACAATAGTTTGATATTGGTTTGGAAAGCCAAGACTGCTGCATCAATGTGAAAGTAAGCTGTGTGCCCACTACAGCCTGAAATAGTAGGCAGTAAGCAAGTGGTTCATTAAAAAATAAAACCATTGTGGGTCTGGCCATACCAAAGCATCATGTTTCAGTTTAATTTTATAGTTAGAGCAACTCAGTATAGGGTGGTTTTTAAATCAGGGACAAACTGAATATTTTCCTTTCTGGCCTTACGATGGCAAAGAATAAACAGCCAGCATTTAGGATATTGAAGTCAATGGTTCTCTGCCTGGGTTCAGAGATATGACTGCCCAGAGCAGTTTGCAGGATCAGCGGCCAAGCCTTCACACACAGCGTACCCACCTCATGATGCATTTGTTATATAAACATGGGGCCAGATCGTCTGCTGATGACAAGTCCATAAAAGGAGATTGACGCCAGCTGAGAATCTGGCCAATACATTTCTACCATTCAGTTTATTACAAGTGAAAATTTTCAGTGGACATAAGATAAGGAGGGAGTGGAGTCAGTTGCGTGATCACCACTTACTGAGCTCTATGCAGCACAAAGGTATATAAACATCGAGGGTATGTCTACACTGCAGCTTGGTTCCCAGCACAGGTAGACAAACAGTAGCTCTCCTTGAGCTAATGCACTAAAAACAACAGTATGATATTGCTGCATGGGGAGCAGCTCAGGCTAGCCCACCTGAGCTCAGACCCTGGGGATCAGGCAGGGTTGCACTTGGGCAGCTAGTGCACATCTGGGCAGCTAGTGCAAGCTGAGAATCACACCTCCTAGCTTCAGCATAGACATACCCTGGAGGTCTTGTGCTCATTCCCAAGGCTCACTGCTTTCCCCATCTCTTAAAATCAGTGATTTATTTCCTTAACACACACAAATAAGTGCGAGCTGAAAAATCAAAACACAGTTCTGTGAAATAATTCAAAAGTTTCACAGTTTGAAATGAACAATTTTTTGTTGTTTTGAATTTTCATTAAATATATTTTCCAAAAAAAAAATAATAATAAATCAATTTTTCCTCCCCCCCCTTTCTGCCATGGAATGCAATATACTTAATTATTTCCAGAACTTTTATTTTTTTCTTTCCACTTATTTCATATTTCTCTTTAAACTCTAACTTGTCAAAGCTTCTCCAGTCTTTTACAAAATACAAAGTGGCAGCATTACAGACTTTCACTTTCCTTTGAAGAGTTAGAGTAGCTAAAGGAAAAATGGAGGAAAACACACACAAAAAGGTTTTTAAAAAACCTAGATGGCAGTCATTTTATTGTATTCCATGGCAAAAATGGGAAAAAGTGCGGGAAGAGAAAAACAGAAGCAACAATTCAAAATTTTGAAGATTTCAGTTTTGACAAAAAAAAAAAAAAAAAAAGACTTTTTACATGTTCCGTAATACAGTGGGTTATCAGTGGTGAACTTAAAAATAAATAAGTATGGCATGGCAAATAGGAATAATAAACACACCTTGATAGTAGAATAAACTTTTAGGAGAGGTCTACAATAGGCTTATTTCTCTAAAAGATTCCTAGTTCAGGTTAAGGTAGTCTGACAACATTCGTATGAACTGGGAACCTTTTAGTTGGTACCTGCAACATCCACAGGGGGAAGTTACAGCACAGAACTTAGGTGCACACTGCAATTCATGCCCCCATAGTCCAAACTGCAAGGCAGCACAAACAAGCCCTGACTTTCCCCACTGCTGCTATTAGTAGTTTGGCTTCTCCAGTGGGAACAATGATGTGAACCCTAGTGTGGACAAGACTTTACATGGCTGCCCTTGTTTTAAGAACCATGGTGCCTAACTCTGCTCAAAGCAGCTCTGTGGCTGACAGGGTTCACTCACCACTGTGGGGCCTCCTGTTGGCTGTCCCAGGGATCAGCTCTGTTAGCCCGTGCGCCCTCTTCTGGTGGTGTCTCGCCACTGTCACTTCTGCTCCAGGATCCACGTCACTCCCAGGACCACGGCATCCTCTTCATGACACAGCCCTACAGTTGTGTCACGCTCTGTGTTCCCACACACCACCCACCCCTTCCAGGTGAATGTACTGCAATCTAACAGTCCAGCCACTTCCTCAGTGGCACATGGGGGTGAGGGGAGGGACCAGGCCCACCCACTACTCTGGGTCCCAGCCCAGGGATCCTGTAGATGGCAGCCGCGCGCTGTATCCCTCCAACCTCTCAGTCTACTTCCCTGGGTCATTTCTCCACAGCCCCAGCACCACCTCTGCCCTTATCTCAGGACCTCAGCCTGCCAGCTGTCAGCAAGGCACTTACTCTTACTCCCCTGATCCTGCCCAGCTCTGCTCTGCCCAAGAAGCTAGCTTTCATCCTCCCTCCTCAGAAAGCAACTGAACTTGCTCTGCCCTGCAGCTCTTTTTATATCGGCCAGCCCAGCCCTGATTGGCTGCTCCTTGCAGCCCCTTTCTAATTGGCTGTCTCCTATGCAGCTCCCTAGGGCACTCTCTAATTGGCTGCCTGCTGCGCAGCCTCCCTAAGGTTCTATTAACCCGTTGTGGGCCAGACACCCCATCACAGTGACACAGTGCTTAAAACCTAGCAGCTGCCAATACCTTGTCTTCACTAGCTCTTTTAGTGTTGATATCACCAATAGTAATAATAAAAGTGGAAATTTTACAGAAATAAGCCTAATGTCAACAGGGCTTAAGAGACAGAATTACTGAAATAATTCATAAAGGGCAGGCCCACAATTAGATTTCTAAACGCTTATTTCCTTCAAATTATATTTTGCTCTAATCTCCATTCTTAACCTTTACATTTATTTCCTCTTCCATTAGGCGAGATAATTATCTCACTCTAGTCAGTATTGTTTTAGGCCTCAAATTACTACATTTTTTTAAAATGGGCAAGAATTCAGAAGAGAGCAACAAAAAATGATCGATGTTTGGAAAATAAAACCTATGGGAAAATGTTAAGAGAACTAGCCATTCAGTTCAGAAAAAAAATAGGAGAGAGATAATTGTCTAAAGATATATAAAGGACATTAGAGTGATGACAAGGCCCAGTTATTCCATTATGAGGGTCATGATAGTTGCCCAGCTCTACCTTATTCTAATTTATTCGCTCAGGAAAAAAAAATTGTATTTTATACCATCTAGGAACTCTAGTCATGAACAAAGACCCCACTTTGCCCTGTACAACCACAGAACAAAAAGACAGTTGCTGCTAGGGTGACCAGATAGCAAGTGTGAAAAATCAGAACAGGGGATGAGGGGTAATAGGTGATGTCAAGGTTCTTTCCCCACTCTGAACTCTAGGGTACAGATGTGGGGACCTGCATGAAAAACCCCCTAAGCTTATTTTTACCAGCTTAGGTAAAAACTTCCCCAAGGTACAAACTATTTTACCTTTTGCCCTTGGACTTTATTGCTGCCACCACCAAGCGTCTAACAAATACATAACAGGGAAAGAGCCCGCTTGGAAACGTCTTTCCCCCCAAAAATCCTCCCAAACCCTACACCCCCTTTCCTGGGGAAGGCTTGATAAAAATCCTCACGAATTTGCATAGGTGAACACAGACCGAAACCCTTGGATCTTAAGAACAATGAAAAAGCAATCAGGTTCTTAAAAGAAGAATTTTAATTGAAGAAAAAAGTAAAAAGAATCACCTCGGTAAAATCAGGATGGTAAATACCTTACAGGGTAATCAGATTCAAAACATAGAGAATCCCTCTAGGCAAAACCTTAAGTTACAAAAAGACACAAAAACAGGAATATACGTTCCATTCAGCACAACTTAATTTCTCAGCCATTTAAACAAAACAGAATCTAAAGCATATCTAACTAGATTACTTACTAAGTTCTAAGACTCCATTCCTTTTCTGTTCCAGGCAAAACAACACACAGACAGAGAGAACCTTTGTTTCTCCCCCCCTCCAGCTTTGAAAGTAGCTTGTCTCCTCATTGGTCATTTTGGTCAGGTGCCAGCGAGGTTATCCTAGCTTCTTAACCCTTTACAGGTGAAAGGGTTTTTCCTCTGGGCAGGAGGAATTTTAAAGGTGTTTACCCTTCCCTTTATATTTATGACAGGTGACTATGTAAGATAAAGCCCCAAATATCGGAACTGTCCCTATAAAATCAGGACATTTGGTCATCCTAGTTTCTGCTCCAAGAGCTTACAGTCTAAGTATAACACATGAGACAACAGGTGGATACAGACAGATTGACTAGGAAGTACAAGGCTATAATGAGACAAGAGTGAGCAGCATGATAGGCTGTGGCCTTAGCATACCAGTCGCCTAACTGTTGTCAAATTTTTGGAGGATTCATGGCAGAGGAAAGTTAAGGAGAGATCTGAAGGAGAATAATTAGTTTTGTAGATGTTTACAGAGAGCTTCATGAGGGGCAGTATGGGAGAAAGCATGAATGATGTTCTTTGAAAGTAACAAGTGGGTAATGTAGACTGACATCCTGGGCCAGTTGGAAGAAGAAAATGACTTTTCAATATTGAATGAAAGTAGATTGAATGTTAGGAAGAATTTTAAAAGTTAGGCAAGGAAATGAGCTGAAAAGAGGCCTTGTTGAACCCCTACCACCAGAGATATTCAAAGCTGAACTGGACACTCATCTATATGAAACAGAGAGGTCAAATTATTATTATAATCAGAAGATTGACTAGATCCACTCAAATTGAAATGCTCCTTGGACCAAAAAATTACAAGAACCACCACTGATTTGGAATATTTGGGTTCCCAACTTGAGACATCTTAAATGGGCTTGACATTCAGAAAGTGCTGCACACTCAGCCTCTTAAAAAAATCAGGTCCCTTTAACAGGTCACAAGTTGGGCAACCAAAAATCACTTCTCATTTCTGAAAGTTTGGGTCAACATCTTTGTAAATTTTTGTATTTGTAGTGAACTTAGGAACTGCTAGTACCATGTCTCAGTGAAGAGTGAATTAAATATCTTTTCTACTAATTTCTTTGTCATTTCTATTTGAAAGAAATGACAAAGGGTGGACTTCCTGATCAAAAATCTCTTCTCCCTGCACAACGTACCTATACCTGCTTGTATCTTTGGGTCCATGGACTTCTCCAATGAATTTGGCATGGAAGACTGGCCAGGGAAGAAAGGGAGGTTGTTCTGTGTGTATTTTTAAACTTTGAGACACCTAATACAAACATATATGTCAAAGAGGAAGGATGGTCCAGTGGTTAGGCTGCTAGTCAAGAATTTGGAAGATAGGGGTTCAACTCCCCACTCTACCGCAGTCTTCTTTTGATTGGGCATGTCATTCAGTCTCTCTGGCCCAGATCCTCAAAAGGTAATTAGGTCCCAAACTTCCATCAATATCATTAGAAGTAAGGAGCCCAACTACCTTTCTAGATCTGGGCCCCTGTGTCTCAAGTCCCTATCTGTAAAACTGTGACAATAATATTTCCCTCTCTCACAGGGGTATTACTAGGAAAAATACATCAAAAGATTGTGAGGTGCTCCAACACTTAAGTATGGCCCCCAGTATCTACCTTAGCTAAAAAGGTATATTAAAAAGGAACTATTAGGGGTTATAAAATAGCATCCAGATTCTCTTAGAAAGAGAGAAAGTCAACATCGTAACACTAAGTCAGTGGTTCTCAAAGCCGGTCCACTACTTGTTCAGGAAAAGCCCCTGGCGGGCCGGGCCGGTTTCTTCACCTGCCGCATCCCCAGGTTCAGCCAATTGCAGCTCCCACTGGCCATGATTCGCCACCCCAGGCCAATGGGGGCTGCAGGAAGGGTGTCCAGCACATCCCTCAGCCCGCGCCGCTTTCCACAGCCCCCATTGGCTTGGAGCGGCGAACCACAGCCAGTGGGAGCCGCGATCGGCTGAACCTGTAGACGCGGCAAGTAAATAAACCAGCCTGGCCCGCCGGGGCTTTCCCTGAACAAGCGGCGGACTGGCTTTGAGAACCACTGCGCTAAATATATGCGAGTCTTCAAAGAGGTTCCCATGATCTCTCATTCATTCCAAGGGACATTTTTTAGCACAAGCTGTAGGATGCAGCCCGAATTACCCTGTGCAGCAGTGGGTAATAAAACACTTGCAAGCAGACAGATATCCCTCACATTTGGAGATAACTGTACTCTTTCCAAGCCAGTTTGACTTATCTGTGCTTTGAATATTTCATGAAGCTCTTCAAAGGCAGTCCAGCTAATCGACATGTTACTTTTTTTTTTTAATAACTTTATTCAAACTAAGAAAAATATGCTGTGGGACAAGAAAAATGTTTAAAGCTGTCAGCTTGATCTGTTTTGGCACCTTTAATAATGCCACCCTGTTGGCAGCCATACTGTCCGTTATTTCAAAGAGTTTAATGCAATCAATATGACATTCCATTAAAAGCTACAGCTTGTCATCTTAACGTAATAAAAAGGGTGATATTTCAGAAAGAAATACCTTTCTAACCATTGTGCAATGCAAGTCATGAAGCAGCCAATGGATAACAAACCCATTTTCCATGTTCTGCAGGTTTAAAGGCAGCAATTAATTACTAATTAGATAATTATTTATTTGCATTGTGGTAGCACCAAGAGGCTCTGATCCTGACAGGAGCTCTTTTCTGCTGGATACTATATAAGAAGATCTGGGCTGGGATTTGCCAAGGAGACTTTGGCACCTGCCACTTTATGCACCTACATCCAGAATTTAGGTGATACTGGCATTCACAAAACCACCACTCAATCTGCTCCCAAAGTCCCTATGAACCTAAATTTCCACCACTGAAGTCTCCAAGGCACCTAAATTTTAGCAGCTGGGCATGCACACAGCTACCTCAGTCCCGACTCAGTCCAGCAGCTCATTGCCTAAACCCAGATGGGATTCACAAACTAGGCATTCCACCAGCTATTTTGCCTTTGGGTCCTGCTCTGGTAAACATGATCTGAGCATAGCTACATCCAGGCAAAACAGCCATTAAAAAAAATAAGAGATGATGGTGCCCATGTAACTTTAGCCCAGTAGTGAGGGCACTCTCCCAGGAGGAGGAAGACATGGGTTCCATTTTCCCCTCTGCCTGATGCGGAGAAGGGATTAGAACTTGGGCCTCCCACCACCCACAAGTGTGTTCTAACCACTGGTCTATGGGATATTCTTGGGTTTGTCTTTTTCAGCCTCTTCAGTTGAAGCAATTTCACTGTGTATACATAATTAAATATTCATTGGATGAGAGAGAGCAAGAATCACCTCTGGCCCAGTGGCTAGGGCATTTACACGGAAGAGAGAAGACTCAGGTTCCAGTCCCTCTACTCCAATGACTACTCATGGTACCACTGACATTGATGGGAGTTTTATCATTGATTTCACTGGGCTCAGTATGTGTCAACACAGGGGGCTTTCTGTTAGTGGAGTAGGTGGGCAGACCATGGAGGAGATGAGAAGATCATTGAAAGGAGGGACTAGACAATATGTGGATATAAGAATACTTTACAGAAAGAGTAAGGAGGGTGAAAGTAGGCACAATAAGGTAGAGAACAGTAAATGTCAACAAAATTAACAATATTAACTGAAGCTAGAGGAACAGAAAGTGTAGATTTGGAGAAAGGTATCTCTGATGTTTGCAGAGATGTCTGAGAGACTGACAGCAGGAACCAATTGCATTTCTATTCCGCCTACCCTCCGGCAGTACAGATTCTGAGGTCCATATGCCCACTGCACTTGTTGTGGCTGAGCTCCAAAAAAGGGATGTGCTTTGGGAAAGAGACAATGAGCATTTACTGCAAAACTGAGTCACTCATATTCCCTCTGAGAAAGAGGCAGATCTGGGAAGCAGTTTAGTGAGCAAAAATTTCAGTGGAATTGGATGGAAAGCATAACATGAGTATGCTTACACCTCTTCAGATGTGTAACTAGTAGGGAGCTTTCTGGCTACCTGAGATATTACATCTCTTAGCTAAATCAAGGATCCATATAAATTAGCAAATATAGTAAGGAAATAAGCACATATGAGTAAGCAAAAACAATGCAGCACAAAATCTGCTTTGTTCAGGGGAATACTTTGTGGTATAATATTTTATAAGAAAAATTATGAAGTCTTAGTAACAAGAGAACTCACTACTGCTCTTTGCTGTTAGATCTTTGTTGAGAAGTAGGGAGAGACTACCATTTTTGCGTGTGCTGATTACCAAGGTGCAGTTCAGTGAGAGGAGTGTTGTGTATGATATTTGATATTGTTTGTCTATTTATTAGACAGAGAGAACAGCAGTGAGGGAAACAACGTAATATTTTCTCTAGTATTCAATGCCAAATAATACAAAATATAGAAAGCGTCAGGAAATGGAACAGATGGTGGTGTAGGAGGAGCGTGCTTTGCAAGAGTGGAAGATGTACATATTGTTTGTACACATGTGGCAAGGGAGACTTAGGTTGCTGTTGTTACAAAGTTGATAGAGTACGTTTGGGGGTGTTTGGATCAGCATTTTGCTCCAAGGCCTTCCTCTAATTAGGAGTGCAAAGAAGTTCTGTGAATGCACGTGACAGGAAATACATTAACCCATCTGAGATTACATAAGGGAATGTAGCATGGACAGGATGAATCCATCTGATCTATTTTGTCTTAACCCAGTTTGGGGTTGATGGAGGTCTCCAGGGCTATATTGATAGCTGGTTACCAGACTGTTTCAAGGGCAAACGTCATTTGGGGAGAGAAGAGTTGAAAGTTTGGTGGATCCATACCTCATTCAGCCTTAATCAGCCCTGACCACTGATTAATACAATAAAGCTTTGGCGCTAAAGAAACACCTACAAACCTAACTTTGTGTTCCTTGCGGTAGTGTCAATGAAGACCCCGGAGACAGCCAATGTGGTATCTAAAACGCTACAGTCCAAAGCCACTGCTCTCACAAAAGAATCATTTCTTCTTTGGGATACTAACTGAACTCTAATAGGGTATCAACGTGAATGTCAAGATGGCAATTGGTGCTGTCTGTTTGGCAGCAACATGAAGCATTGCAGCCAGATTCAATGAAAAAAAACCCAATATCAGAAAAACATCACTTTGATGAACTATGTTTAACTAACCCAAAATGTTTTAAAGTGAATAATTTTCTATGGAAATCTGAATATCAGTAGTCAGCTTTTTAATTGCTAGTGGCTTGAACATGGGTGTTAGAACATTTGGCATTACACAGCCAAACTTGCTTTCAGCTGCAACCAACAATACAAAAAACAAAACTATACTACTAAGTGGCAAAGACATTGAAAAGAACATTTCTCCTAGACAAATTTTAGCTTTGATTGTCTGGCGGCAGATATCCAAGAAACTCCATGCCAGAGACTCACTTGGCAATAAAGTACTGTTTTCAATAATCAAGTATCCCAGGAGTTTGCACAGCAAGTTTGATTTTAACTGTCCCCATGACATTTGTAACAAACATTCATTCTCAAAATTAAAACTTATTAAGAATTACAAAAGGATAATGGATCAAGTAAGTCTGAAGTAATTGGGGATTTTGTCAGCTGAGATCTAGCAAAAATTAATATAAAATAAGTTATTGATGTTTTCACCTGCCATCCTGAAGGTATGTAAAATGAGCCTGAAATAGCTACATAATTTGTACTTACAGGCTCCTCTAAAAGAGGCCCCACACACAGGTCCCACTTCTGCAAACAAACACACAAAAATCCCATTGAATTAAACAATTTTACTCACACTTATAAAGCCTGTACACAAGTAAGTATTTGCAAGGGTCAGGCCTTAAATTTGAGAGGGGGCCAGGAAAGCAGTGCCATGCCACTGATCAAAACTGATGTTTCTTTCATTCTCAGCCAAACTGAGTAAGTATTCATGTCTGACTATCGGTGACATCACAGCAGAATTCTCTGAAGCCTTCACGAGCCATTACTAACTTCAAGCACTCAGCAGCTGACCTTCGAATGATCTGCCATACACCATCCATCCTTCTTCTCGCTGGTCATCCCCTACTACAAGGACTGTCCACCATTCCTTCCAGAATAACTTTCTCAACGTTATTTCCAACTCTATTTCTAATGAGATGAAAGTACATACATTTGCAACTGTTGATATCTGACATCAAGGTCTGCTTTTCTCCAATAATATTTCTATCATAGGCTTTTTTCCCATCCCACCCATCCCTTTTTTCACCATAGCTTTTGCCAGCACATTTCAAAAGCTTCCATTTTCTTGTCAGCAGCATTGACTTCCCATGATTCTCTTCCATAAATTACTATAGGAAAAAATTATTTTTTCACCAGTTGCACCTTCATACATTTCAAGATGCCCTGGTTTTTCCACACTTTCTTAAGTGAGGCTGTAGCTGAGCATTCAATCCGTAGTCTTCTTCTCATTTCCTGGCCAAATCGTAGCTACAATTTTTGTCGTGAGCAATGGTATAAAATGTATCTCAAAATTCTATTATAAAACTATCAAGAAAGACTATTCACTCATAATATCTTATATCTAGGTAGGAAATCAGAGCATATACAAAAATAAAAACTGTTGACATTTGCTCCAGTATAAAAAATGTATATATGATAATTGGTGATTGTGAGCAATATATTTTTCTGGCACAATTTGTTTTTAAATTAGTGCATGGTTTCGTGGGGGGGGGAGGGTGCATGTTTGTTTTATAAAGGAAGGTTGTGTCTTCCATTTCTTGTGTGCAGTATTTTTAACTCTGAATAGTGAACAGTATTGAATTGTTGCCATAGAGATCAGGTTGCCTAAAGACATGTTACAATATTAACATTAAATTTAGCAACGAATATCTAAATTGGTAACTCACTGCTCCGGGAAGAAGTGCAGTCTGATGTTAAAATCACACATCTGGGGCCCAGATTCTATTCCTGCTTCTGCCAGTGACCCAACATGGGACCTGCAACAAATCACTTAAGGGTGGGATTTTCAGAAATTGTGTAAGTGACTTAGGAGCACAAATTCTATTTGCAAGTAACTGGGACTTGTGCTTTTAAAGCCTTTTAGGTGTACTAGAAATTTCCATTTGCAACCTCTCAAAGTCTCAATCTGACAATCTGTAAAGTAGGCATAATTGTTATTTTCTAATATATTGGGAGGCAGAGGTTTAATTAAGGTTTGTACAGCACATGGAGACCCTAGGAGGACATGAACTCTGGCCACGTCTACACTACCCGCCGGATCAGCGGGTAGTGATCGATCTGTTGGGGGATCGATTTATCTCATCTAGTGTACATGCGATAAATCGATCCCCAATCGCTCTACCGTTGACTCCGGAACTCCACCACTGCAAGAGGCGGAAGCGGAGTCGACGGGGGAGCAGTGGCCGTCAATCCCACGCCACGAGGACGCGAAGTAAGTGATTCTAAGTCGATCTAAGATACGCAACTTCAGCTACGAGAATAGTGTAGCTGAAGTCGATGTATCTTAGATCGATCCCCACCCCCAGTGTAGACCAGGCCTCTGTATTCTAAATGCAGTAACCAGGTCAATATCATGTCCTGTGAAATTATCTGAAACAGGAACAAAAAAAGCCCTGTAAACTTTAGCTGGTTCAATGTAAACTGGTTGTCCCCCTACCTTTATCTCCCTGCCACTTTCACACCCTTCCCACCCATACACACACTACACTCTATTGTTATGACTTTTTTTAAACCTAGGATGGTATTCGCAAGGGGGACTGAGGTGCCTAAAGAGGCTGTTAGACGCCGAAGTTGAACATTTAGGTGCCATTGTCATTCACAACACCCCTGCTCAGCTGCCATCTAACCCGTAGGCATCTAAATTCCGGGGACACCTAAGTCCCCAAGGCACCTACATTCAGGAACTCATTGATGAGGGATGTTGTGAAGGCTTAAAGTATAACAGCCTTCAAAAAAAGAATTAAATACATTCATAGGTCCATCAATAGCTATTAAACAAGATGATCAGGGACACAACCCCATGTTCCAGGTGTGCCTAAACCTCTCACTACCAGAAGCTGAGAATCCACAATAGTGGATGGATCACCTGAAATTGCCCTGTTCTGTTCATTCCCTCTGCAGCATCTAGCACTGGCCGCTGTTGAAAGACAGGATATTGGGTTAGATGGACCATTGGTCTGACCCAGTATGGCCACTCTTATCAATAGTATAATAGTAGTAATATCAATTCCAGGATATTATGCTATGCCCATCACTGCAGAATTTGAGCACCTTGAAACAGGGAAGTTCTTGAACCTTCCTCTCAGGTCCCTCAGACCTCACTTCTCTCACTGAATTCTAAACTTATGTTAAAACGTGATCATAATATCTACAAACCATCCAACATTTATCACAGGATCTTCAGAGGATAAATAATCTTATATCATGCTTATTATGAGTCAAAGGCCTACGTGCAGTAAGCACTCTGTGGGTTAAATTCTTTATGATTTTGTAGGAAAGGATCAGCCTGTCCTATAGCAAACACAGTCGAGAGCATTTTCTGATCAATTACAAGCCATTACAGATTACAAAGAGAAAAAACCCCAGCAAATACTCTATAAAATAATGGGCTAAATTTCTCCCTGTGTAACTCCACTGAAGTCAACCAACTTGCAAGAGGGATAAATCTAGCCCCTGGTGGTTAAATACTATGGGCCTGTTTCTCCACAGCCTTGGCCATTGCATAGTCATTTACAGTCTTGCTAAGCGAGTGTGAAATACTAGTGTCAGATGTAAACAACAAGGTAGAGGAGAATCAGGCCTTTTAACTGTATAACCAAATGTAGCCACAGAAAAAAATCACAGCAAAATATACTAAACCCAAACCACACCCACAGAACACCAGCAGGATAGGTCATATATGTTTGCAGCTGTTGTGTAATTGTAGATCACATGCAGTACAAATGAATGATGCCAAGCTGCACATTAACTGCAAGAGGCCTACAGATGACTATTAATGCCAGTTATTGTAAAGGACAACACTTTGCTGCTGTCCCCGTGAGAGATAAAAGGCTAGCTGCAAGTGCAAATGGCCTTCTCCTAGTAACCTGCAAAGTGAACGTTTCCACTCAGAAGAAGATTTTAATGGGAGGAAGGCGAGTTGTACAAATCTATATCCTCCATAATCACTTCATTTCAAATACTGCAACCTTTCTTTTCAAATTCCCTCTACCAGAGCAGCAATAGTCCATTTAAAATAATCAATAACTGGGCCAAGGTTTAGATCCTACTGCTCTTGAGCTCCATTACCACACATTTACATTTAACCAGGAAATGCGGTTTCAATTTCAAGGGAACATCATATCATAAATTTAACTCTTAACATTGAAACAGCAGTTTCATTCCCAATACACCACTTACGTCTTATGATAGATTCATTTTAGACTCAAAATTTACCACATCTCACACCAACGCCAGTTTTATCCCACTCTAATACTGTAAGTAACAATTAGAGCTTTTGTTCTCAGTTCTCCTCTCCCTTATACTAGGTTTACATATGTAAGTCCATTGACTTCACAAGACTTATTCCTCATTTGCCATGGTGTAAGTGAAAACGTGAATCAGTCCCCTGAACTCAGTCTCCTAGCAGTGCCTGGACTGGAGTCCATATGAAAATGCCTTACCAACTAGAAGGCTAAAAAACAAAATTTATAATTGTTGTCCCAATATACTAGCTGAACTTACCATTTGATTCAACGTCTGTCCTTTTCCCTGGTAGACCCAGCAAAGAGCAAAAGAGAATCTGTCTTTGGGGAAAACAAATATTGTGTTCATGGAACACATCAGATTCCACAAGAGGCTTCAAAGGAAATTTAGCTCCTTTCAGTAATCAAGAGGATGTCTTCACCAGTTTGGCATGAACTGCTTGCAAAATAGATGGAATAAATCTATTTGTGTGATATACGAAGCCATCATTTAAAGTATCTGTGACATATGGTCCTTTAGACATGGAGATAATCACAGGGGAAATTCTTGAGAATCTATTAGCTTCTAAAGTAGCTGTCTCTGCCAAGTGGTACTTGATGATGTCTAAATATAATACATTTTGTCACTTGGTTTATTTTCATAAATGCAGCTAAGAGGTTTTTTGTTTGTTTATTTTAAAAGGCTCTTTAATGCTACAAATATGAAGAAAAAAGTACCCGCCCTAACTAGTTATATAATAAGCAAGAAATGTATTTCTGACTCCAAGGCAAATTAATATACAAAATATAAATCTGCTGTTGATGTTCAGTGATGTGAAAACAACAAGTCTTTCTTTAGTTAATGTAAATAGGGATTCAAAGAATCTTAAACCTGTGTTCAGTACTAGACCTGGACAGAAACTGCATAAATGTTTTAAAGACAGTAATAATACTGACAGACCTAAAATGTAATCTATATATTTTTCCCCAAAAAAAGGTTTTTTTTAAAAAAATCCTAACATGGAAAGAAATTAATTTATGCCCCAAAATTATTGAACTTCATACAGGGAATGCTCCTAGGGTTTGGGGTTTATATTTGTGGATGTGCACATTTACACTCCTTTACAGCTCTTCTGATTTTGTAACTGAAAAAATGCTTTGAAGAAGAGAGAGAGAGAGAGAGAGAGAGAGAGAAAGAAAGAAAGAAAGAAAGAAAGAAAGAAAGAAAGAAAGAAAGAAAGAAAGAAAGAAAGAAAGAAATTTGGAAAACGTAAAATTGAGGTATTACAAAACCAGACTAAAAATGTCATCAGATTTGCCAGATTCATGTCAAGGAAACTGGTATAGCCAAAGCAAAAATAATTAACAAAGAATCTCAAAGAACATCATAGACAATAAATATGCTCATGGGAAGAAGATATCTGATGGGAGAAGGCTGCTTAATGACAATATCCAATATCTGTAAGCTGAAGCTAATTGAATTGATCAATTGCAGAATTGGTCTGAAATCAACAAGACAAAATTAAATAAATACAAGTGCAAAGTACTACACTTAGGAAGGAAAAATCAAATGCACAGATAAAAACAAGGGAATAACTGGCTAGGCAGTAGTACTACTAAGAAGGATTTGAGGGTTATAGTGGATCACAAATTGAATATGAGTCAATAATATGATGAAGTTGCCAAAAAACCACAAGGCTAGTATCATTTTCGGGTATATTTATAGGGGTGTCATATGCAAGACATGGGAGGTAATTGTTCCACTCTACTTTTCACTGCTGAGGCCTCAGCTGCAGTACTGTGTACAGTTCCAGGCATCACAATTTAGGAAGGTGTGGACTAAGTGGAGACAAACCAGAGAAGAGTAACAAAAACGTTGTTTTTGGAACATAGGAAAATCTGACCTATGAGAAAAGATTTTTTTAAAATTGCCAAGGTTAGTCTTGAGAAAAGAAGATTGATGCGGTGGGAACATTATAACAATTTTAAAATATGTGAAGGGCTGTTATGAAGAGGATGGTGATCAACTACTTCTTGTTTTACTTTCAATGGACATTGAAGACAATCAGCTTAATCTAAAGCAAGGGAGATTTAGGTTAGATAGTAGAAAAATTTTCTAAGAATAAGGATAGTTAGTGCTTCATTTCGATTCATCCACCTGAAATTAAATGTTTTGTTTAGTTCAGGGTCAACATTTATCTCTGCCTCTACCTGAACTGCCACAATGCCTCATCAGAGTTGCAGTTTTGTGGCCTTCATCCTCTCATTTTCCCCAGTGGCCACTGTCCCTGGATGCATCACAATCTATCCCTCTGAATGAGCCCCATTACACACCACATTGGCTCAGCCACAGGGAGAGCCACATTGTTTTATTTTTTCCCCAGTGTAAAATTCCACCAGAATTTCTTTTTTCCCCACTGAAAATTTCTATTTTGACAAAATAGAATTTTCTGACAGAAAAATGTTCCACTCAAATTTTTTCAACTGGCTTTAGGAGGAACCATCTCTCAGAAAGCACACGCCTGAGAGAATTAAACAGAAAATCTGTTCCATTATACGTGCACTTTTCACATCAGTGTCATTTGATGAGGAAAATGGAGACTCCCCTCTTATGACAAAGCAAAAAACAAGTCTGAACTAATTTAGAGACCACATGGCAGCTGAATTCTGCTTCTGAAATTGTGCATTTATTTGCATACTTGTAGCTATAGGGATATTAAAATTGGCCGAGTAAAATAAAACAGTGTATTCACATAAAAATGACAGATTCTTAGACTTTTTATGATTTGGCAGATAGCTTTTCAAATTGGTATGTTTTTATTACATTTTAAGGATGCTATTTGGCAAGTTAGAATGAACAATATAAATGTCAAACTATACTATATGTTAGGTCATTTAATGGCGAACGTCAGATTCAATAAACTACAGTATTACTATTTCCACGTCAGAAGTGAAAGCAAAAGCTTTTTCACTACATATGGCAAAACAAACCATTTAAAAAAATCATATTGGTCACAAACTTAACACCATTTTTGACTAGTCATCAATTACAAATCAATCCTGATTATTAGTAAATATGTATTGTTTATAAGTATTTGCTGAATATTTTGGACAATTTCTAGATTGTTTTATGATGTATTCACTTAACATATTTGTTCATCATTGTTAGCGGTGCAAAGCTGGTTATCTACATCACCCAGTATTGATTTTTCTTTCTGAATGCATTACAAACTTTTAAAACAGGAGACTGAAAAAAATAACAATGAATGTCATGATACATATTTTAGTGTTAAAAGTCTTAGGAATTATGACGATTTTCAAGAACAGCCAGCAGCTGAGTATGTGAGCCCAACGAATAATGTGACCTTGTGAATCACGATGCTAAGTTCAGTCCACATTTATACACAAAATGTATTCAGGCAGTTTTTCCTGTATTCCATCAGCTTTTGTGTTCAGCTACTACACTTGAGTCTGGGACTTGGAACATGATGAAAGTCATGAGGGTTCCCTAGACGGAAGTTTATACTGTAGGAAATAACTTGGAGATTTTTTATTTAGTTACAGAAAAACACAAGTGTAATTTTAAAAACAAGATCTTTCTTGTTACTGTCCCAATGCTCTCTGATAAATAGTGATATAAGAAAAATAAA
This sequence comes from Natator depressus, assembly GCF_965152275.1. NCBI lineage: Eukaryota > Metazoa > Chordata > Testudines > Cheloniidae > Natator > Natator depressus. The sequence continues at coordinate 140,662,796 of NC_134234.1, forward strand.
GATTGCTCTTTTCAATTCACAACAGCTCCCCAGTAGTCTGACGTAACTGTGTTGCACTGTCAAACAGGAGACAGGTTGAACATCGGATTCTAAAGCCCAAAGATTAAAAATAAATAGCAAACAAGAGAAGAAATGGGCTAAGATAGTGCTTCAGGCTGCCTCTCAGGTTAGATGACTAGTGAATCAGATCAGAAGATCATTAGGAACCTCACTGATCAAAGGAGTGGAAAACGTATCTTCCCAGTGAGTGTGAAACACACTGAGCTCTCAGGCTGCAGTGTTGGAATCCTGCCAAGGCTGAGCCCCAGTCCTGTGCATGAGGGGAAGACATGTGAAGCAAAAGGGGACCTCCTCCCCTTATGTTTGGCAGCTGAATTCCCACACTGCCACATAGGGAATTGTCAAGCAGAATAGTCTGTGCCAGGGTTGTGGTGATCGCTGTAAATTAAACAGTTAGCACTGCAGCATGACCTGTTGCTGTTTTCCCAGAACAGACAGCTATTCCAGAAAACACACGCTTAGCTAGGGCTCAGTTTGTTCACTGGAAAAAAAAAAAAAAGGAAGAACCACAGAGACGTCATTTATAGTTGTAACCGACAGGTGTTCAGTGCTTCATGCCTTCCCAGGAGAGGGTGAAATTGTCTCTCTTTCCTCAACAACTGAGTTCTCGATCGCTTTCTGTGAATGCAATACATTATATAAATTGTATGTCCTCCCCTCTCCCTCCTCTTCTGTATTCAGTTCATGATCTCAGTATATCAGGGTTGCCCTCTGCTGCATAGCTATGTGTTTAGTGGTATGAGCAGAAGCTGAAAGAATAACTACTATGGAGCCAGGAATGCCATGCCCAAAAATAAGCACTAATGAAAGTGATCAGATTGCAATTTGCTTTTTGTACGATTGAACTCGTATTTTAACTATCTAATAAACAGATTTCACTCTCTGCATGTTACATATTTCATCAACGATCTGAAAGACCTGTATGAAATATTAATTATTGGTAAGCCTCACTACACTACTGAGACTGTTACGTAGAGAGCTAGTGGGCCTCACCCTACATTCTTTGGTACACCTATATCCTCCCTTGACTTCTTGGGAGCTCATGAAATGTAGGATCAGGCCTTCATGGCCTGATCAGCAGACAGGCTGGGTGCTCATAGCTTCCACTGGAGTCAAAAATCAGACCTCAAAGTGAATTGTCCAAGGTTGCACAACAAGTCAGTGAAGACACTTGGGAAGGACCCGTAAAATCCTTATTTTGTCCCCCTGCTCTAACCCCTGTCTGGATGCCACTGACTTGCTACTCCAAGTGCAAGGTTTGTTTTTATTTCAGGTTTTATTGGTTCCCTTATTTCAACTTTCCAACAGAAAACTCTGATTTTGTGAAACAGGCATTTTCCTTTGGAAAATCATTCTGATGAAAAATTCCTGACCAGGTAAAGATAAAGCTCAAAATAAGACAACCTGAGAAGAGAAAGCACTCACATAACTAAGCATACATGTGCAAATACACTCATTTGTAGTTTGATACATGGCCATAGGAAGTAGGGCCCCAATTCAGAAAAGTTCTTAAGCACATGCTTGACTTTAAGCATGTGCTCAGCTTCCATAGCACATGTAAGTGCTTGGGTGAATAGGGATAGACTAAAACACACACGTAAATGTTTTGCTGAATTCATAAGTGCTGGAACTAAGGATGAGGGGCATGCTGCCACACCCCCTGGCTTGAAGTGGTGTCCATTATATACAGGGTTTACAGTTTGGTTCAATGGCTTTCAGCACCCCCACTATACAAATTGTTCCAGCATCCCTGGCTGAATAGGACCCTAAAAGGCAAGAAATTTTGTGCAGCTTGTTTTCAGATATGTTGCCTCATCTTTCAGTTACATGATCATAGCTCTTTGCATGATTTATACACAAGGAAAGCCTTTTTTTAGGGTACACTGGTAGAAAAGTATATAAGTATCCTATAAACTGGAATGTTGCAGGGATTAACAAGGATTTACTTAGGTTGGGTGACTAGCACACAAGGCAAGTGGTTCTGCTGTGCTTGCGCCATCCATAATTTTGGTTGTGGAAGTTTTGCTACAATGAGTTGTGGCAAAGCAGGAAAAGGGCAAGACTAAGCTCTTAACCTTGTCATTAATGCAAGCAGTCAACCATCCCACTGCATGCATATTTTTGCAAGACTATACAAGTGAAGATTAAAAATGGGATTCATCTGAACTCACAAAGAAAGCAGCTTCATTCTGAAAATAGAAAATTATAAATCTTACTTACAATATCACTTACAATATCAGACGCAGAGACCCAGACAATTCCATTATGAACTGCTGTGGACAAATCTGGGAAAGAGGTTATCAGGTTTCTTGTTCACAGTAAATACTTCAGCTTGCTACTTTTACATTAGTAAATCATATTGGCAGAGCAGGTATATTTTTCTCTTTGGAAACTTCTTTCTTGTGCAGAAAAATACCATCAAAATATAGAGGAACAGTCTTAAAGAGGCGTGCCAACCCCAAATAGGGAAGTAGCAAGAAAGAAGGAGGAGAGAGAGAGGGGAACAGGTTTTATGGGACATCAAGGACCTGCTCCAAAGCCCATGAAAGTCAATTAGATCCTTTCCACTGATTTCAATGGGCCTAGTAAATATAATCTGATTGCATACGTGGGTAAACAAGTCACAGAACTGCAAGTGTTACTCAAGGCCACACAGTGAGTGAATGACATGTAAGGCCAGGAATACAACACCTGATTTCTTGACTTCCAGCTCTACAATTAAGCAGCTAGACCAAGCTGATAAGAAATTTCTGAATCTTGTCACAATATCCAGAATAGAAAAACATTTTTAATCTCTGACCGATATTCGCAACAGGATAAGGAGGCACAAAAAGACCAAAGGCAAGCACTGAGGCTGAAAGTCATACCGTTGTTTATAGCATACATTAAGGATCTATCTCTGTGACATTAGGATTTCTAGGACTATTAAACAACAAGGATCACATGCTGTAGACACTATTTTTCATAGTCTTGTAAGAAAAGCACAACTAATAGCCAGGCAAACAGTTTTGGCTCATGTATTGATCTCCGATTCCAAAAGCTGGTCAGTATTCACAGGCTCTTTGGAAAGCTTTTGAGCTTTGCCAATAGTTCAGCGTTGCTCTACATCATATAAGTAGTAACTTAGATTGCAGCAGCAAAATGCTCTACAGTACATGCTACTCTATGCTGCTCAGATTCCTGCAGAAAAAATGTCAGATGTAGTTAGTGACCGTTGTACATACTCACTCAAATACCAGGGGTCTCCCTCCCTGTGCAAAGGTATACAGAGGGGAATGAATCAAGCTGCAGTTCTAGTGGTGGGGAGTTCTAGTGGTTTCACAGAGTGAAAACCTGCAGACTCAGGGGAAATTAAACCCCAGTCCCACAAAGGAAGCCCAACCGCACACTGTCCCGATCTCCCCAAACATGGTAGAACACATAGCTGTGCTGCCATGGGTCCGCTGGCCCCTGACACATCAAAAGAGAGTCAAGGAGCACGACACAGGAGAAGGATACCACTTAGCGACTCCTCCCAAACCTCACCTCGGGCACTTTGGGGCAGGGAGAATGGTGACTGTTCCATGTACTGTGTAATGGGAAACAACATGAAAGGACTCCATACTTGAACTGGCTCTTTCTTAAGAGAACTATTTACAGAGATGCTGCAAATACAGCTAGCTTTCTAGTCTTGTGAACACAGACTGATTTTCTGGTGCCTCCTCCAAACTCTTCCTGCCTGAAACTTGTCCTCTTTCTTCTAAGGTCCATGCTGGTTACTACAGTGGCCTTATATGAATATTGTGGGGGGAGGGGGAGAGGAGTGGGAGAGAGAGAGAGGTTTGTTTAAAAATATAAACTATTTTTATTGTTTGATGTGTCCTATGTGGCCTTATAGAGACTTCCTTAATGCATGTGCACACGGGGCACAATTAAAGTTGTGGATGCTACTTTAACTTTAAAAAAAGAAAAGGAGGACTTGTGGCACCTTAGAGACTAACCAATTTATTTGAGCATAAGCTTTCGTGAGCTACAGCATCCGATGAAGTGAGCTGTAGCTCACGAAAGCTCATGCTCAAATAAATTGGTTAGTCTCTAAGGTGCCACAAGTACTCCTTTTCTTTTTGCGAATACAGACTAACACGGCTGCTACTCTGAAACCTACTTTAACTTTGTTATTTTTAACTTTTTAAGACCTCAATCTGACCAAGCTCTTAATTTTTAAAAAACCCTATTGTTTTTAAAAGGTAAGAAATTCCATAAACAAAATATTTGGCTTATTACCACCAGAACTCTCTATGCTATACATCTTAGAATCTACAAGAGGAAATTCCTCACTGCCCACCTTATCAAAATGTACTAACTCAGGTAGGGGTCCTTTTCCATTTTCAGAAGTGACTTAAGTGCTTATGCACCTAAATCATTTAAGTACCTTTTTACTTGGTTCTATGTGATTTAGGTACATAACTCCTATTGATTTTCAATGGGAATTAGGTACCTAGTGGAATTTACAAAAGTGCCTAAGAAGATTTGGCACCTATCAGTATCTTTAGATGCCTACATATCTTTTTAAATCTGGCCCTTGGGGTCTTTAAAAAAAAAGTTACCCTAAATCTGGCAAATTTCACATATAAAAGCAGTGGGGCTAGAATGAAAACAGTTATGCAACCCTTTGTCAAAGCTCTGCCCACCTCCATGGATGGGGGAGTTTTGCCACAAAAGCTGCCTTGCCCCTTCTACTGGGACTCAGGACATGGATAGCATGCATATGAGAATAAGCACCTTACGCTTACCTGCTCCCCTTCCCAGGCTTATTGGGCTAGATTCACAAAAGGACTTAAGTGCCTAATTGCCACTTCAGACCCTAAACCCCAGAACCAGGCCTTCCTGCGATTCACAAAACGCCCACTTAGTTGCTGCTGAACGCTGCAGGCACCTAAACATGCTCAGCATCTGCTTTTTTGCAGTAAGTTCCCGACGCGCCTATGTTTTTGCCTCTCCCTATGCCACTGTAATCTCACTTTAGGTGTCCAGGTGGCTAAGGCCCAAAGCCATTAAGGAACTAGAGAAAAACAGGCGTTCCTCCAACTATCTTACCTGCAGGGCCCCAGCTGGTGAGCGTGCTCAGAGCTCACCTACCAGATCAGGTCCCCATAGGTCAGCTCACCCAAAACAGCTGGGGAGGGGAAGGCCAATGTCCTTCCTCATAATGTTTAGCCACTAGTTAGGGTACTCACCTGGGATGTGGGAGATCCCCAGTTCAAGTCTCCCCTCCACCTGAAGGGAAGAAGGGATTTAAAATAGGGATGTGTCAGGTGAGTCCCTTGTCACTGAGCTATAGATAGTCTGATAGGAGCCTAGTCACTAGAAAGCATGTTTTGTTTTGTTTGTAACCATACCTGTCTCTTTGCCTCTTGCTTAGTATCACTTAAATCTCTGTTTTGTTAATAAACATTCTTAGTTTTGCTGTAAACCTCTCGGTGCTGCAATATTGAAGTATAAAGAGAGTCCTCAGCTAGCCTGACAGGCTGGTGCAAACAATTTCTGTGAGTGCCCAGGGAGATGGACTGGATACCACAGCCTACTTATGAATCCTAGGGATTTTCTCGATGCCTAAAATTTAGGCGTGGTGATGCTCAGTATCACCACACCTAAATTTTGTTTGTGAATCTAGCCTATTACCATTTGCTCAATCTAGCAATAGAGGAGGGTGTTCCTTCACCTAGCCAAATACAAATCTTGGGGCACCCAGTTACTAACTTCCCTCCATGTTAGTAACATTATTTATTTGTACCCTGATAGACAGATAGGCAGAGTACATCTACACTTCTGGTTGGAGGAAACATATCCTTGGCTCAAGGAAATGTACCCGCACTAGCTTTAATCAAGCTAGTGTGCTAAAAGTAGGAGTGTAGCTGCAACAGCACCAGCAGCAGGACAGGCTAATTGTTCTAAGTGTGTGCCTAGAGTTTCAGATGGGACAATAGACAGGGAAGGGAACCCTTCCTGCCATTCATGTTGCCCTGGATACACTTCTATTCACTCAGTCAGCTAGCATGGGTATGTCTACCCAAGCTGGAAGTTATACCTTGCAGCTCTAGTGTAGACATATCCTGAATCAGTTTCTAACCCAGAACAGGACTCCCTTTAGTGAGGCATTTTATCTGTAGTTTTCTAAAATTTCATATAAATCATGCCTATCATTTCCTCCTTATCCACTCTTTTGACTACCTCAAGTAGTTTGGAGACTTACTGTTTTTCCCTGTTGTATCATGGTCATCTAAGTATTGTATAATTCTCTAATTATCCTCTCCTCTAATTTAAGTGGTAATGAAGTAAAGTGCCAAGATCAGTATTTTACAGGGTTACCCCTACTCATTATTTTTAAAGAAAGCTGTAACATTGGCTACCCTCCAAGCCTCCTATATGGCAGCTGGTTTTAATGATAGCTTACATACTTCTTAAATTCCTTCAGAATTCTTGGATGAATACCATCTGGTCCTGGTGATTCAGTGGAATTTAAAATTATCAGCTGGTTTCACACCTTCTTTTCTGACACCTCGGTCGTTAGTAGTGCCTCATCTTTATTACCTGTGAAGAGGAGCTCTGGAGTAGGTATTTTCCCATTGTCCTGAGCAGTGAAGATGGATGCAAACATGTTTAATTTTGCTACGCTTTCCTTATCCATCCTTGTTTGCTCCCTTTTAGAGTTAGTAGAATACTATTGGACAAATGCATTAGATGGCACATTTTACCATTTTCCTCATCTAGTTTATTCAGTGAAGAACTTCTTGGCAGTATTTAACTAGCTGAGCTCTGGTTGGACTTCATTCATCAAACAAAGATTAAAAGCAATATTCAATACATAATTTTCTCTGGTACTTTACCAGCGGTATGCTTTTTACTCCATGCTCGTCTAGAGTGCCCACAGTGCCTCACCTCCTCATCCTGAGATGTATTTATGTCTTTGACTATTCACCAGTTTGCCACTTGTCCCTCCTAATTTCCATCTCACATTTTACCTTCCTTATAGCTTATGTTCCTTTCCAATGACATCACTCAGGTTGGACATCTGCATCTTTGGCCTTGCCTAGACTAGGAAAATGAGTCACAAATAAAAAAGTGTAATCAAATATATTGCAACTAACAGTTGTAAACACCTGTGTAGCCAGGATTTCACACCTTTAAAAAATGTTAGCCAACTGTGGTCAACCTTGGTGGTAACCCAGGCTTTATCATTGCAAGCTAGAGTGCTTTTAAACATCATTATACACTAGGCATTAAGTAGTGGTGTTTATAGAAGTTTTAATTAACTTGTGTTAGCTTTCACATTTAAAAACACTACTCATTTCTCCAGTCTAGACAAGCTCCTAGAAACAAGAGTTTATTCCAGTGAAAAAGTTCTCTATCTTGCACTTTTAACCATACTGCTTTTTATTGGGAGTATTCCTATTTTTTGTAACGAATAAAATAGACTTAAGAATCCTCCATGTTAAGTTCTTCCTAACTGGCTTCCTAGCTGTTGTAATGTTAGTTTGTGGTATGATCTTTCTCTTGGCCATGTTTTACTTCACCATATTATGCTCCTGCTTATTTAGTGACCATTAGTTACTTCTTGAACAAAGCCCTGTGTTGTTCTGTGACTTGATCAAGACTAGACACAATGTGTGTGTTACATGACTAGCTATTCCACATAGTAGTTCTGAAAAGTGATTTCTCAACACCATGTTGTGATAAGACTTTAATTCAAGTACTTGGATAGTTGGTAACCCATTGTTATTGATTTAATAACTTGTGTGTCTTCTCTGATCTTCCTCAACACTAAACACTCATAGCCTCTTAATCATGACAAGTAATAAACCACCACTACTGTATGTGTAATCTTATAACTTGTGATTTTTTTAGGCATAACTTGTCATTCTACTGCATGGTATCCTCCATTCAGACCCATAAGTGACAACCGCTGACTCCTGCAAGCCTGCCTCAGCTTGCCACAAGGTGGCACTTGAGCCCTTTATGCTCCATCCTACCTCTAGGCTCAATTATGCCCTTAAGGCACAATCCTGCATGCTCCAGGCCATCAGCTAAAAGACAAGTTCACCATGTCTTCCCAAGCTTTCTTGCACAGAGGGAGAGTGTGCCAACAGCTAGCCACCAGAGCAGGTACAGCATACTCCCCTTGACTACCTAACCTTGGCCATAGGCCTGTTTCCCCCCGATCCACTGTGGCTGCACAGAAGGAGCAGGGTATGCCCAAAGGAAACCAGAGTGCAGAAATTGCAATTCTGCTCCACAAGCAAGACACATTCCTTGTGCCTTCCATTTGTGTGCCCTGCCTTCCTTTGTGGCATCCACGGAGCAGCTGGGCATAGTCTTGCCCTTGGGGAGAAGTTCCAGTAGGGCACGTGGCTCGCTCCTTTGCTGCTGTCCTGAATTGCTGCCTTCTGCTCTGTACATTTAAAGTAGGCCCAGGAAATCGATTGAACTGCTCCTTGTGAGAGAAACAGAAAAATACACAGACACGGAGAGAAAGGAGGCAAAGCAGGGAGGAGCTGGAGAATGGCAGGAACAGGGCCGTTTTTGTGAATTTATGTAGCAAGGGTCTTGTTCCTATTTGTGCAATCCTCTTCCTAAATGTATCCTACTCCTCTGGACAAGAAGCTTACACATCTTCTTCACTCCAAGTGATATTTTTCAGGAAATTCCTGCCATTTCCTAGCAGTTTTATGAAAAATGGTCAAATTTCATCCCTCCCCCCAAAAAATCTTTTCGTGACAAATGTTTCTCCAAGGTCTAGTCACTACCATGATTCCATAATAGTAAAGCTCCCAGAGGGAGGAAAGACTATATAAAAAATATGAAAGCAATAGATTGTAGACTTGTGTAAGCTCCATCCAGTTTAATATAAACCATAAAAAATGTAAGTGTACTGTATGCAGCAGCCTTACGAGTATTAAACAAATACTTGCCACAAGCCACAATACATCACTTAGCTCAAGATAATTTAATTTAAAATAATACTGCAACAAACTAATTTAATAAGTATAGCTTTAATCTCTCCCCAGCCACATTTTAAGACATCTCATTGTGGACACAGTAGGAGTAATGTATAATAAATTGTTTCATTGGCTTCCAAAGGTAATATTTTTGCCAAGACAGCTGGGGGAAACCTTGCAAGTTTATTGGACCTTATATTCAAGCTCTGCATCTATTTGGGGAAAACAGCTGGGGACTGAAATAAAAATTTACATAAATAATCAGAAGCCTGTATTTCAGAAACACACTCAGATCAATCAGTCATCATTACTTATTATCAATACAACAACCAAACCAGGGTAGGCATCCAGGCTTCAACAGACATGTATACAAAACAGGAGTTATGGCTTAAAAGTGATTCCTGACTAATAATTAGTTTTTGGACACAAAATCCAGTCATTGCATTGTGCAAAACTAATTTCTGAAGCTTCTGCAAAACCTCACTCATGAGAGAGTTGTTCTTATTCTAATACATTGGTATGTGCACAATGTTGACAGTAAAAAAAGAAAAAAAAAAACGTGGTAAAGGCCAATGTTTTCCAGCCTGGCTCCCTAAAGATAAGCACCTAAGTCCAAAGTTAGGCACCTAAATAAGTGCTCTGATTTGTAGAGGCACAGAGCATGCCCCAATTCCCATTGACTTCAGCACAAGCAGTAAGTGCTCGAGACCTTTGAAACCAGCCCATTTAGTTAGGTTCTCCCCGTATCCTCATCTAGAAGAGATATTGCACATGTGAATCTCATCCCTTTCATGTTGAAGAGGGTCAGGTGGTCCATGGCACCAGCCTGCCTCCTCTGGACTCCATGAAAAGTGTCTTGTGAGGTCCATGTTGGAGACTGGGTTTGCCAGGGTTGAGGGACATTCATTGCTTGACCATCTCCAGGTCTGCAGAGCTTAGGCAGAAAAGAAAATACAGCCAGCCTGAGGCTGGATTGTCTTTCCACAGATCCTCCTCCCAGAGATACACATGGTCAGGGGGTATCCATGGTGGAATGGCTTCACTGGAGTGGGCCCAGGGCCAGTGCCGAGGTTATGGGACTCAATGCTGATGGCACTGGTCTTCTGCACATCTAAAGGGATCTGGGGGGGGATATGGGCCTCATTCCACAGAGGGGCAAACTTCCTCCAATAGAATGACAGGGAGTACTTCTAGAAGGAGATTTCACCCTGACTTTTCCACATGGAGAAAGTAGGGGGACATGTTACAGTCCTATGAATATGTATGCCCAGCTTAGGCACTCAAGTCTGAAAAGTTTGGCCAAAGATCCCAATAGCTATAAAAAGGTTCCTCCCCTGCTCCCCTCCCCACTATTAAAATGTAACATGATTGGACCATTTGTGGGTGCCTGGTTGCCACGTGACAAATATTAATCAAGAGTATTGAGTTATAATATCTCATACTCATGCATTTATCATTTTGATGGAAAATGGTACAGGCAGTTTACATTATGCCTGGGCAATTTTAAATGAATGAAAGGCTCAGACACAATAAATGTTGATATTTTATATAAAGTTCAGGGATGGGGGGAAATAAATCAAGAAAGCTTTTCTTGCCCATTTTACTATCACACTGCTTGTGGGACTTGGAAGAGCACACGAAAAAGGCTCAGAAGGGAATCTCTCAGCATGGTAAATGTATATGTGCTGTGGAGAAATAAATTCCTTTTTGGCTCTCTGTCTCTCAGTGTTGTGCTAGACAGAAACCATTTAGGATCTCTGTTAGAGGCTTTGAAAAGTCAAACAGATGAGTCATGCTTTGCCTGTAATGGGAAATAGCACATTGCCCCACAGTCTGTTCAGAAACTATCCTGTGTCAATCTGCTCCAGTTTACAGATGTTCTTCTAACTAGGAACTAGTCAGTACATAAGTTTTTGCAGCAGCAACATGAAGCCATCTATTTTGTTGATCCATATGAATTTTTTATCAGTTCTGGGAACCAGAGTGTACATTTAAATAACCATCTAGGGCCTGATAATGGCCTGAAATCAACAGCAAAGCTCCTGATTTCAGTGACTGAACCTGTTGGACATTATCTCCACCCTAACATATTTAAACAATGGAAAGCATTCAAGGGCCAAAACCTGCAAAGCCTTCATCATGCAACTATTGTTATAGCTACATAATGTAGATCCCAGAAGCTCCAATTAAAATTGGGCCCCATTGTGCTAGACACTGTATGAACATATATTAAAAAAATTCCCAGCCCCAGAAGCCTTTGAGGGAAAGTCTACCCTACCAAATTAAGTTGACCTAAAGCAGTGTCTACACTAGCACTTGGGTAGGCAAAATTTTTCTCACTACGGGGTGTGAAAAAACACACCCCTGAGCAATAAAAGTTTTGCCGGCATAAGTGCTCGTGTGCACAGCACTATGTCAGCAGGAGAGGCGCTCCCACCGACATAGCTACCACCACTCGTTGAGCTGCTTTTATTATGTTGACAGGAGAGCTCTCTCCCATCAGCATAGAACAAATACCCGAGCAATCTTACAGCAGCACAACCGTATCAGTACAGCTGTGCTGCTCTTGGCTTGCTACTGTAGACATGGCCTCAGTTACGCTGATGTACAGTCACCACAGTAACTGAATTGCTTTTGCATGTCCACACTATGCTCCTTGTGTTGGCGGCGCATATCCTCACCAGGAGTGCTTTTGCACCAGTTTAACTGTCTGTCTGGGGCATTGTGGGACAGCTTCTGAAAGGCAGCAACAATTGATGTAAGCAACACAATGTTTATATTGACACTGCATCGAACTAACTACATTGACCTAAGCACTATGCCATTCATGGAGGTGGAATTATTAAGTCGGCGTCGTATGTGAGTTACATCGATGGGAGCTGCATTTTAGTGTAGATGCTTACAGAGTTAGGTCAACATAAGGTGCCTTATGTTGACCTTACTCTGTAGTGTAGACCAGGCCACAATCAACTAATATACGAAGGGTATGACAGAGAGTGCTACGGTCGCATTCATTATGTACACATACATTTGCATTTCTTTTTATTGGGCGGGATTTCAAAAGACACTGAGTGACTTGATTCCCATTGAAAGTCAATGGGACTTTTGCACATAAGTCACTTTGCTTCTTTTGAAATTTCCATCCATTAGGAATAAAGTAATACCATTTATATCTCTCTGGCCATCAACAACTGTCAATGCGACCATTTGTGAGAGTCAAGATTACTTATGTGGATAAGAGGTGGGATTTAACAGTATCAGGCCCTAATTAATTAAATATAAAAGTAAAATGCCATTCAAAATGTCAGAGTTTTTGGAAGCAATAGCAAAATGTTAAGAATCAGCCAAAATTATTATTAAGGCTTTCAGTTACCATGGCAATGGACGTGACATGGTATAAAAACCCTAGCAGATCAACAGATCCTCTGGACATCTTAATTTGAGCAAGTTCTTAGTCATGCAAGTAGCCCCTTGACTTTAATGGGATTACTCAAATGAGTAAAGACTGCTTATCCAGGTAAGGGTTTGTAGAGCTAGATCTTTAAGTTTTACAAAATGAACAGGATATATTGTAACAGAAAGGAACTTAAATATCTAATGTCTCTTTATTAATGCATCAACTACTGGTATTCTTTAATAATTAAGGTTTTTTAACTTGAAAAGAAAATAAATACAAATAAACACAAGTCAAGCTACTAGAGAAAAAGAGTGTTTACACATGCCAGCCACTTCTGTTCAAGGAAAGAGAAACTGAAATCATACACTTAAACACTTTGGAAACCAGATGTAACATGGGATATATCACTATTTTTATACCTACTGCATCTAAGTGCATCAGTGGTTATTAGCCAAGATAGTCAGAGACACAACCCCATGCTCTGGGTGACCCTAAACCTCCAACTGCCGAAAGCTGGGACTGGATGACAGGGGATGGATTATTCGATAATTGCCCTGTTCTGTTCACTCTCTCTGAAACATCTGTCTCTGACCACTGTCAGAAGAGAGGATATTGGGCTAGATGGACCATTGGTCTGACCCAGTAGGGCTATTCTTATGTTCTTACTCCTTACTCCAATATTTTAAAATTTAATCAAGCTTTAGGGAACATGAATGGTTTCGGGAACTAGTAATGGGATACAGAGCCTTTCACTCATAGGACATTAGTTCCAACAATGCCCAGGTGTTTAGAGTCTTACATCATGCATTTGAGATCTCAATCTGTACTTTCTCAAAGGTTTAGGTCCAGGATTTTGGGGGTGTGCGCGTGTATATATATGGATTTTGATTTCAATTCATCTCTTTGACAGGACCTAGTTACGTGTACTCACTGATGGCTCTGGCTGGTTTCAAAAATGTAGAACACGATGAGAGCCACTAGAGGGTTTAAACTATTTAAAGGGATACTACCCCGTTCCTGAACACCACAGGTAAGGATTTCTGCGGTGGTGCAGCAGAGAGTGTTTTTCTGCAGTGCTTTCCTGTTAAATTCAGCACTACACATTGACTGTCTGCTTCTCCTATTTTTGGAGGTGGGGAAGGGGGAATAGTAGCAATGTGTTTCAACTGTCTCTAGAATTTTTGTTACCATGAGCTAATTAGTTGCCAGTTAATGGAAAGTACTTAACGTGTTTGTAAAATCTACTATGAACACTCCCCATCTGTTCATTCCAACCTTCCAACATTTGTTCTTTCCCCAGTCTGATCCTTAGGGTAAAGAAAAAAATAATTGTAACCTTGATCAAGTGTGTGGTGATGGTCCACACTAGTCTTTAAACTCTTTCTGTTAATTAGCAATTAATAAACTGGAGGTTAAAAAAATCTGATGTAGCCATGCCCTCTGAGTTAACTAAATTAACTTTTTTCGCCCCTCAAGCGTCACACAGAAAAAGCATTATTGTAGTTAACTCCAGCCAGTTTCTTCAAACAAGGTCATCCCATTGAAGTGGACTCACGGTACATCAAGATTTAAGCAACAAAGACCTTAAGGGGCAGACCTGAACTCATGTAAATGATCATAGCTCCACTGAAATCAACAGAGCAATGACAAGAGAGACCCAAGCCTAGTGAGGGACAGTTAGGTGGCTACCATGATGGGAGATAGCAAAAAAGGATGGGGCGGACGGGGTCTCTGGGAGATTTCCAGATCCCCACCCCGACCTCACACAGGACTTCTTGGGCAGGTCTGAGGTCAGGTAGGATTTGGCATGAGATTTGGAGCCACAAAAAGAGGGCCTGCACGCAGGGCCACTTCCTGTTTGCCGCTTTGTCCAGTGGTCAACCCACTCTCCCACCCTTATCTGGGTTGCTGAAGGCTACGCTAGTCCCTGTTTTGAGGCTGGGAAGGAATTTTTCCCCATATCACCAGGTTGCAAAGAAGGAGGGGCCGGGGGGGAAGCACAGAACACTCTGACTGGCCTCAGCCAGTGAAAACTAGGGGTTGGTTTCAGGCAACCGCAGGGCTGGGACTCTTCCCCTCTTGGAGGGCCCAGTTTGGACTTATGCAAGAGTCATGTAGTTGTTGCAATGTTTGGCTGGTGCCCAGTGCAGGAACTCACTCATTTAGGCTCCAGATCCAAAAAAGGTAACATAGTGGGCATGCTGAGGGCATCTCCTTATGAGATGGGAGCAAATGTCCAACCCCCTGGGGCAAATGCAAACCAGGGGCCAGGACACTGCGGGGACCTCCCCACCAGTGCACTTTACCGCAATGCTGGCAAGGGGTGAGGTCCCCTCTCATCTCAACACCACCCCCGAGAGGGAGGGATGCTAGCAGGCAGGTGGAGGTGCCCAGAGAAGCTCTTAGTATGATTATTGGCTGCCCCCGCAGTGGGAGCACACCAAGAATTGGCAAAGGATCAGTGGATTGCAAGTGGCTGTGCTGAGCTGTCCTCCCAATGGTAACCTTGGCTGTAATTTGACTAATAAAGTTGCAGCATGGTTAAAACCCATATCATATGTCCTTGCTTTCTTCTGTGAAGTGAGCACACCAATTTACACGAGCTGAGGATCTTACCTCAATTCTCCCACCTTTTCTTGTTCCTTTACAAATCCCTGCCCTTGAATTGTGTCCTCCCTTCAATTTTTTGCGTGCACGTGCATTGACATACCACAGGAAGAGGACAATGGATCAATTTAAAAAAAAAATAAAATGAACCGTAAGTTGTCCCTGACATAACACTGCAAGTTGTCCCATGTTCTTATTAGCAGAGTAATTCAGAAAACCATTCTAACCCCTTACACCTTTCCTACATACTTGTTGCATGATTCAGTCCCCAAGTATTTCCATTAAGATCCACTTTGTGGATCTGAGGATAGAATATGGTGCCGTTATTTCAATGCTCCTCTGTGTTATATATGATAAATAGAAGTTCAGCTAGAACAGAGGATTGAGCAAGCTTTGGGATCCTCATTACACCAAAACCTAGCTTGCAGATTTATCTGAGGAGGAAATTTTAAGAGAAATAAATTGAGAAAAAGGAATTTAATTGAGTAGCTGGTTTTAGTGTTTTGTATTTCAGCTGAAGATTCTTTGCTGAGCGGTAAAGGCAGTTATCTTTTCATACCTAGTTACATTATTCAGCTAATAGGCATTAGTTATGAGAGCCTGCCTGGTAAAAGTTCTGGATCAGTGTCATTTGTACAAATTTATATACTTTGGAAACACTCACTTTGAATGAGTCTTGCCAATGTCAAAATTGTTTAACAGAGCTAAATCATCAGCTCAATTACAAAGAGCTAATTTGGGCAGTTTTTCTCCAGAATTAACAGGTCAAAATTACTACCATAATTCTAGCTTGACTACAGGAGAAAATTAAAAGGCAGTTCCAACATCATTATACCCTGCAAATGTTACTAGTGCTACAAACACAGGGCCAAATCCTTAGCTCAGTGCATCACTCCTCTGCAACTGGAGCTGCTCCATAGCTACTACTGCCACCTTCAGGACTACAAAAAGAAAAGGAGGACTTGTGGCACCTTAGAGACTAACACATTTATTTGAGCATAAGCTTTCGTGAGCTACAGCTCACTTCATCGGATGCATACAGTGGAAAATATAGTGGGGAGATTTTATATACCCAACGAACATGAAACAATGGGTGTTACCATATACACTGTAAGGAGAGTGATCAGGAAAGGTGAGCTATTACCAGCAGGAGAGCCGGGGGGTAGCGGGGGGACCTTTTGTAGTGATAATCAAGGTGGGCCATTTCCAGCAGTTGACAAGAACAGTAGGGGGGGAAATAAACAAGGGGAAATAGTTTTACTTTGTGTAATGACACATCCACTCCCAGTCTTTCTCACAGCTACTCACAACTCTGTGAGGAGAATGGTTGGGACATCCATCATTATTGTCCTGCTTTCCCGCCCCCAATCTCCATCACATGCACTGGGGGACAGCAATTCCTCATGCAGCATACCTCAAGGGAGCAAAAACCAAAAAACACTCTGCATTTCTCCAGAACCTCTAGTCATGGTTATGCTTTTCCCATAGACAAAGAGCAAACATTTACTTTCAATCTCAATTATTTTTATTTTAGATTATTAGAAATAGCAAAACAAGGAAGAACAAAAGTAACAAAAGTAAAGACTCCAAGACAGAGAAATCTCTCCAACATGCTGTGTCACCTCAACCTCACAAAATAGCAACCACACCTGCAAAGTACCTTAGGAGCATAGAGATGTGGCATAAAGAAAACAGTCATAATAGTTCTATAGCTAAATACATATATTTACAAGCTGGAACAGCTAGTTTAATGTTTCCTTATTCCACATGCATATCCAGAAGATTATAGTTCTTTAGTCACGTAGGAAAAGGATCACAGCAGTAGCTCCTCTGAGAAGGAAAGTTTTGATTTTCACACAGTAGGGGAAGTGAAGGCTGATCTCAAAGGACTTCCAGAAGAGCATTTGCATATGGAATAAGCAACACAAACACTGACAGAATGTGAGAGTGCCAAAGTAAAATCATGTAGATTCATCCATGCCATATCAATCCTAAATGCCTGAGCTCAACACAACACTGCAACTTGCAGACTTCCAAAAAAGATTCTTGGAGGCTAACATGGAATAGATCAGGGCTTACATTTTAGTGATGGGCAATTCTGTCTGTCCATTGCAGCATGTTTCTGGGCCTTCAACTGCAGTACAATGTAATGTAAAATACAGACATTTTCTCAGTTAAGAACGTAAGAAGAACATAAGAATAGCCATACTGGGTCAGACCAAAGGTCCATCCAGCCCAGTATCCTGTCTACCGACAGTGGCCAATGCCAGGTGCCCCAGAAGGAGTGAACCTAACAGGTAATGATCAAGTGATCTCTCTCCTGCCATCCATCTCCATCCTCTGACAAACAGAGGCTAGGGACACCATTCCTTACCCATCCTGGCTAATAGCCATTAATGGACTTAACCTCCATGAATTTATCCAGTTCTCTTTTAAACCCTGTTATAGTCCTAGCCTTCACAACCTCCTCAGGCAAGGAGTTCCACAGGTTGACTGTGCGCTGAGTGAAGAAGGACTTCCTTTCATTCGTTTTAAACCTACTACCCATTAATTTCATTTGGTGGCCGCTAGTTCTTCTATTATGGGAACAAGTAAATAACTTTTCCTTATTCACTTTCTCCATACCACTCTATATACCTCTATCATACCCTTAGAGACCCTTAGTCTCTTAATTTCTAGTGCAATGCTTTCAAAACATATGTACTACCCCATGTTATGTAATTGTTTTGGAATGGAATCTAAATAAACATTTCTGTTATTCCAAATCCTTGGGATGTTTTCTCCATCATTTAGATGTATTGCCGTAAAACTATTATGTCTCATCTGTGATTGTCAATGAAAATTTCTGGCAAACTATCTACCCTACCAATGTGCCAATATATATTTGCAATCAACACTAAAGGCTAAATTTATGTAGGGTGAGGGATGCACAGAGCTGAATGAGCTCTGGGACAAAAGTTATCCTGCCAGCATGGGGCAGGATGGCTCAAGCCAATCCAGGGACACCCTTAATTTCTATTGCAGAAGAAGTAGCACACTCCCCTGTCTAGAGCATAATACAGAGAGCAGTATAGGTGCTATACAGCTGGGATCCATGATCTTCAATCTATGGTACCCACGAAAGGTCATAGCACACTCTTGAGTGCTTGATAGAGGACACTGTTAATTTGGGCTTGAATAGGGACTGGGAATGGCTGGCTCACTACAAAACCAATTTTCCCTCTCTTTGTATTGACACCTCCTCATAAATTATTGGGAGTGGACCACATCCACCCTGACTGAATTGGCCTTGTAAGCACTGGTTCTCCACTTGTAAGGTAACTCCCTTCTCTTCATGTACCAGTATACTTATGCCTGCATATGTAATTTTCACTCCATGCATCTGAAGAAGTGGGTTTTTACCCACAAAAGCTTATGCCCAAATAAATCTGTTAGTCTTTAAGGTGCCATTGGACTCCTTGTTGTTTTTGTGGATACAAACTAACACGGCTACCCCCGATAGCAAACTTATCATCTGTTTGCATTGTGATAGCTCCCAGAGATCAGAGCTCCATCATGCTGTGTATTGTACAAACAAATAGAAAATATGGTCTATGCCCAAGACAAGTTACAGTTTGAGACAGGACACAACCAATGCATGTGACAAACACAAAGAGGGAAGGAAGGAGAATGAGCCTGATGATATCACGTGGTTACATCAATTAGCTATTACATAGCCTCATTGTTGAGTATCATCCAAGAGGGGAGTTTTAAAGGAGAGATTTGAAGGAAGATTGTGTAGTGGCTTTGCAGGGTTTTTTTTGTTTGTTTGTTTGTTTTTTGAAGTGTTCATCCCAGAGGAGGCATCAAAGGAAAAAGACCAAAGATGCCTGAGGGAAAATCGGACTAATAGGTGATAATAGCTGGCATTGGTTGAAAGAGCAGAGACAGTAGTCTATGGTATGGGATTTTCCAAAGTGCTTAAGAGCTATACCATTGACCGAAATGGAAGCAAAATTAAGCCAACGCTGAGTGTTTTTTAAAATTCCACCCCTAGCGTTAAAGAGGGTCAGGCTCCTCTGGAAAAAGATTGTACATGATCATGTAATTTAAAAATGTATCATAATAGATATGCTCCAAAAGAGGCAGGATTAAGGTTACAGGGACAACCTTATTTCTGGCATTTCATAATTTTTTCTTAACTTTTGAGAGCCACTAACATTCTCAGCAACACAGTAGTAGTTTAGGACAGGAAGTGAAGAATACCTTTTCCAATCCATGTAGAAAGAACATACAGGCTTCAAATACATAGGTAGTATATCATATTTTATATGCAAGTTGTTGTAGACATTTCAGCCTCAGGATATTAGACAGAAAAGGTGGGTGAGATAATATCTTTTGTTGGACCAACTTCTGTTGGTGAAAGAGACAAGCTTTCAAGCTACACCGAGCTCTTCTTCAGAAGTTGGTCCAATAAAAGATAGTACCTCACCCACCTGGTCTCTCTATTTTTATATAATCTAATATGGCTGATGGCCCATGTCATAGGGCAGCCCTGCCTTGAACACCCTCCTGTGGAAGGATGCAGCATGTCTGGGGCACCTGCCTCCGTTCCCCTTTTCTTCCACTCATGAAAGGAAATAGTTCCTCAGTGTCCAATACAAAGCACAACTCTGGTTATAATTTATTCACATATTCACAGAGCCAGGGCTTAAATTCCCAGAGCTCCCCCCCCCCCAACACACACACATATTCAGGGCTTTGGGCTTCAGCTGTGGAGAAGGGGCCTGGGGGGCTTCAGCCCCATTGTATACCCATGGGCTCAGAGTTTCAGCCCCATGGGTCACACCAGGGCTTGGGGCTTCTGCCCCATGGCATGCACTGGAGCGCCTGTGGGTTTGAAAATATTTACCAAATTTAAACCCTGAGCAGAGCAGTAATTCCCCCAAAACCTGGTAGTAAAGTCATTCTCCAATTTCCATAACAAACATATAAAGATACATTATGTTTTTCCAGTTTCCCTTTTCAGAGACATCACCTACAAGTCACGCACCCAAGTGTCAATAGCAGCATTTTGTTCCCAGTTCCTTTTTCCCTGATCCTAGGTCCTCTTTGCCAGCCTCTCTGTCTGAGAGTGACCAGTCATCCTGCAGCCCTTCAGTCAGGTCTCTGCCCCAAGAGCTCCCCTCTTGCAGTGTTCCACCTCTCAGGTCTCATTGCTTGGGTGTCCTGCTTCTGCCCAGGGGGATCCACCACCACCCATCAACCCACTTGCATCCAGGCTCAACTCCCCCTGACCAAGCTGGCTCTTCTCTCTAGTGTATTGAAAACTGAGTTAAAATTGTAAGCTACCACTTTAAGTAGTCCGGTGGTATTCCTGGTCCTGCTTGCAGCCTAGGGGATTCCTCAGGGAAGCATAAAATCTGGGTCTAGCAGCATTCAGTTTACAAATAGCAAGTCTACTATAAGGTGGGGTGAGCTGTGCCTTTCTGTTTCAGGGAGAAGCCTGCTTTATCTCTCTCTGGTTCGTATGTTCTGAATTCTAAGAAATGAATTAGTATGAATTTGCAACATTCCAACAAGGGTATTTTATGTTTTTATGTAACTTCTCTGTTGTATGCCATAAAACATAACAGACCCCTTTTCTTATGGACCTGTGCCTGAGCCTTCCGCTCAGCAGAGGTCCCCAGCTTTAGTCAGTTTTCAGCAATACTCTTGTTACAGTTCCCATCTGAAATCAGCTCTCTCTACTGGGTCTTCTGAAGCTCTCTCCCAAGCAACGCCTGCCAGTTCTTCCTTACTATTTCCTGTCTCTTGGAATCTCTGGCTGCTCTTACCCACATCTCTTATATCTGACTTCAGGTCTTGGACTCTCCCGGTCTCTTTTCCTTTAGAGCACAGATGCCCTTTGTTTAGCCTAATTGGGGGTCAACTGACCAGTCACAGATGAACTGGCCTCTTCCCTTTTAAAGTGTCAGTGTCTCCCTGTGACAGGCCACCTTCATATTATTTCCTACAGAAGCCAATATTAAATCATAGTCCTATACATAAAACATATATGATGTCACATATACCATATATAATATACACACACACATATAATTTTGAACCTCCCCCTCCCCCACCATCATACACCCTATGCCCTGCACACTGTAAAAATATGTTTTAAAAATGGAGAAAAGAACAACAAAAATGATTCAAGACCTGGAGAAAATGCCTTAGAGTGAGGGACTTAAAGAGCTCAATCTGTTCAGTTTATCAGAAAGAAGAATGTGTGGTGACTTGGTTACCATGTATCAACGTATCTTCACAGGGATAAAATGCCAGATACTAGAATTCTCTTCAATCCAGCAGCGAAAGACATAACAAGAACCAACAGCTGAAGCCAGACAAATTCACATAAGAAAATAAGGCACCAATTTTTAACAGCAAGGGTGAACACTGGAACAAACTACCAAGGAAAGCAGTGCCTTCTCCATCACTTGGATTAAGACTGGATGCCTTTCTGGAAGAGATGCTTTAATCCAGCACATATTACTGGATACCATGTGGGTAACTTGGTAAAATTTACTGGCTTGTGATATACAGGAGCTCAGAGTAGATGATATAATGATTCCTTCTGGCCAGCATTTCTATCCATCTTTGAATACATATTTTTTCTGTGGGGAAACTGACAAACTGTAGAGGGAATTTAGGTTGCCAAACTTTATGTAAGTTGAAATTTGGCCTGGACAAGAGGATATTCCTACTGCTACCAAATGTGCCATGGGATCTTTAATGTCTACAAATGGTCTGGGCCTCATTTTGTCCAAAAGATGGCATCTTCAGCAGCACTGTACCCCTACACATCATGCTGAGGAGCTGGCTCTATACTAATCTAGAGCAAAGACTGCCCCCTAGGGTTCCCAATTCCACTTCCTGCAGAATCTATAGACCTTCATTGTCCTCCAAGCCAAATAATAATCTATTCAGACTTTGCTTTGGTTTATCTTGTGAGATCTTGACAGTGTCAGGGGACAGGGTGATGCAGCTGTAAATTACTGCGTTATCCTTTGTATTACAGTACCTCTATTTGTGGCATCCAAAGTGTTCCAGTTTGAGAGTGGGGGGGCGGGGGGGAGAAGGAAAATGACAATAACGGGAGGGGGAAAGGCTGGAGGCACCATTTCACTTTTTATTGATGCTCACAGTATTAAATTACCTTCTGCACTTTGTGAGCAGGGAGCCCCAAATTTCTTCTGTAAATATTTAAGTGTGCCATTTCCATCTGAGCACAGAAGTTTGAACTCTGCTTTGTAACCTAGAAAACTACTGGGCCAAACCCCCTAGTGTAAATTCCACATGGTTCCACTGAAGTCAATGAGCTACATCAATTTTTACCATCTCAGGATGTGGTCCAGCTTTAGGATACATTAAGACCCTGATATTTAAGGGACAAGAGCTCCACTCTAGTGAAAAGGGGTCTCACTACATCCCTACCTGGGGCCTGATTCTTATGCTATTGAACATGGAAAAAAAGAATTAAAATTACACATGAAAACCATCAGCCAAGTAGGATCTTTGTTTTAAGAGGTTCAAAGCAGCTATAGACAAATGTGTCTTAAACTTACCTCTGGATTCACTACCATCACTCCCTCATAATTCCTATTGTGTAATTCATAAATATTATGAACATTTGCCCTGTTTTCCTCTTTCCAGTTTCTTAAACTCGTGCTGGAGAAAGAGTCTCCACTCAAGGTCCTGGTGACATTTGGCTAATTTTCCTGTCTTATTTGTCAAATTGTAATTGCTTTTTATTAAATTGTCTCCTGTTTCTTTTGTAACACAGTTTTCTAAGTGTTATGTTACAGCTTGTGATGGAATGCAACAGACATGAAGCCTTTGTAATGGTCAAAGATTAAGCACTTTTTAGAAACAGAGCTCCCCACATCACTTAATCCAAGCAGTTGACAGTTTTCTAAAGCAATTAGAAGCAATCTACCACTCTATAAATAGGACATTAATTTCCTTATTAAACCTCAGGAGAGCCAACACTTTGATTCCCTAAGGGAAGGAAACTTTCACTGACAAGCAGCTTAATATTCAAAGTCTGCAGCACGAAATACGGGATTCTGCACACACAGCAGAATCATGTTGTGGTTCTATTTATGTTTCAAGCAAAAGAGTGTTCCATTCCCCTTTAGCCCCTGATACCATCAGAAAAGTAAAGTGTGGTGATCCCCTTGCAAAAGCCAGTTTTCCCCCTTGTAGCTCATAAGATAGGTGTGAATGTGAACAAATAACCTGTGCCAAAATACCTCATTTAAATTGTCGTTCTCAATCAATTTTCAGTATAAGAGAAGCACTTCCATTGAGCTGATCTGTGCACAGTTCTTTCTTATTGCAGCCAACAGTGAAACAAAATGTCCTCTCCCCTTTCTGCAAATCTTTTGATTGGGTGTTAGCTTCAATACATTGAGAAACAATACTGAGTGTTATCCTCCCAACTTCTCTTTTCTGGTGTAGAATTCTAAGCAATGGCACACAGTAGAGTCTGATACAAATTTCATTGAAGCCAATGGAAAAACACCCACTAACTTCAATGGAGCTGAATCTGCCCATAGTCACCTATTTTCTATTTGTATCAGCCTCCTAGCAGACACGTGAGTGAACAGTCCCAGATCTAAAGATTTAAACCTACCGTAGCTATAGTAAGAAAGAGGCCGAGAATGAGTGCATCAATACTTACATATAATCTAAGTAACTGGATGAAAAATTGTAGCTGCAGAAGCTTGCCGGGAAACTTTGCCAGAGGTCTAACACATTAATTGGCTCTCTAAATGCTGCACATAACAAGAAGCCAAGACTCCAATTTAAAGAGTTGTATATCAAAATTCAATAGGACACCTGGAGCAAGGTTTTAATTTATTTTTAAGTTGTACTCACCCAGTCTTCATGGAACCATTTGTTGTACAACACCAAATATATTTCAAACCATTTGCCCCTCTGGGTTTTACATATACAACTGCAGCTTTGCCTATCAAATTTCTAAATCACTTTCAGGTATCACAGTGGTTTCCAACATGGCAAGTTTTATTTAGATGTAACATAATCTGAAATTTTTGTTTTTCCTTTCCAAACTCCATTTGTGATTGAGGTCCTGACAAAACTTCCCCTAGATCACCACTAAACAAAGATATGATTTACAGAAAAGGACATTAACGTAGTTGAGAAAAAAAATGTAAAATACCAAGATTTTCATTAAAGATAAAGCACCCTAAAAGGCTGGTTCTAATCTCTGCAGTACAGCATGTAAAATTAGAACCTGGTCTTGAGGCTTAAACTATGGCAGTAATGTGTTATGAATACATTTTGTGAGGAGGGGTGGGTGTTATTTGTTTTTTAAAAATAACAGCTGGGTACTGGATGGCTCAGAATGACTGTTAATAGGACGTAGGTATTCATCTCTACAACTTGGATTCTAGCCTTAGCAATGGCAAATGAAAGTAGTTACTCATCAAATGGCTGTTTGGTGGCACATGTGAAATGAATAATTTTATAAGAGAGCATTTAGTCCAGTCTTCAGGAGAAACAGGTGTACAGCTAAAACACCATGGATACTTTGGTCAGTAGTCTCATCAGAAAGGCCAGGGAATGAAATGATCTATCCTGTCATTCCTATAGAGGTTCCCTCTAGGTGGAAACCCATCACTGGGAACATGAGGGGAACCATGCATTACTGCTGTCTATTCCATAGAAAAATAGAGGACTTCACTCTGAAGTGCCAGACTGACAGTATTAAATTCCTTTAATTTTTCTTGTGCTTTATGAGCTCCTCTGGCATTATGCATGCCAGTTACTTTCTTCATAATTAAATCAAGCAAAAAGTCACACTAGGATGCCTTGTGTTGTTAAGAGGTCTCGGTGAATAATTCATAACAAATATATTTGTTATTTTCTGTTCTCAAATTGTCTACAAGCAGATCACTGTGTTACCAACTCACCTAATAATTTCTCTGACTAATTCATAGTCTGTAGCTCATTTGCTAACCATTTATTGCATGCATTCAACATTTGACATTGAAGTTGTATTGGTTGTATTCATGATATGTTTCTGTTCCCTAACTAGATAAGTGTAATTTTTAGAAACTGATTTCTGGTGGAAACACTTGTGATAAATTTTAAATTTGTTTTCTGTGAATATTCTGCAATGTTTGCTTATATTTTTTCTGTTTTCATGACTGCTGCTGCTAGTAAACTCCTTTGCAAAAGCATTAATAGAAACAGAACAGAAAAGATCAAAAGTGAAGTTCAAACATTTGAATGAATATTCACAGAATTTTTTTACACTATTTGCCCACTTTATATGTTAAACACAATTCTAGCTATCTGAATTACTGTGGTAGGTAGAGGCCTGGGCAAACGCTCACAGGTTGCGTTTTTCATACTTCCCATTGAAAAGTTTCTATTCCTTAGCAAAAGGATAAGGACTGCAAGTTTTGCTCAATTATCTTAATTAATAGAAAGCTATTAGTTAGATCACAGCTTGGTAATTATTTTAGCCCCAAAATATATGCCACTAAAATCATTTTTACAGAACTCTTCTAATGAGCAGCTATTCCTGTAGTGCAATTGCTTTTAAATCTCATGAGGCTAATCTCATGACTGTTCCAGTTCACATCTCTCAGCACTCAAAGGACATAAATCAGTTTTCAAGTTGTTAATTTGTCAGTACTCTATGCTTTTTAACCACAGACACAAAACCATTTGCTCTTTTCAGTTGGCTATTAGATTATTAAATTATTTACATCCATAAATACTGTCAATGCCACATGACATTAACCACATCATCTGTGAATTTTACAACTTCCCTTTCTATGAGTTCCATACTTAAGTTTGCTGCAAGTTATCTGCTGACATAAATGGAGAATCATTATTGGATATAATGGTGTGGGACCCTAGTTCAAAGACAGGCCCATGGAACATGACAAATTCATAGTGAAGGACCTTACCTGAAATCAGTCATTCATCTGTGCTTAACCAAGGTAGTATTCCATCCATGGTACTTCAGCATCAACAGGTCTTTGGAGCTTGTTGGAGGTGTTACATCTATCAACATCAAGGTTAGACTTTTTGGTAGAACATGTACATAAGTAAATATGATAAACCTTCTTGCTAAATATATCTTTGTCATCTTTAAATGGGGTTTCAGAATTTCCCAGAAGGAATAGGTTATGAATTAATAAGCATTTTAATTAAATAAGTGTAATCTAGAGATAGGTAGCACCTGCAAAGTTTAGAACTGAATTCAAACTTTACCTGAGCCTAAGTAGTCATACCTGGGGTTCCAGCTTGGGTTCATGTGTAGTCTTAGGCTTTATTTTTGCAACTGGATCCATGCAGAATCCATGGATTTATGGACTTTAAAGACAGAGGAGAGCATCATGATAATCTAGTCTGAGCCCCTGCACATTGCAGGCCACAGAACCTCACCCAGCCACTCCTGTAATAGACCCATAACCTCTGGTTAAGTAACTCAAGTCCTCAAATCATGATTTAAAGACTTCATGTTACAGAGAATCCACCATTTACTCTAGTTCAAACCAGCAACTGATCCCTGCCCAACACTGCAGAAGGAGACGAAAAAATGCCAGGGTCTCTGACCTGGGGAAAAATTCCTTCCCAACCCGAAATAGTGATCTGTCAGATGCTGAGCATGTGGACAAGACCCACCAACCAGACAACTGGGAAAGAATTATCTGTAGTAACTCAGAGCCCTCCCCATCTAGTGTCCCAATTCTGGCCGTTGGAAATACACTAGACCCTCGCTAGAACACGGGCTTTGGGATCCATGCCAAGTACCGCATTATAGGGGGGACCGTGTTAAAATGAAATTACTATATACAGTAAATGTCACATCCATAAAGTATAGAAAACCTTAGAAAATAAACTCCAACTCGAAGGAAACAATAAATGAGAGAAAAAAAAAGTGTTGCTTTATTAGAGATTTAAAGTAGACATTACAATAAACTAGTCTAGTTTTTCTTTAAAAAGTCGGTGAGTTGCTTTTGCTTCTTGCTGCTGTGTCACTTCCGGTTAGCAAACTGCAAAAGACTACGTAGCTGCATAATTTTTATAGGCTCAACGTCTTGCATCTTAAACCATCTCAAAGCAGTCTCTAAGCCGGCTACGGTCACAGTTGACGTTGAAACGTCGTCCACTTCATCTTCCTTTTCTTCCATGGTGAAGGCCAATTCTTCAGCTTCTGGAACGTTGTTTGGTCGTACTGCCTGAAGAATTTGGTCATCCGTTAGACTTTCAGCAATGGGACAAAATCCTTCTGCTTCATCGTCGCCTCTTATCCAGGACTCGATATTTTGTGGCAGAACTGTTACCCTGAGCCCGGACAGTTGCTGGCACAGCTCCTGCATCCACTCCATGTCTGTTTTTCCAACTTCCTCCTCTGTAAATCCCTTCAAGTCGAATTCTTCGTCAGACTGTGATCTGCTTTCTTCATTTTCTTCCAGGAGCGGGCAGCCAAACGACTGTCTCAGTCCCACCATCCAACAGTGGTTTATCGTTTCAATAAATTCCAGGAGTTGCCGCCAATGTAAAAG
Organism: Natator depressus; assembly: GCF_965152275.1. NCBI lineage: Eukaryota > Metazoa > Chordata > Testudines > Cheloniidae > Natator > Natator depressus. The sequence continues at coordinate 140,690,410 of NC_134234.1, forward strand.
AAGTCTTTTATAGTCAACGTCTTCAGAAAATCAGTGACAGACAACTCACTTTCTATCATTTGTCCTACCAAGTTCCATAGATAGTGCTGCAAAAAATGGCAACAACACCTTGATCAAGTGGCTGGATTTTGGAAGTCGTGTTTTTAGGTAAGTATTCAACCAGTATTTTACCGTCATGGGTTCGGAGTCTTTTGGCCGGAGGATGCACTGGACAGTTGTCTAGCAAAAGAACGGCCTTTTCTTCTAAGCGTTTTGCCCACAAATGCTTTCGCACAGAAGGGACAAATTCAGTGAAGAATCATTGTTCAAAAATCTCTCTTGTCATCCAGGAATTTTTGGAGTTCTTCTATGAAAACGGCAGGCAATTCACATTTATGTGATGAAAGCACAGAGGCATGTGAGACTTTCCAATGCACAATGGTTTTAATTTATACTTGCCTGTTGCATTCACACAAAACAATAAAGTAAGGTGATCTTTTGCCTGTTTATATCCTTCTTTATTACGTTCATCTGTTCTGACATCCAGGGCTTTATTGGGCAACATTTTATAATAAATTCCTGTTTCGTCCGCATTGTAAACCTGTTCCTCTGAGTAATCCTCTGCCTTTAAAATTTCCCTCAGCTTCTCAGGGTACGATTGCGCGGCGTCTGCGTCAGCAGAGCATTTTTCTCCCAAAACTGCAATCTGAAAGATTCCGTGTCTTTTCTGAAATCGCCATAGCCAACCTGAACTTGCCTTAAAATTGCTGAATACCCATTAAGTTCCCGGTTGAATTTTTCCACTTGCATGGCTATAAGCGGACCAGAGATTGGAATGCCTTTCTGCTGTTCTTGCACAAACCACATGTACACCACAGAATCAAGACCAGCATCATTCGCTAAATGGGCTTGTTTTCTTTGAAGGCCATGCTTTTCATCCAGGTTATGAATGTAAGTTCCGAGCTTGTCAGCATTCTTTAGCAATCCACGAAAGGTGGACTCGTTAATGCCAATATCACGGCTAATCTTTGCCTGGGTTTTGCCATTTCTAAGTCATTCGATAGCACCCAATTTCTCCTGCACTGAGTAAGCCTTCCTTTTGCTTGACATTTCTGACATCTTTCTAAAGATGAATACTGTACCTGTAAATTTTTATTACATTATATTTGTATGGCATTCTAGGCCTAAAGCAATCATCTTGGGCTTGTCTACACTACCGCGCAGGGTCGATCTAAGATACACAACTTCAGCTATGTGAATAGCTGACACTCTCCCGTCGACTGCGCTTGCGCTCCTCATTCTGATGGAGTACTAGAGTCAACAGGAGAGTGCTCAGCGGTCGATTTATCGCGTCTATACTCAAAAAATTGTACTGTGCAGTACTTAAATTTGGGATCCATGGCCGCGACCACATTATATCCGAATTCGCGTTAGATAGATGTGCGTTCTAGCGAGGGTCCAGTGTATTCGCTAGTAGCAGTCACAGATGGGCCACATGCCATTGTAGGCAATCTTATACCATCTCCTCCATAAACTTTTCAAGCTGCGTCCTAAAACAAGTTAGGATTTTTGCCCCCACTGCTCCTCTTGGGAGGCTGTTCCAGAACTTCACTCCTCTGATGATTAGAAACCATCTAATTTCAAGCCTAAACTTGTTGATGGCCAGTTTATATTCATTTGTTCTTGTGCCAACATTGTCCCTTAACTAACTCCTCTCTCTCCCTGGTGTTTATTCCTCTGATGTATTTACAGAAAGCAATCATATCGCCCCTGAGCCTTTGATTTGTTAGGCTAAAAAAGCCAAGCTCCTTCAGTCTCCTCTCATAAGTCTTTCTCTAATCATCAGCCCTTCTCTGCACTTATTCCAGTTTGAATTTATATTTCTTTAACATGGGAGACCAGAATTGTACACAGTATTCCTGATGATGTCTCACCATTGTCTTGTATAATGGTAATAATGCTTCTACTGGAAATACCTCCCCGATGCATCCTAGGATTGCATTATCAAGGTGAGCTCCCTTGAGGTCAGGTTAATATCAAGATAAGGGCTTTAGATGATATTTCAGTTAGATTAGCTTTCTAAGAAGTATTAAAAACTTAGAATGACTGTTCTTCCTTGAGTTACTTCCCAGAGTTCTCTCCCGCTAGTTCCTTGAAACCTTAATTCCACTTAGCAAGTTCCTGACATATTGTTAATTGCTTTTTATTTCTTCATCACTGCATGTTCACCCACTCATTTGTTCTCGGGTTTTGTTGTTGTTTTAATATACTACAGTATATTGCTAAGGTCACACTTCAATATTTCATCTGGGTGACACAATGCTGAAGTAGCTTAGTTTATAGGCCATGAAATTTTGATGAGATTTAGTTCATTTTGCATGAAAATCAAGAAGCTGGGGCAGCAAAGTTCATTCATGGAAAGTGCTTTCTCAGTGGGAGAATCTCAAGTTGAACTTGTTCCTTGATTAAAACTATTTTTCCCCTGAGCTCCCACCATCACTAAGCTTGTTATTTCATTTCCTGAGGCCCCAGAACTTTTTTAAATAAGAGTTTCCATATGAAAATATTAAGCCTCAAATATAATTTCAGCCTACCTTCAACCACACTATGGAAGGTGAAATATCTGAATTTCTGTTTTGATAGTGGACTTATGAGTAGAGTATCAGATTAAGTGTTTTGTTATAAAACCAAGCGATACCTACCTGATGTTGAATGCCTTCTGATGAAGTGTATTTCAGTCTTTTATTTTACAAATTCGTATTTGATTTTGACTATAAATGTGCACTCATTGTAAAGACACTGGGTGGATATAGCTAGAACAATATCAAACTGTTGACACATGCCAAAAAATGAACTTCCCTTAAATACATTCCAATCAGCCTACATTTACCATTCATGTGAAACCTTGAGTGAACAGATAAACCTTGCATTATGCCTTGAAAGTCAGATTGAAGCTCTGTCACAGCACAGGAAGAAATGAATTCCAGAGTATAGAGCCATCCACCAAGAACTTCACACAACCTGTCCTCTAGACTTCAAATCTAGGGACTGTTAGCAGAAGTATCCTTTTTCTCTGTTGTTTGCTACTCTCCCTTCACTCCATTCTATCTCTAACAACCAGAATTCAAAATCATGTGAGGATCAAACACAGACCTTGAATTGTACCTGGAAGCAAACTGGGAGATAGTCTGTGCAGAATACATACAAGATACTTCACATGACTAATATCACTAAGTAGTGCTGGCTGAATACTGAGAAACTTGATTCACAAATTTATTTGCAAATTTGAGGCTTGAGTTAAACTAGCTACTATTCATGGGGTCTCATTATTCTTTCAATACTTTGAAATTGGCTGGTATTTGAAAACTCCTACTGGTAATTCAGTATTCACAATAGGTGAAATTCAGCTCCATGCAGAGGACCAGCACAAAGCCTATATACCACTTAAGTCCTCCTTTGAGGGGCAGATCATAATCTCTTGTAGAATATCATAGTTCTATTGATTTTAATGGAGCTATGACAATATCTGGTACCAGGTGAGGATCTGCTAGAGATTTTAAGTGGGACTGATGGTGCACAGGCCTTGTGCTGAAATTCATCCCCACGAAGAGGATTATCTAGTTTGCTACTCATTATTTTTTCCTGCTTCATAGATTTTAAGGTCAGAAGCCTTCAGTTATCCAATCAGGGAATAGAATCATGGAATATCAGGGTTGAAAGGGACCTCAGGAGGTCATCTAGTACAACCCCCTGCTCAAAGCAGGACCAATCCCCAATTTTTGCCCCAGATCCCTAAATGGCCCCCTCAGGGATTGAGCTCACAACCCTGGGTTTAGCAGGCCAATGCTCAAACCACTGAGCTATCCCTCCCCTAGAAACAATGCCATGTGACTTAAGTAACCCATGCCGATGGTCAAAGTGAACAATTCATAAACAACCCATACACTGAAAATCATTCCTCCGAACTACTCCATAAGCCAATACAGATGCCAAATATGTTCTGAGCCGATAAGACTGGTTCACAAATGATACATAAACCTACAAACAAAAACAAAATCTGTTGAAAGTTTGATTCAAACAAACAATACTCAAATAGCTGTAAGACCCACACTAGTCTAAACTTCAAAGTGGTCTTCAGTACATATAGAGCACACTGTGGTATCCAATCTGAGGTTTACTAAGGCTCAGTTAACTGGAGCAAAGTCTGCTTGAGAGAAAAACAGTTGCAACCCCATAGCTAAATGCAAATAGAAAAAGGCACTTGTAGTCATGACTGGAACCTGGGGAGAGCCCTCCAATGTGATCATCACTGAGAAAGGGCAGGCCCTCACCACCTCAGAGAGGTCAGTAACTATCTCTGTCATATTCTTTCCTCTATGTACCAGCATAATTTCTGTCTGGTCTAAAGTGAGCTTCATCCACACCTCTGTCTTGGCCAGAATCCATCCCAAATACAGTGAAAAAGAGAAATAGAAAAGTCAGTAGGAGCCTAAACCAGGGGTCGGCAACCTTTCAGAAGTGGTGTGCCGAGTCTTCATTTATTGACTCTAATTTACGGTTTCGCGTGCCAGTAATACATTTTAATGTTTTTAGAAGGCCTCTCTCTATAAGTCTATAATATATAACTAAACTATTGTTGTATGTAAAGTAAATAAGGTTTTTAAAATGTTTAAGAAGATTAATTTAAAATTAAATTAAAATGCAGAGCCCCCCGGACCGGTGGCCAGGACCCAGGCAGTGTGAGTGCCACTGAAAATCAGCTCACATGCCGCCTTTGGCACATGTGCCATAGGCTGCCTACCCGTGGCCTAAACCATCTTCATTTTTTAATAGCCTCTGATATACAGGTACCTTGCACACAAGGGGGTGACAATGAAAGCTTCCGGGGGAAAAGCACTTTTGCTCAATCCCCTCTACCCCTCTTTTCCCCCCCAAGAATTTTCCAGAAGGAAGTCATAGAGCCACTGGAGTACACCTGTATCTACCTCAACAGAGCCAAAGGCAAGCCAGCAGAACCTTTTGGTCAATGGTATCAAAGGCTGCTCACTGATCTAAAAGAATCAGCCTGGTAATTTAACCTTTGTCCTTCACCAAGAGGTGAACACTGACCAATTAAGCCAGAGCAGTGACTATACTATATGCATACCCCTGCCTCACAGGGCATTGTGAGGGCATGTATGAGAGCTGTTCAGATACTACTGTGATGGGGCGAGGGGGGGGGGGCACATAGGTACATGCATAAGCAAACTTCCACTCCAGCCGCCCTTTGCCCGGATATGGCTCTCATCACCTAAAGTATAAGAAGATTGCTGATAAATATTTATTAAGGCAAATGGTACTGCTGCTACACAGGTCTTGCTAAGTCTTATTATAGTGGAGGCAAAATGTATATACTGTTATTTATACTGTTGATGCATCCGATGAAGTGAGCTGTAGCTCACGAAAGCTTATGCTCAAATAAATTGGTTAGTCTCTAAGGTGCCACTAGTACTCCTTTTCTTTTTACTGTTTGAAACCAGATTTCAGCTCAGCATTGACTGGAAATGCTAAGAGAAGAGACAGACAGGACCAAGGATGAGTCTGACAGCCTAACCTCAGAGCTCTAATAAATACCATGATGATTTATGATCTTAAAACGTCTTCATATTTAGTAGCTTGGACATGTAAATTCAGATTAGTTATATGCATCTCATTTCCCTCATTTTGTAGAATAACTGTATTGTTTATGGCAGTTTTATATGTTGGAAAAGTTAAAATTTACAAACAGTTTTTAAAGCTACAAGACCGCATATGTTATTTAGCAAAGTTATGATATCACCACTGGTAAATTTCTCTTCATCTTTAAAGAATTCGGGTCCCTAGGGTAAAGATTTTGCCCTATTACTCAATGCAGAAAGGCAAACAGAGATAGGCAAAGGAACAGACCAAATAACAGCTCTAATTAGATATGGGCCCAAGCTATGGAGGGCAGAACTGAATTTGTAGCCACAGCGTCATTTCCTAATAGTTCAGGAATTAAACTTGGCCCCACTGAGAGTTTTTCCATTGACTTCAATAGGGCAAGAATTTCATTCCAAAATTTCAGAGGTTCATATTTTACTTTGGGCCCATTATGAAGTGATAGGCCTGAGCTGCAAGTTTCAGAACCACATCTGGATGCAAACACCAGGGGGGATGCTCAAGTTCATTGTAGTTTGGGCCAGTCTGTGTTCCTAACTGGTTCCTAAATATTTATATAATATTTCATTGCTTGTTACAATTGTTTCCTGGGATGGTTATGTGTTAGGGGCAACCAGGATGCTATTCTGGTTGCCCCAACACATATACTGTTTCATATGTAGTCTTTTCAAAACAGTCTTGTTGACTCGATGGTTGGTGAGACCCAGAAAGAAACACTGTTCATAATATTCTTTGTTCTCCTATTTCACTGCAGCTATAATGCAGATTTTAGATAACTGCAGGACAGTTCAGTGATGATCCCTGCAGTATTTACTTGGCATTACCTGACTGTTAACAATTTCTGTTATTGAGAAAATACTTAGATATTGGGACAAAGTTCTTCCTCTGCCTTGGTGGGTCCTGCGCTTATGGGCAGATTTTCTCACCTCAGTGGCTCACGGCAGCCCTCAGTTTGGCCACTTTCATGGCTCAAATCTGCTGTTCACTCAGTTAGCCTCATCACTGGCCAGCATGGGGAAAGGAAGAAGAACATTCCCCGCAGTCTCTGCCAATCCACCTTGTAGATCGGGGAACAGGCCAGAGATCTTCCCCTCTGGTGGGACCCGCAGTCCAGTTCAACTCCTCCAGTATCAAGTAGGGAGTTGGGGGAATGGAGGGATGGGGGAAACGGGGGACCGCCCTCTACTCTGGGTTCCAGCCCAGGGCCCTGTGGATTGCAGCTGTCTACAGTGGCTCCTGTAACAGCTGCGTGACAGCTACAACTCCCTGGGCTACGTCCCCATGGCCTCCTCCCAACACCTTCTTTATTCTCACCACAGGACCTTCCTCCTGATGTCTGATAATGCTTGTACTTCTCAGTCTTCCACTAGTATGCTTTCTCACTCTCAGCTTCTTGCGCCTCTTGCTCCCAGCTTCTCGCACACACCACAAACTGAAGTGAGCTCCTTTTTAAACCCAGGTGCCCTGATTAGCCTGCCTTAACTGATTCTAGCAGCTTCTTGATTGGCTGCAGGTGTTCTAATCAGCCTGTCTGTCTTAATGGTCTCCAGAAGGTTCCTGATTGTTCTGGAACCTTCCCTGTTACCTTACACAGGGAAAAGGGACCTACTTAACCTGGGGCTAATATATCTGCCTTCTATCACTCTCCTGTAGCCATCTGGCCCGACCCTGTCACAATATGTACTCTCAAATTCGAATAGAAAGAGCTCACATGTGCAAAAAAGAAAGCAGGGCCCAATCCTGCAAAATGTTCATCACCTACTGTTCCCGTCCCACTGAAGATGGTGGAAGTTTAGGGTGCTCAGCACCCTGCAGGAACAGGTTCTTAAAGATTTGGCCATTCACATATTTAAATACTGAGACTGACAACCGTTTCCTCCACCACAATGGAACTTTCTATCAGAAAGGTAAAACTCATCTGAGTAGGAGATAGAGCTTCCTCCAGGGCCTGCCTGAAACTGTGATACGAACTCCCACAAGAACTGAGGACCATCACAAACCTCACCACCTTCTGCACTGAATGCAAAGCCCACCTTTTTGAGTTGGCCTTCTCTAACATAAACACATAGCAGCACATACATTTGAAACAAAAACAAAACCCTACCAAAACAAAACACTGCACAACACACACAAGTGTCCCCTGGGGAGAGAAGATGAGAAAGAAGAAACCTCCAATGATATATGTTGGTCATATTGTTTAATGCACTACTGGAAGGATGGTATAAGAACCTTTATAGAATAGAATAGGCATTCACTGCTGGGGAAGACTGAAAAGTCTTTGGAAAAATTGTTATCTTTATAAAACATGGACTTTCTTTTTCTCTTCAGATTTGTAAAAAAAATCTAAGATCATGTGAATTCAAAACCATTAAGTACATACCAGATCTAATAGCTATATTAATTCATTATAGACTTAGTTTGTGAGGATCTTATTTCACTGTCTAGGGGGTTAAACTTACAGATGTCACAAGTTAAAGATAACCTCTAGGATTAAATAAAAACTCCCATATAATAGCAACTGCATCTAACTAGAGAGAAGAATTAATTTTAAAAACTGGTTAACAGTCAGTCAGTAAATGAGCCATTAACTTATAAAATTATAGAATTTAGAATAGCTTTTCAGATTTCTTATTTTAATGTTTTTTCATGGCAAAACCAATTCTTTCTACTTTGCATCATCCACCTGAGCCCCAGCTGGGAAAAATCATTAATATTTCAGACCCACTGAGAGGCACAGCATTACATGCTGAATGGAGATAATTGAAACAGTGACAGGTATTTCTGAAACTGTTTTTGAAATTCCTTTGAAATATATGTACAAATCTAGTAAATAATTATTTACTAATCTAAAGACAACACCGCAGAGGGCGGGGAGCAAATCATTGGTGCCACTTTTTTTTAAGTGATCCATGCCCTAATACCTTTCTAATTTTCCACCAGGTTTGCAACAAAGGTGTCAAATCCTAAAGGCAGCAACTTCTGCTTCATGCTTCAACCTTAAAGGGCTCTCTGGCCTGCCTGGGTTAGACTCTGGAAGACACCTCTAAGGCAGCCAGGTAATGCTTGTCCAACTGTTCAACCACTCCTCCTCAGAAGTGGAGTGCCTGATTCTGGCCAGCCCAACTGCCATAATAAGCAGATGCAGTGTCTCTCTACTGTAATAGTTAGGTCCCTGACTGACAGCTCTGAAAGCAATACCTCAGTTGTCTGTTTCTAAAAGCCAGCGTTTCAGAAGGATTCCGTGACAGTTAACATACAGTCATTGGAGAATCTTTCACTACAGAGCTGTCCTTCTGCTCACCTCACCAAGTTTGCCACATTGCCCAGGTTCACCAAAGCTAATGGGAAGTTTATCAAAAAGTGGAGCACAAATTGGACCTATGGTCTGGATGACCAGGAAGGTAATATTAACAGGCAGCTACTTAGTTTCTCATTTCTTACCATTGATAGTAGCTTCTAATCTAAAGTACTAGGAAAGGTAAAAACGGTACAGAAACTAAGAAGATCTCCAAGGAATCCCCAAGATCCCCAAGAATGCATTTGTCCACTCTGCTTTCATATCTGGAAATGTGGAGAAATAACTTGGAATTTTGTATTTGTTACAGCTGGCAAACAGATCCAGCTGCAGTGATTACATCTGTCATGGAAGACAAGGCCTTCGCAGAGAAGCTAAATGAATTATTTGCTCAGTCTTTACTGCAGAGTATAGGGGGCAGATCCCCATACCAAAGCCATCCTTTTAAGGTGACAAATCTGAGGAACTGTCCCAGATTGACTTGTCAATAGAGGAGGCATTGGAATAAATTGATAAATTAAACAGTAATAAGTCGCCAAGACCAGATGGTATTCACTCAAGAACAGGAACTCAACTGAAGGAACTCAAATATGAAATTTCAGAACTACTAACTGTGGAATGTGACTTAAATCAGCCTCTGTACCAAATGACTAGAGGAGAGCTAATGTAATGTCAATTTTTTTTAAAGGCTCCGGAGGCAATCCTGGCAATTACAGGCCGATAAGCCTAACTTCAATAACAGGCAAATTGGTTGAAACTAGTAAAGAACAGAATTCTCAGACGCACCGATAAACACAGTATGTTGGTGAAGAGTCACCATGGCTTTTGTAAAGGGAAATCATGCCTCACCAATCCACTAGAATTATTTGAGAGTATCAACAAGCACGTCAACAAGGGTGATCCAGTCAATATAATATACTTGGACTTTCAGAAAGCCTTTGACAAGGTCCCTCGCCAAAAGCTTTTAAGCAAGCTAAGCTGTCATGGAATAAGAGGGAAGGTCCTCTCACGGATTAGTAACTGGTTAAAAGATAGGAGGCAAAGGGTAGGAATAAATGGTCATTTTTCACTCAAGAAAGATCTTGGGTTCATTGTGGATAGTTCTCTGAAAACTTCTGCTCAGTGTGTAGTGGCAGAAGAAAAAAGCAAACAATGTTAGGAATCATTAGGAGAGGGATAGATAATAAAACAGAAAATATTATAATGCCAAGATACAAATCCAGAATATGCCCACACCTTGAACACTGCATGCAGTTCTGGTTACCTCATCTCAAAAAAGATATAAAAGAGTTGGAAAAGGTAGAGAGAAGGGCAACAAAATGATTAGGGGTTGCAGTTTCCATATGAGGAGAGATTAAAAAGATTGGGATTGTTCATTTTACAAAAGAGATAGCAAAGGAGAGATATGATAAACTCTATAAATCATGAATGTTGTGGAAAAAAAATAAATAAGGAAGTGTTATTTACCCCTTTACATAATACAAGAACTAGAAGTCACCTGATGAAATTAATGGGGCAGTATGTTTAAAAACTAACAAAAGGAAGTATTTTGTGTTCACAATCTGTGGAAATCATTGCCAGGGGATGTTGTGAAGGCCAAAACTATAACTGAGTTAGAAGAAGAATTAGATAAATTTGTGAACCAAGGACCGTCACTACACTCTGTTTAGAACTCTATGCAACACAAAGATATCTAGTGGTTGCAAGTAAACATATAATTCGTCCTCAATGACACACTACAAGGGAAAGATCTAATATCAAGGGATCTTCCTTCTGCAGGACTTCCATTCCTGACCTGGTTCCTTCCAGGTTTGATCCATGTGTTATAACTTGAAATTGATTTTTAAAAATGCCATGAAAAGAGGGAGGATTATAGACATTTCTGACCAAAAAGTTTCCTGCTTTTCCATCAGAAAGTATTTTCACTGAAATGTTCCAACCTGCTCTAGATACAAGCATATTGTTGTCTGAGAGGACATATGAGTGAAATAGAACCAGGAATTGGGCCTATTTGTAGGGAACATCAATTAATATTTTAATGCATAAAACTTAGCTTTACAGCCCCTGATTTCATTTTAAAGGGGAATAAACATAATTTTACTGAAGAATACCTTAGTCCCCAAGTTTAAAGAACCAGACTGTGTTTTTCACTCTGCCTTATTTTGGAGTAGTTTGGAGCTGCACCACCTCAGGAAGCTCTAGGAGGCGCCGTACTCACCCAGCTCTTCATGTAGGGGGAGGACACGCATGCACCATGTTTTTAAAGGTACAACCTATTTATCTCCCTCTGAATGCCCAGCCAGCACCACAAAACTGTGTGAAGTGGGGAAATGGAGCCATAAAGCAGTGCTCCCCCTTCTCAGTCCTCTCCACCCTCCTGGGAGAAGTGCTGGAACTACACCCTCCTATCTATGGGACTATTTTTGTAACTCACCTTTGCTTGAGAGGTCCAAGGGATGGGGAGGAAATACCTTCAACTGAGCTGTAAAGATGACTGGACAGTGGATCATCTGAACAACTCTCAATCAGGAAAACTATTCATATTTGGTTCAAGAGCTGTCAAAGGGTTTGGAACAGTTCTTAGTTTATGCAATACAGTGATGTTTAGCTGTTTGAAAATACAAAGCACACTATAAATGCCAAGCATTTTTCTTCACCCATCCTAACTACAACTGAAAATGACTAATTTTGTCCCCTCTGCATACTACAAATGGGTTAACACTTTGTAAAACAAGGACAACCTTTGCAAGAAATACATGTTCCTTAGTAGTAGCAAGTCTTTCTGAAGTTTTTTAAATAATCACCCTGTTTCTTTACTGCACAATAGGTAACCATGAAGCAGAGAGATCTGCAGACCTAGATACAATATACTCTTGGGGCTGCATTTAAAGAGAGCATCTGCACCCTGCAGCTGAATCATAATTTTAGTTTGCAACATCACCCTAGATATTCTGAAGTTTGCTTTAAAAGTCCAAAAGTATGTTCAGCTCACGAGTACTAAACACAAAAGACAGGATAGATTTCTTAGGCTTGACAACAAATAGGATGAGATTTCTGTATTTTGTGCTTTTACAAGTTTCATGCCATCACAGAAACCAGCACATCTTAAAAGAAATATTTGTCTGTTTTGGGAGGGGTTTTAAACACAAGAGCATAAGAATATAAGAACAGCCATACTGAGTCAGACCAAAGGTCCTTCTAGCGCAGTATCCTGTTTTCTGACAGTGACCAATACCATGAGCTTCGAAGGGAATAAACGGAACAGGTAATCACCAAGTGATCCATCCTCTATCGCCCATTCCCAGCTTCTGGCAAACAGAGGCTAAGGACACCATCCCTGCCCATCCTGGCTAATAGCCACTGATGGACCTATCCACCATGAACTTACCTAGTTCTTTTTTGAACCCCGTTATAGTCCTGGCCTTCACAACATCCTCTGGCAAAGAATTCCACAGGCTGACTGTCCATTGTGTGAAGAAATACTTCCATTTGTTTATTTTAAATCTCCTGCCTATTAATTTCATTTGGTGACCTCAAGTTCGTGTGTTATGAGAAGGAGTAAATAGCACTTCCTTATTTACTTTCTCCAAACCAGTCATGATTTTATAGACCTCTATCATATCCCCCTTTATTCGTCTCTTTTACAAGCTGAAAAGTTCCAGTCTTATTAATCTCTCCTCATATGGAAGCCATTCCATACCCCTAATAATTTGTGTTGCCCTTTTCTGAAACTTTTCCAATTCCAATATATCTTTTTTGAGATGGGGCGACCAGATCTGCACACAGTATTCAAGATGTGGGCATACCATGGATTTATATAGAGACATCATGCTATTTTCTGTCATATTATCTATTCCTTTCCTAATGACTATAAAGGATGGGAATCAAAAAAGCTGTCAAACGCTAAAATACAGCAGAGCTCTCAAACGGTTGCTTGGGACAACAGGGTTATGTTGTGGCTTTTCAGCCACAGAGAGAGCGGGAGGCTGAGGAGGAGCTCAGAAGCGTTGTGACTGAGACATGCACATAACAGTGGGGGCTACTAAAGCCTTTAATACAATGCAGTATGTGCATAGTCATATGCCTTCCACTGGGGATCTGAATGTGCAGTTCACTACAGCACTTGAGAAAGGATGCTTTGCTTGTATCAGAACAAACATCATGCATGCCAATTGTCAGTGGTTTGGATTGTATTGTTTGAGCAGGACTTTACTGAGCCGTAATCAGAATGATGTTTTGAGCTTCTTGTGGAATACAGCTGCTTGCAAGAAGATCTTTGTTAGTTTTGTGAATCCACCACCCCATCCCCACTGCAGAGAAGCAGGGCCAGCCAGGTAAACTAATACGGTGGACAGGTGCACAGGCCTTTTCACTGCTGCTTCTAATACCCACGTTCCAACGGAACAACCTAAAAAATTGGTGGGTGCCAGAAAATGGAAGCAAAGTAGGATACTAAAATTCCTCCTATTACTTTGAGGAAAAATTGGAAATAAAGGAACAATTGCAAATTTGTCAAAGCAGACAAACAAGGCCGTGTGCCTACAATCAAAATGTTCCTCATTTTGTTCCGAGTCACAAATATAAACTGCAATTTGATGGCAGGAGCATGAGGAAAAGGCCAGCTAGGGCACACTGACAAAGTACATTTCATCCAGATGTGCAGCAAGCTTCCAGACATTTTGGTAGTATTCAGACACTATCAAAAGACAAAGGCATGAGATTCCTTATTCCCTACCCAGCCGCACAATTAGCATTTGTCTTGCCAAAATGGACTGAAATGGCTCCAGATGCTAGATTGGTCATTCCCCACACTCAAAAGCCAAAAAATGTATAATCCAGGGGGGAAAGAGCACCCTGATAGTGCCGAAGAGGACAGGGTGGAAGTCACTATTGTGCTCCAAGATAAATCCAAGAGCACATAGAACAAGCAGAACTTTCTGAAATTGACTTGAAATTGTCTTTGCAACAAGAGAAGAGGAGCAGAAAGATCTTCAGGCTGATATAAGGAATACTATTATGCATTGCTTTTCTCACTGATTATGAGAAGTGCTCCTGAGATATTGGGTAGCATTGTACCTTTAGCCCCAAACGTTCAAACTATAGTACTGGATGTGTGGCATGTGAATCCATACAGGCATCTAAATAATTGCCCCATTTTCACAGACGTTAAGCACTGTAGTGGGAGTTGTGGTTCAGTGACGTTGGAGATGAGACCAATTATTTACATTATGTCCCTAAAAATGGATTTAATTACCTCACTTCAGGCACTCACATATTGATATTTTCTCCTGAGCTCTCACGGTGCTATTGGGTTTTATCACAACCTCTGTGAAAGAACAAAAATCAAAGTTTTCACAGCTTAAAAACAGAGGGGGTTAATTATCGGTATTTGCTATCAATTTGCTGGGTGCTGTAATGAAAGGAAGAATGATCCCTCCCAATTCAAACTCCTCTTGGGTAACAAGTTTCCTTTCATCGGGGGGGGGAGGGGGAGGAGGGAGCGGGGAAGAAGCTACCTGAGGCATAGGAAATTCCTTATTAAACTTAAACAAGTAGAGTTCTCTCTGAATCATTCTTTCACAGTTATGGAATATATGGCTCAACTTGATCAGACTAAACCTTCTTATGGAGAAAAGTTCAGCAAGAGCAACACAGAACACAGTCACGCTTGAAAGGAAATGGAAAACAGCAATCAATTAGTTCCAAAATAATAACATAGAATTACCCCTAACATTTGGTTTTGTATTGAGTTGATCTTATAGTGCCTCCTCGTTTGGATTTAGATGCTATTGAAAGCAAAAGGAAAACATTATGAACATGTATTTCCTGTCATATTTACAATTTAAAAAAAAAAAGAGTGTTAAAAATCCAGTTTAGTTTTAATACTTACCAATTTTTCATGTCTTTCAGCTTGGGAACTGAAAGTCAAAGGAAATCAGTTTCATCTTTGTTTATAGTTATACTGTAAATGGAGCCTGGCATTCTGTCCTCTTTCTGACCCTTGGCAGAAAGATGGCCTAACTGTGTAATCCTTAAATGCATCGAGTCCTACTGACATCAATGGGATTGCTCACATGAGTAATGGTTCCACAACCAAACCTTTGAGGTTTGCTCATTTGGATACTCATCCTGTTCTCATTTACACCAATGTAAATCAAGACTACATGAAAATCAGTGGATTTACACCATCTAAAACTGGTGTAAAGTCCGAATCAGACTATTGAGGTCCAGTCCTGCAAACTCTACTCAGGCCAAATTCTCTGACTCCAGTAGTTCTATTTCTATCTTCTGCTCTATGCATGGCAGGCTTTGCTGTTTCTGTTTCTTCTTGGCTGACTTTACAGTACTTCGTATTAGCTGTTTATTTGCAATTTAACATTTATGCATTAGTAAAATTCCAGGTTATGTACGCAACAAGATGAAGAGCTAGAGAGCTGATGGAAAAAGATGGTGTGAAATGAACACTATGAGGAGTAAAATCTTTGGAGTACTGATTCTACAATCAAGTCCTTTGTGCTCTATACAGTCTGCTTGGTCCATTTTAGGTTGTGCAGTGCTTTTATTTCATTGCATTTTTTTTTCTTTTTCTTTTGTTTTTATTTTTGAATGGAAGTTGTTTCCAAAAGCTATATTAAGGCATCAGTAAGGAGGAGATTACAGTTACACACAAAGGACAGGAAATGTAGAGCTCAGATTCCCACAAGAAGCTTTATTTTTTCCCCTTGTGCATATGCATTACAGTGAGGCCCAAGGGAGGGTGGGGTGGGATCTTGAATTTGAATTGATTTTTTAGCAACCTGGAGAACTAGAATTGCTGGGATCAGTCACAAACTCAGATCTGCCAGATATGTTTATCCAAATAATACTTGGTCAGGATATTTTTTGTGCTGAGATTAGGCTCTAAATTTTCAAGATGTTGCATGGTGTTCTACCCCATGACTCCAACTAAACTATTTATGAAGGTATGAATTGCCTTCATAAATAAGAAGCCTTGCCTTCTATTTCCCAGTGGCAAAATCAGCTTCATTGGTATGCACATTGCACTTTCTGTATGGCATAGGTGAAACTCACTAATACTAAAGGTGGTCTATTTAAACTAAAAAAGGAATCAGGATTGAAAGGAGGATCTAAGGAGTATCAGAGATTCCTGCCACATCTAGGAGAACTTCAGATTTCCAAACACAGGCCTAGACCATGCTAGGCAGAGCCCAAAGTAGGGGCTTGTTTACACTTGAAAGTCAGTATGGACTAAGGTGCATTAAAGATGTGAATTTAAAGCACGGTAGATTTTCGTGACCAACTCCATGTTTGGACACTCTTATTCCAGAAGAAGAGTGCTGACTCATTTTAGGTGTTTATTTCCAGGAGAGAGGATTCATGGATGTGAATCCTGAACAGAGATAAGTGTCTTGTTCCTATTTACCTTTCAAAGTGGGTTGTATTAATCAGCAACAAGTCACCCTTCTTCTGGAATTAGAGTGTCTACTCATGGAGGTGATCAGGAACAGCTCTATGCATGCATAGACAAACCCTAAGCAATGGTGATTCAAGGAGACTTCAGTGGGAGTTAACCACTGGGCTATTGACTATTCCAGGAAACCCTCACTGAAAAATGGCCAGTCGGGCTCCCCAGGGATGTCCTTTGGTGAGGCCCAGTCCAGTCAGTGTGAAAGAAGAATGCCTACTGGGTTGGACCCTGCAAGTAGGATAGATGGGGGAACGCCTGCTCTGTGGGCAAAGGCATGAGCTAGAGCATGGGGCGGTTTGGCAGATGCCCACTGGTGGAAATTTGGTGGAAATATGGGGAATTTAGGCACCTCTAGGGTTAGGCAGCAGTTGAGTAGGGGTTTCAAAATCTTACTAGTGCATAAATGTTGGACTGTGGCCCCTAAGTAGCAGTTAGTCACCTATGTCTCTTTGTGGATCTAGCCCTTAACTCCCATTGAAGTCAATGATTTTGCAAATGCTACTAGGCATCTATCAGCATCTTTAGCTGCCTAAATCCCTTTGTACCTGTAGGAGTGTGATCACCCCCCCTCTCCTTTATAGGGTACAACATTGTCCCCACTCTGTGCACAGGCCCCATCCTGACGTGAAAGGGAGATGGGACCGTGGTCCTTCAGTGACCCCAGGTGAGTAGGGAGAGGGGTTACAGGGGCTGCATTTTTTCCTGGGGCTGCACATGGGAAAGGTTGTGTTCCTCCTTCCCTGTGCCTCATGTAAGGTTCTGGCTAACCCTGGCCCAGAGTGAATACCAAACAGTCTGTGTAATAGAAACACGTTGGGGATGGGTAGGACTGCTGGCCAGCGTCTCTAGACAGGAAGGACTAACCCCAACCCCAACCTCTCCCCCACCCTCGCCACACACACACACACACACACACACACTGTTCAGGCCCTTCTCACAGGGTTCAATTCATTAACACAATAAAAAACGTTAACATAAGTTCTACATATAAACCCAGTCTCTTCCCCTGACCCAGGGTCTTCTGCAAGGGCCTGCCACAGGAGCCCACCTCCATCCCACAGCTCATCTTTCCAAATAAGCCACTTCCTGGCTTTTATAATCACTCCATCAGTTTCAGCTAGGAGGTGGGTGATCAGTTCACAGCTCAGGCTGGGCCCAGCCTTGCAGCTCCTTAAAGGGCCAGCCATATTGTGAAAGGACCATGGTAACTTAATGTGTACCCTATAGAACTGGGCACAACCACAACAATATTGGGGAAATATACAACAAGGCTGCTTTATTTAAAAACAAGCTGCATACATCTTTGATGGATGTATATTTCAGGCATGTGATTCTGCTCTGAGATGGGACTGTGTGAAACTGGACCTTCTTACCTTGCATGTAAAGAATCGTATTTCCTTACTTTGCGGGCAAAAAACAAAGGTTTGGGAGATTGTTTATTTTTAAAACTACCATACTTTTTAATTCCCTTTGGAGCCAATCCTATGAGACATCAAGCTGTGCTCCCACTGAACTTGCTGGGGGTGGGGAGCACCCAGAACCCTGCAGGATCCGATCCTTAATTTTTATTAAATAGTAAAATACACACAGCCACACACACACAGCACCCCTTGCGATGCATGTTGTTTTCCCTTGCAAAATGTAAACAAGAATGCATTCCTTAAGGACTCTATTGTGCTTAATAGACACAGACCTGTTCTGAGGCTGAGGGTGGGGTGGAGGCTGTTCCGAGAGGTCATCTGTTGCTACACCCCTTCAGTATTCAATGTGCGCTCCCAGCCCTAGCAAGTCAGCACTATTGGTCAGTCAGAGGGAAGGAGGGGCCAACAATCTGTTTCTTCCCCATCCCCTTTGGGATTGCGATGCTCACTCTGCATGGTCCTGGCATTCAAGCAAGCACAGAGCCTAAAAATGAAGATGACCCCTATATGAGGTGGGGGGTCATGGGAGAAGTGAGAGAGACCTCTTGTACCCGCTTCCCTACTTCTACCCACAAACCAGGTCAAGCCACTATCTGGCCCTGCAGGCGGCACTGGTTAATGGGAAGAAACCAATGTGCCAAAATCAACTGTGACAGGAAGTCCTTTTATTTTAGACCAACTAGTACACATGCACAATTTTCCAACTGCAGAATTATGCGCTCTCTTGCTGATGGATATTTAAAGAGATAGTTTGGCACTGGACATTCAGTACCTGTCTTGCAAGGACTTGGCAGAGGGAAGAGGTGAGTAATCAAAGACATGCCAAAGACTCGTCAGCGAAAAGAAAAGAAAAGGAAAAAGGAAAAACTTGTGCTCAATACTAATCAAGCCATGCTCTGTGCCAGTCCTATTGCTCATCCTTCCAAGAGAGAGCAAAGTCTTTCAGAGCAAATTCACCCGTGCTGCTGCAGGGAGCACAAATACCTTTTGTATCTGTCAGATGAAAATGAAAGATGAGGAGGCTGAAAATTTTTTTTAAATCCTGTCTTGTGCTGTGTGGTAACTAATATTTCTACCTGCACAGAGTGGTTGTACTGCATTGGGGAAGCTTGAAAGAAATAGGCATCATTTGTGGCTCTGGCACTGGTGGGTTGAGCTTCTTTGTGCAAGTCTGCCAGAGTATTTCAGTCCTCATCACCAACATTCTTGCCAGGGCCAGATTAAGTCACAGGCAATCTATCACATGCCTAGAGCCCAAATTCATGGGGGAACCCCAAAAATCACAGGCTAAGAGTTGCGGGGAGTGGGGCATCCAATCTTTTGGGGAAAAGCCTGCGTCACGCTGCAACCCCCTGCACCATGTTGCAATGCCACTCACTCACGCTGGAGGGGCAGCTGGGCCAAACCTGCCTGAGTGGCACTGCAAGCTGGCACGCAAGGTTGCAGCACTTCTCAGGTTTGGCCCAGCCACTAGGATTGTCACCTGGACAGTTTTTCAACTGCCAACTGTAAGCCACCGCACAGCAACTGGCGCTCAGGTCACATGGCTGCTGGGAGCAATGTTGGCATGGTACTTGAGTCCTGCCCTGGCATGCGGAGCCCTCAACGTGCCAACAGCAGCTGAGGCTCCTGCTCCTCTCAGCGCCAGGGCAAAGAAGTGGGACAGACAGACCAGAGGCTCACCAGCAGGGAGAGGTAAGGAGCGGAGACTAGGGTGGGCAAGACAGGGGCTCCTGGGAGGGAGTGCAGGGAGGTGTCTGAGAAGAGAAGAGGGGCATGGGTAGTGGCCATTTTATCAGTGGTTAGGCCCAGAAGCATATGTTTGCCTAGGGTCCCAGTGGTGGGTTAATCTAGCCCTGGGCCCTGCTATTCTAGTGGAGACCATTGTTCTTGCCACACTGATTCTTGGATATGGAAAAATTCATACTGAAGACTATAGAGAAGCAATCAAACTCAACTACACTGTACTTGGAGTGCTGCAGCCCTGAGGGCAAGAATTTCCTCTGTAGTGTGGCACACTTGAGCTAGAGCACCCTGGTGAAAGATACAAATAATCATCTCACTTTGGGCCTGACTCACGTTTCACTCCCGCTCTCTAGTGATGAAAAGTTAGGCATTTATGGCCAGATTTTGCCTAGCTGCTGCGCAGGTACTCGAGATGGGGCGGAAGGCACAAAAAGTTTCTTTTCATTCCTGCCCCTCGGCCGAGGCTTGGTATAACTGCAGTCACCGAGTCACCTGTTTGAACTCAGAGCTCGCGCCTTCCTAGCGCCTCCACTGGCTCAAGCAGCCCCAGGGTCAAAGTGATGGATCTGCCCCACCTCTGCAGCAGCCAGCAGCACACTGCACTTAGGGTGATCAGATGTCCCGATTTTATAGGGACAGTCCCGATTTTGGGGGCTTTTTCTTATATAGGCACCTATTACTCCCCACCCCCGTCCCGATTTTTTACACTTGCTATCTGGTCACCCTTACTGCACTCCTCCTGCAGGATGGTGCACCCTGCACATCCCCTTGACATACCTGGGAGCTCCAGGAGGGAGCAGGTCTCTCGGCACTCCCCCAGTGCAAGGCAGCTACCACAGCTGAGCTCTAATCTCAAGCACTGTCGATCTTCCTGAGGTTTATTAATTAGGTACATTATAGCCCTTAATGAAGGAAAAAATTCAAGTAATTCAATAATATTAAAAAAAAAAAAACCTTCACACTTCTATTGCAGCTTCCCTCCAAGGGTCTGAAAGTGCTCTACAAATATTAGTGAGTGTGGCCTCCCACGAGTCCTGCAAAACAGGGTATTTATTATTGTGTCCATTTTACAAGATGAGGAAACACAGGCTCAGAGAGGTTAATTGGCTTGCCCCTGGTTGCACAGGAAGTCTTTGGCAGAGACACAATGTTGTTATTACTGTTATAGCAATAACCATTTTCTAGGGATTTTACAATCAGGAATGAAGAAAAAGTCCCTGTCCTGAAGAGCTTATTATTATCAAAACAAGATGAACCTAAATCTTCTGATGCCCAGTCCTGTGCGTGCTTTAAGCACCTACTTCCACTTATGCCTCAGATATAGCCTAGTATAAAATTGTGAGAGTACCAGAATTTATATTGGCTTCAGTGAGACTGCTCACGCACATGAAGTTACAAGTGGTTACAGGATCAGGGCCAGAGCTGGTAGAGAACTGCAACTATTTGTTTTAAAAGTACATGCATCCACTGCACTGAGATACAATATTTCAAAAGAAATGAGAACAAAAGAGAGGCGGAGTTCTCCCAAAACAATGCATGTGCTCCTCTGGCTGCCTCTATTACATATCATTCCCAGAGCAGTGCACGTTGCTGCTGAGGTGATCAGTGATGCTGGCGCAGCAGGAGAAAACAAAGAAAGCTAGGCTATGTTGGCTTCTGCTCCAATGAAAACACCAGAGGAGAAAAGAGCAAGCTCAATTTTTATCCTTTTTCTTTTGGCAAACAGCAGCAGAAAAACAAGTTTAGGCTCCAAGCTTTCAAAATGATATTGCAAACAGCACAGGGTCAAACTGATTTTTGTTTTCCACTAGTTGTCTTTCATTGTGCCAAAAGGGATATTTTCAGATGCTTTTACTTTTCTTCCCCCCCTGCCCCAGTCTGTTGGTACATATGCCTTGTTGCACGCAGTTTATCTTAATCACTTAAAACTCACCTTCAAATAGTTTTTAAAGTTCTAGCTTCACAACAACAAAAGCCAAGGTTCTGACCAGGAACAGCCACCCAGAGGTGGTGCTAGCCCCTTGGGGCCCTAAACAGGAATATATTTGGGCCACACACACACAAAGCAAATAGGGGGCCCTCTTGAGCTGTTCGGGGTCCTAGGCAATTGCCTAGTCTGCTTCTGCCTAGCGCCGGCTCTGCAGCCACGTTCAAGGTGTTACTGTCTGTGTAAGTAAAGCAGAATTTTTACAAACCCACTACAGTCGGCCCCTCAGTCCCTGGCGGTGAGTCATAACAAATGCAGTTCTACCACAAGCACAGGGAAGAGGCAGATGAAAAATAAAAAGGCAGGTGATGTAATCTTCCAGCACAGGAATGTCATCTATAACTTTTGTTTACAGAGGCACAGCTCTGAAACTAAGGAACCTCAGGGCGCTCATCCTCAGCTCGAACAGTCAGACAGCAAAGAAGAAAAAAAGTCACCCTGTAAGAATGGCCATTCAAACACTGTGCTTATTCAGAGACCTTTGTAGCAAAATCCCTGTAGTTGCAGGCGTGGATACTGACTTAACCTGATTTTTTCCCCCTTGGGCATAGGTTAAATTTTTACCCTATAGTGACCATCCCTTCTCTTACAGCAATGGCTGCAGGGAATGCTAATGTTCATAAGGATCCCTTGATCCCACAAATGGCAGAAATTATACTTTATCATTGAGCTCCTGGAGACAGCTTCTCTTTCCTGTTCGACAATTCACTGCCCATTGGGAGAGTACTTTAGAGAAAAGGGGCAATGGGTCCCATTTTGTGGCTGTGCAGTATTTTTTCTTCCCCTTCTGCTCTAGTGAGAAAGTCCCTTAGTGGGGTACAAAGTTATGCACCTCTACACTTCTAGATGACTATACCAACCCATTCATACATGCACAATCGACCATTAGTGGCATAACCTAACAGGTGGCTTCCAAGGTAAACCATGTAGCAGAGTGTAGGCCCTCAAACGTTAAATAAATATAAAAACCAACGCCTTTATCCAAAAGCAACAGCAAATCAATTTGACATTAAAAAAACTGATCACCACAGCATTAGTCTCACCCTAACTTTCAGTCCTATGGCCTACGTAACCACTATGTTACTTCAATTTTACCTTTCCTCTCTGCCCTTTAAAAAAAAAGTCTTTACGGTGTTGTGGCAGCATAAAACTGCAAGTACTCCATGGTGCACCAGACCCTCAGTCTCTATTTTAGCGCTTCAGAGTTCACAAGTAGCTCACAGATTTTAAAGCCAGAGCCTTTAGAACGTGGGGCATTACACCATTCGGCCTGACCTCCTGAATATCACAGGTCACTATGTTTCACCCAGTTACCTCTACCTTGACTCCAATAACTTGTGTTTAACTACAGTGTATCTTCCAGAAGGGCATCCACGGGCTTGATCTGAAGACCTCAGGAGATTAAGGATCCATCACTTGCTTTGGTAGTTTTTGCCAGTGATTAATCACCGCCACTGTTAAAAATGGGCGTCTTATTTCTATGTTCTTTGTTACAAATTCTGACCATCTCTAAAATATTGTCAGGCTGTGCTCCTTTGACCTAAATAATTCACCATGTCACTGTGGAAAACTGTCGCAGAGAAGAAAATTCCTTCAGGACAGGCAACATATACAGCATTATTTAGATTGCTCATCTAGCCACATTTGAATTAGAGCATATGCTTGAATGATGTGGGCACATTCTCTTGGGACCTGGGGATATTCCCTTGGGAGAAAATATTATGCTGATCTAACAAAAGTATGATGCAAAGTTACCTTTTGTCTATACGCATTAAGGCCCCATCTAGCAAAACACATACGTATGTGAACAACTTTAAGCACCTGCTTAAGTGGTTGGCTGAACTGGGGCCTAATTGTATTGTATTACGGGTAGAAAGGTGCCTTCGCATTTCAGCCATCTAACGTACGCTCATCTGAAAAATCAGATTTGTGTTTTGCAGGAGATAGGGAGAAGCACTGTAATAAAGTTTCACCAGTGCCTAAAACATGGGTTGGAATGATCCCTATTATTTTGATTTCTTGGTGGTAGAGATACTTTAAAAAAAAAAACAGTATTGAATAAGGGAATTCAGGAAGGAAAATGGGATTACTTCTTGCTCATTTATACACCAATTCACAAGAAAAAATTCTAGCTCAGAGCTATTTCATAGCTTAGTTGTGCTCATGTTTCAGAGCACTCTTCACAAACAAGAATGGTGGAAAGATCCCTCTACATATAACTTCTATCATCGCTGTACGTGTGCACCTATGAATAAATGGACGGAGTCAATCTTCCTTACTGACAATATTTATGGAGGCTCTTTTCAGAATAGTTACTCCTCTACTTAAGAGAATCAGCCTGCTCGGACTTGAGCCTGAAGTGAAGGGTTCATGTTTAGTCCATCCACCTGGAAACAGTCAGGGCACACCCTGACCGTTGTGTAGGAGCAACACATTGCTCCGTCCAAGGACGAGGACCAGATATGAACCCTGGGAAGTTAATTAAAGGACAGTAATCGTGGGAAGCTTCCTTGGCCTGGCCTCAAGGCCTGAGAATTAGGATTGTAGTAGATAGAGGCTGGAAAATAAGAATATTAATCAAAGTCATGTATTCCTTTGTTGTGTCTTTTTGCGGTGGAAGTAGGTAATGCGCAGGGGGGAGAAATATAATAAAAGGGAAGGTGGAAAGCTGACAGGGGGCAGCCCATTTCAGCTGACCAGCTTGCTTGCTTGGATAAATCTGTGTTCTGTCTCATCATTGAACCGCCACACTGAAGAAAATGTTCTTCTAAAAAAATAAAACAAATATATTTCCCTCTTCAATCATATCCTATGGACCAGATGCGGCACCCAGTGAAGTCAGTGGAAAGATTCTCATTGGATTAAATCCTATTAATATTAACAGGAAGACTGGAATTTTGGGCTTGTCTATATTAGCACCTAGTTTGCAGCAAGCTAGGGTATAAATCTACCCCACACTAGCCTGCTGTTAAATAACTGTCCCTGTGAACTCTGCTGCCACACACCAAAACTTCCCTAGTGCACTTTAATCTACTCCCATTTCAAAGTGCTCTAGATCAAAGTGTGACACAAACTTTCAGTGAGCGGCAGCAAGGTCCACATGGATATTTAGTGTGCAGCAGGTACAGCAGGGTAGATTTACACCCCACCATACCATGAACTAAGTGTTCATATAGTCAAGCCCTTTGAATTTTATGACAGCAGCCCTCTAGGCTGTGCCCAGTACTAGCAGGAAAGGTGCCATGACAAAGAGTAGTTTTGCGTAGTTAATTAGGATCCTGAATACCTGATTCACACTCATTCAGATACCAAGTGGGTAAAGTAACTGTCTGACTTACAAATATTTAGGGTGAAGGAGATAGTCACAAACAAGAAATATTTCCCACTCTGACCCATCTCTATAATGAAAGCTCATGGTATCACTTTCTCTTGTTTTATAGAATATCAGATAACGGTCTATCCATATAGTAAATATGCTCTGGCAACAAGGTAACACTACAAAAATAGCCTGGAAAAATACAAACAGAACAACTTATGATCCTTAAAGGGTCATGGGCAAGTCAAATTTGGCCCCAAATGTAAACATCATGCAACCAAACTTTCACAAGACTAACGTAAATTTCTCTGTTTTTATTTTATAGAAAGTTATTTTTAAACAAAATACCACAAACAACATACTGTTCTCCAAAACATAGCAGCAAAGAGAACTTGCATGTAAAAAATAACTACACAAACGTCAAACTTCATTAGTTTTCATCATCCAAGCTGAAAATAAGGCAAAAGTAGATCATGTTGAAAACTGGATTTTGTTTGCCCTTTTTATTGTAAAATCAGCAAGAATGTACATGTGCATAATGCGTTAACTTTGTTTTCAATAGCATGTGGATCTAAGCAAAGGGCACTTCTATATGTATATTATACCAAATAGATATCAAACCATATCACAGGGTAAGTCTAAGCTGGGGAGGGTGGCCCAGTGGTTGGGGCACTGACGCAGGTGACCCAGGTTCAATTTCCTGCTCTGCCATGTATGGCCTGAGTGACCTTGGGCAAGCCATTTAGCCTCTCTGTGCCTCCGTTCCCCCATGTGTACAAAGGGGGTAATACTGCTCCCCTGCCTCACAGGGATCCCCAAGAAGAGAGGGGCACTGCTGGGATAAAAGCATCACCATTGACATGTCATGGAATGACTCCATTACAACTATGTTAGTCACAAGATACGTAAGACATAAAAATCTACCTTAATTATTTTGGGAATTTGTTTCCCCATTTCCTTTCAAACTGGTTCAAATTCTGTGTTGCCCTTGATGAGACTTGCTCCGTAATAAGGTTTACTCCAATCAAGCTAACCCGTACGGTCCTTTTCGTTCCTACTGGATACATCCCTCATATCAAAATTGCTTTTTTGGCCACTGTTAACAGTAATAACAGAAGTCTGAGTTTAATAATCTAACCCCTGATGAATAACCTAGTAAAGAAGTTTCTCTACAATATAGGGTTTTTAATGGACAGGAAACTAATGAGGCATCAAGAGTGGCATTGTGAGCAGAGAAGTGTTCTATAGGGGAAATATAAGTGACAAGGTGTAGACCAGAATGATATGTGCAGGGTCTTGAAGGTGAGGACAAGAAGTTTGATGTTAATGTGGTGCTCAAGGGTTTACCTGTGATGGGGAGTTTTTAAAATGTGTTTCTTCATGCCAAAGTCTAACATTAGCTCCCAAGAGTTTAACAATTTTTCTAATACAAAAATAAGCCAAATTCAACTTCAATGTAAATCCAAGGGATGAATGTGGCCCACAGTGTGGATTTAGTCACAGAGTAATATAAAGCACTAGTTTTTGGTTGGAGATGTGAAATAAAATTCAAGGACTTACAAGAGAGTTTGAACTGTGTTTTAAATAATTTCTATTTGCCCTCCTCTTGACTTTAAATGATATTCTATATAGAAATAATGCTTTACATGATCTGAACAGGTAGAATATAAATGGAAGTTGTTTTTTCTCCACTGAGGGCCTTCTCTGTAGTACAATTAATTTTATTAGTCCATTAGCAGACTTGTCACACTCAGCTGACAATTACCAATCTGCTTGGTAAAAAATACTGGTCACTCCTCATTACATCTATTTAAGTGATCTAATGGGAGAATGCCACTTGAAATGATAAATGGTCTGGTATTTGATGGTAATGGAGTGAATGTTTTTTCCTTTATTTATCAATGAAGAAAAGCTGCATTTTGCTTTCACTCAGCTGCAACAGCAACTACTATCTCCCATTCTCCTCAATATGAGTTCTGGGCTGGGAGTGGAATAGAAGGAGAGGAGGGTAAAGTACAAGAGGAGTCAGATTTTCTCATTGCAGGTATTCCAGGGAATCTGCTTCTGGAGGAGTTTGCCAAATCCTGAGGTGAAATCCTGGCTCCATTAAATACATCAATGGGAGTTTTGCCACGGACTTCAAGATTCCACTCTTGATGTCAGGGAGACCTTGTGGCCTGTGCTCTGTATCTAAAGCTATCCTACAAAAGATTGGAGGGAAAATTAGTCTCTTATTTTATTAACGGCTATAAAATTAAGATGCAAATATTAAGGAAAGGCAGCCCAGAACAAACAAAGTGGGAGAATTTCCAAAATTGAATGACATTTCAGTAAAATTAAAAATTTGAAAATTGAAAAAGAAGTTTTTCACTCTGCTCTAATTTTGCATGGTCTTAAAGCTGGATTTACCATAGATTGCTACTGTATTTGCATCACTTATTCAAGATGTTGTTGCTGATGTCTGTATATATTTTTCTGGGTTAGTTATATAGCTCTTGAGTGACTTATTCACCGAGGGTTATCAGTGTATTCAGCCCTCTGTACACATGGTCCCTTCTGCAAGGAGACGGCAGTCTAAGGACTAGACCTGCTCCCATTGAAATTAAAAGCAAAAATCTGAAGGGTGGGGGGGATCAGGCCCTATTTCATATGCATGATGGATTTTCATAGGGTGAATGTTCAAGCTGCAAAAAAATGAGGCACCTAAAATCACTAGGCACTTCTGAAAATCTTGGGTGATATCCCCATCATACCTAGGTAGGTATGTACATAGGTACCAATACCAATTATCCATTTGTATCTATACAAATCAGGTACCTGTGAGTCATAAATTGAAGAGCCATTGTTAAAGGGATATAGGATTTTTTTCTGCTGTTTTACTTGACTGTCTTTGGTGAATTAATGGGATAGGCTTTGCAGAAGAAGTGTGTCCTAAAAGGGGGGTTGAATGAAGAAGGGAAGGTGATTTGGCAAGGGGCCAAATCCTCCAAGATACCAAACCTCCTCTGTGAGGTGCTGGCTGCTGCCTTCAGCTCCCATTAAAGGTTTGTTTTTATAAATTGGGCATGTGGCTTTTTTGGCTATTTGCTGGGAATAGAAGGCAGGGTACCATTATGCTAGGCCCAAATTACATGTCCTTTGTCACCACAATTTTCAGAATTAATGTACCAAATTTCTGTGGGTAAAGCCCCTCAACCACACAAGGCCAAATCTGCTTCCAACAATAGAACAGAGCCCAAGAATCCCAATATCCAACATTTTCCTGCTAACTCCCTAGCAGATATCTGACCCACTGGCAAAGTGTCTGTTCTGTCACTCTCGCTTGGCTATGCCACATAGAGAAAAAACAGATTACCTCTGTTACAAGTTACTCCTTTAGCTCAAATAGAAGAGGTCTGTGCTAATCTGATCCCCTCTTAAATTAAGTTATTGGGGGACTGGATGCCTGTACTACTAAGTGATAATTTAAGTGAGGGTTCAGGTTAGTATTTATTGGAGGTAGAGGTGATTCATTCCTCAGGGCACAGCTACCAAGCCATATAGCCTCTCACCTGTAGATGACTGGCAGACTCACCAGAAAGGCCAAGCAGTGCATGGGCCATGTATACAAAACTATCCCAGTTACTCCTAGAAGAAACCACCACTCATATCAGGAGTGAGGCAATGGGCAGGACCTGGAAGCTTGCCCTGAAGTTAAAGAACTTCTTTTATCTGAGCTGTTGGTTTGATGCCTTTCACTAACACTAAAAGCACACCATTTTCAGCTGAAGTGTCTGGTTACATGCAAATTAGTTGTCAATGTGCAAGTTAGCTCATGACATAATTTGTATAAAATGCAAAGTGGAGCTGCACAAAACTTGGCAGTTATGGATTTGACCACTCCACAAAAGTACTAGAATCCACAGCTGTCACTGCCATTGTGCCCTGTTGCTAATATTTATCTGACCCAGTAGGTGGCTCTAAAATTACATAGTATGACAGTTGACCTGAGCAAGCCGAATGCAGTGTCTGTGCTACTCATGACAGTTGCATGCACTTTGGGTACTTAGTGTACACAGTAGCAGCAAGTGTACACAGATATGACGATACTGCTACACACACACACACACACACCCCTACCTCTGTGAAGGAGTGTATTACCCCTGTAAGGGGCAGCTAGGAGTTCACAATCAGAACAGCCTTGGAATAAACAAGACGACTCCCTGCTCTGCCCAAAGACTGACCTATTTAAACAGAAACAGGAAGCTGAGCAGGACAGAGGATACTTGAAGCTGTCTAGCTTGCAAAGGGTGGTGATCTCTCTCCAGCTGTAGAAGGGTTAGCCTGATCAGACACAGAGACTTTGTTTTGGACTTTAAGTTTGAGAGCTCTGAACCTGGGTCCTGAGATAAGAGCCTTTGAACTATTATTCCCAATGGAGCTTCATGAAAAGTAGACACTTATTCTGATTAGCTTGGTCTGGGTTCTCATTCCCCTGACCTGTGCCAGCAGAGTTACTTTCCTCCAACTGGGTGTCAATAAGGCAGGGCTCACCCATAATACCACACCTGGCCAAAGATGGCACATAGGGTACCCGTCCCTTTACATACCCATTGATAACACCCATCATCCCAAAACTACGCTAGTTTGGATCTTTATTTTGGTAATGTTCTCTGCTTTGAAGCTACTGCAAACATAGATTCAGCTATTTGACGAGGGATGTCAACAAAATTAATGGCCCTCATTTTCCTCAATTACCCTTAACTCTAGCTGTCCTCCACATCATGTGCACATTTAGGGTGCACAAGTTTGAAATTAGGAACTAAGTTGATTTTTTTTCGCTATTCAAAAAGCCTGGGAGAAATTATCCAGCCATCTGTAGGCACAGATCATAAGGTTGAAAACATCTGTGTGAACCAGCTGGGCTGATGATTCTCCTTATCGGGAAATGCTGATAAACAGTTTCCAATACAGAGGCAAAACCAAATACAGTACATACTGGGTATTAAACACACAATGCATGGATCTACCAGCTCTGCCTGCAACTTGAACTTCGGGTATTTCCTTGCTATTTTTGCCTGTAATGGGGTGCACTCACCTCTCATGAGTACCCCATCTCAGTGCATGTACCTGTACTTTCTCTCTCTGTTTGTGGTTGGTCTTCGGTGACTCAACCCTCTGGCCGTGTGACACAACCTATGCTTGAGATAAAAATCAAAACCTCTTCCGGGATATAAGTCCAACAGGGGCTCAGTGCCCTCTGTAAGGTCCCTCGATCTGCAGCCCTATCTTTGGGCTCACTCCTCAGTCAGTCCAGCAGAGCCTATCAAGTACCCTAGTTTGTTTCTCAGCCCCCTCTGGGCTCTCTCCTTGTTCTTCAAGCAGTCCTGGCCCTCGTGTGGGGCCATGTCCCCCAGGGCTCCCTCTCTGGAGATTCTGACCCCAGCTCTTCAGCTGGGCCACTAAAATTTGAGTTCAGTTCCCCTTCCGGGGTGTGTCAAAAGTCCAGGCCACTTTCCCAGTGGCTGGTGGGGGAGATTCAAGCCCACCTGCTACACTAAGTCCCAGCCCAGGAACCCTAAAGATAGCAGCCATCCATCATGTCCCTTTAACTAAGTTACGTTGCTGCTAGGATTCCCTTGGCCATTTCCCCGTGGCCCCAGCTCATTCTTCACCCTTACCCCAAGACCTTGTCCTGGTTGAGTCCTAGCAGCCAGTCTGGCACTCCTTTGTGTACCCCCAGCCTCTGCGAACACTGCTCTGTCCACGGTCCTGTACCTCCCCCAGCCAGCCAGGCACACCATCCATACTCCGCCAGCTCCAGCAAGGAACTGATCTCACTGGCCCTGCAGCCGTTCTTATACTAGTCTGCTGGACCCTGACTGGCTGTTTCCCACACAGCTTTCTAGGCAGCTTGGGGGACCTCTACTGCCCTTTTCTGGGTCAATTTGTGGTGGGGCCTTTGGACCTGGTCCACCCTGTCATATAACTACATGGCCATATAACTACATGGCTAGTGCGGACGTAGACCTATATTTTCCCAGCAGATCCATTGCTCTTTCAGAGGCAGTCCCAATACTGAGCACTTTATTTCTCTTGCAACAGGAGATTGTGTGCCATTACTATGGATATATATATTACTATTACACTATTATTTTTCCATGTGAGTTATCAATACTTGTACCATATAAAATTGTACACTATAAGATTCATTCCTCTGGCCCAGATGCCAAAAACCAAGCACATACATTAGACTTACAGGGATCAGTCAGTAACAGTGCAATATCTTAATTTCATAACTACTCATCATACATTAGTGTTGATATGGCATTTATCAATAACTGCACAAATTTGTTGACCTGGCACAAAGAAAAATTGATGACCACAATCAAACTGCATACTTCCAATAGTTCCCATTAGCGCAGGGGTTCCCAAACTTGGTTCGTGACTTGTTCAGGGTAAGCCCCTGGCAGGCTGCGAGACACTTTGTTTACCTGAGCGTCTGCAGATACAGCCGCTCGCAGCTCCCGGTGGCCGTGGTTCACCATTCCCGGCCAATGGGAGCTGCTGGAAGCGGCGCAGGCCAGGCCACTGCTTCCCGCATCTCCCATTAGCCGGGAATGGCGAATTGCGGCCACTGCGAGCTGCGAGCAGCCGTACCTGCGGATGCTCAGGTAAACAAAGCATCTTGCGGCCCACCAGGGGCTTACCCTGAACAAGCCGCGAATCAAGTTTGGGAACCCCGGCATTAGAGGATATGAAAAGAGTTACAAGAATTATTCCAGGACTGGAAAACACGCCTTATAGCGAAAGACTAAAAATGATCAATCAAGAGAAGTTTACGAGGTGAATTAATCATGGTCTACAAGTACATACACAGGGAAGCAGATAACTCTTTAATCTAGGAGAAAAAGATATAATGAGATCCAATGATTGGAAGCAGAAACGAGACAAAATCAGACTAGAAATAAGGCATGAATTTTTAAACAGTGAACATAATTAGTAACTGGAACAACTTACCTTGGATTTAAAGAGTTGAAGTCTTTAAATAGAGCAGGGGTGGGGAACCTTTTTTCTGTCACGGACCATTGACCCACAAAAAAAAAAAAAAAAAAAAAAAATCAATCACGGGCCACTCACCTGCAGCGGGAGGTGGAGGCTCGGAGCTTCCTCCTGAAGTGGGGCAAGCCGGCACTCACTTCTCCAGTCCCACAGGGGGCACAGAGGCAGTGACACTGGAACAATTTTTACAGTGGGGGTGCTGAAAGCCAGTGGTCCCCAGACTTTTTACCTGGCACCCCCCTTACTCCTGTCCATGCCCCCTCTCCCCAGAGCTGGGGCCAAGACTGGGCCGTGGTTCGGGAAGGGAGGGCAGGAAGCGGACAGGGGTAAGGGGGCTGAAGCTGGGACCACAGCGACGGGTGGGAGCTGAGCCCCAGGAGCAGGGCCAACAGCCAGGACCCCACATGCAGTGCCGGGAACAGAGTCCCGGGTGCAGGTCTGGTGGCAGCCGAGACCCTGCGCACAGGGCCAGAGACAGAGCTCCCAGTGGATTTCAGGCAGCATCAGAACCCTAGGTTCTGGTGGCTGGGACCCTGTGCAAACCCTGGGGATGCTGCAGCACCCACCGCACCTCTAGTTCCTGCACCTGTGTGCGGAGGCTCGGGGATTCCCCCCACGGCGGGGCAAGCCACCACTCATGGCTCCAGCCTGACGGGGGGCGGGGCACCACAGACCAAATGAAATTAAGCAAGGCGCCAAATCCAGCCCGTGGGCCATAGGTTTACCACCCCAAAACAGAGGCTGGATTTCTTTCTAAAAAGATATAATATATCTCAAACAGAAGATACAGGCTTGATGCAGAAGTCATGGACTGAGATCCTTCAACTTGTGTTGTGCTTGAGATCAGACTAGATAATCAGATTGGCCCTTTTGGGCTTTAAAAAAAATCTATGAACCCTATATTATGTGTCAATGTGTTTTCAAGAAATCCTAACATTTGGTATCTGATCGTCCTGCCTAAAGCATTATCCATATTTCAATTAAACTGAAGGGTGTGAAAGAACATTCTGAAAGGGACAGGTGGGCAACAGGATGGTGTGCTATCTTCCCAGACACAAGACATCTCTCTAAGATTGGATAGGCTTCTGAACTTGATGGTCAAGGACTAGTGATGGTTTATATTGGCACTAACGACACTGCATCATGGACCATCTCACAGACAATAGTTGACTTCAGGGAACTTGGAAGGGTGCTGAAGAAGAATGTCCAAGTGATCTTGTTAGAGATCCTTCTTGGCCTGTGAGTGCAGCAAGACAGAAAGCAGAATATTCTAGAAGTGAACCACTAGCTAGGTAAATGGTGGAGGATGTGGTGGGTTTCGCTTTTCTGAAACATTGGTTGTGCCAATATTTTAAAAGGGATGACCTAGGTAATTTATGGGCTTATCAGTCTGACAGACTCCGGGCAAGATAATGGAGTGACTAATATGGGATTCAACTAATAAAGAATTAAGGAGCATCCAAAGTTACAAAGTGCATCCGCTGTACTTGGCAGATGGGGAAGTGTCCACCTGTGGACAGCTCCAAATAACGAATATGGAGATGTGGACCTTAGGTAGTGCACAAGGTTAGTAATACCATCATGTAAAACAAACTTACTACAGAAATGGACACCAGAAGCCACATTGATATGCAGCAGGCTCAAACACGAGATCAACTTCACACAAAGAATAATATTGGCATTGGTCAAACCCGTAAGGAAACCTGTATCCTGAAAAGTCCCTTGCTTGTCCCTTGTAGAGTCCTGTGGCAGATCAGTAATGAAAATCGAATTATGGAATTTGAGAACAGTTTAAAAAACTATTAAAAGCTGGTCAGATAATTAAAGAAATGGATTGATACCATCTTGGTGTCCTTGGAATTAATAAGTGTGGATGGAGAGGTTCGAACAAACTACATTTTAGAGAAATAATTGAGACCACCATCCGCTCTGGTAATGTGGATAATAGATCTGAAGTTGGCATATCAATCCTAATGTTGAATGAACCAGATCATGCACTTTCTGAGCTGGAATCAGTCAGTCAGTGAAAGAATTATTGGAGCTCACTTTCAGAGTAGATTCTTCAAATTAACAATCATACAATACTATGCACCAATCAGCAAAACCCCAGATGAGTAAAAAGAGGCTTTTTAGGATTTGTTACAGGATGTGTTAACCAAGCTCCCAAAACATGATATCTGTGACTATGGATGATTTTAGCACAAAGATTGGAAATAACAATGAAGTTTTGGATAAAGTGTGGGTAAGTGAGGTAGGGGTTTGGATAGGAATCAAAATGTTGAATAGTTGGTAGAAATTTGCAGTGAGAACAACGTAGTGAGAGGTGAAGCAATACTCCCTCATAAAGAAATCCACAAAGTGACATGGAATTCCCCAGTTCCTACAGAGAACCAGATAAAACACTTCTGCATTTCAAGAAAGTTTTGCAGTTGTTGGTAGATGTAAGTGCACACAGGGAAGCAGACGTGGGCAGTGTCCATAACCTTTCTGTGGCTAAATTGAAGATCAAATTTAAAAGGATGAAGAAGGTAAAAGAAGACCTGGCATCAACAGTGCACTATTAAAAGACCCAGACACAAAAAGTACTTTTCAGCTTGAATTGAATAACGTGTGCAGAGTTCTAATGGAGTCAGCTGAAGAAAACCAAGACACTGCTATTTTGTGGGAAAACATCAGAGTGCTAGCTAGAAAGTGCAAAGACACTCCTAACAACAACAAAATCCAAAAGGAAAAATGAATTAGTGATGCTAGTTGGGCAGCTGTGGAAAAGAGAAGAAGTGTAAAGCAAAAACTGATGAATGCTAAGACATGTGAAGAGACAAGCAAGTGACAAGAAGAATAGAGCGCTCTGGACAGAGAGGTAAAAAGGAGAATATTGATACCCTCTCAACATTTTCCAAAGGCACTAGCCAAAGAGTGAGCTTACAATCTTGTATAAAATAATCAAACATCTAATAGGAAACTTTAGCAGTACTGGAGGCCCTATTAAAGATGCAAATGGAAAGACTCTTAGGCCTTGTCTACAGCGGCGCAGCTGTACTGAAGCTCTCCTGCCGACATAGCGCTGTGCACATGAAAGGGAGGTGGCTTTCTCACATCTCTGAGTGACATAAGTTATGCTGACACAGGCTGTAGTGTAGACATAGCCTTAACATAGAACAAACAACAAAGGAGAAGATGGGCAGAACGCTTTCAGGCTGTTTTTAAATAGCAAATTGCTAAAAATACATGATAAAGACCTACTACCAGAGCTTGATGTTGATTTAGGAGATATTACAACTTAAAAATAGAAAAGCAGCTGGAGATGATAACATTACTGGAGAGATATTTAAAGCAAGTGATGAAATAGCCCTCCAGACTTTCCTGAATTTTTGGATAGAATATGGAGTGAAGAAAAGAACCCAATCCAATGGAAGAGAGGCCTTATAGTAAAATTGTCAAAGAATGGTGACCTTACCAATTGCAATAACTGGAGAGGAATCACATTACTCTCCGTACTTGGAGAAATGATGTGCATCATCATCCTGGAACATACCAAGAAACAAAAGAGATCTCCAACTTCAAGAGGAACAAGCAGGTTTTAGACCATTGAGATCAAATGCAGATCATATTCTTGTTCTCAGACATATTTTGGAATAAAGTGTAGAGTGGCAAGCACCACTTGTGATACATTTTATAGACTTCCAGAAAGCTTTTGACAGCATACACAGAGACAATCTATGGAAAATTATGGCATATTACTGAATACCTGCAAAATGAATTAGAATCATCAAGAATCTGTATGACAATGCCAAAATGTGCAGTCAGAGATGGGGACTACATCAGCCAATGGTTTGCAGTGACAACTGGAGTAAAACAAGGATGCATTATGTCCCCACTATTGTTTGAACTGGTCATTCACTATGTCATGAGGAAAGTAACTGCAGAAGGCAACAGAAGAATTACATGGACTAATGATAAAGCATTATTGGATTACCTTGTTTTTGCTGATTACATTATCCTGCTTAGTTCAACATACCAACTTAATGGAAGAAAGCCCCAGTTTTTGGCAGACACAGCAAAACAAGTTGGTTTGTTTATCAACCAATGGAAGACAGAATATATGGTTATCAGCATCCCCAAAGTAACCAGCAGAGTAGAAGGAGAAACACTAAAAGTAGTACTTTTAACTATCTACAGAGTGAGATGTGCAATGTTGGTGACACCATGCTAAATGTCAAGCAACAAATATCAAAGGCAGCAAACAACTTGCATACACTTAAAGATCTGGAAAAGTAGCATGACTGGCACGGATACCAAATTATGAATTTTTCACATTGACATCATGTTTGTTCTCCTACTACAATAGAAATCTGCAACAGAAATTAATAAGAAGATCAAATCATTCCAAAGAAAATGCTGTGGAAGATCTTTAGACTTCATTAGAAAGAGTTTCTTGAAACATCAGAAATTTTAATACAGCAAATCATCAAACGTAGTAAGACGATGATAGACATGTTTGGGACGCACTTTAAGGATGCCACCGACACGACTTCCATGTCAAGTGATAATATGCTCACCACCTGGAAAAAGAAAAAAAGAAAGAGGGTGACCTAGAGAAACATTACACAGAAGAATAGAGAAAGAAGCTGTATCCATCAACATGACACTCAGGAGCCTGAATAGACCAGCACAATACTGAAATAAATGGCAGAAACTGGTGGACACCCCATGCACCTGAGAGTGCAGGAGAATACCAATAAAGAAAGAAGAAGATTATTAATGCCAATCAACATCTTATTTTCTTGTAAAAGGGGAATCATCATTATTGAGCAGGTATGTTTCTAGTGGGCACAAACAAACAATATGCATTTTAATGTGGCTAAATGTAAAATGTATATATCTAGGATCAACTAAGGTAGGCCATACTTACAAGATGAGGGATTCAACCCTGGGAAGTAGCGGCTGTGAAAAACTGGGAGTCATGGTGGACACTCAGCTGAATACAAGCTCCAAGTATGATACCTTGGCCAAAAGGGCGAATGCAATCCTTGGATGCTTAAATGGAGGAATCTTCAGCTGGAGTAGAGAGGTTATTTTGCCTCTGTATTTGGCATAGGTGCAACCACTGCTGGAATATTGTGTCCAGTTCTGGTTTCCACAATTCAAGAAGGATATTAAAAAATTGCAGATGGTTCAGAAAAGAGCCATGAGAATAATTAAGGGATAGGAAGACATGCCTTATCGTGATAGATTCAAGGAGCTCAATCTATTTGGTTTAACAAAGAGATGGTAAAGAGGTGACTTGATCACAGTCTATAAGTACCTACTTCAGGGACAAATATTTTATAATGGTATAATAAGATGGAAGTTGAAGATGCACAAATTCAGACTTTAAATAAAGTGTAGAGTTTTAACAGTGCAGGTATTTAACCATTAAAACAATTTACCAAGAGTCATGGTGAATTCTCCATCACTGATCATTTTTAAACCCCCCTCCTGACTCCCACAATAACCTTGTGATCCCCCGCAGCTCCTTTTTGGGTCAGACCCCTACAATTACAACACCGTGAAATTTTAGATTTAAATAGCTGAAATCATGACATTTACAATTTTTAAAATCCTATGACCGTGAAATTGACCAAAATGGACCATGAATTTGGTAGGGCCCTTTGTATAATACAGCATCTTATGAAGTTAGAGACATTACTTAAACAAGGTTGGTGCAAAGGCATGTGTGTTCTCTTAAAAATTAATACTTGTGCTGCCCAAAATATAATGATGGTGCATACAGGACAGCAGACTTGGTGGTGCTATGTAAAACATCACATCAATACATGTACACTACTGCTTACATGGTCACAAACTGACGCTCATTGCACCTTACAATGCGTATGAGTTAGGAAGTAAAATAGTTGAATCAAACTCATTATCTGATAAGATCTCATTTCCTCATTGTCTTCCATTAGTGGCAGATTTCTACACAGTATTATTATTCAGCATTGCTTCACATCCTCACACCTTGGGTACTTTAAAGCCACAGCTGACTGCCAGAAGAATGGACAGCATGAAATTGCATTTTTAATATAACAAATGTTCATTCAGTTACAACATCCTTTGCTGGGAATATCATTGTACCTCTGCTCTCCTGGAGCTGATGGCATGTATATGAAAGTCACTAGATAATGGACAAAGTTTAGACACTGTCACCTGAAGAAAAAAACTGAAAAGTTATGTGAACACTGCTTAATTCCACTAGTATGGTATTGTCATCATGTCAGCACCTGACACTAAGATCACGTGCCCAGGGGCACATTATACACCAGCTACATCCTCCCCACTCAGCAAGTGCCAAACACAAACCACATTCTTAAAGTACATATAAATATTTCAATTCTTAAAATAAAACAAGTCCATGCACACCACATTTAGTGCTGCCAGGCTTCTAGATCCACCAGACAAAAGAAAGGTAATACAAAATAGGCTTTTCTACGCTTGCACAGAAAGGACAACACTGATGACACTATAGATTCTACCATTACAATACCCAGACAATTCCAACAGCAACCATAACAGCCAAGATATTAGAGTGAGCAGCAGTGGTATGCACAAGGAGAGCTGGTTGGAAACCAGAATTTCTGTTCCATAGGAAATTCTGAACATTTAAAATTTGTTTTTCTTCCAAATCAGAATGAAAAGCTGAAATTTCAAAGTATTCTGCACAGTGAAAATTCTTAAATTTCATTTCAGAATTGTCAAAATGTTTTGTTTTGATGATGAATGGCTTTGTTAATGGTGAGATAATTAAATATAGTATAAATATATGTTAATATAATAAAAGTTAAAACAAAATGAATTGAAATGAGTAAGTCAAAACAATTCACATAGCCTTTTTCCTGCTGAAAGATTTGTCAAAATGGACATGTTCCCATGAAACATTTAAATTTCTACAAAACTACATTTTTCAGTGGACCAGGTTGCATCTAAAAATTTTGAGCAGCTCCACTCACAAGCATCATGCACACATATGTAGACCACAAAAACACATACACACATTCATGAGAAATGTGGGACAAATAGAAGTGAATGTAATTACAGCTCATATTTAACGTACAATTAAAAAACCAAACCCAGCAATGAAGAGGTACACAGAGTTTTCCCTCAAAGTGCCAGATATACATAATGTCAACTGATCACTTGAATATCATTCAACAGCTATGCAAAAGCTCTCATAAGCACACAACTTGGAAAAATACCACAATCCTACTATTGCTTCTATCTAGTGGATATCTCTGTGCTGCCTCAACATAATGTAATCTCTATTTTCCTATTACATTATTCTGTGTGTATCAAAGGCCCCAAATATTGTTTCATATGTCATTTATATTTCTACAAATGCCAGCTACTGTCCTCGGCCATGCAGCCAGAACCTGCTGTGATGATGACCCATCAAAAATGAATGCATAATGGCAGGAGCCTGGAAACTGAGCATTAATTATTTGTATCACAAATGGACTGAACATGTAGGGCCAAAATTCTCAGCTGGTGTAAATCAGCATAGCTCCATTCACTTAAAATGGAGCTCCACTTATTTACCCCAGGAAAGGATCTGCCCTTCGCACTATGGAAGTGGCCTTTGTGTCAGAGTTGTGATTTTGCCATGCCTGTGAAAGGCCACCAAAATTTGGCCAAGATATGTCTTTGAAAAAAAAAATTGCAGTTTGCACATGCTCAGTAGAGATTTGCTAGAATTTTGTAGCTAAAAACTCCTGTGAGAAAACAGTATGTGATCATGCAATGAAGGACAGTATCATATTTGCCTTATTGAAAACTAACATGGTGATATCATTGAGAGCTTGTGACGAATCAAAGTACAAGGCTGGTTCCCAAAATTCTGGACCCTCTCTGGCTAATGATCCTGGCTACTCATGCTCTGTCCACATCATATCTCAGGGCAAAGAGTGATGAACCTCACAACAGAAAGCAGAATTTGGGGACTAATAAAGCAGAAAAGACAGTACATAAAATGTACAGTGTGTTTGTAGGTTTGTCATAGTTTATAAGCATGGAGCCAGCTGATATATTACGAACTATAAAAAAAATTGTTAGAAAAGATGGTGGGGGCAGAAAAAACCTATGCTTACTTGCATGTTGTTGCAGAACTCAAAAAGAAATAGGGAGATCTGAAAAGATTAGTTAAGGGAGAAAATGTCTCTGCACACAGGGAATTGGCAAAACAGGAAGAAGATCGCTGACTCCAATGACCCTATTAAGAATGGAGCAGGAAATTCAATTCTCCCCTGGTAGCAGGTGCAAGGAATAGAGAATGGCGTCCTTCTCATCGTCTAAACAATGTACCATTCAGCACTAATATCAGCTAACAATGGAAGTATGTTTGTTAGCTTACAACATTCTGGTTTGTGCCCTTGAATGCAATGGAGTGGATGAGCAGCTAGGATCACTAGCTGAACAAGTGGCCCAAATTTTGATCTTTTTCATTGTGTGCTTTATGCCTTGCAAAGTGAATCTGCACGAGCACTCAGTGGTATCTCCACATCTCAGCCTTTTTATAATGCAGATTGCTTTGGGGAAGGATCATTGCTTCATGTGTGATGGGAGTTTAAACTAAAGAAAGTTCAGAATGAGTAAGTTCTCTGAAATACAAGTCAGCCAAATGCTGCACAGGATCACAGACACCATGTGATAAACGTGGACTGTTACTCCAGCTATGGGCTGGTAACTAACATTTGGTCATTATCTTGCATAAATTGCCAAATATTCCCAAATTTTGCTGCATATGAAATAGGTTCCTTGCATATATTTCAAATTAACTCAAATATCACCAGAAGTACTTGGTGACACCAACAAGGTGAGGCTCAGGTTCCCCAGAGCTTTAGAGGACTGCGGATGATCAAGGAACCTCTCTCCCAGAAGCAGACCTACTGGCCATATGACGTGTCCTCTGTACTAAGCAACACTACATACATTCCTTCCATCTTTTTAGAGTAGTATCTTTTTTATGGGCTAATACTAGCAAATTACTGCAGTAAACACTCAACCCTGATTTGCACAGGATTCCCTGCTGGCTGCCAGCTTGCTCTGGAAGTGCAAAGAGCAAACCATGGGGGTTTTTTTGGAAATGTTTACTACAGTGTTCTATAAACATATTTCTCATGTCTCAAAATATTACCAATAAACAAGCAATCAGATCCCTGTGAGGTTTGGCTTGATGTATACCAATGATCATGAAGTAATGGCTAATGTTCATAATTGAAACACAAAACATTTTAGGGCATCATCAAGTCTGTCATGCACATTTCCATAGCAAAGACCAGTACCATCAATGACAACATAATAATCGCCTTGCTGACTAGTCTACAAAGGTTACAGCAGACTGACTTCTGTAATTAGTGTTTTGAAAAATTAGGTGCCTGGCAATTACTGGACATAGAAATGTGCATCTCACTCAGTAGGAGCTAACTCCAGCAAGTGGGTATGTTGAATGGACGATATGAACTTTTATTGTTTCCTCTCCATAGATTTGGAAAATTGTATCTCTAAATTATGAGCTCTGTTTTATTGGCCTTTCCAAAATATTTATGATTTTAGCTGGGAACTAGAATATCCATCCTTGTCATAAGTTTCCAGGATGAATGCACACATAACATTAGCTCATCTTGACAAAAAACAATTTCAACTTACAGTTAGACAGAGAGGTGCCATTTTCCATCACTGAATGCTATTTACGCCCCATCTGACTACTAATGAGCTTCAGCAACTTCGATGTTAATACACAGAGAAGTCAGATAATGCCATTGTGCTACTACTTTGTGATGCCTATTCACGTATCTCTACATTTCTCCACAGGATTAAATCTGCAAGGAAGCAGTGGAAGGCCGAGTGTCACCCTCTGACACAGCAGTGGCAACCATTACTAGGTAATCAACTAAATAGGATTTGACCTAGCATGCACAAGGCAAGAACCACAGAATCTCAAGTTAACTCAATTTATCTAAGGTAGGTAGTGTTGCAGAGGCCATAGCCAGAGATCCAGGAAACATTAATGGTTATGCAACACTTGCTGACATGCGTACAGTCCACTCAGCAGCCTGCTATTCCCCCTGCCTCAGTGTACAGAAACAGCCAGTGTTCAACCATACACTTTAAACCATATGCCGGTGGAGATAGTGCATGATTCACAGAGCATGGCATTCGGCACTGAGGCGGAGACAGCTGAGTCAGTGGTTAGCAGTCAAATATGCATCTGCAGGCAGAGGTGTTTAAAATCAAACTAGTCCAATGACTGACAACTTCAAGTCAAGGAGGATCTGGTAATGAGTCCAACTTACCGACTTCACATATGATTGAGATGCTGATGGAGATTCTCCTGTCACTGCTCTATAAATGTAGCTTATCAAACAGAAGGATAAGGGGTAACTTGATCACAGACATCTATAAGTACCTGCAGAGGCAACAGAAATTTGGTAGAGGGCGCCTCAATCTAGAAACCAGAGATATAACACTGGCTGGAAGATGAAGCTAGACAAATTCAGACTAGAAATAAGGCACAATTTTTTAACAGTGAGGGTAATTAAACATTGGAACAATTTACCAAGGATTGTGGTGGGACTGTTTAACAGCGGCAATTTTTAAATCAAGATTTAAACCACTCTGAAATGCTCAGGGAGATTAGAGGGGCTATTAAAATAAAAAACTCAATAATAATGAGGGATTTAAACTATCCCTATATTGACTGGGTACATGTCACCTCAGGACAGGATGCAGAGAAAGTTTCTTGACACCTTAAATGACGGCTTCTTGGAGCAGCTAGTCCTGGAACCCACAAGAGGAGAAGCAATTCTTGATTTAGTCCTAAGTGACACACAGGATCTTGGCCAAGAGGTGAATATATTTGGACCGCTTGGTAATAGTGACCATAATATAAATAAATATAACATCCCTGTGGTGGGGAAAACACAACAGCAGCTCAACACTGTAGCATTGACTTTCAGAAAGGGGAACTACACAAAAATGAGAAGGTTAGTGAAACAGAAATTAAAAGGTACAGTGCTAAAAGTGAAATCCCTGCAAGCTGCATGGAAAATTTTTTAAGACACCATAATAGAGGTTCAACTTAAATGTACACCCAAATTTAAAAAAAACATAGTAAGAGAACCGAAAAAGTGTCACTGTGGCTAAACAACAAAGTAACAGAAGCAGTGAGAGACAAAAAGTCATCCTTTAAAAAGTGGAAGTTAAACCCTAGTGAGGAAAATAGAAAGGAGCATAAACTCTGGCAAATGCAGTGTAAACATAAAATTAGGAAGGCCAAAAAAGAATTTGAAGTACAGTTAGCCAAAGACTCAAAAACTAATAGCAATTTTTTTTTAAGTGCACCAGAAGCAGGAACCCTGCTAAACAACCAGTGGGGCCCCTGGACGATCGAGATGCTAACAGCGCACTCAAGGATGATAAGGCCATTGCAAGCAGAATGTTGGGAATCATTAAGAAAGGGATGGATAATAAGACAGAAAATATCATTTTGCCTCTATATAAATCCATGGTATGCCCACATCTTCAATACTGCATGCAAATATGGTCGCCCCTTCTCTAAAATGATATATTGGAATTGGAAAAGGTACAGAAAAGGGCAACAAAAATTATTAGGGGTATGGAACGGCTTCCATATGAGGAGAGATTAATAAGACAGGGACTTTTCTGCTCGGTAAAGAGATGACTAAGCGGGGTTACGATAGAATCATAGAACTGGAAGGGACCTCGTGAGGTCATCTAGTCCAGTCCCCTGCACTCAAGGTAGGACTAAGTATTATCTAGACCCGTGGTTCCCAGACTTGTTCTGCCACTTGTGCAGGGAAAGTCTCTGGCGGGCTGGGCCAGTTTGTTTACCTGCCGCGTCCGGAGGTTTGACCAATCGCGGCTCCCACTGGCCGCGGTTCGCTGCTCCAGGCCAATGGGAGCTGCTGGAAGCAGCAGCCAGTAGTCCCTCAGCCCACACCGCTTCCAGCGGCTCCCATTGGCCTGGAGCAGCGAACCGCGGCCAGTGGGAGCCGCGATCGGCTGAACCTGCGGACGTGGCAGGTAAACAAACCGGCCCGGCCCGCCAGGGGCTTTCCCTGCACAAGCAGCGGAACAAGTTTGGGAACCACTGCTCTAGATGATCCCTGACAGGTATTTGTCCAACCTGCTCTTAAAAATCCCCAGTGATGGAGATTCCACCACCTCCCTAGGCAATTTATTCCAGTCCTTAACCACTATGACAGTTAGGAAGTTTTTCCTAATGTCCAATCTAAATCACCCTTGCTGCAGTTTAAGCCCATTGCTTCTTGTCCTATCCTCAGAGGTTAAAAAGAACAATTTTTCTCCCTCCTCTTTGTAACAACCTTTTATGTACTTGAAAACTGTTGTCCCCTCTCAGTCTTCTCTTCTCTAGAATAAACAAACCCAATTTTTTCAATCTTCCCTCATAGGTCACGTTTTCTAGACCTTTAATCATTTTTGTTGTTCTTCTCTGGACT
Source organism: Natator depressus (assembly GCF_965152275.1). Taxonomy (NCBI): domain Eukaryota; kingdom Metazoa; phylum Chordata; order Testudines; family Cheloniidae; genus Natator; species Natator depressus. Next base: position 140,734,857 of record NC_134234.1, read on the forward strand.
TTCTTCAATTTGTCCACATCTTTCCTGAAATGTGGCGCCCAGAACTGGATACAATACTCCAGGTGAGGCCTAATCAGCACGGAGTACAGCAGAAGAATTACTTCTCATTTCTTACTTACAATACTCCTACTAATACATCCCAGAATAATGTTTGCTTTTTTTGCAACAGCATTACACCGTTGACTCATATTTAGCTTGACTATGACTCCCAGATCCCTTTCCACAGTACTCCTTCCTAGGCAGTCATTTCCCACTTTGTATGTGTGCAACTGATTGTTCCTTCCTAAGTGGAGTACTTTGCATTTGTCCTTGAATTTCATCCTATTTACTTCAGACCATTTCTCCAGTTTGTCCAGATCATTTTGAATTTTAATCCTATCTTCCAAAGCACTTGCAATCCCCTCCCAGCTTGGTATCATCCACAAACTTTATAAGTGTACTCTCTATGCCATTATCTAAATCATTGATGAAGATATTGAACAGAACCAGACCAAGAACCAATCCGTGTGGGACCCCACTCGTTATCTGGTCTATAAAGTCATGACTGGTGTGGAGAAAGTAAATAAGGAAGTGTTATTTACTCCTTCTCATAACACAAAATTAGGGGTCAGCAAATGAAATTAATAGGCAGCAGGTTTAAAACAAACAAAATGAAATATTTTTTCACATAATGCACAGTCAACCTGTGGAACTCTTTGCCAGAGGATGTTGTGAAGGCCAGGAATATAACAGGGTTCAAAATAGAACTAGGTAAGTTCATGGTGGATAGGTCCATCAGTGGCTATTAGCCAGGATGGGCAGGGATGGTGTCCTAAGCCTCTGTTTGCCAGAAGCTGGGTATGGGCGATAGAGGATGGATCACTTGGTGATTACCTGTTCTGTTCATTCCCTTTGAAGCTCATGGTATTGGCCGCTGTCAGAAGACAGGATACTGGGCTAGAACGACCCTTGGTCTGACTCAGTATGGCTGTTCTTATTGGATCACTTTCTAATTATATGCTCTAATTCAAACAGAAATTAATTCAAGGAAGTCCTATTGTCTGTGTTATATAGGAAGTCAGACTAGATGATCACAGTGGTCCCTGCTGGCCCCATAATCTATGAACTAATCACTGAAACTGCTGGTGCATTTGGAGAACACTACTATGGTCCCAGATCTTATACCATTCCCACAGTGATCTATTTTCCAGAAAAAAGAAAAGTTGCAGATGGTAAATCTCATGAGTGGCATACAGAGAGTCTCTTGCAAGTTCTTATTAAGGAATAGGAGTTACATTACAAAAATGTTGCGATCAACAGTGAATTACAACCACAATAAGAGAGTTATTGGAGAGAATCTGTATATTCTATAGAGAAAATGCTGTCCGCAATTCAGGTGAGCAATAAATGCACACACTCCAATGATACCGCAACACAGTGGAATGAGGAAGTTATCCTTAATGAAGACTTGATGGAGGCAGATGCTGAATCCAATCAGACACAAGGCAAAAGTCTTATAGAAGGCCATAATGGTTGGCTGCTGAGACAAGTCAGCCTTTTCTTGCATTGTCCAACCATAATTAAACCAGTAAAGATTACAGGAGGGACCAAGTAAAGTCATGACAAGAAAGTAAGGGAACCACTCTTAGAAGACGGTGTAAAAATTTGAGGTTCTGTGTTACTTAATGTGAGAACATAGGAAAATAATGTATATACCTTTAAGATGGATGCTGCCGCTCCAAAAACTCAACATAACCATATCTGTAATTGGTTTGAACACCTTATAGGATAGCCATGAAGGGTAGAGTCCAAGGAAATGCTCAGAGTGAAAGGGTACTACAGTGTATGTATTATGCTATTACTGTATATATCTAAATTGGTGGGAAATGGACATGTATTGAAGATGCCACTAATTGTACAGTAAATGGCGTATTCCAACAAGGGAATCAACAAGCAGTGAAAAAGTATTGGATAATGTTGTTTAAAGTTTGAAATAACCTTAATGGATATTGTCTCATAGTGTCTGCCATGCCTGTCAACATCCTGAATGTTAAAGCTAGTGTCTTTGCACAAATAAAGATGGAGAAAACAGAGTGAAAGATGGAAATAGTGGGGATTAGAAAAAGAATGAGAGAACAACAGAAGGGGAGAGAGAAAGGAGAAGTGGTTGACAGCTTTCTCCTCTGCCCAGGAGCAGCAGCAGCTGTCCTAATTAACTCTCAGACCTCCCCCAACCCTGACTCACTTCATTTCTGGCCTCTCCCCACCACAGTGAAGCAATTCTCACTTTCCACCTCATTCCAGCTCAGCTAGTTTAGTTGTGAACTCTTCTCCTCCCCAAGTATTTCTTCCTCTGTCATCCTGTTCCCACTCATTGTCTCCATTTTACATCCCACCCTAACCCCAACATTTCATGCTCTAAATCCTGCCCCCAATATTTCCTTCTCAACAGCTGCAAACTGCCCAGCCCAGCATTTTATTCTCTACCTCCCTTGCCATAGGATTTAATTTTTAACCCCCTCAACCCTTATCCCAGCATTTAATTATTAAACCCACACACAGCCAGCCCCGGTGTTTAATAATTAACTCTGCTTCCCCTCCAGTACACACCCCTTTAGAAATCTCCCCCTCTCAAGTCTGTGTGTTGGGGATGTCCCTGGTGGCTTATTTCCTGAGCAGGTGCCCAGATGTTCAGCACACTCCCAAAGTGAAGGGAGCAGGCAGGCAGACTCTTTTCTCCCCCTCCCAGGACTGGGGGGACTTCTCCCCTGCTCCTAGTATAGGGCACTGCTACTGGCTCTTCTCCCTGCCTTCCCCAGGCTGGGAGAGGTGGCATGACAAGGGGCCCAAGCAGAATCTGCAGAGCTGGCCAGAGAAGTTGCTCCCCAGCTGACTGTAGTACAGAGAAAGCACATCCAGCCCTTCAGCGGGGTGACAGGGAAGGAGAACTGCTCCATGTAATTAGGGATTTAGAGAGCATTCAAACTGTTCAGCCACTCTTATTGGCTGCCCTTCCTCAGGAAACAGGGCAAATGGGGAAGGACAGCCAATCAAAAAGGGTGTTCCCCCATAGACCCAAAACAGGATTTGAAAACCTGCTGCCTACAGGGAAAGTGTAGAGTTGATAGGTCTGCCCCTCTAGATTTGAACTTAAGTATTTTGAGCACTACAAACAGAAGTCACTATATAAATGCAAAGTTTCAGAGTAGCAGCCGTGTGAGTCTGTATTCGCAAAAAGAAAAGGAGTACTTGTGGCACCTTAGAGACTGACAAATTTATTTGAGCATAAGCTTTCATCACGAAAATAAATTTGTTAGTCTCTAAGGTGCCAAAAGTACTCCTTTTCTTTTTATATAAATGCAAAGTACATATTTAATCATAATATGGGTGTCTCATTCCTTCGGCTGGCAGCAGATTCAGCCCACTGTTAGGAAGGCTCTTTTCTCAGCACTCAACAATAAACCTCTAGACCAATTAAGGAGCTGCCTTGGTGAATTCCAAAAGAAGGCCTGTCCAGGATGTTGACTTTGCCTGGTTGAAGGGCATCAAAATAGAAACAAAATTGGGTGGTGGAAGTAGGAACCTCTGGCTTCCACTGGGAAGAAAATAAATTAAGGCTCCAATTCTCCACTAAATCCAGGTGCAGTGGCAGATGCAGGGAGATGATATCATCTCCCCGATTCAGGCCCTGCTGGGCCCAATTTAAGTTAGAACAGGAGGCGTATGCAATACAAAGTGGTCTTAGCAAAACTCAGAGAATCTAAGCCCTGAGTGTCTGAAAATTACACTGACGACAGCTAGAAAATTCAGAATTAGTGTTGAAACATGTATAAAGCATAGAAAAAAAATCTCCTGCTATTCAGAGATCCCTTAAATGTTTAAGTACCATGGAGGTGGTGGGGTTAAAAAATATAAATCTAGCTTTAGGTCATATTATCCTGGCTCTTTCTGGCTTGTCAGATCTTTCACTTTATTTGATCATACAGAAAGCTATTTCACAGTTTCTCTGTGCCACTACTTCAGTGTGTGCAACCCAAGACTACCAACAGTAAATGCATCGCACTTGTCCACACACCAGGGTAGGTAATGAAAACTAAGTGAATTTTGTACTCTAATACTCTGTCCAGATACTGAAACTTGCACTGGCCTCCTCTCCCACTTGTATAGTCTGCAATAGAAGACTTGTTCCCCTGCTGCCCCCCCAGAAAGTAGCTTTCACCATGGCAGTCATGTTAAGCAAATAAAAAGGATAAAGATAAATTCCTGAGGAAACTACAATCCATCGGTGATCTTCCTGAAAACACCATCCTGGCCACTATGGATGTAGAAGCCCTCTACACCAACATTCCACACAAAGATGGACTACAAGCCATCAGGAACACTATCCCCGATAATGTCACAGCAAACCTGATGGCTGAACTTTGTGACTTTGTCCTCATCCATAACTATTTCACATTTGGGGACAATGTATACCTTCAAATCAGCGGCACTGCTATGGGTACCCGCATGGCCCCACAGTATGCCAACATTTTTATGGCTAACTTAGAACAACGCTTCCTCAGCTCTCGTCCCCTAATGCCCCTACTCTACTTGCGCTACATTGATGACATCTTCATCATCTGGACCCATGAAAAAGAAGCCCTTGAGGAATTCCACCATGATTTCAACAATTTCCATCCCACCATCAACCTCAGCCTGGACCAGGCCACACAAGAGATCCACTTCCTGGACACTACGGTGCTAATAAGCGATGGTCACATAACCACCACCCTATACTGAAACCTACTGACTGCTATGCCTACCTACATGCCTCCAGCTTTCATCCAGACCACACCACACGATCCATTGTCTACAGCCAAATTTTAAGATACAACCGCACTTGCTCCAATCCCTCAGACAGAGACAAACATCTAGAGGATCTCTATCAAGCATTTTTATAACTACAATACCCACCTGCTGAAGTGAAGAAACAGATTGACAGAGCCAGAAGAGTACCCAGAAGTCACCTACTACAGGACAGGCCCAACAAAGAAAATAACAGAACGCCACTAGCCATCACCTTCAGCCCCCAACTAAAACCTCTCCAATGCATCATCAAGGACCTACAACCTATCCTGAAGGACGACCCATCACTCTCACAGATCTTGGAAGACAGGCCAGTCCTTGCTTACAGACAGCCCCCCAACCTGAAGCAAATACTCACCAGCAACCACACACCACACAACAGAACCACTAACCCAGGAACCTATCCTTGCAACAAAGCCCATTGCCAACTGTGTCCACAAATCTATTCAGGGGACACCATTATAGGGCCTAATCACATCAGCCACACTATCAGAGTCTTATTCACCTGCACATCTACCAATGTGATATATGCCATCATGTGCCAGCAATGCCCCTCTGCCATGTACATTGGCCAAACTGGACAGTCTCTACGTAAAAGAATAAATGGACACAAATCAGATGTCAAGAATTATAACATTCAAAAACCAGTCGGAGAACACTTCAATCTCTTTGGTCACTCGATTACAGACCTAAAAGTGGCAATTCTTCAACAAAAAAAACTTCAAAAACAGACTCCAACGAGAGACTGCTGAATTGGAATTAATTTGCAGACAGGATACAATTAACTTAGGCTTGAATAGAGACTGGGAGTGGATGTGTCCTTACACAAAGTAAAACTATTTCCCCATGTTTATTTCCCACCCACCCCCACCCGTACTGTTCCTCAGACGTTCTTGTCAACTGCTGGAAATGGCCCACTTTGATTATCACTACAAAAAGGTTCTCCCCCCCCCCGACCCCCGCTCTCCTGCTGGTAATAGCTCACCTTACCTGATCACTCTTGTTACAGTGTGTATGGTAACTCCTGTTGTTTCATGTTCTCTGTGTATATAAATCTCCCCACTGTATTTTCCACTGAATGCATCCGATGAAGTGAGCTGTAGCTCACGAAAGCTTATGCTCAAATAAATTTGTTAGTCTCTAAGGTGCCACAAGTACTCTTTTTCTTTTTACGGATACAGACTAACACGGCTGCTACTCTGAAACCTGTCATAAATTCTTTATGCACTGAAGGCTCTGTTGTGCTTTTAAGGCACAGCTGTGATTTGGAGGCAATAGAAAAGCAGAATGTCTGCCAGAACTCGTAGGAGCATAGGGGGAGTAAAATGCAATGTGTCACCCTTGAAGAGGATATATCATCCCTACCACCTCAACATGTGGCCGTTTTTGCTGGCCTTTGCAGAGAGGTGTGGGATCATGACTCAGGATTAACAGCAGTTTAAGTGAGATCAGAATTAAGCTTATAGTAATACAAGCTGTAACACTATGGTTGCTGTTTAAATCTACGCATAATACATGAGTGAAATGGCAGAAAAAGCTATTGTTGTGGAAACCATTACTTTGAATTTTCTGACTTGTATGTTTAAATGGTCATAGAATTGCATTACAATTGTTTTGATACTGAATTTCCTAACTCTTTTTTGTTTTTTAAAAGAGTGGTGATTGTTCACTTAAAATCAATGCAGTGAACAACATGTTTATTTCAATGTGAGATTTAAATGGAAGAAAGTGTTGTCAATCTGTTTGACCATACTGTAGATATAGGACGATAGGTACCAATGATCACTTAGGCAAGTAAACACAAAAGTGCATTTATATGATGGTGCATTAGAACTTGACAAAATTATCCAAAGGATTCATCTTTGTTGGAGAAAAACCATGAGAATTTCAACCCAAATTACTTTTGGTTTAGTTTGGACTTACATCTGTTGTCACGGTAGACTTATAATAGCAGCTCCTGGGGCTAGTTTGTCATCCTACACTGCACGCTCTTAAGAGGGTGGTAACATGGTGAACAGATAAAGGACTCCCCTCTTCTAATGGCTTCCTATGAACTACTCAGAATTGGCTTCTTTTAATGGGGGGCAGTCCCATCCTCCAAATTCCTACTGGGAACAGACTGTCATGTCCAGAAAGGATGGGAAGAATCACTTGTGCCACCCAAATCAGTTCCCTCCTCCCCCCTCATACTCTCTCCCACAGATGGGAGAGCCCTTGCTCTTTAGACACCCCTATATCCTATTCAGGGAAAGTACCCCTAAACAACCCCCCACCCTCATCCTCCCCAAAACAGCACCCCCAAATCCCATCCTCCTTGGAAACAGAATCCTGCGCATGGCTGAAAATGGCACCACATATTCCTGCAGTCAGTAGGGAGGTAGTATAGGAGGAGAGCACTGCCAACTCATTGCTGCCAACACAGAAGGGTTGGGTGTATGTGCAGTAGGGCCAGGAAGCAAGTGTAACTGACTGGCGAGTGTGTTGATCCACATAGGATATGAGGTGTTACTGCCCTCAGCTAGAGACAATTGGTTCTCTAGGTATAGCAGCTAATGCTTTTAGCTCTGGAGGTCCCCCGTCCAATTCCCACTGTAACAGCCAAGAGAGCAGTTGTCACTTAACATCACATTCCTAACAGCATCAGTTACTTTTTTAAAGTCATAAGCACCTGAAATTGAAGAGCTATAATGAAAACACTTTGTCAAGCATCCTGGGAGCAGGGGTCAGGTGGGTGTGGGGTTGTGGGGAGCTGGTGGTACTCTTACAAGCTCTGCTTATAAAATAATCTCCATCCACATGAGACATTGCTCAGACTGTGCAGATGGTAAAAATATGATCACATGTGCTCTCTGCATTTCTTGGGCCTGGCTTTCTGTATTGGGGTTGTCAAGGTTCCTTCCCCACTCTGAACTCTAGGGTACAGATGTGGGGACCTGCATGAAAGACCCCCTAAGCTTATTCTTACCAGTTTAGGTTAAAAACTTCCTTAAGGTACAAACTTTGCCTTGTCCTTGAACCCTATGCTGCCACCACCAAGCGTGTTAAACAAAGAATAGGGAAAGAGCCCACTTGGAGACATCTTCCCCCAAAATATCCCCCCAAGTCTTACACCCCCTTTCCTGGGGAAGACTTGATAAAAATCCTCACCAATTTGTACAGGTGAACACAGACCCAAACCCTTGGATCTTAAGAACAATGAAAAATCAATCAGGTTCTTAAAAGAGGAATTTTAATTAAAGAAAAGGTAAAACAATCACCTCTGTAAAATCAGGATGGTAAATACCTTACAAGGTAATCAGATTCAAAACATAGAGAACCCCTCTAGGCAAAACCTTAAGTTACAAAAAGACACAAAAACAGGAATATACATTCCATTCAACACAGCGTATTTTACCACCCATTAAACAAAAGGAAATCTAACAACATTTCTAGCTAGATTACTTACTAACTTTTTACAGGAGTTCTGAGCTGCATTCCTGATCAGTTCCCGGCAAAAGCATCACACAGACAGACAGACCCTTTGTTCCCCCCCATTCCAGCTTTGAAAGTATCTTGTCTCCTCATTGGTCATTTTGGTCAGGTGCCAGCGAGGTTATCTTAGCTTCTTAACCCTTTTCAGGTGAAAGGGCTTTGCCTCTGGCCAGGAGGGATTTAAAGGTGGTTACCCTTCCCTTTATATTTATGACAGGGGTCCAAATACAGACATGGCCTCTGCCAGGCTCTTTGTGCTTTGTTTCCTCTCAGCAAAGATTGTATTCTCCTCTGGACTTCTTGAGCTTGGTCCCCCTCTGGGAGGTTCAGATGGCCCACTGTGCTCTGACAGATTCCTTGGACTTGACTCCTTCATGACTGTGGACAGCAGAAAAAGTGGAAATATCTCCCAAGCCCAGTCATTCATGGTGCCAGAATGAGCTGTCACTCACAATAGGATGTACAGCTTTTCATAACATGCTCCATCATCTCCTTTCATACACATGTTGACAGGCAGTGAATCCTTTTAGCCACCATGACCTCCAAGACTCTGGACAGGGTGCTGTGGAGAAAAGATAACATGTCCCCAGGGTATTATACGTACCCTAGTATTATCTTTTCAGAGGAATCTCTCCAAGGCCTCAGGAGGGACTACATGTATCCCTCCCTGCCCCTGCCTACTCGATTGTCTGGCCTGTCCAGACCCCTCCCATATCCCCAGACTCACAGAAAGGCCTCGTAGGGGCCAGGAGCACACAGTGCCATGGAGGTGCCTCAAACCCCTTCATCACAACCCTCCATAAACAGATCCCACAGCGTGGGCACAAAATGTATGCACACTCTGCCCAGTTGTCTGTTACTTTAAAACACTAAGTGATTTCGAAGACGCACCAAGGATTGACACATACTCAACGTGAGACTGAACAATTCAAAAATGCCTGTCTCTGAAATACCATCAGCTCAGGGGATGGCTCAGCAAAAACAAATCAGTGTTCTGCCTAATGAAATCTTTATAATAATAAATCAAGAGAGGGGCACACAAGCAAAGAGTAAGAAATAGGAAAGTCACCAGCCCTCAGCTCTAGGGTGACCAGATGTCCTGATTTTATAGGGACAGTCCTGATATTTGGAGCTTTGTTTTATATAGGTACCTATTACCCCCCACCCCGTCCCAATTTTTCACCCTACTGTCTGGTCACCCTACTCAGATCCCAAGGATGGAGCCCTGCTTCCCCACAAGCATTCACCGCACCCTGCCTCACCAGCATCTCTACTCATTACAGTCCTTCTCTTCAGCTCCTGTAGTTAACCCCCATCTACGGAGCACAAAACTGTGTCACTCTACCCTGCCATATGTTCAGTACTGTACAAAAATATACTACTCTGTGGGTCTAGGTCTTCCAGTTTGCTCCCAGGGCTCAGATCCTCAGCAAAATGTCAATGACCCATTTTGGCTCACAAATTAGACTAATTCTGGCATCCCACTTATTTTCTTAAATTCCCTGAATCTGTGCAGGAAACACACACACACACACACAGTTTGAGTCTCTTCTCACTTACACCACTCACTTTAATGACTTCAATCAAATTCCTCCCATATTATACTGGTGTGAGAGAATCACCAGGCCCATAATTTTCTAAAACACAGCAAGATTTGTTTACCCAGATCAGATTGGCTCCTTTACAGCTTATTGGAATGAATAAGTGAACAACTTGGCCTGGTAAGGGTTTCCAGCTCACAGCTAGTATATTTCACCGAGGCATTGAAGTTTGAACTTAAGGGAGAAAATAAATAATAATAGTCCAAGAGCAAAATGCATATTCTATCTAGAATGCTTCTCCAGCTCTCAGCCCTTCCATAGCACTATCAGAGTGCACATGCTGGGAACAAAATCAACATTAAAGACAAAGGAATTACTGCAATTACCACAGTTGAGACTTCTTCTTTTCTATGTTCCACACATGACGAGCACAAGGCTCAATGTTCAAATGCTTACACTCTGTTGGACTGTAGCATAGCTTTAATATTTGATACGTAATCAGGTTTGATTCTTAGTCACTGCACAAAAGATGATCATGAATGGCTTGTAATTGTGATAATAAAACATCACTTTTGGAAATATTATTACAAATTCAAGCCAGGTGTTTATTATAAAATAAGCCAGTCGGGTATTTTCAGCTAGACTGTGAGCTTTCTTTTCAGTGTCTGAGACCAGAGGAGGCACTTCCTAATTTAACGCTGTTCTCGAAAAGGAAATCCAGTTTCCACCACTCTTGGCTTGTTGTCTAAGGCATGTACTTGCTAAAAATAAATCTAACCTGATAATAAAGCATCTAGCTGAGAGAGGAAAAGGTGGAGAAAGTGGCAAGATATGGGGCAACGCATTTTTCAATTTACAGGATGACATGACTATAAGTCTGCCTGGAGGCTCAATTCAAGAGAGCATCTATTAACCCTTCCAATACATTGTTTTACTGTAAAGGACTCGACCCTGCATTCTTTTCCTCGTGCAAGTAATCCCATTGACTTCCCATTACTTCACTGGTGGCAGGATCAGGCCCACAGTATGCATCTGTCAATGCTCAAGCCTCATTACACTGAATATGATCCAACCAGGCATCTCAATTAATCACTCTCATGTATTTGTAAGTAATTCATTAATTCAATAAATTGCTCCAGGCCTTGGCATAATCAGTCATGTCAGAGATTATAACAAAATCACACACCAGAGTGTTAAACACAGGCCTCTCTCTGCTGATTCGTCATCTGAGGCAATAACTCAAAGCAGAACAGGTATGCTTTACACATTTTAAGACAGTTGACATGGAAAATTAATCATGCTAATTGTGCAGATTTCCTGCATAAATGTATTGTCCCATCATGTCTGGTGATTAGAGAATTATAAGTTCCAAACTGCATAAAATTTAGGGACATAAGTGCCTCAAAAACAAACAGATCCTCAGAAATGCAGAGATGGTTTTGGTGATAAGTCCTGGGATCTATATGTATAGTAACATGTAACTCACATTCTCCTTAATTCCTTGGCATCAAGAGAAGAATATAGCCTAGAAAATGAAAGAATGTAGAGCCCAAGCTGGAGCTATCTGACATACATAGCACAAACTAATGTCACAACACTGATAGGTTGTACTGTATATCTTCATCTTTTCCGTTTTGTCTGGAATGCAATTACTAGTATCTCTTTTTATTTTTTAAATCATAAACAGGCCAACCTAGCAGTACTGAGAGTCCACGTGTGACATTATCGGATTAAAATTGACCATGTAGATAATTGTTGCTACCACTGTTCTATAATTGCAACAAATCTTGTACAAATTATGTCAAGTAAAGTTTCTATGGAAAGGTTATGATTTGCTTAATATGATTGTGCTATTTGTATGCATGTATCATTTTTGTATCGGAAGTTATAAGCATTGGCTCTATACCTGGATTTCAAATATGTTTGCTTCTGGGGTAACGCCCGCGAGGTATTTAGCCTGCGCATCTGGAAGGGACTATTCAACTTAAGTGGCCCATCAAAAGAACACTTAGCTCACAATGGAAGACACCCATCTACACTGAATGGACTTTCCTGTGAACATCCCATCTGAAATATAGGTAATGGCCTCTGCTATGATTAAGGGAAATCATGCGTGGACATGTGACTTGTCCATGTGACTCCAAACACCATCTTGTTCCCTGTAATTTTCCAGTAGCCTGCGCTGAGGGCTTTGTTTGAAACAATGGATTTCCCTCCACATGGCAGAAGCTATAAAAGACTCTGGAAACCCCTCCATTATGTCTCTTTCTTGCTCAAACCTCTGGACTATTAACTCATACTAATGAGAGCATTCTGAACAAAGGACTGAGGATGTTCCAATAATTTGGAAGCAACCAGAGACTTGACTGAAGCCAGCAGTTTATTCCATCACTGCTACAAGCCTGATCCAACAACTTTGCATTTGTATGTATTTGATTCCTTTAACGAATTTTAACTCTCACCTTTCTTTCTTCATTCTTTTTTATACATAAACCTTTAGATTTTAGATACTTAAGGATTGGCAAGAGTGATTATTGGGTAAGAGCTGAGTTATATATTGACCTGGGTATGTGGCTGGTCCTTTGGGATCAGAAGACCCCTTTTGTTGATGAAACTGGTTTTAAACAACAACTCATCTTTAAGTCTCATTTCTGGGTGTTAAATCCAGGACTAGAATGGCTAAAGAAACTGCTTTTTTTGATTTCTTGTTAGCCAGTGTGGTGAAACAGAAGTTTACTTTTGTTGCTGGTTTGGTATATCTTATAGGAGAATAACCACCAGTTTTGGAGTATGTCTGCCCTATTTCTCAGCAGTTTGTCCTGAATTTGGTACTCTAAGTTGTGACCCACTGAGGCATGGTGAAACCAAGCAATAGTTTATATCAGTTTGCCCACAGCCCACCCAGTAATGGGGGGGTGAGCCAAGTTTTACTGGGCTGTAAGGACAGAGTTATATGTCATGATAGCCTCATATTCAAATAAAGCATTATCTGGTAGACAAAATAGAAACTGCCAGAGATCAGCATGTAACATCTTCATATCTCAGGTGTGTACATTGTGCCCAATTCATCGGAGGAGAATCTGAGAACCACAATTTCAAATAGTCAGCAGATCATATAAACCAGTCTTAGAAAATCAGTTGTGAAAAATTTACCACCCAGACTTAAAACTTGACTTGCCTGCTCTTTACTGTGAAGACGGAGGATAATGAAAGAAGCTAAGGTAAATGTGCTTATCAGAAAAATTACTCACCCTGGAAAGTGAATGAGTAAACATTTGGGTAATCCACATGATTGTACTATGACATTTTATATTTTTTAAGATCAAAAGGAAGCAAAGCAGCACTGGGGAGGAAGAATGGACTTGCTGGTTTCATATGTGCCTCTGTGTATGAGCAGAGAAGGGAACACACACAAGAGCCCCAAAAGACCTAGAAGAAGGTGTATATGTATGCAGTCATTGATAGAGCTGGCTGAAAAATGTCAAAATCCTCTTCCCCTTACCCCCCACCAAAAGGAACAAGGTTTTCTGCAAAACTTCTCTCATTTTTCAACCATCTTTCACTGGAACGAACATTTTGAGCTACCAGCTGAATCAGCTTGTGACCACTAAGATTCCAGTCGTGGAAGGTGCCTAGTGTACCGGTGAGTTGCAAAGCATTCCCTACACAATGAAGCAATACACTAAGTAGCACACTTTCAAGGCCTGGGTTTAGCCATACAACTAGTCAATGAGAGTCACGCAGCTAGAGCCAAGTGGAGTGCTTTGAAAATATAACCCCTTATGATGCATTGTGTCTATTTAGGTCTTATCATATATGTTGTAGGATTCAAACATTGTTCCCACATGTTTTAGGAGGTATGAGAGATTTGTGAAGTTTTACTTTAAAAAGTATCCGCCAAAATACCAAATCCAGTTATTGTCATATAAATCTGCAGCCCATTTATATATTAACCTCATTGCTGTCACCAAACAACATGGAATTCAGTAAGGGTCTCATGGCCAAATGGCAAATTTAGGATCTCTTGATCTGTTAAGTGAACTGTTGTTAGGGTTGCCAATTTTGGTTGGACGTATTCCTGGAGGTTTCATCACATGACATAATCCTTAATGAAAGATTAATTTTTAATTCCTGGAAACTCAAGGGCAATCCTGGAAGATTGGCAATCCTACCTGTGGCTATAGTTTTCCTGCTTCATAACACAGCACATGGATTCTGTGCAGAACACACAATTACAGAGGAAATCTAAATTAATTATTATTATTATTATTATTATTATAGCATCTGAGTCAATGATTCATTGATCCAGTACAAAGTAAAGCCCTGAAAGAGACTCACAGGTTGTGGATATGGTGTAAAATAAAATGTAGGCTTCACTATGGGATCAGGTCTTATAGATGCATATAGGAAATCACTAGGCTCAAAGAGTGAAACCCTGAAGTCAATGGGAGATTTGCCATTGACTTCAATAAAGCCAGGGTCTCATTCAAAGCCACATAAAACAGAATCTTGATATGTGGACCTGCCAAAGGATGGGATGTTATCAGGGGTTTATTTACAAATCAAAATGAACCTAGCAAGGCACTTTAGAACTAGAGCTGGTCAGGAACTGGAATTTCCATTCCACTGAAAATTTCAACTTTTTTTTAAAATTCCTAATCAGAACAAAAAGCTGAGATTTTGAAATTTCCTATGAAACAAATTTTGAAACAAACATTTTGATTTGGGATCATCAAAGTGGTTTTGTTTTGATATTGTCAAGACATTCTATTTTGATAGTGTCATTTCAATTCATTCCATATTGACTTTTATATTATGCTGTATTAACATATTAAATGTAATATATTATATAAATATAAATCAAATATTGAAGTTCATAATTAATATCCCAAATTGAAATGATATAATCAAAATGAAATATAACACTATCAAAATCAAATGTTTCAACACTGTCAAAATGTTTCAAACTTTTTTCTGTCAGAATCAAGATGGTCCTGATAAATGTTATAATTTCACAAAATATCATATATGTTACATCAAAAATGTTTCAGTCAGCTGTTTAAAACATGTTCAACACTCGAAGCTTTGCTGAACAGGAAGATGGTTACACATGTGCTTAAGGTTAAGCATATACTTAACCTTTGCTGAATCGGGACCTAAATCTTAATGGCACTTAGTACACCTTATGAATAAAATGTTCTAAATAATGAAAACGTTTTCAATAATGGTGTGCTGTACTTGAAATCATTACAGAGTTTTTTGTTTGTTTGTACAGTAAATTAAAACCAATAAGGCTCCTGTCCAGAAAAGAATCCCAATTCAGAAAAGCATGAAAGCCTGTGCTTAACTTTAAGCATATGATTAAGTGTTTTCCTGAATAGGGATGATGTTAAAAATGTGCTAACTTACTTTGCTGAATTGGAGCCTAAGTTGGCTGGGATACTAAAAGACTGAAAAACGGATCATTGAAGATCTGAACTATAATAATAAATGCATCTTATAAAATCATCTTTCAAGGTTAACCACATGACTTTCAATATTAAAGAGAACCATTCATCATTATAACTAATTAATTGTTAGGGATACTACTAGATATTTAGCAAAAATGCTTTGTCCATGTGACATCCTTACTCGCAAAACACAGAATTAACTGCTATGGAAATATCCATAACCAACAATAGTGAAATAATGGACTCAAAACATTCAGGAAATTCCACCCTTGAAAAAGCCCTGCAAGCTTTAGAAAGAGGCCAAGGATTTATTGTAAAAAACATTATATTTGCAACTTCAGAAGTTATAATAAATAGTAACAAAGGTAAATACAACAATACATTTCTAAAGATATGTCTATGCTGCAAAGAAAAATAAAAACCAGATCAATCAACTCACGGTCATGAGGCTTAGGCTGTGGAGCTAAAAAATAGCAGTGTAGGCATTCCCGCTTGGGCTACAAGACCTTCCCTCCTCCAGCCCAAGTGGGAATGTCTGCACTGCTATTTTTAATCTCACAGCCTGAGCCTGTGAACCTGAGTCAATTGACCTGGGATCTGAGACTCAGCACCAGAGGTTTTTCTTAGCAGTGTAGACATACCCTAAATGATCTCACAACAATTACCTCTAATAAACCTTGTCAGCAGTGCTTTCAGCTAACTAAACACATTGGGATAGAAATATCTTACAGTAGATTTAGAAAAGAAACCAAGACACTTAATTATTAATCATGTTTTATACTTGGAGGATCTAGTAACTCTAGAATCAACAGAACAATAGGTCAAAAGCAGTATATATGTGTTACAGTTCAGGGCATCTGCATCTATATTTCCCCTCCATGGTCCAGCCAGGGCACCCTACTTTCAGGTTTCCAACTCCCCAGCCATAGCCTTTCTTGGGTGGAGACCCACAGCTCTCTCCCTCCTGACCAGGGTATTTCCAGGCTGAACAGATCACTGCCTTCACTCTGTTATTCCCAGCAAAAGACAGTCTGCCTCAACAGGCCTGCTTGCATCTCCCCTCAGAGATGGTACTCCATAATAGCCCACGATTATAAATTACCACACAGCTCTTCTTAAGCAGGCATATTTTATTCTAGTTGTAACACACATATATACTGCTTTTGACCTATCATTCTGTGGATTCTAGAGTTACTAGATCCTCCAACAGAGAAAATAATAAAAGAACTTACATGCATGCTAATAAGCTTACCAGAGATCACCCCCTCCTGTTAGGGGAGATACTGGCAATGCAGCAAAAGGCCTAGGCCACTGCCAGTAATTGGAATATTGATTATAATGCTTATTGCCACAAGCAGCTATAGGGCCTTTATAGCAGCCTTAGCATAACTAGGCAAGCTGGAGGGGAGGGAGCTGAGTGACCACGAGAATTGAGCATGACCCTGCTGTCATCCTGTTGAGCTTTCTATTAAAACTGCTGAAGTATGCAGCTTTGAAAAACAGGAAGTCCAACTATATTTGACTGCTGGTATGTAGAAACACAGCTGCACAATTCACGACGAACTTGCTAGCTTAATAGGGTTTTTTAAATTAAAATGTTATTGTAACACTTACAAGCATACTTTCACACTTACAAGCATACAAGCACACTTACAGGGTCTGAGGTGAGTGGACTCATTCAGTGAGCTCATTTTAAGATCCCTAGTAGCAGATGGAAAGCTGGCCACCAGAAATCTGTCGCTGACCATTCAAAGACCACTCCAGACTTTGAGTAACTATATATTTGGGGTGCACTAGCCTATTGCATACGTGTGTATGGGCTTGGGACTGAATAAAGTAAAAGCTTTAAGTGAAAGCACTCTTGTTTGTACCAATCATTTATCAGACGGATGTGCTGTGTCCCCAGTGATTTATTTCCTGACACCGCCTCGCAAAGAGTAAAGTTACTGAGCGCTTTGGGTTCAGAAAACCCTGGGTAACACTCCAACATGCGCTTTGGCAGGAGCAGTCCTTCAAAATCCCTACACAGGGGTTTTCCTGTGGTTGCAAATTCATCACACCCTCAGTTCAGAGGTAACACCCTCATGAAAAATTTAGTCCATCCTTTATACCTTTTGGAGGTCTTTGAACTGGAGTTTTCAGGAGGGGTAATCAGTATACAATTGGTTTCTCTCCCCAGGGCATAGCTTCAAAAGGATGGATTCAAAGTGGGTCATTTGCATTCCCATCACGCCCAAGTATTTCCTCAGAAATCCACTTCAAACATATTATCCCAAAAGTCCTTTGAAGTGCCTAATATCTTCCAGAGATTGCATTAATCCTGTATTCCTGCTAAAGAAGTTCCATATTATCCCATAATAGTACATAAACATTTGCATTGTTGATACAATAAACTCCAAAAATGTTTAACTTAATTCAATAAGATTTGTCTGGCTATTATAGGACATTGCCATAATTGTCTCAATATTGGACAGAACATCAATATTATAACACAGAATTGGAAATAATTCAGAATTGCTTTTGATACCTTCAGAAAGACCACCTTTGACTCTAAATCCTATTGAAGTCAATGAAAAGACTCCTGTAACTACTATTTTGAGAGCTTAAATGCTTTACTGTCACCATAATCAAAGAGAATGCATTTGTACTGTCTTTAGACAGGCCCGGCTTTGCAGGATGTTATGCAATAAAACCAAAAGCAATAAGGTCTGTCCTAAGCAATAAGAATTTTCACCTCTTAATTGGTGTGGCCTTAGAAAGCTGAGGAAAGATATGCATTCTGTGACTATTAATACACTCCTCTTATTAGAAAGAATAATATATTTGCTTCAATGGAATAGAGTTGGTCCAAGAGACATCTAGCATTTGCATTTTTTTTCCATACGTTTAAAAGCAAAAATAGCCATTTTCTGGAAACCCTGAATAATGTTTCATGGGATTTTGTATGAACAACACTTGTGAATTTTGCACTGCTCTAGTAAAAAGCCAGTTTTGTCACTGAAATGTTGGACTGTTCAGATTTGCTATTTTGTAAATATTTCCTCTTCGAATAAACCGAATCTAGGTAATTAAAAAGATAGAAACAACCTTTAGCCAGAGTAATTAGACTATGAACTCTATGCTCAGACTAATGGACTATGGAATTCTCAGATGCCCTCTTAATTGCAGCTGAACAGCTACCACAGTAAAAGGCAGTTTCAGCTAACTAAAGGCTGGAGGGTAAACAAGCTACAAGATTTGTTCTTGGTAGACAACCTGCCAAGGCCAAGCACAGAGGATGACAGCTATGTTCAACACCATTTTCCCCGGTATGCAATAAATATGATATATTAAGTGACACTTAATAACACACACACATTTCTTGAATATTTGTGCAAAAATATGTCACATTCAGCACCTGGAAGAGAGATTCAAGCAAATATTGAGGTAATGCATGTGTCATGGGGTAGGTACACCCCATCACAGGGTGCCAGATTTTGGGGGTTAGCCAAATGGTATTTGACATCCCAAGTGTCCTTCTGCTCAGGGCAGCCTGGCCTCGTGGCCCAAATCTATGTGGTGTCCCTGCAGCTCAGGGCAGTATGGCCCAATGGCCAGAATCAATAGGGTTGCCTTTCAGCAGCAAAGTCTGCCCCTACGGATGTCAGTTGCCCCCAGTGGTGGGGCAGCCGCGATAGGGGGAACCTGGGCCCACCCTTCTCCACTGGGGATTCCAACCCTGGAAAAGATCCTCAGAGGTCAGCAGCAATGGTGGGGGCCATGGCTGTTCACAAAGGGATGGCCTCAAGATACCGGGTTGCGTAGTCAACAACCACAAGGATAACAGTATCCCAAGCCGCTTTTCTCCTAGAGCCCCACTACGTCCAAGCCAATACACTCAAAAGGTACTCCAACCATGGGAAGTGACATTAGGGGTGCCCTAGATATCACAGAATCATAGAAAATCAGGGTTGGAAGGGACCTCAGGAGGTCATCTAGTCCAACCCCCTGCTCAAAGCAGGACCAATCCCCAACTAAATCATCCCAGCCAGGGCTTTGTCAAGCCTGACCTTAAAAACTTCTAAGGAAGGAGATTCCACCACCTGCCTAGGTAACGCATTCCAGGGTTTCACCACCCTCCTAGTGAAGAAGTTTTTCCTAATATCCAACCCAAACCTCCCCCACTGCAACTTGAGACCATTACTCCTTGTTCTGTCATCTGCTACCACTGAGAACAGTCTAGATCCATCCTCTTTGGAACCCCCTTTCAGGTAGTTGAAAGCAGCTATCAAATCCCCCCTCATTCTTCTCTTCCGCAGACTAAACAATCGCAGTTCCCTCAGCCTCTCCTCATAAGTCATGTGTTCCAGTCCCCTAATCATTTTTGTTGCCCTCCGCTGGACTCTTTCCAATTTTTCCACATCCTTCTTGTAGTGTGGGGCCCAAAACTGGACACAGTACTCCAGATGAGGCCTTACCAATGTCGAATAGAGGGGAATGATCACGTCCCTCAATCTGCTGGCAATACCCCTACATATACATCCCAAAATGCCATTAGCCTTCTTGGCAACAAGGGCACACTGTTGACTCATATCCAGCTTCTCATCCACTGTAACCCCTAGGTCCTTTTCTGCAGAACTGCTGCCGAGCCATTCGGTCCCTAATCTGTAGCGGTGCATGGGATTCTTCCATCCTAAATGGAAGACTCTGCACTTGTCCTTGTTGAACCTCATCAGATTTCTTTTGGCCCAATCCTCTAATTTGTCTAGGGCCCTCTGTATCCTATCCCTACCCTCCAGTGTATCTACCTCTCCTCCCAGTTTAGTGTCATCTGCAAACTTGCTCAGGGTGCAATCCACACCATCCTCCAGATCATTTATGAAGATATTGAACAAAACTGGCCAGAGGACTGACCCTTGGGGCACTCCACTTGATACCGGCTGCCAACTAGACATGGAGCCATTGATCACTACCCGTTGAGCCCGACAATCTAGCTAGCTTTCTATCCACCTTATAGTCCATTCATCCAGCCCATACTTCTTTAACTTGCTGGCAAGAATACTGTGGGAGACCATGTCAAAAGCTTTGCTAAAGTCAAAGAACAACACATCCACTGTTTTCCCCTCATCCACAGAGCCAGTTATCTCGTCATAGAAGGCAATTAGATTAGTCAGGCATGACTTGCCCTTGGTGAATCCATGCTGACTGTTCCTGATCACTTTCCTCTTCTCTAAGTGCTTCAGAATTGATTCCTTGAGGACCTGCTCCATGATTTTTCCAGGGACTGAGGTGAGGCTGACTGGCCTGTAGTTCCCAGGATCCTCCCTCTTCCCTTTTTGGTCCAGCTCGCTGGCATTCTGGACATGAGGTGCAGCAGTCCTGGACTTTCCAGTGTATGCCAGGCCAAAAGAATCTTTGTGCCACCCATTGTAGAGTTTTCTCCCTTCCCAGGTGTCCCACCCATGGCAGCGAGTGAGCTAAGTGTAACAGGCCTCTTTGAAACCTCTGTGGGACTAACAATATCCAGGCATCTTCTTGCGTCTGGATGTCCTTAGCCAGCTGGTAGAGGCAGTCATCCCGGATCATGAATTGGGGTCCTTGTGGTGACCGCGTGGGGCTACCCTTCCCTTACTCCAGGTCTGCCACTTGCTCCCAAGCCCGGCTTAGGGTTGGATCCTCCCTTTGTTTCCTTCAGGACACCTCCGTCAATGTCCAGCCACCCCGTCAGTCCTCCTCCGGGGTCCCTGTTGTAGGGTGGCACCAAAATGGGTGCAGATTTTCAAACACCTCAGCTTTCATTTAAGGAATCTAAATAAGCACTTGATTTTTAAGAACTCAGTATGCAGCTGCTCCTATTGCGACACCTATACTGAACTCTTGAAAATGTGGCCACATATTGAACAGTCTAAATGGGATATGAGCTCTTTTGAAAATATGGGCATATATGCCCACATTTTTAGATGCATATCGTTGGGTTGCTACATTTTTTTCACTCTAATACTCAGATTTGTACATCTGAATAAGCTAATTTATTATCATAAATGTAATTTGAAAAAAATAAGCTTCTCAGAATGAAAAAATATAACTGTTAAAATTGCATATCCAAACATTCAGTCATGCAGCTTTAGGACTGCTAATTCAGACTCCTTATTTGAAAATTTGCCTGAAACATAATTCGGTTGATAAGGGATTTTGCATATCCAGTTATGTGACTATCTAAGCTAAATGCACACATAAAGCATCAGCAAACATTCAAAATTGTTTTGTGCCGACATTTGCAAATGGATCACTGGTGCTGTCTCATTAATATATATAAAGCTGCCTATTATTGCCTTCACTTGCAGCGTGTAAGCAGCTTCTAAAATTTCTTCTTTCCATCATTTTAACTAGGCCTGGTCTGTGGCACCAAGAAGAGAATTACCCACAGTCAAAACAATTTTTACTGATGCTAAGGTAAAACAATGGCAATTACCTTAGAATATGAACTCTACACATATATTATATATGTGACTATATCGCTGAGAGAGGGATAAGGCTCTGGACATAAGTCAGGAAAGCATTTAAGTATGTGCTTAAATGTGTTTGTATTTAGGACTGTACTATATGTATATTGACTTAATATTAAGATCATGTGGAAGTGCTATCCTGAATAGAAATGCTTTCCTGAATTAGTGCCTGTATGCCCTCTTAGGGTCAAAATATTGTAACTTTCAGTTTTCAATATATGTAAAGAAAACATTTGAAATGTTTTAGATTTAGATAGAAAAATGTTTCCAAATCTGGTTGTTTGCTTGGACAGCGAGCTGTAAATTGAATGAAGGGCGTGCTTAAGAATAAGCTCTATGTTAATTGAAAGAGTATTTCTTAGCAGATCAGACAGCAATTTTTTATATTATTGGTGGGATTTTCAAAAGCGTTTTCATTAGCCTAACTGTACTCACACCAAAGTCAACATGGGTTTTACCACAGGGTTCAATAGGAACAGAGTTAAGACAGTGCTAATATTCTTCTTTATAACATTTTGCAGTTTTCTTACACTTTTGCTTTTAGACATTTTGTTCTAGGTGGTTGTGTGATGTTTGTGGTTGCCTTTTTAACGTTGTAAAGGGTTTGTTATCAGCGTTTTTTAGCTTGTAATCATATGCTAAGAACGTAAAGTGAATTGGATGTAATGTAATTGGATGCCCAAATGCCAACTGTTTATAAGCAACCACAGAAGTACATCTCTTTAAAAATATTACCCTCATAAGCATGGTATACTGTAGTGGGGGGCCCACTTACTGCATTTCTTTTCCAGTTTGTTGGAAAGGTGGGTGGATCATATCTTTTTTAATTTATAGTATTCCCTTCTTTGTCTTGGAAGCAGGGCAAAGGAGATGATTACACTTTGTGACTCACTGTTGAGTAGGAGAAAAATTTGTGGTTAAGAGAAATGGCTTTGACACACCTGCAAGCTGCCCACTAGCAGTATGCATGCAGAGTGTGTTCACAGCAGTATCTTTCCGTGTACAAGTGAACGGGTCACATTCACTAGTGTTTTAGCTACATATTAAAAACTAGAAGACACTAGCAAGGAATGCATGCTACAGGGAGGCTGCTGATGGTACCCAACTGTATTCTCTTTTAATTTGCTCCTCATAGTATTGTAAATTATAATATTGTCCTACAGCATTAAATTGTGTCTCCCACACACCGCCTCCACTCTGACAATGAAGTAGTTAAAATCCCCTATTAATAGTAGATAACAAAATAATTATTGTAATAATAAATATAGGGCTGTCAATTAAAAAAGTAATTGCGATTAATCGCACTGTTAAATAATAGAACACCATTTATTTAAATTTTTTGGATGGTTTCTACATTTTCAAATATATTGATTTCTATTACAACACAGAACACAAAGTGTCCAGGCTGATGATTGGTTCTGCTCAATAACAATCCAAAGCAGAGCGGACAGACGCGTGTTCATTTTCACTATCTGAGTTAGATGCCATCAGCAAAAGGTTGGTTTTCTTTTTTGGTGGTTCGGGTTCTGTAGTTTCTACATTGGAGTGTTGCTCTTTTAAGACTTCTGAAAGCATGCTCCACACCTCGTCCCTCTCAGATTTTGGAAGGCACTTCAGATTCTTAAACCTTGGGTTTAGTGCTGTAGCTATCTTTATGTAAGGGGACTGTTGCCCCCTTACTAACATTCAGTGGGGGTGTTTTAGTTGCTAGCTCCCTGTACTAAAAAGGGGGAAGGGTCGATGGGAAATCAGGACCCTGGAGACTGACAGCCCCCAGGAACAATGGGGAGAGGCTAATGCTCCAGGTCAGCCTGAATGATAGGGCGGGCAGGCTGATCAGGGAGTCAGGAGGCCAGGGAGGTCCCATCCTCCGTGTGAGCTGGAATTGCCTGGCCAGACAGAGTGGGGCCGAGCCAAGGAGAGAGCAGGGGGCCCACGCTGAGCTGGGGAGGAGAGCTGTGCCAGATCCAAAGGGACCAGAAGAGCAGCCCAGAGAGAGCAGACCCTGTGCTGGGACAAAGCTGCAGTCCCAAAGCCAGAGGCACAGCCCAGAGAGAGCAGACTTGCCCTGGGAGGAGAGCTGCAGCAACCAGAGCCAGAGGGGCCAGAGAAGCAGCCCAGGGAGCTGGAGGCAGAGCAGCAGCCGTGCTGAGGCAGAGTGGAGCTGGGTGCGGTGAGCAGCTGGGGAGAGCGAGGGGGACCCTGGGCAGCGGCCCCAGCACAGGGAGACGCCTCAGCCAAGAGGCTCTGCAGGCCAGGCTTGGATCATAACCCCGACAGGGCAGGGGCAACACTGGGAAGAAGGGTCCTACCACTTGGAGCCTGAGAGCGTGTGGCCACCACCAGAGCAAGTGTCCAACCTGCAGCATCCCTGCAGCACAGCCAGGGCCTGAGACTTACAAGGAACAGACTGAACGGCCCTGACATTCCAGAGACACTGTTTGTGATGTTCCCTGCCACAGAGCAGGTTGATGTGTTTCCTTTAACCTTTCCCATTTTTCGTTATTCTTTTTAAAATTAATTGTTGATTAAATAACTTTCATTTGCTTTAACATGTATGTAATGGTCAGAGAAATGCCCTGTGCAGAGAGAGTACCCTGAATTGGGGACACCCTGGCCCCTGTTCTAGGTGACCATAGCAGGGTTGGGGGTCGAGCCCCCCAGGAATCCTGGGCCCAGCCTTGTTGGGGTTATGACGACTCTGCCAGACAGGAGAGGGAGGCCACTGGGTAAAGGAAGTGGGAGCGAGGACTCAGATCCTTTTGCCAGGGTAGTGCAGAAGCCAGGAAAGTTCCCCACAATAGCGGGACTATTCCCCTGCTTACATTTAGAAATCTCACATTGGTACTTTGTGTTTTGTGAAACCTGCAGCGAAAGTGTTCTTAAAATGAACAAGTCATCATCCGAGACTGCCATAACATGAAATATATGGCAGAATGCGGGTAAAACAGCAGGAGACATACAATTCTCCCGCAAGGAGTTCAGTCAAAAATTAAATTAATGCATTATTTTTTTAACGAGCATCATCAGCATGGAACCAAGTCCTCTGGAATGGTGGCCGAAGCATGAAGGGGCATATAAATGTTTAGCATATCTGGCACATAAATATCTTGCAATGCCAGCTACAAAAATGCCATGCAAATGCTTGTTCTCACTTTCTGGTGACGTTGTAAATAAGAAGAGGGCAGCATTATCTCCCGTAAATGTAAACAAACTTGTTTGTCTTAGCAATTGGCTGAACAAGAAGTAGGGACTGAGTGGACTTGACTCTGTTTTGTTTTTGAGTACAGTAACAAAAAAAAAAAATCTATATTTATAAATTGCACTTTCACGACAAAGATTGCACTACAGTACTTGTATGAGGTGAATTGAAAAATACTACTTCTTTTGTTTATAATTTTTACAATGCAAATATTGGTAATACAAATAATAAACACTTTGATTTCAATTACAACACAGAATACAATATATATGAAAATGTAAAAAAAATCCAAAATATGTAATAAATTCCAATTGATATTCTATTGTTTAACAGTGCAATTAAAACTGCGATTGTGATTAATTTTTTTATTCATGATTAATTTTTTTTAATCACGTGAGTTAACTGCGATTAATCGTCAGCCCTAAATTAATCATATATCTGGGTGCATTACACAGCTCAAATTCAATCATACTTCCCTTAACATCACTGGGATCTCACTTAGGAAAAAGCTTGGATTCCCTTTCTATCACTGATTCTCTTGACATACGGTCAAGATAAGCTTAAGTAATAAAGTGAGGCCAGTACATAACCAAAAACATTATGGATCTGGCCTATCTATTCACAAAAGTGGGAAAGCAACCTGGTTAGAGACTTGGCCAAAATGTCTAACTCTATAAGCACCCATGTTTATTGTATTTTATGCTATCAATAGCATTGCTATTTGTCAGGGCTGGCTCTAGGATTTTTGCCGCCCCAAGCAAAAAAATTTTTGGCCACCCCCACTTTTTTTTGTGTGCCCCCTGGCTCCGCCCCAACTCCACCCCTTCCCCAAATCCCCGGCCCCACCTCCTCCCCCAGGTGTGCTGCATTTCCCGCCATTGCTTCCTGCAGCTCCTCCCCTGCAACCCCTGCCCTAGCTCCCCTCCTCTCCGCCTGCTCCCCTGAACATGCTGCTGCTCCGCTTCTCCCCCATCCATCTCAGGCAAGGAAGAGGCAGCACGTTCAGGGGAGCAGGCGGATCAGAGGTTAGCGACGGGGAGGGAGCACGCAGGAAGTAATGGGGGGGGGGTAGAGGAACCGCTCCCTGCCCCAGCTCGCCGCCACTCCACCACCACCGCCTCCCCCGAGCGTGCCACCACTTGGCTTCTCCTCCCAAGCTTGCCACACCAAACAGCTGTTTGGCGCGGCAAGCCTGGGTGGGAGGGGGAGCAATGGTGGTGCGCTCGGGGGAGCAGGCAGAGACAGAGCGGAGGTGACCTGGGGCGGCAGGGGCACATTTCTAGGGGTGGCTTGGCCGGCGCTGGAATGCCGCCCCTAGAAATGTGCCCCCCCAAGCACCTGCTTGTTTTGTTGGTGACTAGAGCCGGCCCTGCTATTTGTATTGTGATAACCCCAACACTAGTAAGATTCAAAGTCCCAGCATGGTAGACAGACATGGTACATAGCGTGGTAGACGTTGTAAGAGGCTGTCCCTGTCCTAAAGCTCTCTGTCTAAGGCAAGACAAAATAAGTGGGTGCAACAAAGGGAAAATGTCAGTGAGAGAGGCTTAGGCTAATAATGCCATGGACATGTATAACAGGCTCCAGCCACCCCAGGGGGAGAAAAGAGGGCCTGAACCCCAAAGAATAATCAACACCATTGGAGGGGGAAACTTAATTACACATCAAAACAGGCTTGAAACCCAATGTAGGAGTACACGAGAAGGTATGAACTGATTTCACCAAATAATATCCCAGTTCTTCAGGTTTCTGAGTAGCAGCCGTGTTAGTCTGTATCTGCAAAAAGAAAAGGAGTACTTGTGGCACCTTAGAGAGACTAACAAATTTATTTGAGCATAAGCTTTCATGAGCTACAGCTCACTTCATCGGATGCATTCAGTGGAAAACACAGTGGGGGGGATTTATGTACACAGAGAACATGAATCAATGGGTGTTACCATACACACTGTAACGAGAGTGATCAGGTAAGGTGAGCTATTACCAGCAGGAGAGCGGGGGGTGGGGGCGAGAAGAACCTTTTGTAGTGATAATCAAGGTGGGCCATTTCCAGCAGTTGACAAGAACGTCTGAGGAACGGTGGGGGGGGAATAAACATGAGGAAATAGTTTTACTTTGTGTAAGGACACATCCACTCCCAGTCTCTATTCAAGCCTAAGTTAATTGTATCCAGTTTGCAAATTAATTCCAATTCAGCAGTCTCTCATTGGAGTCTGTTTCTGAAGTTTTTTTGTTGAAGAATTGCCACTTTTAGGTCTGTAATCGAGTGACCAAAGAGATTGAAGTGTTCTCCAACTGGTTTTTGAATGTTATAATTCTTGACATCTGATTTGTGTCCATTTATTCTTTTACATAGAGACTGTCCAGTTTGGCCAATGTACGTGGCAGAGGGGCATTGCTGGCACATGATGGCATATATCACATTGGTAGATGTGCAGGTGAACAAGGCTCTGATAGTGTGGCTGATGTGATTAGGCCCTATGATGGTGTCCCCTGAATAGATTTGTGGACACAGTTGGTAATGGGCTTTGTTGCAAGGATAGGTTCCTGGGTTAGTGGCTCTGTTGTGTGGTTGCTGGTGAGTATTTGCTTCAGGTTGGGGGCTGTCTGTAAGCAAGGACTGGCCTGTCTCCCAAGATCTGTGAGAGTGATGGGTCATCCTTCAAGATAGGTTCTAGGTCCTTGATGATGCATTGGAGAGATTTTAGTTGGGGGCTGAAGGTGATGGCTAGTGGCGTTCTGTTATTTTCTTTGTTGGGCCTGTTCTGTAGTAGGTAACTTCTGGGTACTCTTCTGGCTCTGTCAATCTGTTTCTTCACTTCAGCCGGTGGGTATTGTAGTTGCAAGAATGCTTGATAGAGATCTTGTAGGTGTTTGTCTCTGTCTGAGGGGTTGGAGCAAATGCGGTTGTATCTTAAAATTTGGCTGTAGACAATGGATCGTGTGGTGTGGTCTGGATGAAAGCTGGAGGCATGTAAGTAGGCATAGCAGTCAGTAGGTTTCCGGTATAGGGTGGTGTTTTTATGTGACCATCGCTTATTAACACCATAGTGTCCAGGAAGTGGATCTCTTGTGTGGACTGGTCCAGGCTGAGGTTGATGGTGGGATGGAAATTGTTCTTCAGGAATTTACTCCTAGATTATGATGAGATTGACTCCAATAGAAAGGTTCACAAAGGTACATCTGCACTGGAATAAAAGACAGCTGGCCTGGGTCATTTGACTTGGGCTCATGGGTCTCAGGCTGAGGGTCTACAAATTACAGTGTAGATGTTTGGAATTGAGCTGGAGTCTGGGTTCTAGGAACCTGCCCTTTTGCAGAGTCAGAGAGCTTGGGCTGCAGCCCAAGCCCAAAAGGACTATACACCAATGTTACAGTCTCACAGCCTGAGTCAGCTGACCCTATCCAGCTGTGGGTATTTAATTGATGAGTAGATGTAGCCAGAGACTCTGTGCGCAACATAAACTGAAAATGAAGGTGACACCTATTTCATATGACTAAAGCCTCAGTAATCATGTTCAGTGTGTGAGAAGTCCAGATGGGTTGTGGGAGGTGAAATCCACCTCCCACTAGGGAGCCTGGCTCCAGGCTGCAACATAGCCATACTTTGTAGCTCCTACTCCAATGGAAGTGGTCTATAAAGCAGGCTGGCGATGTTTACCTGACATACATATATTGATCTGGCTGACAACAGGTCAAGTACATTCATTTGATTCACTGAGACAAATGGCTTGTTACTTTACCTGCATATAAAGGAGGTGGGAGTGGCTCTCTAAGGGAAAAGGATCCAGTATGGAGGCTGAGTGATCCCGAAGAAGGAATCCTGGTAGTAATCAAGCCTGCAGAGATGGTTTGTGCTTAACCTAGTTATGTTACTGATAATTTCTTTATTAATAAATACCAAACACAGGAAGGGATGAGTTATGTCATCTGTAGCATGTGGTACTTGGTAAGTCGGTTCCCATTCCTCCACACCACTTGCACAGGGTATTGGGGCCATGGTACATAAAAAATCCCAGGGACCCTTCATGGGCATTCCCAAAACCAATCTGCAACAGCCTATGCAAGGCTGGCACAGACACCTTTTCCATAATGCATCCCTGGTGCCTGGCTGTTCTGCCTTCACCCCCTCTAAGCATCCCCTGCACAATTCAGCCTCAACAAAATATTTTACAATTTAATTTTTTACTTATCTCAATCCAGACAGCTATGTAAAGGACCTGATTCTGTTCTCACTTGTTCTGGTACAATCCATTGCAGTCAGAGTTACTGTCATGTAAGATTAGATTCAGGTACTATGTTCTAATCAGTGGTGGAAGGACAGTCCATGGAGGTGGTATGTGGCCTGGTTTTTTACCTGATGTAACCCACCATCCCAATATCTTTCCTCTCAGGGTCAGCGAGAAAATGAAAGTTCTCATCTTTGAATTTGATCCTATTTCCAAAAATCTTATTCAAACTCAATTCATTCCTAAAATATTTCCTTTTGATCTTCACTGCTCATTCCAGTAACTCACTATACCTACTATCATATATTGGTCTGGTGTTCAGAAAATATAATAGTGACCATAAGGTTGAGTGTCTCACACACTTGCTTTCTCTCTTTTTCAAAGGTCTAGTGGCTTAAATTATTCTCTTGACACTGGAGAATATTCATGGGAAATAGAGATTTTTAACTCTGTCTTTATGAGGTATGTGTTAATACCACTGTGGGTTAGTTTGTTTGGGAATTGTTTTGTTTTTGTTTTCTTAAAGGCATTATAATAGGGAGACAACCTAAATAAATGATGTAACATCTGTTGTTTGTTTGTCTTCTTTTTTTGTTAAGTACTGAATGTAATCTCCAGGCTTCCACGGTCTGTTTGCATATTGATACATATGGGATTTACATGCATAGCTTTCATTAGCATTATTTGTCTCAATTCCTGTGCACTAGTGAGGTGCAAAGTCTCCTCATGCTACTTACTTGCTTCTATCTCACAGAAAACTGGCAAAACTGATCAAATTAATACTTCTCTGTAGACACTGTAGTGATTAACTCATCCTATTTAATGCCATTTGGTATCTGCCCTCTACAAAACTGATATAAAATGAAACATTGTCACAGAAGATCAGTTATATATCGGCCAAATTCTGCCTTAATGTGACAAATAGGACCCTTGGCAAAGGGTCCCTTTGCAAACAACTCATCTCAGAACTGACAAAGTCACTACATCAAATACATGGCTGTCAGAGTATTTGTCCATAAAGCGCAACAAAGTCACTATTGAAAGCTTGCATTGTATCAGTGTTGCTAATCATGCTGTGATGTGCGTGCAGGTAATATTTAACTATTTTGAAGTTTATGCCCTTATGGTCTTAAGGTTAAAAAGGAGTCAGCAGGGCGTGCTATTACTCAGAGATGGCCTATTCATGCAGTAGGGAAGTGTCATCCCTCCCTGGTTAGCTGATTATGTAAGGTAGTGTTCAATTGCCTATCCTTGCTCCATCACAGAACAGTCAAAACCACCTTCAGCTAAAACAGAACATGAACAGAAGATCAGCCCGTCTCTGAATAAAGACAAAAGACTGATTTAGTATATGAGATGGTGAAGAAAGACTTTGTTCACTGAGGAAACATCTTGCTGAGTGGGGGTGTTTTTCATGAGAGATTGGATTCTGATTCCTGAGAAGCCAGCCAGCTGTGCAACAGAGTGAACTTGTTTGCGGGGAGGGGAAGGAAGCTACCTGATTAGATAGAAAAGATAACTATTAATAAAAATGTAGACCCTAGTTCACAATTTATGACTTCATTTTCTATTATAACCATTTGATTTCATCTCTGTTCTTTCTGAAATAAACCTTCTTCTACTACTTCATTACAAGTAGTGTGTGTTACACACAACTGGTGGTTTAAAATAAAACTGGTGTATACTGCTCCTTTGGGGGCAGAGGATCTGGCTTTCTGTGTCAGAGGCTGGATATCACAGGGGAACACTTAAAGGGGACTCAGCTGCACCTCTTGTTAACCTGCAAGACAGCGATAGGGCTGGCATAGCTGCGAGGGGAATGCTTGAGTGACTGAAAGACTGGTGGTGTTAGGAAGCTAACACTCACTTATCCCACGGCAGAAGGAGCTAACAAGGTGACTCACAGTGAGCTGTCATAAATATGCATTAATGGAACCTTATTGACTCAATAATACATTGACTTCACTAAGGTTGATGAGTGTGACCGAGGGCAGACATTGGTCCAGGAAGCACTTTTTACCTATAGGGGTGGATTCGCCAGTCAGATAAGGCCAGTATTGAGCACCTCTCCACATACACCTCACCTCCCAGTGCCAGGAACTCTCACCTGGTGTGAAGCCAGTGGAGGCAGCCCTACAGGTCCTGTGCCACATACACTCTAGGGTGAAGGTAGGGAGGGGGCATACAGAGGGCATTCTGGGGCCAGGGACAGAGTTATATGGCAGAGCACGGTTTGTTATGACTGATCCTTCACTGGAGTAATATTCTGGAAGGCCTCCTATGGTGGGTAGCATTAAGTTAAGGGTGGATTGGGATAGGCCTAACTTACTGGATGGCTATGAATCAGAGATGCAACCAGCATCTTGCAACCACCACTCTCTGCTTGGTCCACCTGCAGAAGCAAGCCCATAGATTCTTCAAAAATCCTGAACTCAGTGCTTGGCTGCAGCTATGGGGCTTTGGGCACAACTCAGGAGGGGAGATGATCATGAGAAAAAGAACTGGTTAGAAAATATTGCATTTCTAATTGTAAGATCAATAAGGCACTAGTATCCATTCCAGCTAAAGCATGGGTTTGGCTACTTGGGGGTAATGAGAATGACCAAACTTTTAGAAATAAGAAGCAGAGATAGCTTTATGCTAATGCCACAAGCTAGAACCCAAACGTGGCTTAGTTGGAATGGCTTACTTGAGAAAGGGTGATCTATTTGACTGATGTCTGAGAGGCGATGGATGATAAACAATGAGGTTTCAAATGGATTGGTAGACCACCTACCTAATTCTTAACACAGAAATTAACAAGTGTGTTTAAAAGTCCATAACTACCTGGCCTCAGGCTTTTGGCATGAGACAGTGACCATAGAAAGATCCCTCATAACTGACTAAAATATCACAGGTTTTCTAGTAATGCTGGAGCAGCAATTGTTGCAACCATAAAGAGGAGTAGACACAGGGGGTCCCACCTAGGCAAACAGCAAGAACTTTCCAGTCAGTTGTCATCTGGATACAGTTTAACAATTCATGTGCATTCAGAGAGTGGTGAGGCTCAGGGAATGCTTCTCCGTGATCTTCTGAGGCAGTCCTCAAATGTTATTTTCCTGATTTAAAAGAAAATCAAAATATTGGTCCAGATCCTCAGCTAGCATGAATTAGCATAGCTGTACTGGCACATTTGTGACCAGGGAAAACCTGGCCTCCCACCCCTTTCCTTTTGTCTGAAGTAAGCTTGGTTTTTTGTTTTGTTTTTTTCCCCTAAATGGCAGACAGAAACTTTGGGTGAGGAAAGAGAAACAGAGTAAATCATGTGTGATGCACTGGGAACCTATGTATAGAGCACTAATTGTAAGTTAAAGAACTGTGCTTGGGGATCCAGAGCTCTTTTAGTGGGTACCATTTATGACATGGCCTTCAACCCTGTACAGAGACAGAGGTATTTTTGCTGAGTCACTTTGAGATAATGTATGTTGTTCCCACTCAGCTCCAATCCAAAAATGTCTGGGGGAGGAAGGGAAATAGGGCCAAGATGTTTCATGAAAAAATTCCAAAATCTTATTCATCTCACACATTTGAAGGAAAATAATGTTTAGGTTGTTCAGAAATTATTTCAAAAAAAAAAAATCAAAAAAGTTGATTTTCCAATCTCGATTTTCCCTCTTCTCTGTTTCTCACCTTTTTGAGCTTCACCACCCTTTTCCTTGTGCTATCAGGTCACTGAAGAAGTAGGGTGAGGAAGTAAATGAGTGGGAAAGTAGAGGGACAGGGAAGGAAAACAAAAATGAAGATTCTGTCTTTGGGGGGGGGGGAAAACAACCCTGAAAACTTCAAAAAGTGAATTTCCCAGAAAAGAGAACATGCCCTAGGAGCAGAGTCCCAGAGTGGGTATCCCTTTAAGTGGAAGTTCCTGGTAGCATGGCTAACTTGAAGTCTCACTGACATGGAACAGGATGTACACCTCCAGATTTACTGCAGAACCTTGGGGCAGATAGCCCTTGCCTCCCACAGATCCCCCAGAATCTGCACAGTTAAGTGATAAATTGAGTAGTCTGTTCCACATAGAAGGGCCCAATCACGGACACCTACATACCTCTGAGAGAATGACATGGGTATGTCTCAGTGATGGAAACCTTGTGGAGGTTACCCGCCTCCCTCTGCCCCAGAGCAGGTTTATCCATAAGAGGGAGTTGTCTGGCACATGGCCCTCAACAGCAAGCTCTCAAAACAGAACTATCAGCAATGTTATATTAACCACCATGCCTCTGCAGTAGAGCCAGTTGAATTATTCATGTTGAACAATTTATCTGATGTTTGGCAAATGCATTTTTGGTTATCAGACCCACTCTACAGCTGGCTGATGAATGAGAAAAAAATATATTTGAAAAAAGCACCAAATAAAAGTATGCAACATTTTGTTCTCATTATGAGATCAGCTCTGCTACGCCTCACTAATTAGGGGAGGGCCTGGTAGGCGAAGAGGCTGCATTGTTAAAAATCAGAATTCCTGGCTTTTGACAGGTTAAGGCAGGCCTCTAATGTTATTTGAGCATACTGTGGGGTTTAGAGAGACAGAGATGGCATCCTGCAGAGAGCAGAAACAATTTGCTAAGGAATACATCTATAAACTTGACAAGAATCAGCACTGAGACACCTCGCTGACTCCTGTCTGCGGTCTTCAAAGATTTTAGCCAAACTATAGTGAAAATGACTTTCTGATGTGCTAGAGCCTAACCAGACCAGAAAACAGGTATTGCAAGTTTTCAATCAGAATTCTTTACAAAAAGCCACTTTCCGTTGCTAGAAGAACTAGTAGAAAAGGGGGGCGGGGGGGAAGCAGCCTTGGAATGCCTGCTTTTGCTGGCATTCAGGGTGTAAAATAAAGCTTTCTATGGAAAGCTTTGCTAGTAGAAAAGGACCTCATATTAAAAGCCATACAAAGGCCCAAAGGTCAGCTCCTGGGTAAGATACCTGATAAGGAATCTTCCACAATTGCTGAATGAGACTCTGCAAAGCAGAGAAATGCAGAAAGGGGAGGATGATGGGGTTTTATCAATAGTAGAGAGGGGCACAAACTGGAAACTCAGTTCCAAACCCCCTCAAAACTTTAGGAACAATCATACTGATATGTGAATTTAAGTCCAGAAACTGGATAAGTTATGCCATCTTTGTGGTTCCTTAACCCTAGGGTTGGCGTGTACATGCCCAGTCCCTCGAGTAAAATGAAGGCATTGCTTTTAGGGTATGGGTTACAAAGCTTGGATCTGCACCCAACTTTCCTCAGTGGACTTTGGATCCGGGCCTACTTGTGCGATTAAAATGCTTGACAGGCAGAGTATAACCAAATAAAGCTCTAATGGACTTGTGTTCATAGGTTATATAACCAGACAGAAAAAAAACAAACAATTATGATAATCTAATCTGACCTCCTGAATAATGCAGGTCATAGGACATCCCTGAATTAATTTCTGTTTGAACTAGAGCAGATCTTTTAGAAAAAGATCCAATCTTGATTTAATAGTCGCTAGTGATGGAGACTCCATCACAACACTTGGTAAATTGACCCAATGGTTAATTACCCTCCCAATTAAAAATTTGCACATTCATAGAATATCAGGGCTGGCAGGGACCTCAGGAAGTCATCTAGTCGAACCCCCTGCTCAAAGCAGGGCCAATCCCCAACTAAATCATGCCAGCCAGGGCATCATAGAACCCAGGTCTCTTGTATCCAAATCCAGTGCCCTACTACTGGGCCATGCTGCCTCTATCTTTGTATCTAGTTTAAATTTGTCTACTTCAACTTTCAGTCACTGGATCTTGTTATACTTTTGTCTGCTAGACTAAAGAGCCCTCTATTATCAAAGTTGCTGTTTCCATGTCGGTGTTTATAAACTGATCAACTCACCCTTTAACATTCTCTTTGATAGACTAAATGGATTGAGCTACTTTAGTCTTCCACTGTAAGGCACATTTTCCTATTCTTTCATGGCAACACTTCCAAGCATTGTGATTCAGAGCTGGTTGTAGGGGGATGTACGAACAATGAGGCAGCACGCAGGAGCTCTTTCCTCATGGCACATCCCTTGCCAAAATGGTGGGCCATGAACTGGCTAAAGCATGGGTGGGGAGGATGTAGCCAGGTACTCTGCCCTACAATCCTCCACTGCTGGAACAGCCCCTAACCTTTCAAGCAAACTCTGAGTCCTACTCTTCCTGCTCACTAAGTCTTTGAGCTCAAGTAAATTCCCTAGGGACTTCTAGGAGCTTTATTCCAGCTCTCTTTTTAAGGGGACAATACACATTATTTCACTCCATACACAAAACACTATCAGTCAACATTATTACATTTATGAATCAACATTTATCTATCAGTGGGAGACTGTCATTGACATTCTCGCTTGTTCGGTCAGACAGAAAGCAGATAGGTAAAAGTCAACAGGAGAACCAACAAAAGGTTAGAGCACAGTTAGAAAAAAGAAAGTCACTAAGAATGGCAAGCTCTGACAAACTGAAAGTTTTTCCAATAAAGGACCAGGAAATGTTATTTTTACTATGTTCAGTGCTTAGCACAGTGGGATCACAATCCCTCACTAAGCCTGTGCCTTTGCCACAACACAAATAATGATTAACAAAAGTATGTGGACTGATGGAAAAATGTTACAATGGTTTAATGGATTTTTAGAGACTAAGAATTATATAAGGGTTATAAGGAATAGCCAACATGGATTAGTCCAGAAAAAAAATCATGCCAAACTAATCTA
Source organism: Natator depressus (assembly GCF_965152275.1). NCBI lineage: Eukaryota > Metazoa > Chordata > Testudines > Cheloniidae > Natator > Natator depressus. Next base: position 140,770,808 of record NC_134234.1, read on the forward strand.
ATTTTCTTCTTTGACAGGGTTACTGACCTAGTAGACAGGATATACCTTGATTCTAGTAAGGCTTTTGACATAGTCCCACATGACAATCTCCTTAGCAAACTAGGGAAATGTGGTCTAGAGGAATTTACTAAAAGGTAGGTGCACATCTGGTTGAAAGATAGTCTTCAAAGAGTAGTTATCAATAGTTTGCTGTCACACTTAGTGGATGTATTTAGTGGGTTCCTGCATGGATCTGTCCTGGGTCCAGTACCATTCAATGTTTTCATTAATAGCTTGGATAATGGAGTGGAGAGTTGCTTATAAAATCTGTAGAATGACACAAAGTTGACAAGAGTTACAAGCACTTTGGAGGACACTATATTTAAATTCAAGAGGGCCTTGACAATTTGGAGAATTGGTCTAAAAACAACAAGATTAAATTCAAATCGAGACAAGTTGTCAGTTGTGATGACCACAGCAGTGTGCAAAAATCACACTTCAATCTGGATTACTCTTTGATACAGACAATAGGGATTTTAAAAAAACAAAACAAGAAAGTCTATGAACATTTAAAAAAAAAAGTCAAGGCCCTTGATCCTCAGGGCTTTCCAAAAGGGTTACAAGTCTCAGAGACAATCTGGTGTTAAAGCCTCTGGCAAGCTGGCTTGTATTGAGTTGTCTCCTTAGCAGTCCAAAGTTCTTCTGTCCCTGCCCCTTTCCCTCTGTTCCTCCTCCATTATAGCTGAGCTTACCCTCATCAATTACTACAGCTGTGATGTCTGTCTCCACAATTGCCATTTCTCACAGCTGAACTGGGGCATGGTTAATTTGGCTGTCTGCAAGCGGGGGGGGGGGGGGGTGTCTTAACTTTTTCCTACCTGTCTTTTGTAGACCCCCATCACACACCATCCCTCATGATTGAAGCCTCAGTGCATCAGGGAAAGTCCACCTATCGAGATAGTGTATGTTTTAGTGAGATATTCCTGGGCGGTGTGGTACTTGGAAAACATATGGTTGTAGTGACAGGTATCATCTCACAATTTGTGTTTGTTTCCTTCATTACATTCAACCATAGTAAGGGTGCATGATCCAAAACCAATGTAAACACATTCCCAAAGAGGTAATAACTCAGGGTCTCCACAGAGCATTTGACTACCAGACGCTATCTTTTATCTCATGGAAAAACTTCTTTTGCTGAGATATAACATAGGAGTACTTGTGGCACCTTAGAGACTAACCAATTTATTTGAGCATAAGCTTTCGTGAGCTACAGCTCACTTCATCGGATGCATACTGTGGAAACTGCAGAAGACATTATATACACAGAGACCATGAAACAATACCTCCTCCCACCCCACTCTCCTGCTGGTAATAGCTTATCTAAAGTGATATAACATAGGGTGTTCTTTGGCATCTACCTCCTGGGATGCAACTGCCTCTATGTCCAACTCAGGAGCATCTGTTTGTAATACAAGTTCTTTTTGAAAATCAGAACTACAACACTGCGACTTCAGAGGATGTCTGAGGCCTTGGACAGCTCTCTGGCAAGTTGGTGTCTGTATAACCCACTTTGGGGCAGGGTCTTTAGTTTGGTTGATTAGTAGAGCTGCTACGGTGGCAAAGTGAGGTATGAACCTGCAGTAGTACCCTGCTAGGCCTAGGAAGGCTTGGACTTTTTTCTTGGTGGTAGGTGCTTGGCAAGCTTACAAGACATGGACCCTTGTCCACCTGAGACAAGAAAAACTCCCTGCACTCCATTGTGTAATCCTAACCTCTATTTTATCTCTGACTTCTCTCTTCAATAAGCAGTAGTCATTTTACCATGGAGAAAACTGCAGGTCACTTACCCTTGGATGTTGTAGGTCACATGACCTGAGAGTTAAGCAATTCCTGGGCTGAGCATGCCCAGTAAAATGAGGTATGGCCACAAATTAAATTACCTGAAGCATGAGCAGTAGGGTCAGATGAGGTAATCATGGCTTTGAGTCAAAACAATGCAAGAGAGCATGTGCAAGAACAACAATGTGTATGTGCAAGGTCACATACAGGTTGAAAGAGAAGGTTGCCAGATGTCAACAGTGAGCATCCTCATTAAAAGTCTAGCTCCTGATAGACTAGTATAGAAGGAAAGAGAAGACAGAAGAGCTGCGGAGGAAAGTGACAGTTTAGAATCTTGAGGAGCTAAAAGAAGCTGCCCCAAGAGCAGCAGCCACACCAGCAACTTCCAGCAATAGACAGACAATCACACTGTGATGGGTTCGGACACAGATCCCCTTGGGACTGTCACATGACGTGCTGAAATTACCTCTGAGCCCATCTTCCCTGCCAGCTTAGGACTTCCAGAACCCTGCTTTATTGAGCCAGCCATGCTAGTCTGCTGCAACATAGACCCAGGTCTTGTCCACGCTGCCAAAGTGGCAGACTAAGTGAAAACAGCTTTGCAGGTTACTTGACTCCAGCACCCAGACACCCAGCTCACAATAGCATCCAAACCCCAAATAAAATTAGTTTTACTCGTTATAAAGCTTATACAGGATAAACTCAAATTGTCCACCCTCTATAACACTGATAGAGAGACATGCACAGCTGTTTGCTCCCCCAGGTATTAATCACTTACTCTGAGTTTACTAATAAACAAAAAAGTATAAAAAGTAGGATTTAAGTGGTTCCAAGTAATAACAGAGAGAACAAAGTACGTTACCAAGCAAAATAAAATAAATAAATTAAAAAAAAAACCACATGCAAGTCTAAGACTAATACATTAAGAAACTGATTACAGATAATATCTCAGAGATGTTCCAATAAGCTTCTTTCAGACTCGACTCCTTCCTAGACTGGGCCCAATCCTTACCCCAGCACAGTCCTTGTTAGTTCCAGCAGCCATCTCAGGTGGTAACTAGGGGTTCTCTCATGACTGGCTGCCCTTGTCCTGCTCCACCCCCATTTATAGCTTTGGCACAAGGCAGGAATCTTTTGTCTCTCTGGGTCCTCACCCCTCCTTCTAAATGGAAAAGTACCAGATTTAAGATGGATTCCAGTATCATGTGACATGGCCACATGTCCTGTAAGACCCTAGCCTCCATTCTTTCAGGGCTGGCCCACATGTACACAGGAAGGTTTGCAAGTAAACAGAGCCATTTACAGTTCATTGATTCTCAAGCACCCTTAATGGCTTCCACTTAATATGTTTATATCAGTAATACAAGTTTATATCTTAATTCTCCTAACTCCAGACATAGAAATGATACATTCATACAAATAGGATAAACACTCCATAGATTATAAGCCTTGTAATGATACCTTTTGCATAAAGCATATTCCAGTTACATCATATTCAATTTCATAAGCATATTTTCAAAAAGCACATGGAGTGCAATTCTCAAAAAGAGATCAGAAAGGACTCAAGGTGGTCTACCACCATGTTGGGAAGTTTGAGATAGGGGTGCTCTCCAGATTGATGGACCCTGCCCTAGCAGGAGTTGTGCCTAAGTGGCTTTGTAAAGGCAGCAGGTTGGTCACATGTTGTAACACCTGTTGGTGTGTCACCAGCTGCTCAGACAATTTTCTGCTTCCGGTGTGCTTGTGAGTTAGCTAGTCACTGTAGGAACTGATTCACCTTTATTTGTGGGGACTTTTTGGAGGGGGACTGGAGATGGGCTTCTATGTTGAGAAAAAACAAAACAGATCCAACTTGTCGTGCCACCTGCCAGCTTTGATGACCACAGTTTTGTGCAAAATCTGCCTCAGGCACTCTGGGTCACTTCTTGACCTGAAGAGTTTCAATCAACAAGAAAGGCAGGGCCATTAGTGATCAGTGGTTCCATGTCTAGTTGGCAGCCGGTATCAAGCGGAGTGCCCCAAGGGTCGGTCCTCGGGCCGGTTTTGTTCAATATCTTCATTAATGATCTGGAGGATGGTGTGGATTGTACCCTCAGCAAGTTTGCAGATGACACTAAACTGGGAGGAGTGGTAGATACGCTGGAGGGTAGGGATAGGATATAGAGGGACCTAGACAAATTAGAGGATTGGGCCAAAAGAAATCTGATGGGGTTCAACAAGTGCAGAGTCCTGCACTTAGGATGGAAGAAATCCCATGCATCGCTAGAGACTAGGGACCAAGTGGCTAGGCAGCAGATCTGCAGAAAAGGACCTAGAGGTTACAGTGGACGAGAAGCTGGATAGGAGTCAGTGTGCCCTTGTTGCAAAGAAGGCTAATGGCATTTTGGGCTGTATTAGTAGGAGCATTGCCAGCTGATTGAGGGACATGATCATTCCCCTCTATTCGGCATTGGTGAGGCCTCATCTGGAGTACTGTGTACAGTTTTGGGCCCCACACTACAAGAAGGATGGGAAAAACTTAGAAAAAAAAAAGAGTCCAGTGAAGGGCAACAAAAATTATTAGGGGGCTGGAGCACATGACTTAAGAGGAGAGGCTGAGGGAACTGGGATTGTTTAGTTTGTGGAAGAGAAGAATGAGGGGGGATTTGATAGTTGATTTCAACTACCTGAAAGGGGGTTCCAAAGAGGATGGATTTAGACTATTCTCAGTGGTGGCAGATGACAGAACAAGGAGCAATGGTCTCAAGATGCAGTGGGGCAGGTTTAGGTTGGATATTAGGAAAAATTTTCACTAAGAGTGGTGAAGCACTGGAATGGGTTACTTAGGGAGGTGGTAGAATCTCCATCCTGAGAGGTTTTTAAGGCCCGGCTTGACAAAGCCCTGGCTGGGATGATTTAGTTGGGGATTAGGTCCTGCTTTGAGCAGGGGGTTGGACTAGATAACCTCCGGAGGTCCCTTCCAACCCTGATATTCTAGGATTCTATAAATAAGGCCCTACCAAATTCGTGGTCCATTTTGGTCAATTTCAGTCATAAGATTAAAAAAGTAAAAATAAAACAAATCTCATGATTTCAGCTAATTAAATCTGAAATTTCATGGTGTTGTAACTGTAGGTGTCCTGACCCAAAAAGGAGTTGGGTGGTGGAGGGGGTTGCGAGATTGTTGTAGGGAGGTTGCGGTACTGCTATCTGTACTTCTGTGCTGCTCCTGGCAGCGGCGCTGCCTTCAGAGCTGGGCAGCTGCAGAGCGGTGGCTGCTAGTAGCGGAGCCCAGCTCTGAAGGCAGAGCCACTGGCAGCACAGCGCAGAAGTAAGGATGGCATGGTAGGGTATTGCCACCCTTACTTCTATACTGCTGCCTGTAGAGCCGGGCCCTCAGTCAGCAGCTGCTGCCGCCACTCTCCAGCCGCCCACGTCTGAAGGCAGCAACCCTTATTCTGCGCTGCTGCTGGTGGGGTGCAGCCTTCAGAGCCGGGTGCCTGCCCAACAGCTGCTGCTCTCCGGCCACCCAGCTCTGAAGGCAGTGCAGAAGTAAGGGTAGAGATACTGCAACCTCCTGAAAATAACCTTGCTACTCCCCTACAACTCCCTTTTGGGTCAGGACCCCCAATTTGAGAAACTGGCCTCCCCCATGAAATCTCTATAATATAGGGTAAAAGCACACAAAAGACCAGATTTCACCGGGTGGAAGGCCAGATTTCGTGGTCCATGTGGTGTTTTTCACGGCCATGAATTTTAGTAGGGCCTTATCTATAAAGATAGACATTTTAAAAGGTCCTTGATCCTCAGGACTTTCATCTGAGTACCTCCCTTGCCCCACCAAGAGGGCGACAAGTCTCAGAAGCAGTCTGGTGCTAACTAGTGTGGCTGGGTGGCAAGCCGGCTGAGAATTGTTGCTCCTTAGCAGTCCCAAGCTCTTCTGCCCCTTCTCTTTCTGTTCCTCCCTCTTTACAGTTGGCCTTGTCATTATTAGTTACTGCAGCTTTGAATGGGTCTCTCCATTATTGAGATTTCTCACAACTGACCACGAGCATGGCGAGTTTGACTGTGTGCAGGCAGGCGTCTTAACCTTTTCCTACCTAAGTTTTAGGTCAGATTTGTAGACTCCAACCACATAAGTGTGAAGCACTGTACTTAAGAAAAAAAATCAAATGCACAAATATAAAATGGGGAATACCCAGATAGGCAGTAGAACTGCTGAAGGGGAATGGGTATTATAGTGGATCGCAAATTGAATACGAGTCAACAATGATGCAGTTGCAAAAAAAAGGGTAATATTCTGGGGGTGTATTAACTGTAATGTCATATGCAAGACTCCAGAGGTAACTGTCCCACTACTTGGCACTGTTGAGGTGTCAGCTGGAATATTGTCTCCAGTTCTGGGTGCCACACTTCAGGAAAGTTGTGGACAAATTGGAAGGAGTCCAGAGGAGAGCAACAAAATTCAGTTTAGAAAAATCTAACCTATGAGGAAAGGTTAAAAAACTGGGCATGTGTAACCTTTAGAAAAAAGAAGAAAAAAGAAAAAAGAAAAAAGGAGGACTTGTGGCACCTTAGAGACTAACCAATTTATTTGAGCATAAGCTTTCGTGAGCTACAGCTCACTTCATCTGATGCATTCAGTGGAAAAATACCTGGATGAAGTGAACTGTAGCTCACAAAAGCTTATGCTCAAACAAATTTGTTAGTCTCTAAGGTGCCACAAGTACTCCTGTTCTTTTTGCGAATACAGACTAACACGGCTGCTACTCTGAAACCTTTAAAGAAAAAATCAGGTCCCCCCTCAAATATATTAAGAGCTGTTACAAAAAAAAAAAAAAAAGAGGTCAGTGATCAATCATTCTCCCTGTCCACTGAAATTGGGAAAAGAAGTAATGGGCTTAATCTGCAGCAAGGGTGAATCAGGGAGGGGGGAACTTAACCAAAAAGGATAAGCTAGGCACTTGGACAGGTTGATAAGAGATTGTGGAATCCTCGTTATTTAATCTGTTTTTAAAAACCACCAAACAGACACCTGTCAGGGTTGGATTAGGTTTACAGTGCAGTGGGCTGGACTTGACCTACTGAAGTCTTAACTAGACCCTCCAGCCCTACATTTCTAGGAGTTTGATTCTGTGAGTTAGGGGGAAAGACTTTTCAGTTAATCCTACTTCTCCCCACCTCCTACAAAGAGGATTCTACCACTCACTCTTCTTCCTCAAATACTCACCTCTTCATTTTTTGAATATTTAAAATAGAAAGACTTGCTTTCTTTCAGCTAATCTGAGGTGATCGCTGATGGGCGGGGAGGAAGAAGGGAAGTAACACTGCATGTGGGAGCCTCTTGCCAATCTCATTCCCTAGGACCAGCTCTGAGACAGAAAGCTTTGAAGTGGGGGGGTAGGGGGAGGGGAGAAAGTCAGTCCAATAGAGCTTTGGTTGGTTATCCACCTTCTGAAGAATTAATAGCACATGGAAGCCCCATTCCAACATACAGTGTGGTCAATGGGAGTCTTTCCCATTGACTTCATTGGGTTTTTGGTCAGGCCCCGAATGAGAAACAGATTCCATGTTATTTCTTTGTATATCTAAAGATTTTTCCAGGAAATAGACAATATTTAAATGCTCCCAAGGTTTTTTATTTTAAGAAATATTGGCAAATTGTAACTTGTTCTACAAGGGTCCTGAAAAACCTCCTTCAGGTCAAAACACTGGCTTTGTTAAGAGAAAAAAAAATCAAAAGACAAATTCACCAGATAAGTGAGTTGAATACTAATTTTTGAAATGTGTAGGATGATATAGAACCTGTCGGAGCAAAGAGCAGTCACTGACTAACACATAACACACCATAAATTAAGGAATGAATGTTTCTACATAACGAAGAATTCCCCCCCAAACACACACACACATCCCTACCTAGAAAGGATAGGAATCACATTATTACTGAGCAGAGTGATAAGCCCATCACCTTATGAATAAAGCAGTGGAAAGAGGAAATGCTAAAGATAGTGAGAATGGAAGAGTAAGACTAGGGAAAGAATTTGTTAAATATCCAAAACATTCAGACGTTTGTGAAAGTCCTAACTAGAGCAGTCCAATGATATTCACAAATTTATTCAATAACTGATGTATGAACTATTGATTAATATTTCTGGTACTTGATCCATTTTCTTCCCAATGGATTTTTGGCTGCTGAAAATAAAATAATGAGCAGCTGAGAGCTGAATAAAGAGAGGGTGAAGCATTAGCCAGAGGCAAGCTACTTTCACTATGCCAGCGTTGCCAACCATGGGTGATGGTCTCTGAAATGGAATGGTGCAGAAATCCAGTCTGCTTAAGACACAGCATGCACAGATGTGAGTCTTAAACAACTTAAACTTTTGCAACGTTTAAGTCCACTAAATTAAAGGCATTATAGTAGTGTAAAACTAGGAGTTTGGTGGAGAATCAACCCTCAAGTGATTATTACAAAAAACAGCTACATTAGAAGAGCATTTAAGATTTCTAAGTCAAGCACTCAAGTTAGGAAGTTCCTATGCAACTTTAATTTGCCCCCTTGTTCATCTGTAGGATATTACATTCTTTATTACAGGATCACATTTTTCCCCAGCACCCCTGCCTCATTCAGTGCAGGGGGTAGCAATAGACTGTCCTCACTTAATGAGCAAGCGATTCAGTATTTTGTTTTAGCCTCATTCAGTGTGTTGTCCCAGATCTTATTTACTGCAGAATATTTAATCCTTCTCTGAACACAATTATTGATTTCCTCATGGGCTTGTCTATGGTGCCCCTCACTATAATATCTGAACACATCAAACATTACTGAACATTATGAACGAGAGGCTGCTAGGCAACTCTGACACCATATTCTATAGGCCATTACCCTCTGATCCCACTGAGGGTTACCAAAAGAAACTACACCATCTGCTCAAAAAACTCCCTGATGCAGCACAGGAACAAATCTACACAGACACACCACTAGAGCCCTGACTAGGGGTATTCTATAAACCTTGGAATCCTGGATGCCCCATCATCTCAAGCATTGGCACCATGACAGCAGGATTGTCTGGCTATGAAGAATCTCTCCTGAGGCCCTACGCTACCAGCACTCCCAGCTATCTTCGAGACACCACTGGCCTCCTGTGGAAACTAGAATCCTTTGGTGATCTTCCAGAAAAAACCATCCTAGCCACTATGGATGTAGAAGCCCTCTACACCAACATTCCGCACAAACATAACATAAGAATGGCCATACTGGGTCAGACCAAAGGTCCATCCAGCCCAGTATCCTGTCTACCGACAGTGGCCAATGCCAGGTGCCCCAGAGGGAGTGAACCTAACATGTAATGACCAAGTGATCTCTCTCCTGCCATCCATCTCCACCCTCTGATAAACAGAGGCTAGGGACACCATTCCTTACCCATCCTGGCTAATAGCCATTAATGGACTTAACCTCCATGAATTTATCCAGTTCTCTTTTAAACCCTGTTATAGTCCTAGCCTTCACAACCTCCTCAGGCAAGGAGTTCCACAGGTTGACTGTGCGCTGAGTGAAGAAGGACTTCCTTTTATTTGTTTTAAACCTCCTACCCATTAATTTCATTTGGTGTCCCCCAGTTCTTCTATTATGGGAACAAGTAAATAACTTTTCCTTATTCACTTTCTCCACACCACTCATGATGTTAATATACCTCTCTCATATCCCCCCTTAGTCTCCTCTTTTCCAAGCTGAAAAGTCCTAGCCTCTTTAATCTCTCCATTTCAAAGTCCTAATCATTGTAGTTGCCCTTTTCTAATGCCAGTATAGATGGACTACAAGCCGTCAGGAACAGTATCCCCAATAATGTCACAGCAAACCTGGTGGCTGAACTTTGTGACTTTTTCCTCACCCACAACTATTTCAGATTTGGGGGTCATAAATATGAAGGGAAGGGTAAACCCCTTTAAAATCCCTCCTGGCCGGAGGAAAAATCCTCTCACCTGTAAAGGGTTAAGAAGCTATAGGTAACCTCGCTGGCACCTGACCAAAATGACCAATGAGGAGACAAGATACTTTCAAAAGCTGGGAGGAGGGAGAGAAACAAAGGGTCTGGGTCTGTCTATATGCTGCTTTTGCTGGGGATAGACCAGGAATGGAGTCTTAGAACTTTAGTAAGTAATCTAGCTAGGTATGTGTTAGATTATGATTTCTTTAAATGGCTGAGAAAAGAATTGTGCTGAATAGAATGACTATTTCTGTCTGTGTGTCTTTTTTGTAACTTAATGTTTTGCCTAGGGGGATTCTCTAGGTTTTGAATCTAATTACCCTGTAAGGTATCTACCATCCTGATTTTACAGGGGTTATTCCTTTACTTCTATTTCTATTAAAAGTCTTCTTGTAAGAAAACTGAATGCTTTTTCATTGTTCTCAGATCCAAGGGTTTGGGTCTGTGGTCACCTATGCAAATTGGTGAGGATTTTTACCAAACCTTTCCCAGAAAGTGGGGTGCAAGGGTTGGGAGGATTTTGGGGGGGGTAAGACGTGTCCAAACTATGTTTCCCAGTAAACCCAGTTAGAGTTTGGTGGTGGCAGTGGATATTCCAAGGACAAAGATAAAATTAATTTGTACCTTGGGGAAGTTTTAACCTAAGCTGGTAAAAGTAAGCTTAGGAGGTTTTCATGCAGGTCCCCACATCTGTACCCTAGAGTTCAGAGTGGGGGAGGAACCTTGACAGGGACCATTTATACCTTCAAGTCAGCTGGACTGCTATGGGTACCTGCATGGTCCCACAGTATGCCAAACATTTTTATGGCTGACTTAGAACAATGCTTCATCAGCTCTCATCCCTTAACGCCCCTCCTCTACTTGTGCTACATTGATGACATCTTCATCATCTGGACCCATGGGAAGGAGGCCCTTGAGGAATTCCACCAGGATTTCAACAATTTCCACCCCACCATCAACCTCAGCCTGGACTAGTCCACACAAGAGATCCACTTCCTAGACACTATAAGTACAAATAAGTGATAGTCACATAACCACCACCCCATACTGGAAACCTACTGACTGCTATACTTACCTACATGCCTCCAGCTTTCATCCAGACCACACCACACAATCCATTGTCTACAGCCAAATTTTAAGACACAACCGCACTTGCTCCAATCCCTCAGACAGAGACAAACACCTACAAGATCTCTATCAAGTGTTCTTAAAACTACAGTACCCACCTGATGAAGTGAAGAAACAGATTGACAGAGCCAGCAGGGTACCCAGAAGTCACCTACTACAGGACAGGCCCAACAAAGAAAGTAACAGAAAGCCACTAGCTGTCACCTACAGCCCCCAACTAAAACCTCTCCAACTCATCATCAAGGATGTACAACCTATTCTGAAGGACAATCCCTTCACTCTCACAGACCTTGGGATACAGGCCAGTCCTTACATGCAAACAGCCCCCCCACAATCTGAAGCAAATACTCACCAGCAACTACACACCACACAACAAAAACACTAACCCAGGAACCAATCCCTGCAACAGACCCCATTGCCAACTCTGTCTGCATATCTATTCAAGGGACACCATCATAGGACCTAACCACATCAGCCACACCATCAGGGGCCCCTTCACATTGGTAGATGTGTGGGTGATCATAGATATCATAGAATATATATGCCATCATGTGCCAGCAATGCCCCTCTGCTATTTACATTGGCCAAACTGGACAGTCTCTACACACACAAAAAAATAAATGGACACAAATCAGATGTCAAGAATTATAACATTCAAATACCAGTTGGAGAACACTTCAGTCTCCCTAGACACTCAACAACAGATGTTAAAGTGGCAATTCTTCAACAACAACAAAAACAACTTCAAAAACAGACTCCAACGAGAAATTAATTTGCAAACTGGACACCATCAAATTAGGCCTGAATAAAGACTAGGAGTGGATGGGTCACTGCAAAAAACTAGTTGCCCCCTGCTGATACTCGCACCTTCTTGTGAACTGTTTGAAATGGGCCACCTTGATTACATTGGCCTCATTAGCACTACCAAAGTGATTTTTTTTCTCCCTTGGTATTCACCCCTTCTTGTCAACTGTTCAGAATAGCCACTTCCACCTTAATTGAATTGGCTTGTTAACACTGACCCCCAACACACACTTGGTAAGGCAATTCTCATCTTTTCATGTTCTGTGTATTTATATCTGCCTCTGTATTTTCCACTCCATGCATCTGATGAAGTGGGTTTTGCCCACAAAAGCTTATGCCCAAATAAATATGTTAGACTAAGGTGCCACAAGGAGTCCTCGTTTTTGCTGATACAGACTAACATGGCTACCATTCTGTTTATTTTCACATTACTCCTGTGACATGAGGAGGTAGTATTATCCCCATTTTACAGACAAGGATATTAAGGTCAAAAGTACCTACTAACTTTTGATGCTTATTTCAAGATGCAGAAGACCTGATTTTTCAGAGTACTTAGCATTATATATGTTCAAGGCACAGCTCCCACTGACTTCAGCACTTCTGCTGGTCAGACCCTAGGGTGAAGTCAGGCACCCAGAAAATGAGGACATGATTAGTGACCACCTCTGAAACATCTGGTTTAAATGACTTTACTAGCACCACACAGGAACTCTGTGGCAGAGTTCAAGACAGTTAATATTACCCTGGACAATTCAATCTCAAATGTGAAACTGTCCCTTCTCTTCTTACAATCCCCTACTTCATTCAAAAACACATGTTCCAGAGTCTGCAATAAATGAAGAAGGAATCCTACACAGAGCCTCCTTTGCTGCACAACCCTGCTTCATCCCAGAGCTCATCAGATCTGTGCACTGAATGAGGCCCTCTGCAAGATATTAAGGACTGTATCATAATGCAGAAGCACTGAGAGCACAAGAGACAGCGTCCCTGCTCTTAGAACCAGTGCCTCAACCCAGACAGTCCACAACTGCAATTGCAGGTAAAGTTCTGCTCAGCCCCAGCCTGGAGCATGCCCAGTGCAGATGAAATCTTCAGGGAATTTAGCTGCCAAAATTTAAGCCTCTATTGAGCAGGTGCAAACTGCTATTTTTTTTTCCCCCAAAGGCTTACTTGGCCAAATTTGTGCAGGTTTTCATGGGATGATCAGAGGCACATCCCTAACAAAGGCCACTGCCTGCCATATTTAAAGTCCCTGCTCCAAACTTGGAGGCATGACAGTTTTTCCAAGAAGAGGGTGCCAGAAATTTGAAATTTTTGATGAGCAAAATATATTCCATAGCTTTATTCTTTGAAATGGCTCAACTATTCCCAGAACAATTCAGTCTGAGGCAGACATCCAGCATGGAAATCTTCAGCCAAAAGGGTTATAATTTGGCAAAATTACAAGCAACTGATAATAGGCTCTATTGGAAGTGTCAAGCAGTCTTAATAGGTGGTGTTACCAGCTCTTATAAGAAAGAGAAGAACAGTTATGCAGTAAAACTGTACTGCTATTCTATGCATCCAGATAGAATAGTGCTTAGATATATGTAATAAAACAATAATCAGAAACTGCTGAATGCTTGATATCTCTCATTTAACGCTTCATAAACTTCTTGATCTCCTGGACTTTCACTGTGGAACTAATGTTTGTATCCTTTGAAAAAGGCTTACTGATACCCGATTCTTGAATAGAAAGGGAAAAAAAAATTATGGATATAGCCATCTTCTCATGATGCTGTTCATCGTTATCACAAGCTAGACCTTTTTAGGTCCCATTTGACTATTTTCAGAAACTCTGCCCTTTAAAATATCCTTCCAATTATCGGGACTCTTGGTCTAAGTGTTTCAAAAATGTCCAGAAGTACAGTTAGACCTGAGGTCAGGGCTTATCTTCAATGCCTCCTTACTGCAATCAGCTTGTACCTGGCTCGGTAGGCAGCAGAGTCACACACCATTTTCATCCCAGAGCTCAGCTGCAAGACTCAGCTAACTGTTCCTGTGACAAAAATCTCCCTTTTAAGCTCATTTCCTCCAAGTACAGCAGACTCTGCAGGTGTGCCTATTTAGTACCAACTGAGCCCTGGGGAGCTCATTAGCCTTTTCCGGATCGTGATGGGGCACGCCCCCATCCCAATCACAAGATTTGGATTTCTCCCAAGTCCCTGGCTGCATTTCAACCACATTTAGTGCAGTTTGGGTTAAGAAGGAGAAAAGTGTATTTAAGCCACATGTAGGGCATATCAGTGGTGCAACCGAGATCTGTCCCACTGGGCCTGATTCTCCACTGCCTTGAACAGCCATTTATACCTATGAACAATGAATATAAAGTGAGGTAGAATGTTGCCAATGAATGAGAGTGGATAATTTTGATTTGGCAGACTAACACTCACTTTGTATAAGCGTACATGGCTACACAAAGTGCAAGAGAATCAGACCCATTAATGTCATTTCATCTGTCTGAACTTGACAGCATGGAACTGAAGTCCAGACAGAATTAAGCCAATTCAAAGAAAGAACGTGCCAAAGTACCTGAATGGAGACAAATCTAAAGATATAGTTTCAAATTAAGACCTAGCAAAGAGCAAAAGTAAATAAACAAATGCAATAGTGTTTTACCTTACCTCTAAGCACTTCTATGCTCCCATGCCATAATATGGTAGTACTTCCTTAATATTTAAAAATAAATGAAAGTATTTCTTCCCAGCCTTGAGGAGAAACAACCTGATTAGTTTATAGTTTGGGACACAGATAGATGGGGGAAAGGGCCAGAGTGTCTATATGTGCAAAGCTTGAGAGAAAGCTAAAAATCAAAGGGACGCTGTTTGACTTTAGTTCTGAGTACACTGAAATTAGTACCTACTCTTTATTCCATGCAGGAGTGAGTTCCAGGAGTTCTAGAACTCAGACTGTAATAGCTAAAATATGAGAGAATTCTTGGCAACATTATCTGTGGCTTCAGAAGAGGAAGAATGCCCTTTTAATATTTACCAAATTATGTTCTCAACTATTCAGCATGTGGGATTTCTAAAAGTAATCTACTATCTTCTAATAACAATGCTTAATATATGTATTGTACATAAAATGATCTAAAATGTGATGTCTCCAAACCTTTGTAATTGCTTCATTATAAAACTATTAGTTTAGTTATTACATAATTGTTCCAGCAACTCCCCCTGCTTCCGCCCATGATTGTTGCAAATCTTCTCTCCTCTCATTATCTATTTACAGGATGATGCATTCAATGATCTCTCTCCAGATTACTCCATATCCTTCTCTATCAACCCTGAACTACTCTCATTCCAAGCTGCCGAAGTAATTACAACTCACACCTGCATCCTCTCTTTATGCATCAATTGGACTCTAGTTGCTGTTATGGTTTCATTATAATGTCAGCACACAAATCTTTGTTTTTAGTTTTCAGATTGTTTTAATAACAATTAAAATATGGGACCAGATTCTGCTTTCCATTACTCTGGAGCCAATGGGGAGGTAGCCATGGGAGTTATGCCTGATTTGCCTAGTATAGCTGAGAGCAACAACTCGCTGATGGTTAACTTTACAATTCACGCTGCATGGATGAGTGAGTTTACAGGCAAATGTTATAATCTTCCTACTTCTTTACTGTTAGTATTTAAATTATAAACTGAGAACACTTTATAGAGCAATGTACATTAATATGAATGCTAGGTGATCTGATTCTTTAAGGAATTCAGTGACAAACATATCAAAAGAGAGACCCATTAACCACATTTTAAAAAATTGTTTTATTGCTCCACTATCTATTACCCTCTCCCAATTTATCCATTTCTACTTTCTAAATATTTTAGGCCAAGTTCAATGCTATACTCTGGTCAGGCAAAGCAGCCATAAGCCCAGCTTAATGGGTGTATCTGTCCCTCTGTTTATTTGTATTTTAAAAGCCTCTTTCATTGGAGTTGGGCTGTCTCAAAATACTTAGAAAATATGTATTGATTGAATAAGTCTGATTGAGCCTGGGAGAAACTACAGATAGGAAAACAGGTTAAATTACCCAAGGTCGTACAGCGAGTGATTTGCAGAACTGGGTCAAGAATCTAAGAGAAATACTAACTACAGTACCTCTTATTTGCTCTATTGAATATATTGGGCTTGATTCTCCATTGTCTCCATCTTTGTGTAGTGATTTACTGGTGTGCAAAGTGGGTGTAAAAATGCTACCAAACAGCATATGTTTGAATGGCTTCATAAAGTGGCAAACAAAGTAGAATCCCCCTATTTACCCCTTATAACTAACATGTTTCTGCCTCATTAACTTTGTTTATACACCAACTTCCATGATAAACTGAATACTGCTCTGTGATAAAAGGGTTGGTTTATAATTTTCTCTTTGCTGCTGGATGACTCTGCAGCAAAATGTGCATGAAATATTGTAGGTGTCATATTTGCCAGGCCTCTTTTTCCTTGAATTTTTCAGCCACAGCAATGGCTATTTCTTTTCATTAGAATTCAGAGGATTTCCATCTGCTATATTGTAACTATTATAATATAGATTATATCAGTAGGTCAAATTCTGAGGTGCAAGCTTAACAGTTTCCCCTTAAATACCAACATAAATCACATTCAGATATTTATCTGAATGTCTGTGTTTTGTTGCATATACTTGATATTTAAATATTCTACACAAACATTTTAAATTCTCTTTATTGCAGATTACTACAAGAAGGGTAAGGCAAAAGGTAAGGTTTTTTTCATTAAGATACGCTGGTTTCCTTATTTGCAAGATATTCCCAAAATGGGAAGCCATCTTAAATTTTGCTAAAAATTAGAGCAAAAAAATATTTTGCTGTTGGGATGACTTCAAAAAGTGTGTGTCAATTTGTCATGTTATTTGCAGAATTCCAAGCTGGCCAGGTGGTTGTGTGGGGTCACAAATCACATGGTATTGCCACACATACCCTGACTGTCTGCATGTGTATCAAGTGGTGTGGAAGGTTAGCAAAAGGCATTAAGGTATTGATCTAGCTCCCTTGTCAAATGGCTGAAATTTTCCAAACAAAAAAAAGAGGCAAGTGTTAGGTGTGTTAGTAATGTAGTGTTCAGGCCTGTATATTTGCCTGAGGCAGAATTTTGGACCTTGTTTTCCCATTTGACTTTTGATATTTTTATATTCTTACTAATGTGTGAACAAAGAACAAAGACACTGTTACATCTGCCCACAAGCAGAGGGGGTAAAAAGAGATGAGAGTGCTAAAGCAGGGGTGCTAGCACATTTTTAATAGTGGGGGTACCGAAAGCCAGCCAGCCCCCTTACCCCTGTTCCCACCCCCACCCCCACCCCAGAGGCTGGGACCTCAGGCGTGCGGGGCTGGCAGCCAGGACCCCAGGAGCACTGCAGCACCCCCCACACCTCTGGTTCCCGCGCCTATGAGCTAGAGTGTTGCTGGGTAGAGTGGGAGTTTAATATACAAGTATTCACTTGAAAGACAGTCCTGCCTCAACTCCTCTCCCAAGATAAGATCAAGCAACCAGTTGGGAGGGGCAATGAGGATGAGGGGGAAGGTATAAGAAACACTAAAAGCCAAAGAAATGCCTGTCCCTGACTGAACCACACCCTCACATTTTACCCCCTCCCACGGGGTACAAAGAGGTGGAACTGAAGCCCCCGGACCCTCCAAAAGAGAACATGACCATAAAGTTTAAAGTTTGGGACCAAGGGTGTGCACTATAGGTATAATTATGCCTGCTAAGGAAGGGGTAATTGGGACACTGGGAAAAGGCTCTGCTGGCATACAGAGCTATGAATGCTTTTGCCTGATTAACCCCAATAAACATCTCATTGCCTGCACTTCAGACTTCTGCATGACAAGAACCTGGGAAAAGGGAAAGCCCTTAACAGCAAGTATTTCTCTCCCTCTGCCCCCCATCATTATGAATATCAAAAATTCTGTATTAATGTGTGGAGATGGGGGGTGGGTTTAAGATGACTCTTAAATGGATTTTGGATCAGTCCTATGTAGAGCTGGTTGGGAATTTTCCATAGGAATGATTTTGCAACAGAAAATGCAATTTATGCAAAATTGAAACTTTGTATGGGAAAATTTTTATTTTGCCACAGTAAATAATTTTCTGTCAGGAAAACCTAAATAAAAAACATTTTGATTTGGGTCAAACTGATTTGAAATATTTTGTTGCAAGTTAGGGAAATGCTGTTAACATTAAACTATGATGGTGTATTGACTTCTGGGAGCAGTAATTCAGATGCCTTATGCTCCCATTCCCTCCTCAAGGATGGGGGACTACACCACCCTGATGCAATAAAGTCTCTCCCCTGACCAAGCAGAATAGTGCATCATATTCAAACAAGACATTTCAATTTGGGATATCAAAAAAAAAATCAAATCATCTCAGTTGAAAATGCCAAAAATGAAACATTTCACGATTTCTGAATCAAAATTCTTTAAAACTTTTATTCCATGAAGAGTGGATATTTTAAATTTCTTGTTTTTTCTCTTGTTGAAATACTGGAATTTCCTGAAGGACAGAAATGCCGATTTCACTCGGCTCTAGTCATATATCCTACAACTACCACCACCACCACCACCAGAGGACCAAGCTTGACATTCCTGATACTATGGTTGGAAAAAGCAAAAACAAAACAGTCAAGCACTCTTTAAAGTGGTAAAGCCAGAAACAGGCAAACTTTTCCCCCCCCTTTGCTAGTCACTTTTAAAAGTGACAACAACATTACCTCAATCTATTGTGCACTCATACTATTCATATCTATTTTAATACAAACAGTAATATAAAGCGATGCATTTTTAACAAAATACTACTGCCACCACCACTTTGCTCTTATATGGCACCATCCAGCCAAAAACAATCTCAAAGCAATTTACAAATATTGTGGAAGTAAATGGTGTATCTAGCTAGGTACAGATAGCTACACCAGTTTGCCTCAGTAAGTTTGTTCCTAGGTCACTCCTGTAGCTTTGGGTCCAGGAACTACAAAACAGTAGGAGGGTGGGCTGGGAGAGGAGATAGAGGAAGAGGAGGAAGAAGAATGAGCTCTAAGAAGAGCAAGGGAATAACCTTACTTTTACAGATGTGGTTTCCTCAAGTCTTCCTTACAGGGATTCAGAGACAAACCACCACAATAAGTAGAATGGGATCACTAAGATCTGGCCTATGCCTAAAACTTAGGTCTACCTAGCTACATTGCTCAGGCCTGTGAAGAGTTTTACACCCTATAATTAGGTCAACCTAACCCCCACTGTAGACACAGTTAGGTCAACAGAAGAATTCTTTGATCAACCTAGCTACTGCCTCTCTAGGGGATGGATTTATTATAGTGATGGGAAAACCCCTTTCATTGCTATGGTAAGTGTCTATACCACAACGGCATAGTTGTAGTGCTGTAGCTGTGCTACTGTAGTGCAGATATAGCCTCACTTTCATAGCACCCTCCAAGGGAAATAATTATTCCATTTAACAGATGTGGACGCTGAGTCACAGAAAGGCACAGTTTCTTACTGATGGTCCTGCAAGGAGACTGTGACAGAGCAGGCAACAGAACCCGTCTCCAAGGTCCCAATCCCGTACCCTAACCTACACGCTACCTTTTCTCCAACAGGAGGAGGAAATACCGTGTGGACATCAAGTTCAGCCTTTGCCTTCAAAATGTAGGTCATACACCTTAGTTCCTTGATCTCTCATTCAAACTCTTCTTCCATTCCCTCGCCCCTCTGCTTAGCCAACAACACCAACTTTGATCCCAAGTATTTTCTTCCTTCTCAAAATGCCTCTGGCCCTCAGGATAGCATCCTGATTCAGGACAGCACTTAAGCACATGTTTTAAGGTTCAATTTGTGCTTAAGTCCTTTTCTGAATAGGAAACCATTTAAACAAATGCTCAAGTGTCTTCCTGAATCAGTACTTCTGTGCCTCGTTCCATGCTGCCCCTTATGCTTGGAACACCTTCCCAAAACCACTTCCCTTGCCATATTCAAATCCACCATGCAACCTCACTTCTGCTTTCTTGCCCAAAAAGTGCAAGTGGGGAGCGGGAGGAAAGACAGCAATTGATAACACAGTTAATTGGATTATCAAGGCATGTGTACATGCCTCACTGAGTAACCAAGTGATCTTGTCTTTGCTATTCCCCTCTCCATGGAGTTATTATTGCTGGAGGAATCATAAAAATACACAGAAAATGCAAGTGTTATTTTCAATGTGCAACCTTAAACATTGCATTAACATTGCATCTACATTATTTTTAAGCCCCAGAATCCAGTATTTAAATCAAAGTAATCATGTTGTAACAGGGTTCACTCACCATTAGGTTAACTCCTTCAGGTCTGACACTCCCATTCTGTCTTCTTGCTTTTGCCACTGTCCCACTCGCTCTCTGGGACTCCATGCACTTCCTCTTTGTGACTCAGCCCTCTAGCTAGATCACTGTATATTCCTCCCCTTACAAACTGTCTCAGGCAGTCTTCCCATTCACTGCCCAGACTATGCCATTTCTCCAGGAGCTGGTAAGGGAACCCAGACCCATCGTCCACAGTGGGTTCCAGCTCAGGGAACCTCCAATTGGCAGCCAGCCTCTGCATCATCTTAAACCTTGCTGCCACTTCCCTGAACCTTTTCCCACACCCCAGACAGACATCTCACTCTCCTAGCCAGAGACTGGCTAGAAGCCCCCCCTCACAGCAGCACCCTTCTGCTGCTGAACTTCCTGGTTTTATATTAGCCTTGCCTGTTCCTTCTCAACTAGGCTTCTTCATCATTCAGGGGTTACTTAGGACACCTAATTCCCCTCAGCTGTGGCCCATCTGGTTAATTTGCCCCTTCTCAGCCTCATTAACCACTTCTTGGCTGGGAGGAAGGGGTGGCAAACATCACATCACGGGCATATTGAAACTATAATCATCTTTGTTCTAGATTATAACAACAAATGAACATAAGAAATTAACATATTTCAATACATATCTACCTAATATAATTAAATATCAACACTCAAAATAATTTTAGTTTGGACACAGGGAATGTATGTGTGCAAATCCCTTTGCCCTGAGATGTGTAGGTACCTCCTTTAACATGACATTATTTCACATAGTGTACAATTAGACTATTATTAATAATAAAAATATTAAGAACCAGAATTTGCCATAGAGTACATTAATCTTAGGAGAAATAAGACTGACCAAGGAAGGAAAGAGACACAAGGATCAAGGCACTCTTTCTGTCTTTGATGTTAAAACTGGCAGAAAAGAAGTGCAATGAACCCAAATAGAACAAAATGAGTGATCTCTGAGGCAGTTCCTGTAAGTAATACCCTCCTAGGGTATGTCTACACTAGCAACTGTACACGTATACATATGCATAGTTGTGCCATAACCCCTTACTGTCTACATCTGAGTCCTTGAAGCATGTGCAGAGGGAACAGTGAAAAAGCTAGCATGCACGAGGGGTGTGGGTTTGCAGTGCTATAACCACCGCTATCAGGGAAGTATGTGGACATAAGTGCCAACATCATCTTGCGTTTTTCCCCAAAGCAGCGTAGGGTGACAAGTCCCTCCGCACAGTCACAGAAGTTACCTCCTGGGTCCCCACTGTTCCAGGATTTGTGAACGTATGGCATCCTGGATTTCCCTTCCCTGCTGGGAAACCAGGACCAGTGTGCATGTGGGAGGGATCCAGTTATCCGTACCAGCTTTGCACGCCTGCTCCATATGGAAGTATTCTCTTTCTCCTTCACAGCACAGCATGCCACGATAATGCAAACCATGTTGGCCACACTAGCCTCCAGCCGGGCATGCAGGCATTGTCAACAAGTTTCAGCCACTCAGACGCGCCCCCAACAATGATTCTGCAGCTACTCAGTCTACAGTTAAATTTCCTTTTGTCTCAGTCATTGATGTTGAGGTAAGGCTTCGTGAACCAAGTTTGGAGTGGGTATGCAGTGTCCCCCAAAATAATCATAGGGAGACAAACACTGTACAGAACCACATCATTTCTGGGGGGAAAAGTCACTTCTTCCCCCATTAAATACAATCCAAATCTTCTGGCATCATGAACCTTTCCTGTGTTCCAAATGTTTGTGTTCATAAATGCTGTTGCCCATGAAGCCCTGGAGAACAAGTGAATAGAATCCTTTTCAGTTCACATATTCACTTGCGCCTTTCGGTGGGCAAAGTATGGGGGTATTGTGCCATCAATGGCACCTGCACAGTTTGGAAAACCCATCAGCTGAAATCCAGCTATAATTACTGGTACTTGGGCTATGGCAACCATCCATGGGTAGATGACAGGATTGATTGCCTGGGAAACCTATACAGCCACCACCCCCGACAGGGGACTTCTCAACCCTGAACTGTTTGCAACTGAGTGAAGCTGTCAGGTGTTGCCAGCACGCAAAGAGCAATAGCCAGCTGCGTGTGTACTGGTATGGGTTTCCAAAAACAGGTGGTCTGGCGCTGGACGGTTGGTGCAAGCTCCTTGTGTAGCTCCATAAAGGTCTACTTCCTCATTCCCAAGTTATGAAGCTACTGTTTATCATCCTAGGTTTCCAAAATGATATGATCCCATCACACCATGCTGGTTCTGCACCAGAAGTGGCAGTCCACCTATAGGCCTACCGTAGCAATACCGGCAGTGACAATCTCTGTTCCATGGGACTACAGTGGATTGTCACTCATTGTCTCAGTCAGCCATCTTAGGTGCATCAAAAAGTTCTGGTGTGATTCTGTCAAGTATCTAGAAAAGGAGGACTTGTGGCACCTTAGAGACTAACCAATTTATTTGAGCATGAGCTTTCGTGAACTACAGCTCACTTCATCGGATGCATACTAATTGGTTAGTCTCTAAGGTGCCACAAGTCCTCCTTTTCTTTTTGCGAATACAGACTGACACGGCTGCTACTCTGAAACCAGTCAAGTATCTAGTGGACTGAGAACTGCAGCACATGAACATTGGTACCATGAGAAGTAGCAGGAACAGAACCACATCATCCAGGACTTGGTCCATGTCTTCCAGCAGAAGGGAGAGGTGAGTGGGAACTGCCATCACCCAATGTGTGAAGGCAGCAGACAGTTCCAGCACCACACAGCAAGGCAGCTCCTAGAATGTCTCCTGGGATTCATAGAAATCTGGGATACTGCCCCTAAAATGGTAGCACTAATGTCACGTACTAACAAGGGGCAGTGTGGACGCAAGTATACACATGTACACAGTAGGTACCCATGTCCAGAGCAGCATATGTGGACATGCGGTGTGGCTACAGGGTACATGCACTCGCGGTACATGGGCAACTACTTGTACAGCTCACAGGCATAGATGTAGCCTTAGAAACAAGTTAGGATTTTGAATACAGAAAAAGAAGTCTCACATGAGGTGGAGTTTCCTTGTAGCAGAAACAGATCTAGCTGCAAAAGAGCCCTTCTCTTCACTGATGTTGGAGTAACATCTCTTCACTCCTGAATGGTGGCATGGCCACCCTGCACCTCATGCAGTGGCAGAAGGGAGCTCTGGCACCGCTTTGTGGAAAGCTATATCATCACTCCCAGTGGGGAGAAGCTGTAGAAAAATCAGCTCTTCTTCTCTCCTTGTCAAAAGCAGCTAATCCCAGAGCAGGAGCCAGGAACTCTTCCTTAACCTTTCCCTGGGATGTACTGGGAATTCTCTTCTGCTCTGCTCAGCAAAACCAAGCAGGAGGGGGAAGTGATAATCTCCTTGCATTCTTCATTTAACATCTATCTGGTAGGCAATAATTACCGGCTTTCCTGGGAACTAATATAATGGAACCATGTTATATCTCAGAGAAACTTCACTATATACTTCAACCTCCCTGGACACTCAGATTTTAAAAAGTGTCAATTCTTCAACCAAAAAAACTTCAAAAACAGACTCCAACGAGAACCTGCAGAACTGGAATTAATTTGCAAACTGGATACCATCAAATTAGGCCTGAATAAAGACTGGGAATGGATGAGTCACTACCAGAAATAAAATTAAAAAAAAATTAATTTCCCCATGCTAATTTGCCCCTACTGTTACTCACACCTTCTTGTTAATTGTTTGAAATGAGCCACCCTGATTACCAGTACAAAAGTGATTTTTTCATCCTGATGATAATAGTCCACTTTAATTGATTTGTCTCAACCCCCCACTCGGTAGAGCAACTCCCATCTTTTCATGTACCGCTATATATATCTTCCTACTATATTTTCCATTCCATGCATCTGATGAAGTGGATTTTAGCCCATAAAAGCTTATGCCCAAGTAAATTTGTCAGTCTATAAGATGCCACAAGTACTCCTCGTTGTTTTCACTATATACTGTGCCACATGCAAAGCCATCATTACATGCCTGATTCAAATCCCACTGAAGGCAATGGAAAGATCCTATAGGGACTTGTCCTTCACTGCTGGTGAAATATGTCTGTCAGCTTAGGGAACAGGGAAGGCCCCAAACATGATGAACCACTGCTGATGTGTTCTACAGGGGAGCGCACCCACTGAGCAGCTGTGCAGAAGGATTCCCCACACACTGCAAGGAGCAGAGCTGGGCTCTGTGTCAGCTCCATATAGCAGACACAGAGCAGAGTGGCAGTGAGTTAGATGGATGGGGCATGGTCACTGGATCCACAGTTACATGGATCCAGTGGCTACAAATGCTCAGATAGGGAGTAGGGGTTATGCACAGAGGTTACAGCTGCTACACAAGCACAAAGGGGGTGGCAAGGGAGTTGGAGAACAGTCCTTCCTGTGCTTTGAGTAAGCTATTATATTATTTGTATTACCATAGTTCCTAGAATTCCATCCCTGTCTCTTCCTGCAGAGTCCGTTCACACAGAGCTTGTGCCTAAGCAAAATTTAACTATCACCACGTTCACTACAAGCAAGTTCCACTCTATCATTAATAATGCTAATAGCAGAACAAGTCCTATAACAGATGCTCACACTTTTTTTAAGGGTTGTTGTGCTGCGAGAAAGAAACGTGTGCCTGGGAAACAGAGAAAATAAAATGGAAGGAGCTATGTCGCTCCAAGAAAGGAGCATCCTGCAAAAGGACCTAAATTTAGAAGCACTGTGGGAATCACCCTGACTAAAATTATATTTTTTTAAAGTACGCTCTTGGGGTTTTTTAAATATAACTATAAACACTATTGTTAATAATTAATACTATTTCAGTAGGATCTAGAGCCCCCCGGTGGGATTTTTGCATCATTGTGCTGGGCACTGGACAATCACATGTTGCGCAGCTCCAGAAACAGACTAGAAAACAGATTGTGACTCAGTGGGTCATAATCTGCCTTCCAGTCTCCCCCTGCTCTGTGAGAGATCTATCCTCTGCCAGATTTATCCCTGGTGCAATGTACTTTCCCCCCATGTACCGGCCAGCTGTGGGGTGAGCAGAACCAAGATTTCCTCTCTGCCCATGTGGAGAGTAGAGGAGGTAGCATCTCTCACTGGCTACATCTCCCCATGTGCTGCTACCCACAGTATGAATAGACTGCATAGCAGAGTCAGGAAACACCGGATGCCCCCTCACTCTACTATGTGCCACATGAGATGGCCAATGAATTTACCCATAGTAAGAGACAGGGAACATTTGTAATCTAAATAGACACCAGCGACCTGGGATAAGAGAAAGGGGGTATTAGTGTCCTGTTTTTGAAGAGGAAATACAAGTCATTTGCCCAAGGTTATTCGGTAAGAGTGTGTCAAAGCCAGGAACTGAGGCCAGATCTCCTGAGCCATAGTCCAGTGCCTTAAACACAAGACTATCCTTCCTGTTAAATAAAACATTTCAATCTCTATTGAAGAATAGGTAATCATGTTTTATGTCATTTTTAATAGAAACAGTTTGTGACAGGGTTTGGATCACTCAGCACTGGTAATGGGTTAGTAAGCCTTTCCACTTATAGGTTACCAGTTCAAATCCAACCGGGTTGGTGGAGACGAAAGGTGATTGCTCTCTTTGATCCTGTAGCCACAGAAATAGCTGTGCAAATCAGTGCCCTGTTGCAGAATCCTGTCCCCAGCACTGCAGGCCAGCTCATGCTCTGCTATCCCTTGTATTGAACAAGTACATCTCTGCAGTGCCTCTAACAGGCACATACTGTCTCTATGGTAATGGGAGACAGGAAGCATCTATGAAAGATGCTGCAGAGAAACAGTGTGTATGGGGGCCAGCAGGAGAATGGAAGAGTATATAGAAGCCCGAAGGGAAACATTCCCTGCAAACTCAAAAAAGTGATCCTTAGTGCCAATAGGATGATATGGAGTGACAAAGAGGATCACAACAATAATTTGCTGTTGTTATCTCTTAGTTAATCTTTTAATCTACTACTGAGTGTTGTTCATCATTTCATTATTCTGTTTATAATTTGTTAATTGTTAATTACCAAGTGCTACAAAAAGTGTTTACAGATATTGTCCAGAACATTTAGATCAATTGTCATCAGCCTGCTGTAAATTGAAAAACGGGCCACAGAATTTACAGTTTTCTTCGGCAGAATTTAATATTACATTATTTGCTTGTTTGCATTGCAGGAAGGGCTATTGTGAAATTTCAAGTATGGGTATAACTGTACCGTTAAGGCACTCTCTGTATTTCTAGTTGTGCCATGCTGGAAGCGCTATAAATAAAAGGAAGTGTCCGGCTCAAAATCATATGTTAAAAAAATGAATTCCCTTACTTGTGTTACTAATAATGTGTCAAAATATTAAGGCAAATAATTATGAAAGATTTAATTCACTCTTCATTCTGTTTGGCTCCTTTTTAATATTTCATTCAGACTGGACAATGAAATGGTCTAATCAGATGCAATTTTTGTTTATAGTCCCTTTGTGGTTCTTATGCACTAGCACAATCTTACAGTGTTTGTACTGAAAAAATAGCATAGCTATGTTTAAAGTGAAAAAAAGTTTGTTTGTTTTTTAAAATGTCAATGAAAACATTACTGTGAGATTCTATACCGCTTTGAGGGGCTAAAACTCCCATAGACTAAGCAGTTGTTTTCTGGCCTGCAAGGCTATATAGCTGGAGTTATTGCTCATCTTCATTGTTACAATTAATATTCCTTAACAGATAAGGGAATTAACAGAAAAGGGAATCCTGTGTGCACACAATTGCTCTCAAAAACTAACAGCATCAGAGAAGACAAATGTATATAGGACATTTTCTAAGTCCCCATTAGAAGGAAATTATCCACAGGTGCTAATGCAGTTTGCATGTATAATTTCAGGGAACAGATTAGGGAGCAGTGTAAATTTTGCCTGGTTATTTGTACCAAATAGAGCAAAAAGCAATACTGCATGTGTTTAAATGCTTATTCACCTTCTGTACATTCTTACTGCATGCTGTTTCACAGCCGCATAGTCTCTACATATGAAGGATAAAACACTGGGCACAGTACAAATATATAATATTGGAACCACCGAGGAAATTGGTGGCTATATCCAAATTACACATAGGTGTAACTACAAAAGATCAGAACGGAGCCATAAATATGCATGTGGTGTACAGGACATTTCCTGGAACACCTTCCTTAGGGCACACACTGCTGTCTGCTGCTGCACATTTTAAACCTTAATCTTATTTTAAGGGGATAATATCTGAGCCCAATGCATTCTAACTTTGTGTGGGTGTTTAATTGGCTCAGTTTCTTTGGAAACTGAGCCAGTTCTATACCATTCAATGTTCTATACCACTCAGAAGTAATATTACTGGTACAATAAATACTTCAAAGGGGAAAAAACACCCATGACTGCACTGCAGATTTGTAACAACCAATTAATGGCCAGAGAGAGAAATGTTTCTGGAAATGCCATAGCCTCTGTCACAAAATTTTCAGGCTGTCTCCCTGCACCAACCAAACAAGCCTTTGCTCTTGATGCAAATATTTCAAAACCAAACCTAGACTGCTGTCTTCATGCACCACTGCACTGCCTACATGACGTGTTTTCTGCATAAGTGAAAGAAAGTTGCAGACATCTTGTACTGTTGCCAAGACACTCTGACACTTGCTCAGAGACACTCCTCTGCTGCTGCTAGTCAAAGATGCTTTTACTCCAACACTTCAGCGTTGCATCAGTGTGCCCCTAGCCGTTTAAGCTTTATATATTATTTTTCAATGGTTTTGGATGTGCCTTCTTTCGGTGCAACAGGGTCCACCCATCTCAGAAAAATCCCCCCCAAGAAAAAGCCCTGACAATTTCCCTTTGGCAAAAATATGTATGTATAATTCCAATTATGGTATGCTAGATCAATAACCTCCACATATTTATTGCCGTTTAATGCAAGTGAATAATACATCCTCTTTCATCTGAACTGTTTAACTATTGTTTGGAGCTTTTGGTTTATAAGGTAGTATGTGATCCAGTGATGCTATGACAAATCCCATAGTTACTGTGCTTTTACAATCTGTTCAGTGCATATATTTGAGAGATGTGGGGGAAATGCTAGCACACAGTAAGAAGTTATTTGGACAACCACCATTATTATTTGTGTTTTGTTTTCATTGTGGGTTACTTAAATGCTCATTAAAGTGAAGTGAGAGACAGGAACAGAACCAAGCAGAATCTGTGCTAGCTTGGCTACTAAGCTTTGCCAAACCTTCTCAGTCTAACCCGTAGCATTGTTGTCAGCCTAGTACAGCCCCTTCTCTCAATCACTGACTGCCAATACAGCGTGGACCAATATCCACTGGGGACTAGGATGAAATCACCAAACTCGGTTTCACTTGTGACCTAATAGATAGTGGAACCTGCCCTTCTTTAATGTGTTTCTTAATGGGAACGGTCAATGTAGTTCCCAATACTTCATGCCGGGAACTGTTCCCATAATAAGAGAATACACTCGTGGGACTCAGCTTGGTCATGCTGAAATTCACACCCCCAGACTCAGCGCCCATTTTGAAAAATCATGGCCTTTCAGTTCTGTGCTCGTGGAAAGTGCCAGTTTATGGTGCTTTTTCTAATACTGGAACCAGAAGTTAGGTCTGGGGGGTGGGGAGAGGGAGCTGGGCAGCAAAGCCTTACCTCCACTGGTAAATTCAGTGGTAATGTCCCCCATCTTCTCCCTTCCCAGACCACACACCAGCACCTCTCCCACCTCCTGACAGTGGGCTGGACTGGCCTGTTCCTGGGCCTGGCTGGAGACAGCTCCACCGCCGTTTCTAGAGCATTCCCACTAGCGCTTGGCATGGCTGCTGCGGGTGCTCCTCAGTCTGTGCCTGAGAGCGTGCTGCACAATGCCATTGAGCAGCTGCACTGCTGCAGCAGACCTGCTGGCCCTCCCTCTCCTCACCCCACCCCAGGAGGATACTAGCCTGGCCAGGGCACAGGAGTTGCAGAAAGGAACAGACAGTTTACAGATGCCCTTCTCCCAGAGGCCAGCGGCAAGGGGCAGCGAGCAATGGGAGGTGTGATGAACACACTACCATCCCCGGAGTGTAAAGGGGAGTGTTGAGAATGGAGATGCTCAAGGCACTTCCTACTGTTCTCCGGGGCTCTCCCCTACTCCCACCTGGCTGGGTAAGAGAGGACTCGGCAGGCTCAGAAACCTGAAGTAGGAGCAGCAAAAAGAGCCAGTGCCTGGCTAGAAGCATTTTGGGTTTCCGCACTTCCTATTAGTTGGCAGAAGAGCAGCAGCACCGGACAGAAAAAGAGGAGGTGTCCCAGCCAGGATTACCCTCTCTGCCTCTTCTATGGGACAATCTGTCCCTTCCCGCACATCATTTTCTCCACCCAGACCTCCAAAGGGTGAAACCATGTGGCATTTACTCCCCTTTCCCTCCGAGGCGAGAACAAATACAGCAAGAGACCTCCTACACTGTGACTGGCTCCCTCATCCTCTCACATGGAAGGGCTGCAGGTTAAGGGAAGGTAGCAGGGAAAGAGAGAATTAGAAGAGAAATTCCACCACACTGTCAGCTACAAGCTCCTCCTTTCCTCTATAGAGAAAGATGGGCTTAGTCAGATCCCAGTGGCAACAAAAAGAACATACAGAATGCAAGGGATGGAGAGGAAGAGGAGAAAACTGGGATGGAGGAAGCAGGGGGGATTGATCATAGGGTAAACTCAAAGACTAAGGAAAAGAGACAGGAAGATAGAGGAAAGGGGGAAAGAATAAGAGAAGGATGAGGAAGGACAGAAAACTCAGGAGTCAGAAGTCAAATATCGTTGTACTTTTGTATAGAACAGGAATAGACAACTGGTGGCACAGGAGCCGCATCCATCTTGCCAGATCATTTTATTTGGTCTGCCACAGCCTAGCTGGGGACAGGTGATCCAAAAGCACCAGGGCCAGGAGGGGGAAGGTGTTGCATGCACATCACATGACACTGTGGCAAGAACAGGCCAGAGAGGGGAGCCGGGTCCAGCCTGGCAGGACAGGAGCCAGCACTGCAGCCTGCGTGCAGGACAGACTCACTATCCAGACCCACGTCCACCCCTGGGGCAGGACTCAACACCCCTCCGCGTCACACGCACACCTCGGGGCAGGATCTGAACCCACTGTCAAGGGGATTTAGTTGTTTTTATGGCCTTCTACTATCATAAAGGTGCCCACCTCTGTTACAGAAAGTCAAGTGCCAAGACAGGACCCTAAATTATACCTAAGCTATGAAGGTTTATATTTTTATTAATAAATGTTGGTAAAAGTTGATTTCACTGTACACACACAAGCCAACAAAAAAAAATATTTCTATCAATAATAATCAAAATGTGCAATTAGCAAAAGAAACATGCTCCTTGAGAAATTAGCAGCATTTGATTTATGGATATTTATTTTGTATATTTTGACATGTGATGTTGGCAATTTGTAACTTTTTGAATCTCAGCATTTATTGGCCTTAAATAATTATTGTCTGACCCCCGCTATTGTCTCACCACCATCCCATAATTTCTCACAACTTGACAAAAATGCTTAAAAATAAACTTCAATATTATCTATCAAAATTATACAGAAATAAAAATTGAATTCTGAAGGTGTAAATATTCTTTAATGTTAGATTTAAATGTCAGAGGCCATGACAGTGTAGAAAGAGTGGGGTCGGAAAGACCTACCTGTAGGTGGGAGATGAGTAAAGCTGGTCAGAAAATGGGAACACAATTTGTGAAAAATATATACTAAAAATACTTATCCCCGTTTTCACTGAAAAAAAATTCAAAATGAGAAATGATTTGACCAGCTTTAGAGATGAGCCCAGTATTCTGACATACAAAACCTATAAACACCAGGGTTCATTTCAACCAGGAACATCAGAGGCGCTCAGCTCAGGAAGGGAGCTGTGGGGATGTACTAAATAAATGTCATGGCCATGCACTCCCCAAGCAGCACCCATTAACTCTTTAGGCTTTGTTGGCTCCCCAGAAGCCCCAACTACAGGAGGGCTGAAGGCTGCAGCTGTCTTTTGCTATTGAAACACACCCCCTTGGTCAATTATGTGCCGCATGCGCCCTTCCAGCCTGGTTTGTCGTCAAAAGTCAGTGTAAAATAGGAATGAATTTGATACATTACAGGTTTAATAAGCCTAACAAACCTTGGCCTTATTTTATTCTTTAACTTGTATTCATTTGTCTGATTAAATGCCCCAAATATGGGGAAAAAATTACCCTTGCTCCCCCAAATGCTCCTTTCCTCTTATGTACTGATAGATTATATGGTATATTCCTATATATTCACCTCCTTTTCTCCTTTCACACATGCACTTTTTTTACTCTTTTGCTTTTTATTTTGCTCTATAGGGTGTTAATGAAAGGAAAGCTAAATACAGGTGTCATCTGGGTTTGGACTGACTAGACAATGTGGTTGCATAGGAGTAAGACAGGATTTGGCCCAATGTGTTCATTCTTGCCATACTAAGCAGATCGCCTTTCCATTGTGTTTTTTTAAGTGTGGTGTGAGGTAAGCCTGCTGCAACCAGAGCAACTGTAAATGGAGGATGTTGTCTCTTTATACTAAGCAACCTTCTTCCTTCCAGTCATCAATCCACTTAAACTCACCAGGTGCTGATGTGGGAACAGGCTGACGTTATCCAAAGCGACTGTGACCACTGCCAGTCTCAGTTATATTGCTGTCTAACGCTAAATAACCTGGGTAGAAATGAGAAAGAAATCCTCCCCAAGAGAAGATGTTTGGCAATCACTTTCATACTTAAAATTCCACCATATTGAATGGTCTCCCATTCAAAATATTTTTTAAATTAGATGCTGTGCTTATGACAAACTATCAGCTACTATTCATAGCATCCCGTTACCTTTCTTCCTTCTCCCTGTCTTTCAGGCTAGAGTTGGTTTCATTTAGTTCCAGACTATAGATTCAATTAATTCCAGCCACCCAGGTTTCTGGCTCCAGATCAATGACCTGGGGATGGGTGCTTTTCTTATCTTGATTTTCTCTTTCCACTTCCAGACTGTCCCCCATCCCTGACAAGAAGATATATAGCAAATTTCAGGAGTCAAGGCTGAGTTCAGTCACCCAGTGCAGTTCTTTCACTACTGATGTATCCTCCCCATACACTTGAACACTGATGAAATTATACTTACTATATTTGTCAAGTGGTAAAGTACATGGGTAGGAAGACACAAATCCTCTTAACAGCACCCAGTCAAAGTAACTGGTCCTAGTGGTGGGGAGGAAAGGCTAGGTCAAACTCTGAGGCTCACCTCTTTGGGGAGGGAGAACTGGAAGATACACATACTGCTTTTTCCACCTCACTAGGTCCTGCTCACCTTTTTGCACAACAGTTCCACTGTCAGAGGCTCTCCACAGAGAGATGAGGGCCAGATTTTCCAGAGTTGAAGAAGAGCTCTGTGTAAGCTCAAAAGTTTGTCTCTTTTACCAACAGAAGTTGATCCAATAAAAGATATTACCTCACCCTCTTTGTCTGGCTAATATCCTGGAACCAACTCAGCTACAACTACCCTACATGCACTACTTTTCACATGGGCATTTCTCTAGTGCTCTCACTGCAGTATCTGAGTACGTCAAAAATATTTGTGATTTTATCTTCACAACCTCTGTGAGATCAGGTGCTACCATTATCCCCATTTGCAGATGGGGAACTAAGACAGAGAGGTTAAAGCTAAAATTGTCATAAGTGTGCACTAATTTTGACTCCCCAATTTAAGACAACAAGGACCTAATTTTTCAGACTTTATATGTCCACAGTTCAGCTCCAGTTGACCTCAGTTGTAAGTGCTAGCATATGTGAAAATCAGACCCCAGAGTGCCAAGTCAGGCTCTCAGAAAATGAGGAACACAGAGTTAGTGGCCAATGTCAAAATTTTGGTTTAAATGATTAGCCCAGCATCACATACAAACTCCATGGCAGAAGCAGGGATAGAATCCAGTTCTCCAGGGTGGAATTCAATTGTCTAAGACCAGGGACGCTGGAACAATTTTTATAATGGGGTTGCTGATTATGGAAACCATGTATTTGGTGTTTGTCATTATTACTTCAAATCAGGAGGTGGCAGCCCCCCCAGCACTCCTACTTCCAGCACCCCTGTCTAAGCCACAAGACCCTCAGTTCTCTTCCTACATTTTCCTGCCTCATTCACTACACACCTTCCAACTTCTGCAGCAATTGAGAGAAGACACTACATTTTCACGCAGTACACAACCCTGATTTGTTCCCCAAGTATCATTCATCTTGTGCAGTCAATGAGGAAGGGGTCCTGTGAAAAAAAAATAGTATGTGATCATGTATTTAAAATGCATAATCACAAGGGGGACAAACCAAGGTTGCATAGGCATAGTTAATTCTTACATTCCCTAACTTTTGAGCACTTGACTTTGAAACCTTAATGTTCTTTTACGAGATATATATAATTTCCCAAGTTTTTAAAAATTCAAACTGAAAAACAAAGTCCATCATGTTCACATCAAGGTGGGTAATCAGCAGATTTGGAACTTCCATGTCTCCGGCCACCACTACTTGAGCCAACAAATGATAGTAGTAGGCTGTCATCCTCTAGGTCAGTGGTGGACAACCCGCGGCCTATCAGGGTAATCTGCAGGCCACCAGACAGTTTGTTTACATTTGCATGGCCGCCCGCAGCTCCCAGTGGCCACAGTTCACCATGCCCAGCCAATGGGAGCTGAGGGAAGCGGCATGGGCCACAGCGGCTCCTCGCCCTCCTGAGCTCCCTCTGCACTAGGATGTTGCGGCAGGTTTTGCACAGGGGGCTGAGGACGTCTTTTTCCAGACTCGGCCACTTCATTGCCAGTCACCCGGTGTTCTTCGCCTCCGCACCTGTGCTGATCTCAATTTTGCTGGGCGCCAAATTAACCTGACGGGCCGCATGCAGCCCTCAGGTTGCTCACCACTGCTCTAGGTGGACTAGCCACTAGCATGTGATGAGACACACACTTTGCTGGTAGCTTTCACAGCTGTTTGCTGACAGTAGAGGAATGCTCAGATTCAGGAATACTGGGTTCTGGAGGGGGA
The DNA here is from genome assembly GCF_965152275.1 of Natator depressus. Classification (NCBI taxonomy): domain Eukaryota; kingdom Metazoa; phylum Chordata; order Testudines; family Cheloniidae; genus Natator; species Natator depressus. The sequence goes on from NC_134234.1 coordinate 140,805,005, forward strand.
TAGTCTCTAGTGGTTAGACCCCTGTCCTAGCAGCCTGTATCCTTCTTACTCTGTCCCCCCGCCCCATGTGTCCCTCCCAGCCTGCCCCCATCCTCCTCCATTCCTATCCACTTCTGGTCCTATTCCCCCAGCCTGCTCCTGTTTCCTCTCAACCTCCTCCTTGACCTCTTGCTTTCCCTTCTTCTTTCCAGTCAGGCTGATTCCTCCTTCACATTGTTAAGGTGTCAGTAGGAGGACCATTGAGATCACAGAAGAGGAAGTCTCCCTGCTCTCAGTTCCGGTGCCTGGCATCACAGCAGCCCCTAACAACCAGGAGAAGCAATTTCAGGGACAGTCTTATTCAACCCTTGCAGCCCTAGGCTGACGCATGCTCAGTGCTCAAGGAATACTCTGCAATTTTTAGTGGTCTGTCCCTAAGAACCTGCTACTGGTCATGTGTAATTTGTGATTTTTTTAGATTCTTATAAATTGGCCAAGTTTGGGTAGATTTTGACAGGGACAGCAAAAGGCCCTAGTACAATGGGCCCCTGCATTTGGCTGGTGCCTCTGGATACTACCATACCGTAATAGCGATAATAATGCTGCTCTTAATCTTAGTAAGCACAAACATTTACCATAATCTGAAATATATGCTTGTTGCAGCCTTGATGAAAAAGACTTACAAATTGTTCAGACCTTAAAGCAAATTTCACTGAAATAGAAGAGCCTTTCCTGTTCTGATTTTCCCATACAGCCAAAAAAAAAAAAAAAAGTGAGTGTTTTCAGGTGCAAAGCCAATCTCAATTAGTATTGTACACAAAACAGAACATAGCTTGAATTCTGATTAGAGGCAAACAGATGATTCATACTGCAATGGTCTGCATCTTCTTGTTTGCTAGGAAAGCCAGTGTATGAATGGATAAGGGTTTTCCAGGCTAGAAATAGGCATATATATCAATTTAAACATTTTCTCTACAAACTGAGATTTTGTCACTGTGGCTTTTATTTTAGGTTGTCTAGCATTAAAGGCCACACATCATGATAGAACACCAGCCCCCCAACTAAAATATAAAGTAACATGCTACAGTTACAATAATAATGTACGTCTATTTTCATCAGGGAAAGCTGTGATCTGTTTGGAAGGTAGCCTTTCATAGCTGAAAAATAAAAATCATCATCAAACGTTCTTTGTACAGTAATAAAATCCCATGCTGCTGTTTATATCTCAGGAGCATTTAAGAGCTATTGGAAGATCAGCCCATCCCTACAAAAAACAGAGAGGAACACAAGCACCAGATGTGGTGTGTTTTTTCTTTTAACACACACCTGCTTAAATATTTCAAGCTCCTGGTCAACCAAATAACTGAATATATGCAATATATAAACAAGTACGTATTGTCAGAAATTGTATTTGTTTCGCCTGCTCATGTAATTTACACCTGTGGCCTGCTTCAGTGTTTTTACTTGCAGTGCGGTTGTCTCCTGGGTACAAAACAAGACATTTTAATCCCATCTACACTTCTTATTTCTAAAAATAAAACACTCATGTTTTCTACACAACCATAAAATAAAGTTCTTTAAAGAGACCTTGTGTTAGTCTCCTGCACACCTCAATACAACAAGGGAAGTAGGAAGTTATCAGGGTTATTAATATGGCAAGTTTCAGAGTAGCAGCCGTGTTAGTCTGTATTCGCAAAAAGAAAAGGAGTACTTGTGGCACCTTAGAGACTAACCAATTTATTTGAGCATAAGCTTCGTGAGCTACAGCTCACTTCATCGGATGCATAAAGTGGAAAATACAGTGAGGAGATTTATATACACACAGACCATGCAAAAATGGATGTTTACCATACACATTGTAAGGAGAGTGATCACTTAAGATGAGCTATTACCAGCAGGAGAGTGGGGTGGAGGGAGAGTAAACCTTTTGAAGTGATAATCAAGGTGAGCCATTTCCAGCACATTTCCAGGAGTTAACAAGAACGTCTGAGGAACAGTGGGGGGTGGAGGGGGGGAATAAACAAGGGGAAATAAAAGTGCACGTCGGCGGAAGCGCTCTATGTAGAAGTCCAGTCTGCTGTTTCGACCTTCAGGAGGAGTCCACCTAGAATCCTTCTTTTTGTAGTGTTGGTAGGAAGGTCTCTGACCGCTATTCCTACCTACATGCCTCCAGCTTTCACCCAGACCACACCACACGATCCATTGTCTACAGCCAAGCTCTACGATACAACCGCATTTGCTCCAACCCCTCAGACAGAGACAAACACCTACAAGATCTCTATCAAGATTTCTTACAACTACAATACCCACCTGCGGAAGTGAAGAAACAGATTGACAGAGCCAGAAGAGTACCCAGAAGTCACCTACTACAGAACAGGCCCAACAAAGAAAATAACAGAACGCCACTAGCCGTCACCTTCAGCCCCCAACTAAAACCTCTCTAACGCATTATTAAGGATCTACAACCTATCCTGAAGGACGACCCATCACTCTCACAAATCTTGGGAGACAGGCCAGTCCTTGCCTACAGACAGCCCCCCAACTTGAAGTAAATACTCACCAGCAACCACACACCACACAACAGAACCACTAACCCAGGAACCTATCCTTGCACCAAAACCCGTTGCCAACTGTGCCCACATATCTATTCAGGGGACACCATCACAGGGCCTAATCACATCAGCCACACTATGAGAGGCTCGTTCACCTGCACATCTACCAATGTGATATATGCCATCATGTGCCAGCAATGTACATTGGTCAAACTGGACAGTCTCTACGTAAAAGAATAAATGGACACAAATCAGATGTCAAGAATTATAACATTCATAAACCAGTTGGAGAACACTTCAATCTCTCTGGTCACTCGATTTCTGATCTAAAAGTGACTATTCTTCAACAAAAAAACTTCGAAAACAGACTCCAACGAGAGACTGCTGAATTGGAATTAATTTGCAAATTGGATACAATTAACTTAGGCTTGAATAGAGACTGGGAGTGGTTGAGTCATTATACAAAGTAAAACTATTTCCCCTTGTTTATTCCCCCCCTCCATCCCCCACTGTTCCTCAGACGTTCTTGTTAACTCCTGGAAATGTGCTGGAAATGGCCCACCTTGATTATCACTTCAAAAGGTTTACTCTCCCTCCACCCCACTCTCCTGCTGGTAATAGCTCATCTTAAGTGATCACTCTCCTTACAATGTGTATGGTAAACATCCATTTTTGCATGGTCTGTGTGTATATAAATCTCCTCACTGTATTTTCCACTTTATGCATCCGATGAAGTGAGCTGTACCTCACGAAGCTTATGCTCAAATAAATTGGTTAGTCTCTAAGGTGCCACAAGTACTCCTTTGGTTATTAAAATGTGGCTACAGTCCATTTTTTAAAAGATTATCATCACTGTTCAGATAAGTGAAGGGCAAGATGTGTGAATGATGGAACTTAGCCTTTACAACTGTATTTATTTTTGGTATTTAGGTGTCCTGACTGTCCCTCCCCTCTCCCTTTTCTTCCTGATTGCAAGTAAAAGCCCTGACCTCTGGACTTCTACATTATGGCAGGGGGCATGCAAATCATTCCCTGCCCGAAGAGGCTGCAGTAGCCCTCACAAGTCCAGGGAAAGAAAGTGGAGAAAGGCATACCCAGCCTCTCCTAGGCCTCAAAATAAAATAATAATAATAATCTAGTTCAGTTTAAGGGAAGAAAGCCTCCTCCCACAAGAAAGCAGCAAGGCGGATGGGCAGGATCATCTGTACCCTCTAATCACAGGGCCCTGGAGCAGTTTGAATAGCAGGGAGGGAATGTGCCCTGCCAAGAATGTAAGAGATAAGATCCTGGAGGGGGAGAGCTTAGGAAGAGGCACTTTGAAGGCAGGTTGGAAGCTGCCTGAGGCAGCTGTGGGAGCAAGGAAAGAGACAAGCTCCCCTCAAAAAATAAAAATAATAAAAGCAGATTGACAATTAAGCCACTCCAACTGTCACTTTTCTGAACAGCAATCACTGTGATGAGAACCACCCTTTTAAATTATTTGAAAAAATTGCACAGTGAGTCAGCACCAAGTTATATAGCACCATTATTTCTGTAGCTGTGACACCAAAAGAATAATCACAGTTTAAATGGGGCCCTCCAGCTCACACTTCTACATATGTGGTTGTGATCATTTCGGGAATCTATGTACAATTTATGAATTCAAGTTCGATTTTATGAGCGGTCAGTATCCTTATGTCTTATGCCTTTTACTGTGGCCTTACTTTATGCTTTTTGTGCTGGGGGGAGGAGGCGGTGATGCCAGGATGTCTGTGTATGAATAGGTTGGTCATTAAAAACCATCAGCACCTGAACAGATCTCGCTCAGGCAGGACTGCATTCTAGACAAAACCAGTTTTCTCCAACTCTTCTGCAGCGGGCTAGAGTTTAAAGGAATGGAATTCCCCAGGAGAATGAACAAAGAGATGAGGTGCAGCCCTTTAAAAACAGAGTCTGGGTGAGTGAGAGACACAAATTAAGCTTGAGGTAGGAGAGAGAAACAGAGGAATAGGCTTTTGGAGGGAGGGGGGATTTTTTGGCCGTGGAACCAGGCAAGGCTGAAGTAAGCTGGCTGTAGGAGAGAGAGGCACTCCATAAACCAAAGAAGCGATGCACTGCAGGATGGGAACCCTGGACACTCCAGAGGATGCTGACCAAATCCCAAAGAATGCACAGAAGTCACGAGGAACCTGAAGCAGGGAAGGTCCTGTAGGGTGTTCTACTGTTGTTACCTACATCTTTGTATCTCTTGTATTGTCTAAAGGTATAGAAACCCCTTATGAAAAGCCTACAGCTATTTGTGTCAACATCATGTGTGAAGAGGTAAACTATTAAGCAGAGTGCCCACAAGACTGGAGCTCTAGGAAAGAGTGTTTTTAAGCACCTGAGGAGTTTGGGGGAGGCAATACCTAGTCTCAGGGCCTACGCACTTGGACCGTGGAATCTCAGAGGGGGGGGCGGGTGTTAGAAAGAGTTTCAGGTCCCGGAAAGTGTGCCTAGAAACCCTGTGTACCCTGAGTGTATGCCTGGACTCTGCTCAGACTCAGGAAAACTTAAAAGCACATGGGTTCCAGTATGGTGGCCTGTGACAGGCTGGCTGGGCCTTTAAGGGAAGCCAGGCTCAGCCTTGCCTGTGACCTAGCATCTAGCACATACACACACCCCCACTGATGGTGATATGGAAACCTAATGATAATTAGCCAGCCCAGTTTCAGGGACTCAGGCAAGACTACTTAAATAGAGCTGGAAATTCAGTGAAGGGCAAGAGACTGCCAAGGAGGTAGGATCTAGCTGCAAAGGAAGCCTGGGAGTTGGGTGCTGGCTGTGGCTAGAGCTGATCCCCAGAGGTAGAGCTAACTCCTGTGGGGGAGCTGCTGGAAGAAGGAGCAAGGTGTCCAGAGGAACAGTTCTGGGGTCAGTGTTCTGGAAGTGAAACAGGGGATAGAGGAAACCACAGAGAGCAGAGTAGCCTCCTGCGGGGAAGCACTGTGATAGGGATGTCATTGCTGTGAAGCTGCCAGCCTCCCTGGGGAAAGAAGGCTGTGGGGGAAGCTCTGCAGGAGATGAGGCCAAGAAGCAGAGAACTTCAGCTTCAGCATTTGATTTAGACCAGTGGTTCCCAAACTTGTTCCGCCGCTTGTGCAGGGAAAGCCCCTGGCAGGCCGGGCCGGTTTGTTTACCTGCTGTGTCCGCAGGTTCGGCCGATCACGGCTCCCCGTGGCCACAGTTCGCTGCTCCAGGCCTGGCCCGCCAGGGGCTTTCCCTTCACAAGCAGCGTAACAAGTTTGGTAACTACTGTTTTAGACTTTCAGCTGGACCTTTTCTTATCCCAGAAAGAGAGTGAACTTTTGTGTGACTTGGCTGATGGGGCAGGTGATAGAAGACCCGGTGAGACAGGCCATTGCAGGAGTGAGGCAGTGACCACTGCAAGGGTACCAGAGATGAGGGCCCCTGGCACCCTGATACAAGGGGGCACTAGTCAGCATGAGGCTGTGCCATTACAGGGCCCAGACTCAGCAGCCTGGTGAATTTTGAGAAGGGAGAACTTGACCAGCACTGTGGCAGGGTTTATTTATGATTAATATTTTGGATGGTGACATAAAAAACAGTGGCTGGCTCAAGGCCAGTTAAATCTTTCCCTCTTTTTTCTATTCTTTATTGCATTCTTTAGCACATAACAGCAATCAACTAATTATTCTGATCCTGTAAACCCTTATTTACATAAATCCCATTGATTTCAATGGGATTACTAATAGGAGAAAGGGCTGTTCTTATGTGTAAAGGTTTCCCAGAGCAAGCTCTGTAAAGCTTACCAGTAATATAGCAGTACATTTTCGAATCACTGTAAAAGTATCAAGAAATTACCCTCACAACACTCCTGTAAAGTAACTAAGTAAACATTATCCAGGTATTAGAGATGGGGAAACAGATGCAAGATGCCCAAGATCACACAGTGAATCAGTAGCAGAACTAGCTCTTAGCAGATTCTAGTTACCCGTCCCATGCTCACCCCATTAGATCATGATGCATCATTAAATGATCTATAAACTATGTGATGAGATATAAACACAGATCATTTGAAGATGGGAAGAAAAGCCTTCTAAGAAGCCAAAATATGCAATTCATTTATTCTGAATCTGAAAATCTCTCATTTGATTGCAAAGTACATTGCCACTATGACTTAATATGTATCATAGGCACAGGTGAAAGAATGTGCCTGAGGGTGACGATTCTGAGTCAGAAATACATTGTCCTGAAGTTGGGCATCTGTTGTTTATATTTACATAACTGGTTTTACTAACAGCATTAGAGACACAAAAACTAAGCAACAGACTAAAGGGAAAACAAGCCAGGTGGTGGGAAAAAAAAAGCAAAGGTGGGGAGGCATGCTCACCATAAGGGAAAGCAACAAGCTATGTAGGCAGTATATAAATAGATTAACATACAAATTAATCAATCATTACCCAGCATCTAGATATTCAGCAGATGGGTGTTTTAGAAATACTATAGATGAGAAAACAGATTAAATTTCAGTTTGTTTGTTAATTATACATTCAGCTACCCAGGACTGCCTTCTGGTGATCAGGGGCCCCAATCTTGCAAAGACATACCCGCTGAAGTCTTTGGGACTATTCAATGTGTGTAAGTCTTTGCAGCATCAGGGCATATCAAATTAACTGACCTACCAGTGGTATTCAATCAGGCTTTATCTAACACCGATTGTCCTGGTGTCAACCAAGAATTAGCTTTCTCCTGATTGAAGGAGATTGTACCCTTGGAGCTGGGGAACTGTCCACTGTGCTGAAAAGTAAGTCCAATATTAGTCTTTGGTTTTAGATCCCTAAATATTAAACCAGGTGCCAATGAATGTGTTTGCATATGGTGAAATTTACATATTCAATGTGTCTATTTTATGTGAATAAATATAAACAGAAATGAAATAGTCAAGATGTATGGACAGAGTTATTCTTCCCCTGCCAAAATATTAATGTCTGCATACTTTAAATATCTACAGAACTTCCTAGTTATAGTCTGTGACACTGCACCCCATATGCTTCATAGTGATAGTATGATATGATTATGACATAGTTATGATGTATTTTATGCAAGATAAGTCTTGTGAGATGTCATCAAAAAGGTTATGATTTGCTGAATACAGTTATCCTATTTGTATGCATGTATCATTTTTGTATCTATTTCAAATGCAGTTACACCTGGGTAACGCCCACTAAACAAGATGTTTTCAGTCCAGATAGCTGGTTGGGAAGGGCCTATTTGGGGCAATGGGCCATCAAGAAAAAACAATAGGCCTAAGGAGAAGCTTATCTCCCAGCTGGTGAGCCTTACTGTGAACGCTCCAAACAGCGTGTGAGTGATGGCTGCTGTGACTCTACAAGGACATGTGATGAGACCACATGTCTCTAGCCTCCATCTTGGAATGTCAGTATTTTTCCACAGACTGGTCTGGGAACCAAACTTTGAAACAAAGGGTTCCCACCCTATGCAAAAGCTATACAAAGTGAGGAGTGACATCATCTGATGTTTGCTCCCCACCCAGGAAGACACCTGAGGAACAAAGACTGAACTGGGGGAAGTGCTGGACCCAGGCTAAAGGGATTTTTAGCCTGAGAATGAAACACCTGGGGATTCCAAGCTGTAAAGCAAGTGAAGCTTGCCCCTCAAGAATCTGTAGCCTGCTTGTATCATCTCTTAGGGTGAGAATCTGCAATTCATATCCAATCTATTTAGTGTATTAAGTTTAGTTTGTATTTTTAGTTTATTTGCTAGGTAATCTGCTTTGATCTGTTTGCTATCACTTAAAAAAAATCTATATTTTGTAGTTAAACTTGTTTTTGCTTTATCTAAACCGGGGGTGGGAGGAATCATAATTCAGGGGCAAAAGACTGTTGCATATTCCTCTCCACACTGAGGGAGGGGGTGAATTCTATGAGCTTATCCTGTACAGTTCCCTGTGCAGCACAAGACAGTATAATTTTGGGTTTATACCCCAGAGGGGCTGTGTGCCTGAGGAGCTGGGAGTAACTTTCCCATGCAGGGGCTGGTCAGAAAGCCTATTTGTAACTGCAGCTGAGCGTGTAGGGACTTGTATGAAGGCTGATGAAAGTTCCGGCTGGAGGGCTTTGTAGTTTGTTACAGCAGTACAGTGTGAGAGGGAACCCAGGCTGGTAGGTCAGGGGGCTCAGTGGTACCCCACTTCCAGGTGGCACCCCAGGAGGAACCCATCACATAGTTTACCCTGACTTTATAACTTGTTTGCCATTGTACTCTTAAACCAGACTAACTGAGTATTTTAAAGAATTAACTTTGATAGCTAGATAATGAAATCCTGTTTCCCCCAAATAACATGTACATGAATGCTGCCACATCCCCCGCTCTGTCTCTTTGGGTCACTTTTACATCTCAAATAGCAAAACTGTTTTACTAACATTCACACAAGAATCAGGATTACCATTAGAATGTGAATTTTTTGTTTGTGAACAAAGGACAGTATCTCTAGACCTGAATCTTTCATACTCATATAGCCTTTCATTTACATTAATATGTTTACATCCATTCACAGCACCTTCATAAAAATTCATGTCCTTGATAAAAATATTTGCATTCTGTATTTTCTAGCAACTTCCGTCACCCACCTATCTGATCTAATGCTGTTTAATGTCAACTGGAGTGGTCCACCCTAAAGGCAGAGTTATTGTGCAGTCCAGTCTGCTTGTTCTGTCTGTTAAAGTGTAGTAGGAAAGCTGTAAGTTGACTCATTTTTTATATTTGCTATTCCCTTTCAGCACATTGGGATCATTAGGCTGCTTTTTAGAATACAAAGGTAATTCACCTTTCTGCAAAAAAAGGACATTGTGTCAGTCTATCATTGGTTTTGGTGAAGGAAAGACCCTCCTAACAGATCTGAATCAATACGGACATGGATGTCTGTCAATAGCCTGTGTTCTAAAATAAACAGATGAGGGGGCATCCTGAACAATCTGGACTGTCATAAATGCAAGCTATATGTGGTGAAGGTAAGAAATACAGTAAGAGCGGGATGCTGTGCTCCAAAGCTTTTCATGTAACATCTGAAGCGCTCTGACTGGACTTGAACTGTGTTTTCATGCAGCCTGTGCCACTCTGTAAGTGGAATAATTTTCCCCACTATACAAGGCTTCATACAAGCAAGCACCCACACACACACACACACACTTTTCTTTCCGTTCATACTAATGGTGAAGTCAGGGGATCTCCAATCCAATTTTAGTATCATCATGGCCAGAAGCAGGCTAATGGAGCGTCTCAGAGATGCCCACGAAACTGCATTTCTAGCAACCTCAGGTACTTCCCTTTTTTTATTACACTTCATAAAAGATAAGTCACCCAGGCTCTCTCTTAGCAATTGTCATGAATCAGCAAAGAGCTGCCAAAGAGTGACCATCAGGGAGCACCCAATAAAGACTCATGTGCCAGCTGTCAAAGTATATCTTGGTGATTTATATTCTTTTAATATCTACTTATCTGGAAGGAGGGACAACCCAGGCAGAAGCATCAGGATTTGCATTTTATAGAACATGCTGCAAAAGATGATATTTTCAAGCAGTATTTAGATATGGGGGTTGCTTTAATTTTTGCTTATGCAAAAAGGAGCCAGTTCATGTGATTTCTCCCCACAATGTAAATTTGCAAGTTCAGTTGGAGTCTGTGTACTATTATCGATAGCAGACCATCAATGTCTGAGGGCAGTGAGGAATGCAGCTTTGAAGTATACCCAGAATTGAAGCATTAATTCATTCTTTACCCCCTTTTTCTTCCATTATCTGTAGTTAACATAAGAGGTTCATCTACCATAAATGAAAAGTCAAATGAAATTTTTCAGCTGTCCATTGCAGCAGAGGAAAGCAAAACTATGCCCTGCTCTAAATTGTGTCTGCCAGAAGTTAAGAAGGCCAACAATGAAATCTATGACTGCAAATTATGAGAGGTATAGCTACTCCTCAGAAAGCGTAGAGTCTCCTTTTTGTATCCCAGGTCCATAAAGAAGCACATCCCTCAGAAAATCTCAACCCTAATATTGTCATCCTAACTCCCTGAAAGGGCATGTCCTGAAGAATACTGCACATCCTTAAAATTCTTCTCCCTTAATCGGATCCTTCATTGGATTTCCATTCCCCCCCCCCCCGGTGTGATCACCAGGATGAAAACAATCCCTCTGTGGCAGGGGTCCCCAAACTATGGCCTGCACAGCACTTGCTTGTGGTTTTAAGAGTGCTAGCTAGACCCATCAAGTTGGCTCTGCTCCTTGCTGCCAGCTGAGAGAGAGAGAACAGATGGGAAGGAGAAAGCAAATAAAGAGCAAAAGTAAACAGTGTGATTAATTTTATTCAAAAAGGAGAAAACATATCGCATCAGAACAAAGCTAAAAATGCAGCAATATCAATTTCCAGTATAAGCAATGCCTGTAGTTGCCACAGAGATACTACGCGAACATGGACAAAAGCTGGCAGGTGGGACTCAGCAGATATTCTGCCTATTAAAGCGTGACCCACACTGTGAAGAAGTTTGAGATCCTCTGCTCTGTTTTATATGTTAATTGCAAACTGGCTAAGACTAGAAGTGTGAACTTTCCTCATTCACCATCAGTAGGTGTTACCTTTAGAGCCTTCTCTGCACAGTCAGTTTCTCCACTGACTTTTAAAAACCATCAACTCAGATCCTCAGCTAAGGAGTGCACAGCAGAGTTCACTGAGGGGATGTAAAAGTGGTCACTGTGCTCCTGTAATACTGACGGGTGCTGTATCGAACCTGGGACCTCTGGAGCTAAATGCATGAGCCTCTACTGTAGGGGTCAGGAACCTTTGGCATGTGGCCACTGGCAGGCTATGAGAGGTTTTGTTTATGTTGACTGTCCACAGGCATGGCACCCCCAGCAGCTGCTGTTTGGTGTTCCTAGCCAATGGGAGCAGCAGAGAGTGGTGGCCAGCACATCCCTGTGGCCCATGCCACTTCCCACAGCTCCCATTGGTTGGGAACGGCAAACCGTGGCCACTGGGAGCTGCAGGGGGACCGTGCCTGCAGACGGTCAATGTAAACAAGATGTCTTGCAGCCCACCTGCGGATTACCCTGATGGGCCACATGCCAAAGGTTGCAGACCCCTGCTCTACAAGTCACGTGGCCCTTAGCTAAGGCTGTAGGGCAGATGCATTAATCTTTAAGTGGTCTCTGTGCCACTAGAGGGGAAAAGAACACCACACCCAGGAGGTGTGTGAGTTACATAACTTCCCCTAGCTGAGTAAGCGCATCTGGAGCTTCAGAGACTTTCTAGTTGATATCTTGGACGAGCCCCCACTTGTAACACTGCCAGACCCTGGTTATCAGTGGGCAGGACTGACCCTGGGACCTCTCAAGCTAACTGCATGAGCCTCTATTACATGAGCTAAACACCACCTGGCCCTTAGCTAAAGCTGTAGAGCAGACTCATTAATCTTTAAGTGGTCTCTGGGTCATTGGAGGGGACAGAGCACCACACCCAGGAGGTATGTAAATTACACTCCTAGCTGCATCTCAGTTTTGTCCCCCAGCACAAATTTGAGCACCTTCTTCATTAGTTCTTAGGTGTCACTCTCCTTCATATCCTCATACGGATGCTGGGCCAGATTTTCAGCTGGTGTAAACTGATGAAGCTCCAGTGACTTTGATGGAACTGATTTATACCAGTTTAAGGATCTGACCCTAGATCATGAAGGCTTAATCTCCCCAACATCACTTAAAATCTTCCTTTTCCTCTCAATTGTCATCACAAAAATCTTTAGTATCATCTTCACCCTGGATTGCTGTAAGACCAGTCTCTTCGGCTCCAGCTGAAGCTCACATCACACAATTTGCTCAGTAGTCTATTACAAAAATCACCTGCCTTTCCCCACACTAAGACCACAGTCAGATACTCCCAAGGTGTCTGCACTGACATCCTAAACCTAACAAAACAAATACAAGGTATTCACATTATCTGCCACATACTTCCGCTCATCACCTTTTATACCCTTTCATGCCTTCTTTGCACAGCCAAAGCTGCTATTGGGATGCTTTCCTTCATGTCTACCTCTTTTGGCTTAAGAAGGAAGATAAGGAGTGACATGATCTCAGTTTATAAGTATCTACATGGGGAACTTAAATTTAATAAGGCTCTTCAACCTAGCAGACAAAAAAAATATATAACATGATCCAACAGTTGGAGTTGAGACTAGACAAATTCAGACAAGAAATAAAGCACAATTTTTATTTTTTATTTTTTTTAAACACTGAGGATAATTAACCATTGTGACAGTTTATCAACAGCTGAGGAGGATTCTACATTAGTGGCAATTATTAAAAGAAAGATTGGATGTTTTCTGAAATATCTCCTCTAGTTCAAACAGGAATTAGTTCAGGGAAGTTCTATGACCTGTGTTATCTAGTCTACCCTCTTAGATGAGCACTGTGGTCCCTTCTGGCCTTAGAAACTGTGAATGTCCTTACAGCTATCTGTGCCTGGTTTTAAATGGAGCTCCCTCTTCATGAGCTAAAACTAACGTGTTAGTTGATGAACCCAACTCCCATGGTTCTCTGTACATGAACCAAGTCCTAGACTAAATCCTTGTGTGTTGTCAAACAATGGATTGTGCGTCCTTTTGCTTTGATCTGTAGACCCTTAGAAAACATGTCCAGATGTGCAGGAACCCAAGAAATGGAATAATTGTTACACATGGCTTCTGTGATTAATGATATAATGACTTGCTGAACAGATGTCTTTAGCTTATCGAGTCTGTAAACTGAGATGTCACAAAAGGAACATCAACAAGTAGACCATGAGAATGAAAAGAGTAAGAAATTCCATAAACAAGTATATAAGGGGATAAATTTCTAAAAAGATAGGTGGAACGGAGAGATGCAGAGCTGCTCCCTGGCTTGGTGCTGTATTAATTGATTTGTTATCTTTCTGTATTACACTGATTAATCTTTGACTGATAATATTTGATTAATAAAATTGAGCCTGCTTACCTGACCTCTTATTACTAATAGAGCTGAACCTTTATCTAATAAATATCTCCCACCTCTTGCCTCTTGTTTTCTCAAAAGAAACTCTTATCTCCCCAAAAGATACACTGTAACCTCAAAAGGGAATGCATATGCATATTGTCTTCTTCCTCATTATCCCTCTTCCTAGCCCTTCCAGCCCACTGTGTTCTCTCTTCCTGTTCTTTTCTTAATTAGCTGTCAGGGTATGAAACATTTTTGTGTTGTAAAGCACTATGAATATTTGTGGAAAGACAATAAATAGAAACTATTGTGACTTTGTATTCCATATGATTTTATAAAAATATGGTAATAAGTGTGAATATAATGTAACTGGAATATGCTTCATGCAAAAGGTCTCTTGTAAGGTATCATTACAAAGTTTATAATCTACTGAGCGTGGTCATCCTGTTTGTATAAATGTTTCGCTCTTGTATCTGAAACTAGAAATATGACTGAGGGCCTTCTGTAATTATGTAAAGTGTGGGCCATTAATGGTGGTTTGGAATCTTGATGGCTCCCATCAACTAGAACAATTGACTGTAGATGGTTCTGTTTACTTGTAAGCCTTCTTGTATACCTGTGTGCTGACAAGTGGGTAATGAAGTGTTACACTGACATGTGATCATGTCACCTGAACTGGAATCCATCTTTAATGTGGTGCTTTTCCATTTAGAGAGAGGGACAAAGGATTCCCGCCTTGTGCGACAGATATATAAGGGGGCTGAAGTCATGAGAAAGCCCCTAGCTACCACCTGAGCTGGAACAAGGACTGTATCAGGGGCAAGGATTGTTCCCAGATTAGGAAGACATCCAGTCTGTGATAGAGGCTTATTGAAACATCTGAGGGTTATATTTTATCTGTATTCAGTTTTCTTACTGTTTTATTTTATTTTGCTTGGTAATTCACTTTGTTCTGTCTTATTGCTTGGAACCAACCCATCACAATCATATTCTTAAATTGCTCTTAAAAAAAAAGGAAGATTTGTGATGGTAAAGCTGGTACTGTCTAATTCATGGGAAGCATAAGGGCTCTGGGCAACAATAAAGAGATAAGACAATCAGCCCAGATCTTAGAATATGAGAATGGCCATACTGGGTCAGACCAAAGGTCCATCTAGCCCAGTATCCTGTCTTCTGACAGTGGCCAATGTCAGGCACCCCAGAGGGAATGAACAGAACAGGTAATTGTCAAGTGATCCTGTTGCTCATTCCCAGAGGCTAGGGACACCATCCCTGCCCATCCTGGCTAATAGCCATTGATGGAACTATCCTCCATGAATTTATCTGGTTCTTTTTTGAACCCTGTTATAGTCTTGGCTTTCACAACATCCTCTGGCAAGGTTCCACAGGTTGACTGTGCATTGTGTGAAGAAGTTTTAAACCTGCTGCCTATTATTTTCATTTGGTGACCCATAGTTCGTGTGTTATGATGAGTTATTAACACTTCCTTATTTACTTTCTCAACTCTCATCATGATTTTATAGATCTCTATGATATCCCCCCCCATAGTAGTCTCCTTTCCAAGCTGAAAAGTCCCAGCCTTATTAATCTCTCCTCATACAGAAGCCGTTCCAAACCCCAGTCATTTTTGTTGACCTTTTCCAATATATCTTTGAGATGGGGCAACCACATCTGGATGCAGTATTCGAGATGTGGGCGTACCATGGGTTCATATGGCGGCAATATGGCATTCTGTCTCATTAATGATTCCCAACATTCTTTTCGCTTTAACTGCTGCTGCACATCGAGTGGATGTTTTCAGAGGACTATCCACAGTGACTCCAAGATCTTTCTTGAATGGTATCATTTTATACATATAGTTGGAATTATGTTTTCCAATGTGCATTACTTTGCATTTATCAACATTGAATTTCATCTGCCATTTTGTTGTCCAGTCACCCAGTGTTGTGACATCCTTTTGTAGCTCTTTGCAGTCTGCCTGGGACTTAAGTATATTGAGTAGTTTTGCATCATCTGCAAATTTTGCCACCTCACATTTTATCCCTTTTTCCAGATCATTTATGAATATGTTGAGCAGGACTGGTCCCAGTACAGACCCCTGGGGGACACCATTATTTACCTCTCTCCATTCTGAGAGAGGACCATTTATTCCCACTGTTGTTTCCTATCTTTTAACCAGTTACCAATCCATGCGAGGACCATCCCTCTTATCCCATAACAGCTTACGTTGCTTAAGAGCCTTTGGTGAGGGACCTTGTCAAAGGCTTTCTGAAAATCCAAGTATGTACACTATATCCACTGGTTCTCTTGTACACATGCTTGTGGACCCCCTCAAAGAATTCTAGTAGATTGGTGAGGCATGATTTCCCTTTACAAAAACCATGTTGACTCTTCCCCAACAAATTATGTTCATCTACGTGTCTGACAATTTTGTTCTTTACTATAGTTTCAACCAGTTTGCCCTGTTCTGAAGTCAGGCTTACCAACCTCTAATTGCCAGAATCACCTCTGGAGCCCTTTTAAAAAAATTACATTAGCTATCCTCCAATCATTTGGTACAGAAGCTGGTTTAAAGGATAGGTTACAGACTACAGTTAGTAGTACTGCAATTCCACATTTGAGTTCTGAAGGAACTCTTGGGTGAATACCATCTGGTCCTGGTAACTTACTATTTAGTTTATAAACTGGGGTCAGCACCACCATGTTGCACAACAGACACTTGACAAAATTACTGAACTTAGTGACAGACATTGGTGGGGGGGCCCTCTGGGCTGGAGTAGGGAGTTGTGGGGGAGGGCCCCAGCTGGGGGTGCAGACTCTGGGGTGGGGCTGGAGATGAGATGCTTGGGGTACAAGAGAGTGCTCTAGGCTGGGATTGAGGGATTTGGAGGGCGGGAGGAGGATCAGGGCTGGGGTGGGGGGGGTTGGGGCACAGGAGGGGGTTCAGGGGTACACACACCAGGCAGTGCTTACCTCAAGCAGTTCCTGGCAGCAGCACGTCCACTCTCCAGCTCCTATGCAGAGGTGCAGCCAGGCAGTTCTGCATGCTTCCCGTCTGCAGGCAACACCCCTGCAGCTCCCATCGGCCACAGTTCCTGGCCAATGAGCTGGGAGCCGCAGAGTCAGTGCTCAGGGACGGAGGATAGAGGCAGCATGCCTGACGAGCCCCCTGGACATGTCTCTGCCAGCAACAGCAGGGATGGGGAGCCACTTGCGGGGAGCTGCTAGAGGTGACCTTGAGCGCTCCCCATGGAGCTCAGAATTTTTTTACCACAGACACGTTGCTGACTACTGTTTGTCAATTATCTTCTTGTAGAGATAAGTGCTAGGCCTCAGCTAAGCTTCACTATCTAGGAAAGGACATTGGAGGGCCTGCAGCTGCTTGTGAACTGCTCTTCTCCTTTAGACCATAGCACACCTCAGTTGGAAAGTAGAGGTTATGGATGGCTGTAGGAGTGTGTAAGGCCTCTGTCCATCTGAGAGGGAGGCCATGCCCCCTTACTACAAGTCCTCTGGAAGAGCACAATTCAGGGGGAATTAGCATCGGGGTCTCCGCCACTTGGCAGGGTAACCCAGTATTGAGTCTAGGAACCCCAGTCCTCTGACCAGACAGGGCACTAAACACTTAGGGGGCTGTACCCTACAGTCAGGGTAGAGCAGCAGTGTCCATAAGCCAGGAGTGGGCAAACTTTTTAGCCCAAGGGCTACATCTGGGTATGGAAATTGTATGGCAGGCCATGAATGCTCACGAAATTAGGGTTGGGGTGTGGGAAGGGATGAGCGCTCTGGCTGTGGATGCAGGCTCCAGGGTGGGGCCAGAAATGAGGAGTTCAGTGTGCAGGAGGGGGCTCCAGGCTGGGGCACAAGGGGGTGGAGGCTCCAGCTGGGGGTGCAGGCTCTGGGGTGGGGATAAAGGGTTTGGGGTGTAGGAGGGTGCTCCGGGCTGGGACTGAGGGGATCAGAGCGGGGGGGGGGGGAATCAGGGCTGGGGCACAGGGAGCTGACTCAGGGGTGCAGGCTCCAGGCAGCACTTACCTCAAGCTGCTCCTGGAAGCAGCAGCATGCCCCACTCTGGCTCCTATGTGGAGGTGCAGCCAGGCAGTACTGCTGTACGCTACCCTGTCCGCAGGCCCCACCCCACAGAGCCCATTGATCACAGTTCCCGGCCAATCAGAGCTGCAGAAGCAGCACTCAGGCAGCCTGTGGAGCAGAGTCCCCTGCGTGCCCCTATGTGTAGGACCCAGGCAGGGGACATGCTGCTGCTTCTGGGAGCCATATGCAGTTGCCCCTGACCCTGCTCCCAAGTTGGAGCACCAGAGCAGGGCAAGCCCCAAACCCCACTCCACAGCAGGAGCTGGAGGGCCAAATTAATATTGCTGGCAGGCTGGATGCGGCCCACAGTTTGCCCACTGCTGCCATAAGCCCCAGCCCACTGGTAGGCCAAGGCAGCAAGCAAATAGGCAGCTCTGGCCGGTATTCAGGACAGAGCAATAATGAGTCTATCAGCCCAGGCCCTCAGGCAGGGCAGGGCCACAAAATTAGGAGACTCTGGCCCATAGTCAGGACAGAGCAGTAGTCTAGATGCTGGGCCCTCAAGCAGAGCAGAGCAGCAAAATCAGGGAGTTCTGGCTTGCAGTCAGGACAGCACAGTAACAAATCTATTAGCCTGGCCCTCAAAGAGGGCAGGGCAGCAAAGTCAGGCCTGTACTCATAACAGAGAGACAATGAGTCTAAGCCCAGGCACCCAAACAGCACAGGTCAGCAAATCATTGGGGGTCCTGGCTCTCAGAGACCACCAACAAACTACAGCCTTTTGGCCTGGGGTGGGGAGTCTACTCCCCCCAGGGGTGGCAAGGCAGGGGGATGCAGGCCCACCCAACTCCACTGCATCCCAGCCCAGGGCCATACAGTGGCAGAGTGGTCTGCCACTGGGTCAGCAGGGAAATCTGACCACAACACACTGGCCATCTGTCAGTCAGCAACACAGCCAAATGATATTCAGCTCCCCTGGGCTACATCCTACACTCCCATTCAAGGGGGGTACCTAGGTCCCAGGGTCATCATCCATCTCACTGGGGTAAACAACTAACAGCAACTCCTCAATGTCTCTAGCAAACAGTAGCTCTGGCAGTCCCTCCATAGCTCAGGTACTGCAGTAGTTGCTGTCAGGGCTGAACTCCAGCAGCAGGTGAAAAATGTCCTTCTCCCCCTTTCCAATTGACCTGGAGGGCCAGCCTTTTATACTTCCAGTTCCTGTCCCGCCCCTCTGCTTCTGGCGGGGCAGGTGTGGGTGTCCCAGCTCTTCCCACCAGGGGGGGCTCACAGCTGTCCCTCCATCCATCCCCGAGGGAGGTCACATCCCCTCGCTACAGACAAGCAGAGCAAGGGCAGCCCGTTTTGATGGGGCCTCATTTCTTGTGTGGTCTAAAGCATGCCAGCAGGATTCAATTGCCAACATTAAGACTGTGTCGAAAGTAAAATTGTGATTTTGTCAGACTCTCTTCTGACCCACTTACAACAATGATGATTGAGTTGTGTCTGCTCAGCAGCATTTTTCAAGCTACATTATGTCTGACACCAATGTATGTGCATGTCCATGTGTCCACCATGTGTCCCCTGGTGGCAGAATATGGTGTAATTTCCCTGCACTGGGGAGAGGTGGAATTTGATGGGGAAGGGGCATGCCACCAGCATCATGCAAATCTCTTCTCCAGGATGGCTCTCAGGATGACATTGTGCAGAAGACATGAGGTGATAGGACTGAGGCAAGAGTGGGAGGAGTGAGAAAGGCTCCAGATCTGAATCCTTCTAACCTCTCTGCCCGAGTAAAGTGATTGTTTTAGGATTGGGGGGCTGCTGTAGTTTGGGACTGGATTAGTGACCCTGGAACTAATTAGATTGGGAATGGGTTGAGGATTTGGACCTTAAAGTCACATTACTGGAAGACCCCAGATTTACTTACCCAAAGTAAAACCCAGATTTGTTAATCAGCGGTTTGATATTAATGAGCAATACAATTATATAGCCACATCATACAGAAGCACATAGTCACAACATTACTTTGTTACTCTACTAATTAAAAAACCTGACAAAGGCTAATGCCAAAACATTGTTATGTGTCTGTGCAGGGCCAGCCTTTGGAGTGGGCCGCCAAAGAGGTCCAAGTGCTCAGGGTTTGGAGTCCCACCTGACCGGCTGAGGGCCAGCTAGGCTGATGGATGCGGCAGGCAGGCAAGCAGCAGTACTGGGAGAGGGTGAGCGGGGAGAGACCAAAGCTGCAGGGGACAGTTGGACGACCAGCCGTCCAAGCCAGGTGAACAGACGACTCCTCCTGCTCCACACGTGCAGCCGCTGATGTTCCTGCCCAGAGCTGCCCTGGCCACTGGGACTGGGAGCGTCCTCCTGTCTGGGGGGGGGGGGGGGCCTGATGTCGGGGTGTCCCCTCACCCGTGCAGCCGATTTCCACTGAGCTGGGGTGATGGGACATGGGGGATCAGTGTGTGTGCTGCTGCCCCACTGGGTTCCCAGCTGCTGGCCGCTGCTTGTGTCTGAACACAAGCCTTCAGGTTCCTGACCCTGAGTGCTTTCTTAAAGAGCCAGTGCACTCATACACTCAGGCTCACACACATTCCCCTCAACACAACACACACACTCTGTCACACACACACACATTCTCTCTCTCTCCCGCCCCGCCCCCCCTTCCCCCCCCCCCCCCCCCCCGCAACATACACAACAGCAGGGCTCCCTGCATTCAGGTCACTTCCCCACCTGGGCTGTGCTGAGGCATCAGCAACTGCTGCTCTCCTGCCCTCTCCTTAGGCAGCCCCGGGGGTGCATGGGGCAGAGGAGCAGCAGTCCAGGGGGGAGCAAGCAGCAATGCTAGCTGGTTTGTGCAGCCAGATGTGTCAGTTTCCCCACGTGCATGCAGGAGGGGGATACAGAGGTTAGGGGCTCAGGAGGAAGGTGCAGGGGTAGGAGTGAAGGGGGCACAGTGAAGGTTAGGGGCGCAGGAGAGAGGTACAGGGGTTGGGCTGAAGGGGGAACAGTGCAGGGGTTGGGGGGGAGGGAGGGAGGGTGGGGAGCCCATGGGGGACCAGGGGCAATGGGGAGCACCATGTCCATGGGGGCCAGGGGCACCAAAATGCAAGTTCACTCAGGGTCCCATTTTCCCTAAGGCCAGGGGTGTGTGTGTGTGTGTGTGTGTGTGTGTGTGTGTGTGTGTGTGTGTGTGTGTGTGTGTGTGTGTGTGTGTGTGTGTGTGTGTGTGTGTGTGTGTGACATTCCCAGTTAAAATAGCAAAGATCACTGTTCCACGCTGATGACAAATTACCATGCAAAGCATAAGGCGTGTAATGCAAATCAATTCTACACTGTAAGCCATCTATAGCTACAGAGAGGTGGCATAATCTATTTGATAAGGCACTGGACTAGGAGTCAGTAGGCATGGGTTTTATCCCTATCTTTGCCACTGACCTGCTATGTGACCTTGAGCAAATCACTTCTCCTCTGTTTCCCTTCACACCCTTTGTTTGTCTTGTCTCTTTTAGATTAAGTTCTTTGGTACATGGACTGTCTCTTACTATGTGTTTATACAGTGTCTAGCACAATGGGGCCTCTAGGCACTACCATCAAACAAATAATAATAACATATCACTAGATTCAACAACATATATGAAATTGTATTATGGCAAGGTACTGGATATCACATTTGTTGCAACTGAAAATCACCTACAGACAAAAAAAGTATGAATTCTGGTGAAGCACTACAATTAATGAAAGCATGGCATGCAATAACTTAGTAGTGCCATACTGCTCAATCAAGCTCTCATTTCCATGGTTTTCACATTGGAAATCATCAGGGACAAGGTCTAATCCACATGAAACACAGAAACCAACTCTGCACTCAAGTTTGTATGGGGATGATATGAAACTTTTCATATGCCAGCTGTCCATCAACAGGCCATTAATCACCACTGTAGATCACACACTACTGAAAGCTGATATTGCCATGAATACCAGCTTATTGTACAATAACCAAGACATGAAGCTGCCACTATTTGATTCAACAATATGTGCAAAATTAAATAGTCACCAAAAGTTTCCTTTTTCACTCATTTTAATGTTTCAGGGATAGGTAGTAATTGGTTTATTAACAATGAAGTCTCTATGATTTGGGCAGTGATGGCTGGGGTGAAGCTAAGAAAGATGGTTTAACTGTAACTGAAATACACATATGTGGATATCTGGGTATCCAAATATGAAAGCTTTAAACTAGCTGCTAATGTATTTCTGATTTTTTTAAAAATGGTTTTATATGGGTATAGTTACATCATTTATTCAGATTAGACTGTAGATGGAGCTAGGTATACAAATGTAATAGGTTATAATATTATACATTACTAGAAAAAAGTTGTTTTTTTGCAGAAAGAAAGAAAGAAAGAAAGAAAGAAAGAAAGAAAGAAAGAAAGAAAGAAAGAAAGAAAGAAAGAAAGAAAGAAAGAAAGAAGCATTGGTAAGGTGCCCCATCAACAAAATCATTAACATTTATAACAGGCAGCAGATTTTTGACAGAAGCAACAGAAAATCTGTTAGTGAAGGAAGGGAAAAAATAAGCCTTAAACACCCAACTCAAGTTAAAATCCGGCCATAAAAATACAGAAAGGAAACCTGAATCAAAACCAAAATTTGAGTCACTCAAGAGAGACACTATTATAAATCTTAAATGACTCATCTGCTCACTACCCATACCTCACGCTATGTCATCTCCAAGGGAGAACCCCACTGTGACATCACTACACACCTACCAATTAATCAGAGGGGTGGGGGAAATGTCCAGACACATGGGGATGCCTGTGTCAGTGCCGCTTCAACTTTTTATGGCACTCCCTGCAGCCTTTGTATGCCCCACCCTCCCACTATTGAAAATCCCGACGGGAATTCGATACCCTGCTCCGATTCATACATTCCTTCGGCTCTGCATCGCCTACACCCAACCTCCTCCTCCCTCCCGATCAGCTGCTCAGCTCGCCCTCTCACACCCGGCTCGCAGACCCTTTCCCGCGGCCGGTGGCTCGCCAAGGGTGCGTTTGGGGAAGGGGGGTTTCGCTGCCGCTCAGGGCAGAGGCCAGGGGAAGGGCACCAGCTTCAGCGGGGCTTCGCTTTGGCAATGGGCATGTGCAGACACTGTGCACATGCCCATTAGGGCCGCATGAGGCCGGGCGGATTCTGCTGCTCCACCGGCAAAGCCCTCGCACAAGCCGCATCCTGAGAGAGCGGCAGAGCCAGACAGGGGGAGACCCACGCTCGCACTCACACGCGGCCAGACAGGGCGGGTGGAGGAATCGCCTAGACGTTTCTGGCTCCTGCTTTCTCCAGCGAGCGACTCCCCCGCTGCATGTGTTGGCCAAGCTAAAGGATCGCGTGATCCCAATGAAATACACAAAACTGTATCTCTGTGCTGATCCTGTGCCGGGAACAATGGGACCCGCGGCCGCCGGCGTGGGGCCCAGCCCCCGAAACGTGCTGCTAAGAGGATTTTTGGAGAGGTGAGGCTGGAAACTTTCCGGAGGAGCGTGAATGTACCAGTGACATGCCTGGCTCCCTCCTTCCCTGAGCGCCTGGTGATTTTCTGATTGGCAGCTTGTCCCTTGGAGGCTCACGGCGGCGCTGTCATGGGGCTGACATAAAGCGGTATCATCAGGTCCTCTTATTTCAAAGTGTGTGTGGTGGGGGGCGAGAGTCCTCTGCCTCGACCGACTCCGTTCTTCGTCATTTTGCTTTGCAACCGATCCGCTGTGACTTCTTCCAGCCAAGTTCCCCGCCCGACAGCTGCGGGAGGCGGTCAGCAATGCAACCCACCCGCTCCCGCGGCGGCCAGCCCCGGCAGCCAGGACACTAGGAGCCGCGGCTGAAGATGGGGCGAGGAGGCACCGCGGCGAGCCGCCGGCTGCCCTGAGGACTGACTAATCGTTTTCTGGGGGGCGGCAGGTGGGGAGGCAGAAGGGGGCGGGGGGTGGGGGCCGCCTGCGGAGCAACTTGTGGTGGAAAAGCAAGGAAGGCAACTGGCCCTGCGCTCCACGCGGGGCCACCTCCAGCCCCTCGGTGCCACGGGGCGCTGGTGTGACTCCCTCGCAAGCGGCGATTCCCCTCCGGCCAGCGCGCTGCTTTAAAGCCAGACGGCGCGGAGTGTGTGGCAGGGGGCGGGGGACTGGCCGCCCGCAATCCATTCAGCCCAGCCCGGCTCACACGGGGGATCTACAACCGAGCAGCCGCAGCCCTCCTCCTCCTCCCCCCGGCCCCCCACCGCAAAGGATCCGGCGTGTGCTGTGTGGGTCTCTGTGTGTGTGTGTGTGTGTATGAGGGGGGTTGTTGTTGTTGTTGTTGTTGTTGTGGCGAGCACGCCTCCCCTAGCCGCTCCATGAGGGGGAGTGGGCGCTCCGCTCTCCTCGCTGCCTGCGCGGGCTTGGAGACCAGGCGGCAACCAGCGGCCAGCCCCCGCCTCCCCGACAAACTCGGCTGTGCTCTGGCGACAGCCGCGGTGGGCTCGGGGCTTCTGGCGCTCGCCCGTGCTTCCCTTCGCCGCCCCAGCCCCGCTGCCCTTGGGTGTCTGCTCCCCGGGGCCGGCTGGCGGGTGGAAGTCAGACAATGAGGCGCTGGGAAACTCCTCTAGGGCACAGCCGCGTTCCGGGAGGCAGCGAGCCTTAGCAGCCCCCCCAGCGCACACACCCACCGAGCGCCTCGGCTCGGCCGGATTTTTTTTTTTTTTTTGCCCGGGTGTATTTCAGGCCGGAGGGGCAGCTCCCGTCTGCCTGGGCTCCCCCGATGATTTTGCCTCGGCTCCGGGAGAGCTTCAGATCGCACCTCGCCCTCCTGAGCTCCCTCTGCACTAGGATGTTGCGGCAGGTTTTGCACAGGGGGCTGAGGACGTCTTTTTCCAGACTCGGCCACTTCATTGCCAGTCACCCGGTGTTCTTCGCCTCCGCACCTGTGCTGATCTCGATTTTGCTGGGCGCCAGCTTCAGCAGGTACCAGATCGAGGAGAGCGTGGAGTATCTCCTGGCCCCCAAACACAGCCTGGCCAAGATCGAGAGGAACCTGGTGAACAGCCTTTTCCCGGTGAACCGCTCCAAACACCGGCTCTACTCTGACCTGCAGACCCCTGGGAGGTACGGCAGGGTCATCATCACATCCTTCAGGAAGGCGAACATGCTGGACCAACATCATACTGATCTGATCTTAAAGGTAAACCTCTGCTGTATTCCGAGTTATTCACCTCCTCCACACCTCATCTCTCTCTCCATCCCATCCCTCTTCTTTGAGCCAACCTTCCCCACCTTCCCAATCTGTGTTATAATAACTCAGACACTGTCCAGATACACATTTATGCCTCTTGGGGTATGCCCTACCTTCCATAGACACTGTGTGTCTTGTGAACACAGCTACTAAGTCACATCCCAGCAACAGTTGGGATGACTACTTATTTTAAAAATCAGAAATCTCCCTTATTTGTGGATGAAATAACCTAGATAACGCTGTGTATTTTGGTGAATAAGGAGGTCAGGGCACTTTGTTAAACAATTCTTCAAGCATTCTTTATTATTCTTACAGTCATGCCTGTGAGTTAAGTTCACTCTGAATTCAATAACTGTTTTTGAAGTTTGAGTACAAATCTGTAAACTGCTTGGGGGGGGGGTTGCTCTGTATGGATTGCCAGGTATGGACTGCCTGTGACTTTCGGGTACAGAATAGCTTGAAACCTCCATTTCTCTTGGAACCAAATTACATACCAGATTGATCATTTTTAACTGGTAGTATTTCCTCCTACACTCATCCTCACAAGCCTTTTTTGCGTTTTTTTTTTTAATAGAAAAAACAGCCTGGTTGTAAATTTGAGGCATTGTACAGTTTGTGATGTAGAGGATCAAGTTACATCAGGTTGCATCTTGTCATATAATTTATGTTGCATGGAATATGTAATCTGATGTAATGTGACATTTCATAATACAATTTAGCCTAACGTGTCAGAAATATGAATTTCTTTAATTTCATTATCTGGTCTAGACTGCAATAGTTGAGTAGGTTTTGGGGGGCAGGGAGGGAAAGTGGGATGGATGCAAAAATTGGGCTGCAAGAGGGTCGAGTTCTAGAAAGAAAGAAGAATCTCTGGAACATTTGGAAATATTCAAGGTGTGGCTCTTAGAATCTACACACTTTAGCATTAAACTGTCGGAGTACATGTTAACATTGTTCCCCTGTGGAAAGCATAAAGACTGTCAACACTTTTCTCTTTGCTGAATGTCAAACCATCAAAACACGCAAAAGATAATGTTAATGTGAACAGTAGGGAGTGTCTCTCCTAAAATGAGAAGGGAAGTAAAAAAAATATATTCTGACAGAGTTCTGGGAGATTTCATTCTTTTCACTAAACTAAATGAGTTTCAGTGGATTAATTTTTCTTATTTCAACTATAGTACTATTGCACTGATCCACCCAAGTATTTAATATTTTTCCTTTTTGTTGTTGACATATCAACAAACAGCAATCAGTAAATAGATTTAATGAATGTAGTCTCGGTAAGTCTAGTAACATTTCAGTGGTAAATAGGAAAACTCCAGAGAGGACAATTTTCATTCCTTCATTTTCCAATTTTTCTGAACTGCATTTGCATCCAGGATGTGCATATTCATTCAGTCACAGATTAAAAATTATAATGGATTTTTCCTCTGTAGTGCTATCTCTAGAAATCTGTAGTTTAATCAATAGAATAGTGACACACAAATAAATGTTACTTTGAATCTTTCCACAAGCAAACTTCTGCATTCGATTTATCATATCAGGGAGAAAGCTATAATTTAGAAAGTTCTGTCAGTTTTAAATGCTGCCTCTTTTTTTTTATAGCTGAAATGTTCCCACAAAATGATTATTTTTCACTTACTGAGATCATGATTAACCACGCTATTGTCATTTGACTCCATTTACTTATTGTTAATCTGACATCATCAAGCATATAAAATACATTTTTACAGAAAATACAAAATACATTTGTTCTAATTATTGGTCTGTTTGTGGGCAGACCCAGGCACAGATAGCAGCCTAAAGAACCCTGTAGATGGCACAGGAGATTGGTTATGAGCAGTGGGTCTAAACAGATCAAAATAGGAGGCGGAGCTCACAGCTCTTGCTCTTATGTGGTCATGCGGCATTGCATCGTCTTGTGGTGACAGGGCGCAGCAAGTGAAAGAGAATGAGAACTAGATGTAGGTTTTTATGCTGTACCTATCACCACTATATCTGAGCACCAAAAAGAACAAGAGCACAAATGTAATCTGAGGGGAGTTCATGTTTCCATGCAGTCCAAAAGCCAGCCAAACAAAGTACTGTGACTACATATAGTGTCAGGTTTCAGAGTAACAGCCGTGTTAGTCTGTATTCGTAAAAAGAAAAAGGAAAAGGAGTACTTGTGGCACCTTAGAGACTAACCAGTTTATTTGAGCATGAGCTTTCGTGAGCTACAGCTCACTTCATCGGATGCATCCGATGAAGTGAGCTGTAGCTCACGAAAGCTCATGCTCAAATAAACTGGTTAGTCTCTAAGGTGCCACAAGTACTCCTTTTCCTTTTTCTTTTTACATATAGTGTGTGTGATGGCGAGGTGCTTACCCTACCTGTTTTATAACCGCTGCCACATAGACATGATCAGGATAGAAAATGTGTTTAATAATATCCTGCATTTTAAAAGGTTAAGACATTTCAAAGAGAGAATTTGAACAAATCATTGTGCATTGTTTGTCTTTTCTTCTGTAGTGGAGGGGAAGTTGGCCTAGGGACAACAAGCTTTAGAGCAGTGGTTCTCAAGCAGGGGTACACGTACCTCTAGGGGTACACAGAGGTCTTCCAGGGGGTACATCAACTTATTTAGATATTTTCCTGGTTTTATAACAGATTACATAAAAAAACCATAGTAAAGTCAGCACAAACTAGAATTTTCATACAGACAAAATGAGAAAGTAAGCAATTTTTCAGTAATAGTGTGCTGTGACACTTTTGTATTTTTATGTCTAATTTTGTAAGCAAGTAGTTTTTAGGTGAGGTGAAACTTGGGTACCGCAAAACACATCAGACTCCTGAAAGTGTTACAGTACTCTGGAAAGTTTGAGAACCACTGCTTTAGAAGAGGCAGATAGGAGACTTCAGGATGGGACACCCTGTCTTCTCACATCAGTTGCTGCTGTTCCAGCTACTAGCTGAAGCACTGGGAGTCACAGAAACTCCCCAGCCAGGCACCAGCTGCTTCTGCTGCATCTCCTCCAGATTCCCCTACCTGCTTTCTCCTTCACCTCACCAGCCAAGGAGAAAGGGGAGAGCCTTGGAGTGCTAGTGTTCCCCCACTCGCAGAAGGAGAAGGAGAGCTCTCCCCCTGTTTTTAGCAGAAGAATGTGTGCTCCCACACAGTCACCCTGGTAATGATATGAAACATTTAGTCTGGTTGGAATCAGAATAAGGTTGATAGCACTAATACTTACCATCTAACAGCTTTTTGGTGGGCCTATCTAAAATGGTTTGGTGGTCTGTGTCCAGTTCCCAATGGACAGATGTCCACAGGGAAGCGGGGAGGGAGAAACTATCTTCATAACAGGTGCTGAAGGACACCTTGTTGGCAGTCTGGGAAGTGAGGTATGAAATGGAGAATAGAATGGAGTCTGAATCACCCTATCACTGGACCAGTTCAGACAATGCTGCCAAACCTAGAGACCCAGCCCCCTCCCCCCAGTGGGCATACTGAGTGTTAGTGTGGTGTAGGTGCTCACGCCTCAGAGCCAAGTACTGATGAGTATAGAAGCTACTACACATGTCCTAGCAGTTTTGTGATGATAACTAGTGCATTCTAGAGAATCAGGCCATCTTGCCCTGTATAACAGCCTGGCTTGGACACAATGCTGATTACCCTTTTCCTATTTAAGAGGAAGCCTCCATCCACTGTTCTCCTAACTCCCACCACAAACCAGTTCTAAACACACTGCTTGTTGCCTCCCCGAACTAGCACAGAAATTACAAAATAGCAACAAAATAGCTTTATGGGCCTGTGACATTCATGAAATGTCTCGTCCCTCTCACGTCACATTGAAATAGAGAGATAATGGTAGTAGGGCAGCACAGGAATTTTATAATTCCATTGCCTATGCTGTGCCTGTTCAATAGTTAAATACAGGGCACTGACATCCTGCATTGTCAATCCAGACCCTTTTTCTGTCCAAAATTCACTATTTTGTAGAGAGGAGAGAGAAATGTAATAAAAATATAACCAAATATATTGTTTTCACATCTGCACCTCAACACAGACCTGCAAGAAGAAAAAAATATTTGGATATTTGGTCCAGGTCATCATCCAAAAGTTCAGAGATCTTATGCAAAACTTCTCCCATTCTCTTTCATCTAGAAATGAAGCTGACAATACTGCAAGAGCTTCTTCTATTTTAGTATGGTATTTCCACTTTCAGAGGAAACCAGGAAAATTAAAGGCACACAAAATCTGCAAAAAACACTAGTCAGGCACTTTAAAAAAAAAAAGTTTGATTTAGATTCAGCTGGAGTTTGATGTCAATATCTGGGTCTTTTGTTTGAGCCTCTTTGCTCAGCCCTAGTCACAGTGAGCCCACTGTATTGCACATTAATTTTAAATTAATCTTTTTTTCTACTCTACCTCTATTATTATATTGATAAGAAACATTATAAGAATATTTTTGTTAAATTTAAAGTGGCTTAAAGTTAAGGTAAAAGAGTAATATGCCTGATAGCAAAAAAGGATTTTATATTCACAGTTGTGTATATACGGATAT
The DNA here is from genome assembly GCF_965152275.1 of Natator depressus. NCBI lineage: Eukaryota > Metazoa > Chordata > Testudines > Cheloniidae > Natator > Natator depressus. The sequence goes on from NC_134234.1 coordinate 140,834,368, forward strand.
AGAGATGTTGAGTTTTTGAGAACTACACTAACCTCACATTTTCAGCAGCAATGTTTATTTACCCCTTCTTTCACATAGCCTGCCATAGTGAGAGATAGATATTTAAGTAAATATCTAGATATATGTGGAGGTAAAAATTAGGATAAAATATTTATTTCTGAAATTCATAGCTCCTACTTATTAATAAACAGGTTAATTGCAGGGGTTTTGTACCATTGTACTCCCCCTTGTTATTTGGTTGTTGTTTCTTTAATAGGTTGTTATTTAATTATTTCATATGTCAGTAAATATCACATCTGCATATGGTAGATAATATTTTCTACGATTTCCTCATTCATATTCCGGATGGATAGTTTCTACAGATGGTGAAACTCATGGGGAAAATAATTCAGTTACGCTCCAATGTTTGCGTTATCTATAATCATTATCTTATAGATATACTGCAAGTATAGAAAACCATTTTCAAAAGTCAATGGGGGCTGCTGGTTGCTCAGCACTTCTGAAAATAAGGACCCCTAAGATTTTGGAGCGTAATTTTAGGTACCCATTTTTGACATCTTGGCCACCTCTTAGCTATAGTTAGTTTTACTAATACAAACACACATACAAATGTACAAGAAATATAGCTACGTGACACTGCATAGGTATGTATATAGCAGATTTTAACTATTTTGCTCAAAAGTTGAAAAACAGTTCTAACTGTGGCCAAACTGTGAAGTAAGCTGAAAATAAAGGGCCAAATCATGCCTTTAGGAAAAGGCTGCAGAAAGAAGGAAAGAATCCTCATGTAAGAGGAAAGTGTATGAAAGCAGTGGAAGTGCAAGACATTTGTCCTAACAGCACAATGTCATGAGGCTAAAATGTGCCTTATGCAAAAACCAAGTGGAATTAAGATATGCAGTTAAGATCTGGGCACAGCCAGGTGAGAAAGAAAAATACATAGGAACATGGTGCAAGAACAGCAAGGAAATACAAGTGCAGAAACATCAATGTCAGCATTAAGTTACAGTGACTTCTGTGTGTGAGATGATACAGGCTGTCAGGAGCAGATCTGTCTGTACCAGGAATCATAAAGTTCCCTGCTGCCTTTAATTCACACAGACCTCTAATTTACTCCCACACATGTGTGTCCCAGTATCCCTTTCTGCCACCATTTAACAATAGCTCCTCCAGCTACTCTTTGCCTTAAAGAGGTCCCCTCTGCACTTCTCCTTTGGCCCTTTGATGATTTTCAACAGCAGCCACTATCCCTTCCCTGGGACGGCAAAGATCATGGCACAACCTCAACAGCATGATGCCTCAGGAACTGAGTGGCTTCAAAGGCACAGAACTTTGAGTAATGCTCCTCTTCCAGTGGAGGAGATGACAGGGACCAAAGTTTGAACTAAAATGATCATTGATGACTTTACAGCTTGTGACAGACTCCTTTCCCAAACAGAAAGAGAGTTTTATTTGGGACATTTGCCCTCTATAAAGACACGTACCAAGTTGCCAGCCTACCTTAATAATGACTCAAGAATTAGAACAAAAATTGAGGGGTGACCTAAATCTTCCCATCTGAGTGTTAAAACTGCAGCATTTTATCTTAGCTGTAGCACAAATGTTCTTCTTTCAGATGCTCCAAACATGGATCTACCTTGGCTGTGCCCCATGTGCCTGTTGGAGCAACAGGATCTGAAACAGGGTAGCCAAAATGAATCGTGTTCAGCTCAATGTAGCACACATTCAGACTGAATTGTCATGACATTGGTTGAAATGAAGATCATATTGGGTACAGAAGCCTTTTTCCCTAGATTAGAAAAGAAAATTATGCATACAGTCTCCTTGGATATGCAGCCACTAGGAAAATGGATGGAAATATGTATACAGGAAAAGCACACATTCCTGCTAATATTCAATTGTTAATGCAAATAATATAGTAACTTAAGTAACTTTCTGTATTTTGAAAATCACTGAAGGATTTTAATTACATTGAAAATTGTTTAGTAGTTCTGTTCCCCTCATGTTTTGTGCAGATTACAAATAGTGCTGGTGAAAACATGACTTATTTAATTAATTGTAATGTCTCATTCAGAGACTTTACAGTCTGGGTGAACATATATATATATAGATACACACACATATATATATAAAAGTCCAGTATCCCATACTGTTTGTTTATTGCATATTCTCAAGTTACAGGTGAATTGCCGTTAGTCTTTAATGTTTACTTATGAACTGTTATGGTCTGTTGGTTTCATCCATCTGCTTTGTATGCAGATTACAAACGCATACTGGAAATTCTTGTGCAAGACACTGCTTTCCATCGCATTGGTGTACACTGTTACTCTAGACACACAAAAGTGAGGCTGAGAGTAGAATCTGGCCCATTATGAAATGTTTATGGCACAGTTACACATCTTTCCCCTTCATCCTTCATGTGTTCATGTTTTTATAATGAAGAACCCTTATTTAAAACATTGCTAAAGATTCAGGGCTCATTTCTGTCCACATTTGTACAATATGCAAGGTATTTCCCCCTGTAAATTAAGAGAGCTGTGTAAATCTGTTCTCTCACTTAATTCAGATGGATGCATTTCTCTTTACTGGGACAATTTTCTGAAAATATTCAATCAAAAAGCACTATGCAAAAATAGATGGAGATCATAGAAAAAGAGAAGAACTTTACAGTAGTTCAATAGAGGTTTTTTCCTCTTTTTCCTTTCCATTGGCACAAGTTACCCATAAAAATTACCAACAAAATAAACTAGACAAAGGCAACTTTAACTTAAAATGAAACCATAGGCTTAAGTAGCATTGCCAGCCGCAAGCATTCAGAAAATCATGAGATTGTAAACAATAATACATTTGGAGTTCTTTGTTTGCCTTCTGGGTTTTAAGCTTTGCTCGATAGCCAGGAAGGTATACGTTTTTTGGTTTTGTTTTTTTTAATGGAAGTTGATCTGATCAAATAACCTACATGACTTCAGGAGCTGGGGCTTTAAGAGAAACACCAAATATTGTGAGAATCACAATACACTTGCAAGAGTTGGCAACATGTAAGGTCATCTCCAATACTGACCATCAGATGCCCATTGATCCTGCAATTTAGAGACTAAACAAATTACAGTAAAAATATATATTTATGATATGGCATCACAAAGCTCAGACTCTCATAACAACATATGTCCCTATTTTTGTCAAATTACTCATTTTAGGAGGAAAATATTTCCATCTAACTAATTTTATTTAGCTAGCTATTTCTCTACGATAGGTCAAGTGACACAGCATAATCCAGTGTGACGCCATGTGTTGTCACCCATAAAATATTATACCTCATAATTTGAAAACAAAACCAAAAACAAGTACATTTTTGAAACCCGGACAGCAAGCTGCAAGCATTGTGTGAATCAGGTAAAGCACAGTTCACGCATTACCACTATCCAAATTATGTCTGGCTAGTTTTAGACATGCTTAGTTTTAATAATCTGACTCCATTAAAGTCAGAGTCTCTTTAATGGGAGTAGAATTAGGCCATAAGATTCCAGTTGATTTTTGGTAACTCATTTGCCTGGAAGTAAATTTATACGATTAACCACAGAGTCTTAAAAACTGTAACAGACACGGGACTATCTGTGGTTCTTCAGCTGCTTTCTCTGTGCTGTTCAGCCATGGCTTTGATCACAGTACCATGTTGTATAGCATGGTTTTACAGGATTTCTTGGAATGCATCATTTTGCAAATGAATCAGCAGTTTCAACCCTTTCATCTGGAATATAATTTGTTTACTTTAAAGGGACATTGCTAACTTGAATTTTTATAATATGTCTTTTGATAGAGCCCCATTTACATAGTATGTGCAGACTTCTAAATCAGAAAGTTCCTTTTTTAAAAGGGGAGGAGGATTTTTCCCCTTTCTGAGTTTAAAAGGGCCTTCTGAATGGGCATAAGAGCAAAAACAAACTGTCTCCTTTGTCCTGAGCATGCCCCTGACTGCTGCCTCTTTACTTTCAGTTCCAGGGTTGCTGTTACTGATGCTACTGGTTAATGCCCTCTAGCAGTTCCTGGAGAAGGACTTCACCATCATCAGAACAGTGAAACTGACTGTAGAGAAAGGTCCTTATTCTCAGTTTCTCCATTCCTGCACTTGAGGCAGATATGGGGGGACTGGGAGCCAAACGTTACTTTAAACTACCTTTGCATTTCCCATATTTGGAGCTATGCAAGGATCTAGATGATCACAGTGGTCCCTTCTGGCCTTGGAATCTATGAATTCGTGCCCTGCCCACCCCAACCCCTGCCCTAATGTAAGTTATAGCAGCCTTACATTCTATTTCCCTTTGACCTCCTATAGGTCTTGGGAAGCAGAAAAGTGGGGGGACTGGGAATGTGAATTTTAGTTGACAATGCCCCTCAAGAAAACTTGAAGGGTGTCAATTATTATTTAATTCATGACAGGTGCACTTTCAGATACAAGAGCAAAACCAGCATGCTATCATGGCTGAAGTGATACTATAGAATTCTCATGTGCAGTGCTTTGCTGCACCAGCGATATGCTGGGTTCTAAAGTTATACCGTTAGTGAACTGAGAAACCTGTACGCCATGATGAACCATCACCACTTGCCCTTTGAGGATCTCGGATAAAAAATATTTGTGCAGATTATATTCATATTACTTCAATTCTCCCTTTCTAGGTATAAGACTATTAGGGATGGGAAAACTGATTAGGAATAAATAAGACTGTCTGACCCGTCCTTACTCCAAGCTTCGAATGTCACATCTTTTTAAATCCTTATTACTCACCATTAAACTACTTTGCAATGTCTAAATGTATCCTCATGCTGTCCCAATTAAACAGTAGTCACAACTATTCACTAAACTAAACACTTTCCCGAAGGGATGTCATAATATACCTTGTTCAAATGAAGTTGTATATAGTGTAATCATTTAACTTCATAGCACCTTTCAGCACAAACCATTTTACATATTCTGTATCCTACAAAAGAAAGAGTTTGGATTTCTGCTCTAAATGAAAAATTCAATGCAAATCTAACAATCAAGTTCCTAAAATGCCTTCATATAAGGAGAGCCATGGAACTACAACTGTCTCTGGGAAAGAGGGAAGTAGCCAACTGACACACAGGCTGATGGATCAGCGTGGAGAGGTAGATATTCTATGATGCTGTTGCACCAAACCAAATTCTTCCCGAGTGTTCCTTAGTATTCACACACAAGCAAGAGTGGTTTAGTTTCTAAGATCTGGTCTGAAAACAGCATGTATTAAACTGCAGGGTACTGAATGTATCTGCTTCCAGGATGAAGGTGTGAGTCAACCTTCTTTATGGCTGAAACAGTGCTCAGTGCATGTAGAGGGTGGGGAGGATATGAAGGGAAAGGTGGTTTTACACCACTTTTCCACCCATCTCTGATTCTTGGCCAGGGGTCAATTTGGCTCTCGGCACAATTTAGAGCAGCCTCAGCGCTGCTCTAAATCGCACCATCTTGTAACAACCTTCAAGGGCTGTTATACTATCCAGGGATTGCCAGAGCACAGTGCATTCTGGTTGCTCCCCTTCGTTCCCTGATGCATCCCTGGAATGTTCACTATGCTGGCAGAGTGGGGAAGCCCAATAGCCATCTCCAGGTTACTTGAGCCTTCTCCTAGGTCAGAAGATATCCCGTCTGTCTGGCTAAGCCAGTATTATAGCCCATTTGCTCTGCCAGTACGCAGAAAAAAGACCACACTACATGATATGATCTGGTCTCTGAATCAGAAATGATGGCCTCCAGGGAGAATGAGTATTTCAAATACCATGTTTAGCTACTAGCTTTTTAGTAAAGATAAACAGAATTGTTGGCAGTACAAATTATTTTCTAACCTAAATAAGAAAAGGTTTCGGACACACAAGAAAAGGAAATACAGCAGAGTTGAGGCAAAATAGGTAAGTAGAGTAAATAATATATATTTTAAATTATATATAATATATATTATTTTAATATAGATTTTAAAATAATATATATTATTTTTAAAAATTATATCATTGTTTGGGGGGGTTAAATTGCAGCATCCTACTCTGTGCATCCTTCCTCAAAGAGATCAGTTGCTAATCTAATTCAGGCAGCAGATAATTCCATTTTAAAAAATATTTTATTCTTGTCAGCTACACGTCTATAAATGGCATTTGTTTTTACAAATATAGTTGATGAAATATACTTATTGGCTGCTACCATAAAAACTCTAAACAGATATCTACATTTGATTTCAGGACACTTCCCTAACACCATGAAGTTGAAGGATATATCCCTGAAATAACTGTTGCATTAGTTTTCAAACAGAACAGAAGCCTTTCAACTTGGGACAGTCTCAGAAGACAGGAAGATGACCCATTACCTCCAGCATTTTCCTGTGAAGTCGTCTATTTTGTTTTGCAGGACTGTTGTGCAAAAATCTTTAATCACAAATTCCTATCTGTAATCTCTCCATGAGGGAGAACTTAGCCTGCATACTCTGGTTAACATTATATCCTTCCAATCCTCTGGAGAGGTTTGTTGGTTCATTTCCTTTTCCCAACCTAGCTTCACATTGTCAGTATTGCGCTATAATTTTACAGAAAATAAAGCTACTCAAATGCAAGTGAAACAAGCCACATAATTGCAAGACAAACAAGTTCAACGGGCAGGAATTTTGTTTCTTCTTACACATATTGTTTATATCATCATAAGAATTGGAGACAATTTCAACTAGATTTATCCCAATAGTGGACTATGTAAGATAATTACAAGATAATCGGATCACTTGTAAAATAAATAATACATAGTATGCACGTTTTTCTACAAATATGGTGAAATTCTGGCTACACTGAACCCACTGTGTTTAGACAGCTAATCCATCTCCACCAACAGAGCCTGCAAGCTCCATTGTTATTGTGGGTAGCTTCTCTCATTTTCTTTTTCAATTACAGTTTTCTTCTACAGAAAACATGTGTGCTAAATATTGCTTGAATTCAGTCCCTTCACTGTCTGTATAAACTGAGAATCCCCCGGGATTCTGTGGATGGCAGCAAATGTAATATAAAGAGGAAAGGATTTTTTTCTTCCCTAGGACAGTGCTCTCTGTCCTGCCAGGCAGCAGGTCAGATTATAATTACTCATCATTTAAAAAAAATTAGAGACATTTCTAATTCAATCTCCCAACTCATCAGTAAATGTGTGTTAATATCCCTGTTTTACAGATGAGGAAACAAGAGACTTTCCTGACACCAAAGAATCAGGAGAACCAAGATCTTTTGATTTACTGGCAAACCCCTGCACTTTACAAGCAAATCATTGAGCTTTTCCATATGTCAGTTTTCCTGTCTTTAAAGTTGACCTAATTAGAACACTTTGCACCTACAGAGGGCTTTTCCATCTATAGATCTCAAAAACGGCAAATGTGGTCAAGCAAACATGAGTAGACAGCTTTTATAGGCTATACACACACAAGCACTTAGACTGGATCCTTTTTTTCTAAGAGGAACTGTGCTCAAGTGAATGAGACATGAGTCTATAATCTATTTCTGTTCACAGCTCTGCCACACACCAAGTGATCCTGGTCAAGTTAAGTCAGCTTTGTGCCTCAATTAACCCATCTGAAAAATGTCAAAGATATTGTTGGCCTTCTGCAAGGAGTGTTGTGAGCCTTCACAAAACAGGGATTGGGAAGTACATTGAATTATTAAAACCAGTCAGAAAAAGGGATGGAAATTGAATTTGGGATATTCTGGCTCCCAGCCCCATGTTTACTCCCCTACACTTTGAGAAGGCAAGGGGTCCCTTTGACTAGATTCCATGTTTCCCTGAAGCATTTTCAAAGCAGTCTTGGTCATTTCAGAGTAATTCAGGGGCCTATGGAGTGTAGCACTTTGAGCTAGATCCCCAGGTGAGCCAGAGCAGTGCACCAGGAGAGGAAGGGAAGGACACCTTCCTACCTTTCTGATTTTGAAAGCTGCCAAAGGCCAAGCCAGCTCCTGGTTCAAGTTAGAGCAACCTCAGCACTTTTCTAACTTGCACCAGCCGATGATGGCCCTCAAGGGGTTGCTCCATCAGCCAGGATGGTCGGAGTACATGACATTCTAGCCCAAGCCATTCCCATACCCTGTGTAAAGAGTGGCTATCATATGGCTGGCTTTTCATGGAATCTTGCCTCCTTACGGCAGGTTTAAGTACCCTTTGCACCACTACAGCAGCACAAAGAGGACTTTACTCGTCCTGAGGATCTGCCTCTATAAGTTTATCAGGGTACCATATGCAAAATAAACAATATAGTTTGCAAAGACTCCTAACACTGCCAAGTTAAAACATTTTTTCACCAGAATACTGAATGGGCCTTCACTGTACTTAAGGCTATTCCCCTGCCAAATTTCAACCTTCTAACTCCACCTGATTTAGCTGGAAGCTGATTCAAAAGAAGTCACAAGATTTTATTTTATTTTTCCCATGGGGACAGTGCAATTTTCCCACTCTTTTCCTCTTTCAAAAATAACAGCCTTTTTTGCTCACATTTTCCAGAACAATTCACTTTTGGTCAGAGATTAACCATAGAAAATTTCAGCCTAAACAGTATGCTTCAGAAGAATACAAGCACCTCTGAAAAGGAGCTGGGATACAACTGTAACGTAGCAGGCCCCAACCAGCAGCTCCTAAAATAAAAGGTTTTGCCAGCTAATATGTTCTTCCAGGAGGCTCTAACATCTAACTTTAGCCTCCCTCATCATCTCAACTCTTTGCTGTAGTTTGGGTGGATAGGACTACAATTTAATTAATGCCAGATAGTTTGGTCCTGCTATCCTGACAATCCTGGCACATAGGACATGCAGCTGTGATCTTTCCTTTGTCCTGAGAGAGAGTTAACTCTCCCACTACCAGTCAACAGGGTCTACTACACCTCACCCTAGTGGCACATTGAAATGACCTGTCATGTTGCTTTTCTGTACTGCATTCCTGATAGTTGTCTGATGCAGTGGTCATTTAGCAATCCTGATTATTATTACATTGCCATAATGTGGCTGGTCTGTAGCTGTGCGTTTTGCTTCACTTGGAAATGAAGCATTCTAGTTTATTGGAATGATATTTTGTTTTGTTTTGGGAGAGGGTGAACAGCAGATGCACCTAACATTTATAGAAGTCAAAACATAATTGAGTTATGAGTAAAGGAAATTGGGGGAAAATATCAGTACTTTAATGCATGTTTTGCATTTTTATAATGTGCTTATTATTAATATTGTAGCAATTAGAAATTTTTTTTGCCTAGAGTAAATAGGAAATGGACTGAGATGACAAAGCTGCTGTCATTCTGCCTGCTATGGTGCACAATTAACTGATGAATAATATGTGTGATTTTTCTCCTCCTTACAGTTGCACTCAGCTGTGACCAGGATCCAAGTACAAAGACCTGGTTTCAATTACACATTTGCCCATATATGTATCCTGAATAATGACAAGACTTGCATAGTGGATGACATAGTGCATGTATTGGAGGAGCTAAAGTCTGCTCGATCTTCTAATCGAACTAATTTTGTTATCACATATCCAATCACTCACTTAAAGGATGGCAGGGAAGTGTATAACGGGCACCAGCTTGGCGGGGTTACCGTGCACAGCAAAGATCGGGTGAAGTCTGCAGAAGCCATCCAGCTCACCTACTACTTGCAGGCGATCAACTCTCTGAATGACATGGTAGCAGAAAAGTGGGAATCCATCTTTCGTGACACTGTCGAACTTTTCCAGAAATCCAACAGGAAAGTCAAAATGTATCCCTTCACTTCGTCTTCGCTGAGGGAGGATTTCCAAAAGACGAGCAGGGTGTCAGAACGTTACCTGACCACAAGCCTGGTCCTTGTGGTCACTTTGGCCATACTCTGCTGTTCCATGCAGGATTGTGTCCGCAGCAAACCTTGGCTTGGCCTTTTAGGATTGTTAACGGTGAGCTTAGCCACACTGACTGCAGCTGGAATCATCAATCTGACTGGTGGGAAATACAATTCCACCTTCCTGGGAATTCCCTTCATCATGTTAGGTAATTATCTCATTCTATTTTTTGGTGGGGGTTTCTGGTTCTTTGACATATTTCAGCAGAAAAGAAGCCAAGTAACACTGCATGAATCCCAGTACCCATTCACTGTGACACTGCAGTGTACTCCTCCTCATCATGAATTCATCTGGTATTTGTAATAATAATGCTTATGGACATTAAAAAAAAAGGCTCCACAGGGACTCGGTTGTTCTGTAGCACCATTTGGTATGACATTCTGCTCATGTGGCAGATAGAGACAAGTTTGTGCTAGTGAAGTATATTATGCAAGAGAGGGGAACCAACAGCAGCTTCTCTGTGGAAATTTGATTATGTTTTTTGGTACTCAGCTTTATAAGGAAACCTTTGCACAGGACCCTTTTGTGAAATTAAAATATCAGCTGCCTTGGTAAATAAAAGGGGCACTTTTCATTTACAGAACAATAACTGTATCCCCTTGAGTATACACTGTTGTTTTATCATGGGCTTATGTTTTAATCAGTCTGTTTAGGGAATAAATGCAGTAGTAGGCAGTTTTTTGTGGCATTTCACTTGAAAAAAGTGAATTTGCCAAGGCAGTTTAAGTAGCAATATGCCCTGTCTCTTGCTGACCAGGCCAGCTCACACCATTCAGCATCAAGCCCTGCAAATGATTAAAGTATTGACAGACAATGAAGATTGTCCTGTGCAGACCTGGTGGCTGGTGGCGTTAAAACAGAGATTTCTGTCTGTCTCTATTTTTATACTCCACTCACGCACCATAATTTTTTGGGTATCAAGACTAGGAGAGTCAGATTGTACCTGATCTGAAGTCAGTGGAAAGACTTTTATTGACTTCAAGGGTCTTTTGATTAGGCACATTTTGAGGAAACTTGGCACTAAATCAGAGCAGGCAGAGGACTTCACTAGTGGACATAAAAAAGATAGCTGGAAAGCTCATTCTGTTTGCTTTTGCATTTAGTTCATGAATGGTAAACACTTTGTACACTGCAGGTGTCTGATGTGTCCTCGTTCGCAACATTATTAATTTGTGAAGAATACCACATGCATTGATTTGATAGTTTTCCCAGCTGAAAATCAGTGTGCAGTACTACACATTTTCAGCACAAGTGAATCTCCAATTACTAAGTCACATCATGTAGTGATGTTACATGTTTCAGTAGGATTGTTTTATATTCAAAACTAGGCCTACTATGATGTGCATATAATATACTTGTGCTCCTGACATGTTTAATTGAAAGGATGTTACATTTTATAAAGCAGCCATTTAGGTGCAGAATATACGTAGTGAAAAGTAAGTAAACAGAAAGCAGACCCTCAAATGTCACATCAGAGGCAGCATGTAATTCTGATTTTCAAATCACATCCAAAAAATTAAAATAAAATGTAACATGATCAAAAGGAAATATCTTGCAGGAATTTTCAGTCACAGGGAGGCTAGCCATCTGCCCTGTTTTCATACATTTGACTTCATGTAATGTAAAAACGCCTTGATCAAACTAAGGAGATTATGCAAAATATCCTGTTTTTCTGTGTGTGTTATAAAGAGAATATTCACTGCAAAAATTAAATCTAAAAGTCCATCCATACAAAAGAAACTATTTTGCATGGAGTGACTTTGAAATATGAAATGTTAGCTAGATTAAGGGATCAAATCTCACTCTGCTTGAAGACAACCTTTCACATCTTTAATTCATTGGCAATGAATATGCTGCAATATGCACTTCTTGAGCGGGGGAGAAGGGGCAAAAAGTTAACTATGGTAAATTTGCATGCAGTGTTGTTGTAGCCAAGTTGGTCACAGGATATTTGAGAGATAAGGTGGGTGAGCTAATATAGTTTTACTCCAGATCTCCTCTGATTGCCAAACACTATAGACCAACATTATTTTTTAATTCAAGTGTATTACTCTTTTTTTAGGAGTGAGTTTCTAGCAAGTAATTAAACTCTAAATAACTGTCAGAACCTAATAGCCCATTTCACTTGAATCCTCCATATACTTTGCATGGATTAATATAAACTCCTAAAAATCAGACATGGACATGAAGGACAGATGTACATTTTTTAATGAGAACTGGTTTAATCAAGTGGACAATTGGAAACACAATTTTTTTTCTTCTGACAGCAAAGTGAAGCAGGACATAGAATGATTCTGAACAGATTTCAACAAATATTTCACATATATACATTTAAAATATAAAGTCTCCCTTTAGGTAACTGAAGGCTAGAGGTTCAATCTAACATTGATTGTAGTCAGTGGAGATACTCTCAGTTAACTTCAGCGAGGACTAGATCAGACCCTAGATTTACTAACCTTCAGAGAATATAGAATTTCTGATCTGTGGTTTAGTGTAGTAGCTACTACTTACCCATGTTTTCTTAGCTGAACATGGGCTCCCAGAGTAACACAGTGGCCTAAAGAATGAGTGCGATCCTGGGATGCATAAACAGGGGAATCTCAAATAGGAGCAGAGAAGTTATTTTACCTCTGTATTTGGCACTGGTGAAATACAGTGTTTAGTTCTGGTGCCCACAATTCAAGAAAGATGTTGGGAAATTAGAGAGGGTTTTGGAGAGCCACGAGAATGATTCAAGGATTAGAAAACATGCCTTACAGTGATAGAGCTCAATCAATTTATTTTAACAAAGAGAAAGAAGGCTAAGGGGTGACTTGATTACAGTCTCTAAGTAGCTACATGGAGAGCAAATATTTAATAATGGGCTCTTCAATCTAGGAGAGAAAGGTGTAACATGATCCAATGACTGGAAATTGAAGCTAGAGAAATTCAGACTGGAAATAAGGTGTAATTTTTTAAAAGTGAGGGAACTAACCATTGGAACAATTTACCATGGGTCATGGTATATTCTCCATCACTGACAGTTTTTAAATCAAGATTGGATATTTTTCTAAAAGATCTACCCTAAGAATTATTTTGGGGAAGTTCTGTGGCCCGTCATATACAGGAGGTCAGACTAGATGATCACAGTGGTCCCTTCTGGCCTTGGAATCTATGAATCCATGATCTCATGACTACAAGCAAAAAGTTGACCGAAAAAATACTTATTCCTGATACAAATCCTGATCTTACACAGATGCCACTATGCCACCACTGTGATCAACTACAGCTGGTCAAATAATATTTCTCAAATAATTTATTCATAACATTTCACAATATTTGTCCAGTTATTCACTGAATGTTTTTAGATGATTTGCCCAGTTACATACAGCCAGACTGATAATTCAGGTTTCAGAGGGCTAGCCGTGTTAGTCTGGATCAGAAAAACAATGAGGAATCCTTGTGGCACCTTAGAGACTAACAAATTTATTTGGGCATAAGCTTTCATGGGCTACAGCTCACTTCATCAGATGCATGGAGTGGAAAATACAGTAGGCAGGTATAAAAATACAGCACATGAAAAGATGGGAGTTGCCTTCTAAGGTGCCACAAGGATTCCTCGTTGTTTTTACCGATAAATCAGGCAATATATTTGCAAAACAAAGTATTCAATTAATTGTGTACTATTTTTAATAGCTTATTGACAAATCCTTCTCTTAATTATTTACCTTGTGTCTGCCTCAACCCCTCCAACAGTGAACAATCTGTAGTGCAGAAAAGGTAGCTTCAGTTTCTGTATTTATTGAATTCTTTGCCTCACTAAGTCTTGATTATGGTGGCTTTTATGTTGTGGACAGGCTTCTGTACCACAATTAGGATTCATCAATGCTTATTAAAACAAAGCAGAAATCAAATAAAGTCGTTGAAACAAACAGGCTTCTGAGATATGCTATTCAGTGAGCTTCAGCACTAGTCAGAAGTACAGCAGGAGCCTCTCCACCTGGTCCCAAAAGGGCAAGATTCTACTCTCACCCCCATATACGAATGAGGTTTTAGGCACAGGGAGGACAGGAAGAGCTGCAAAGATTGGAATCTTATATGGCTCTGACGAGTGCTGTAACAGCCATTGAGCTAAATATGGGAATTTTTGCAACAATCTTTGTTTTCACTGTGAACATTTTGCACAGCTCTCGGTTAAATAACTGCTTCTTGGAACAGCTAGTCCTGGAACCCACAAGAGGAGAGGCAGTTCTTGATTTAGTCCTAAGTGGAGCACAGGATCAGGTCCAAGAGGTGAATATAGCTGGACCGCTTGGTAATAGTGACCATAATATAATTAAATGTAACATCCCTGTGGTGGGGAAAACACCATGGTAGCCCAACACTGTAGCATTTAATTTCAGAAAGGGGAACTACACAAAAATGAGAAGGTTAGTTAAACAGAGATTAAAAGGTACAACGTCAAAAGTGAAATCCCTGCAAGCTGCATGGAAACTTTTTAAAGACACCATAATAGAGGCTCAATTTAAATGTACACCCTAAATTAAAAAACATAGTAAGAGAATCAAAAAAGAGCCACTGTGGCTAAACAACAAAGTAAAAGAAGTACTGAGAGGCACAAAGGCATCTTTTAAAATGTGGAAGTTAAATCCTAGTGAGGAAAATAGAAAGGAGCATAAACTCTGGCAAATGCAGTGTAAAAATACAATTAGGAAGGACAAAAAAGAATTTGAAGTACAGCTAGCCAAAGACTCAAAAAGTAATAGGAAAAATTTTTTAAGTACACCAGAAGCAAGGAACCCTGCTAAACAACCACTGGAGCCACTGGACGATCGAGATGCTAAAGGAACACTCAAGGACGATAAGGCCATTGCAGAGAAACTAAATGAATTCTTTGCATCAGTCTTCACAGCTGAGTATGTGAGGGAGATTCCCAAACCTGAGTCATTTTTTTTAGGTGACAAATCTGAGGAACTGTCCCAGATTGAGGTGTCATTAGAGGAGATTTTGGAACAAATTGATAAACTAAACAGTAATAAGTCACCAGGACCAGATGATATTCACCCAAGAGTTCTGAAGGAACTCAAATGTGAAATTGCAGAACTACTAACTGTGGTCTGTAACCCAGCTTCTGTACCAAATGACTGGAGGATAGCTAATGTAACGCTAATTTTTAAAAAGGGCTCCAGAGGTGATCCTGGCAATTACAGGTCAGTAAGCCTGACTTCAGTACCGGGCAAACTGTTTGGTTGAAACTATAGTAAAGAACAAAATTGTCAGACACGTAGATGAACATAATTTGTTGGGGAAGAGTCAACATGGTTTTTGTAAACGGAAATCATGCCTCACCAATCTACTAGAATCCTTTGAGGGGGTCCACAAGCATGTGGACAAGGGGGATCCAGTGGATATAGTATACTTAGAATTTCAGAAAGCCTTTGATACGGTCCCTCACCAAAGGCTCTTAAGCAAAGTAAGCTGTCCTGGGATAAGAGGGATGGTCCTCTCGTTGATTGGTAACTGGTTAAAAGATAGGAAACAAAGGGTACGAATAAATAGTCAGTTTTCAGAATGGAGAGAGGTAAATAGTGGTGTCCCCCAGGGGTCTGTACTCTGCCCAGTCCTATTTAACATATTTACGAATGATCTGGAAAAAGGGGTAAACAGTGAGGTGGCAAAATTTGCAGATGATACAAAACTACTCAAGATAGTTAAGTCCCAGGCAGGCTGCAAAGAGTTACAAGAGGATCTCAAAACTGGGTGACTGGACAACAAAATGGCAAATGAAATTCAGTGTTGATAAATGGAAAGTAATGCACATTAGAAAATATAATCCCAACTATACATATAAAATGATGGGGTCTAAATTAGCTGTTACTATTCAAGAAAGAGATCTTGGAGTCACTGTGGATAGTTCTCTGAAAACATCCACTCAATGTGCAGCAGCAGTCAAAAAAGCGAACAGACTGTTGGGAATCATTAAGAAAGGGATAGAGAATAAGACAGGAAATGTCATATTGCCTCTATATAAATCCATGGTACGCCCACATCTTGAATACTGCGTGCAAATGTGGTCGCCCCATCTCAAAAAAGATATATTAGAATTAGAAAAGGTTCAAAAAAGGGCAAAAAAATTATTAGGGGTATGGAACGGCCGCTCTATGAGGAGAGATTAATAAAATTGGGACTTTTCAGCTTGGAAAAGAGATGACTAAGTGGGTATAGATAAGAGGTCTATAAAATCATGACTGGTATGGAGAAAGTAAATCAGGAAGTGTTACTTACTCTTCTCATAACACAAGAACTAGGGGTCACCAAATGAAATTAATAGGCAGCAGGTTTAAAACAAATAAAATGAAATATTTTTTCACACAACGCACAGTCAACCTGTGGAACTCCTTGCCAGAGAATGTTGTGAAGGCCAAGACTATAACAGGGTTGAAAAAGAACTAGATAGAGATGGGACAAGGGGCTATATGAAGTCAAGAGAAGGAAAATGGGGAATTAAGTTGATGACCAGATTGACGTGAGCATTGTGAGCAGGAGAAGGGAAATGTGGGGTTAAAAAAGCGGGGTAGGAACTGGCTGTGTTTGAGGGAGAGAGGGACAAGGGCAGAATGTGAAAGTGAAAAATGGAAATGAAAGGAACTCTAAAGGTCTAAAGATGTTCAAGCCTGTGTGTAACTAAACAAAACCATGAAAATGTGAAGAGCAGTGGAGGTTCACGTTGCCCTTCCCAGCATAATTGGAAATACCAAGTGCAATTTCCTGCACTTTGGAAGATTTTAGACCAAGATTTGAACAAACAAGTAGTCTACCTGCCATTTCTCTGGAACTCTGAAGTAAACTACTAGTGGTAAACTGCATTCTCTTAAAATGTAACCATGCTCAAAAATATCCCAGGCTCTAAAAGCACTCATCATATTCTTCATCAGACACAAAAAATATTCATATATTCTTTTAAAATCCTGTGTCAACATTAATTTCACATACAAAAACATTAGTGTCCCATACCAAGTTCCTGAACAGCGCTCCCAAATTTCCTTCATTCCACATTTAAAGGTACAATACACACAAATGTTTGACTTTGTAGAGTATTTTGCCACCAATCTTTGTCATAAATTAATAAAAATGAGAAGCTTACTGTGTCTCCCTTGTTTTTATTCTTTTCACTCAGCTTTCTTTCCTTCTCTATCAGCCTGTCTCTCTTCCATGTCTTTTTCTCCTGAGGAGAACTTTATCTCCCCTCTAAATGTGTCTCCCCAAGTTTCTGTCCCTCCACCTCTTCCCCTTCCATCTCATTCATTCCTGTTCTCACTTTCCCACAATCTTCACTCCCACATCCCTTTACCCTTCTGAGGTTTGTTTTCCCTTGCTTCCATTCTGCTCTCTGTATCCTGTTTACTGTCTCTCCATGTTCTGTCTTCCAGCTCCCACTTCAACCCTATATTCTGATTTCTCTCCCTAAGCTTCCCTCATCATTTTTGCTGTTTTTCTCTGCCTTTGCTTAGGCTCCCATCTCTTTCTTGACTTCATCTTCCATTTCTTTCCCATTCTCCACCAGCTCAGTCATCTGCCCCCAATCTAACTTCAACAAACCCCAGCCTAAACAATCCATCCCCTGCCTCCTAAACTTCTAAGATTGCTACTCTTCCCACAATCCGTACCCTTTCCCCTCATCTCTCCAGTGAACGCTCTGGCCCTGAACAGTTCTTTGCCCTGATCCATCTTCTGCCCCTACTACATCTCTGAATACAATATCTGCCTCCTCAGACCCCTAATCAGTTCCCCAGCCTGTCCTCTGCCCATCCCACCCCTGCTTATCCCCAATGCATTTTCTGCCCACAAAAGTCCGTTCTGTTCTTCATCAATCCATCCTCTGAACCCCTCAGTCCCTCCTTTGCTCTTCCAATCCAATCTGATCCAACTGCATTCTGTCTCCAATTGATTTTTCTGCTTCTCTCACCTCCCTGCTCCCTAATCAATTGATTCCCTACCTACCCCAATCATATTCCTCTTCTCAATCCATCCTTTTCCCCTCACTCACTTTAACAAATTCTCAGACTTCCAATCCATCTTCCGCAGTCCCGCCCCATCAGTCCTGGAGCAATATTTCTAGTCCTTTGATTAGATGAGCATAAATCCCCCCCACAGCCATGCCTGTCCCCCCGCCCGTCCCCCCGATCTCAACCTATACTTTGTCCCCACAGATCTCCAAACAAATTCATCCTCTACCCCCAAACCCACTGGCAATTGATCACCCATCTTCCCCAAACAACTGCTGCTCTCCCTCCCTCCATTCTGCCTCCAGTCCATTGAGGAAAGCAAAGGAGGCATTAACATTTGAAAAAAATGTATTTAAAAATACAAATAGTTCCCAAACATTTTATGCCATGTTCTCCCAGCTCTCTTCAAGTGCAAAGAAAATACATAGCTTACAAACTGGGGTGAGATCCACAGCAAATATTAGTGTAGCAAGAACTGTGTTTTCCCCTATAAAAGGTCAGGAAGCAAAAGTATGTTGTACTCAGATACATATCCTTGTCCCAAGTGAAACATATCAGAGATGGTTCAGCATGGGTATAGGCATCAATTTAGGAATACAACCTCCGTTTGCCAGAAGCTGGGAATGAGTCACAGGGGATGGATCACTTGATGACTACCTGTTCTGTTGATTCCCTCTGGGACACCTGGCATTGGCCACTGTTGGAAGACAGGATACTGGGCTAGATGGACCTTTGGTCTGACCCAGTGTGTCCATTCTTATGTTCTTAAAGGTGTTCCTTGCAAAAAAAAATTCTTTTTAAAAAAATCAGTGAACCAAATTCTAATCTGTTACATCTGTGCAACCCCAGCAGCTTCCATGACTTGCCTGAATGTAAGTGGGAGCAGAATATGGCTGAATAATTTAAACATTATGGCCCCAAATCATCAGCACACTTAAGCATGGGCATAAATGCTTTGATAAACAGGAATATAATTATTTAAATGCTTGAAGTTAGATACTTGAATAATACTTTGCTAAATCAGGGCCTATACACTTTTAGCCTCCAGAAGTATGTAATGACAAATCAAATTCTTCATAATTATATTAAACAAATTATATAGGTGGGCATGAACTGCAAAGCAGAGATCCAGATTTTGATTTACCATAGCCTCCCCAACCAAAGTTTTGGGGTGTTTGTTATCTGGGCCCAGGCCAAAGTGTTGTATCAAAATACCGTGGATCACCATATCTAGTAAGTGTCATTTAATGATTCCTGATACTTAAAAGTATATCCACTTCCTCAAAAGCACTGTGTGTTACATATCAAACCATTTAAAAATAAGCTGTGCTCATGAGACAGTCTACATGTTATTTCATATAGCTATAATTACACATTGATCTTAGACAACTGAAATGAAAATTTCAGTGTTAATCTTTCCATTTTAAAAAGGCAGTCTGTTATTCCTTTAGAAAAACTGTACAGTTTGTTCAAGAAGATTCAGCTCTTTTAAATAGCCACATTCACTGAAAGAAGCATCCATGTAAAATAATTGTGGGATGTCAGACTGCCAAATATGGGGAAAGATGCAGTAAATGTTCCACTGGCTTATATTTAGCTTCTGATTTAAAAGTGCACCTAATGCATTAAAATAGGCATGGAAAAAACAGTTCATCAGAAATAAAAATGGCCTGAACTTTCAGCCATCCATAAACTGATCAAACATTTTGCTAAGTTTGATAAAATACAGATATGTGCAGTGCCAACACTCACAGTCCTCTACAAGCCTCTTTCCTTTGTCAAAACATTCTTTGCAGTCTCAGCAAATTGAGGAATCTCTGCTGAGCCAGCAGCAATCTTCAAAATATGCAACTTCTCAAACTTCCTTAGGCTCAGAGGAGAAGGTAGTTCACATGGCAGTTAAAGGTCTAGAACGTGAAATTTTAGCATGGGTATAGGCATCAATTTAGGAATACAACCTTTGAAGCAAAATTAAACATTGTCAGAATCTATCTGGTTTTGATCTCCTGGTGTTTTTCCCATGTTTCATGAAAAAATGTTCTATGACCATGAAAAAATTTAATCAAATTTGGGCATGAAACTTTGTTTTAAAAATAACTTTCTAGAATCTGAACATTTTGAGGAAGTTTTGTGATGCATTTTGAATTTTGAGCTGGGCTGGTCCCTGGGCAGAAAGGGAAGTTACATGGCATATATCCATGTTTGCTGATTGGCTGAGCCTGTCTCAGATGCTCAAGAGGGTGAGCAGAAACCAATTTGACTCTTTTTCTCGGGGGGGTGGGGGGGGAAGGTGTGTGTGTGTGTGAGAGAGAGAGAGAGAGAGAGAGAAAGTCCCATGTGTCATAACAGTTTTGTGGAGGACAGCGGATGTGTCCCTGAAATACCAGAGAGGGGAGCAGGCCCATCTCTCTCTCAACCTGATGTAGCCCAAGGATGCAGTATATGACAAAGGCCCAAAAGGAGAGGCATAGAAAATTATTTATTTAGGAAACATACATAAATGCTGTGGGGTTCCTTCCTTTAGTATAAATAACTTCAGTCATAACATCAGTTTCATGATCCTGTTGTAAATAATTTTCAAAAATAAAATGTCAGGTTTCAGAGTAACAGCCGTGCTAGTCTGTATTCGCAAAAAGAAAAGGAGCACTTGTGGCACCTTAGAGACTAACCAATTTATTTGAGCATAAGCTTTCGTGAGCTACAGCTCACTCAGTGTACACTGTAGCTCACGAAAGCTTATGCTCAAATAAATTGGTTAGTCTCTAAGGTGCCACAAGTACTCCTTTTCTTTTTTCAAAAATAAAATGAGACACCAAATTTGTATGGAATATAACTCATTTTGGACCTAAAGTGAATGACATTTCTCAAAATGAGAGACAACTGTGAGGTATGTGTAGGCCTGTCATCTTCGGGCAATCGGACAGGGTGCTGGGAGGGACAAAGGAAGAGAATCTGTGACTAGGCCTGTTGGGGTAAGAGTGATTGTGCAGGGACAGAGGTCCATGGCAGGTTCGGGGAGTTGCCTATAAATTTGGACATTTCAACTAAGTATCCAAGATAATCTCTAAACCTGAGATTTCCCCATCACTAAATTTACTCTGTCTCCTGTTTTTATGAAGTTTTTCAATGTTACGGGCAGTTTACTGTATGGTTTTCTATGTTAATCTGTTCTATTCTATTCATTATCCTGGATGCAGGGCAAAAAGTATTTAAAGGGATAAAATTAGTGCATTATTGAATTATATTGGTTTCAGTGTTATTAGGCAGATGGGGAAATTGGAAGCGTTTAAACTACTCCATATTCCAGTAGACCATGGATCCAAAAAAGAAAAAACATAACCCAGAATCAAAGACGCTTTGGCTTCTGAATTCAGATCCAAAACCCAATGCCTAAGATTTTGCCCAAACTAAAATACACCCAGCCTCATTCCATCCTTTGGTAGTATTCCTGTGTACCATACTCAAACAGTGGTATTTGGCTGTTGTGTTACACACAAAAATTATTTTTACATGGGCAGGTTGACATGGCCTCAGTTTTCTTTTTGATTGCTGTTGCTTTAATTTTATATATTTCATGTAAGGTCTGTCAAGAAAACTCATTTTATTCTCTGTTGAGAAGGTCAGCTCACAGTACCTTCTGCTCTTGCCTAACAGTTATTTTATTTAACTTTCATTTGCTAATCTCCAGTACTTTGAATATCAGTGGATAGAATAAAAGGAAGAATCGGTAGTACTTTGCATATGGTGACATGACAGCAATGGGAATCTGTCTGGGAGGTCTGTCTTACTTTGTGCCTGCTGCCCTACACCAGCTGCTGGCATTCATGCTGAAAGCTCTTCTCTCTTGATTAAACGTGGTTTGGCGCACCTGAATGCTAGGGAAACTTTCTCTGTTTGCTTTTGCTGTGTGTCTGCAGTATCAGTGTCCCCTTATGTTTCCTAGCAGCATGATTGAAGTCTCTCACATTCTATGCAACTCACCCCATTCCTCATGCAAGGTAAAGTAGATATTCTGTGGTCCAAACCCCTGCACCATCCTCCATCGTCTGCAGCCACAGTATACTCCCCTCTTCTTCTCTGTATCCATAACAGGTGTGTGGTTAACCAAACAGAATGTTTCTCTTTCTGTTCCTTTCATGCTCTCTCCTCAGCTAAGAACTCAGCCACAGTACTGTGTGTTGGAGGGGGTTTGCGCATTTTTCACACATTTCAATGTGAAAGACCACCCAGTGGCAGATTTTTGAGGGCACAAATGGCAATTAGGCCCCCAGCTCCCATTGAATATCAACATGAGTTAGACCCCTGGCTGTCTTTTGTGTCCTTGAAGATCTCCCCTCTAACAATCCAAAAGTTTCTTTTGAAGCGTAGACCAGTATTTATTAGTGATCAGCAAATCTCCAAAAAACTTTAAGCACAGATTCAGTTCAGAGAAGCATATAAAAAGTTTGGATCGTCATACATAAATAAATAACCAGCCAGCTAAAAGCACATAGCTAAAGAGCAGCACAAATCTTTTTCAATGTGCTAAAAGAAACATATGATCTGACATTTCAGCCTCAGCCAGTTCTCTCTCAGAGTGAGTGGAGTAATCCACAAGTTGAAATAGAACTGACATTCTGACGTTTAAACACCAAAACAAGCCTTTGACATGGAAGCGTATTGGATTATTTTCTTAAGACAAATATTTGAACTGTAGGAAAAAGTGGTTTTCTCAAACCGTTTTCTGCTACCAGATTAAATATTCAATTTAAATAAAAACAGATTTTGAACCATATTTTGCCTTGCTTATCTCTGCTTCTCAAAATAAACTTGTCTCTCAGATGTTTTTCTATTTATAAAATGTGCTGACATTTTGCTGTCATAATAACAAACACAAACATTGCATTGGATCAGTATCCAAAAATGAACGCTCCAAAAGAAACAATTCCAACCCACATTAAAAATATCATCCTCCGAACTCCCAGTCTACCCAACCAGGTCTCTTGACTCCATTAAAGTCAATGGGACTACCCAAAGGGCATAAAGTTAGCCATGTGCAAATGTCTTTGCTGGATCGGGTCATAATTCCTATAGAAGCTCCACATGTAGAGCTTTTGTCCATTTATTTTAATTGGATTTGGTATGCTGCATCATACGCTGATTGGGAAACATAATATATGGATAGAGATTTTTTTTAAAGTGGACATGATTAAAATATGTTGTGTTCAAAGTTTAATGATTAAAACATAAAATAGAATTTATCAGATTATAGGTTTCTAGTGTTATTGCTCATGATCATATTAAAACTAGGAAGAGAGATTGTGACTAGATCATTTCAAAAAAAGAACTAGTTAAATTCATGGAGGATTGTTCCATCGATGGCTATTAGCCAAGATGGTCAGGGATATAATCCCACACTCAGGCGACCCTACACCTCTGACTGCCAGAAACCAGGAGGGGAAGATAGGGTGGGTCTCGCCAAAGTTGCCCAGTTCTCTACACTCCCCCTGAAGCTCTGGTACTGGCCGCTGGAGACTGGACACTGAGCTAGATGGACCAACGGTCTGACCCAGGATGGCTATTCTTATTTCATTCCAGTACTTTACACATTCTTCTCCTTTTCCATATTCCTCTATCTCTTATATAGATCAGGGTAGAGAGATAATAGAGATGAAGTATACATATCTTATGTGCATGTGTTTGTACATACTAAGGACTTACATCTAGACAGTAATTCTGGTTTGAATGGTACTACAGATAACATAGTTTGTTCTTTTTATAGCCATTCCTAAAGTGTATGTCCATTGTTATTTGTCTGTCATGATAAAATACTATTATTTATATTATAGTAATTTATATATTTTCATTTTTAGCTTTAGAAAAATAACACCACTCACCCTGGTTTATTATTCTGTGATAGGAAATATTGGGGAAGAGTTGCATTTGCTAGAGCCCTCTTTGTGCAAGTTTGGGAGAGTAGAAATCAACAAGGGTATGGCCTGACCAATATTAAGTGTTCCATCCCAGAACAGAAAGTTGGCCCTATGCCGCCTTTCCAAAAAGGTGCATTCTTCAGAAACGTAGGATGGGTGAAATATTCTGTGTCTAATGTGGAACACCCAAATGACCGAGGATGAAATTCACCCTGGGCAGAGGGCCCACACAAGTCCTATTCACCACCTAAATGCCATATCAAGTATTTTGAGGGCTTGTGTGGGTCCTAAGTGATACACAAGGCTTGTGCTGGTGAGTTTCACCATGAATGTGCACGATAAAGTTGTGTATCAAGCAGTTTTACTAATGGCACATGCATGTCTGTTCCAAAGATCCAAATACTATAAGGTGAGTGCACAAATGGTTGAAAGACCATTCTCAAAGAGTAGTTATCTCTCACTGTCATA
Organism: Natator depressus; assembly: GCF_965152275.1. NCBI lineage: Eukaryota > Metazoa > Chordata > Testudines > Cheloniidae > Natator > Natator depressus. The sequence continues at coordinate 140,858,619 of NC_134234.1, forward strand.
CTGGGAGGGTATATCTAGTGGGGTTGCATGTGGCTCAGTCCTGGGTCCGGTACTATTCAATATTTTCATTTATGACTTGGATAATGGAGTGGAGAGTAGGTTTATAAAAAATTGTGGATGATGCCAAGCTGGCAGGGGTTGCAAGCACTTTGGAGGACAGGATTAGAATTAAAAATGACCTTAAACTGGAGAATTGGTCTGAAATCAACAAGATAAAGACAAGTGCAAAGTACTGCACTTAGGAAGGAAAAAAATCAAATGCACAACTACAAAATAGAGAATAAGTGGATAGCGGTAATACTGCTAAAAAGGAGGGGGGCTATAATGGATCAAAACTGAATATGAGTCAACAGTGTGATGCAATTGCGAAAAAGGCTAATATTCTGAGGTGTATTAACAGGAGTTATCCCACTCTACTCAGTACCAGTGAAGCCTCAGCTGGAGTACTGTGTCCGATTCTGTGTGCACACTTTAGGAAACATGTGGACAAACTGGAGAGAGTTCTGAGGAGAGCAACAAAAATGATTAAAAGGTTCAGAAAACCTGAGCTAGAGCAAAGGCTAAAAAAACTGGACAGTTTAGTCCTGAGAAAAGACAACTGAGGGGGGACCTGATAACAGTCTCCAATATGTTAAAGGCTGATATAAAAAGAAGAGTGGTCAGTTGTTCTCCTTGTCCACTGAAGGTAGGACAAGAAGTAATGGGCTTAATCTGCAGTAAGGAGATTTAGGTTAGATATTAGGACAAACTTTCTAACTATAAGGGTAATTAACCTCTGGAATAAGCTTCCAAAGTAGGTTGTGGAATCCCCATCATTGGAGGTTTTTAAGAACAGATTAGACAAACACCTGTCAGGGATGGTCTAGATTTATTTGATGCTGCCTCAGTGCTGGACTTGATGCCTTCTTGTGGTCCCTGCCAGCCCTACATGTCTATGATTTTATTATATTCTTCCTTGAGGTCCACAGACCCAGAAGAATGTTTTCCTCTATTAAGAGCAAGCTATTGTACATTTGCTATAGTTTTCCTTATCAACATGCATTGATCATGTTTGTACCTGACAACTTTTACCTCTCACCAGTGTTCCTCTCTCAATGCAACTAATTAACTGTGTGTAAATGCTGCAACATAGTCAACACAACCACTACACAGGTGGATATTGTTAAACATTTCAATCTCTATTCCTTTTCTCCCAAATGGATCCCATATAGGACTCAGACAGACAATGTATCCGGAAACAAGGAGCCAGATTCTTAGTTCATGTAAATGAAAATCTGGCCAATGCACTCTAATTTTTGATCCATAGAATAAACCAATGAATGAACCCTAAGCTGGGATGGATATGGGCATACCTGGGTTTGTGACTATGATCATGATAAAAGAGTAGAGTTATGAGCTTCTGTCAGGAAGGCAGCCATGTTTCAGACTTGGACAGCATATAAGGTAATATATGGTTTGCTGCCATCTGCAGTGTGGACATAAATGTTGTAGAGTGCTACCCAGGCCAGTAAACGGTTACAGACTCAATAAAAAATGATAGTGTAAATTAACTGTGGTTCTAGTTCAATCAGCTTCTTTGAATTTTATTTTTCTCATCAGGAAGATTTTATCTAAACTGTGTGCTCACTCTTTTGCTCTATGTGCATGTTCATGAACATTTTGAGACTGCTATTCACTGGTGTGTTTTAAGTTCCAACCATATTTGAAGGGAGAGGTCACACCTGGCAAGTCAGATAAGATTTTTACTTTGTCATTGATTGGCTGTTCTTAACCCTGGTGATCAGGAAGGCCAGCAGTGGCCTTTTCACTTAACTTCACAGAGGGTGGAGCTGGGTTTTAGGTGAGCTGTCTGATCCTGCTGGAAAAATTATGGAGTGAATCATCCCAGGCTCTTTGTCTAACTCTGGAAGGCAGTCACGTAGCTGAGCAGAGCACAGTTTTATTTTTAATTCTATCAGCTAGTGGAATCTAGTGTGTCTTCATTACATCATATACTATTACTGTTCTAGTTTTGTAAAATAAAATTCCCTGGGCCTGATTCTGATATCCCTTACCTAGGTTAGCTCTTTTGACTTCAGTGGAATTACTTTGGATTTACACAGATGTAAGTGAGATCAGAATCAGGCCACCTGAATCCATGTGCAGCAGTTTCCCACACATGCATAAACCTTGCATCAACATCCATATCTAGTCCCTGTGACTGATTATCCCAGGAAGACAGTAGCCTAGATTAGCTCATTATTATTCTTAGTCTTTAATGCAGAGGTCAATCATTATTAGTGTTTTGTGTACAAGTGTGCTAAGATGAGGCAAATAAAACTAATTATTCATAAAATCATGGGTGGAGTTTGGGGGGCAGGGTGGAGCATTGCACCCCCAAAATTGCAAGCCTCAGGCAGGCAGCCTGAGTGTGCAATGAGTTCTGCAGAGGAGACAGGAGACTTCTCCCAGCTTGGGCCCCTGTGAGGCAGGGAGTCAGAATTTTGTTTATAAACAGTATCAGAGGGGTAGCCATGTTACTCTGTATCCACAAAAACAATGAGGAGTCCGGTGGCCCCTTAAAGGCTAACAGATTTATTTGGGCATAAGCTTTCATGGGTAAAAACCCCACTTCTTCAGGTGCAGGGAGTGAAAATTACAGATACAGGCATAAATATATTAGCACAAGAAGAGAAGGGAGTTACCTTACAAGTGGAGACCCACTGTTGACAAGGCCAATTCATTCAGGGTGGATGTGGTCCACTCCCAATAATTGATGAGGAGGTGTCAATACCAAGAGAGGGAAAATTGCTTTTGTAGTGAGCCAGCCACTCCCTGTCCCTATTCAAGCCCAAATTAATGGTGTTAAGTTTGCAAATGAATTGTAGCTCAGCAGTTTCTCTTTGCAGTCTGCTTTTAATGTTTTTTTGTTGAAGGATGTGTACTTTTAAATCTGTTATTGAATGTTCAGGGAAATTGAAGTGTTCACCTACTAGCTTTTGTATGTTGCCATTCCTGATGTCCTATTTGTGTCCATTTATTCTTTTACGTAGATACTGTCCAGTTTGGCCAATGTACATGGCAGAGGGGCATTGCTGGCATATGATGGCATATAGCACATTGGTAGATGTGCAGGTGAATGAGCCTCTGATGGTGTGGCTGGTGTGGTTGGGTCCTATGGTGGTGTCGCTAGAGTAGATATGGGAACAGAGTAGGCAACGGGGTTTGTTATAGGGATTGATTCCTGGGTCAGTGTTTCTGTGGTGTGGTGTGTGTTTGCTGGTGAGTATTTGCTTCAGGTTGGGGGGCTGTCTGTAAGCGAGGACTGGCCTGCCTCTCAAGGTCTGGGAGAGTGAGAGATCGTTTTCCAGGATAGGTTATAGATCGTTGATAATGTGCTGGAGAGGTTTTAGCTGGGAGCTGTACATGATGGCCAGTGGTGTTCTGTTGTTTTCCTTGTTGGGCCTGTCCTGTAGTAGGTGACTTCTGGGTACCCCTCTCGCTCTGTCAATCTGTTTCCTCACTTCCCCAGGTGGGTATTGTAGTTTAAGAATGCTTGATATAGATCTTGTAGGTGTTTGTCTCTATCTGAGGGATTGGAGCAAATACAGTTGTATCTTAGGGCTTGGCTGTAGACAATGGATTGTGTGATGTGTCCTGGGTGGAAGCTGGAGGCATGTAGGTAAGTATAGTGGTCAGTTGGTTTCCAGTATAGGGTCAGTAGGTTTCTGGTATAGCCAGTAGGAGAACACTTCAATCTCCCTGGACATTCAATAACAGATTTAAAAGTAAACATCCTTGAACAACAACAAAACTAAAAAAACAGACTGCAGAGAGAAACTACAGAGCTACAATTCATTTGCAAACTTAACACCATTAATTTGGGCTTGAATAGGGGCTGGGAGTGGCTGGCTCACAGAACTGCTACAGAAGCAGTTTTCCCTCTCTTGGTATTGACACCTCCTCATCAATTATTGGGAGTGCACCACATCCACCCTGACTGAATTGGCCTTGTCAACACTGGGTCTCCACTTGTAAGGTAACTCCCTTCTCTTCATGTGCCAATATATTTATACCTGTATCTGTAATTTTCACTCCCTGCATCTGAAGAAGTGGGTTTTTTACCCACAAAAGCTTAGTCTTTAAGGTGCCACCAGACTCCTCCTTGTTTATAAACAGAGTGATTAACAGGTAATTAAGATAAGAAAGGGCTTTTAGGGTGTTTCCTAAAGTTAAATGATCTGTTCCAAGCTTGATGAACTGCAAAAAGAAAGTAGCCTACATGATAGAAAGTAATTGTAGATTTTTCTACAATTATTTCAGTTGTTGGATTCAAGTAACAAAGTTACTAATTTTTTTTTAAGATGATAACTGATTTTTTAGACAAAGGAAATGCAGTAGATATAATCTACCTGGATGTTAGTAAGGCATTTGATACAGTTCCACGTGAGAATTTATTAGTTAAATTGGAGAAGATGGGGATTAATATGAGAACTGAAAGGTGGATAAGGAACTGGTTGAAGGGGAGACTCCAATGGGTCATACTGAAAGGTGAACTGTCAGGCTAAAGGGAAGTTACTAGTGGAGTTCTTCATCAGTCTTGGGACCAATCTTATTTAACATTTTTATTACTGACCTTGGCACAAAAAGTGGAAGTGTGCTAATAAAATTTGCGAATGACACAAAGTTGGGAGGTATTGCCAATGTGGAGGAGGACCAGAATATCATAGAAGAAGATCTGGATGACCTTGTAAACTGGAGTAGCAGAAATGGGATGATTCTTAATAGTGCAAAGTGCAAGGTCATGCATTTAGGGACTAACAACAAGAATTTTTGCTGTAAGCTGGGGACTTATCAGTTTGAAGTGACAGAGGAGGAGAAAGACCTGGGTGTACCTGTTGATCACAGGATGACTATGAGCTGTCAACGTGATGCAGCCATGAAAAAGGCTAACATGGTCTGGGGTGCATCAGGCCAGGTATATCCAGTAGAGACAGGAAAGTGTTAGTACCATTGTGTAAGGCACTGGTGAGACCTCATCTGGAGCACTGTGTACAATTCTCATCTCCCATGTTTAAGAAAGATTAATTCAAATTGGAACAAGTGCAGAGAAGGGCTACTAAGATGATCTGAGGAATCGAAAACCTACCTTATGAGAAGAGACTCAAAGAGCTTGGCTTGTTTAGCCTACTCAATAGAAGGCTGAGGAGAGATATGATTGCTCTCTATAAATACATCAAAGTGATAAATACCAGAGAGGGAGAGGCATTATTTAAGTTAAGCACCAATGTGGACCTCAAAACAAATGGATATAAACTGGCCATCAACAAGTTTTAGCCTTGAAATTAGGTGAAGGTTTCTAACCATCAAAGGAGTGAAATTCTGGAGCAGCCTCCCAAGGGGAGCAGTGGGGGCAAAAAACCTAACTGGCTTCAAGACTGAGCTTGATAAGTTTATGGAGGGGATGGTATGACAGGACTGCCTACAATGGTGTGTGGCCCATCAGCAACTGTAGCAAAAATCCTGTAGCAAAAAGCCCAATGTCTGTAGATGGGACACTAGATGGGGTGGTCTCTGAGTTACTACAGATAATTCTTTTCCAGGTATCTTCCTGGTGGATCTTGCCCACATGCTCAGGGTCTAACCGATCACCATATTTGGGGTTGGGAAGGAATATTCCCCTGGGTCAGATTGGCAGAAACCCTGATGGTTTTTCGCTTCCTCTGCAGCATGGGGCATGAGTCACTTGCAGGTTTAAATTAGTGTAAATGGTGAATTCTCTGTAACTTGAAGTCTTTAAATAAGGAGTTGAGGACTTCAGTAACTCAGCCAGAGGTTAGGGGTCTATTACAGGAGTGGGTGGGTGAGGTTCTGTGGCCTGCAACATGCAGGAGGTCAGACTAGGTAACCATGATGGTCCCTTCTGACTTTAGTAAGAGTGTCTGAAAAAGAATATACATTACAATTTTAAACCTAACCAGTGTCCCATAAGTGACTTGCCACAAGATGTCAGAACATGTTAGTATTAGAACTGAGTAGGTCTAATATTTATTTAATTTTCTTTCTTGATATAGGAATTAAATACAGTGCTCCTGTCAGATAATTTCTAAGTTATTATCTGCAAAAAAAAAAAAAAGAGTTTTCAGTTGCCTAAGTAGCCCCTGGAATCACAGTTAAAGTCTCCTCCCTCCCCCCAAAAAAATCTGAAATGGTGTCCCTGTGGGCTTGCACAGAATTTCTTCCCCTCCCCCTGCCCCGCCCCACCCATGCACGTCCCTGTTGGCTTGACTGGAGCCACCCTCCAAAATATAGAAGTCAAACTACACCTAAGCATAAAATGCTACCATGTGTAACAGACAGCCATGGAAGAGTGGAACTTCCTCCTCCATCTTTAGCGGGTGTCCCACTTTCCAAGGATAGTAAACAAACACTTGAAACCAACACAGGGCAGTTCCACACCACAACGTACTGCTATACTCTATCTATGTGCCTGTAAAACTAAAGTTATGTCTATACTCGCGTTTTTGTCGGTAAAACTTTTGTCGGGCAGGGGTGTGAAAAAACACACGCACCCCCCGACTGACAAATGTTCTATCGACAAAAGCACTGGTGTGGACAGCGCTATGTCAGCGGGAGACACTCTCCCACCAACATGGCTACCACTCCTCATTAGGGGTGGTTTAATTATGCCGGCAGGAGAGCTCTCTGCTGCTGGCACAGAGCGGCTACATGGGAGACCTTGCAGAAGCACAGGAGCAGGGGTACAGCTGTGCCGCTGTAAGGCCCGTAGTGCAGACGTAGCCTTGTGAAAGGGAACTAATATTTGATTCCCAGTCTCTCTCCCTGTTTTCCATTCCTTTAAATACATACATTGAATCTTTTTATGGGGGCTGTGAGAAAACCCACATAATTTTTGTATAAAATTAAAGAGAGCACCCTGCATTCTTTAAACAAAGACAATCTAACAGCAGCTGTTATTTTAGGCTGGCAGTGTTGCCTAGTGGAGAGAGCACTGGACTGGGACTCAGGAGACCTGCCACGGGGCAACTCATTTCACTTCCCTGTGCCTCAGTCTCCGTGTTGTAAAATAATGATAATGATACTGACCTCCTTGATAAAGTACTTTGAGACCTACTGATGAAAAGTGCTGTGTAAGAGTTAGGTATTATTTATTACCTTATTTTCTAAAGACAAAGATGGGTGAGATAAAAACCCCAGGCTGCTGCAGAAAGTACAGTCAAAATGTCTACAGCCTGAATTCACAGAAGGGCTTAAGCACTGCAACACAGACATGCATACACGCTCCCTCCCTCAGCCATTTTGTGTGGAGTTAGGTGTACTCGGACCACACCTACTGGATGGCATCCCATTCGGTGAGAAAGGTGGGGCAACACCTGTCTTAACCTGATTTGAGGATCAAACTGGAGTTTAGGTGTGAGATATGTATTCTGGGATTCCTGCCTGAGGCAGAAATACTGCAGACATTTACGCACCGAGTGAGTTTAGGCACCTACAGGTTTAGGCAGCAGCTGAGTAGGGGTTTTGTGGATTGCAGTAGCACCTAAATCAGGGGTGACTCTCTGTGACTCTGGGCCTACTCTCTGAGCTGCTTTAATCAGTATTGCTGTGATGGATCTCAAGCAACAGCAAACATGACAAGGGGAATCCTGTGTCCCAAAGGACTGGCTCTTTAGTGCAACAAGAGGATTTTTGCCTGACTTTCTCCAGTGCTATTATTAGTTATTTGTATTATTGTGGTGCCTAAGAGCGCCAATCACAGACCAGGACCCCATTGTGCTAGGTGCTGTAGAAACACAGAACAGACAGTCCCTCGCTCTCATTTTTCCAATACCTCATTGTCATTCCTCCAACAACCTCATTTGCCCCTTCAGATCACACTCTCCAGCCTCCACAGCCCTGTCTTGGCTCTATCTCTACTCATCTTCCTATTACTGGTGCCAGCTAGTGCCACCAGGTCCTGCACCATCATGTCTCACTTTTCCTCTCCACCCAGAGTGAATAAATATTTGAGAGCGTATTCACGGCTCATTTATTATTGCTATTTACACAAAAGATTGGTTAAAAAGAGTTGTGAATAGTGAACAAACTGGTATAAACAGAAAAGGGGACTCTGCCTGATGACACAGTTAAAGTCACCCAGCCAAGCAACAAAATCAATACCTTTTGATCTAGGTGACCAAGCGCAGGGTACACACAGTGAACTATGAATAGTAAGTAAATGTTTGTAGTGAACAGTTTGCTAATAACCCATTGGCTAAATGTGTTCACACATTATTTACTGCACAATTGTGAAAAACAAATCAGTACAAATAATGTATTGGATAACCAATTAGCAGGAAAAGGTTTAAAATAACAGGATTATTTATTTGCAAGGAATGATTTGATCACCTCTAGCTGATGGCTTATAGGACAGACATCATAACATTGAGAGAGAGAGGAGCAATAGAAGTCAAATATAGATGGGCAGATGGTGGTAAAAATGGAGAACATGAAATCAGCATAACCATAGAAGGAAAGCCAAATTCGTACAAAATGCCTCCATACACTAGACAACAAGAGCTAATCTTTAACATGCTGTGCCTAATTACCATATGAAATTAAGGCCTGCTCCTTTCGATGGACTTCAATGGGCACTGCATCAGGCCCTGAGTGTGACTGCATGTAAAAACTGTGACTTTGGGTTAGACAATTAAGGACACCTTTGCAGACTTGCCATTTTGAAAATTAGGCCTTCACTACCCTTCACAAATATTGTACGTTACAGAGCATGGTTTAGAAATACACAAAATTCAAACCGAAAATACCAATCCATAATGTACGGAATGTATACAAGACAAAAAAAGTAACCCATAAAATAGGATGATATGCAAGGCAATCATTTTTTTCAGTTAGCTTTCTAGATTATACGCATTTGAGCCTCACTCATTTACTTTAATCGTTTTATTAATCCAGTTCCTTTTCAAGTTATCCTCCACAATTATGTAAAAGCAAAGTAGAAAAAGTATCCTAAAGTATTCTATTATTAAAATTTGTCCTTGTTGTAAGTGGCAATCAGAAGCATAGGCGCAGAAATGAGGGGTGTGTGGGGTGCTGCAGCATCCCCAGGTTTTATGAGTGGCCACTGGCCCCATGCCCAGGGCTCCACTCCCCGGCTTGTGTCCCTGGGGTCAGCCCCATGCCCTGCTCCCCAGCCACTGGCTCCACACATAAAACCTGGGGGTGCTTCCCATGCCTATGCCCTCCTCCCACCCCTCTGTCTGCACTCCGCTCCCCAACCCCTCACCTGGGCTCGGGTCCTGGCCTCCGGCCCCACTCCCCAGCTGCTGGTCCTGTACCTGGGGCCCATGCCCAGGGCCCCACCCACCAGCCCCGCTCCCTGGCCACTGGCCCTGTGTCCGGTCGCACCCCCCACTCTCAGGCCTCTGCTCCTGGGGCCCCACATACCTGGCCCCCACACACCCAGGGCTCCATTCCTGGGGCCCCGCACCTGGCCCCACAGCCGGGGCTCTGCTCTTGGCCCTGCACGTGCGGTCCCTGCTGCTGGCCCCTGCCTGGGGATCCACTCCTGCCCCCACGCTCGCCCCCAGCTGTGGCCTCGGCCACCTTAATCCCTTAATCCTCTTGGTCCCCCCCAGAGACACAGCCCTTCCCAGCCTCAACTCGGGGGCGTGGCACCACGGACAGGAGTAAGGGGGCTGGCTTTCAGCACCCCCACTACTAAAAATGTTCCAGTGCCACTGATCAGAAGTCAGTCATCAGACATTAATATTATCCAAAACATACAAACAAAAATCAGACCTTACATCATTTTTAACTATATCTAAATTTTGGTGTATTGTAAGGACTAAAGCCTTCCAAATTAATGCTTCTATTTGAAATTGTTATGCAAGACCTTATTATTGCTGGAGCATTTTTTTTTAAAAATGTGTTCAAACTAAAGCTCATGGTGAAAGTAATTTGTAATACGATGCTGTGTGGAATAGTCAGACATGCCTGTCTGCAGGACTTATGGGAACCATAAAGAGATTAAACCTCTCATTCCTTGCTTTGGCAAGTGATCTGTGACTTTTAAATAAAGGTCAATCTGTCTTTACAAAGAACACAGTGAAAGCAAGTTTAATAGTTTTCCCTACTGAACCTAGAACATAACTATTTAAAACATAATTAACAACGGGGTGTCAGTCGCTGATTGTACTTTTTCCTTTTTCTATGTCTGGGAAATTTTGGCATCCCCAATTAGTTTTAATAGGGGGCACTGTACTAGCTATCAAATTGACAGTCTTGACCTGCCCTCCAGAAGCAGCTGTAAAACAATATTTGGACAAATTAAGATAAATGCCTCATTGGAAACATGACTAATGTTACTACAAAATGGATATTCATGTTTTATGCCATGGTGTAGATTTTTTTTTAATCTGATATGCATGAGGGCAAGCACTCTGTTACTGTAAATAAGAGACGCTGGAGAGAAAAGACACTAGTTACATTAACTCATTTTAGTTCCATATTTCAAATTTCTCTGTTGTTTAAAAGTATCTGTGAATAGTGATTTCATTGATTTCCGTTATTACCAGAATGGACAGCCATGCCATCAGCTCAAAACTTAGATATGCTAATTCCTGCAACAAGGCCAGGGTTGTTATTATCAGTTTTGTGGATAATCTGATTATGTAAAGGCGGCTGACTGTAAGAACTACTTAGGCAGGAGTGTCAGACATACAGCCCTCAGGCCAGATCTAGCCAATGGTATGTATGTATGTGGCCTTCATGACACACACATGCTCAAGAATCGATTTATTTTTTAAGAAAATTTTCAGCGCTAATGGTGGCAGAGATAACCTTCCAAATGTGAACCAAATGTAATCGATGCAAAGATGTCTGCCCAAGTTTGCAGACAGTATGAAACAGTAGTGCAGAGATGGAATGCCTCTGACCCTGAATCAATTATTACAATCCAATTTACACTTCGATGCCCTCATTAAATACGTTTTAATCACTGAACATTGGTAGGGGAAGGAATGAGGATGAAGATGAGAGCAAAGCAAGCCTACTGGGTTGGGAATTGGGCGTTGCTGAAGAGAAGGAAATGCAGAGAAAAAAGCAGAGTAGACTCACAAAGGCAGGGAGGGGGAGAAACACAAAGAAAGCAGGAAGGGAAAGGAAGAAAAACAAAAGGGAGATACAGTGGCTGGCCCAAAGGGGAAGTCTTATCACTGAATGACAAATGCAACAAGAAGAAGAAATCATAACTAACTAAATTTTTAGGCCCAAATTCATGAAGGAAGTTAGGCATGAGTCACCTAAGCTAGCCAGTGGGAGATGCTGACAAGAGGGGAGTATCCTAAACCCCACCCGGCTCAGAGTCAGGCACCTAAGTTTCCTGACTCTAGGAAGGAGGATCCCAGTTTGTGGCTCACCAGTGAGACAGTCACTTCTCTCCAGTCTGGACTTAGCACCGAAGTCAGTTTCTGAGAGAATGAGTTAGATCCTGCCCCACGCCACACAAAAGAGCCAGAGAAGGTGGTGTCACCACCACCCCATCTTATAATCTCTAGCTCAGTGGTTAGAGCACTCACCAGTGATGTGGGAGACCCATGTTCAGTTCATCCCTCTGCTGAGGGGGAGAAATGATTTGAACAGGGGTCTCTTATCCCTTGCAGGGTGGGGCTCTAACCACTGAGCTATGGGATATTCTGATGTGGGAATCTCTCCTGTTGAAGCTGTTCCACTGTGGATAAACACTTAAAGAGTCATTGGGTGAGAGAGTGTGAGCATGATTCTTCAGGTTAGTGGTCAGAGGACTCACCGGGGAGTGGGAGACCCAGTCCCACTGCTACAATGAATCCCACCCTTAGTTCCCACATAAAAACCATATTTTCATTTGATCTCTGTGCAAACTTCAAACTGAAACCAATGGGCATTCCACTGTGAGAAGTATACAGTCCAGAATATGCACCCAGGCCCATAATTAGCTTAGAATTTAGCCTGGGGGAGGGCTCAAGGAATTGGTAAAGGGGTGCAGAGACACTGTCAAATCATCCAAGCCTAGGACTAGTATCCCAGAAATCCTGAGTCTAAACACTGACGCCCCTTCAGGAGTCACTCTATCTCAGTTTTCCTAGATCAAATCAGTTTAGTACTTACGTACTTCCCAGGAGTGTATTTTTAGGGTTGGTTAGGTATCCATCAGCTGGCATTTTACAAACTTCAACTTATTTCTAAGCATTATTTTTACAGAACTTTTCTCCTCTAAAATACATCTAGTTGTGTCTCATAACCGTTCCCATCTGTTAGCTCTTTGGTGATGTATGTAAAATGAATCTGTGTTCATAGTTTAGCTCTGCTGCAAATGAGTAGATGTCCACATCACCAAACCCATCATCACAATTGGTACCTTTGTTGGCAGGTCACAATAGAGAGACCAAGGATTTAATGGGCATATAGGACAAAAGAACCAGAGACACAGGGAAAGCCATGCATTTTGCCAATCCTATATTTGTTCTGTGGTTAAACAGAGGATTTCAGTCTCCAGGTCTTTCAGTTCAGCTCTTTCATGAACACTATATTTATTTTAAGAGGTAATTAAATAAATTACAACATTTAGGGTTTGTTGAAAAATTAAATGGATCTGCATTTAGTTTTGCAAACTGTGTAAGTATACACATTAAAGTAAGGAAAATAAAGCATTATGTAGTTTTGTACATATAAGCTTGTTATAATCCTCATTAATTCTGCTTTTGTAAAATTTATTCATGCTTTTTTGTTTGCTACATTTCTATGATTTATCTTTTTTCTAGCCAGAGGATATGGCAAGGGACTGGGAAAGTCTGTGATTGATTCATCCAGCAAAACTCAACTCAGATACAGCATTCCTTCACTTTATTTTTTCCTAGTTTTTCAGCAAGAAGACCAAATAATGCCCAAGCTCTTCCGGTTCCTAATCACTTGTTCTAATCACTAGTCAGATCTCACCACCTTAAAACATTACAAACTTATTGAATTTCAAAGCATCCTCCATCTCAGGCGCTCTTGAAAACTAAAACCAATGTCTGAAAAAACAAGTATTTTACCTGGTTACACCCAACCCAGTAACACAGATGTGTGGAAACTCTAGTGAATTCTTTACAAAGACATTAGGCTTTCACATGTCAATCCTTACCAAAAATACATGATGAAAATACTTGGGTTTGCTAACGGCTTTTTTCATGATTAATGTGCTTCTGCAATTTACAAAATCTTAATATTTTTTATTCCACAAGATCTTTGCTACTTAAATTATAACTGGGGGCCAATTATAACTCCTTTGTGCCTTTTAGCATGTCCATGTTAACATTTTTCCATGCTGTTTTGCCCTTCCTGACTAAAAAGATACAGACCTTAAACACTTGCTTTGTTCTTTATTCTAGGTCATGGGTTATATGGGACTTTTGAAATGTTGTCCTCCTGGAGGAAAACTAGAGAAGACCAACATGTTAAAGAGAGAACTGCAGCTGTGTTTGCAGACTCCATGCTCTCCTTTTCTCTCACCACTGCCATGTACCTGGTCACTTTTGGAATAGGTGCCAGTCCCTTCACTAACATTGAAGCAGCTAGGATTTTCTGCTGCAATTCCTGTATTGCAATTTTCTTCAACTACCTCTACGTACTCTCCTTTTATGGTTCCAGCCTGGTGTTTACTGGCTACATAGAAAACAACTACCAGCATAGTATCTTCTGCAGAAAGGTACCAAAGCCAGAGGTGTTGCAAGAGAAGCCTGCGTGGTATAGGTTTCTTCTGACAGCCAAATTCAGCGAGGACACAACCGATTCAGAGGAAACAAATACTTACGAAAGTCATCTTTTGGTGTGTTTCCTCAAACGCTATTACTGTGACTGGATAACAAACACTTATGTCAAGCCTTTTGTAGTTCTCTTTTACCTTGTTTATATTTCCTTTGCCTTAATGGGCTACCTGCAGGTCAATGAAGGGTCAGACCTTAGTAACATCGTAGCAACCGCAACACGAACCATTGAATACACTACTGCCCAGCAAAAGTATTTCAGTAACTACAGCCCAGTCATTGGGTTTTATATCTATGAGTCAATAGAATATTGGAACACAAGCGTTCAAGAAGATGTGCTAGAGTATACTAAAGGGTTTGTGAGGATATCTTGGTTTGAGAGCTATTTAAATTATCTAAGGAAACTCAACATATCTACTGGATTGCCCAAAAAGAATTTTACTGACATGTTGAGGAACTCATTCCTGAAAGCCCCCCAGTATGCCCATTTTTCAGAGGATATCATCTTTTCAAAGAAGTACAACAACGAAGTTGATGTAGTGGCTTCTAGGATGTTCTTGGTGGCTAAGACAATGGAAACCAAGAGAGAAGAACTTTATGATCTCCTGGAAACCTTGAGGAAACTCTCTCTCACATCCAAGGTGAAATTCATCGTTTTCAATCCATCATTTGTGTACATGGATCGTTATGCCTCCTCAGTGGGAGCCCCCTTACAAAACTCCTGCATCAGTGCTTTATTTCTGCTCTTCTTCTCGGCATTCCTGGTGGCAGACTCTCTAATCAATGTCTGGCTCACTCTAACTGTTGCCTCAGTCGAATTTGGAGTCATAGGTTTCATGACCTTGTGGAAAGTGGAACTGGACTGTATTTCTGTGTTGTGCTTAATTTATGGGATTAATTATACAATTGACAACTGTGCACCACTGTTATCAACCTTTATCCTGGGCAAAGATTTCACAAGAACTAAATGGGTAAAAAATGCCCTAGAAGTGCACGGGGTAGCTATTTTACAGAGCTACCTCTGCTATATTGTTGGTCTGATTCCTCTTGCAGCTGTGCCTTCAAATCTGACCCGTACACTGTTCAGGTGCTTGTTTTTAATAGCATTAGTCACCTTCTTTCACTGCTTTGCCATTTTACCTGTGATACTGACTTTTGTGCCACCATCCAAGAAAAAAAGGAAAGAGAAGAAGAATCCTGAAAACCGTGAGGAAATAGAGTGTGTCGAAATGGTGGATATGGATAGTACCCGAGTGGTTGACCAAATTACAACAGTTTGACTTGCTTGTTTGTTGTCTTTTCACAGTAGGTCTTATTGAGAGAAAAGAGATCATTATTGACTAAATATTGGATTTTTGATTTTTCTTTTCCTAAACTAAAACCAAGAATAGCCAAAATGGTGGGGGGGAAGGGAAACTGTACATTAATTGGCCTCCATAACAAAGGTATTATTAGTGAAAGAATTTATACACACACACACACACAAAGAGTGTGAATTTTAGTCCCTTGACGTAAGATCTAATAAGGGAAGATCGGTTACTAAGAACTGTTCTGCCATCTCTATACTGCAGATACAGCTATTATTATTGCTGAGCCCAATCAAATTGAAAGGTCAACTGTCAAGGCTGAAGTAACGCTCAGTGTTCATCCGGAGGTAAAGGCTTTACAAACTTTCTGCACAGCAATAATTCAGCTCAATGAGTCAGCTCTGATAGGTCTTAGCCATCACATTGAACTTTTCTTTTCTCTTTTCCTCGAATGAAAACGGTCGTGCAAGTTTGTATAACAGAAAGCAAATTGAACTAGGGAAGAAGGCTGTATGCAGCAACCCGACACTTTCAGAACAAATTTGTGTTACAAATCATTTTCTTTTCTAAAAATACAGTTATTTTAAAATGTAATTCATCCCCAAGAACATTTTTAAAGTCATGGTTTTTGTAGCTGTTCCTTTTTAAAAAAACAAAAACAAAAAATGTCAGTGACTCTGGTATGGTAGAAGATGTACAATTCTATTTTATGAATGACTTGCTACTAGTTAAACAAGGGATCTGCTTTACCAACCGTAGTTTTGTTAGTACTGTACTAACATATGCCAGTGGCTCTAACAGCAGATAAAAGATGGTGTACTGAATACTTCAGCACCAAAATCCATGAAACAAGCCTCAAATACCTAATGTCACCAAGGAAAAGTGAATGTTAGGGCTCCTTTAATAAGAGTCTCTTTCAGGCCATTCACTCGTAATGCACACTAAGAGGATTAATGGATAGTTTTACATAATGTATAACTTAATCCCTCAATCTTCCTAGAGTAGCTGTAAAGCAATAGCCTTTACAGTTATGGGCTCTTCCAGGAGACAGCAGACCACAATGTGAGTTATATATTACAGTTCAAAGGTAGGACCACACTAACGGTATCATGTTTAACTGTCTCCCCAAAGAGCCTGTATCAAAGGGGCCTATTGAAAACACCACATTTTTTTTTTTTTTACATATCTGAATCTTTTTGGAGCATTCTGTTCTAAATCAATAATTATGTCAGCATCTGTGATGTGGAGTAATGTGGATAAAGAAGCATCCTCATCCCCACCCCCACTTAAGAACCACAGGACACTGTTGCGAGGTTTTATACCAACCAGTTAGACCCCCTTCTGGGAACATAGGTCAACTGACTTGGTTTTGCTAGAGCAGTCTAAGTTAGTCAACTAAAACCAGTAACATGCAGCTGGCTTTTGTGTGAGATGTTCGAGTGACTATTCTCTGTTAACATCTGTCCAGAGAGTAAAAGTACTTGAAAGTATTTCAATAACTGGGAAATTGTTCACTTAAATCATGGGTTGTGGAACTCAAACTGATGTTTTCAGGTGCTATGTGGCTTGGGCTAACTAGGGTGCTTTAGTTTCAGGAGGCTGCATGTGTTACACAATGATTAGTGCATCCATTGTAACGAATTGGTGGTTTGCCCATCACTGCCTAGCACCATGCTTTAGCACGAATTCAAAATGGCTCCCATTAGACACGTGTGAAATCCTCAGATTCCATTTTGTGAATTTTAATTTTCAAAGAGATATTGCTTACAAATTTTTGCTTAGCCAAAAATTCAGACCTTTTACCATGAAGCAAAGTTTGATGACTATCTAAGAGCAACTGGAAGCTCTAATGCAACTTCATTCTCGGCAGAAAAACTGTCAGACATTGTCAGACCTGTAGAAAGACAACAGAACCTGGGGATGGGTGGAAAGGTACTTTGGGGCGCGCTTGATAGCCTCCTTAAGGACCTGTTGTTTGGGGGTTTTGTTTTGTTTGTTTTTGATATGTTCTTTAGGCTCAAGCCTTGGTCTATAGTTTCCAGCCAGATGGGGGATGGGAAGAGATTTGGGAGCATAGAAAATCAGCTTTGTTTTGGTAAAAATTCAAGAGTTTTCCTATGATTGTCTACTCTAAAGTGTGATTCTTGTCTACCTGTTTCACTTCCACTTTCATTTTTTTCCACAGAACTCTAAGCACACTGTTGCTTTTTGTGAGCTGAACTTTGAGAGTCCTTTGAAAGGTCCAATGTTTCATATCTGTTTCTGAGCTTGATGTGAGTAAGTCTTTAAATTAGGTCCCCAAATGCGTATTTATTTCAAATTTTATGTGACAGTCATTACTGTCATTCAAACAACATTTAATTACCCTGCATTAGATCTGTTCAACAGATGGATAAATACCTATTTATTGAAGTTTAAAAGCTAGTGTAACTATCAGTAGATTTACCAACACACACTATTATAAACCTCTTTACATTTAAGTTAAATGAATAGCTGGGACTGTCTTTAAGTGCTCCTGAGGGAAGAGATGCTTGTAGCTTCATAGGTCTCTCATTAAATCTGAGTAAAGTGGGACATTTTGATATCTCCAAGAAAGAAGGCAAAAAAGAGTTAGAACACCTACTCTTTTGTCCCAAAATCTGCTGGAGGGAGGATGTTGAGGCAAAGTGTTATCACCCTGTTTTAGAAGGCCATCTTAGTTTAAGCAACCAGTTTCTGTCACACCCCTGAGTGATCCCTTGCCATGGGTTTCACTGTGTTTTTAACTGCAGTACAGAAGATCCCTTTTCTGGAAAAAAAAAAAAAAAAAAAAAGTTCAGTCAGTGTCTAATACTGGGTTTCTGTCAGGCACTGACCGAAAGTTAAATGAGATATTTTATTATCCTCAGATAAAGCTATTATTCTGACTTTTTGTTTTAAACAGGTATAAATATGATTACCCTTCTATTCAGAACATACATTACAAACATTAAAATTTCCATTTAATACCTTATTGTTCAGAGCAAATTTCTGATAATGGACAAGCATCTTAAAAAAAAAAAAAGAAAGAAAGAAAAGAAGAAAAACCAAAATGCATATGACCATCAAGTTCAGTCTAGTCTTTCTTGCAAGATTATTCCCTATGGTGGCTTAACATGAGTTCATTTTCAGTTTACAAGTATTCCATTCTGGGAAAACACTGAGAGAGAAAAACTGGAACATCTGGAATAACTTCACTGTAAACAGAAATTGGCCATGGCAGAATTTTCTGCCTAAAGCTTTATCAGAGAATTTTCTAGTTAGATTAAAATTAGAACTGTGAAAGCTGAGGAAAATCTATCTGGCACGGAACAGCTCCTTTCCCAAAAACAAAGAAGCTCAGTGAGGTCAGTTTTATGAGCCTAAAGGGAGAGTGCATCATGAAGCAGCTTGATATGTCTATGAAACATACCAGCATTTTCTTCAGATCTGAGAGCCTTCCTGATCCAGGGCTGAATTCAGACAAAATGGATGAAGAAGTGGCAGGCTGTAAAGTGACTGTTTGTCTTTTTAAATGCTGTTCTGGATTCAGTCTCCTCCTTCCTGCCAGTTGCCACATCCTACCCCAACCAAAAATTTGATTTCATTCGTTTAAAAAAAATAAAAGTTAAAGTAATGTCACAACCTGATAGTCCGTGTTAAGAATGATGCCCACATCCTTAAACAACAGAGAAGCAAAGCCCTCTGTTAAGGCTGAGTTCTACAAAAGGAAACACTCTAGTTATTTCTAGCTTTCAAATGTTAACAGATACATGGTTTCCTGTTTCTTAAAGTTTGAAAGTAGATAAAATTACTATGGGCCAAATCCTCCCACAGTAGGCCTTGTATACAGTTCTACTTCATGGGGATGTGGAGACTGGAAGTAGAAGGCATGGATAAAGAGTCCAGGCTCCCTGTGCTTAACGGAAGGGCTCCAGCTATTCTAGTGTGGATAGATTTTGGAGACCAGACTGAGGTACACATTGGGGAAAGTGTAAGCTGTGCTCCTTGCATTAGTGACTGTTGCAGGACCCCAACGATAAACCCACTCCCCACTTTTTTCAAGACTTTGCATAGTGGAGAGGATTTGTCCCCAAATATTTCCTGTATAGTATTACTTAGATATCAATACTTAATGCACTAAGTATCAGATGATACTATTATCTCCAAACAAGATGTATTTTCCCCCCTTTTCTTTTTATAAATACTTAAATTTGCTAATAAATATTTCTAGTGATAAAGTTATCTACCTTTGAATGTTATTAAATTAGGAACAGTATCTATTCATTTCAATTCCAGTCATGAAAACTGACTACCCACTATGTCTTTGGTGAAGCAGACTGGTAGCATCAGCAGGAAACGAACAACTAATCCACTTACCATAGGTGTACGTATTGGCCCTGATCCTGCATTCACCCACACACAGATGGACCCTTGTCCAACTGGGGCGCTGCACCGGCACAGGGGTCGACCCTCCTGACTCGGGTAGCAGGATTGGGGCCTTAGGTTTAAATTCTGGCAGAGCATTGCGTATAGGAACCCACCCATGAAATTCATTCACCGCAGGGCAGAACTCTTCTGATCCTATCCTTGCTAGAGCCATGGTAGAGGCTGCTCGGCAAGCCTTGCCTACTTGCAGATGCAGAGAGGCGCTCCTGACTGCTTACACTGAATCACGGGGCATGGCTCACATATTTTTGCAGATATTCCCCCTTATCCAGCAGTGGCACCTAGGCGTGCACACACACACATAACCCTACATAGTTTAGTCATGCTTCTAGCTGTTGCTACCTAAAGGATGGGTGCATAATGATGATTCATTTGCAAGCATATATTGTGTGGCCTTTTGGGAGGCACATATCTGTTAAACTTGAATTTGTCTCTGATAGTCTGCCTTCTAAAAATCTTCACAACCATTTGTTTGGGGGGGAAACAGATACAAAAAATTCTAGGTCATTTTGAATTTTCCAGCTCCAAGATATTCACAGGTCTTAATTCATGTGGTAAATTAATGTCTTGCAAAATTTCAGGTGATTTTTGGTTACTATTTTTGTATTAATTGAGGGAAAAAATTGTATAACAAATCTCAATGTACAGCCAATGCCTAAAATAAAATGTCTCTCTCTCGCGCGCACGCTCTCTGCTTCCTGTGCTCCCAAACTGCTGCAGAATCATATTCTGTCCCCTAATTGAGAAACTGATTTATCGGGCCAAATCTTAAAGCTGTGCACTAGGTTCTCCACGAGGGCCAGGTGGAGAAGGAATCTTCCCACAAGTCTGCACATTAACAGCAGAATTACTGAGCTCGGGTGGCTTTAGCGAATCTCTCTCACACACACACACACACACACACACACACACACTTTTCCTCCATTGGCCTTTTCATGCTATAAGTAGAGCCCTACCAAATTCACGGCCATGAAAAACAGGTCACAGACCATGAAATCTGGTCTCCCCCCAAGAAATCTGGTCTTTTCTGTGCTTTTACCCTATACTATACAGAATTTCATGGGGGGAGACCAGTGTTTCTCAAGTTTGAGGGTTCTGACCCAAAAGGGAGTTGAAGGGGGGTCACAAGGTTAATTTAGGGGGGTTGTGGTATTGCCACCCTTACTTCTGAGCTGCCTTCAGAGCAGGGTTCCTGGCCAGCAGCTGCTGCTCTCCAGCTGCCTATCTCTGAAGGCAGTGCTGTCACCAGGAGCAGCACAGAAGTCAGGGTAGCAGTACTGCAACCCCCCTAAATTAACCTTGTGACCCCCCTGCAACTCCTTTTCGGGTCAGGACCTCTACAATCACAACACTGTGAAATTTCAGATTTAAATTGCTGAAATCATGAAATTTATTATTTTTAAAATCCTATGACTAGGAAATTGACCAAAATGGACCATGAATTTCAGGCCCTACCTATAAAAGGCCCCCACAGCACATAGCCCAACAGCAGGACGGGGACATTCACTCTCTACGCAGGGTCCCCATTACTTGGTACAATGGAACAAAGACAACTCCACAGCAGGCAGGTCCCTCCATGTTCATAGGATTAGCCCTTTAAATATAAACAATAATATTATTCCTTTGCCTTAGCCAATTCCTGCAGCAGAATTCCTGCCCAACCGTGATTTTAACCAATTATTTAACATAAAAATCTGGAGATAGTTGCAATTTGTTTGAGTGGCTCAAAATGCAGCGTTATCTTGATGGCCTGAACAATGGTACCACCATTATTGCCAAAAAGACTGCTCTTAAAATCTTCCTTACCAACATCCCCAGACCTGAGAGATACACTCCACCTGACATTTGATAACACAGAGGACATCAAGGCAGATCCCTGTCCATTCACAGCTGTGAATTCTTCCTGTGCATGTCTTTCTTCCCTCTCTCACACACACAGGCCAGTCATTGATTTGTAAAGCATTGTCATTTAATGTATGTGGCCAGATTTTCAGAGGGCCCAGCTCCCATTTACACATCTAGATGAAACGACCAGGGAAGCCGCTGAGTTCTTTTTCAAATCTGCCCAGTAATTACCACCTTTATTCACCTTCCCTCCTTTTCCTACTCAGAGCCTCCCACCAATACTGGAAAGCCAGAAGCCAGCTTCCCTCCGTGCTTTCCCTGAGCTGATTGTCATTCCTTGAGGTCCATTTGGACCGACTGCTTCAGAACTGAAGTAAACAATTACACTGAGTGACAAGTGTGTTAGTAGCAGTTGCTGTGTCACATCTGGGTGCAGCAATCAGCTGAAAAAAATGTCTACTCAAAAGAGCAAGTGAGCCGGACACAAGCCTAAGACACAATGAGAAGCAGGAAGTCTGGGAGCTGCAGAGGGTTTGACTGCCAGAGTTTTGCTCTTGGACACTTTAATTTAAATGGAGATTGTGAGTCTGGAAGTCAAATGTCAAATTCAGAGATAGATTGTCAACTTAGTTACCACTGCTGCTCTAGTCCATTTCAATAATTCTTTATCAAATTATCTTAAAATCTAGATTTTTATGCATCGATAGCATAAATTCTGGCTGTAACAAAAAAAACCATTGATTTTCTGATTGCTAATCTAATGTAAGAGAGGCTACAACATCTTTCAAGAACTCAAGGAACAAAATTTTAGTACAGTGCTAATGTGTATCTCCCGACAACGTTACCAAGAGCTGTGTGACTAATTCTCCATGCATGTAACTGACTAATAATACCTTTTTTAAATGTACTAATATATTATTCCTGAAACACACAGTCCTGCCTATAGTTATATCTTTAGGAGGTAGGCACATTGGATCTGATTTTTAAATAAGTGAGGTGTGCAGTTGTGCAAAAATGACATGTCCACATTTCATGTGCAATTCCTATGTTAGGGCATGCAAATCAGATAGTTTTAACTACAAATTATCATAATTAGTCACTTATGCAATTACCTGATTTGCATGAGCAATTGCAGTAACTTGCACACATAAACAAGGCGTAAATTTCCTGTGCACATAGAAACACCTGTGTGCTAACACTTGCACTCACCATTTAAGGATGTGCAAGTGTTAGCATTTGCATCTAGAGAACTCATTAGAAAGAACTGGGTTTATTTTGTTAGTGAAAATATGAATACTTGCTGGTGTTAGATAACAAGCTCGTGCACAAGTGTTCCCTTTGTAGCAGGTGTTTGTGTGTGGGAAGTAGAGATGCATAAGAAATTTTACACACACACACACACACTCACACACACACACAGAGGTGCTGGTATAGGTCCAGCTTAAAGTTTACCCCTAAAGGAGATAAAGAGTTGTATAGCTAAAGAGCTATCTTGCCATTTGTCATATGCTATGTGTATATAACCTTGTAGCATAAAGGTATGCAAAGTATTCCATAAATGTTCTCTTTGGCCATGTGCACTACACTTTGTGTCTGAGTTGAGCAGGCATAAATGTTCCCAGAAAGCAAATTTCAAAGTTGCATCAGTGAGTTTGCATAGAATCAAAATTTTAAATGTATACGTATAAAGATTTGTGCCAGAAGTATTTGAACACTGTCCAACCAGGGAACAGAAGCAATACCATGTGACTTATCTGACCTATCACAAATGAACAATCTAGGAATAACAAATGCCAAATATTTACAGAGCACTGTTCACAATCAAGCTATGGACAGTTATAAATAGTGTTAAAAAAAATCAGTCAAATGCTTTCACAAAGTGACTACATTTGAGAATATACCAATGTGTTTGCTGATACTATAAACAAAAGTGGTTAAACTTGTCAGATAAATTATTTAACAACCAAATGTCCAACAAATACATATGCACTTTATGTAATATTTATACATACACACACACAGATTGCAGTATGAAATGTTAAATACATTTCAGCCCATATGCCCAACTCAACTCAGGCTGATAAGAGTAGCAGGAACAGCCAATCCAGCAATACATTTGAGTGTTGGCTGGCAAAGCTACTTTAGTGGCCTTGAAAGCAGTAATGAATCAGCACAGGGGGAGCAACAGGGAAGCTGTCAAGGAGTTCAGGAAAAAAGAAGCTGGATGAACAGATGCACAGCCAGAGGTGTTGAGGAAGAAATAAACAGACTATCAAGTGACCAAGACAGAAATGGTGTAGAAGCTGTTGAGTTTGAAAGAGAAAGGATGCATTGGTGAGCAGATGGAGATAGCAGTATTGCTTGAGCGTGTGTGCAGGATATGGAGCTGGAACATATATTAAGATTACCTAACATAATTTATACAGTAAAAAAAAGTCTATAATTCCATCTCTTATTTGTACTGGTAACTATAGAAGATGGTCCAGCTTGACTCTCATTGTATGTGGCATCAAATTTCACAGCTGCCTATATAAATAACATATATAAAATCAAATCAGAAGTAGACTTAACATCCCTGAGCTTTTGGGTAAAATATGGAATCTCAGAATCGGAACCCAGATCCAGAACTAAATTCTGGAGAACTCAAAACAGAACTCCTCACTGATATTTATAACATAATTTGGAATGAAAAAACATTTTCATTTGACCCTTTGGGTCAAAACTCATTGGCCAATTATTCCCTTTCAAAATGTCTGTATTCTAATCATTGAATGAGAGAGAAAGAGAGAGAGATTTAGAATCCTAGCAAAAGGATTTTTATTTTATATGTATAAAGAATTATTGAGGATTATAAATTCCAAAGAAGCAAATGACTTAACATTTTTAAAACCTACATCTTCCCTATAAAATATTCATGTGTTGGATGGTTTTGGTTTTTTTTAAATGTCATCAATCTTTTTTCGTGCTCAAAAGTGAATCCATGTGGTACATTACCTGTCACAGGAAGTGGGAAATGTCAGTTCTCTCAGAAGATTCTTGAGTCAGGATCATCTGCAATTGAATTTCTCTCTTTTTTTTTCTTTTTTTTTTTTTTCCCTTTTTCTTCTTCTCAGCGTGTTATTTATTGATCAGATTGTGAGCTGTCCCAGCATTGCCTATTCACACCACTATACAAATCAACATACCGTGACTCTTACTGTGACTTTTGAATCTCTCCATCTCTGCTGATTGCTTCACCTGTTCTTACTGTGAGCGTCCCTACTGCAACTCCCAGGGGAAGTCAGACACTGTGCTGCTCTCATGCCTCTGATATGGGTAACTAACACTGTGAAGCTCACTTGGGTTATTCTGGGGAACTCTTCAAAGCCGTATGTCCAATACACACCTTGTTATTGTTTATTACCCATGTACATGCATATGTAGTTTCTAGACAGATACTAGACTATTATCATGCGGCACTAGCAGAGGAATGGAATACAAAACAAAAGAGGTGATGCTACTTTAGCTATTTGTTAGACACATCTGAAATACCTTGTGCAGCAATGAGGGAAAGATCACTGCCTTGCGGACAGTGACAGCCAAGCCTGAAGAAACTGGTTTATAAGGAAAGGTTAAAGGAACTGGGCTTGTTCTCTTTGGGAAAAGAGAAACTTGAAGTTGATGTAATAAGAGATTTCAAGGCTTACAAAGTTCATTTCCGCCTCCCCTGCCCCCTGGTATGTAGTTCAAAAACTAAGGTACTGAATGTATGGAATGAAAATATATAAGAATATTTAGAGATAGGTATTTCACAGAAAGGATAACAAACACACGTTTGAAATGGGTAGTTGACAGGAAAGACAAGTGACATGGAGACAAAAAGTGAAATCAAGAAACACCTAGATTTATTTTAGAGAAGACAATAGAAGAGCATTATGTAAAAGCCAAGCAGAGAAGAAGCATTCAAATATACTCACAGCCCTGAACAAATCTTCAGGTGGTCTGTTCCATCAGCTTGCTGAAAATAAGGTAAGAATTTTAAATTATTGATTTTTACAGCCTACCTCACTTTAAACTGGGGGACTGGGGAGAGAGAAAAATGTAAAACGTGACTGGGGAAATTCTTTTCAACAAATAACTCTTGGTGATTAATTAGCTGCAAGTGAAGAGATGAAATTTAAATATACTTAAAACTAAAAGACCAGAAATTCAGCTAGTACAAATCAGTATATCTCCATTGGAACTATGAAGATTTACGCTGGCTGAAAATTTGGCTTTCTATGTTAAAAAATCAGTTCCTCCTTCACTTAGCTGCCAAGGGCTGAGTGTACAGTTACTGGTTTCTCCTCTATAGTTGGTAGTATCTCTTAACATTGACTGGAACAGTTGGAAGTACAAGAAACGCATCCCTATAATACCTCAGTGGGTAGGAGACCATCAGCTGTTGAAAGAGAAGCAACCTGAGCCCACTTGGAAGTGCAAAAGGCCGTTAGTTAACCTTTTGTTTAAAAAAAAATGAAAACATATTTTAAAGGAAACTATTTTTAAAAGTGTTCTTTAAAAAACTTACAAAAAAACCCAGCTGTGTCTTTCTTTAACTTGTATAATGTTTTATAAAAGCAGTAACAGAGACACCTGTACTGGATGCCTGCACATCTCTAGCACTTAATGGCACTCAGCCTTTGGCTTCATACCTTGCAACCCAGCTGAGAGTCATGTGACAAGATTTTGTTCTCACAGTTGCTTGCTGAAAAAAACTTTATTTGTCTGTGAACAAGTATTTACATGCATGAATTAGTGTATTTGCACTACAAGTGCTCACCCACATATCCTACATTTACTGGGTTTGTGTGTTTGGAAAAGAGGGTGTCAGAGACAGGAAGAGAATAGGAATTTGAGAAAAAACATTTTTAAAACGAACAAAGGCCCAGATTTGGAAAGTGGCATCTGATTCAGGTGCATGAGTTTTAGGTATCTAACTTCATGTACCTATGGCCTGATTGTTAAAGGTGTTGAACACTCACAAATCCAGCTGAAGTCAATGGGAACCTGGTGTTTTCTGTACTTCTGAAAATCAGACTATGGCAAGTACTACTGCTGGCTGGAAAACATTTTTCCCATGGAAAATATCAACAAACATGAAAAAAATTGCTTTCTTTGAAATTTTCAGCAGAAATTTTTGACTTTTCTATAAAATACCTGAAAACCAACAATTTTCAGATTTCATCCTTCCTGTTTTATGATCAAAAAAATAAAATTTTTGAGGAAACGGACACATTCTGCTGAAAATTTCATTTGGTCAAAACCCCAATTTTCCATGAAGAAAAAAAAGTGTTGATGGAAAGTTGTCTACCAACCCTTTTGAGTACCCAAAACTTGAGGCACCCAAAATCAGTGGACATTTTCCTTAAAAGTGGCCTAAATAAACACAACTGAGTGATCACTCATCATGAGCAATTAAGAGAAGCTAAAGGTAGGTAGAAAGGGGATGTCACTGCAGAAGAATCTCTGTTCTGAAGTCATTTCTTAAATGTTTCAGCCCAAGCCATGGAGCAAGGTGCTTGCAGTGTGGCCAGATATTAAGGCAGTTGCGGAATCAGTGTCTAGATAGAACTGCCCTATGGAACAACCTCTAAGTGTATGTAGTTCTGTGGTAACAAGGATACCCATCAGGTTGATTTCAAGATGTTGCTGGAAGGAATGATAGCCACCAGCCCTAACTCCATCAACAGGGAAAAACAGGAGGGGGCAGGGAGCACAGAAAGCAGCAGTATCAGTCAGGAAAGGGGAGGCCCACAGCGACAGTAATTAGCTGGTGTGAATGTGACAAGAGAGAACTGAATGCAGACAGCCAATAAATCTAGGTTACAGCTTTCTCTATTCCTCAGTAAGGAAAGAGTCCAGCTATTTAAAAATCTGGGCTCCACCATTTGTTACCAAATATTCATACTTGTGCAAAAAAGGACAAGAAAAGCTTTTCAAAGTCCTAAAATTTCTTAGACTTGTTTACCTCCTGCTACTGTCTCTCTCACTGAAGTAGCTCCAACTAACTCTCTTTCTCTGTCTCAAATCCTCAGTTATTTCTTTAGGTACTACCATAGCTCCTATTGATATGTTAGGTCATCCAATAAGCAAACATAAACCATAGCACATGATCTAGCTGACCATGCACAGAGCTCAAATAGCAAATAACAAAAACTGATTGCTTGAAAGAGCACTTGCTACATACAGCTTGCAAACATTCCAGAGGTCCACGTTTGCTCATAAAACTGTTCTTTTAACAATTATGAATAATGAACAAATCTGTAGAAATGAGAATCTATTTGTGGGCAATTTGCTTATAAAAAATAGGCCAAATAAAATGAACAAATAATTTTCCCAACAAATAATTTCACTATGTCTAATTGTGAAGATAAAGTATCTCTGTTCAGATCCATCTAAAGAGAATGCTGGCAAGATGTACAGAATACATAAAGAAGAAAGAAAGAATGCATATGATTCCAGCGTACCTCTTTAGAACCTGGCAGTTGACCTTCCCGGGCTGAGAATAATGAGCTGTTTGGATGACTAGTACTGCATCCAGTGGCTGATTGTATTTTCCCCCCCAAAAAAATGTAATCCAACTCTGCTAAAGAGTGCCAAAGATAAATATTGGCCATGGGAGGCTTCGCCATTAGCATCCTTTCAAGGAGCATGAAAAAGAATCAGAACATTGTAATCAAATGAATTTGTGATAGCTCTTCACTTTGAATTTCTTTAGAGAAGGTTTTTTAAACCATTGCTGGGGGGGGGCGGGGGGGGAGGGAGGGGAGGGATCCGAAATAAAAATGTTTCAAAGCCCAGAATTTACTTTAATATATTTTTCCTTACAGACAAACTGTCCCCAGCCCCGTCTTCTTTTTCTCTTATGAAATTCCCAGTCTTCAGCTATTGTGGCTCAATAGCTCCCCTAACACACTTTTGCAATTGTAAGCACTCAGGGGTTCCACTAAAAGGGTGGCTGGATGCAGCTTCAGGACTAATTGTATCCTACAAGGTATAGAATTATGCACCAACAGCTAAAAGGACACAATTACAAGTTGAACTATTGTGACACACACTGTGTAATGTCATACAATCAAATGCAATGTTTAGTAAACATAAACCTCTTTGTCATTTTGTATTTATTTATACAGGTTTAAAAAATAAAGCACACATTTAAAAAATATAATTTCTCTACTGTATCTCTGTAATAATATGCACTTTTCTGAGAGGCTGAAAGATGGGGCAAAGATGAGTTTGAGAAACAGGGAATGACTATTAGATTGCATTAAACTGAAAAGAGAATATTTTCATTCAGCACCCTGCCATACCTTCTCTGGGGGCTGTTTCAACCTACCATGCCAAATAAGAATTGGCTTGTTGAGGAACCAAAATTCTACTGATTAGCGAGACCTTAACTAGGTCATCACATAGAAGAGTGCAATGCTCCAAAGAAGCTGTTATGGTCCATTGGGTTGATAAAAAAAATACTGAAGAGCTTATAAAGTTAGATTCCCCCTTCTGCTACACAGCACATGTGGGAGTAAAAGGAAAAGAAAATGGATTGAAAAGCTGTGAAGCTAGTGGACAAGGAGACACATCATGACACACTCCTTCCCCTTCCCATAAGCCAGTGGAAGTCACTCTGCAAGGACACCAAATGGTGGGCCGCCTGGAGGTTTGAGGGAATATTATGGCTTCATGAGGATGAACTTGGGGAAGAGCATGTATGTAAGTGTTTGCAGGAATCTGGCCTTAACTAAAATAAAATTAACCACAAAGAAAGGAAATTTAGAGTTGACTCCTTTATAAATCTCCTTCCATTACTCATCCCTTCAAATGCAAATATTGGCATGGGATTTGATATATAGTGGCCACCACTAAACAAAATAAATCATTATTTGCCAGTGGTTGCCATACAGTTTTTGAGAGGCCAATTTTTTTACCTATTCTTAGAATAAGGCCATGTCTACACTACTACTTATGTCAGCAAAACGTATGTCATTCAGGGGTGTGAAAAAACACCCCCCAAGCAACATAAGTTACAGTGACATAAGGGCCGGTTTGGACAGTGCTATGTTCACTATCTATGTTGGCTTAATAAGACTAAAATAAAGAGCTCTTTCGTAGCTGGTATTTTCTCCCTGCAAAGATACTTACAGTAATGAAGTCACCTCTCAGTCTTCTTTCTGATAAACTAAATCAATTAAGTTCACTATCAACCATTTTCTCCAGCCCTCACATTATTTGTGTGGCTCTTTTCTGCACTCTCTCCAATTTTTCAACATCCCTTTAAAAATATGGATGCCAGAACTTATGCAGTATTCCAGTATTTGTCTGGACAATGCTATATACAGAGGTAAAATCACCTCACTACTCCTACCCTATTTGTATATCCACGAATCATATCAGCTCTTTTTGCCACAGCATTGCACTAGGAGCTCATGTTGAGTTGATTGTCCACTCTGACCCCTAAATCCTTTCCAGAGGAACTGCTTTCCTGGAGAACGGTCATTGTTCTGTAGGCATGGCCTGCATTCCTTGTTCCTCGACTTATAACTTTGGATTTGGCTTCATCAAAATGCATCTTGTTTGAATGGGCCCAGCTTACCAAGTGATCCAGATTGCTCTCTATAACTGCCCTGTCTTCATCAGTAGTTACTGCTCTGCCAATCTTTGTGTCATCTGCAAATTTTATCAGTAGTGATTTTATATTTACTTCCAGATCATTGATGGAAATAGCATTGGGCCTGGTATGGACTCCTGCAGAACCCCAATAACACCACCCCCATTTAATGATGATTCGCCACTGACAACTATTTTTAGATTCATCTGTTAACCAGTTCTTAATCCATACACTCATGTGTTTTGTTGATATTGCATAATGCTATTTTTTTTTCAGAATGGCATGCTGTACTATGGCAGGCGCCTTTCATAAGTCTATCAACCAAACGTACAGTCTCATCAAAGAATGAAATCAGATTAGTTTGACAAGATCTATTTTCAGTGTTGACTGGCATTAATCATATTCCTATCCTTTAATTCTTTATTAATTGAATCTCATATAAGCTTTTCCATTATTTTGCTAGGATGACCTACAGTTACCCAGGTCACCCTGCTTGCCCTTTCTCAATATTGGCTCAACATTACAACTCTTCTAGTCTTCTGGAATTTTTCCCAGTAATCCAAGATATTAAACATTAATAACACTGGGCCAGAGAGCTCCTCAGACAGATTTCAGGAGCTCTTGGGTGCAAGTTATTGGGGACTTTTGATTTAAAAAATGATTATCCATAGCAGATTTTGTCTAACATCCTCCTTGGTTACTAATGGACTGGAAAGTACTACATCAGATACGAGTATATCATCCTGATTCTTTCCAAATACAGAACAGAAATATTTATTGAATATTTCTGCCTTTTCAGCATCATTATTCACAGTACTACCACATCCATCTAGTAATGGTCTATACCACTGTTATTTCCTTTGTTTCTGATATACTTTAAAAAAACTTGTCCTTGGCCCTGCCAAATATGGATTTTTCCCTGCTGTCTTTAGCTTCCCTTATCAATTTTCTATACCTCGTTACTTCTAATTTATTCTGATTGCAGTCTGCTTCCTCTTTTTTCCATATGTTATTTTTTTTCCACTTTCCTTCTTAATCAGGATGGGCTTTTAACCAAAGTTATTTCTCTTTTTCAACTGTGGATAGACCAAAGAGCTATCTATTATCAGAAATCCCTTCCACATGTAGGTACTTTTAGATAAGGATGTTGAGAAAAGGGGGTTCTGTGCAAGGATCAGGGGGTGAGGCTAAGAAGAGAAAATGAGGATTGTGTGCAAGGAAGCCCTGTGTTAGGGAGACTGGGCTTTGCCTCTGGGACTGGAATGGGGAGCACAATCCCTCTGCAAAACATTAGAGCTTGAACAACTCCCCACAGAGCTGCTGAGGGAGAACAGACAGGTATGCAGGAGGAGTCATTAAAGTCCAGAAACATCAGTGCTTATAAGTGACCCCCCTTGACTCCATCCATCCACCTATTTATCTAGCCCCAGTCTTTCCAATATAGTCCTTCTCCCCACTCAGGACAGTGCACCTACTGTTTCCCCATCTGCCCCTTCCCAATCATCTCTATCCCTTCACAGCTCTGCTCACCCTCCTCCCAAGCTGCCTCAACCCCAGAAAGAAGCACTGTGGGAAGTCACCACTGTGTCTTGATGCTTGAGGAGACACTTGACATGTGTGAGGAGAGCACGGAGATGTGAGGGGTCACAGAAGAGTCAGTGAGTAAGTGAGAAGTTGAGGCCGAGAGCAGGGAATGGGGGAGGGGAACATCTGTATTCCTCTATCCATCATCTCCTCACTTCTAGAAGAAAAACAACGAGAAGTCCCTGTGGCACCTTAGAGACTAGCACATTTATTTGGGCATAAGCTTTCGTGGGCTAAAACCCACTTAATCAGATGCATGGAGTGAAAAATACGGTAAGCAGTATAAATATTACAGCACATGAAAAGATGGGAGTTGCCTTACCAGTGCTAACGAGGCCAATGCAATCAAGGTGGACGTCACCCATTTCCCAACAGCTGACAAGAAGGTGTGAGTATCAGCAAAGGGAAAATTACTTTTTGTAGTGACCCATCCACTCCCAGTCTTTATGCAGGTCTAATCTGATGGTGTCCAGTTTGCAAATTAATTCCAGTTCTGCAGTTTCTCACTAAAATCTGTTTTGGAAGTTTTTTGTTGAAAAAATGCCACTTTTAAGTCTGTTATTGAGTGTCCAGGGAGACTGAAGTGCTCTCCTACTGGTTTTTGAAAGTTACAATTCTTGACATCTGATTTGTGTCCATTTATTCTTTTACGTAGGGAATGTCCGGTTTGGCTATGTACATGGCAGAGGGGCATTGCTGGCACATGATGGCATATATCACATTGGTAGATGTGCAGGTGAACGAGCCCCTGATGGTGTGGTTGATGTGGTTAGGTCCTATGATGGTGTCCCTTGAATAGATATGCGGACAGAGTTGGCAACAGGGTTTGTTGCAGGGATTGGTTCCTCGGTTAGTGTTTTTGTTGTGTGGTGTGTAGTTGCTGGTGAGTATTTGCTTCAGGTTGGGGGGCTGTCTGTAAGAAAGGACTGGCCTGTCTCCCAAGGTCTGTGAGAGTGAGGGATCCTCCTTCAGGATAGGTTGTAGATCCTTGATGATGCGCTGGAGAGGTTTTAGGTGGGGCCACTTCCACCTTAATTGAATTGGCCTCGTTAGCACTGACCCCCCCCCACTTAGTAAGGCAACTCCCATCTTTTCATGTGCTTTAATATTTATACTGCTTACTGTATTTTTCACTCCATGCATCTGATTCAGTGGGTTTTAGCCCACGAAAGTTTATGCCCAAATAAATTTGTTAGTCTCTAAGGTGCCACAAGTACTCCTTTTCTTTTTGCGGATACAGACTAACACGGCTGCTACTCTGAAACCTGTCAATAGTTAAGGCTGTAGCAGGGTTTCTGGTTAAAGCCCAATTTTCAAACCTCTTTGAAATCCACATGCATCATTAGATTGGCTTTAAATCTGGCATGGCAATTCAGGGTCTGGGATAGTTTTTGTGAGCCAAGTCTGCGATCATTTTCTCAAGGACCCACCAAACTTTGTGTGATTTTAAAATTAAAACCTTTGCACACGGGTAGGAGGAAGAACCTAAAACTGACAGGACTGGGCTGCCCCGTGTGTGAGCTAATATCCAGCATAAGCTCTAAAATTTACAAAAAGAAGCTAGTTATTGGAGCTGGTTTTGTGTTCTGGAGAGCCCAACACCACAATGACTGAACATCTGGGTTCTACTGGGCCTAAGCACATAGTCATAATGAATAATTTATCTGATGAGTTTGGACTCTTTTACTGTTCATAGAATATCTACAAGCAGATCAGTTTTCTCAAATATACTCAAATTATTTAATATTATTTAACAAAATTTTGATGAATTTTTTTAACTCTATGGATTAACTGCAGTCATTCTTTCCAAGTGTATGCTTGTGAAATTCACTGCAGTGAAGAGATGTATACCACTTACAAGGCTTAAGTAGGACATACATGGTGCATAGGTCTGGTGGGGGGGTTACTGCATAAAGGTGAAATTTACATCCAATTTTACATCTACTTGAGCTGTGTTGTGTAGTTATGATTGGTCATGTAAGACACAAGATTTTGTTTCTGTTCTCTGTCTGGGACCCCAGTCCTGCAAGGGTCTGAGCTTTCTGGGGCCCGTCCAGCAAAGCCCTTAAGAATGTGTTTAATTTGATGCATATGTAGTGTCACTGCACTCAATGGGATTACTCATATGTTTAAAGTTAAGCTAATGCAGAAGTACTTCGCTGGATCATAAACAGGCGCTCCGTACCTAGAAGGACTGAGCCCTGAATGCGCATGTGAACATTTCTAGTGCAAATACCCACATATTTGAATTTCCACAAGTACTTGCACATGAGACTTGGAAACTGACTTTTCTGGACCATTCATAGCAGTTCACTTCAATTTCACTAATGTTCACAAATATTAAAAGGGACATGAACATGATCCAGGGGGATACGTTTTAAAATTAATTTGCACAGAAAATGTTTAATGTTGAATTTTTTCTTCCAATCACCTCCTGCAAGGATCCAAATTTCAATTCTCTTTCCCCACAGCTGACGTCTTATCCTACTCCCATTAGAGTCAATGGGCATAATTTACCATTGCACTGCATCATGTGTAGTCATTTGCACTTGCTCTGTACAGGAGTAAATGAGGACAAAAAGCTCAGGGCAATGGTGAATCTGGTCCAATGGGAGTTTTGCTGTTGACTTCAGCAGAAATAATGTAAGGCTCCTGCCTGTAAAATAAAGGGCTAGTCCAAAGGGGCTTATAAGGTTTCCTGCCATTTCATTCTAGCATAAAAAAATCCATCTTTATATTCTCCATGTAATGTACAGATAATTGCACTATTCCTTTAGTAGAACATTAGTGAGCACTTTCCCTTGAGGTTGATGGTAATCTATACACTAGCCAACAGGAGGAGCTTTCATTTGACTCTCTCCTTTAGAATTGTCTGAGATGAGAAAAATCAAAGTTGTCTCTTCCAGGAGATTTTGGGTGGCCAGTGAACATTATAAAGGTGAACATTATGAAATACATGTGCTGCAATTAGTACTTCACAGCAGCACCTGCTGTATTATATGCTTAATATATATCAGTCCATTAAACTCCTCATCATATTCTTTCAGAATATCTTTTGCAACCTTTTCAGTAGATAAGTTAGATACCCTGTATTCAGGAGTTAACGTTATACAAGCTGCATTACCTGCATTTACAGAATGCTCTTCAACCCAAGCACACTTGGGACCACCTTCTTTCTCTATTTCAACCTTCCAGAAAAAGTCATTTCCAAATGTCAAGAACACATTGATCCAGGGAAGAATGTCACTTGGAAGAGGCATGCTTTCTTTACAAGAAACCAGATGTCAGCTGAGACCACTGATCATTCTGTTACCAACCTATCTATTAAAGTTAAGTCATGTAAATCTGAATAGTGATTAGTTGGCCTAATTACAGTCAGGAGTTTGTTTGTGGGAGGAGGGGTGTCTCGGACAAAAAAAGGAGGGAAGGATGGGGAAGATCAGAGAAAAGGAAGAAGAGACTGAGGGGAGAAAAGATACTAAAAGAACACAACAGAAATAAAAAGACAAGATGGGAAACAGGTGCGATAGAGGGAAAGAAAAAGACAGAAACTACATTAGAGACAAATGTTTGGGGAAAACCAGAAAGAAAGAAAAAAGAGAAAAGATGTACCACAATATACTCTCAATGGAAAGAAAATAAGAGTGAAGGAAAGAAAAAAGGAAGAAGAAGGAAGAAAAATACAAAGGAAAAATGGTAAGTTCAAAAACAATTACCACTTAAAAGAAAGTGTAATGTCAAAATCCCAGGGGTGAAATCCTGGCCCTATTGACGTCAATGGGAGGATTGCGCTAACATTTAAATCTCTACCTGAAATCAAAGCTATGGGTCCTTGCATGTGTGTATATCTCACCGAAGTCAATAAGAGTTGTGCGCAAAAGGACAAAATGTGAACGTATGCCTTTTTTGGCATAGAAAATGTAAACATACTGTTCTTTCCTCACCTGTACTGCTTTGCTGTCTGATTATTTGTGGCCTACGATACCCATTTGTACTCCCTCTCCAATGATGGCTTCAAGAGGAAGAGAAGGCAGAAAGCACATATTGTCTGTGCTGAGCACAGAATCATTAATAGACCCAGCAGCAGCACCACAGCAATCTCAGACAACTGGTCCACTAGCCTTGAGTCAGCTCTTCTGTGCTTTTTGCCTGCTGCTTGCATAATTGACCACATTTTACTTATTTATTTTGTCCATAAATACTGTTCTCAGCTGAAAAGTGTTGCAAACTCATTCACATTTCATGAATTCACAATGGGTCTTCTGCAATGTATCTGTGAAGAAAGAAAAAAAACTAAAACAAAACTCTTTTTCCCCTAATTTTCAAAGGACAGTGACAAATGTCTGAATAACTGAAAATGATTCAACTATTTCATCCTTCAGATTTGCAGCTTTACCCACGTACAATGTCAATTCAAATGGCTGGAATATTACACCATGACCCCTGGAGCTAATGCATATCCAGCACATGCACTAGATCAGTGTCTTTCAACCTGTGGTCCATGGACCACTGGAGGTCTGCAAACTATGTTTAAGGGGTCCACAAAAGGTTGTCATTACTATAGAACAGTTATTTTCAACCTATGGTCTAAGGACAGGTTTCAGAGTAGCAGCCGTGTTAGTCTGTATCCGTAAAAAGAAAAGGAGGACTTGTGGCACCTTAGAGACTAACAAATTTGTTAGTCTCTAAGGTGCCACAAGTCCTCCTTTTCTTTCTATGGTCTAAGGACTCCCTGGGAATCCACAGACCATGACTAAGATTTCCGAGAAGGCCCATACCTCCCTTTGAAATATTTTAGGAGTCTACAAATGAAAAAAGGTTGAAAACCAGTGCCTTAGATGTCTCTGGTCTGATGAGTCGCAGTGTGGTAAGGAACAACATTGCAAAGTAAGTGTGTTCAGAACAAGGATTCAAAGTTACTGTTGCATTGACATAAATTAAAGACAATAACACCTCTCAGTGTAACCCTTTCTAAGTGTATTACCAATATACTCAAAAACACAACAGTTTAGATTTTCAAGGCTGATTTGTTAATGAGAAGGGCTAGAAACTTTTTTTTATTTTTATAATAGCTTAGTTCTGAGGCAACCCAGCAAAATCTGCAGGAAGTCTCCAAATCTGTGAACTTCACTATTTTTTCCTTGTTTGGGGTGATGATAAGATAGATAAAATGCATACATATCAACTGGTGGAGAAGACTGGTTTTCACCTTCTTATATAGTGGGCGCAGTTTTACACTTACAATTAGTTGTGACTACAAATATTTGAGGGTGCAAATTATAGTATTGAGGTATGTACCTATCTGCCTATGCAATCAGGTAGTTAGATATGTAAATAACCCAGTTTGTGCCTTGTGTTGAGAAGGCAGTGTTGAGGTCCCTTTAAAATCAAGGCTTTCAAGCACAAATTAATGAAAGGAGGAGGACTTGACTCTATGCTTACACTATAATATCCTCAATGATATTTCACAAAGATGCTCACTAAGTAGAGCGACCATTCATATTTAAAGAAAATAAATAGCAACTGAATGAAAAATACAGAACAAGATTTATTTTTTCCTAATACAAATTCATATATTTGAATCACATTGTATCCTGTCATGATTACTACATAAAAACCTATTTTTATCTAATCAACTTCATAGTATCTCCTTAATAAATACGCGTTATGGGACCTTAAGTAGCAAATAAGAGACATCCATTAAAAAAATCAGAGCCTGTGGTCATCTTATTAAGAGAAATACAGTTAATCAAAACAATTAATAAGGGTGAGGTAAGTGGAATTCCAGTTAAATGAATAAACTAAATGCCATACTCCTCCTAAGGGCACCATGATTGCACTCAAAAACCCCTCAGAGTTTCCATGCATGTTTCAATCATGATTTTACAACTCAGCAGATTCTCCGAGGTATCACACTCAGGAAGTAGAATGTAATAATTGTGGTGAACATGAATGTGATACTAGTGTGCCACTTTGCAAGAAAGAACACTATGAAACATTAGTGCCAGATTTCACTGTATTGAATATTATATACTATCCATAACGTCCCATCTGCAAAATGTATAATTATTTGCACTGTGAGGAGCTCCTGGAGAGTTTGCTATCTCTCTGATCTAAACATCTTTTCTATTCCTGTCTTCTCCTTTTAATGGAGATTTCCTTCGCCAGCCTGCCCCTTTGACAATAATAATATACCATTTCCCACCAGATTTAAATGGAGAGCAGCCAAATCCCGACTGCCTTATTCATGCAAGATGATTTCAGTAGGACTACTTCTATGATTAAGGCAAGCAGGATTTGGACCCAGTCTTCAACATTTCTCTGACAGATTTCTCTTATGGAAAAATTATTTGTTGGGATTTCATTCCTTAACACCAACAAGTCCCATTCCTGCTCCTCTCTGCATGATTACAACTACAAACCTTATTACAATGTGTCTTTTTGATGCCTAATAGTCCTTTCATGTACACATGCCAGATGGGACTGTATATTAGCTTTGAAGATGGAAACGAACAAGAATCTCTGCTTGCTACCAAATTGGATTAGGAACAGCTTCTGATGCATTCCCAAGTATTCACTCTTTGTCTGGGGCTCCCTAGACATTCGAATGCAAACTATTTTCAGAACTTTTACAGGGGAAGTGACATTTCAAAATACGAAATTCATTTCAGAGTAAATGAGGCAAATGATCATTTGTGACAGAAATGCATTATTGTGGCACTCAAGATCTTGCTCAAACATTTCCAAATAATGAAATGTATCTAACTCAGTAACTACATTAGTTACTTTTCAAATTTAATCCTGCCACTGAACACCTACCGGTACATACTAAACAAACACACACACATGCTGTCATTCTATCTATGTTCTCCTACTGTCTCTGTGGCACATGGGTGCTTTTCCATATACTAGTGTATGCTGCACATGGTAGAGCACCCCAAAATATTTATCCTAAAACTATTAGTCATTGGACATTCTCTCAATCTTGAAAGAACATATGACGACACCGAGAGACAGCTGACAGTATCCAAGCCAGGGAGCAACTATTACATCTAAATAACACATTAAAGGAATGCTAAGGTTCCAAAGTCAAGTGAACCAAAATTAGAGAACACCAAAATTAAGCTTGCCCATACAATCTTAATTCAACCCTCTTGTGCATATGCATTATGATATCACTTTTAATTACATGATCACTTGTGATTTTTTCCACAGAACCCCTGTTTCATTCAGTGCACGAGAGGGATGGTGCTCACTAAAGAAGCAGCTACTCAATATTTTCTTTTAACCTCATTGTGCAACATATTTTATCAAACTAACAGGAGTGTTTTTAGGAGTCTTAATTAATGCTTGTAAATTGCTTTGAGATCCTTGAATGAAAGGTGCCAAACACGTATAAAAAACCCATGATTTATTATTAGATACTCCAGAACATATTAAAGATGTCTTAATATGGCCAGCTGTTTTCTCCCAAGAGGTTAATAAAAATGTATTTGTTTTAGTCCCCTTTTAAAAGTTATTTTCTAACTGGATACAGTACTGTCAATTATTCTACAGCTTATGATGTGAAAAATAAAAGGAAATATGGCTGATGCCTTTGGTGAAGTAATTACCTTTTTTGACATGTCATTAGATACGTGCTTCTTGTGTAGCTATCTTGCAGGTTAATAAAATCAGGACCAAGATGCCTTTGAGACAGGGTAGCTATTTCCTATCAATAAAATGTAATGTTGCACAGTTAATTTATAGGAAACATGGACTTTGTTAAGTGCTCTGGGCTACTCATCTCGCAATAAAGGGTTATCCAGCAACAGAAGCCGCCTTGTTGTTATGGCTCTGCTACCACAGGGTGTTTGTCCCTAAGCAGTGAAAATGCATTTTATCTGAATAAAAGTTATGACCAATTTGAGGTTGTTCTGCACCAAAACGACCCACAGGATTTTGTATTTGCTTAATTATTCTCCAATTCATTTTTCATTTACAGGACTGATCATATACATCCCCAAACCCAGGAAGGATAGTGTTTGAATAATGACAGGTTTTGGTATTGCAAGCAAACTGGTATTTGTTTCTGTAAAGATTCCTCTGGTCAGCCTAAATACTCTCTTGAAAGATGATACACCTGTTAATGGACAATCTAGGAATTACAAAGACAAATGGTTTAAAAAAAAAAAAATCTGACCTCCTCAACTTCCTTGCCATCCTCGTGTATTTATATGAAGCACTGCATCCCTCTACACTTTCACCGTAGTCTGTTTGCGGAAGATGTTTATGATCCAGTCTAGCCTGTATTAAAACTAAGGGCATGTTTTAGACTGCAATCTCTGGGTGGCATTGCAGCTCACGTAGACATACCTGAGCTAGCTTTAATCTATCTAGCTTGGTTACTGGAGCAATGAAGCTGTGGAAGCACTAACTTCAGTGCAGGCTAGCCCCATAAGTCATTACCCAGGGTTCCAGGTGGGTTTGTATAGTCCATGCTCGCACTGCCATGACTTCACTGTTCCAGGACCTGTGCTAGCTAGGTTAAAGCTAGCTTGGGTATGTCAGTGTGGAGTGGTTAGAGAGTCCCACAGTTACCAGAGAGGACCAGGACATACTGCAGCAGGGATCTTAGTAAACAGGGGAACTTCCTGGTTAGGGAGCTCTCTAGTCGCTACTTACAGCATGGCTCTTTGTGATTATGTTTTCGCTCTACATGGTGTCAGAAGTAAGTGAATCCCTCTCTCTAAAGAAGGAGTAAAGGAAAGGAAAGAGACACCACCACACATAGACTGCCAGCATGGTGAGTGAATGAGGAAAGTGGAAAATCAGACAGGAGACCTGTGAAAGCTGCATCAGGAAGGAGGCAGAACCCTGTCTCAGCACAGCAATGGAGCCCATAGTACAAATGCCTCAGTTAGAGAAGTTTGATTTTTGGCAAGGCAGACAAGTGGCCTTGATGGAGTTGTAGATTTCAGCAATTATGATGGGGTGTGCTCCCCACACTAGCCCTGCAAGAGCTGAATTAGACCCGGTGGGCCCAATCAGCTAATTAGGCTGCAAACAGGGAAGCTATTGGCTGGAGGCAACTAATTAGAGAGAGGCTCACCTGTGCAGGAACGGGGGGGCCTATAAAGCCAGAAAGCTGGCTGCAGTAGGGGTCTGCTGGGAATGGCTGGAGGAAGGCAGGCAGCAGCCACTCCCTGGAGTGGGAGGAAGGGAAGAAAGTTTGGAGCTGCTATGCCCAAAGAAAGGAGGGGAATCAGAAGTGTAGGAAGCAGTCCAGGGAAGGAGCAGTGAGGGCAGAAAGAGGAAGCCCAGAACTGCTGAGCTGAGGTTCCCTGGACTGGAACCCAGAGAATAGGGCAGGACCTGGATTCCCTACCAGCCATCGAGGGTGTGGTGTAGACCTGAGGCAGTAAATGGGAAGACTGCCTAGGACTGGTGATAGATTGAACCCCAAAAGGGAGAATGGTGAGTGACCTGCCGGAGGGCTAAGTCATGAAGGAGATGCTGAAGGTCCTGGAGCAAGAAGAGATGCAGACCAGAGTCGGAGTGACAGCGTGCAAACCGTGGAAGGAGGCGTCTACCTCACTAGCTAATTCCCACAGTGACCAGGAGGAGGAGGTGCCAGCCCAGCAGTGAGTATTGCAACCCTGTTACACAGATAGTTTCTGGTTTAACAGAGAAAGCACAAGAATACCAGGTAAACCTCCTGATATTTGCCCTGGGTGATGCTAATGATGGTATCCTATGTGCCTACTGCTCATTGATGAGGGAAAAGAAAGAATACTCCAAACTGAAAGAGGCTTTTGATGCCCATTTCATATTCAAGCAGAATATTCTATATGAAAGGGCCAAACTGAACAGGAGGTGCCAGCAACAAGGAGAAATAGCTGACACTCTTATTATTGCAGTTCATCGCCTTACTGAATGCTGCAAATACGGAATGTTTAAAGAACTAATACGAGTCAGAATAGTTGTTGGTATAAAAGACACCAATTTACTGGCACAGCTTCAGTTAGACTCAGCTATCACACTAGCAAAAACTATAGCAAAAGTAGAAGGCAAGAAACCATAACGAAACAGCGGTGTGACTTACATGATAGCAGCATAGGACAGACTGCATCAGACAATAATGACACAGCAAAGAGAAAAGACACAAATGTGAAAGGAGCAGACAGATCAAATTTACAATGTCGGAATAGCTCACAATTAGAGAGTGGGAAACCAAAGAACCTTAATAGAAGGGAAGCTTGGAAAATCTGTGGAAGATGTGGCAAGACCCCAAGCCACAGCTGGCAACAGTGTCCAGATAAAGAAACAAGATGTAGGAGATGCCACAAAACAGGACATTTAGCAATAGCAAATGGGTCATTGGGACTTGTCGAAACATTCCATGAGGGAGTGTTATCATCAGATGATGATAAGCCCATACTTCTAGGGACTCCAACCTCAATAGCACAGACAGCACTTGGTACACAAATAGGAATCTACATGGTTGAAACTTTACATTTAGAATTGATACTAGGGCAGCAATTCCAAAAAATAATTATAAATGATCTCAGGATGGAGAGCTGCAAAGATTCTACATGGGGCTAACAACACTACATTGGATGTCTGCCACCAGTTCCTTGGGAAACTGGAGAAAAGATGGAAAGGTCTTCAACAAATGATATCCGTAAGACAAGGACTGACAACTCCTCTACTAGGGTTGCCAGCAAGACAAGAACTACACCTAGCAGAGAAACTGGAATTCATTAATGGCAACAAAAAAAAAAAAAAAAAAACTATGCAAGAGATATATCCACCCATCTTCACAGGGCCAGGAAAGGTGTCAGGAGAGTACAAACAAAACTGACTCCCTTTGCTGTCATGGACCCATACCACTTCCCTATTTCCTTGCTAGGGAAAATCAAAGAAGAATTAAAGAGAATGGATGGCATGGGATTATTTCCCATATGGAAGAACCAACTGACTGGTGTGGGGGATGGTTGTAGCACCAAAGCCCAATGGCAAAACCTGGATTTGTGTGGCCTTTATACAACTGAATAAAAGCATCTGCAGAGAAAGACCTGCTTCCTGCAGTTGACCAGACATTAGCTCAGTTATCAAAAGTCAAAGTCTTCGCAAAGTTAGATGCTACAGCAGGCTTCTGGCAAATGCCCCTTGCGAAAGAATCTATACCATTAACTATATTCATACGCCATTTGGCAGGTACCATTTCAATCTTTTTCCATTTGGCATATCTTGAGCACCATAACATTTCCAGATGAACAGCTCTTGGATCTTTGGGCATGCAGGCATGTTGGTAGATAGAGGGCAAAGATAAGAATGATCATGATGAGAGACTACATGCAGTATTGAGACACTGCCAACAAACTGGGCTCACTCTGAATGAGAAATGTGAATTTGGAAAGGAGAGGATAAAATGTGTAGGTCACATAATTAGCAAACAGGGAATTTAGCCAGATTCAGACAAACTGAAGGCATTACTTGCTTTACCTAACCCAAAAGATATTCTTGCTGTAAGGATATTCCTGGGTAAAACAAATTATTTTGGGAAATTCTTACCAACTGTGGCTCATCTAACAAAATCTTTACAAGATTGCCTTAATAGTCTCAATGTGTAGATCCAGGCTAGCCCACAACAAAAATCATTTAATACAGTAAAAGAACTAATGACATCTCCACCTGTTTTGACAATGTTCAGTAAGTATCTCATAACAGTAACAGCAGATGCATCTTCATATGGCTTAGGAGCAGTGCTCACACAAAAGCAGCAAGAAGGAGACCAGAGGCCTGTTGCATACCCAGAAGCCTCACAGAAACTAAGCAGCAGTATGCTCAGTCCAAAAGGAAGCTCTAGCAGTCACTTGGGCCTGTGAACAGCTCAGTCCATGTCTGTTTGGCTTGAATAT
The DNA here is from genome assembly GCF_965152275.1 of Natator depressus. NCBI lineage: Eukaryota > Metazoa > Chordata > Testudines > Cheloniidae > Natator > Natator depressus. Next base: position 140,902,111 of record NC_134234.1, read on the forward strand.
TAACCCAGAAACAGATCACAAGCACCTAGGGGCATTATTGGGTTCAAAACCACTGGATGACTTTCCACTTACGATTCAAAAACGTTGCCTGTGGCTGATGCAATTTTCTTTCAACACTGAACACATACCAGGGAAAAGCAAGCATAGTTCCCCAATTGAAGAGCCACCAATGGAAGAAGATAAGGCTCTAGAGCAGTGATGGGAAACCTGCGGCCCGTCAGGGTAATCCGCTGGTGTGCCACGAGACAGTTTGTTTACATTGACTGTCCGCAGACACGGCCCCCCGTAGCTCCCAGTGGCCGCAGTTCACCACTCCCGGCCAATGGGAGCTGCAGGAAGCAGCAGCCAGCACGTTCCTGAGGCCCACATCGCTTCCCGCAGCTCCCATTGGCCAGGAGTGGTGAACTGCAGCCACTGGGAGCTATGGGCAGCCGTGCTTGCGGATGGTCAATATAAACAAACTGTCCACCACTGCTCTAGAGAGAGATGTCAAAATCTACACTGACCTTTTCTGGCAACAATTCCAGTAACTGCCATCTAACTTCAGCAATGAAATGAAATGAAATGAGAGATGAAAAACTAAAGGATGAGACTTGCCAGAAACTCAGCCAAAGAAGGTGGGTTTGAAGGCATCAACTTCCAACAGACCTACTACCATATTTGCAGGACTGAAATGACCCTCACGTGGCCAATGGCCTGGTTCTGAAAGGATACTGCGTTCTGATCCCTACAGTACTTCAGAAAGAGATATTCTCCAAAATCCATGAGGGACACCAAGAAGTAAACAAGTGCAGGGCACAAACACAACAATCTGTATGGTGGCCTGGTCTGAGTAGGTGAAGTAATACCGTAGTAGAAGGCTGTGAGCTATTTAACAAGGGGGAGAGGGGCAATTGCCAGAACCGTTACTCTCGACATAGCTACCTGACAGACCTTGGCAGGAGATAGCAACATATTTGTATTTCTGGAAGGGACACACAGACATTATTGTAGTTAATTACTTCTCCAAATATATTGACTTGTCTATACTTACACAGCTTTCAACTGCACAGGTCATCCAGAAACCAATGTGAATACTTGCAAGACATGGAGTTCCTGAAATCTTTATAACTGATAACGGGACTCAGTTTACCTCTATAACATTCCTAGCATTTGCACAGGTCTTTGATTTTGAACTTCGTATGAGTAGTCCATGTTACTCCCAGAGCAATGGGGAGGTGGAGAGAGCAGTGCAGACTTTGTTTTTGCTAAAAACCACATCAATCACACTTTGCATTTTAGTCAACACCACTTGGGTCTCAACTATCTCCAGAAAAATTATTGCTGGGAAGACAACTAAGGACACCTTTACCTGTGGCACCTATACAGCTGAAACCAAAAATTTCATGCTTTGAGTCTTATGATTTTTTGAGCCCCTTTATCTCAAAAAAGACAAAATATAGGAAGTCAAAAATATGTGCCTATTGAGAGTTTGGTGGGCTCTCTGTGGTTATGTAATTTTCTAATTAACCGAAAGAAAGACATTGCATTCTTCATCATAACTGAATTCTTATGTGCCATGCTCAGCTAACTGAGAAAAGATTTACTACAGCTTCTTTAGTTCTGTAACACAGTACAAGGAAGCTTTTTTAAACAGGAGAGAAATACAAAATGGCCTTTTGACATATGCTCTCAGTAATGTTTCCTTCATCCAAAACTGGGCACTTAGGGAATGGATTTTGCTAGTCCTTGGCCATTTCTGTTGCACCAGAGAAGTTCTTCTACACAGTACCTGCTTGTTTGACGAACAAGGGCTTCTGTGAAACTAGAGGTCGTGAACTGGCTGACTGTGACCAATTTTGTGACAACCAGGATCTTCTATTGGTTTGTCCAAGACTACGATCTCAATGAAACTATTCAGTCTGTTCTTGAAAAGTTTCATGAATAATTGGATCTTTGACATGGTTGCTTTAATAAAGATCTGGATCGTTGAACTCTACTCCTGAATCAGCTGAATAGTAAAAAGTGTAGTGGGTTAGTGGTGGTCCCTCCCCTTCTGGGTCAGTGGAAGGCCACTCCACCCAGGGCTGGATTACCCAATAGGCAAACTAAACACGTGCTTAGGGCACCAGCAAAGCAGAGGGCACCAAAAAAAATGAGTTTTTTTTTAAATTTGATATTTGAAAAAAGGAACCAAAGTGGTCATCATGGGAAAAATCAGAACTTTGTTAGACTTCCTTACATTCCACTACACACTCTTCCCCCGTTTTTCTGTTCTCTTTTCTAAACCAGGGGGGCATCCTACTAACGTAGATCTAAATAATGCGAGGAAATCAGATCCTGTCATGTATTGCAATAAATTTATGTTTTATTATTGGTATATTCTTCTGAGTTATACGTACTTGATTTGTTTTCTTTCTTTCTTTCTGATATATACACATAAAATAGTGTATGTTGCGTAATTTGGGGGGGGGGTTAAGTTCAGATAACTGAGATAAGGGGCAGGATGAAATGTAACCAACTGAGTGGAGCACAGAAATTTAAACTGGTGGAAGAAACAAAGAACTAGTGAAATTTTCCAAAATCTTCCAACCTGACTTTTTCAAAGCGAATCCATCAGAAGCAACATCTTCTCTCAGTAGCACAGACATCATTCCAAAACCTGTAGGTGTTTCAGAGACTGACCCTTCTTCTACTGGTGAAACAAACACCATTCCAGAACATATGGATGTGTCAGAGACTGTAACTGATCATCCTACTCCTGGTGGTAAAACAGACATTGTTAAGAAGGTGTGGATGTGTCAGACTGAACCTGCTCATGCTGTAAATAACAGGAGAAAAGATCCTGGTATGTGGGTTGACTTCAGTACCGATGATGTAGCTTACGGATAGATCGTAGACCAAATGACTGTCAACACCACACTGGGCCATTTGAGAAATAATGTCGGACTTTTACCAATGGCAAACAAACAAGATATTGTCCACAAAAAATATTTTTTGCATGGAAGCGAATGGTGAGAAATACACTTGAGAATGGCTACTGTATTCACCATCAACAGGGTTTGTGTACTGTTTTGTTTGCAAATTTTTTGTATATAAACCTTCGACACCCTGGTTTGCTGCAGATGGATTTAGTGACTGGCAAAATACTGTTTTAATTGAACAACATGAAAATAGCACTACTCACAGAGATTCAATGTTGACATATTTAAATTGAAGACAGGGCTTTGCATTGACACAAAAATTGGAAGAGCAAATTAAAGGGGAGCGTGAATACTGACAACACGCCTGGCAGTGTGTTGTAGCTATTATTCAAACATTAGCTGAACGTGATCTGCCTTTCCGGCCATCAAATGACACATTTGGATCATTGCAGAGTGGAAATTTCTTGGGATTGTTGGAGCTTGTGGCTCAGTTTGACCCATTTTTAGCAGGCCATATCTCAAAATATGGGAATGCTGGCAAAGGTAACCCATCATACTTATCCAACACAATATGTGATGAACTCATTGGTCTAATGAACGACAAAGTTCATTCAGCTATTGTGGATGAAATAAGTACTGCTGGGTACTTCAGTTTATCTGTCGTCTCTACACTTGATCTTTCACATATTGATCAATTGAGTATTGTACTAAGGTATGTGTCTCTCACGGATTGAGAGTTGAACGATTTATAACATTCCTCAATTTGAAAAGCCACACTGGTGAAGAAATGGCAAATCAAGTACTGCATTATCTGTGCCAAGTTTGCAGAATGCAGAAGAAGCTTTTAGAACAGAACAAATATGCCATATTCATACCATGTGCTGCACACTCTCTCAATTTTGTTGGCCACAATGCTGTTGCTGTTGTCTGGTGGCAGTAAGTTTTTTCTCAACAGTCCAGTTACTTTATACATTTTTCTCTGCCTCAACACACCGATGGGCAGTTCTTAAAACATATTTGGGCAATGATCGTGTGTTGAAATCTCTTTCTAATACTCGCTGGGAGGCACATGCAGTGGCAACAAGTGCAATTCTGGAGTCCTACTCAAAGATTGTGGATTCATTAGAAATTACAGCTGAAGACCAATCACAAAAGGGAGAAACTATATCAGAGGCAGAAAACGTTGCAAACAAGATGCAAGAACTAGAGTTTGTATTCATGTTGACCATGTGGAATGAAATTTTACAACACTTTTACCACCCAAGCTCTCCAAGAAAAAGAATTGCATTTGAAAACATATGCAGACCTCTGTCAATCATTAGCAGACCACTTACACACTTTGAGGAATGATTTCGAAAGATCTGAAGACATATCAAAAGATATCTTGACTCATACTAACTACAAAGAAGCCCAGTCCCACAAGCGAATCAGGAAAAAACAAGCAAATGATAGCTGTGCAGCATTGAAATCCTAGAGACAAATTTTGCGTATCTACTTACTACGCTATAATTGATACACTTGAAGCTCATATGAAGGGGACAGGTGAAGCGTACAAAGAAGTATCAAGTAGATTTTCTTTTCTAAACTGTATGGACTTATCTGACAAACAGTATTCACAAATTCCCAAAAGCTAGTTGACTCGTACCCTGTTGACTTGAACATGAATCTCTGTGGAGAAGTACGGCAGTTCCACTATTATATGCACGCAAAGTTTAATGAAACAGGAAAAATGAAATTCAGTCACATTGATCTTCATAACACAATACTGAAAGATGGAATACAATGTGTATTTCCAAATGTAGAGATAGCACTATGTATTTTTCTAACATTGATGATTACTAACTGCTCCACAGAACACTCTTTTTCTCAGCTGAAAAGAATAAAAAACCCTCAGAGAACAACAGTGTGTCAGGACAGACTTGATTCACTTTCCCTATTGTGTATGGAAGTGGACATGCTTCATCGAGTCAGCTTCAATGAACTTATCCAGAATTTTGCAATCAGAAAATCGAGAAAGAAGCTATTTTAATTTCAGCATACATGTAAGTTTTTTGTGTCATTTCAAAAAATAAAATTTTATTTTACAGTATAGTATTGTTTTTATTTTGAATTACATATGGATTACATATGAATTACATAATCTTTTCAGTGCTTAGAGCCTCTAAAGGTCTTAATCCGGTCCTGACTCCACCTCACTACATTGCTGGGCGTCGCTGGGAATTAGCTGGGCAATACACAGTCTGTAGCTCTGGCTGGCAGTCTGGTCAGAGCAGCAGTCAGTTAGGGTCTCTAGCCTGCAATCAGGCAGAGGAGCAAACAGTTACAAATCCAAGCCCTTAGTCGGGGAGGGGACAGTAAAGAGTCTATGGCTCAGGCCTGTATTCAGAGGTGAGCAGAAAGAGGGTCAGGCTCTGCTGCTCAGCTGATTTAGAAGTGGAGCTCTTGAGCCACCTGATGAGTTTAATGAAGACCAGAATCTTTGACAAAGCAATGGCTACTTTCATGGAGAACAAGAGCGCTGCTGCTAATCCAGCTGGTCTCTTTGAGGAAGATCCTGTTGTGTGTGAAATTGCTTTGTGAAGGATGCTATTTTTTAAAAAATGGGAAACATACACAAAAACACTGTGTTGCTTGACAGTTAAGATTGCTCTCTTGAAGTTGACCTTATTTAAGTCAATGGATCAATGCCAATTTAAACCAGCAAAGAATCAGGTCTATATTTTTTTTAAAGTGAAGTATATGGTTATATTCAAATTAGCTTATTAAATGATGCCAGGCTACAGTGACTAATTGCTTTTAACTTTCTTTCCCAAAAAAGCTGGCAATCCCAGGTAAAAACTATAGCAGACAGAGAACCCCTTCTCCTCCCACTTCCACTCACAGACCCAACTATTCACCCCCAACTCCTTCCTGTTTCCACACACAAAAAGACCTCCTAAGTTATGCAACAGGTCTCCTTCTCAACATATTAACTTTTGCCTTTAAAAAAAAAAGGGGTGGGGGGCAATAAGGGTGGTGGGGTGGAATGGAAACAGGTACAGAAATTGTCCAAGGAATTGACAAAGCATAAGAATTTTTATATTCATTTGCAGCCAGACAGTATTTGCCTGTTTTGTATAAAAAAGAAAAACTCCTGAAAACTGGGTTAATATAGATAGAAACTTAACTCTAGTTATCAACTTTGCAAATATACTTTTGGTCCATTTATATGTAGCTTCCTAGCCAGCTGTATTTTTATAGACCATCATTTAATTTTATGCACAATTATAAAGCTCTAAAGGCAAATTTAGTTGTAGCAAATAGACTCTGAACAGAAAGGAAAATACTTTCTAATATTCCATGGAAAATGATTTCCTGGTGTTTTAAAGCAGGATTCATCTAGTCAGCACCGATGTATTATGCATGAGTTACAGATTGATAGATTTTGTCTGATAGGTTGTGCTTTCTATTATATTTATATCCTCGGGGTTATTGGAGGAGTGGGGAAAGCTTAACATCACTCCACCAAAAAACTGTTTATGTAAATGGGCTTATTACATAATCTATTTGCACCAGCCAGTTCTCAGTGGAAAGAGCATTTATGCAGCCCAGTAGATTGGTTTCAAAAGGCCATGAAAATACACTCCAGGACATAATGCAGTATAATGAAAAAAAATGTCATCTTTGCTGCAAGCTATCGCAGTGGTCAACTTGTTTATAATTAGACTTTCCATCTTTAAAAAACTACAGTGGGTTATTAACGCAACAGCCTTTGCAGCAAGTGTTTTATGCTTCATAGTTTGGCATTTTTCATGCCACTGCTAAAACGAGTCAGTATTGCCCAATTCCATCACTAAAGAAAATGCCATCAAGGTCAAATGACATTTTTGGAATTCACAAGTGGTTGTTTTTATCCCAAGAGGCAGAGAAACTACTCAAAAAACTAGAAAGAAAATATCAAAGTGATAAATTAAGCAACTTTTTTGATTTAGTAGCTCCTCAATTCCTTTCTGGATTTTTTTTTTGGGGGGTGGGGGGAGGAGAATTGTCTGGTTTTTGTTCGCTTTTTTTTTTTTTTTTTTTTTGCAGAACCTAGTAACAACTACACTGTGCCTCCATGAATTACATTTCTGCAAGTAAATGTGAACTGAACACTCAATATGATATAAAGGTGTTTTTGTCTGCAGATACTGACGTCGTAATGAAGGTTAAACTGACTGATACTTCAAGCCAGCATCTACACTTTGGGTATCAGAGCTTTGTGAATCAATCAAAATGTGATAAGTTTTTTATTATGGATGGAAACTAGATTCTTAACATTATAATGAAATAGGATTTTTCGTTCTACTTTCCTGTTTTAACAGCAGTTGTTTATATTAGAAATATGTAGTCAAAATTGGATTTTTATGAAAAATCCCAATATTTTACTAATCTTCTGTTGGTATCAGACTGACTCCTTGGGTTTTTCATTTGCTTGTCATGAGTAATGCTGCTTACAAGGCAAGTTGTCATGTTTACCATCTTCAGTTTCCAGATTGATTTAACCATCATGTAGGGCATATTGCAGTAGTCTACGCTTGAGGCAATACAATTATAGATGATGATAGCAGGGTCTGCGTCCTGAAATCATGGTAACAACAATCTGACCCACAAAAGATGGAAGAAAAGGACTGGCCTGCCTCCTAAGCTCTGTGAGAGTGAGGGATCGTTTTCCAGGATAGGATGTCGATCGTTGATAATGTGCTGGAGAGGTTTTAGCTGGGGGCTGTACGTGATGGCCAGTGGTGTTCTGTTATTTTCCTTGTTTGGGCCTGTCCTGTAGTAGGTGATTTCTGGGTCCCTGTCTCGCTCTGTCAATCTGTTTCCTCGCTTCCCCAGGTGGGTATTGTAGTTTTAAGAATGCTTGATAAAGATCTTGTAGGTGTTTGTCTCTGTCTGAGGGATGGGAGCAAATTCGGTTGTATCTTAGGGCTTGGCTGTAGACAGTGGATCATGTGATGTGTCCTGGATGGAAGCTGGAGGCAAAGTCACAAAGCTCAGCCACCAAGTCATAAACCTGGAAACCCTGGACGCCCCATCATCTCAGGCATCAGCACTCTTACAGCAGGATTACCTGGCTATTTGGACTCTCTCCTCAGACCCTACACTACCAGCACTCCTCACTAACTTCGAGACACCACCGACTTCCTGAGGAAACTACAATGCCTTGTTGATCTTCCTGAAAACACCATCCTGGTCACCATGGATGTAGAAGCTCTTTACACCAATATTCCACATGAGGATGGACTACAAGCTGTCAGTAACAGTATCCCTGATAAGGCCATGGCACACCTGGTGGCTGAGCTTTGTGACTTTGTCCTCACTCACAACCATTTCAGATTTGGGGACAACTTATACCTTCAAGTCAGTGGCACTGCTATGGGTACCCGCATGGCCCCACAGTATGCCAACATTTTTATTGCTGACTTAGAACAACGCTTCCTCAGCTCTCATCCCCTAGTGCCCCTCCTCTACTTGCGCTACATTGATGACATCTTCATCATATGGACTCACGGGAAGGAGGCCCTTGAAGAATTCCACCTGGATTTCAACAACTTCCACCCCACCATCAACCTCAGCCTGGACCAGTCCAACAAGAGATCAACTTCCTGGACACTACAGTGCAAATAAGTGATCATCACATAAACACCACCCTATACCGGAAACCTACTGACTGCTATGCCTACCTACACGCCTCCAGCTTTCATCCAGACCACACCACACGATCCATTGTATACAGCCAAATTTTAAGATACAACTGCACTTGCTCCAATCCCTCAGACAGAGACAAACACCTAGAGGATCTCTATCAAGCATTCTTAAAACTACACTACCCACCTAGGGAAGTGAGGAAACAGATTGACAGAGCGCGGCAGCGACCCAGAAATCACCTACTACAGGACAGGCCCAAACAAGGAAAATAACAGAACACCACTGGCCATCACGTACAGCCCCCAGCTAAAACCTCTCCAGCACGATTATCAGCGATCTACAACCTATCCTGGAAAACGATCCCTCACTCTCACAGAGCTTGGGAGGCAGGCCAGCCGTCGCTTACAGACAGCCCCCCAACCTGAAGCAAATACTCACCAGCAACTACACACCACACCACAGAAACACTAACCCAGGGACCAATCCCTGTAACAAACCTTGTTGCCTACTCTGTCCTCATATCTACTCTAGCGATACCATCAGAGGACCCAACCACATCAACCACACCATCAGAGGCTCATTCACCTGCATGTCTACTGTTATATATGCCATCATGTGCCAGCAATACCCCTCTGCCATGTACATTGGCCAAACCGGACATTCCCTACGTAAAAGAATAAATGGACACAAATCGGACATCAGGAATGGTAACATACAAAAGCCAGTAGGAGAACACTTCAATCTTCCTGGACATTCTATAACAGATTTAAAAGTAGCTATACTTGAACAAAAAAACTTCAGAAACAGACTCAAAGAGAAACAGCAGAACTAAAATTCATTTGCAAATTTAACACCATTAATTTGGGCCTGAATAGGGATTGGGAATGGCTGGCTCATTACAAAAGCAGCTTTGCCTCTCCTGGAATTGACATCTCCTCATCTATTGTTGGGTGTGGACTACATCCACCCTGATCGAATTGGCCCTGTCAACTCTGGTTCTCCACTTGTGAGTTAACTCCCTTCTCTTCATGTGTCAGGATAATAATGCCTGCATCTGTAATTTTCACTCCATGCATCCAATGAAGTGGGTTCTAGCCCATGAAAGCTTATACCCAAATAAATCTGTTAATCTTTAGGCGCCACCGGACTCCCTGTTGTTCCTTTTGCCTTCAAGGAATGATGTGGACTTCCTGCACGACATAAAACTTAATCTGTTAATTCCCCATGTACTGTCTGCTCACCATAAACTATTTAGTCTAATGGATAAAGTGACGTATTTTAAAAGTACCTAGTTCAAACCCTGTAAAGATTGTAATTTTATTTTTTAAAATCTATATGCATTTTTCTCTGGTCAAATGTATTCCCATTCTTTCACTGCAACACCTACCTTGAACAGGTTTTTGACATATATTAGAAAAATGTATATTAGCTAAATAGCTCCATATCTGTCATCACTCTTTTTCTTTCCCCTCGTCATTATAATCTGCGGATTTGGAGATTCTACACTGGATAGTAATGTCATTCTCCAAGTCACTTCTAGAATAATAAAAGCTGCAGACCTAACAACAATGCCTATACTGCGTCATTAGTACCTTTGTCTAGTCAGAATATTACTGTGTGTATTGCAGTAGTGCCTACCGACATAAGTCATAGGCCAGACAGCATTGTTCTAGGACTGTACGAACACAGAACAAAAAGAAAGCCAGGAATAACAACTCCTGATTACTGATGGTTTCTTCCCCTGTAGTCATCAATACATGAGCCAAATATTTCTCTCTCCACTGTCTTCTTCCCCAGTTAAATTATATATTTACACTTCTATTGCATTTTTAATAAAATTAGCAAAAAGCTGTTAACGGTATTTAAGGCCCATTTTAACTCCAGCTGAGCCAATGGAAGGATGGATTGATTTCAGTGGGAGTTGGAGCCAGTCTACATACAGCAAGGTTTGGCAATTTAATCAATTAAGGTTCACCTCCCAGCAATTTCAGCTTTCTACCTCCCCGTGGATAACCTGTTCTGTGTTTTCACACAAAATGTCCATCCATCTCCCCAAGGGCCTAAAAAGGCTATACCCACAAATACGAGGGCCCATCCCTCCGTGGGACCTAAACCTGGTCTTATCAAGGCTTATGGGTCCCCGTTTGAGGTGCTGGTAATGTGGCCCTGGTCATACCTTTCCTGGAAGGTGGCCTTTCTGGTGGCTATTACTTCAGCAAGATAGGTATTGGAGATACGTGCCCTTATGTCAGAGCCCCCGTACACAATCTTTTTTAAGGACAAGGTTCAGCTATACCCTGATCCTGCCTTTCTCCCAAACATGGTTTTGCAGTTCCACAGAAATCAGGCAAGTTTCTTGACAGTTTTCTACCCAAAACCACATGGAAACAGCAATGTCTCCATACCTTGGACGTTAGACAGGCCCTAGCGTTCTACATAGAGAGGACCAAACTGTTCCAAAGATCCATCCAACTCTTCATAGCAATTGCTGACAGGATGAAAGGCCTTCCCATCTTGGCCCAGAGTATCTTGTCCTGGATCACATCATTCATTTGTACATGATATGAACAGGTGGTTGTTCCATCACCTGCTATTCTGACGACCCATTCAATTACTCTACCCTGCTGTAGCGGGGTGGTTACCCTGCTCCGGCCCTGAAGGGGTTAAAACAGCCCTGGAGAGGGCTGCAGTTGGGGAAAAGCTAGGTTGATTGGGGGAAGTAGCCACAGCTGGGGCCATGCCCCAATCAGGCCACAGCTGGCCCTATACGAGGGCTGAGGGCCAGAAGCTGGAGGAGTCTCAGTCTAGCCCTGGAGTGGGAAGGGCTAGCTGCCTGAGAGCGAGGTACCATAAGTGGAGCAGTGCTGGGGAAGGCCAAAGGGAGCTGGGGAGCTGGTAAATCCCCAGGCTGCAGGCCTTGGTAAAGGCCCAGAAAGGTACTGGGGCTGCAGAGGGGCAGCCTGGGAATAGGCAGAAGCAGCTGGTCCTAACCCCTTGCCAATGATGAGTGGCCATTACACTGCAGTCTGTCCCAGTGAGTGGGGGTTAGATGATGACTGGCAGTAGCCACTGAGGCAAGGTGGGTTTAGAGGGTTGGGGGCTCCCCTGGGAGGGGAGACCCAGAGTGGGGGTACTGCTGGGGCAGAACCCTGAGGGAAAGGGGCACCGGGGTCCAGGAAGGACACGGGGCCAGCAGCAGGTGAGACACCAGCCTGCAGAGGGTGCTCCAGGCTGGCAGAGCTAATTCCCGAGATAACCAGCAGGAGGCGCCACGCTGGTGAGTCATTGCCCCGCTACACCTGCATACCCCACTCAATCCACCTCAAGGCTTCTCACCATCAGGGAGCAAAAAGCGAACTGGTAGATCACCTCAGCAGGTCTTTCTTCAGTCACCATGAGTGATCCCTTCACCCAGACTCAAGGCTCAAGCATCATCAGCGGCATTCCTGGCTCAAGTCCCTATCCAGGACATCTGCAGAGCAGCAACTTGGTCATCTGTGCACACATTTTTTACTCATTACACCATCACGCAACAGACCAGGGAAAATGCCAGTTTTGATCAAGCTGATTTACAGTCAACATGTCCATGAACTCTGATGCCACCATCCTTTGTTACTGGTTGGGAGTCACCTACAGTGGAATGGACATGTGCAAGCACTCAAAAAAGAAAAAATGGTTACTAACCATTCTGTAACTGTTGTTGTTCGAGATGTGTTGCACATTTCCATTCCATGACCCGTCCTCCTACCCCCCCTCAGAATTGGCCAGAAAGAAGGAACTTAAAGAGGTACAGGGTCGGTCGAGCCCTTTATACTGGTGCTATGAGTGCAACACATATCAAAGAACGACCATTATGGAAAGGTTAGTAACAGTTTTATTTGTGACATACAGTGAACCGCAAATCTCCATTCCCAAATTACAGCACGGCACTGGCCACTTGCCAAGCCCCTCTCGCTTCTTCCTGAATTCCCAATCTCAGCCACAGATTTTCTATTTCCTTTTGTTTACATTCCCCGTAAGTGGTCTTTTCTTAGTACCTTATTCAGTAAAGAATTTTTTGTAATAACAATTGTGGGCTCTTGTGGAGATTGCTTAATTCATCTTCAACCCTGTAAATCTGATTTCAGAAAGGTTGCTTCCTGTCCTTTTAAAGACAAATGAAAAATAATCACTTGATTTCATTGCTATAATTTTTCTTTTGCTTCTACTTCTCTGCTACCTCTTGTGCAAAGGCCAAACATTTCCATTTTGACATCACACTGTAATATAAGAAAGGTGGTGTCCTATGACTTTTTTTTTTTTATGTTTGCATATTCTAAGATGCATCTTGTTAGATCCTTTGCAATGTGGCTACTAAAGCAGGGAGAAGTCTAAAAAACATCTCTGGAAAAGTACATATTAAAATATATTTGTTCATTTTACTTTCTTTTAAAGACTTGTCAACAAATCTTCACATAGGCCTTGATTCAGGAAAGCATCCATGGGACACCTTCTTCTACCCAAAAAACCCTAACCAACCAACCAACAAAAAACCCTGAAACAAATGAACCTTAAAAAAAAAAAAAGTAAGAAAATTTTAAAACAAAAAAAAAACCCTATCCCAAGCAGAGTTTTTACCCCAAAAAGGAAGAAGTCTTAGGGTATCTCTACACTGCAACTAGACACCTGTGGCTAGCCGATGCCAACTGACTCAGGCTTGTGGGGCTCCAGCTGAAGGGCTGTTTAATTGCAGGGTAGACTTCCAGCCTCCGGATGCAGCCTGGGCCCTGGGACCCTCCCACTTCACAGAGTCCTGCCAGTCTCATGATCAATAACAGGGTCAATCTGTGAATTATTTCCATTTTGCAATGGTGCATGCAATACAGCAGATCAGGAAGGTTGTGGGAATGCCCAAAGAGACTGATGGAGACAAGTTAACCTATAAATAATAACATGGGGCCAGATTGCATGGAACGAGTGAATGAGAAACCTGTCCCCCTTCTTCGTATGGCTATGCAAGGGCCGTTCACAACAGCAGTCCTGTTGTCTAGGGCATGCAGGGACTACTTACTCTTGTACCCTTCGCAGAGGGCAGGACTCCACAAAGGAAAAGAGGAGGTACTGGCAGGAAACAGGGCCATCACAAGGTTCCCCTCCACACTGGCCACAGCGTGAGGTCAGCATACTGAGGGAAGCAATCTTCTCCATTGCCCCTATGTGTATGGAGCAGCACTGGGAGAACTCTCTCTGCCAGAGACACAATCCATCACCATGCTCCTCCTGGAGGGGAACAGCTCTGCACTGCACCTTCCAAAGATTTAAAAGCCACATGCTAACATAATGGTGTCCTGAAACAGTTAAATGCAATGCAGAATCATTTTAAAGTTTCAATTAGTAACTCGCACTGAGTTATCCTCAATTACTTATTAAAGGAAGAACATCATCCATATTATAAATGTTACATGAGTAAACTAGGCATATAAAAAAGTGAAATGTATTCATTGCTTTATGAACACAAACCTTCCAGAGATTGATACAAATCCACAGGATGTCCCAGAGTGCCAGAATTTGCTGTCTCATCTCCAAGATGAAAGACATGCAAAAGCATGTGTATGTAGATTGCTTCTGTTCGTAGTTACTCTGTCTCTGAGGAGATGCATGTCTGTTGCTTATTCCAGGGAAAGCCTGTGCTAGGTTGTGCCCAAGATACTTACCACTTAAAGGGCAATTTTGATTTTCTGCAAAGTACTTTAAAAGCATCAGCTATCAGTCATCAGAGTGAGATAATAAGTATCGTTATCCCAATGGTACAGCTGGGGAACTGGGACATAACAGTTAAGGCCCAGATTGATACCTTTACATTGAGTGGTATCTTATTCTGCAACCAGCCCCTTGGAAACCATTGAGACTAGCTGTGAAGAAAGGCACCCCTCCATCAGAACAAGGCTTGCTCTATCTAGCCCTGAAGGACTTTCCCAGATGACAGGAGTCACTGTGAGAACTAGGATTATATCTTTGCAGTTCCTATCTCTCAGTTTTGTGTTCAGACCACTTCTCTCTATATCAATTGCTTGTTCCTCATATGTTTCTGTGGGCTGATAGCCTGGGATGCTACAGGACGTAGGGCTAAAACATCATAATTTTGAGGAAAAGCATGTTCCAGTCTATTGTCTTTGAACACAGGCATATTTGGCATCTGCATCTAACCTAATACAGTTTTTCTAAACTGGAAAATTTCCCAGATCACCACACTTCTCAAACTTTCTTTTGCATTAACAAAAATTTTTGCTGTGGGAGTTTTTTATTTTCTTAAAATAATTATTTAGCATTTGGTTTCTTTAACATACTTCCTACTTCGGTAGAGCAGGCAAAAAAAAGAATAGCACTTTATTATGCAATTGTTTACTGCAGAGGTGAGAACTGCAGTGCGGCAATACTTTTCATAGCAACTTTGAATTCTTCTCCACAGACTCACAGAGCCAGATCTTCACATTTACTTTGCTACCATAGAGCTCCAAGTCCCGGCTAACCCTTGAATAGCTGTGCGGAGCTGGAGGGAAGGTGTGAGTAAGGAGCCTCTCCCCCTGCATGACCCATATAAGGGCTGTACAGAACTTCAGACCCTCCCAACAAGGCTATTGGAGGGGACAGGTGCTTCAACCCTCAGTTTGCACCATTCTAGTCCTTGAACTGGGAGTTATGATAAAAAGGGAGCTCTCTTTCTCTGGTCTAGAAACTCACCGCCATCACAGTATTGTGGCTACAGAGGGGCAGGGGCGGCGAGTTGTATGGACCCGTGGTGCCTGGGCTTCAGCAAATTCAGGGCCCCAGCAGGCCTGGATCCACTAATGTTCGGGGCCAGGTCTCTCCCCAAGCCCCGTCTGCTGCCTCCGCGCGCCTTCCCCGGAGCATCCCCCGGCCGTGCCTGCTAACCCGCCTGCCTCCCCCAAGGGTCCCTGCCTGCTCTGGGCAGTGGGAGGCTGCCCCCTGCAGCTCCATGCTGTGCTCCCTCAACGGCCACTGCCAGCTACAAGGGAGCAGCGCTGGGGGCAGGCTGAGGCAGCTGCTGTGCCTGAGGAGGGAGGAAGCGCATGGCAACCCCTCCTGGCAAGCAACTCCGAGGGGGGGTTAACCTGGCTGGACCTTCTGAGCAGCAGCCTGGGGGTGCTTGGGTGAGTGTCATGCTGGGGGGGCTGGGGAGGGCTCCCCCTCCCCCGGAGCTCGCTGCTGCCAGCTGGGAGGAGTTCTCCTCTCTGGCCCCCTGCCCCAGCCCCAGGAAGTCTGCCTGATGCACCCCAAACTCCTCATCCCCGGCCCAGCCCCACACTCCCTGCTGCACCCCAACCCTCTGTCCCAGCCTAGAGCCCGCAACCAGGACCCAAACCCCCTCCCAGAGCCCGCACCCAGCACCCCAAACCCCCTTGCACACCCCGTCCTGCACCCCAACCCCCTGTCCCAGCCCAGAGCCCACACCCAGTACCCAAACTCCGTCCCAGAGCCCGCACCCCTCCCGCACATAAACTCTCTCCCAGAGCCTTCATCCCAAACCCCTTCCTGCACCCAAACTCCCTCCCAGAGCCTTAGGCAGGTGTGGGGGGTGCGAGCGGGACTTGGACCCGTTCTGGGCACCACCAAAAATTATACAAACCTGCCACCCCTGCAGAAAGGGTAAATGAAAGCTTTCAATCACAGTGATTCAATTTCAGACAAATGCATCTTTTTCTCTGAGCTGCTTTCTTTACCCTTTCTTAGACTTTAGCATGGGAAGAGAGGTGACAAAGGAAGTATAGAAATACATCCCACCTATACCATTGCTGCACAGCCAGTCACATAAAACCTTTGACAGCCAATTACTAAGCACTCCTACAATACACATTTTATTTAATTAATCTCTCATATATCCTGTATTCCTGACCTGAAGAAGAGCTCTGTGAAGCTTGAAAGATTGTAACTTCCACCAGTAGAAATTGGTCCAATAAAAGATATTCCGTCACCCACCTTGTTTCTGTCTTATACCCTATCCTTATCTTTTGTGATTGAACACTCACACATTCCAACAGGTTGTTTTAGCCTGTGGCAACCTGGAATTTCTGCACTGTGCTTAGGCAGGCCATTCATCTGGACAGTCCTGTTTTTGTGTGGTTTGTCCCTGCCTGGTACTGATATAAAACTGGACGTTGTTTTGTTCAGTATCACAGACTGAGGATGCCATTTTGAGAAGCGCATCCCTTTGCCCCGGGAAGGTTCCATTCACTTCTCACGTGGGGTGACGCTCTCTGCAAATGGCATCCTCTGTGCCCCGTGGTGCATGCGAGATCACGGCAGCAGGGGTGCAGTCGGAGAGGGCAGGCCCACACTGTTCCCAGAAGTACCAAAATGTTGGGTATTCTGAGGATGCATCAGTGACCACCCTAACTGTGATAATATGAATATTTCCAAAGGATTCCAGTATCTAGAATGAAAAGATTTGTACTACAAACTCTGTTCTGTCCAAATTAGTTTTACAGTTTCAAAACTGAAATCCAATGTTTGAAATGGAAATATCCATCTTAAAATCTTGAAGAGTAATTGATTGATTTCTTACTAGTCTATAAACATGGGAAATCAACTTCATTTTTTTCTAAAATTAACCCCCTTTTTTTAACAGTACTCTTTGGTCCTGCAGCTACGCACGGTGACAAGATTCCCTGCCTCAGTACCATGATAACTGGCATTTTCTACCTGACTAGACTAGGTAGATATGGGAAGGGAGAGCCATTTTCCTCTACACAGGAATAACCTAGGTAGGACAGAGGAAACTCCACGAGTTTCAGCTGACAAAGTTTCCTCTCAGTTCTTCCATCGAAAGGATGGGACATGGCTTGCTCCTCCATAGAGGAAGCAGGGGTTCTCTGATGGATTAGGATTGAGTTGGTGGAGGGAGTACGGAGACATCCCCCCTGTAGGGAGCCAGGGTGGCTTCCGTCCGAACCAGAGGGTAAAGAGCCACCCTCTCAACCTGAGTGGACAGGGCCAGACCAAGCTTACGCCAACCCCCGGAAGGGACGGGGTGGAATAGGAAGTTCAAAGGGCAGGGCCCTTTGCCCAGTCAGGGCAGCACCAGAGTGGGAGACAGACCCAGGCTGCTGGCTGTTCCCTCCAGACCCTGCTGCCGAGCCAGGGGAGGCCCTGGGCCAGGAGAAACCTGACCTGGAGGAAGGATTGAGGCGACCAGGACTGCCAGCCGCCGAGGACCTGGAGGGGCCAGGCTGTAGCCCGGGCCGGCGTGAGCCCGACACAGAGGGGGAGCTGGAGCTGCCAGCAGCGGAATACCCGGACGAGCTGGAGGGACCAGAGAGGCCCTCTTGAGAGGCCGGGTAGGAAGTAGCCCAGGGGCAGAACTGCACCGTGTGGTGGGTGTATTTGATCAGCGTGGCGCGGATGGTTCCCCGCTGACCCAGCGGCGGGACCCTCTCCTCCCGCCACTGTCAGGCCCCTGGGCTGGAACGCAGTGGAGTTGGGTGGGCCTGCGTTCCCCTACCCCGGCCAGCCCACCTCGGGGAGCAGAATCCCGAACGCCGCGGACTCGGGCCGGCGCACCTTCTCCGCTAATTCCCCAGTGCCTGAAAGGTGTGACTAAGGCCTGCCAGTGGGACAGTAGCTCCCCATCGCCCCCTAGAGGATCGGTGGACCGATTGAAACCTGTCACACCCCTTTATATAGTCCAAGAAGGGCCAGCCAAAAATGCAGTTCCTGTATTCAGGAGAGTGCAGAGGCCATGATTAGTTACTCCCAGGGGCGGGAAAGAAAGGGTTAGAAAAATAAACACAGTCACGGCCCTACTGTGGGGTTCCCTGTGTACGTAGCAGGAGAGACAGGATGAGAGTGAGGTAGCTGCATTCCCTCCTGGCCTGCTGGTACATGGGAAAGCCAGGTGGAAGGAGAAAGTTGCACTCTTAAAGAGGTGTAGCAGCTTGTGCCCTATTCAGAGTGCACAGTCAAGCCTTTATCCTGCAGGGAAACCACTGGAGGCAAAAGGCATCTTTCCTTGCTTCTGGCCTGCTCCTGCAAACAAGGCTCCTACAGGAACCCTACCTCTTGGATCTTCCCCTACAACAGCTTCCTCTAGAAACCTCCCTAAATTGGGTTTCCAGCACAGGTTAATACATCCTGAGAATCTGGAGGGAATGCAGCTACATCACTCTCATCCTGTCTCTCCTGCTATGTACACAGGGAACCCCACAGTATCCCCTAGTGAGGACTTCCACAGGTCTCATATGGAACTCCCCCACACACCCCTCTTATTTTGCAGGGGGCTAATCGAATTGATAGACACATAGATTAGGTTGAGGATTTGTTGGTTTGTTTTTGAATATTTGTGAAGCCTTCTCACACAATGCTTTAATTAGAAGTCTTGTGTCAGAGTATGTGACTCCGGCGGGCATGTCAGAATCTACAGCAGCATGTTAACTGTAACTGTTAATGGACATTGACACAAAGCCCCTATCAGTTAAAAGCTTGCCATCCACTGCATGAATTGTCACATGGTCCTCAGCATGGTTTTGGATAGAAATCTATGAGATTCAAGAAGTCGGGAACTTTATGAGACATTAAACTGGTCTGTTTCTGAAATGTACTGCCATATATGATGCTACTGCAGAAGAAAACACCACATGCAGTTAATGTAGTCTCTGTAAAACTCCCCTGTTACTAATTAATATAATAAATTACCAAGCAATCTGAATTGTGCCTGCTGGCATCAAACGCAGGACAAAGCCTCCAGTGCTGTTAATTCCCAAATTTATATTTTAATCCAGTATTGATTTGTGAGTTTCTCTCCAGTATGCTAGAATTAAAAATGGTTTTGCCTCCCACTGCTTTCTCTTGATCCCCAGCAACAAAATAATCTTAATTCATTAATAAAATCATATACAAACTATAATATGCACACACACATGCACACACAAACATACTGCATAGTAATATACACAATATGTATTTATTCTCTGAACTCATCTATTTTAAATAGATAAATACTATGTATATATGTAAAGTGTGTGTATATATATATGTATGGCATCTAGACACATACTTAGTCTTTCATTAGTGGGGGGGGGGAACACTTATAATTAAAATGTAGAAACTGCGCTTCAATTTAATTACAAAATAAGACCAATTTAAATTGGCAGGTGACAAGTGGCAACGATGAAATGAATTAGATTATTCTAAAGCATAGTACAACAAGAATAGCAGGAGCGTTGCCCTCCTGTTTGGTTCCATTTTCTCCTGTAAGAACAGAGTGTGGTATTTGGGAGGGTGATGGGGATTGTTAAAACCAACACACGCACGCGCACACACGTGCGCGCACGCACACACACACACACACTTTTGCTTCTCACAGTGCTGCAGAAGCTTTCCAAATGAAGAAGCTGTTTCCATGACACCAAACCCTTAATTTGAAGCCTACATATAAACAGCCTAGGAATGTGATCGCACAATGCACCATTTCATATTTATTTTATTCTTTCTAGGTTCAGCTTTGGACAGAGACAGAGAATCCACATGAAATCTAACATAAAAGTTACTCATTATAACTGGCAAACAGTCTCACCTTTACAATTCTACAAATACCTTGATTTTGTTCCCTATTAAATTTTCTGTCATGGTTAATAAATCTTTGGCAATATGAAACAAGACTAGTAGATTAATTTGACTGCTTTGTATATATGCCTCGTTCCTTTAGTCAAATTAGTCTATCCAGTGCTTATGGCTTTTTTTCTGTGTAGTCTTAGCTCAATTTATCCTTTTCCTTAATATTTGTTTTTCTTTAGGAAGCTATTTTCCCTTCTTTTTTTCCTCCTAGCAAGCTATTTTCTAGTCTTCTATCATTGCAAACATATAGTAGGAAGTAGGAAATGTAAATATATATCCTCACTCATCTGAAAAGTAAATAAAGGCAAATCCTCCTCTGTACAACATTTGTAATCATAAATATGCCATCATAGGAAAGACATAATCTGAACTGAAGTACTGGCAACTGAATGACATTAATGCCAGCTCACTAAGATATGGATCACATCCTATGCCCCCAAGTCTATCTTATTCTCTATTTCTTCAGCTTGATTTAATTTCTAGTTTTGGTTTTTTTTAAAGAAAACGTAGTGTAAACATCCTCTGTTTTAAAACACTGTAACCATTTGTTTTATAAATGGACAGAATTAAGACATAAAGAATAGGAATGAAGGTATGGGTAGGATTTCCTGCAGACATAATATGCTGAGTATCACACAACTACAGACACAAACGTACTGCATTGTCAGAAACATCACGCAATAGCCGTCAAATATCATTCATGGCCTTAGCTTCATCAGCAAAGACACTTCCAGTATATACGCCCACACACACCAAGTAAACTGCTAGAGAAAGAGTTTATTTCCTGAATGCATTATTCTAAATTGCTTCGAGCAGCTATGGTGGTTGAATATAGGATCCAGTGCACTCAGCTACAGTAGTTCAATTTCCAGCATTGCAGAGTATGTACCATACTGTAGCTGTAGTTCACCTTGCATTTCTAAACGTACATGGAGTATTTAGGTGAAAGTGGCATATTTATATCTGGACCTTCATTCATAGGTTAGTTGCTGAAGAGCAGCTATTACCTTTAGCCCAGATGTTTCTCTGCCCTGGAAACCATGGAGCAATGAAAATAATAATATTAGGAACTCGTGTTAATATGAATGTTTGCAAATTGTTGCCAAAAAACTAGTGCTCAGGCTATGCGGTATCAGATCTGACCCTCAAAGGTTTCAGTAAATAATCCACAAATTCCTACAGGCATGAGAAAGGGTCATGGTCTGTGTCTCTGGGGGCGGAAACTTGTGATGACAGCTGATTTACTAATATTCAGATAACCGAGTCAATGAATTTCAGGGCTGATTAAAAATAAATTATTTGATGAATATCTGCTCATTATCCACTCAGCTCTTCTTGTGACATGCCTCCCCCAGAAATGGGGCTTGATCCAAAGGCCATTGAAGTCAATGAGAGTCTTTCTACTGATATCAATGGGCTCTGGATCATGCTATGAATGGCACAGATGCAATTGCACACTCACCAGCAATGCATTCACAGTACCTTACCGGAAACAGCCAGGCTAGGAGTGTTTGAGACTCCTGAATGCTGCTGAAGGAGCCCCAGCTTGTAGAGATAAAACACAAACGCAACCAGCAAAATATAATGAAGGGCAGTACAAAGCTGAGCAATGTTTGCTCTTGGGAAGGTGAAGCCTTGGTGCATTCACTCCTGTACTAACACCTTTCTGTGGTGGCTCCCCAGCTCTCCTCTCTGACAGGTCTCCAAACAGCCCAAATTCACAAACCTGGCCACGCTGCAATCACCTATGTCACCTTTGCATTTCCCCTACTCCCAGGGCTGTTAAGGCAAGTTCAGCCCCCAGCCACTTGCAATTTTTCACCCAAAATATTTTTTATGCCACAAAATGCAGATTCTGGTCTGTGGAAACAATATGAGAACTCAGGTTGAATTGGCCAGATTGTTCAGGTTGGGGGAAAAAAACCCTAGAAAAATTCAAAAAATTTCAAAATATTTTGATATTTTCAAAAACATTCTGATTTTGCAATGTGAAATGCCTTTTCATTTCAAAGCTGACTGCAGTTTCATGTTTTTATTTTTAAAAAGCATTTAAAAAAAACAGGAAACAAAACATTTGGTTTGACTGCAAGTGAAATCTTTTTTTTAGATTTTTCATTTTGGCCACTGGACCAAAAAAATCAGTTATTTGTAAAACTCTAGTTGTGAGGACAAATGCCTTAAAAACCTGAGTGGGGCTCAAATGCTCCAGGAATGGGAGCCACGTAAGCACTTTAGATAGAAAGTATCAATTTGAAAATGTTTCTGTTTGTAGTCGCCATTCCAAAAAGGCCGTATTAATACTGGGGCAAATCTCACAGATAACCTGAACTGAAACCGGTGCCAGCAGGCGCCTGCAGAGCCCCAGTGTGGGGTCAGGGCCTCCAAATGGAAGTCCTCACTCACCACACTTGTTGGAGGTGGGAGAGAAAGGCAAGTCACAGAACAGTGGCTTCGGGTGGGAGAAGGAAATGCCCAAACTCAATTTTAAATTGAAATTGAAAACCAGCCTGTAAGAAAGAGCAGTAGTAACTAAAACAAAGAGCAGACACACCTGCTGCAGCACACAAATGGAAAGAGGCTAGCTACGGATGGATTTGAACTGAGGGCGACAAAGGACTTTGTAACTACACAGCAGGTTACGCATAAGCTTGGCAGAATTTGATCTATTTTTTTTATTTCAAAGGAAGATATCTGTCTATTTTTAAGCTTTTTTTTTTCCAATTTTTATCAGTTTTTATTTTCACAGTTGCAGGAAATTATGGGGAGTCAGACAATGGGAAAGGTCAGACAATGATTTAATGATAATAGACACTTAGAGGCAAAAAGATTCAAAAAGTCTTATAACTGTTGCAACACAAATTGTCAATATCACGTCAGCTTTTACAAAGTAAATATCCTTAAATCAAACTCGAAGAAGTTTTCAAGCAGCATTTTTCTTACTTTGCCAGTCTGTAAATTTTGATTATCCCTGGAAATATTTTTTCATTGGCTTGTGTGTGTGCGGTGAAATCAACATTTATCTACATTTACCGATAAAAATCTAATCTTTCCAAACCTAGTTATATACCATTAGGCTCCTGCCTAGCTATTTTTAGCAACATTATTCTGAAGGGTGTTTGTGGTTTGTTATCTTCTATTTGAATGATTGTGTCTATTTTTCCTAACAAACCTGCTTGCTATATGACACAATCACCCTTGAGGAGAAATTTTGGTTTAAAGTACATGTCCTGCTTATCTGCTTTAAGCCCTATTACATATTTGTTGCTCCCTTTTCCCTACCCATTGTCAGTGTGCTTACTTATCTGTCATTAGACTGAACCCCTTGAGGCAAGGATGATACCTTCTCCTATTTTTGGAAACCACCTACAGGGACTAAATTATGGCAATTAAGTCAACCAGAATTGGCTGATGGTGACTGTCAGATTTGGAATAATCATTGTCAGATATTCTCATCCTGGGATTTAGATATCCAGTTTTACAATTTCATAGGAGAAAGAAACAAAGAAGAGGTAAGGAGCATTAGGTCAAAGCTAGGGAACTGTGGATCCATTCTGTGAAAAAGTGCATAGAGCAGGGATCGGCAACCTTTGGCACGTGGCCCCCCAGGGTAAGCACTCAGCTTACCAATTGATCCAGATTGCTCTGTGTCATTACCTGTCCTCTTCATTATTTATCACTCCCCTAATTTTTGTGTCATCTGCAAACTTTATCAGTTGTGATTTTATGTTCTCTTCCAAGTCTTTAAGAAAACTATTAAATAGTGTAGGCCCAAGAACCCATCCCTGCAGGACTCTAGTAGAAATACACCTGTTCCATGTTCTAAGGTGCCACAAGTCCTCCTTTTCTTTGTACCTGTTCCATGGTAATTCTCATATACAATTACATTTTGAGACCAATCCAAATCTTTACCCGCTCCCCATGTTTACTTACCTGTAAGCAGGTTTCAGAGTAGCAGCTGTGTTAGTCTGTATCCGCAAAAAGAAAAGGAGTACTTGTGGCACCTTAGAGACTAACAAATTTATTTGAGCATAAGCTTTTGTAAGCTACAGCTCACTTCATTGGATGCATTCAGTGGAAAATACAGTGGGGAAATTTATATACACAGAGAACATGAAACAATGGGTGTTACCATACACACTGTAACGAGAGTGATCAGGTAAGGTGAGCTATTACCAGCGGCGGGGGGTGGGAAGGGGGACCTTTTGTAGTGATAATCACGGTGGGCCATTTCCAGGAGTTGACAAGAACATCTGAGGAACAGTGCCAGGGAGGGGAATAAACATGAGGAAATAGTTTTACTTTGTGTAATGACCCATCCACTCCCAGTCTTTATTCAAGCCTAAGTTAATTGTATCCAGTTTGCAAATTAATTCCAATTCAGCAGTCTCTCATTGGAGTCTGTTTTTGAAGTTTTTTTGTTGAAGAATTGTCACTTTTAGGTCTGTAATCGAGTGACCAAAGAGATTGAAGTGTTCTCCGACTGGTTTTTGAATGTTATAATTCTTGACGTCTGATTTGTGTCCATTTATTCTTTTACGTAGAGACTGTCCAGTTTGACAAATGTACATGGCAGAGGGGCATTGCTGGCAGATGATGGCATATATCACATTGGTAGATGTGCAGGTGAACGAGCCTCTGATAGTGTGGCTGATGTGATTAGGCCCTATGATGGTGTCCCCTGAATAGATATGTGGACACAGTTGGCAAAGGGCTTTGTTGCAAGGATAGGTTCCTGGGTTAGTGGCTCTGTTGTGTGGTGTGTGGTTGCTGGTGAGTATTTGCTTCAGGTTGGGGGGCTGTCTGTAGGCAAGGACTGGCCTGTCTCCCAAGATCTGTGAGAGTGATGCGTCGTCCTTCAGGATAGGTTGTAAATCCTTGATGATGCTTTGGAGAGGTTTTAGTTGGGGGCTGAAGGTGATGGCTAGTGGCGTTCTATTATTTTCTTTGTTGGGCCTGTCCTGTAGTAGGTAACTTCTGGGTACTCTTCTGGCTCTGTCAATCTGTTTCTTCACTTCAGCAGATGGGTATTGTAGTTGTAAGAATGCTTGGTAGAGATCTTGTAGGTGTTTGTCTCTGTCTGAGGGGTTGGAGCAAATGTGGTTGTATCGCAGAGCTTGGCTGTAGACAATGGATCCTGTGGTGTGGTCTGGATGAAAGCTGGAGGCATGTAGGTAAGCATAGCGGTCAGTAGGTTTCCGGTATAGGATGGTGTTTATGTGACCATCGCTTACTAGCATCGTAGTGTCCAGGAAGTGGATCTCTTGTGTGGACTGGTCCAGGCTGAGGTTGATGGTGGGATGGAAATTGTTGAAATCATGGTGGGATTCCTCAAGGGCTTCTTTTCCATGGGTCCAGATGATGAAGATGTCATCAATGTAGCGCAAGTAGAGTAGGGGCATTGGGGACGAGAGCTGAGGAAGCGTTGTTCTAAGTCACCCATAAAAATGTTGGCATACTGTGGGGCCATGCAGGTACCCATAGCAGTGCCGCTGATTTGAAGATATACATTGTCCCCAAATGTGAAATAGTTATGGGTAAGGACAAAGTCACAAAGTTCAGCCAGCAGGTTTGCCGTGACGTTATCGGGGATACTGTTCCTGAAGGCTTGTGGTCCATCTTTGTGTGGAATGTTGGTGTAGAGGACTTCTACATCCATAGTGTCTAGGATGGTGTTTTCAGGAAGATCACCGATGGATTGTAGTTTCCTCAGGAAGTCAGTGGTGTCTCGAAGATAGGTGGGAGTGCTGGTAGCGTAGGGTCTGAGGAGGGAGTCTACATAGTCAGACAATCCTGCTGTTGGGGTGCCAATGCCTGAGATGATGGGGCCTCCAGGATTTCCAGGTTTATGGATCTTGGGTAGCAGATAGAATACCCCTGGTCGGGGTTCCAGGGGTGTATCTGTGCGGATTTGTCCTTGTGCTTTTTCAGAGAGTTTCTTGAGCAAATGGTGTAGTTTCGTTTGGTAATTCTCAGTGAGATCAGAGGGTAATGGCTTGTAGAAAGTGGTGCTGGAGATTTGCAAACTGAATACAATTAACTTCGGCTTGAATAAAGACTGGGAGTGGATGGGTCATTACACAAAGTAAAACTATTTCCCATTTTGGTCAATTTCACAGCCATGGGGTGTTAAAATGAGTCAATTTCACATTTTCATGTTTCAATCTGAAATTTTGTGCTGTTGTAACCATGTGGGTCCCGACCCTAAAGGCAGTCAGGATGAGAGAGTCACAAGGCGATGGTTTGAGGGTCATGTGTTTGCCACCTTTACTTCTGCCCTGCTGTTGGCAGGGGCACTGTCTTCAGACCTGGACAGCCAGAGAGGAAGGCTGCTGGCCCAGCGCTCAGCTCTAAAGTCAGCGCCACCACCACCAACAACGCAGAAGTGAGGGTCACAGGGTATGGGGGGGGGAGTTTTACCATATGTCCGGTTTTCCCGGAAGTCTCTCACCCAAGTGGGGGGGCTGACAGCTGGGCCCCAGCCTCTCCGCGCGGGGAAGTGGCAGCTGGAGCTGCCGAGCTTCCTGCAGCCGGGGAGATCCTGGAGGTCGTCTGATCCATCCCAGGAGTGGCCCCTTCAGGGGAAGAGGAAGTCTTCTCCCTCCCCATCCCCAGCTGGGATGAGCAGCTGGAGCCTTGTGCCAGGTAGGAGCCCCTAGCTGTGAGCCAGATTTCATGGGGGAGATTAGATTTCACAGTCTGTGATGTGTTTTTCATGCCCATGAATTTGGTAGGGCCCTAAATATGGCTAAATGTAAAAGTATACATCTAGGAACAAAGAATGGAGGCCATACTGCCAGGATGGGGGAATCTGTCCTGAGAGGCAGGGACTGAAGATTTAGAAGTCATGGTGAATAATCAGCTAAACATGTGTTCCGAGTGCAACACTGTAGCCAAAAGGGCTAATGTGATCCTTGGCTGCATAAACAGGGGAATGTTGAGTAGAACTAGCAAGGTTATCTATATTTGGCACTGGTGCGATGGCTGCTGGAATACTGTGTCCCGTTCTGGTGCCCACAATTCAAGAAGGATGTTGATAAATTGGTGAGGGTTCAGAGAAGAGCCATGAGAACGATTAAAGGATTAGGAAACATGCCTTATAGTGACAGACTAGGAGCTCAAATTCTTTAGCTTACCAAAGAGAAGATGAAGGGGTGACTTCCCCTTTCTTCCTTTTTTTTTTATTTTTGAGATAGATATAGAGACACACGACAAGGCTGAACTGAGGCAGCAGTTTCACAAGATGCCCCAAAAGCCACAATCAAGGAAGAAAGCTACATTGGTTGAAAAAGTGACCTTATTTAGAGGGGAAGTGAAGGAAGCTATATATAAAAACCAGGCCATTTTTTAAACCCATATAGCTTTTCTTTGGCCAGTTGGCTGTCAATGTCGGTCAATTAGTCATCAATCAATGAAGTCTATCAACTGGTCAATTCAGTCTGTAATCTAGGAGTAACTCTTGGATACCTCACTGAGTTCTCACATAGCAGCATCTCTGAGTAACGCTTCCTACCACCTCTGCTTGCCTAGGAAACTCCATCCCCTGCTGACAGCTGAAGACCTGGCCTCAGTTATCCATGCCTACATGATCTCTCCACTGGATTACAGCAATATACCCAGTCATGAAGACTTCAGCTATTCGGAAACTACAATGAGTTCAGAAACTGCAGCTCATCTGCTCAGCAACATAGGCAACCGCAAACATGTCAAACCTGTCCTCTGCTCTCCACATTGGATTCCCATCGAATTTCAAATCAAGTTCAAAGTGTCAGTCTTATCTGCAAAGCACTATATGGCCTGGGCCTTGGGTTTCTAAAAGATCATCTAAAACTCAGGGACTGTGGTCAGCAGCTTTGCTCCTCCCGTTCCATGGAACTCTCAGCAATAAGAGTCAAGCTGGTCTGTGTGAGCCACCTCCTCTGGGGGTGGTTCAAGAATGTGGAATGACCTCCCTCAGGAACAAAGGTCGATCACAAACCTCACCACTTTCCACTCCAAGTGGAATGTTCATTTGTTTGGCCTTGCCATCTCTAATATAAACATATAGCAATGGGTATATTTATATTCAGGGGGAGGGGAGCACATCCTACCCAAACAAGACACTAGACTGCGTACATTTCTCCCTCTGGGGAGAGGAGATGTGTAGTCACCTTGCCTGATGCACTACTGAAAGCGGCTTAGATACTATAGTGATGAGCATGGTATAAAAACCCGAATGGAATAGATAGGCTTGGTAGAATTCAATTTTTATTTTTTTAATATAATTTCAATTGAAAATATCAATGTTTATTTGTAAGCATTTTTTCAGAGTTTATCAATTTACATTTTTACAGTTGTGCACAATTTTGGGGTTTAAGCATTCTTTTTCTCTGTTTTTTATGCTTTTAAAGGTCCCACATTTGTGGGAACTTAAGGGAGGGAGAGTGTCCAAATAATTATTTAAGGACAGTAGACACTGAGATTCAAAAAGTTAAAGTTTTATAACCATTTAAAACACAAATTGTTAACATCATTTGACAAAATATGCAAAGTAAATAGACTTAAATCAAACTCTAATAGGTTCTCAAGCAGCATTTTTCTTATTACGGCCTATCTGTAAATTTTGATCATCATCAATGGAAATATGTTTTTCATCAGTTTGTGTGTACAACAAAATCAACATTTATCAATATTTACTGATAAAAATCTAATCCTTCCAAGCCTAAGAATAGAGTAGAATAGCTTCCTCCAGCCACCATTTCTACTACACAGATGCCTTCCGCATCCTTTTCACAGTCCCTGTCAGGCTCCTTACTCAGTTCCCTCTGAGCTGAGACTCCTCCTGCTAATCTCTCAGTTGCTCACTGGAGAGACCCACCAGCAACCCTTCTCTCCAGGTCTCCTCAGTAGAGACACACACAAACAGTTACCTTCTTCACTCCAGATGTCTCTTCACTGTGGGAAAAGAAGCTACTGGACCCCTTTCCCAGCATTCCCTGCTCTCCCAGCCTCAGTTCTGAGCTGAAAACAGTAACAGGCTTGTGCTCAATATGAGGTTGTCCTAAAAGGGCCAGCGCCTCCTGTTACAGGGCTATCGTTTGTAATGTGTTTTGGGATGAAGGGCTATTGGAAATGTAAGAGAATTATTAAATCATTAATGGCCTCCTCTCAGCACAGATGACTTCAAAAAATGGAAATATTTGAGATTCCCTCTTGTAAGTAACATATGTCTTAGTCACCATCGGAGAGGAGTGAGAAAATCTATTTCCTCCAGGATACTGATACAATATCATTGCTACATCTCCATTTGCATTGCACAAAGGAGTTGTGGAGTTTGAGTTGTAGCTATTTGCT
The DNA here is from genome assembly GCF_965152275.1 of Natator depressus. NCBI lineage: Eukaryota > Metazoa > Chordata > Testudines > Cheloniidae > Natator > Natator depressus. The sequence goes on from NC_134234.1 coordinate 140,931,624, forward strand.
AACCAGGAACAAGTATTTCTTATGCTATGAAAACAATTTTTTATTTTATTTTTTTTCAGACTTCTGGCTTGGACTATTTATATCAAGTTTGGCACAACACAAATTTTCATAGCCAAGGCATAAACTTCTGAACAAAGAGATTTGTGATAGAAATGTTGACAGGCCTTTGACTATAACATCACAAACAGCAGCACTATAGCAACCTCTGAAGAAGTTCCTGCGCCCACAGAATTTCAATACAGCGCTGTCTTTTGGGAATGGTGTATTCCAGTCCCACTTTTCCAAGCATGTATTGTTTTGAAGTTTAAGTGGCAACTGTCTGAATACTGAAGGATGAACCTGGACAATTACATGAACATTTTAATTAGAAGCATATCTTGCTGAAAGATTGAGAAGGGAGAAGCATAAACTTATTTGAGGATGTGGAGAGAAGTTTAAAATATTTTCCAGTCATAGAAAAGGTAATTGAATGAAGTGAAGGGGAAACAAATTCAATGTGATAATGTAATAGATATTTATTGCTGCAACCAATTGGCTTCAAGTATGAGCTTGATGCTAGAAAAGATAATTTGATAACTGGAACCTGCTTTTCCCTTTTTTATTATATCAACCTCTGTTATTATGACATACCATAAAAGGAAAAAAAAAATCACATTATGTATTTGCTGGCCTGTGTAATAATCTTGAAAGTATGCCACAGAATTTCTACATCTCTTTTTAGTTCTCCATGATTGTCGTAGTAATGAAAGTATGCAGAAGATTAGACTGATACAGAACGTGGGGTAAACACAGTATGTGACCTTTTCTTCATGACCAGAATGCCTCTGTGACCACAGCCAGTAGGAATTCAAAGGCAAAAGGTCAAACCAGTCAAAATGTCAGAGGTAAAAAAAACAAAACAGTGCTCAGAAATAAAACTTTACCAAGTGTGAACATTCCCTACTGGATTAAAACTTGTTCTTTTAAGCTATCTGTCATATACATATGTATATGTAAATACCAGTGACACACATTCACTTCATTCCTATACAGAGATCTTGCAACAGGTTGTGGTGAAGCTAATTACTTTTTTTCCATTGTAAATAATGACTCATATGCTGTCTATATTAAACTGAGCAGAGGGGGAAAGTGTGAAAGCTACTATAAAAATAAAGTACAAGGACAGACTCTGATTTACTGTGTGGGGATTTTTTTAAAGTGAGTTTTTAAGTTTCTCTCTTCTTCTTGCCATAACTTTTTAGGGCCCTGTTCTGCAATCCTGCAGACAAAATTGTAGTTACAGTTGTTTTTGCCTGAGTAAGAAGTGTTGAATAGGGCAATCTACATTGTTCTCTGTGACATAGACCTGCTATTGTCTGTAGCCTTGTAATGTAAATATGTTACCACAGTACTAGTAACAAATAATATGTATGCATGGGGGTAAGCGTGTGTATACCCACGCACACAAGCATGCATGTATTTACAGTAGAGGAAATGGATGATGCTCTAAAACATGCTCTGTTCTGTTTGTCTCGGACTCTCATTCTTCTATATTTTCTCCATTGTACTTCAGATCCGTGAGACCTATTGATACACTTGGGTTCATCTACACTTGTAAATTTGCTGAAATAGCTTTCTGGAATAATTATTTCTTTATAAACCCTCATATAGCCCCTCTTATTCCAGAATAAGTGCACCTTTTTCCAATTCAATTTAACCCACTTCTCAAGTATCTACCCTGGGGTTTACTACTGAATAACTATTCCAGAATATATATACTCCAGAATAAACTATTTCAGTAAATGTACAAGGGTAGAGAAGCCCTGAATCATGGAATGGACACACATGCCCGCTAAGGAGATAAATCTTTTTCCTGAGTGTTTTCAATAGGACTCCATAGCAAGATATGAACCAATTTGAAGAATAAAACTTAGTACATGCAAATGAAGCAGACCTGTTTAAAATAATTGTGCTGGGACTTTCAAAAATACACAAGACTGGCTTAACTAGTGTAACCCTTCTGCTTGCCAGAGTTGGCAGCAGCAAGGGCCGGGTTCAATATCTAGGTGTTCCGTTTCAATAACACAATGCAAAACCGGCTCGAGCCCCCACCCAGTGACCTGGGACAATTACATACCACCCCCTGGGCACCTCTAAGAGGCAATACTTCCCCTCTCACAAGCACAGAGTCTGAATGTAGCAAAAGCCTTTTAATAAAGGAGGGAAACAATACAGCATTATGTTGGGGAAACACCACAAACAGGATTCATAACACAAAACCATGAGCAAAAGATCCACCCCCAAGTAAGTTTGGCAGTGTCCTTTTCCCCTCAGGGTCTTAAGTCCAGCAACCCAATAACCACCCCACACACACACAGTTTCTGTCCTTGGTCAGTGCAGCCCCCAGAGTTCAGAAGTTCATCTGCAGAGTTTACCTCCTGGTCTGGGTGGAAGTGGAGGGAAGTATGGGGGCCATCTTACATGCTCTGCTGCTTTGGTCGACGGCCAATTGCCACACCTCTTCATAGTACTCTGCTGCAGTCTTCACCACCAGCTGCACCTCTCCGCTAGCCATCCTGCTAGCCGCTCACCAATATGTCTTCAGGCCCCCCCCCCACTTAACACAGCTCTCAGTGATTTCAGCTCTTAGCAACTTCAGCTCTTTCATGATTTCAGCTGTTAATAGAGGGGCCCCAGTGCTGGCACACTCAGACCACTAGCCCAAAGTAGGTCTAATGCTTAGATCTAGGTATCAGTGATTTCAGCTCTGTAGTATATAACAACACCCCTAATGGAGTCAAAATCAGCTCTGTTATCACACAGTGGATTGAGGAAGAATTAAAGCAGTGTTTAGGACCCTCAAAATGGGCCCATACTATCAAGCATGCATACATACCTATCCCCAACCCCTCTCAATTTACTGGGCTTTGGAGCCCATGTCCCTTGCCTAGCGAGTGCTACTTAGTTGAGGGCACGTCCCTCCATCATAAAATGCCAAGTACAGTTCTACTGTCCTTGATTCACATAACCAGGATAACAACACTTATTACTCCTGCCCCAATCACAAAGAGACTGGGGATCCCACAGCAGCCAAAGTGACCATTTGGGCAAGCAGTCCCACCATGCGAGGCGGGATGGGTGTGCCCATGCAAACGAGATCAGCCCCTGAAGTCCTTTTCCACAACTCACCACCAGATCAGGGTAGAGCTCATTCTGACTCTGCTTACATCAATTTTACCAATAAAAAGCCTTTCCATCATGAGAATGACACTCACAATCCTGATTTTCTCCTCCTACCTCTAAGCTTCTACCAACTGAAAGAAAAAAACCAGACAAAATTAACAAAATCTAAGAACACAAGGAAACACCCTGTCCCAAGCAGACTTTTGACCCTTAAAAGGGAGAAAGGCCAAAAACTTCATGAAGTCCACCCGGGACTTGACTATTGCTATGGATTTTCCATGGAAGGAGCTTGGATTCTGTGGTGATGGGCAGCAGTATAAAACCATTAGGTAGCTGGATAGATTTCAACAGGAATAGACAACCCAGAGTTTCTATATGGGAAAAAGTTAGGCCAACACTTAGTGCTTTGAAAATCCTACCCTATTACCAGAACTCCGGCTCCCTTTAGAACTCTGAGAAGAAAAAATTATTGTAAAATTCCCAACTTTGTACATCGGGGACAACTTTTTCCCCAGCTTCAGACCTCATGCAACCCCAATAAAGTCAGAGGAAAGTCACTGAATGTTAAGCCATGTATCTGATCCTTTATCTCCACTAAATGTATGAGCATTTACAGGATTCCCACTACAATATACTGTATCATCATTTAAATAAAATCCCAATAAATGCTGTTTATAAATCACTATATTTAGACATCATCTTTTCACTTTAGTGCTTGATACAATTCTCATTAAAGCTATTGGAGCCACCCCAAAGTTGCCAAGGGCCATACTCTACCCTGTATGGATTTCTCCCATCTACGACAGGAAATGCCTCAAGTTTTGACTCAGTGTTTCCTGCTCACCATTCCACAGGGAATAAGTAAGTCAGGGCTTTCACGCTCTTCCATTGAGTGAGCAATAGGCTTGGGGCCAAAGCCCTCCAGAAAGGTGGAGGCACTGTCCTCTGCCAAACTACATTTCAGCCCACCTCTCTTGGCAGCACAGTTCCTCATGGGTTCTTACTTCACTGGCTGACTCCCCCTGTAGCTGTCTCATAACAGTTACGTAGAGGGAATCCAGATATATTAATGATATCCCATCAAAGAGCATCAAAGGGGTATGGAGGGAAGCATAGTGTGGAGAGCGGCTGCTGCCCTGTGTGACCCATTCTGAAGAACCCCCATCTCCCTAAAAAACACAGATGACTCTTGAAACAGAAGAGCTTCTGCTGGGTACATGGAAGGGAAAGATCATGACACACAGTGTTGGGTCTCCCTCTCCCATAAGCTCCGATCAGGATTCAAGTATTTTTCCTCCACTTGCAGAGCAGAAGTATCACCCCACAATATTAAATTCTATTTCAGAACAAGAAAACTAAAAGTTCATTTACCAGCGCACTCCTGTTTGGTTTTGTAGGGGATTCAAATGTATCCATAGTTCTAGTGTTGTAGCTATGTTAACCAAAGCCATAAGTTACCCTATTAATATTGCGTGGTCAAATATATGATCTCAACTGTGTCATGTTTTCATCCTCAGGATGCAGTCATTCTTCCTAAGGATAGCTGCCATCCTAGCCGATGCCATGCCACTGCATCTCTCATTTGTGACATGACTGTTTCACAAACATCAGTCAGTCAGCATCATGTTGGACCTAGTTTTTATCTGAATACTTCCTATGCGGTCAGATGTTGCTTAGGGCATGAATAAGGTTCCACCATTCCTGCCTATCCTGGATCACTATTTGCCTGTGTCTTTGCTATAAGACCTGAAGAAGAGCTCTATGTAAGCTGAAACCTAGGGTTGCCAACTTTCTAATTGCACAAAACCAAACATCCTAGCTCCACCCCTTCCCTGAGGCCTCTCCCCCTGCCCCTTCTCTTCCCTGAGGCCCCGCCCCCTGCTCACTACATTCCCGCTCCCTCAGTGGCTCACTCTCCCCTACTTTCACTCACTTTCACTGGGCTGGGGCAGGGGTGCAGAAAAGGGTGAGGGCTTCAGCAGAAGCTGCAGGCTCTGGGGTGGGGCTAGGGATGAGGGGTTTGGGGTGTATGAGGGGGCAGGCTGGGGTGTGGGGCCAAGGAATTCAGAATATGGGAGGGGGCTGTAGGTTGAGGTAGGGGGTTGGGGTGTGGGAGGAGGTACGGAGTCTGGGCTGGGAGTGCAGGCTCTGGGGTGGGGGTGAGGATGGGGATGAGGGGTTTGGGGTGCAGTAGGGGACTCTGGGTTGGGGGGGCTCAGGGCTGGGGCAGAGGGATAGGGTTTGGGGTTGGGGCACCCACTTACCTCAGGCCGCTACCAGTCAGCGGCGCAATAGGGCTAAGTCAGACTCCCTGCTTGTCCTGCACCCCAGAAGCGGCCAACAGGTCCAGCTCCTAGGCGGGGGGAGGCAGGAGGCTCTGCACACTGCTCTCGCCCACAGGCACTGCCCCCTCCCAACTCCCATTGGCTGTGGTACCCAGCCAATGGGAGTGCAGAGCCTGTGTTCCGGGCAGGGGCAGCGCGTGGAGCCCTGTGCTCCCCCTCCTCCCCGCACCTAGGACCCGGACCTGCTGCTGGCCACTTCCAGGGTGCAACAGGGTGCCAGGACAGGTAGGGACTAGCCTGCCTTAGCCCTACAGCACCACTGACCAGACTTTTAATGGCCCGGTCAGCGGTGCTGACCGGAGCCACCAGGGTCCCTTTTTGACCTAGTCTTCCAGTCAAAAAATGGACACCTGGCAACCCTATTGAAAGCTTGTCTCTCTCCGCAACTGAAGTTGGTCCAGTAAAAGATATTACCTCACCCGCTTTGTCTTTGTAATAAAGCATTTTAAAGCGAGCAAATAGCCCCATCTAGTGTACTCATGTATTAAAGGCCCTATTCTGATCTTTTGAGTTCATGTATCCCTTCAATTATGCTGGGGGGGAAGTGAGTGAATGTTGCTGCTCATCAAAGTAAGAGACTAGTAAATAGCCCTGTTTGAGCCAGAGTGACATTGTGCAAGCTTCATTCATGCAAACAGCTCTGTCAGTGCACCAGAACTACTGTTATTCCACTCCTGGGTTTCTCTTGAGCAGAGACAGTTAATGGTGCCAAATTGTTTCATGCTTTATGGTAATTCTGCAAGGTTTATGTCATGGCTCTTTCTTCAAACCCCACACCAGCACTAGCGAGAGGGCTTTGGCAGATTATCTCCAGAGGGTAAATTATCGACAGATTATTTCTAGAGAGTAAATTGAACATGCTGCTACCAACCCCCTACTTTGCATAAAATACTCCAGGTGAATGGTTGTCTCCCTGGTCCTTCTAGATTAGATATACATAAAAATCGTGTGCTTCTTGAGAGTGACACACATAACCCTCTGTCTGCTCCAAATTTAATTCATTTATTTTTTTAAATTTAATACACCATCCATCACTGTTAGAGCTAGGTGAATTGAATACAAAAAAAGGATTTAAAGACACATGGTTTCAATAAACTACCCTTTCGAACTACCACTCCCATGACTGTCACTCACCAGGACTTAATTACACCAAATATTCATCTCAAACTGATCAAATTAACAAAAAAATAAAATAAGCCTAAAATGAAACTAAACTAAATGCAAACAGCCACAAAATCACTAACCATCACACACAGCCTTAAATCTTGTTCTCACACTCCCCGTGCTCAGGTTCCTGCAGGTCACAAAGGGGAGCAAATTCCAAAAGCCTTGCCACCAGCCTCAGGGTCCTATGCTAGGACCTGACAGGAAGAGCATCCCTGCCAAACTCAGCTACCTCTGTGGAGGTTACGGTGACAGATGGTCTCTCAGGCTTGTTTAAATTAGAGTTTTTTGTCATGTTGTAATGTGTCTTCACTAACACCGTTGTAAATACTAATGTAGATACTTCACAATTGTCACCAGGGCCATTCTTAGGCATACGCAGCAGAAAATTTGGGGCAACCCTGGATCTTAGTGTCCACCCTCCCGCCTCTTCCTATCCCTGTTCTAATCTGACCCTTCCTGCAGGCTCCCACCACAGCTGGCTGCTGCAGCCTGGTGAGTCTTCCTCCGGAGGGGATCTAGTACTTAAAAGTGAAAAAGCCTCCAGCCTGCCAGACCTATTAGCACCACACTGAAACTGTTAAAGAGACATTCAAGGGGTAATGAAGCCATTTCACAGGCATTTGAAAACCCCCAGGTATAGACTGGTTTCAGAGTAGCAGCCGTGTTAGTCTGTATTCGCAAAAAGAAAAGGAGGACTTGTGGCACCTTAGAGACTAACCAATTTATTTGAGCATGAGCTTTCGTGAGCTACAGCTCACTTCAGGTATAGACTGTCAGTTTTTGAATTTAATGACAAAAACAGGGCTAGTCTACACTGGTAACGCTCAAGCACTGCCGCAGCAGCACTTTACTGTGGGTTGTGTAGTCGCTGCACCAGCACTGGGAGGGAGCTCTCCCAGCGCTCTAAAAAAAACCCATCTCCACGAGGGGCGTGGCTCCCAGCGCTGCTGCACTGTCTACACTGGTGCTTTACAGCACTGAAACTTTCTGCACTCAGGGGGGTGTTTTTTCACACACCTCAGCAAGAAAGTTGGAGCACTGTAAAGTGCCAGTGTGGACAAGCCCACAGTTTACTCAGAACACGTTAGTCTACAGGACCTTAGTTTAAAATTTTCTATAAAAATATTTCATTAGTGTGTTGCTGAAGATTATAAAATCACATCTCTAAAAAATCCTTGCATAGATTTTTAGATGCACAATCTGAGTATTCATCTTTAGCCTTAAATGCTTGGATCTTTAGACATATTGTTTTTTAAATAAATCCTTCAAAATAAATCCTTATCTAAAATACACATGCGAGCCCGGGCTGCTGTTGGGCATAGGGGCACCAGTTTAATAATACTGGATAGGGTCCCATAAATCCTAAGGACGGCCCTGATTGTCACAGTTCACTCTAGACTCGGCCTTGGCAATCAGTTAGTATGTTCAACATAACCAATAACTCTACTCTACACAAGGCCTCAGGTAACCAGTTTCATCAGCAAGCAAGACTTTAAAGGATAATAGGCAGCAAGATCTTCAATTGCTCCCAGAAACAAATAAGAGACAGAGCAGAGACTTGAGCCTAGAGGTTATGTTGTAACAATATCTGCCACACTCAGGAGGCAGGAGGGTACTTTCTGCACCAGCGGAAGTGTCTCTGTAGTCTTCAAGGGTAGCCCTAAATAGAAAACATTGCATTTGCTTAGCCTGGACGTAACAAATGAGTGATGGACACCAAGAGGTGTGGGTCAGGGAGATGGCCATCCTGGCCAGCTGTCAAAGATGAAAGGCATTATAGGCCACCACTGCCACCTAAGGATATAAGTGTAGCGATGGATCCAAAGAGGTGTAAGGAAACAAACTATTTTGACAAAAGGCATCTATCAGCCCTCAATAAGTAGTGCTGTCACCACCCTACCTTGCAACTATATAATCTGCCGTCTGCCATTAAATATCACCTCTATCTTGTGACTATGACTGAGCTGCAACCTATTAGCTTTCATCAAAGTCACCATGTCAGCCAGGGAGGATGAGGTGTTACCCAGCTGTGGGACCTCTCTAAGAAGCAGTGAATCTATTCAGGTGTCACACCATCAACCCCCCCAGGATCCTAGAAGCAAATCAACAATACAGTACTTTATAGTCAACAGTATCAAGTAGTCCAAGTCCACTGCCAGGGGTAGATTATTAGATGGACAATATCACTCAGCAAAGCATCTTAGAGAGGATTTCATATTTGTAGGTTAGAAGATGGTGTACATCAGTGGGTCTCAACCAGGGGTACACATAAGCAAGTAGTGTTTAAGTGAGGGTGAAAATTGGCGGGTAAGCAAGACAAATCAGACGCCTGAAGGAGGAACAGTAGTTTGGAAAGGTTGAGAGCCACTGGTGTACATAACAAGAAAACAAAATCAATACTGTCCATCCAACTCCCATTGAGGTCAATGGAAAGACTCCCATTCATCTCAGTGGGAGTTGGACTGGGCCCTGGGTTCCAGACCTAGGATTGAAACCAGACTGACAAGGATTCAGGAAGTTTGTGGATTCCAGGTGTTGCTGGAGTTGCCCATTATCAATTTCCAGTTAACCTTTAGAACTCAGTAAATTTCGGGGGGGAGATCTCTGATTCTGGATGAAGTTTGACAATTTTGTATTTGGATAAACTCATTTTGACAAATTAATAAAAATAGCTCATCTAACTGTATAATTATAATTATTAGTGTGCCCATACAACGTACCATATTCTCAGTAGGTGTACACTGTGATTTTGAAACCACCAAATGATTACTCTTATTTCCCTCAAATAGCATCAGGCGGAGTTGCTGTAAACTTCAGACTCCAGCTTCCATTCTTTAGAATTACCAAATTATCCCAGATCCTTTTCACACATTTCTCCCACCAGTCCAGTGAGCCATAACACACCTCCTATATGTGGTTGCCAGGCGTCTGGTTTTCGACTGAAACACCCAGTTGAAAAGGGACCCTGACGGCTCCGGTCATTAAAAGTCCGTGCAGTGGCACAGCGGGGCTAAGGCAGGCTCTGTGCCTGGCCCCATGCAGCTCCCAGAATCGGCCAGCATGTCCCTGTGGCCCCTAGGCACAGAGGCGATCAGGAAAGCTTTGTGCACTGCCCCTCCCCGAGCGCCGCCTCTGCAGCTCCCATTGTCCGGGAACCGTGGCCAATGGGAGCTGCGGGAGTGGCCCCTGCAGGCATGGGAAGCACACAGAGCCCCCTGGCTCCTCCGCCTAGGAGCTGGACATGCCGGCCACTTCCAGGAACTGCACGGAGCCAGGCAGGGAGCCTGCTTTAGCCCTGCTGTGCCACTGACCTGGCTGGAGCCTGCACCCTGAACCCCCTCCCGCACCCCAACCCCAAGCCCCAGTCGGAACCCCCTTGCACACTCTAACTCCCTCCCAGAGCCCACACCCCAACCCCCTGCCCCAGCCCTAAGCCTCCTCCTGGAGCCGGCACCCCACACCTCCTCCGTCACCCCAACCCCCTGCCCCAGCCCTGAGCCCCCTCCCACATCCAAACTCCCTCTTTTAGCCTGAACCCCACACCCCCTCCTGCACCTCCTCCCTCACCCCAACCCCCTCCCCCAGCCCAGAGCCCCTTCTGCACCCCAAGCCCCTCATCCCCTGCTCCACCCCAGAGCCCACACCCCCAACTGGAGCCCACACCCCCTCGCACACCTCAACCCCCTGCCCCTGCCCCAGCCCTGAGCCCCCTCCCGCACTCCGAATCCCTTGGCTCCAGCCCAGAGCCAATATCTATTCAGGGGACACCATCACAGTGCCTAATAACATCAGCCACACTATCAGAGGCTCGTTCACCTGCACATCCACCAATGTGATATATGCCATCATATGCCAGCAATGCCCCTCTGCCATGTACATTGGTCAAACTGGACAGTCTCTACATAAAAGAATAAATGGACACAAATCAGATGTCAAGAATTATAACATTCATAAACCAGTCGGAGAACACTTCAATCTCTCTGGTCACACGATTACAGACATGAAAGTTGCGATATTACAACAAAAAAACTTCAAAACCAGACTCCAGCGAGAGACTGTTGAATTGGAATTCATTTGCAAATTGGATACAATTAACTTAGGCTTGAATAGAGACTGGGAGTGGCTAAGTCATTATGCAAGGTAACCTATTTCCCCTTGTTTTTTCCTACCCCCCCCCCCGACGTTCTTGTTAAACCCTGAATTTGTGCTGGAAATGGCCCACCTTGATTATCATACACATTGTAAGGAGAGTGATCACTTTAGATAAGCTATTACCAACAGGAGAGTGGGTTTGTGTGTGTGGGGGGGGGGAGAAAACCTGGATTTGTGCTGGAAATGGCCCAACTTGATTATCATACACATTGTAAGGAGAGTGATCACTTTAGATAAGCTATTACCAGCAGGAGAGTGGGGTGGGGGGAGGTATTTTTTCATGCTTTATGTGTATATAGTAAGATCTTCTACACTTTCCACAGTATGCATCTGATGAAGTGAGCTGTAGCTCATGAAAGCTTATGCTCAAATAAATTGGTTAGTCTCTAAGGTGCCACAAGTACTCCTTTTCTTTCTCCTGCACTCCAAATCCCTCATCCCTGGCCCCACCCTAGAGCCCACAACCCCAGCCGGAGCCCTCACCCCTCCCACACTGCAACCCCCTGCCCCAGCCCAGAGCACCCTGCCACACCCTGAACCCCTCATTTCTGACCCCACCCAAGAGTCCACACCCCCAGCCCAGTGAAATTGAGTGAGGGTGGAGGAAAGCAAATGGTGGAGGGAAGGGGGATGGAGTGAGGGGGGGTGGGGCCTGGGAGAAGGGGCAGGGCAAGGGTGTTCCGTTTTGTGCAATTAGAAAGTTGCCAACGCTACTGCTACACAATGGCCATGACTGCTGTCCTTTACACATAGAACAGCCTCTTTCCTCCTTCGAGTTTCTTCTAAAAAGATCACTTCTCCCAGTGAGCCTCTGACCCAAACCATCCCTCCCACAGTCTTGCTTACAAAAATATTTTTTTCTAACATGAAATATAAACCAATTCCCCCCAACCCTGAAACTGGAACTCTTGGAGCCCTGCCATTACCAACAGTGCAAATTCACATGACTTCATATTTACATCCTTCCGCCAAATGTTACCCAATATATAAGGTAAGATCTTCAGGAGAGGACCTTGCCTTCTGGAATTTGTCTATAATTTACAATATCATATCTAAAGTGCTGCATTAAAACCAGTTCATGATATACACAGGCAATGCTATAAAGGTGTTAAACAGATACATTTGAATTCAAAGGAGAGGTGAGCAAAGGAAAATAGCACCCTATTAATATGCTACACATGTGCAAAACAGCAGATGATTCCCTAAAATATGAATGAATAGTAAACTCAAACCCTTCATCCTCTATTCTAAGCAGTCATTAATACTAGTATTCTTTGTCCCCTTTCTCATTAGATTTTTAAATCCATAGATTTTAATGTCTTATGTAGTGGATTGTTACAGTGGTAGTGAACATAGTAATCTACATTTTTAAATGTCCATGACCATTAGTATATATTTCCCATCTTAGCATTGGAGTAATTATTTATATACAACTTGTAGTTTGCAAAATGTTTACAGAATTGTTTTGGGCCTGCCTCAGTGTGAGAGTCTGGACATTTATTGGGACCAAAATTGAGAGAGTAAATTAAAGTGATGCAGATTCAGCTTTAATTTATCTGCTTTTATTTGTCAGCACATTCTTTTTCTCAAGAAGATTTAATTTAGGTGAATTCCACTCTCATTTTTAGGTGCCTCTGGATCTTTAATGCTTTCCTTCTAATGTCCTTCCTTCCTGTGTAACGAAAAATCTTCCCATGATGTACACAACCAAGCACTCATTTTAAGAGTATAGGGAGAGAGGATCTCAACTGAGTAATGTGAAAATAAGAGTTATGAAATCTATAAATCATGGCAAAGGAGGGTCATAAATAAAGAATTACACAAAACAGGACTCCAAGCAAATAACTCACACTTTATTAGGACTCCTACTCTGTCAGCTAAGCATATCCATCACACAGCACTTCTGTTCCAGATATAGGATATAGACATTCCTTTGCAGAATCTAGATAGATAGATAGATAGATAGATAGGTAGATAGATAGATAGATAGATAGATAGGCTCCTCGGTGAGCTCCTCCTGCAAAATGTTCGTCCATCTCTTTAAAAAAAAAAACTAAGGGTAAAATTGGAGTTTTACCATTGACTTCACAGGGGGTAGGATGTCATCAAAGTTCTTCTTTATGGTTCAGGAAAGTGGAGTTAAGGACTCTCATATGCTCAAATCAACCTCTTTGAAGCTAAAAGATTGCAGGTATCTCCAGGTACTGTACCCAGTAGCCTGAAGCAGTCAAGAAAACCTGTTTAGAAGAGCAGATTTCAATTCACTTTGTGCTATCCAGCTCTACTAATGCTCTTCAAATAATCTCTCAAGATCTTTAGTTACATAACTGGTGCTAACCAAGCTCTGCCAATTCTAAACAACTAAAAACAAATTATGAATCTAGCATGCACTCTGCTATATATTAGTGTGACTACAGAGCTCACAGGAGGGCACAACTACTTGAGTGCCACTTGAGATGTGTTGAACACAGGGGCACAGTTGAGTATAGAAAAGCCAATTATCACGACTTGTTAATACTGGAAGTTCAACATTGACTTTCTAAGCCTCGCCTTTCAACATAACATTGTTGTCTGATGCAAGGTTGTTTGAAATTCAGTACCCACCAGATTAGCCGCCAGCAGGAATGCAAAAAAGGAAATGGATACCTATAACCAGGAAAATGCCTACAACAAACATTATAATGTAGAGAATCATAGAATATCAGGGTTGGAAGGGACCTCAGGAGGTCATCTAGTCCGACCCCCTGCTCAAAGCAGGACCAATCCCCAACTAAATCAGAATAGAGAATTGGCAGCATTAGAAACTCTAATCTCCTTCACCTAGAGACTTCATAGGAATGGAATAAGGCTCAGAATGGGTACATGGCACAAGTTCAATGAGAGAGAGATACACAGACAGGTCAGACAGCAGTGTAAGCTTCCCCACTACACAACATGCACAAATTCTGTTCTGGAGGGTCCACCTCTACTAGTCCCTTCTCCATGTCTAGTAGTTCCTGCTTCCTCGGATGAAAACGTGAACAAGGATGCTGATGCATGCCAATTATCATCAGTTAATTCTGAGTCTGTCTTTTCTGATTGAAAAAAAAATCTCATTTAAAAATGATGTTGAAAATAAATTGCTCCTCTGTGGGAAACACATTCCCACTAAAATCTTCTTAACCATATGTAAATTACTAAAATTAGCATTTATATTATGGCCAACCTGTACTTTCTTCTGAATTATTTGTATGATAGAACAATCATCTTCTTCTGTATACTGGCTCCCCGCATTTCCTGTGGATATGTGGATACTAGCATGTGTGTGCGTGCATATGTGTGTGCGCATGTGAGAGAGAGAGAGAGAGAGAGAGTTAGGAATACAATTGCACAAAATATTCAGTGCAAAATTTAAAAAACGCAAACACATTTTAAAACAAGCTAGTCTATGTTTGCATTAGCAGAATTCCCAGGAACATGCAGTGTTTTCTGCTAACATTTTTTAATCAGCAACATGTTTATTGAAATTGGGCACAACTTTTTTTTCTTTTTGTACTATCTGGAGGTCCACAAAAATTTCAAGGTGACTTTTTGTTGTGTATTTTTTTAATATTGAGCTGAAAATGGTTACTATACATTGTGGAAATCAATTAGATGAAATCACTTTAATATATATACATATAGTCCCCTGGTTTGCTCAGCCCACTGTAACATAGTCAGGTTTAGGACCCAGTGGAGTCCCATTTGGAGTTAGTTTTGTTTGTTTACTTTCCCTGGGGATGGGAGAATCAGCTTGTCCACTGTTCACTTGATAAGGGCTCCTTCCTAAATCAATGGGAATCTTTCCATTGTCTCACACGCACATGGGATCAAGCCCTTGGTTTGGAGACAGTACAAGAGCCACAGTTGGAGTCTCAGAAGAGAGAGCATAATTAATGGTTTGAGTACATTTTGGGAACCGATGCAGAACAGACAAGCTTAGCTACTGCTAAAGATGCTGTGCAGAGTGTGCATTGGTGCATACCCTTTCAAATCTAATCTCTGCCTATTCTTTTAATTCATGCTGCTGTTGCTAAATCAATATCAATTTTGATGTTCGGCTCCTGCTATCAACAACCTCTCCCTCTGTTCCATAATGCAAAACTAGTAAAATTTGTGGTGCAAGAATTACTGACACACTCACTTGTTGACTTGTAGATATTTGGCTAAAACAGACTCAAAGGCCACATGCCCAAGTGGTCAGTCCAGTGACTGTGTGTAGGAATGCCATCTGGGGCAGTTTTGGGAAACGAAAGACAACTAGAAGGAAGCACAGGAGCAGACGTACATCATATTTTTTCTCTGTGTCTTTTGGTCATTCCTATCTTTTCTCCTTGCAAACCAAAATGATGGGAGCTATTCCAATTTCATGTCCATTCCAGATTTCATGTACAAAAGGAGGTTTTCATGTCCACAGCTCACAGTTACATCAAGAGTATAAATATATGGCATCTCAACATACTTGTATGGCCTGGAGAACACATGCCAATTGTCCAGAATCTCAGCTTTCATTTTTTTTATATATAAGTTTCTAGCCCTCATGCTTGTGAAGAAAAGCTTCTAACTTTGAATTGAGCATAACAGATGCAGTGATGATTGCCTGAGTCTGCAGGCAGCCTGAAACAATGACTGAGAAGCATGAATTGCCCTGCCTCCTTTTATGCTGATCTGACGTCAGCTCTAAAATCCAGTTGTGACATTTCAGTGCCAACATTATCAACTTTGGTGCGGATCATTTTTATAGATGGATTGAGGCATGGAGTAGGAGTGAAGATCACAAGGAGGGAAACTGCAGAGGGAACGACAGAGGAGATACAAACAGAGAAGAGGGAGAGACAGGAAGCTGGAAAAAGAAGAGAAACAGAAGGCAACAATACCAATGATCCTAAAGGGGACAATATTTTCCCACCAAGAGATGCTGAATGTGACAGTAAAATAAACATCAATAAACCACACCTAAAAGTTTAGTTACTACATAAAGACCAAATTCTCCCCTTAAGGTTTCTCTGACCTCCCACCAACATCAGTGAATTCAGGGATATACACAGTCCTAATTTGTAACCTAGCCCCAGGGCAATAATTTAACATGGGATTCAGGCCTTGACACTGAGTGAGTTTGACACCTCCTCATGGAAAAGTACCATTGCAGAGACATTAAATGGCCTGAAACAAAGTGGTGAAAAATTGTTAACAAATTTTTGAGAAAGTGTTTTTACCCACTTTCAAGCAGCTCTAGATATAAACTAAATTACAAGATGTGAACATAAGAACAGTGATTTGTCTTAATTCTCCTTTCATTCCCAATGTACAGCTCAGCCAGAGGCATGAGAAGTGATAGCAAAGCAGTGAGAGAACTGAGAGTGAAGGACATGTGTGGGAAAGTGAGGTCATAGGGCGAGGTCTCAGGAATACAGCAGGAAGTGGCAAAGCACCCAGACTGGGAAGATACTGTCTGTTGGGAGCAAGCTATGGCATGTGTTAAGGACAAGAGAGAAGTTTAATCTTGTAGTTAAAGCATAGGGCATGTCATCTGGAGATCTGGGTTCAAGACTGGATGTTTTTCTAAAAGATGCTTTAGGAATTATTTTGGGGAAGGTCCATGGCCTGTATTATACAGGAGGTCAGACTAGATAATCCCATCTGGCCTTAGAATCTAGGAAAGAGAGGAAGAAGGATAGGTACTAGCAGGGAGAGATCAAGAGAAGAAAAAGGCTAAAGAGAAGAGAGGGGTAGGGAAGACAAAGGGTCTGAAAGAAACCAGTGGACCTAACACCAGAGAGAAGAAAGACCCGACAGAAGGGAGGTAAGAAACAATTGTGTTTCCCCATATAATTCTTTGTAAATTAAAAGCAAGATTTTATAACCTGTTCTAAATTGAATATGTAACCCACGTAATGGAGCTAACATTTCAGTAATATATTGATTCATACTAGGAGCCAGGGTTCTGGCAGCTGGATTGTGAACCAATTATAATCTACATGGCATATTAATAAGAGGACCGGCCAACTAAAAATTGCAATAGCCTACCCTCAATATTATAAATGTGTACACTTGCAACTCCACATCAATGCATAATGAAATTCTGTAGGTCTCTGGAGTTTCTGGCCTAGTAAGGAAGATCTATAAGAGAAAATTCCGCAGCGACTGGGCAGAGAGAGAGAGAGACAGATTAGCAACAGGAAAGGAAAGGTCCAGTCCATCAAGCTGCTGGGTGCCATCCACTCTAATGACATCAAATCATATCAAATCTGTTCTGGGCATTGTGCATCACCAAAAATGGAAGCTGAAGGTGCTCTGCATCTCACAAGAAATACACATCATCACATTTCAGGATCATACCCAAAAATCTAAAGGCTTGTCTACAAAGGAAAGTTGTATTTGTTTAACTCAAATCAGTTAAAAAACCAATTTAGTTATCTAGTGCAAAAACGTGTGTATATGTTCTTTTTTAGGCTTGAAAGGATTGGATTTTTATCAGTAAATGATGATAAACATTAATTTAGCTAAATACACATAAATCAATTAAAAATATTTCCATCGATAACTGAAATGTACAGATAAGCAAAGTGAGAAAAATTCTTCTTGAAAACTTACTGGAGTTTGACTTAAGGATATTTACTTCATGCATTTTGACATGTGATGTTGACAATTTGTGTTTTAATGGTTATCAAATTTTATCTTTTTGAATGTTAACATCTACTGTATTGTCCAACCCCACTCATAATTTTGTGCAACTATTGCAATTTAAATCAACAAAAAATTGGAAAAAAAATGTTTAAAAATAAACATCATTATCCATCAAAATTATAAAAAAGAAAAATCAAATTCTGGCATTTCAGTTTAAGAGTGTCTTCTTTCAGTTTAGATTAAGTTGATAGGTAATAGACTTAAATTCAATTGATATAAGCCTCTCTTGAACTGAAATAAGAGTGTCCACACAGAGTTCTGAAGTGGCTTAATTAAATCAGTTTAAAAACACACTATTACGCCAGGTCTACACTACAGACCTGTAACTATGTTGCTCAGGGGTGTGAAAAATCCACACCTCTGTGTGATGTAGTTATACCGACCTTAACCCCCACACATGCGCGCACACACACACAGTTCCCACCCTTCCCATTTAGGCAGCGCTATGTCGACAGGAGAGCGTCTCCTGTCAACATAGCTACTGCCTCTTGGGAGGTAGATTAACTATGCTGACAGGAGAAGCTCTCTCATCAGCATAGTAGCATCTTCACTAAAGCACTATAATGGTGCAGCTGCACCAGAGTGGCTGTGCTGCTGTGGCACTGTATGTGAAGACAAGCCCTTAGTTAAACTGGTATAAGTTTGTGCGTAGAAAAGGCCTAAAAAAAGGTCATCTTCCCAGTGGGTTGTGTAAAGGTGGAAAGACTGTTTTTGTTTATTCTGAGCAAACTTTTGATTTCTGGAATGCATTTCTAAAATAAAAGGAGGACTTGTGGCACCTTAGAGACTAACAAATTTATTTGAGCATAAGCTTTCGTAAGCTACAGCTCACTTCATCGGATGCATTCAGTGGAAAATACAGTGGGGAGATTTATATACACAGAGAACATGAAAAATGGGTGTTACCATACACACTGCAACGAGAGAGTGATCACTTAAGGTGAGCTATTACCAGCGGGGGGGAAAAAAACGTTTTGTAGTGATGATCAAGGTGGGCCATTTCCAGCAGTTGACAAGAACGTCTGAGGAACAGTGGAGGGTGAAGGGGGAAAATAAACATGGGGAAATAGTTTTACTTTGTGTAATGACTCATCCACTCCCAGTCTCTATTCAAACCCTAAGTTAATTGTATCCAGTTTGCAAATTAGTGCCAATTCAGCAGTCTCTCGTTGGAGTCTGTTTTTGAAGTTTTCTTGTTGAAGAATTGCCACTTTTAGGTCTGTAATCGAGTGACCAAAGAGATTGAAGTGTTCTCCGACTGGTTTTTGAATGTTATAATTCTTGACGTCTGATTTGTGTCCATTTATTCTTTTACGTAGAGACTGTCCAGTTTGACCAACGTACATGGCAGAGGGGCATTGCTGTCATTATTTCTAAAATAGGCCTTTATAAGAGTTTTATTTAGCCTGATGGGTCCTTTCTTTGATTTCTGTGAAGCAAATTGTTTGAATATTAAAGTTTTCTGCTGATAAAAGCCCTTGAGAATTTACTCCCATTGTAAGTTTTGGTTGTTGAACTGCCCATGAGGATCTACCCGCTTTCAAACACATTTTGGGTAAATATTGTGTGCATTTACTTTATAGCTGCATGTGGCCTTTTAAAAACTTTTATGAGGATTGTTTTTATATTAAAAAAAGCTACAGAGGAAAAAACCCACTAAGAACATTAAGCTACAAGAACACTGGGATAATCTTGCATAGGCCAGCAAATGCAAAAATACTGAGTTAGTTGCTACAATGTTCAACATCCCTGATTGCATCTCTAAAAGTTTCAGATTTAACTCTGGATTTTCTGGCTTTGTGAGTTTCCATAAGGCTTTTACATTGGTTTGCGTGTATTTGAATACACACAAATTCCTAGCAAAAGAAGAGCATTGGAGTCCAACTTCCCAATGGAAATACCCATTGGATGGCGCATTATCTACCTTAGGTTTTTCTCACCACATTATCTGGGGCCAGGTCTGCATTAGACATTTTTTCTAGTATAATGATGGTTAAGGGAATGATTTTCATGAAACTTTATACCAGCAAAAGCCCTAGTTTAGACACGGTTATACCAGCAAAAAAAGGTTTTTTTGTATAGCTTATTTTGTTCAGGGGACTGATACAAACTATACCAGCAAAAGCACTTTTTTTGCTGGTAGAAGTTGCATCTACACTAGGAGGGTTTGCTGGTATAGTTATAGTGGTATAACTCTATCAGCAAACTGTTTCTAGTGTAGTTGAGGGTTCGGGTGTCCAGTGAGTCCAGAGGATGGGGGAGAACAGGGGAAATAACACATGTGCCCCTCAGCCAGGGCAAACAGATTTCCATACACCCACATACAACAGCTTAATCTTTAGTAGCCCTGTAGAATTACGTGATTGCTCAGTTCCATAAGCTGAGTAAGTTTTTCTAGGTCAAGAATAAAAAAAAAAAGGTATAAAGGATTAAGATTCCTCCATGGCAAATGGTGGTTGAAAGTTGAGCTGGTCAAAAATTGGATTGTTTTTCTGTAGAAAAATTTGAATTGGCCAAAAACATGTTGATTTGGAAATGCTGCCATGATGCCTCATGGGAGTTTTAGTTCAGTTGCTCTTGCTCCCGTTCTTCTCTGTTCACTGGGCTTCCTCACCGAACATAATGTTTTGGAGATAAGAAGTAGTATATCATGGGTGTCCCTGGCCATGGTGCAGCAAGAGAAACATAGTCCGATGGGGAACCCAGCTCAAAGAGGAGAATGGGGACACGAGGTAATCAAACTACAACTCCCATAAGGCACCAGAGTTGCATTTCCAAATCAAACTATTAGCTTTCAGCTGAAATTTTTCAGTATCTGACTTTCCCATGAAAACTCATAAAGTTTCAGTGGTTATTTTGCTACTTTGGTATATGCTTAAATGTATATTAACGACCATAAAAGTACTTCCTTAATTATATGGAACAATGATGGAATAATCTCTCTTCTAATATTAAACAACAACAAAAAAGGAGTGCCAAAAGATTTATCTAATTTTGCTCAGGCTTGGAATTTAATAATAGCCTTCTTTATCATTTAATCTTCTTCAGTTCCAATTAAGTCAAGCTAAGTTTCTCCTTTAATTAAATTGCAACATATTGTATAACTTTCAGTAAAAAAAATTGGTCATTTCGATCCTGCTTGTATTAAAAAATATTAGTACTATGCAAGGTGAACAGTTTAATTATTCATTTTATGCCTTTGTTTTTCCCACCGTATTCTTTACAAGTGTTGCTGACAGAAATGTTATGTTGCTATGTTTTATAGTGTTATGAAATAATTTTAGTGATAGCATTGTAATTCCCAAAATGCAGTAATATGTATTAAATATTTATAAATGCATAAAACTTTGATTCTTCCTAAGTCTTAAGAATTTATCTTATAATTTTGAATTCATCAGCTTTAAGATTTCATTCACATCACTGCTGAGATATTTGCCAGAGTTAATATGATGGATGGTGCTCAGTGGTGGTGCTGCCTAGTGGGTTAGGCCTCTGCACTATACCTCTACTCTTTCCCCAAGGCCATTTTCATGCCTGTTAGCAGCCTTTTGTTTGGGGTTTGACTCAAGCATCCAGTTAGGTTGCTCCTCAGTCTTATCTCCCCCTGGTGTGACAGAATTCCTAGGAAGATATGGGGTTAATCTGTTGACTCCCATGGGTGTCCAATCCCTGCTGGGGGTTTCAAAAGACATTTATCCTTTCTCTCCTTCTCCCGGAGGAGGAAGTCTAGAAGATGAGGGGTTTTGTGCCCTCATTAATGGGGGGAGGGGATTGGTAGGGGAGCCCTGGGCCTCCCACTCCACCAGGATCCAGCCCAAGGCCTTGTAAGGGTTACCAGACATCCAAAACCCTGGAGTTCCTACTACCCACTCTCGTGTCAAAGTCTTTCAGTCTGTCTCTGAGCTGTAAGAGACAAGTTCAGCCTCTCTGGGCTCAGCAGGCAGACTCCTCTTCTCCAGGGGAAGGTTCCTGCATCACCCTTCCTCAGGAGCTCTCAGGGTAGGTGCCTCTCCCTGCCTTGTCAGGCCTCTTCTGAGCTATCTGGCTACCTCTTATGCTCCAGCTGGAGCATGCTTTGTAGGTGAGGCTGGGCAGGGTTGCCTGGGCCCAGAGTTGCTCCTTAACCCCTTCAGTTCCAGTGCAGCATGTATACACCCCATCACAAAGCACTTACTAGCTGTTCTTTAGCCATAGTTTCAGTGGCCCTGATTTTGCCCTTTTCAGACAGAAGGTATATTACAGTCAAATGGTTGTTCATCTTTCTGCATTAAAAAAGACCCAGGCTGATAGTCAAAATTGTCCTTTGATTTGCATGGATCTAAGTGTGCAGATCCTGCTGTGGAAAGGGTTTTCAGAACCATATTTTTGTCAAACATAGACTGCATTTAACTCTGACCATATCTCGGTTCTTCCTGACACACTTCAGGCAAAGTTTTCAAAAAGTTCTGCATAATAGACAAGTAGCCCAAAAGGTGTAATTCACCCATGATGCAGAGAGCCAGCGCAAGGCTTTCAGTACCATTTAATCCCTGTAGAGGAGCTGCAGTGGCGGACTGTAGAAGAAGCCGTATAATACATGGATGTCTGTATATCCTCTCCCTACCACAGAAAGAGTGTGCACGGATGGGCCAGAGGAGGGGCTGTGGATCTGTATTATTGCCAACTCATACAACAAGCTCGGAAGGTCTGACAGCTACTGTTCCATGCACAGCAGCCCTGTATCATGGCCTCCATCAGGGCAGATGTGGATTTCACCTCACCTGTCCATTCCACTCCACACTTCACCCAGATGGAGCTCAGTTACTCAGGCTTTATGGACGTAGAATGAATTTGAACTGTGGTGCACTAAATAATCCCATCTGTCTGTGCAACTACAGGGGCAGATGGGTACCTGTGCACGCAATGTGCTGGTTGCTCTGCACATGTAGGACTGCGTGGCTCACCCCATTGCACAGGGCTTTGAAAACTTGGCACTTCATATCTCATTTTGGGTGTCTATTCCAGATCAGTTTCTTTATCAGACATAGCATAGACCAGTGTAATAGCAGATTACTATTATGGATTCAATCTCGCTAAATACAGCATGGCCTTGTGTTTCATGCAATCCCTTCAAGTGCATGCATGGTAGTGTTATGATGGACATAACTGTCTAGAAGGGGAAGAGTCCTCTGTGGAATTGCAAACAATATTCCAGTTACACAGTGAAAAGTTGCAAAGCTGCACAGACTGGAGAAAAAGAGCTAGCATGCCAAACCACCTGGCTGTTCTACAACATACCATTTTCAGGAGCTGCCCCTCCCAAACTGGGGCCTACAGCTAATTCCCTTGCACAGGCAAAAGTAAGTAGAGGGTTAAGAATGACTACTATCCTCATCACATTCAGAACTGAATGCAAAGCTCATATCTTTGGCTTAGCTTTTCCTCAATAATTCTTTACATCCACATACTTGCATACAAAAACAATAATTCAAAAAACCCTCTGGAAATGAAGTTGTTTCTTCTCCTGTCTGCAAAGAAAGAGAGAGAAATTGTTTCAATTTTTTAATCTTCAGGAGGTGCTCAGATACTGTGGTGAGGTGGCTTATCGGTAGGTAAGTAGGTAGATAGTGGAAGGATGACGAAAATGGTCAAGGATTAACCTAAGAGGAGAAAGGAAATCATTTGTCCTGATGAGAGCTCTCTCAGTGAGCATTTTCAGGAAAGCAAGTACACACACCCCAGATTCTGTGAGAGATCCCCTTTACTACACTCCATTTATATGGGGTGAGAATGGATGACCTTTGGCCATATCACTTCTGTCTTCAACCTCTTTGGCTGACAGGTACATCATGGAGTTCAGTCAGAGAGAGACTGCTTCAGGTCCTCTACATTTCTTCTCTAGTTACTACACAGAATGGTCACTGAGGAAGCCTAGTTATATACTCACATACACAAAGATACATAGTAAAATGCGGGAGAGGGCACCAGATGGGGGGAAAAAGATAGCACCCATTCAGAGATAGATACAGTACTCAGAATGCATCTTTTTTGGCAGTATCTATTCCGCACCAGACAGGTATAATTTCTGACCTGTCTCTAACTCAAATGACACTGGTGTTTGGGCTTCAATGACCTTTATGATAGATCATTGCATGGATTTATCATTTTAGAAATAAAAATAGTACTTCCTGTTGTTGGACAGGAACAATTTGTTCCTATCCAATACATTGTTGGGTTTATTTATTTATTTTTCTGCTCCTTTGTCTAACCATCTGTGCTGCTTTGATAACAATAACTCAAGCTGACATTATTCACACTATGTAAGATTTTCTATAATTCAATAAATTCGACTCAGCTGATTTTTCCCCTATGCCATGTAAATTCACATGTTTTTAATCACGACTATACACCTAGGACGAGGGTTAACTTTTTTACCTTCCACCAGAGAATGTAAATGCTGCAACCAGATTTGAAACTTGTATTTCAAAAAGACATCTTAATCAGATAATTGAATAAAATCAAACAAATTTATATTTCACTTTTTTATGCATGTAAAAACACCTCCCCAATATTTGGAAAGATCCTTGGGTTTCCATATTGCCTGAGCCATTCTAGGTAAAACCTTTATTCTTGCCATTAATATTTATCCAATTGTATCTGTATCAATATCTATCTGTATCCATTCCTTACTCCCTGAATTTTTGCAACTCTACCTGATCTGTCATGTAGAACTTTAGTATAAGTTTTCTGGATTCTAAATCAATCACTTTATAATGATACATGTTGCCATTTCCATCCTTGGATGTAACCATCTTAAAAAAAAAAAAAAAAAAGTTGAGAAAGTCAAACACGACTGTACTATATCTACTCTTGTAAATTGTCCCGAAGTATCACTTCCATTATTATCTGGCAGACGCTATGAATGAACATCAATGATTTCTCTTAAAAATGACAGTAGCTTAATAAATTATGGAACAAGATTTATGTCACTGAGGGGCCAGTTCACTCAAAATGGCTTGTGTGTCTCAATGTGACTGGAGTTACATGCTTTTTCGATTAGAAGTCAGACTGTTCTCTGACTGCCCTTTCAGAAAGGACGTACAGTCTGTAGCTCAGACACATACAAAATGTAAATGGTTATTGTGACACAATAAGGGATGTTGAATGCTCTAATGCAAACTCTGAATGTTCTTGCATTTGATGGCTGATACAAGAATACCCCAGGGTTCTGTGGCTTAATGTTCTTAGTCTATTTTTAACTCTGTAGTTTTTAAAAAAAAAAGAATACACAAACAATCCTCATAAACATTTTTTAAAAGCTACATGCAGCCATAATGGGCTAGCTTATAAATGCACACAATATTTACCCAAAAATGTGTTTGAAAGCTAGTAGATCCTCACGGGCAGTTCAACAAACAAAACTTGCATTGGGAGTACATTCTCAGGGTCTTTTATCAACAGACTGTGCATCGAAAACTTTAATATTCAAACAATTTGCTTCACAGAAATCAAGGAAAGGACCCCTCTGCTAAACAAAACTCTTACAAAGGCCTGTTTAGAAATATATTCCAGAAGTCAAAAAGGTTTGCTCAGACTAAACAAAAACTGTCTTTATGCTTTTACACAACCCACTGGGAAGAGGCATTTTCTTCAGGCCTTGTCAACACAAAAACTTACTCCAGTTTAACTAATAATGTGTTTTTAAACTAATTTAGTTAAACCACTTCAAAACTCAGTGTGGTCACTCTTATTTCAGTTCAAGAGAGGCTTATATAAATTTAATTTAAGTCTATTATTTACCAACTTAATCTACATTGAAATAAGACACTCTTAAACTGAAATGAGTGGCTACCCAGGGATTTGCATTTGTTTAATTAGGGCATGTTTACACTACAAACTTTTGAAGCTGCAAGTTACATCTCGATAAAGCTGCCACAGTTTATACATCACTTCTGCACATGCACACTTGGCTCCTTGCATCGGCGCTGCACGTCTCACCAGGAGTGCTTGTTTCCATGGGCGTGGGTGGAGCCCCACTTCAGGGAAGCTAGCCCCGGCTCGTCCACTTCCACCCACCCACCCCCTGTGGCCGGAGCCCTGAGACGCCCTCACACACACACACACACACATACACCACGGAAGGTGTAGTGCAAGAAACTGCTATCTGTAGGAATTTGCTACATCAGATAGCAGTTTTTTACAATAGCAGTTTTTTTAAATCCTTTACATATGAGTAACTGCTACATGTAGACAGGTTTCAGAGTAGCAGCCGTGTTAGTCTGTATCTGCAAAAAGAAAAGGAGGACTTGTGGCACCTTAGAGACTAACCAATTTATTTGAGCATAAGCTTTCATAAGCTTTCGTGAATTATAGCTCACTTCATCGGAATTCATCCGATGAAGTGAGCTGTAGCTCACGAAAGCTTATGCTCAAATACATTGGTTAGTCTCTAAGGTGCCACAATTACTCCTTTTCTTTTTGCGGGTACAGACTAACACGGCTGCGACTCTGAAACCTTACAGGTAGCAGTTTCTCAGACTACACCAGAGCCCCCACCACCATCACCACCCAGAGGAGCCCCGAGACCCCGATCCCCAGGCCGGCCGAAGTCCCAAGCCCCTCCCCCACCACCTGCCCACAGGAGCCCCGGGCCGGCTGAAGCCGCAAGCCCCCCCCTCCCCCCCACACACACACGCACATACACACATGCCTGGAGGAGTCCAGGGCCAGCTGCAGCCGCGCCGTGCCTCCCCTCCCCTTCCCAGACCCCAAGTCGCCTGGAGAAAAGCGTCTCTCAGACTCTCCTCCAGAAGAAGTTTTTGATATGCCCCATACAGGTCCTAGGGCAGCTGAGGAGGCAGTATTTGCTGCTCAGCTTCCTGGGTTCATCAATGATCTCCCTATTACTGATGAACCCGGGAAGCTGAATAGCACATACCACCTCGTCAGCCACCCCAGAACCTGCATGGGGCATAATAAATCTAAAAAACTTCCCCCCAAAACCCTGCAACTGGGGGTCCGGCGGCCTATTACACCCACTGCCCATGCTTGTTTCTGTTCACAGTGTGATGCACCATGGGTAGGTATCCCAGTGTGCAACTCGCCATGATCCAGTGCACCGTCTTTTGGAAAGTTTTGGCAATGCATGATGTGGCAAAAATGAGTCACGTAGGGATGACTGGGACTGCAGGGTCAAGTTCCCATCATGCAACTTTCTCCCCCCCATAAGGCCATCTCTATCCCATAATTGTTGGACTATTTTTAAAATCCCACAAACCCACGCAGGACTTGTGACTGTCCACTATCTCTGACAGAAGCCTGGAGCCTGCATAGGTCTGCACTATTGTCATGAACATTGCAAGCACAGGATGTGGGATCCTCTGGCATTTGCAGAGCTGCAAGAAGAGCCACAGGGAACATGACAATATCCTGGGAGGCAGATTGCTGTGAGACATAGTGAGAACCAGTTCAAGGTTGCTGGCATTCATGGAGCAACTGCAAGTGGTGGAGCTCTGTTTCTGGGCCTGAGAAATGAACTCTGATGGTGGGATCGCATCATAATGCAGGCTTCAGATGACGAGCAGTGGCTGCAGAATTTTGGGATGCACAAGGCCACAGTCCTGGACCTGTGCACTGAGCTGGCCCCAGCCCTTCATGCAGAGACGCTAAAATGAGAACTGCACAGACAGTGGAAAAGAGAGTGGCAATCGCGCTGTGGAAACCTGCAACACCAGATTACTACCAGTCAGTGGGAAATTGTTTTGGAGCTGGAAAATCCACCAAATTTTAGGCCTTGAGCTTTCACCTCTCTGATGTGGAATCCTGCAATTCTCCCACCCTCAGACCAGGTCTCAGGCTATTGTACTCTGTATACCAACTGGGATTCCTCAGCAGGACTGACTGGGTTCAAGACCCGAAAGCCTTCCCTTTAGGAGCGTGGACCACTGCATGAATACAGTGACCCAAAACAGCCTTTTCCAGATGAGCAGTAGGAACACATCATAACAAGAATAAAGGGTTTATAACACAAACAATCTTCAAGCAGATCTGTTTTACCTAAAGAATAGGGAGGCCTGGTTTCTCCCAGATACTGCACCTCTAGGGGCTGGAGGTTCACTCTGCTCCCGAGCAGAAGTCCCTGCCTCTCTCTCTCCCTTGTTCCTCATTTATTACCTATAGATTTAAAAACTTATTTTAGATATTTGTATGTCAGTACAGGGGAGGGAGGTGGTAGTCGCTAGAAAGGTACAATTATTGATGAGCTGTCTACTTATACCATTATCAATTCATTAATGACCAGATCCTCAGCAATGGAGCTATACCAACCGAGGATCTGTTCTTAACACCTGAAAAACATTTAACAAAGATGATTTAAATGATGAGACTACATAAAAATTTCTGGAGGTTATTCAATTCCCAGGCTTAAGTGAGGAAGGGTTTTTCTCTCTGGTTAATTAGAGCTGAGTCTAGGTCTTCTTGGGAAGTTTCCTTTAACTCTTTAATTTACTGCATATTTTAATGCTCAAAACCATATCTCATTTCCTCTGTAAAAACTATGGATCAAACACTGCCAACTTTACAGGTGCTTGAAGAGAGTGGAACTACTCTTTAAGTGTTAACCAATGGGAGAATGTGCAGCACAATCTGGGACTCTGGATTGATGGGATTCAATCCAGAGAATTCCCAGGCTCTCTTTTGTTACCAAAGGAAAGCCTGTGAGTTATTGGATTTCTACTGAGACCAGATAAGGGTGAGGTCATTGTTTGTTTTTTCTATCTGGCAAGATTCTGGGTGAAACCTGTACTTCATTATCTCCTTGGAAATACAAACATGAGCTGGTCTCTTGAGGCACGCTAATTTTGTATGAAAATAGTCAGGGAGCAACTTTCTAGATTCAATTAGCTAATAACTCCTAATAGGTATAGGCCTATGGCGTATACCATTCCAATAAGTTCTTGGAATGTACTGAGGAAAACTTTTTGTTCCACACTAGCGCTGGAAGGTGTAAATTCCAGCTCCAGGAGACCTATCCCCACTAGCTCTAATCCAGGTAACCCACTAAACATAGAACAGTAACCCCAGCCGTGCGAGCAATGGGAAAGGATAGCCAATCCAAGTATTTAGCTAGGGTCTTGGACAGGATCCTACTTGGGACACCGAACCCCTCCCCCTACTCATGCTGCCGCAGCTACACTCTATTTTTAGTATGCCAGCTCCATCAAAGCTAGTGTAGGTATGTCCCCTCAAGCTCCTTCCAACTCCAGGACAGACATACAGATGGAAGAGCAACATATCACATCCGTTTCAGTTGAATATATTCCATCTAATGGAGTGATTGCGTATTTCAGTTTTATACTAACTTTTCCCGATCGCAGCTTCTAACCACTCTCTCCCCAATCTTCCTCCACAACAGAGATAAAGTAGTGTTTGGAATTAATCTACAGTCAGGGAAGAGCCCAACAACAACTTTTGGCCCCATTGCTCTTTCAAAGGTTTCACCCTTTTGAATGGTTTCCTTTTCTTTTTACCCTTTTGAATGGTCTCCTTTTCTTTTTACCCTTTTGAATGGTCTGCTATAGACCACCAAATCAGGAGGAGGAAGTCCATGAGGCATTTCTAGAGCAAATAACAAATATTCAAAACATGAGACCGGGTAGTAATGAAAGACTTTAACTACGCAGACATCTGTTGGAAAAATAATAAGGCAAAACACAAAATTTCCAATAAGTTCTTGGAATGTACTGAGGAAAACTTTTCGTTCCAGAAAGTGGAGGAAATAACCAGGGGGACACCTGTTTTAGACGTGATTCTGACTAACAAGCAGGAACTGGTTGAGAATCTGAAGATTGAAGGCAATTTGACTGAAAGTGATCATAAAGTGACAGATTTCATGTTCCCAAGGAAAGGGAGAAATGAGAGCAACAGAATAAGGACAATGGACTTCAAAGGAGTAGACTTTAACAAACTCAGAGAATGGATAGGTAAGGTCCCATGGGAAGAGAATCTAAGGAAAATTGAAGTTCAGGAGGCTAGCAGTTTCCCAAAGAGACAATATTAAAGACACAACTGCAAACTATCATGATCCAAAGGAAAGATAGGAAGAATAATAAAAGGCTCCATCAGGAGTTCTTTAATGACCTGAAAATTTAAAAAAAAAAAAAAAAAAAGTCCTTCAAAAAGTGGAAACAAGGACAAATTGATAAGGATGATTACAAAAGAATAGCAAAAGAATGTAGGGACAAAATCAGAAAGGCTAAAGCACAAAATGAGTTACACCTATCATGGGACATAAAAGGAAATAAGAGGACATTCTATAAATACATTAGGACAAGAGAAAGATGAAGTGAAGTGTAGGTCCTCTACTTAGCAGGGAAGGAGAGCTAATAATGGATGACATCAAGAAGGTTGAGGTATTTAATGCCTATTTTGCTTCAGTCTTCACTGAAAAGGTAAATTGTGACCAGATACTTTACACAATATCAACAAGGGGGAAGGAATGTAAGTCAAAATATGCAAAGAACTGGTTAAAGAACAGTTAGGCAAGTTATATGTATTAAGCCAGCAGAACCTGATGAAATACACCCAAGGGTACTTAAGGAACTAGCTGAAGCAATCTCTGAATGATTAGCAATTATCTTTGAGAACTTGTGAGGAATGGGGAGGTCCCAGAAGACTGGAGAATGGCAAACATAGTACCCATCTTTAAGAAGGGAAAAAAGAGGACCCAGGGAATTATAGACCAGTCAACTTACCTTTGATACCTGGAAAATTACTGGAACAAATTATTAAGCAATCAATTTGTAAGCACCTTGAGGATAACAGGGTTATAAGCAATAGCCAGCATAGTTTTGTAAAGAAGAAATCATGCCAAGCCAACCTAATTTCCTTCTTTGACATGGTTACTGGCCTAGTGGATGGGGAGGAGGGTTGTCTACATGATATATCTTGATTTTAGCAAGGCTTTTGACACAGTCCCACATGATATTTTCATAATCAAACTAGAGAAATGTGGTCTAGATGAAATTACTATAAGGTAGATGCAAAACTGGTTGAAAGACCAGGCTGAAACGGTAGTTATAAATGGTTCACTGTCAAACTGCAGGAGGGATGTATCTACTGGGCCCCACACGTGTCTGTCCTGGATCCAGTACTATTCAATATCCATATTTCAGTAAATGACTCGGATAATAAAGTGGACAGTATGCTTATAAAATTTGCAGATGACACGAGGCTGGAAGGGGCTGCTGGCACTTTAGAGGACAGGAGTAGTATTCAAATGACCTTGACAAATCGCAGAATTGGTCTGAAATCAACAGGATGAAATTCAATAAAGGCAAGTGCAAAGTACTACACTTAAGAAGGAAAAATCAAATGTACAAATACAAAATGGGAAATAACTGAGCAGTTGGTACTTCTAATGAAAAGGATCTGGGGTTATAGTGGATCACAATCTGAATATGAGTCGACAGTGTGATGCAATTGAAAAAAAGGCTTGTACGACTCTGGAGTGTATTAACAGGAGTGTCCTATGTAAGACATATGAGGTAATTGTCCTGCTCTACTCAGCGCTGGTGAGGCCTCAGCTGGACTTCTGTGTCCGGTTCTGGACATCACACTTTAGGAAAGGCTTGAGCAAACTGGAGAGAGTCCAGAGGAGAGCAACAAAAATGCTATAAGGTTTAGAAAATCTGACCTATGAGGAAAGGTTAAAAAAATGGGCATGTTTAGTCTTGAGGAAAGAAGACAGAGAGGGGACCTGATAAACACCTTCAAATATGTTAAGGACTGTTATAAAAGAGGACAGTGATCACTTGTTCTCCTCATGCCTAAAAAGCCTAAATAATAAGTAAGGCTAAGATTGTGTCACGGGTTTTTTTAGTAAAAGTCATGGACAGGGCACAGGCAATAAATAAAAGTTCACAGAAGCCTGTGCCCTGTCCCTGACTTTTACTAAAAATAACTGTGACAAAATGAGGAGGGAGGAGTCCAGCACTCACCGCTGCTGCAGCTTCAAGGTCCCCAGGTGCCCGCGGCAGCTTGGAGAGTCAAGGTCCCCGGCTGCCTGCAGTGGATGAAGGCACTGCCTGCCGCCCTGCTGCTCGCGAGGGCTGGGAGCTCTGAGACTGGTGACTCAGAGCTGCAGGGGCTCCCCTGCCACTCACACAGGCTGGGAGCTGCGGTGACCCCCAACTCTAAGGCCAGTGGCTTGGAGCTGCAGGGGCCCCTCCCATAGGGGCTGGAGGCTGTGGGGGTTCCCCGCTTCAGCTCAGAGCTCCGGAGCCAGCAGCTGGGAGTTGTGGGGAACCCTGCCACCTGCAGCAGCTTAGAGCTCCGGGTCCCCTGCTGGCTGACAGCTCCAGCCCCACAGCCCCAGGGCTGAAGCAGAAAATGTCACAGAGGTCTCTGGAAATCACGGATTCCTTGACTTCCGTGACATAATCTTAGCCTTAATAATAAACACTTTACAGACAGTAACAAAACATTTATAAGCATTTGATCAAGATACTTACAAACAGGCTACACCCAGGCATGCTTAGACCCATGTGGGTTGGCTACAACATGATCAGGCAGATATTAGCAATGAATACTTCAGGAGTTTACTTTTTTATACCCTCAACAAACAAGTAATGTCATTGTCAAGCACTGACTTCTGTCTCAAATTGGCTTTTAGCTTATTTCCAGTCTTATTCCAGATAAGATTTACAATCTTCTTTCTTCCCAAGGCCTTTCCTCCCCTCCCGCTTCCTGTCCAAAATTTATTCCATTGCACCTGTATTCACATAGGTATAAACACTGGTATGTGGGTTAGGAAGATCCATGTTGGCTCATTTTAAGACAAATTCTTTCTGTTATTTAAAAACCATCTGCAGTCATCCCTATAGGTCAGAGGCCTGCTTTTTAGAAACATTCCTTTATCTTATTAGTTATTCTTTGAACCTGACATCCTCCCTACTTCATTCCTTCTGGCCTTATAACTTATTACTTTCAAGGCCTTCCTTCTATTTGTTAATCAGGGCTTCTCTTTACAACACATATATGTCTCCTGAACCAAACTTAAGCTAACTCTAATTCTTTAATTCCATATTTATCCTATAGTAGAACAAGAAGTAATCAGATTGATCAGCAGCACGAGAGATTTAGGTTAGAAGATATTAGGAAAAACTTTCTACCTATAAGGCTAGTTAAGCACTGGAATAGGCTTTCAAGGGAGGTTGTGGAATCACCATTATTGGATGTGTTTATGAACAGGTTGGACAAACACCTGTCAGAGATCTTCTAGGTTTACTTGGTCCTGCCTCAACACAGGGGGCTGGACTAGATTACCTCTCTTGGTCACTTCCAGCTTGACATTTCTATGATTCTATGACAACAGTTGACAGGGAAAAAGTTTGCCATTGCATTAGGACAGCCGTACAACTCTCAGACAAGGCTCAGTGGAGTCCTCTACTGTCACTTTCAAAAGCTTGACCAATGTACTGTTTGGCAATCTGATCAGGCAGAGTAAATCAGTAATTCCATTCTGCAGCAAGGTTAGGGCCAAATGCCTGAGGCATTTTATATTCACTGAAAGAGAGCAGTTTCCTGTAGAAAGTCCAATGTGTCTGAAGAACACATGAAGCTCATCCATGGGTCAGTAGCAACAGGGGCTATTGGGTTGAAATGAGCCATCCAATTTCACAACCAAGTTAGAAAATAGTGATGACACTGGGTACCACTGTAATGAATTAGGACTAATCAGTGTAAAAGCTGCAAAATCTTATTGTTCTCACAAGAAGACAGTGGCCTCTGGAAGACAAACTGCAGCAATATATCAGAGAAGCAATTTTTTAGTTACAAATGCGAAAGCAAATTTCTTGCCAGTTTTACCTCGGGTCATTAACTGAATTATAACACTTCTGTTCTTCACAACTGATTCCCACTGTAATTTGATTTTGAGCACCTGATTAAATTTACCTTCTATGCAGAAACAGACATTTAATTTAGCTCCAGTTCTGTATTGTGCTCACACTGAAATACCATTTTCATAGAAGCAGCTATAATTAAAGAGTAATTCTCTCTCCAGCAACAATATATAGGGTGGCTTGGAAGGATAAGATTTTTATTGGTAAATGTTGGTAAACATAGATTTCACCATACACACACAAACCGACAAAAAAAATATTTCCATCGATAAATGAAATTTACAGAAAGGCAAAGTAAGAAAAATACTGCTTGAGAACATTTAACAGTTGGATTTAAGGATATTTATTTTGTATAGTTTGACATGTGATGTTGACAATTTGTATTTTAATGGTTACAAAACCTTAACTTTTTAAAAATCAACGTCTACTGTCATTAAATAATGAGTTCTGAACCCCTCTTATCTGCCCCTCCATAATTTCCCTCAAACTGTGAAAATTTAAGTTAAGAAAAATTTAAAAACATGATTAAACATAAACATCAATATTAACTGTCAAAGATGTAAGAAAAATAAAAAAACAAAGCCTGCCAACGCTATATATTATATATTGTTATTAAAACCATCTGCTGTTTTGCTCAAGCTCAGAGATTTGTGAAGAGTGGAGAATAAATAAAGGTACAGTATTAAACGTAGCAATAAACCATTAAAACCCTCCTTCAGACTGTAGCATCATCAACCGCATGTCCCCAAATAACCAGTGTGAGGGAGTGCTCAGCACAGCTTACCTTCTCTGGTTTACACTTTCCACTATGTCTAAACCCACTACAGAATGATATTCAATGTGCTTCCTCAGCATGCTCTTTGTTCTTGATGTCACAGTCCTCCTGAGGTTGGATCCCACATCTGAGGGTAAGGTACCCCTGGTTTTGCTATAATATTGCACCAGGTTTTTTTCATTTATTTATTTATTTAGGACATTCTGCGTTGCTGGATCAATTTGGCATTTTGGACAGAGCATTGCCACCTCTGGGACTCGTGTCAGACAATCAGAGCCACTTAGTCAACTGAGGATATTTCTACACAGGGATAAAAGACCCATAGGACTGCTGCAGTTGGCCCAGGTCAGCTAACCCAGGCTTGTGGGAGTCAGGCTGTGGGGCTAAAAATTGCTGGGTAGACGTCCAGGGATCCTCCACCCTTGCAGGATCCCAGAGCTTGGGCTCCAGCCTGAGCCCAAATGTCTACACAGTGATTTTTCAGCCCCGGAACCTGAGCCCCACAAGCCCAAGTCAGCTGACCTGTGCCCACTGCAGGTTTTATATCCCTGTGTAAACATACCCTAAATGTCTGGGGTCTTTTGTAGCTTCCTCCCTGCTGCAAGTTTCCCAAACTGATGCTTTCCATCTCTGTTTTCAGCCACTAGCTGAACAAATTAGATGATAGGTCTCCCGTTTAAATGGATAATGAAGGGGTAATTTGGTTCATCCACTGACACTGATTTTGAACTTTATGATCCATAGTGGTGCTGCCCTTTGAAGATTCTGAGATCAACTCCTAGATACTATGGTGATTGACACTCTATAAATACTTGAGACAGAAGTTGCCTATTATGCTGAACTCTACTACTGCTGAAATTTTCTTTAAATAACTTCCAGTGTGATGTACCATCTGGTACTAAGTTACTCTCAGTAAAATTAATTTTGCAAATGTAAGGTCTACCATGTGTCAATTTAACTTACCATTTTGTTAACTGACTCATTCTTTTTATCCCCAGATTTCTCATTGAACGTCTTCCAAAGTCTTAGGGATGCTTCGCTTGAGCAACCAGCTGTCTCAGCTTCTCAGTATAAAATGAAATTCTGAGACATGTAAAAGCAAAACAAAGAGCCACTAGTAGCTTAAGTAGCACTTTACATATATAAAATCATATCTGTAAAAGAATTCAATTAGAGAGCTAATTAGAAAACACTCACACTGCCCCAAAACTACCATGCCTAGACAGATCGAGCAGCTGCAGCATAGAATGCACAGAGTTTCACAACACACTGTAGACAAAGGGCTGCTTTCCAGGAGCCATCCAACAGCAAGAGGGTGTGGGAGTTAATGAGAAAAGAAAATTCCCAAGTGAGAAACTGGGAAAGAGCCCATATTATGAGGCCCAGGAGGTCTTCCATTAAAATTTAAGATCCAAGTCCTGCCATGAGCTCTGTGTAGATGGAGCTGTGCACCCATGCACTCATGGAAAGCTCACTGCAGGATCTGGGCCTAAAAATTTCCTTTCTGTGAATACAGATCATGTGTATTATGTCAATGTTAGTTCAATATTCTTCACAAAAGAGCCAAAGTCCCACTATGGAAAGGAAACTATTATTGCTCACTGGGTCTTTGACCACTAAAAAAATAAATTAAAAAAATTAACCGTAGAGGGACAAGATCAATTTTTTAAAAAAACCTCAAATGCAAAACCACCAATCAGATGCTGTTTTCCATCCTAGCTACATAGCACTTTGAAAGATTTCATTTCAAATTCAAAGCTTTGGGCCAGATCCTCAGCTAGTGTAAATTAGTGTAAATCGATTGGCTTCACCGGAGCTAGGATGAGTTCTCAGTTAATTATTTTATCCTTATTTCAAATTACCACATTAACATTTCCTGTCTGTATGTAACACGTCTTGAGCAAACAACGCATACAAGGAGTTGATATTTCACTGCACTCTGGACCAGTTTCAATACTTAGTATTCAAAAAAGAAAAAAAATCAAATCAATGCTTGGAACGCAATTCCAGCCATATTAGGACAATTACTTATAGGGAGTATAGCGTGGAAGAGTAGTTTTCAGGTAATTAAACACTGATAAACATGGTAAAGTTTCCAGCTCAGGAGCTCAGTAGGCTTCATTATAGCTTTTGTTTTTCATTGTGTTTCATTGCATACCATATTTTAGCAACAGCTGACACCATTCATTTTCTGAGACCTGGTATCTGTTCATTTATTTGTCTTTTTTCCCCTCCATTTTCTTTTTGTTGGCATTTTGATTTAACTTTTCATAGTCCATTGTTACCTGAATAATCCCAGTCCTGTGCTGAGCATCTTGAGACATCTGACCAGAAAAGAAACATATGCTCACTGGAATGGGATTAGAATCATTGGTGACTCTTCCTGATTGTGTTCTGTACATAGCTATGATTCTGTGAAAACAACTGTGGGGCGTGAACAACAGCACCAGGGACAATGGGGGCTGCAGGGAGCAGCCTGGGGAATCCGAGAAGGGGTCCTTAGGGAATGAGAGACACTGAAAGAGACCCCACGAAGGAGAGTGAGGGGAGCAGAAGGGAAGGGCTGAGCTGCCAGAGCCCAGTGACGTGCGCCCCCCCTCCCCCCCGCCATCCTGAGATTAGCCGTGCACTGACAGGCAGAGTCCCAGCAGCCCCTGCATCCAGGGAGAAAGCGACAAGTCCTGCAGCTGGTTCTGCTGGAGCTTTTCCAGTCCAGTCCTGAGGCAAAGACCTCCATGAACTGAGCACAGCTCAGGCAATGGCAGCCCCACCTCGCAGCAGGCAGGGGAGTCCAGAGCACTGAAGAGGATGGGGTTTTTTTGTGGTCTCTTTTTTAATCCTTTTCAGTCAACCATTGACTGGGGGGAGAGGGGTGAGTGGACCATTCCCCCAGTAAGTACTCAGCCAGTGCATTCACCTGCTTGGGAGCTGGATCTTCTCCATTCACTAAAACCTACTGGGGAACATCTAGTGACCTTTCAAACCAGCATCTCCATTATAGAGGAAGATTTTGGGTGTGCACAAAAAAGAAGAAAAGGGGGGTGGATGTGAACACTGCTATGAGTGGAACTCCGAGTGAAGCTATAACCTGATGGGTGGGACATTACCCTCCTCACACAGCCCTTCTGGGGCTGTCAATCCAAAGAGCCGAGTTTCACCACTCTGTTAGAGAGCTTATTCCTTCACTCTCCCACTTCCCTGGTCCTTCTCGCATGAACAGAGAGCAACAATACCCGAAGTCCGAAGGTGCAAACAATTTGATGTTTATTGGGGTGAACTTCCAGCAAGTTTAAATACAAGTTCCTTTTTCCTTATTTTCGAATCCCAACTTACTTCCTGTTTGCCCCTAATTTATATAGTAATATTCTTAGCTATACCTTAACCAATCATTCTACTGAAATTTAACTAACCAATCCTAACATATTGTAACATGATTAGCTAACCAATTATATCCCACCACCTTAATTAGATTACACCCAGCAAAATTAATTATACAGCAGACAGAAGCAATCACAGAACCAGACAGAGATTATACAGACAAACAATAGCAAAGTGGGAACTATAATGACAAAACAATACAGAAGTGAGGATTTCACATCCCAGCTATTGATAAGTGAGTTCTTGCCAGACAGGATGCTATCAAACTAAGTTTCCTTTTACATTTTCTAGGCACTTCCCTTTCTCTGGAGGTGATAGGAATTATCAGGACAGGATTGTATTCAGGACCGATTGTATTCAGGACAGCCCAATAGCACCTTCTTTCAATGTGACTAGTTTGGAATGTGAGGATGTGACTGTTCGCTTCCTGGTTTATGGCTGCCTCTGCTGCTTAGCCAAAGGCCTTAGCCTAAGCACAGGGCCTCAAACTGTCACAGTAAGAGAAGGCCCTTACACCAGCAGACAGTGATTTTGATTCTTTCTTTTATACCTCTAACTAGCCAAGTAATAAGAATACCCCTAAATTCTTAAAGTACAGGCCTTTACAGACAGGCCTGAATATCTATATCCTAACACACTCCACAAAAGGGACTGTTACCGTTTAAAGTAGGTGGAGGGGGGTTGTATGTGTACATATAGAGTAAATAGTTCCGTTTGCCTTTTCATTTGGCTGTCGGAAGTAGTGTAAGGGTTTGTTTAGTCCATTTTAAACCCTTTCAACAGCTTAGTATATTTTGAAACCCTCTAACAGGTTTTCTCCTGTTCCTGAGAAAGATAAGTCTGTTTTACTTGATTTGGTGGGGAGGGGAGTGTGTGTGTGTGTGTGTGCGCGCGTGCACGTGCCTTTTTTAACAGTTTAATTCAAGATAAAACTACTACCCTGGTAAGGGCACCTTACTTATTTGGAATTTAGTAACTGTGTGGGAGCAGTCCACCTCACAGCTGGATCTGACACAGGTCAGAGGAACAAGCTTGGAGGAAGTACCATGATGAGAGGGCAATGCAATTTGGAAGCTTCCTCACCAGAGTCTTCAGTGTTCAGGCTCAGTCCTGGGAACTCACGAGTCACTGTGACATCCCTCAAGGTTGGTTGCCAACCCTCCAGGATTGACCTGGAGTCTCCAGGAATTAAAGATTAATTTTTAATTAAAGATTATGTCATGTGATTAAATCTCCAGGACTACATCCAATCCAAATTGGCAACCCTGCCCTCAAGCAGGAAGGTAATCGGTTTGCAGCCTTAAACCCAATCCCAGAGTGTTTTGAAGACCCGGTAGGAAAGACCCTGCTGGAGTAGTGTCAGCGCATCACTAGACAGATTGGGGGAAAGGAAGTCCTCTGGAGTTCCTAATGTCCCACCTGTTCCCAAAGGTGGGGAACCAGGGCCAGCCTGTTTCTCTGGGTAATGCCTGGGGCAGCGAGAGACAGGTAGCTTCTCATCCCACTGAGATAACTGAGGGTGAGGTAGGGTACCATTTTACCATACTCCTTCCCCTAATCCTGTTACATCTCATATGGAGACTTCTGTTGATTTTTTGAGGGGGCAGGAGCAGGGGAGTATTTTCCTTAATCTGAAATAAAAGTCATCTAGATAGATGTCTAGGCAACGAATTCTCCTAGTGAGGAAACAAACGTCTACAAGGCTAGTAGTGACAGAATTACAGCTACTTCCTTTCCTCACCTCCTCCCAACAATAAAGACTCAACTGCTCTCATTATGAGGTGCATCCCAACCTACCTCATTCTTAAAGCAATCAATTTCCAGGAGCTCACTGTAATCATATCATCAGCAAAGCCCGCATTGGGGATCAACGTAGGAGGTCTGAGATCAGAATTTGAATGTGTTGAAGAATGCTTGACTGTAATGAGCCACCACTTTAATAAATAATTTGCTAAATATAAACATCCGCCATGGTGAGCTGTTCAAATATGTGTACCAAAGTAACAAGTCAGATGGGAACAGTGGATAATTTGCAAAGTACACTACTTCTATATGCAGGGGAATAAAACCCAATAATTTGAGGTACAGTCAAGCCTGCTTAATGTCAGTATCAATTTGCTACATAAATCTGAGATTTTACCTAAGGTTTTCCAATAAGTGAACTGACCTTCCAGATGCTGAAAATGAAATCACTGAAGCAGAGGAATTTTTAAAATATATTTAAGCTAAGTAGTGAAATAACTGTTCTAGTCTGCTCATAATGTTTCTGCATATACAAACCACAACCAAAACTGAAAACATGTCATGCCTTTGTCAAGTGACAGCAGGTGAAGAGTACCTTGCATGTGGGTTTCCTACTGCATTAGAAGAGTGATGCAAAGTGAGGGGTTTTTCTTGGTGTACCTTTTTTTATACTAAACAGAGATGGTCAAACACTACACAGGCAATCTCCTCTTTCAGGAATCACAGCCAAAACACTAATGCCCAGCTCGCAGGAAGCAACTCTGCCCCAGGAATTGACATTAGTTAGAGAGGTTACGGGAGAGAGCAAATTCTTCCACTGCTTGCAATGGCTCCCCCCAAAAGGAAAAACAACGCAAAACTAAAATTCCATTTCTTCAAAGACTGGACAGTGCTCACAACATAGAGGCCAGGTCTACACTCAAGTTAATTTGACACAGCTACGTCGCTCAGGGGTGTGAAAAATCCACCTGTTCAGAGGGAAAAGAAGAAGAGTGCCTTTTGAATTGAGAGAAAGGGGATAGCTCCTTTTGGAGCATATATGGGCTGGCTCAAACTGGAATGCTCCTCTGTAGCCCAGAAGAAACCTTAGATGAACTATCTGATTCTCCAGTGACTGTGACATCAACCTCGCAATGCTGGTGGAATGGGAGTTGATATGATGTTTATTCAGTCTAGATTTTGCAATTGGAAAAATGAACTCTCAAGGCAAACTTTTAATCAAACATGAAAACTGCTTAGTCCACTTTTATACAATGGCTGATTGGACTGCAACAAGGAAAAGAGAAGCTACAGGTAATGTTTTTTTATTTCTACATTTTTGTGACAGTCATGGTCCAGACACCCCAAGAGGGCAACAGGGTCTGAACACCACAGAATATGCAATTGAATCAACTGGCTGTGTACAATATTATTGTGTATAAATATATGTCAAATAAGGTCTCTTATGAAAACTTGGCATGTTCTGAACCTGGTCGTCGTTATGAGATAGTGGTGGGAGTTGTCAGCACCTGTCCTCTCCTTGCATAATTTGTTTCACTATCAGATTTCCCCCAAGCGAGGCTGCACTGAGTTGTAATGCCATAACCAGATTTTATTATTAAACCAAGCACTCTCTTTTCCCTTTTTACTGAATGTTAGGTTTAGTACCTTTACTACACCACCCTACTTAATTTTTTTATTTTACTATTTTGTAAAGTTTTTAACACTTGCACAAAAAAAATTTTAACTTCTTACTTTTTTAAAAAATTACTTACTTATTTTTCAAAGTGACACAGTTTTATCAGATTTCTTTTAGTGTTTTTGCACCTTTTCTTTTGCTTTTTAGGCTTTTTGTTTTCTTAGCTACAATTAGTTTTTCTTTTCTTTTCTTTTCTTTTTTTTTTTTTTTGGTTGCCCATGGGTTTTATTTTAAAATTGTAATGACATTTAACACACATTTGCTATGCTCTACCAAGCATTCTTTTACACAGGTATTTAGAATACCTTTTAAATTTTCTTTTAAAATACCTTGTTAGACTGCATGGCAAATACCTTCTATATCTCTCTATGCTTTTTTAGGCCCCCAATTTTTAAAAAAAAATGGGGGGGTAGATTTTTTATTTTTTTTTACATACCGGTTAACTTTTTTACTTTTGTTAAACAGGGCTCCTAATGTTCCGGATTAGTTTTTGCAACAAGTTTTTGACTTGTTTTGCATTTTTTATTTCGCACTCTGTGTTGGAGTTCCTTTTGCACTCAGCCCCAGTCTTCTCCTAATACCATAGCGACCTCCTTTAGATCTATTCCACTCCTCCAGTGCTCTGGAAACCTTCTCAAGTTTACATTTTTAGCCATTGCTAATCTGCTGGGTTGTGATCCTTGACAATAAAGCTACACATATAAGAAACTATACATTACCTGCTCCAGATGAATGGACTCTGAGTCACTATGTTGGGGTTCCACCAACACCTCTTCCACTTGGTTCCCCAAGAACTCAGTTCAACTTCAGTCTTGTTACTCAAACTCCTTTATTTGGCATACAGTAAAGCTACACAGAGTTGATTAGACTCAAATGTACCAGATTGGTAAAGAGTATGCCACACATCCAAAGTTACACTGAAGCTCCCTTCCTTTATATACCTTTACACATCACATTACTTTACTTTCACTATATATTGCATTACAGGTTTGAGACTGGCTTGGTTACTTTGTAGGAACCAACCCCTGTACAGCATGCTCTGTCCATGCACGGTCTGTTCACGACTTTCTCTTTACCTCATCTTACGTTCTAGGCTTTATTATCCATTGTTATTTCATCCATTGTAAATGGTTTCCTGGCTCTTAACTTAGTTAGTACAGAGATTCTGTTTCCATCTTGCTGATTCTTTTATCTCCCTAATTCTCCTGTCTCCCCATTCTGTTCCTGAGGGGCTGCGTCCCCCACCAGACAACGAGGCTAGCTCCAAGTACTTAGCATTGGACAACCCAAGAAAAGACAATTATGGACCATTACAGTTAAAGGGAAAACACTGAAACAACTTGAAACTGAAAAGATGACCCTTGTCATGGAAAACTAAGAAAGGAGGAAATTTTCCCAACCTGAATAACCAGAAGTCACCATGCCAAGAGGGAAGAAAACAGGCTTGTCAGCAATTATGAATATTAAATCCTTTATCTTAAGGAAAACTCCAAAACTTGATGTGGTAGATCCAGCATACCAAAAACTTACTAATTTTATTATATCTGTTTGTTCATTTGTTCAATAACATTAATGGATTATTAATTTGATTATGATATTTTCTTTATCATAACTTCCCTTTTCAGGTGCCACAGTTGCTGTTTTGGTGTCATTCTTCCAAACTGAAAGAAACAGATACTATTTAAAAACTGTGGCAAAAATTATCCAGTTTGCTAAGATCAAGATATCATAAACTTCAAGGACTTAGACCTTATTCTGAACAATTCATCAGGAAGTTTCATCAACCTAATTAAGTTTACTGCAGAACAAGATCCAAAATTCAAGGATGCACTGAAAACTATTCCAAAAAATGCAAAGTACATTTCTGCTGAAATTCAGAATGAAATAATTGACATTAAGATGGTTATAGAAGATATCGTTGAAGATATTCAGAAAAATTGTGATGTCAGGTGATTCTGCCTGAAATGTGACACAAGAGATGCTGTCAATGTAGGAAATTTGCCCACTGTTTTATGCTACACTAATAGCAAAAGCCAAGGAGAGACTTATTGGAGTAGCCCAATTTCATGGCCTCACAACAAATTTTGAAAGACCTCCATGAACAGGGTCTCCATGAACTCGACTTTACTTTATGTTCTTACCTTGAGGGAACCAATGTTATGTCAGGGTGTAAAAGAGGTGTACAAATGCATTTACACCAGAATTTAAACAAGCAAATACCTTACAAGCACTGCTTGAATCACCAGTTCCATCTGGTGGTTATTCATGTGTGAGATGAACTCAGCAGTGGCAGATGTTCTCAGTTATAAGTCTCTATACACATTTTTTTGCAGGCATGAAGTGAGTGTGCTGTACAAAGGCCTGCACCTGCAAACACTCAGAGAAACAAGATAGACTGGTCACCTGAAAACCTAGGAAATAATCCTCAATAATGTGGAACAGATTCAGCATATTCTGCCAAACTTTGTGAATGGATATGGCAATCTGTTCAATGAATCAAAAGGATTGTTGGAAGTTACAAAATCATCCGAATTCTTGTTCTTAGCTGAGGTTATGAGAATGATTTTGAAAGTTTTGCTCCTGTGAACAATTATCTTCAAAAGGAAATAATGCACCTTGCTAAAGGAGTTGAATTGATTGCTATGGCCTCTGAAGAACTTCAACAAAAGACAGACTTTTGAAAGTTTTTTCTCAGAGATTTTGTCCAAGCACCCTGTTTTGAAAGAGGCATGTAAGGAAGCACCAACTTAAATTGTGCCACCAAAAGAGCCAAACTTTCAAGATTCTAGATTTCAACTTTCAAGAGTCACAGAGCACTTAGCAGGATTCCAAAATGAAAATGAGCATAAGCAGTCCCAGATTTCTCATGAACAGATTGATGAAACCAGTGGTGAATTGCAAAGGAGATTTTCTGAGAATAGCTCTGTCATAAATATAAAGGGAAGGATAAACCACTTTAAAATCCCTCCTGGCCAGAGGAAAAATCCTCTCACCTGTAAAGGGTTAAGAAGCTAAAGGTAACCTCGCTGGCACCTGACCAAAATGACTAATGAGGAGACAAGATACTTTCAAAAGCTGGGAGGAGGGAGAGAAACAAAGGGTCTCTGTCTATCTGTATGCTGCTTTTGTCAGGGATAGAACAGGAATGGAGTCTTAGAACTTTTAGTATGTAATCTAGCTAGGTATGTGTTAGATTATGATTTCTTTAAATGGCTGAGAAAATAGCTGTGCTGAATAGAATGAATATTCCTGTCTGTGTGTCTTTTTTGTAACTTAAGGTTTTGCCTAGAGGGATTCTCTATGTTTTGAATCTAATTACCCTGTAAGGTATTCACCATCCTGATTTTACAGAGGTGATTCTTTTTTTTTTTTACTTCTATTAAAAGTCTTCTTGTAAGGAAACTGAATGCTTTTTCATAGTTCTAAGATCCAAGGGTTTGGGTCTGTGGTCACCTATGCAAATTGGTGAGGATTTTTACCAAACCTTCCCCAGGAAGTGGGGTGCAAGGGTTGGGAGGATTTTGGGGGGAAAGACGTGTCCAAACTCCGTTTTTTCAGGAACCCAGATAAAGTTTGGTGGTGGCAGTGGAAATCCAAGGGCAAAGGGTAAAATTAATTTGTACCTTGGGGAAG
Source organism: Natator depressus (assembly GCF_965152275.1). NCBI lineage: Eukaryota > Metazoa > Chordata > Testudines > Cheloniidae > Natator > Natator depressus. The sequence continues at coordinate 140,976,243 of NC_134234.1, forward strand.
TTTTAACCTAGCTAGTAAAAGTAAGCTTAGGAGGTTTTCATGCAGGTCCCCACATCTGTACCCTAGAGTTCAGAGTGGGGAAGGAACCTTGACAAGCTCCAAGTTATATAAAAGCTTGTCAGCAATCTGTTCTACCAGCTCTCCTCTCTCTCTCTTCTTCTTCTTGAAATTGGAATCATTGTATGCTTTGATTGACTTGCTTGGATTAGATATTGAGAAGATGAAAGTTGAAATGGCTGAATTTAAGTCACTGATAGATAAGAGACATGGCAAAGAATTTGAAGATGTTCTAAATGCTGCCAAGGAATTAAAGGAGGCTTTCCCATGTACTTTTGAAATTATAGTGGTCTTGTTATTCAGAGCATCAACTGCAGGTGGTAAGAATTCCTTTTCTTGTTTGAAAAGAATGTTATCACACTTAAGAATGAGCATGATCCATTTAAAAAAAAAGAGAGAGAGAGAGAGGCCTGTATCTCCTGTCATATGAAAGTGATTTGACCTCAAAACAGAAACTGGATGTCTCTGAGGAAGAATTCAGACACTATTATCAGACTTCAGCTTTAGTTGCATAAACAGTCTGTACTTTACACAGCACTTTCATGTTAAGAGCTATACTTTTATATTTCTGAATCTTTGAATGTTTTGAATGCTTGAATATTTGTTATACTGAACAATCACATAAATAGGAATCTTATTTTTTCTTATTTCACAAGAACAAAGTTTTTAAAAAGGCTTCTGACTGAGACTGCATGTTTCACTCAGTCCATGAACTTCTGAAGGCCACGCACAACTGCCTCTCTCATCATGCAGGTGCCCCCACCGTGTTGATGTCCTGGCTATGGAACTGGAGTTAGCTCTATGCATACAGGCAGGCCACAATACCATATTGAACAGGGAAACTGACTCACACATAATAGTCTTAAAAATAATACACATTTTTCCCAGTTTGTCACAGCATGTACATAATGCTGGCTCAAGCTTTACTGGGGGCTGTCTCGTCATGAAAAGTATGACCTCCTAATTTACAGTATCCTAAATATAAACAGAACTGTATACAGGGGGTTCAAAACAGTTCCAGTGGAAACAAGCCTTGGCCTGTCAGGGGCCCTTAAAGGGCTATGGGCTTTGGGTGGGGGAGGCAGTGATTGATTGTTTGTGGGGCCATACTTGTCATTTTTTTCTTCTGTCACAAGGCCCTAGCCTTCTCTATTTAGTGCATCCTGAATGGTCAGGGTCCTGTTTAGTGCTTTGTAGATTTCATTGGCATCCACACCAAAACAGGGAAGGGTATTATGGAGGTCATTTTAGAGAAGCGAAAAAAGATGGTTTAGATATGGCTGATTGCAGGGGACAATGCTATGAGAACAGAGCTACCATGGATGCAGCATACAGCGATGTTCAAAACTGAATTCTGCAGGTAAATCAGTATGCACCCTTCATCCCATATGCTATCCACTCACTGAATCTTGTTGGAGAAGCTGCTGCAATGGTTGTTCCCCAAGTTGTTCTACTTTTTAAAATTATTTTAACACTGCATACCCTGTTTTCTGTTTCTACTAGTGGTTGGGATGTGTTGAAAAAGCATATTAGCATTACATTAAAATGCCGAAGTATGACAAGATGGTCAGCAAGGATAGAGGCAATTCATCCACTACAAACTCAGGTTGTGGGCATTCTTGATGCTTTAGATGAGATCAAGGTTTGACATTATTTTGTGCCAGAAATTAAGTCGAAAGCAAATAGCTTACAAATAAACATTTCAGAGTTTTCGTTTCTTGTTTTGGCCAAGGTGTGGTATATTTTCTTATAAAAAATTAACAATGTGAGCAAAAAATTTCAGAGTTAGGATCCTGACATTCAAATGGCTCATGGTTTAATTGGTGGCCTTCAAGACTTTTTGTCAAAATTAGTCTGCAAGGTTCATTGCACATAAGAAGGCTGCTTCTTCACAGTCTGAAACGTTAGGAATATCCACACCGTTAAAAGAGAAATGAGTTTGAAGGAGGGAAGTCACGCCAGGCAAACTGATGAAAGGTCATCAGTCCTGAAGGGTTCTTGAATGTGAGGTTTGCAACCTCATCTTAGGCTCAATATTAACACAATTGGATAATAGGATGCATAAGTACAACGGAGTCAGAGAAAGGATTGCTTTTTTGATGGCCAAAAAACTAAAGTCTCATCAGTGAAGGCATACTCAAAACTTAGGAAGCAGCTACCCTGAGGATTTAAACTCAGAGTTTTGAGAATAAGACAAAGCTCTTGGCCAGTTTTTACAAGAAAATCTTTAAAGGTGACTTGAACTCAAAGGTGCCTATTGATCTCCTTAACTACATTCACAAAATGTCGTTGGATGTGAATTTCCCTGACACAGAAACATCACTGTATATTTTTTGCTGTCTCGCTGTAATCGTGGCTGTTAATGAGAGACAGCAAAATCAAATGACCTACGAGTGTCTATAGTGAGCTCAGAAGCAAGGCAGATAGACTGTGATGAGCTAATTAATGAGATTTCTTCAGAGAAGGCTCAAAAGGTTCCTTTGCAAAAGTACTTGGTGGTTGTCGGGTTTTTTGCAGCGGACAAGCAGGGACAGGGGCAGATTTCAGTCATCAAACTGGGCCCAGAACACCCTTGGCATGGCACTGAATATAAAAAAATAAAATGGGTATTCAAGCAAGCCATGCTGGTTGTGAAAGTCCAGAATTATACGAACTACAGTGAATTGACCTGCATTATTTTCACTGCTGGAGAAAGAGACACTCCCCACTTACAGAATCTTATGATCAAATGAAAACATCCCTCCATCCTCAAGACCCTGGGTCATAACAACTCCTACCCCTCTTGCCTAAAGGACTGGTTAGCACTTAATAGCACGAGTCCACAGAACTATTGTTGAATAACACATGCAGTCCCTCCTTCTCTTGATGGATATAACATTAATTTTCAATTTAAAACTTAGTTTCTGTTGCTCCATTCAAGGAGGGATTTTCTTCCCAGTACTTAACAATTCTGATGTCACTAGAAGGAGCTTGGTTTTCATGCCTGCTTCCAAAGCACTTTAAAAAAAAAAAAAGAGAGCATGTTGATTAGTTTGATTTGCATAGTAATATTATTATTGAGATATTGAGACACCTCATGACAGCAGTAAAGAGAATACAGAGAGAGTGTCCTTTTCTTCCTACACTGAACTTTATTGGAATTAAGATTATAGCATTGTCTCTAAAGCTAAGCAGTGTGCCACTGCTCCTTTAAAGAGCTTCTGCTTAGAACCTCTGCCAGCCCCTCCAACCTGGCTACTTACTAGAGATTTTTTTAAAAAGCATATATATCCTTATATGTGCAAAGGTGCTTCTATCCAAAATAACACCTGCACAATAAGGATAGACTCACTGCCTTTTAAATAATATTTAGATGAAAAATGATAATTTATCCAAGAGTTTGTTCTAGAGGTCCCTGGCATCTCCAGGCTCCAAGGATCAGGGCCCCATGGAGCTTGGCACTGTACACACACAGTCTAAAAAAATAGTTCTTTATCTGTTTCATGTAAAATTATAATTGCACACTGTATAATGTAAAGAGCCTTAATTCTACAGCATGTACAAAATTGCATTGTGTGAAGAACATGAGATATCTGTAATATTTGTATGACTATTAAATGACTTTCTGTTTGTTTGCAGGTTATTGTGTTGCTGGCTAAGGATATAAAGTAGGAAACAGTAGACAAAGAATTTGGAAACCGTTAAAAGACAGTCCTGATGAAGATGCGGGAGAGGCAAGGGTCTGCAGGAAGCTGACAGAAGCCCGAGATAAGTTAGCCCTGAGGAAAATGCTAAGCTGTAGGTAAGACAATACCCATGTAGGCCTCTTGCTGTTTTAACTCTTTTCCCTCTGATTGCTATGTTCCCATGGAAAAATAAACTAATTCTGGTGTCACTGCATTTTCCTGCTGATCACAGCTTCCAGAAGGAAGTGTCTGGCAGGCACCAAATCCAGCTGGGCCTGGTAAGGAAACACAAGTGGTAAACGGGTGCAGTAGCCTGGAGACCCAGTCTAAAGGTGGGATGAATCACAGGATTGCACTCTGAAACAAGTGCAGGTGCTGGGCATGTCAAAAAGGGATGCCCATGGAAAGACTGAGGCGGGGCCAAAAATACAGCAGACCCGGAACCATAACACAGTTTCAAATTGTTGTAGCAACCAGGCAAGGTACGAACAAACTTCAACAGGACTTTATTTTTAAAGTGGAAACCTCTTTACCAAGCTGCTGCTGCACCCTCGGTAGCTCTCACTCAGCTTCCTCAACTTCCCACCCCTGTTCCTGTTTCCTGTCCTTTCAGACTCCCAACAGCCAGTGCTCCCAGTTCTAATAATTACAAGCAGCATCTAAACACCACATTCCCTCCTCTCTTAAGAAACTCTCCCAATTAAAATAAACATTGTTGTTCTAACCACAGGAACAAATATGAAACAAGACACTATACTGTTGGCAGAAATATTACACTGAAAACACTGTGGATACTACATAACATAGTCTCTAGTCCAGACAGGTGGTCGTCAGGGTCTGACAGGCCATATCTCAAGCCCCGGTTCCAGTGCAATGTCTTGTTGTGTTGGTACTACAGTGAAGTCATGCAGAATGCAGACTGGGTGTTGGCATAATCTCCTCTTGGTGCATAGGCAGGTGCAAGATAAGAAGCATTCCATACCCGCCCATCAGAAAGTCGATAGGTGTAAGGTCCTTTCTTCTTTATGATTTTAAGAGGAGCTGTGAATTTATGGTCCCCTTTGCGTAAAATTCCAGGTTTTCATATTCTAACGAAGGAACCACACTCAGACTTTGGTTCCTTAGCACCCCGCCGCCTGTTTGTGAAAGCCTGAGACTTTGCTTGGTTCTGTTCAACTGTTTTTCTCACATAATCCTCGGATGGGGAATCAGGTCGTGCCTTTAACAATCCAGCAATGTTCAGTTTCGTATCATCTGTTTCCCATGCAGTAACTGCAGGCGATCTTTGTGTTGTGGCATGTCGTGTAGCCCGGTGTGCTTGCAAGAAATCAGTAGTGAAGGTTATCCACAATCGCCCTTCCAGTTTAGCCGTTTGTAAACTCTCTTTCAAACTTCTGTTAAACGGTTCGATTTCCCCATTGGCTTGAGGGTAATATAGGGATGACCTTCTGTGTAAAATGTTCCTCTCTGCTAGAAAAGTTTCAAACTCCAGGGAAGTAAATTGACTACCATTATCTGAAACCAGTTCTTTGGGGTTACCTTCCCTACTAAAAACTGAAGAGAGGAATTTAATTACTGTAGCAGAAGAGATTTGCAATGTAAATGCTACCTCAGGCCATTTACTGAAATAATCGATTAAAGTGATGGCATAATGGCAGTCAATTGGAGCAGTATCAAAGGGTCCTACAATGTCAATCGGCACTTTTTCCCATGCAGATTCAGGAAGAGGAACAGGCTGTAATGGAGGGGTACATGTCACTGCTGTCTTATCATGCATTTGGCAAGTGACCCAGGGTTTTCTGAGTGCTTCATTTTGAGAGTCCATCCCTGGCCACCAATACAGATCCTGTAGTCATTGTTTGGTTCTGACAATTCCTTGATGAGTATCGTGTGCCAGGTGTATGAGTTTTGACTGTAATTCTTCTGGCACAAGGAGCCGCTGTGTACCTCGTAGCACACAGCCATCAAACAAAGAAAGTTCCTCCCAAACTCTAAAATAAGGCAGCAAAACTGGGTCAAGGTTTTTAGGGTTACTGGGCCATCTCTTTGTCAGAAATTCCTGTAGTTTTTGTTGAATTGGACACGCTGAACAAGCAGCTTGAAATTGTTCTTTTGTAACTGCAGTAAGAGTGCTTGTAATAAGCGCAACTGCTACATCCTCATCCTCCGGTGGACCATCTGGTGAAGGCAAAGGCAGGCAAGAAAGGCAATCAGCGACCACATTTTGGTTTCCAGGCTTATATTCCAGTTCATAATTGAAAGAGAGTAGTCTTGCAGACCATCAAGCAATACGGTATCCTGCTCTTCCCAGTCCTTTCGTGGTGAGCAACGTCGTCAAAGGGCTGTGGTCTGTGCGCAACTTGAATGTGCAGCCCCACAGGTGAGTTCTCCATTTTTCAGTAGCCCAGACACAAGCAAGTGCTTTTTTTTTGACTGTAGAATATTTCCTCTCAGCATTACTTAGTGTCCTTGAAGCAAATGCAACAGTCCTCTCTGTGTTGTCCTCATGAAGTTGTGTGAGGACAGCCCCAAGTCCATAATCAGAAGCATCAGTAGTTACAATTGTGGGCAATGCAGGACCGAATAGTGCAATAGTACTGGACTTTGTACAATCAATGAGTCAGAGATGTCGAAAATCCTATGTACAATCAAGTCTTTCACCGTTTCAAAACTAGCTTGTGCATCCGTTGTCCACACTAAGGTTGAACTTCTCTGTAGTAAGTCTCGTAATGGTTCAATGACAGAAGCATAATTAGGAATGAATTTTGCATACTAGGAGGTAAGACCCAAGAAGGAATGTAAGGTTTCCAAATCCGTTGGAGGAGGAGCATTTGAAATTGCCAGGATATGATCTGGATCAGGTTTTAGTCCAGCCTGTGAAATTGTATGCCCCAGAAAGGAGAGTTTAGTTTGTCTAAATTTGCATTTGGACCTATTGAGCTGGAGGCCTGCTTTGCTGATGCAGTTTAGTACAGACTGCAGGTTATTGTCATGCTCCTCAGAAGTATTTCCAAACATGATAATATCATCCAGATAGCACTGAACTCCATGTTGAGTCTTCAGAATCAATTACATCATTTTTTGGAAGGCGCTTGGGGCAGATGCAAAACTGTATGGAACACGTTTAAAACAAAATAGTCCCTCATGTGTATAAATGCTGTGAGGTCTCTGCTATCTTCATGCAACATAACCTGGTGGTATGCGCTCTGCAAATCAAGAGTAGAAAACATCTTTGCTCCACGGAGTTCTGCAAATATTTCTTCTATGTGAGGAAGAGGATGGCTGTCAATTACAATAGCTTTATTTGGCTCCCTTAAGTCCACACAAAGGCAAATGCCTCCACCCTTCTTCTATGTCACTACTATAGGTGAAACCCATTCCGAGGAGTCAATCTCTTCAATAATGTCCTTTTGAACAAGTTTTCTCAGTTCCTCTGAAACAGCTTCTCTGACTGAAAATGGTAAGCGCTGTAACTTCTGTTGTACAGGCATCACATTATTCCACATTTTAACTTTATGCAGAAACCCATAAGCACAGCCAAGTTTCTCCTCAACCTGGTGTTGAGTCCCAGCTGAAACTGGTGTGTGTACCACAAGAGTGCTTTGCTGAGGAAGATCAATTCATCCATTAACTACCCTGAGATTTAAAGCAGCCAATAAATCTCTGCCAAGGATAGGAGTGCCTTTGTGGACAATGTAGAACTCTGCAGTTACACAGCAATCACCAAAAGTAACTATTGCTGGCAGGCAGCCATGTACTGGAATATGGTTTTTCAAATAGCACACCAAATGAAGTTTGGGTTCAGTAAGAGGCACATCTTTAAAGTAATGCAAATAGATGGAATCAGGTAGTATAGATACTGCTAAGCCAGTGTCCAACATTAGCTGAATAGAGTGTGGTTTGCCTGAGGGTATGGCCGAAATGTTTACAGTGCACTTTATTTGTTCTGGAATACGTGCAGTAGTGATTTTGTCCATGCTCAGCACAGTAACATCTGGTATTATAACTGCATGCACCTGTTGATTGAACTGGCTACTGCAACATACTTTAGCAAAATGCCCAATCTTTTTGCAATGATTGCACTGAGCTACTTTTGCCAAACATCCTGTGTAGCTTGCAAGGTGTTGTTGGGATCCACAGTGAAAGCATGCTTTTACTGTATTTTGAATTTGCTGATTCAGTGGTTTTTCATTAGTTTTCCTCTTGTAATCATTTGTCTTCACAGTAGTGAACTTTTCTGCAAAGGAGTCACAACCTGGGCTGTGCCTCCTGTATCCATGCTCATTATTTTGGCTTCAGCTATAGCTGACTCAATCTGAGTAGCAATGGTTATTGCTTTTTCTAGTGTAAATTGTGGTTCTAGAAGTAAGCTTTCTCTTACATGAAGCATGTTTGTTTTCTCAATGAGCTGGTCTCTAATCATCTCATTTGCCATATTCCCCAAATCACAAGTTACAATCAGACTCCTCAGGGAAGCAATAGACTGCATTGTAGTCTCCCTGTTTTCTGCTCATGCTGGCAAAATCTGTAGCGATTACCTACTACATTCACTTTTGGCACAAAAAAATTCTTTAATGCAGTCTCATATTTATCATCTGCAAGGGGAAAAGTGTAAAATATATGCTGCCCTTCTGCTCCAAGGCAGTGGATTAGCAGAGCACGCTTTCTTACTTCAAAAATCTCTGTAGCACTGATTGCAAGCTGATAAGTTGCAAACATATGGATCCAGGCAGTAAAAGCAATTGGAGGCTCACCTGGGCTTTGCAGAAAGGGTGCAGGTGGGTTCAGAGGCAGAATATCCATCCTCGTTGCCAAAATGTTGTAGCAACAAGGCAAGGTACTAACAAACTTCAACAGGACTTTATTTTTAAAGTGGAAACCTCTTTACCAAGCTGCTGCTGCACCCTCGGTAGCTCTCACTCCGACTCCTCAACTTCCCCCCCCACTCCTGTTTCCTGTCCTTTCAGACTCCCAGCAGCCAGTGCTCCCAGTTCTAATAATTACAAGCAGCATCTAAACACCACACAAGTGAAAACTCCTCTGACACAGTAGAATAAAATCATCTATTTGTCAAAATCTGTTTGAGAGCCTGATCATACTGAGAGCTGATGTCAGTGGTAGAGGAGGTTGGGGGCAAGATCAAATTGACACCCCCCCGCCCCGTCCTCCCCACACACATTTTCCTTTGTTGTTGAAGCATTAATCAGAGCGGAGAAAAGGGGAGGAAGGATTTTTGGGACCCCAAAGAATTGAGGAACATGGGCAGACTGATCATTTACACCCTCGCTCAATGGAAGCTCCCCTTATAGTTTTACATGAGACAGATAAAGAACCAAGAAAATATGTTCTAGTCTGCACACATGGCCTAGCTCTAGGAGGCCTTAAATGCTACTGTCATACAATTATTATTTATTATTAATTAATTATTTGTAACAAAGTACTGGTTTTCAGACACCTGATACTGATCACAGACTGAAAATATAAAACCAAACCACTCTTAATCCCTACCTATGTGTATGAGTGAATTAAAAATACTTTCTCATAGTACCTATTGCCAGCATTTAACTTTAATACTCAGTTTGATTAAAATTTAATTCACCTCATGCTGCCTTTTTTTTTTCTTAAGAAAGCTTAAGTTTTAATAGTGATCGCTAAAAATCTGCCTTCAATCTAGAGCTTTCTCAGTGTCACAGCTCTGGAGCCAACAGCCAAATAATTGTGTAAAAAATAGTACTGAAAAGCTAGACGCAAGGGGGGGGTGTTTTCTCCTCAATTTGTTGTTGCAGATCAGGTGTCCAGTATTTTTTCATCCAAGACATTTCTTCTGTGATGCAGCACAGACCCTAGGTAATTGGTTCGTTTAATAGAATGAGTTGTAAGGCTGGCTTACCCAGAACTTACTTTTCTTAGGAATACTTGCTGTCTTAAAATCTTTGAAATTTAAACAGTGCTTTTCTTCTATTAAACCAATATAAAAGCAGGATAGACTTAACACTGGCTCCCACCCAGTACTTATCACAAATGATACACATTTTGGTAAGATGGCTGTAGCCATGGAAAGACTCTGAGCTATCAATTTCAATATTAGTATTATAGTGTCACTTAAACTCAGAGAATGCCTTGCAGCATTAATGAGAGCTGTGTGCATACATCAAGGAAAAAATGTACAGATAACGTTTTATTTTCAAATCAAGTACCAGTCAATACATGCTTTTTTACCACAGGAACTTTTAGACTGCTGTGCTGAAGAAAACAGCCATAGCATTTTTTAAAAGCGCTAATGTGATGTATTTCATTTTATTATATACATTAAAGGACAGAGCAGCAGTTATAGGGAAGTGAGCTCCACTCCATTCCAATAAATATTTGAAAAATGTAAACTTATTCTTCTTTATTTTTTTCCATTCCTTACAGACAGATAAAAGTATAGGATAAGAACATGAACCCCTTAGATTGTAACTAGACCAGGACAGCACAGTTTAAGCGTAGCATGTTGTATCTTGAAACTGTTATGCTTTTGTTTTGTATGCTACTCCTCTAAATTTTTTAAGAAGTCTACCAGTCTGTAGAGACAGCAACCATTGTTGTTCTTAGAACCGCTCTACCACCTTGTTATAGAGGAGATGTGCACGAAACTCTCTTAAAGACTTTCTTTCTGCTGATTTACTTGAACGTGAAATAAGTCTCTCATATGGGAAGGGTGTTGTCAAGGTTCCTTCCCCACTCTGAACTCTAGGGTACAGATGTGGGGACCTTCATGAAAGACCTCCCTAAGCTTATTTTTACCAGCTTAGGTTAAAACTTCCCCAAGGCACAAAGTCTTTGCCCTTTAGATTAGGTAAAACGCTGCCACCACCAAGTGATTTAACAAACAATCAGGGAAAGGACCACTTGGAGTTCCTATTTCCCCAAAATATCCCCCCAAGCCCTTACACCCCCTTTCCTGGGGAGGCTTGAGAATAAACAAGATGAGCACAGACCAGCCTTGAATTTTTAAGACCCAAAAAACCCAATCAGATTCTTAAAAAACAGAACTTTATTAGAAGAACAAAGAAAGATAAGAGAACAACTTTGTAAGATCAGAATGGAAGATAATCTTACAGGCAGTCAGATTCAAAACATAGAGAATCCCTCTAGGCAAAACCGTAAGTTACAAAAAGACACAAAAAGAGGAATACACATTTCCTCCAGCACAGCGAATTTCACAAGCCAAAACAAAGAAAACTAACGCATTTTCTAGCTAGGTTATTTACTAACTTTACAGGTGTTGGAGGGCTTGCATCCTTGATCTGTTCCTGTATCACACAGACAGACCAAAGCCTTTTCCCCCCCTCCAGATTTGAACGTATCTTGTCTCCGCATTGGTCATTTTGGGTCAGATGCCAGCCAGGTTACCTGAGCTTCTTAACCCTTTACAGGTAAAAGGATTTTGCCTCTGGCCAGGAGGGATTTTATAGCACTGTATACAGAAAGGTGGTTACCCTTCCCTTTACATTTATGACAGGTGTGTTTTGTTCTTTACGGAGAGAAATATAAACTGCCTCTTTTTCAAACAAAGGGCATGGCTACACTTACAGATGTAGAGCACTTTGAGTTAAACCCGCCTTCAGAGAGCACAGTAGGGAAAGCGCTGCAGTCTGTCCACACTGACAGCTGCCCGCGCACTGGCGTGGCCACATTTGAGGCACTTGCAGCGGCATTGGGAGCGGTGCGTTATGGGCTATCCCACAGAGCACCTCTTCCCATTCTGGCGCTGTGGCTTGTGGGAAGGGGGTGGGGGGGTGAGGCATTCAGGGTCCTGTCCCAATGCCCCATGATGCATCGGTTCGCATCTTAACAATCCCTGTGCTTCCGTCCACATTTGGCTCCATCTTTCAACGTTTTTGTACTGCGCGCTCTGTCTTCCCTTTCGCTCTGCGGGAATGGAGCCCGAACTGCTGAGGAGTATGGTCATGAGTCTCGCCAGCACATCACATCTGGCAGTTGAGTTATTCCTTATGATCCAAAGTGACAGTGAGGGCTCCGACAATGATATCGACTCGAGTAACGCATATGACACAAGTTTGCTTGTGGCATTCACGGACATGCTCACCACCATGGAACGCTGCTTTTGGGCTCGGGAAACAAGCACTGAGTGGTGGGATCACATCGTCATGCAAGTCGGGGATGGCGAGCAGTGGCTGCAGAACTTTCGGATGAGAAAAGCCACTTTCATGGGACTGTGTGAGGAGCTCGCTCCCATCCTGCTGCGCAAGGACACGAGATTGAGAGATGGCCTGATGGTGGAGAAGCGGGTGGCTATTGCAATCTGGAAGCTGGCAACTCCAGACAGCTACCGATCTGTCGCTAACCAGTTTGGAGTGGGGAAATCAACTGCTGGAATCGTGTTGATGCAAGTTTGCAGGGCCATTAATCGCATCCTGCTCAGAAGAACCGTGACTCTGGGTAATGTGCATGACATTGTGGATGGCTTTGCACAAATGGGTTTCCCTAACTGCGGAGGGGCGATAGATGGCACACATATTCCAATTCTGGCATCAGCCCACCTAGCCTCCAAGTACGTTAATTGGAAGGGATATTTCTCTATGGTTCTCCAGGCGCTTGTAGATCACCGTGGGCATTTCATTGACATTAACACAGGCTGGCACAGAAAGGTGCATGATGCACACATCTTTCGGAATGCTGGCCTGTTCAGGAAGCTCCAAGCCGGGATTTTTTTCTCAGACCAAAAGATCACAGTAGGGGAAGTCAAAATGCCCATTGTGATCCTTGGAGACCCCGCTTACCTTTTAATGCCGTGGCTCATGAAACCCTACACAGGGAGCCTTGACAGCAGCAAGGAGGGATTCAACAACAGGCTGAGCCGGTGCAGAATGACTGTGGAGTGTGCTTTTGGCCGTTTAAAGGGCCGCTGATGCTCTCTGTATGGGAAGCTGGATCTGGCCGATGACAGCATCCCCACAGTTATATCCGCATGCTGTACCCTCTACAAAATTTGTGAAGGGAAAGGTGAATGATTCACTCAGGCATGGAACTCGGAGGTTCAACACCTGGAGGCTGAATTTGAACAGCCAGAGAGCAGGGCAATTAGAGGGGCCCAGCACGGGGCTGCAAGGATCAGGGATGCCCTGAGGGAGCAATTTGAGGCTGAAAGCCACCAGTAATGTCTGGTGCCCTGCACAGGAGTGAAGTGCAATTGTTCCAATGTTAGTAGGAATCTGTGTTTGCTACACTGACTTGCAGTGCCTGGAAAGATTCGCTGAGAGCACTCCATGCCTGGCTAAGCAAACAGGAAGGGGATTTTCAAAATTCCCAGAGAATTTAAAGGGCGGGTCTGATGGTTGGTCACCTGAGGGCAGGGCAGTAGAGTTCAAAGTGATGACCAGAGTGGCTAGAAGAGGCATTGTGGGACACTTCTGGAGGCTGATCAGAGCGCATTAACAGACCAGAGCGCCACACTGGCACAGTACAAAATGTTATTCCACTCGCTGAGGTGGAATACCAGAAGCAGAGTAGCCACGGAGTCAGAGCGCTCTACATGCCTTGCCAGTGTGGACAGGTAGTGAGCTAGTGCGCCTGGGGCTCCTCTAATGCACTGTAACTCACAAGTGTAGCCAAGCCCTTAGATGAGGGGAAGTAACGATGGATGCCTTTTTGCCTCCCAGAGTAATGTTAGTAGTTGGCTATTGAGTGGTTGGCAATTTCTATAAGCATGGGATTTAATTCACAAGCTTTCAGGTGATCCTCGGGGATCTCTGGAATCTGGAATGACAATCAAAAAGATTAGTATCTGAACAAAGCATTGAATGTTGTGTTTCCAGTGTAGAAATTTCAGCCTTGACCCATACAGAGATTATCTCAGCACTGATAAGGGATAATAAGCAGTTGACCAATAGACACTTGAGGATAAATGAACCCACTAGGGCCTGAGTCAAGAGACGTGCCTATGTTTTTCGGACAATGGTGCCTGATTGACGTGGTTTACAATATCTGGGGTAATCCCCCTGGCCAACAATACTTGTAAAAAATATCACACAAAGAAAGTTCTGAAACTGTAGCAACTGCACAGGTTGAACTTGAAATTTGTGGATCTCTACAATTTTATAGCAAAGTTTAGAGACTTCTGGAGAAGATGAGGATATTAACATTCCACAATGACAAGATCAGCAATTACTCATATTGGAACACGCCCCCGTCCCCCCCCCCCCACACACACACTTTTTATATACAGCACAGTGATTTCTACAACAGTAAAAAAAAAATCTATTTTAAGACATAAGAATGAAGGCCATTGTGCTATACACAACCAAACTATTTCAAGACTTACAAATGGCCTTTTGTTTAAGTCCCCAGAAGAATGGATTACATTTTGCATTGTTAAAGCAGAAATTAGAAGCCAATATTAATTTCAATTCTCCAGATGGATCATTTTAAGAGGTATCTTTTGTTGTAAATTTCCTTCTCCTTCACCCAGAATTGTATAGCTATCTCCATTTTATTATATCCTTCTTATTGAGGGAATATTTGTGTTATTAAAATAGTCTCCTCACTCAGAAACGTAATGGAGAAGACTTGTTACTGAAAGATTTTTATGGGGTTGATTTCATTTACTGTTAGGGAGAATTCTGAGGAATCAGAATAGTGCATGTTAATGAGTATTTAGTATAGCTGCTTTTCTTCCAGCACATATCTTAGAAAAAATACTTTGATATTAAATAATCACTTTTTTACACCTGATTGTAGGACATTCTCTCATCTGCATTTTAAAGTGTAAAAATAACAAGATGCTGCCATCTAGTGCGCAATGCAAATGTGAGCTGCACTGCGGAGTCTACATAGTTTTGACCAAAACCATTTCATCTATTCACACATGTCCAAAACACAGACACGTTTAAATAAAGAATAATTCAGTTGTACAAAGCTGTATGTAGAAAAATGGTCATATCAGAAAAGGCTTAGCCATTCCCATGGGATTCTAATATGTATCCTTGACTCAGATGTGTTTAATCTAAGTTGACAAATTACAGCCTGTCATGAGATACAGTAATTGCCTGCCAATGCCAGGACACTAGCATCAACATTTGCAGAGGATGTTGCTAGACAATTATTATTGTTGCCTCTTGGCCCAAGTAGTTATAAATTAGCCAATATTTAGGGCCTTGCTGGGTTGCTTCCATGAGAAGGAGAAATTGATTATATGAGACAGGTGTTTCTTTGGTGCAATCCTTTTTATTTAGACAAAGTTCTGTTTCCATTAACACAGGAGGCACAAACAACAGGAGACAGTGCCCTTGCTCACATTTCCAAGCCTGCCTTTCCAGACAGAAATGTGCCCAAAAGAAGCTCTCTGTCTCCTGGCATCCTTCCAGGGCAATGTTCACACTGCTTCCGTGGCTTTCTGGTTCCTTTTACACACACTCAGACAAACAGCTGTAACCAAATTCATGTCCCAGAATCTCCCATTTGTAACCAGTCTCACCCCCTCCCTCCCCCCCCCACCCCAAAACAACCCAGGCCCACACATCTCAGCTTCTACTCAAAACTTGCCATATGGGTCTGATCTTTGGGTGGTAGCTTCTTTTCAGTTATCATAAAACAAAGAGGCATTTAATTGCTTCCTCATTTAGCATGAATGAAAGATGGCTAGCACATCCATCAGCTTCAATCAGAGCTGTGATTGTTCACAGATCAAAAATCAAACTTGCTAACAGCCATTAACACCCTCCAGTACAACACTGTTCTAGCCTGAGAGATTATTGGTGTGGGTTTCTACGGGGCTCCATTTGTATTCTGTGTCTATGAGGCTACGAGGGGAAGATCATGAGATATTTCATCTGGGATGCCATCAGCAGAAATGCAGCTCTTGTTTTTGACTGAACCCAGTTGACGTAGTATCTCTATTTTCCCATTGACTGGCTCAGATAGGGACTTGGATAAGTTGGCTGAAGTTCAAGCCAGATAAGGCAGAAGTGATGTTGCGCAGTTGAGGGAAGTGTCAAAGGTAGGCGTGGGTACCACTCATGATACTGACAATGATCTTGAAAACTCTACATGTCTCCTGTTCACACCACAAGTACTCCTGTTCTTTTTGTGGATACAGACTAACACGGCTGCTACTCTGAAACCTGTTCTGACTATGTGAGAGATCTGTTTCCCCATAGGCTGCCACAGCAGTTGAGGTTATTGAAGGTGCTTGTGCTAACAAGTCTCTAGATTTGAGCAGCTCAGAGCTAGAGTCAGTGGGTTGTCGGAGGAGAGACCAAGTTGCTAGCATTCTATTTCCTCTTCCCACGAATCCAGCAGAGCCATGGTCTGTTGACCTCCAGGGCATGATGTAAGATCCATGGCTTCACTCTGGCATTTGTTGCAGTGGAGAGTGCTTATGGGGGTATTTTCAGAGTCTTATCAGGCCTTCTCAGCTCTCTGTTGGACGCGTCAGTGCTCTGACACACCCAGCTGAAGGAAAACCCTTTCAGGCAGAGCTACCAATAAAACAGCCTTGGCTTAAAGTGCTGCAACCAAGCAGTTGCCTTTAGTGTTTGTTCGTTAGTTTAAACGTGCAGACAGCCAAATTCTAAGTCTTATTGTTTAACTGTTTACAGACTGATCCTGAGCTTACAACACTGTCTGCCTTGCTCAAGACCAGGGGTTCTCAAACTGGGGGTTGGGAGCCCTCCAGGGGTCATGAGGTTATCACATGGGGGGTCGCGAGCTGTCAGCCTCCACCCCAAACCCCGCTTTTCCTCCAGTATTTATAATGGTGTTAAATATATAAAAATATGTTTTTAATTTATAAGGGGGGGTCGCACTCAGAGGCTTGCTATGTGAATGGGGTCACCCGTACAAAAGTTTGAGAACCACTGCTCCAGACCTATAAACTGAGGCTGGAAGCACCTGCAATGCTACATTTGACCAGAAGGGGGCATGACAAGGAGAGTGAGTTTTTTCCATAAGTCAATATGATTAGGGTTCTCAAAAATTGTTCATATGCCCAAAGAAACCTGAGTTCTTTAAAGTAGTTTTTGTTTGTTGTTTGTTTTTGTTTTAATGCAATATAACTTAGGGTACAAAATAAATACACTTTTACCCCTCAGCTAAAATTCTACTGATAGTTGACATTAGACCAACCGAATTCACTGGGGCAAGCACATGCCATTTATATATCTTGCAGGTCTCCCTTATGCAAGCAGAAAGCTCTCAGAAGTGGAATGTCAAACGTAGAGGGAAGCTTTCCCAGTCATGTGAGTGTTGGAAAGCACTTTGAGTTAACCTAGGACTCTCAAGAGCTAGAAGTATTGATTACTCTTCTGTGTGTGCCAAGTCAACGTTAATAAAACACTTATCTCTGTAACAACCACATGGGCCTCTCTGTGCTTCCGATGAACTACAATACATGAGGTCAGAGCTGGCTAAGTCCCACCTGCATACAGAGGAAAGGAAGAAAGATTAAATGGAACTTCTCTTCAAAAAGGGGAGGTCTGTGTTATTTACTTCCAAGCACTGGAGCAGCCCCCACAACAGGGAGTATTTTAAACTAGGGAATAAGAGCAAACATTCTTGTTACATTCTATACTATCAAAGATGACAGGTTTAAGAACAATCATGTTATATTTAATCAGACAGTTTACATTGTTTTAGCTTATTGTCAGCATTAGCGGTGGTAAAGAGTCAGGGTGAATTTACTGTCAAAACAAATATCCTGCCTTGTAATAATTATCTTTATGTATTTTTTTCTGTCTCTTTCTGCCCCTCTTCAGAAACACTTTGCAGTCAGCACACATGCGACTGTTCCCATCAGTCTAGCCTTATTAAGAGCCAAAAAGGAGATCACCCTTCTAATTGGTAATTTTAATTATAGTCATTCTATTCAGTCCAATAACACTTATGAAACAGCTGTTTTCTATCATCCTCTCTCCAGCAAAGTTTTCAGTATTATAGGTTTTCTCTCATGCATGATAAGCAATGTCAGATATTTGTTCAAATGCCCTTGTAGACCTATTTACAAGGACAAAACCAGCTGCCAATTGCAACAAAGTATTATTGAATATCAGGGATCTGTTCCAAGAAATGGTGACAAGCACCTTGCTACAATACACTATGCTAATTTTGTTCACAATATTTTCACATTAGGTAAACTAAAATTAAAAAGGTACTTTATTAGTACATGAAAGTGGCCATAAATTCTATAACCATATTCAGACCACTGTAATATCCTACATCCTTGTCTGTTTCAAGGACACCAACCTGGAACTGAGAAAGCAAGGGAGAGTCAAACTTGAATGGCTGAGATATGGCGTAACAAAAGCAAATACTTTCTTAGAACAGTGGGACAAATACTGCTCTCCTTCTATTACATTCAGCCAACCCTGCTGACATCAGTACAAGAGTAACCAAGCTGAATTTAGCCCATTCTTTCTACCATTACATTTTCCCACCATAAGTTAATTAGAACAATTTAAATCTCAGTCTGTAATTCAAGGACTTCATCCCCTAGGGAAAGATTGTGGATATGCCCTTTTGTTCATGGGGGGGCGGGGAGGGAGGGAAATCACACATCAGGATCTTGGATTTCATTTACAAAATGGTTAACATTTATTCATCACTTTTAGAAAGAAAATCTTAATAGCTCTACAGTAGCCTAAACAGCTACAAAAATTCATTCTGGTAGCTTTGTCTCAATACCCTTTCCCACATCTCCATTATCTATATATACTACATTACATAGACGCACATGAATCTTAAAGGAATGCTGTGTAATTTACACAAGATTCTGCAGACATAAACAGCTTTCGCCCATTGACCTTCAGCTCTCTCTACCTACAAGAGGCCTGAGTCTCCTCTTTCTACACCAGTTTTACAGCAATTTAACACCACTGATCTAAGTGAAAGGAGAACAGCTCAACATACTCCATATCACCAATGTGTTTATGTTTCAGAATTCACCTTTTAGTTGCTGATGTCAATATTGTTCAAAGTACATATATAATAATCCCATCCATTTTTTCTACTTAGAATAGCACAAGTCCATGGCCCTTCAAAACATCAGGAGAAGGGGAGGGGAGCAGGGATGATTTATACACTAGTCATCTTGCTAAATGCTACTTCATGGGGGTGAAGAATGGAAAGATAGAGCACAGCTCTGATATTCCCTGCAAGCAGAGATATGTCTACATTAGCACTTTTGTTGGTAAAACTTTTGTTGGTTGGGGTGTGAAAAACACACCCCGCACTGATAAAAGTTTCACTGACAAAAGCACCAGTGTGAAAAGTCGCTATGTTGGTGGGAGACCGTCTCCCGCTGACATGGTTACTGCCACTCGTTGGGGGTGGTTTAATTATGCCAGCAGGAGAACTCTCCAGCAGGCAGAGAGTGGCTAAACAGGAAACCTTACAGTGACACAGCTGCAGCGATATAGCTGTGCCGTTATAAGGTCCATAGTGTAGACATAGATTGTGGGGGGATCTAGTGGTCAGTTTCACTATAGGGCTCAGTCCTGCAAGGTACTCAACACTCTGGGTCCCATTCTAGCAAAGTACTTTAGCACATGCTTAACTTTAAAGAGACCAGGTTTCAGAGTAGCAGCCGTGTTAGTCTGTATCCACAAAAATAAAATGGAGTACTTGTGGCACCTTAGAGTCTAACAAATAAGTTTTCATGAGCTGCAGCTCACTTCATCAGATGCATGCAGTGGAAAATACAGTGGGGAGATTTTATATACACAGAGAACATGAAACAATGGTTGTTACCATACACACTGTAACGAGAGTGATCAGGTAAGGTGAGCTATTACCAGCAGGAGAGGAGGAGGAGGGGGAGGGGGAGGATTTTTTGAAGTGACAATCAAGGTGGGCCATTTCCAGCAGTTGACAAGAACATCTGAGGAACAGTTGGGGGGGGGGAATAAACATGGGGAAATAGTTTTACTTTGTGTAATGACACATCTACTCCCAGTCTTTATTCAAGCCTACGTTAATTGTATCCAGTTTGCAATGTAGACAATGGATCGTCAGTAGGTTTCCGGTATAGGGTGGTGTTTATGTGACCATCGCTTACTAGCATCGTAGTGTCTATACCAGAAACCTACTGACCGCTATGCTTACCTACATGCCTCCAGCTTTCATCCAGACCACAGCATACAATCCATTGTCTACAGCGAAGCTCTACGATACAACTGCATTTGCTCCAATCCCTCAGACAGAGACAAACACCTACAGGATCTCTATCAAGCTTTTTTACAACTACAATACCCACCTGCTGAAGTGATGAAACAGATTGACAAAGCCGGAAGAGTACCCAGAAGTTACCTACTACAGGACAGGCCCAACAAAGAAAATAACAGAACACCACTAGCCATCACCTTCAGCCCCCAACTAAAACCTCTCCAACGCATCATCAAGGATCTACAACCTATCCTGAAGGACGACCCATCACTCTCACAGATCTTGGGAAACAGGCCAGTCCTTGCTTACAGACAGCCCCCCAACCTGAAGCAAATACTCACCAGCAACCAGACACCACACAACAAAAACACTAACTCAGGAACCTATCCTTGCAACAGACCCTGTTGCCAACTGTGTCCACATATCTATTCAGGGGACACCATCATAGGACCTAACCACATCAGCCACCCATCAGGGGCTCGTTCACCTGCACATCTACCAATGTGATGTATGCCATCATGTGCCAGCAATGCCCCTCTGCCATGTACATTGGCCAAACCGGACAGTCTCTATGCAAAACAATAAATGGACACAGATCAGACGTCAAGAATTATCACATTCAAAAACCAGTCGGAGAACACTTCAATCTCTTTGGTCACTCGATTACAGACCTAAAAGTGGCAATTCTTCAACAAAAAAACTTCAAAAACAGACTCCAACGAGAGACTGCTGAATTGGAATTAATTTGCAAACTGGATACAATTAACTTAGGCTTGAATAAAGACTGGGAGTGGATGTGTCATTACACAAAGTAAAACTATTTCCCCATGTTTATCCCCCCCCCCATACACACACACACACACACACACACACACTGTTCCTCAGACATTCTTGTCAACGGCTGGAAATGGCCCACCTTGATTATCACTACAAAAAGTCCCCCGCCTTCCCTTCAACCCCCCGCTCTCCTGCTGGTAATAGCTCACCTTACCTGATCACGCTCGTTACAGTGTGTATGGTAATACCCATTGTTTCATGTTCTTTGTGTATATAAAATCTCCCCACTGTATTTTCCACTACATGCATCTGATGAAGTGAGCTGTAGCTCACGGAAGCTTATGCTCAAATAAATTTGTTAGTCTCTAAGGTGCCACGAGTACTCCTTTTCTTTTTAAAGAGAGCCGTAATCCTTTTGATGTCATTGGGACTCTGCACATCCTTAACTGGTCTGCTGAATTGTGGCCAGAGTGTTTGACACTTTGCAGGATTGAGCCCATCATGGCTAGCTGCAACTTAAACCACCTGTCCTTGAGAAATGAGGGCACTCAAGCTTAAGTGGCAAGACTAAGAAAGAGATCAGTTTCTCCCTACCTACTAACAAAGGGCTTTTTTAAAGAGATATATTCAGAGATTTGGCCATTGTCAGCCCACTGTGCAAACCCCTGATATTGGCATACATGGTCTGTTTGGGATACATTATTATTATGATTATGCCATTAGTGTGAATGGAGCTGTACAGGCAAAAAAGACTTGTCCTTGTCCTGAAGAGCTTACATGGAACTTTAAAACAAAAATGGCAAGAGGAGGGAATAAAACTTTGTGTTGTGAGAACTGTAAGGGAATGGGAAGAAGGGAACAACATTAACATCATATAGTGGATTAGATGAGTAATATGTTTGTCCTGAGGGGGTTGTGATTCCCCCTCCCCCCACCCAGCATGTGATTTTTTTAAAACCCCATCTTTTTTTAAAAAGTCTGTGTGCAGGGCAATTCTGAAGTAGAAAGTAATAGGAATCTGGCCAAGTCATGGTGCATAATGATGGGTACACTTGTATGCTACCCTTCTTCCTCTACCACCCTGTGCAATTTCTTTTGGGTCTAGTTAGTTTTTACAAAAAGAAAAGGAGTACTTGTGGCACCTTAGAGACTAACAAATTTATTTGAGCATAAGCTTTCGTGTAGCTCACGAAAGCTTATGCTCTAATAAATTTGTTAGTCTCTAAGGTGCCACAAGTCCTCCTTTTCTTTTTGCGAATACAGACTAACACGGCTGCTACTCTGAAACATGTCATTAGTTTTTACAGATACATTTGTTCTTTATAATTTAGTACTAGAGGTAAATTATCCTAATAGTACAGGTAGAACATATTTCCTTCATTTAACCATGAATAATTCATTTCATGTTTTCAGACAGCTACTGCGAGCATCTGTGACCTTGTGATGAAAAAAGCAAACCATATGGCTGTCTAAGTACTTCTTTATGAGCTAAATTCATTCGCTCAGTCAATCTATATTTTTCTTCAGTTTCTCATCTAAATACACTCTTCTTGCTTAGATATATAAAGGCTTTCTTCTTCTTTTTTTATGGATTTTTAGCAAAGGGAAAAGTGTTAATGGGCCTCTTCATCTTGAATGGTTTCAGAGTAACAGCCCTGTTAGTCTGTATTCGCAAAAAGAAAAGGAGTACTTGTGGCACCTTAGAGACTAACCAATTTATTTGAGCATAAGCTTTCGTGAGCTACAGCTCACTCGTCTCTAAGGTGCCACAAGTTCTCCTTTTCTTTTTTCATCTTGAATGGTCCCTTGAAATATCTGTTAACTACTTATGCTAACCAGTCTGTTCCACCTTGTATTTAGCAGTGACACTTAGGCTCCATCTCTACTACAGCCCTTGCAGCAGCACAGCTGCACCAGTGCAGCTTCACTGCTGTAAGGCTTGTGATGGAGATGCTCTAAGCCAACAGGAGAGCTCTCCCGTCAGTTTAATGACTCCACCTCCCACGTATGGCAGTAGCTATGTCAACAGGAGACGCTCTCCCGTCAGTTTAATGACTCCACCTCCCACGTATGGCAGTAGCTATGTCAACAGGAGACACTCTCCCGCCAACATAGCGCTGTCCACACTGGTGCGTAGGTCAGTATAACTTACGTCGCTCAGGGGATAGTCACATCCCCCGAGCGACGTAAGTAAGTTGTAGTGTAGACAAGGTCTGAGTTAGTTTCCCTGACCTGAAGAAGAGCTCTGTGTCAGCTCAAAAGCTTGTCTCTGTCACCAACAGAATTTGGTCCAATAAAAGATATTACCCACCTTGTCTATCTAATAACAGCAGCTGTAGCCAAGCATTATGCAATAAGCCTTACATGTTAGTGATCCTTATACAATCAGCTGCCTCAAAATCTTTCCGGTAAATCTTGACATACAACATCCTTGCTTCTGCCTTTACCAGGTAGTTTGACAGCTGTGATGAATTATGCCAAATTACGAAGTTTTTTCATGATGGGAACCAAAGTCTGCTCAGCATCAGGCAAAATGATTTTCACATATGACTTAAGCCAAACTTGAACCAGGGTATCCAGAATAAAAAGGTAATGCACCTGTTAGCCTCAATTCTGTTTAACCATGTTTTTCTTTTTCTGCTGCCTGCATTAGATGGAACTCAGCTGTGAGGTGTCATATGCACAGCCAAGAGTTTGGATCCCCTAGCCACATGTCAAATACTGTTGTTTAATATTTGGAATGTTAGCATCGAGGGGCCTTGATACAAGTCCCATTGTGGTAGCCACTGTACAAGCACAGAGTAAGAAACAGCGCCAGACCTAAAGAATTTACAATCTCAGAAGAAAGGCAGATAAAGGGCTTGTCTTAAGCCATTTTTCTCTGCACTTATACACTGTAGAACTGGTTATTTTTGGAGTAAAAGTACATCATTTGCCATTGCATATGAAGATTAAGACAGGCAGTGCATGAAGCTAGAAATCCATTAGTTAGGGCTACGGCTCACTGCCTTCTGAATTAATGGAGCTAATCCATTGTGCCACAGCTAGCACTAGTGCAAGGCAGGGAGTCTGAGATGAGAAGGGCTGCTCCTTGGTAAATGAACATTAGAGCTGCCAGCACATGGCTGGAAGTTGAGAGAGTGGCAGTTAGGACAGGGGTACAAGAGAAAAAACTGGAATGCAATTGAAGCGAGTTTGATAAAGAGAGAAGGAGCAAATATGCTAATAGGAAGTAAAGAAGTAAGTGGGGGAAGGTAACAACAGAAAAGAACAAATGGCAGTTGTTAGGGGGCTTATTCCTTCACCCACTTACTTCCTTGGTCCTTCTCGCATGAACAGAGAGCAACAATACCTGAAGTCCAAAGTGCAAACAATTCGATGTTTATTGGGGTGAACTTCCAGCAAGCATGATTCCAGTTTCCTTCCTTAGTGTCCCCCTTCCCAGCTCTGACACCACAGAGCCTTACACCTGTGTCCCTGTTCCCATTCCTGCCCTTAGCCAAACATGATTCCAATTTCCCCCCTCCCATTCCCTGTTCCCATTTCCCCCTTTAGCAAAACATGATTCCAATTTCCTTACTCCCATTCCCTGTTCCCATTCCCCCCCCCCGCACACCCACTTCCTGATTGACTGCAGACTATATAGTAAAACTTGAGTTCTGCTTAGCTATACCTTAACCAATCATTTTACTGAAATTTAACTAACCAATCCTAACATATTGTAACATGATTATTTAACCAATTATATCCCACCACCTTAATTAGTTTACACCCAGCAAAATTAATTATACAGCGGACAGAAACAATCACAGAACCAGACAGAGATTATACAGACAAACAATGGCAAAGTGGTAACTATAATGACAAAACAATACAGAAGTGAGGATTTCACATCTCAGCTATTGATAAGTGAGTTCTTGCTAGACAGGATGCTATCAAACTAAGTTTCCTTTTACATCTTCTAGGCACTTCCCTTTCTCTGGAGGCGATAGGCATTATCAGGACAGGACTGTATTCCTAACAGC
The DNA here is from genome assembly GCF_965152275.1 of Natator depressus. Lineage (NCBI taxonomy): Eukaryota > Metazoa > Chordata > Testudines > Cheloniidae > Natator > Natator depressus. Next base: position 141,000,928 of record NC_134234.1, read on the forward strand.
CCAATAGCACCTTCTTTCAATGTGACTAGTTTGGAATGTGAGGAGGTGACCGGTCGCTTCCCATCTTATGGCTGCCTCTGCTGCTAAGCCAAAGGCCTTAGCCTAAGAACAGGGCCTCAGACTGTCACAGTAAGAGAAGGACCTTACACTGGCAGACAGTGATTTTGATTCTTTCTTTTATACCTCTAACTAGCCAAGTGATAAGAATATACCTAAATTCTTAGAGTATAGGCCTTTACAGACAGGCCTGAATATCTATATCCTAACAGCAGTAATTATTTAAAGGGCCAGACTTTGGAAACTGGGATCGGGAGGCAATTGTGAAATATTAATAACTGTTTGCTTTCCGTCTGAGGGTGTTAAAGTGCTTCAAACATTAATCCTTGCATCACTCCATGTGACTAGGTAGGTGGGTAGGCAGGAGTGAGGGAAAAGGGAAAGAGAAAGGTCCCTCTGTACTGCAGAGGGTTTTATGGGTTTTTTTTTCTTGTTTACAGTAGAAAATTTTAACTAAAACTGACATAGTCAAAGTGGTACATTGAATAAAGACTGGGAGTAGATGGGTCACTACAAAAACAAATTTCCCCCTGCTGATACTCACACCTTCTTGTCAACTGTTTGAAATGGGCCACCTTGATTACATTGGCCTAATAAGCACTACAAAAGTGATTTTTTTTCCTCCCTTGGTATTCACCCCTTCTTGTCAACCGTTGAGAATAGCCCACTTCCACCTTAATTGAATTGGATCATTAGCACTGACCCCCAGCTTGGTAAGGCAACTCCCATCTTTTCATGTTATGTGTATTTATACCTGCCTCTGTATTTTCCGCTCCATGCATCCGATGAAGTGGGTTTTAGCTCACGAAAGCTTATGCCCAAATAAATGTGTTAGTCTCTAAGAACTCCTCGTTGTTTTTGCTGATACAGACTAACATGGCTACCACTCTGAAACTCTTATTTTGGTTTCAGAATACCTTGCTTCAGTTTACCTTAACTGATCTAACCAAATGAGTTTCTAAACTGATTTAATTACAGCACTACAATTTTCTCCCATAGATAAGGCCTCAGTCATGAAGATGGCTTTGTCCTTGTATAATGTACTGTGTGTGGGTGTGGATGTGAGTGAAACTGGATCAGCCACTAGAGAGAATGACTTAGGGTACGTCTACAGTATGAAATTATTTTGAAATTATTCTATTCGAATTTTCGGAAGCGATTTTATACATTCAGTCTTGTGTGTCCCCACTAAAGCACATGAATTCGGCGGAGTGCGTCCACAGTACCAAGGCTAGCATCAAATCTCGGAGCGGTGCACTGTGGGTAGCTATCCCACAGTTCCCACAGTCCCCGCCGCCCACTGGAATTCTGGGATAAGCTCCCAGTGCATGATGGGGCAAAAACATTCTCGCGGTGTTTCTGGGTGTGTGTCGTCAGTTGCTCCTCCCTCCGTGGAAGCTATGGCAGACAATCATTTCGTGCCTTTTGGGCGTGCAGACGCCATACTGCTTTCAGCTGCTCTTCTGCTACTATGATTCCACCTCTCATTTCCTCTCGTCTTCCTATGTAATCTCTATAATATCTACTCTTTCTCTTCCTCGTCGACCGCTTCCACTGCCAACTCTGCTCGGCCATCATGAACCGAGCAGCACAGCTTCTGCCGCCAACTCTGCTCTTCCGCTCTTGCCGCGCTACTGTGCCTCTCCATGTTGTCTGCCCTGGGCTCCTGCCTCCTTGAAACCTACAGAAGACAACCATTTCCTGCCTTTTTTTGGCTATCGTGAACTGAACAGCACGTCTTCCGCTGCCACTGTGCTCTCCTACGTTTTGCGCCCTTTTGCCCAGATTACCCATGCAGGCGCCATATAGCAGCAAGCATGGAGCCCGCTCAGAACTTTGCTGCAGTTTTCACCATTGTAAATACCTTTCACGCATTATCCAGCAGTATGCGCAGTACCTGCAAAACCGGGCAAGGAAGCGATGACAGTGTGATTACAATACTGATGAGGACATGGACACAGGCATTCCCAGAAGCACGGCATGTGGCGATTGGGAGATCATGGTGCTGTTGGCCCAGGTTCATGCTGTGGAACGCCAATTCTGGGCCAGGCAAACAAGCACAGACTGGTAGGACAGCATAATGTTGCAGGTATGGGATGATTCCCAGTGGCTGCGAAACTTTCGTATGCGTAGGGCCACTTTCATGGAACTTTGTGACTTCCTGTCCCCTGCCCTGAAGCACAAAGACACCAAATGAGAGCAGCCCTCACAGTTGAGAAGCGAGTGGCCATAGCCCTGTGGAAGCTTGCAACGCCCGACAGCTATCAGTCAGTCGGGAATCAGTTTGGAGTGAGCAAATCTACTGTGGGGGTTGCTGTGCTGCAAGTAGCCAACGCAATCATTGACCAGCTGCTATCAAGGGTAGTGACTTTGGGAAATGTGCAGACCATTGTGGATGGCTTTAATGCGCTGGGGTTCCCTAACTGCGGCGGGGTGATAGACAGAACGCATATCTCTATCTTGGCCCCAGGGCACTGGGGCGGCCAGTACATAAACCGCAAGGGGTACTTTTCAATGGTGCTGCAAGCACTGGTGGATCACAAGGGACATTTCACCGACATCAACGTGGAATGGCCAGGAAAGGTGCATGACGCTCGCATCTTCAGGAACTCTGGTCTGTTTGAACAGCTGCAGGAAGGGACTTACTTCCCAGACCAGAAAATTACTGTTGGGGATGTTGAAATGCCTATAGTTATCCTCGGGGACCTAGCCTACCCCTTAATGCCATGGCTCATGAAGCTGTACACAGGCACCCTGGACAGTAGTAAGGAGCAGTTCAACTATAGGCTGAGCAAGTGCAGAATGGTGGTAGAGTGTGCTTTTGGATGTTTGAAAGCATGCTGGCGCAGTTTACTGACTCGGTTAGATCTCAGCACAACCAATATTCCAATTGTAATTGCTGCTTGTTGTGTGCTCCACAATATCTGTGAGAGTAAGGGAGAGCCGTTTATGGTGGGGTGGGAGGTTGAGGCAGCTCGCCTGGTGGCAAATTTCACACAGCCAGACAACAGGGCGATTAGAAGAGCGCAGCAGAACACGCTGCACATCAGAGAAGCTTTGAAAGCCAGTTTCATGACTGGCCAGGGTATGGTGTTACAGTTGTGTTTGTTTCTCTTGAAGTTAGCCGCCCCTTATATATATGAAAGGAAATAAAGTCACAATTGTTTAAAAACCGTTCTTTATTGTTTGTTGCACAACACATTGAGAGAAATGAGAAGGTAGACTGGGGGAGGGGGAGGATTCGGTTAGGGGGGTGGAGGAGGAGAGAAGGACAAGTCCAGAAACCAAATCAAAATTTAGGATATGCCAGCCTTCTGGTGCTTGTGCAATCCTCTGGGGTTGAGTGTGTGGGTCCCCGTAGCCTCCTCCCCCCTCCCCCCCCCCCGTGTTCTTGGGAATCTGGGTGAGGACGCTATGGAACTTGGGGAGGAGGGAAGGCAGTTATACAGGGGTTACAGTGGCGGTCTGTGGTCTTGCTGCCTTTCCCGCATTAGATCCACCATACAGTGGAGCATGTCAGTTTGTTCCCCCATGAACTTGAGCATAGCATCCTGCCTGCTCTCATCATGTGCGTCCCTCCTCTCTTCGTATTCATTGAACTCTTTATGGGACTCCGCAATTGTTTGCCTCCACACATTCAGCTGGGCCCTATCATTGCTGAGGACTGCATGAGCTCTGTGAACATGTCGTCCTGAGTTCGTTTTTTCTGCCTTCTAATCTGGACCAGCCTCTGGGACGGAGTAGATAGGGGCATTGAAACATTTGCACCTGCGGGAGGGGGAAAAGGGAGGGTAGTATTTTAAAAGATACATTTTAGAGAACAAAGGAGACACTCTTTCTCAGTGAAACAGGCAATTCGTAGTACACATCACATTCTTTCTGTACTAGGTCGCATTTGCCTCTTATACTGAAGTGCCTGCCACTTTGGGGTGAGTAAGCCATCACATGTGGCCAGGCAAAAGAATTCAGCTTGCAGGCAGCCATGGTAAGCTCTAGGGGCACGAGGGGTTCTGCTTCTTCCACATTCATTTCAATGCTTTCAAATTGCCGGGCCCCCTTTGCCATAGCAAGAATTGCCTGGTGGTTTTGCCATATAAAAGGAGGGCCTGCGGGCTCTCTGGGATGATCGCTTCACACAACCCCCGCCACTCACCCCCCGCTCACCTCCGCACCCACCGTGTGGCTCCGATGAGGCTCTGAGCAGGGATGAGCCCTTTAAACTAAAGGCGAACAGCCCAGATCGGCTGGGTTTCTCCCCACCCCCACAGCATGGCTCCGATCAGGCTTTCACTCACCAGAAGTGCCTTCTCCAGGGTCATGGTCCGGGTGCCTGCCTTGGGAGTGGAGGGAGGCTATTGGCTCCAGCGTTAAGAATAGTTCCTGGCTAGTGGGGGAAACGGATTCCCCACTTGCCGCCTGTGCACTGTCCTCCTCCTCCTCCTCCTCCTCCTCCTCCTTTTTGTCCTCCAATAACTCATCCTCCTTGCTCTGTGCAATTCCCCCCTTGCAGGTGTCCACGGACAGTTGTGGCGTAGTGGTGGCATCACCCCCCATAATTGCATGCAGCTCACGGTAGAAGCAGCATGTATGGGGCTGTGACCCAGAGTGCCCGTTCACCTCCCTGGCTTTTTGGTATGCTTGCCTGAGCTCCTTGATTTTTGTACGACACTGCTCTGTGTCCCTGGAGTAGCCTCTTTCCGTCTCTTTCTCTGGAGACTTTAGCATACGTATTTGTGTTTCTTTTTTTGGAACATAGTTCTGCCATAACAGATTCGTCTCCCCAACATGCGATGAGATCCAGTACTTCCCGTTTGGACCATGCTGGAGCTCATCTGCGAATCCAGGACTTTGTGGTCTCTTGTGATGGTGGACTCTACATGGTTGCCTGTGATGGTGGACTATGCTCATGGTCACCTGTGCTGATGAGCTCGCCATGGTGACCAAACAGGAAATGAAATTCAAAAGTTCCTGGAGGTTTTACTGCCTACCTGGCTAGTGCATCGGAGTTGACAGTGTTGTCCAGAGCAGTCACAAGGGAGCATTCTGAGATAGCTCCCGGAAGCCAATAACATTGAATTGCATCCACAGTACCTGTAACCGGAACTGTGATCTCAATTTTAGCGCTACTCCGCTTGCCGAGGTGGAGTACAGAAACCGGAATAAAGAGCCCTTTAAATCGAAAAAACGGTTTGGTCGTGTGGACGAATCAGTTTTATTTCGAATTAATTCGGCTAATTCTGAAATAACCGCGTACTGTAGACCAGGCCATAGATAAGAGAAGGGACCTACTAATACTACCAGCTAAGGGACACATTTTAAAATCTTTTAATTCTATGTTCAAGTTTATAAATGACTGGTGTATGCAGACTTGGGCTATACAGAGTTCTAAACTGTAGAAGCTACCCTACAGAGTTCATGCAGGGGAAAAAAACAGTTGGGTGATTCCTTCTTAAATTTGGTTGCTGCTGCTTTCTGCTATCCTGTGGCATCACTTTCTGTGAAAGGTGGGTACCAGGAAACTTAACAAGGAGTGTTCCTGCTAGTCCTCACCACCAGGGCCGGCTCCAGGCACCAGCAAAACAAGCAGGTGCTTCGGGGGTACATTTCTAGGGGCGGCATTCCGGCGCCGGCCATGCCGCCCCTAGAAATGTGCCCCCACCGCCCTAGCTCACCTCTGCTCCACCTCCGCCTGCTCCCCTGAGCGCGCCACCGCCGCTCCGCTTCTACCCCTTCTCCCAGGCTTGCCGCGCGCCAAACAGCTGTTTGGCACGGCAAGCCTGCAAGGGAGGGAGGAGAAGCCGAGCGGCGGCACGCTTGTGGGAGGTGGTGGTGGTGGAGCAGAGGTGAGCTGGGACAGGGAGCAGTTCCTCTACCCCCTCCCACCCTCACTCACCTCCGCTCGTCCTGCTCCCCTGAATGCGCTGCCTCTCCCTTACCTGAGAGGGAGGGGGGAGAAGAGGAGCGGCAGTGTGTTCAGGGAAGCAGGAGGAGCGGAGGTGAGCTAGGACAGGGAGTTGCGGGGGGGAGAGCCACAGGAACCAATGAGGGGGGAATGTGGCACGCCCGGGGGAGGAGATGGGGCCGGGGATTTGGGGAAGGGGCGGAGCCGGGGGTGGGGAGGGCACGAAAATAAAGCGGAGACGGCCAAAAAATTTTTTGCTTGGGGTGCCAAAAATCCTAGAGCCGGCCCTGGTCACCACTACTGTGCAGATTACCTGTGAACTCCGATTTCCGCGCATGTGTGTGCACGCGCACACACACACACTGAGATTTGTACAACCATAGGCCCTGATCCTTTTAACTGTGATCACGTGTAATACTGATGTAAAGTGAAAGATGGGTGTTATATTAGTGAAGGCTCTCTTACTCTCTTTTGTTATATCCATCCAATTTTGGCTTGCCAGATCAGGAGACTGAAAATTAAGTTTTCTGAAAGCTAACAGTTTTCACAGTGGCGTTGTAGATTTTTTTCACTTAACAAAACCTGGAGGAGAAACTAGATGATTCCTGGATAGGTGATCCTATAAAGAATTATTTTTTCCAGATTTTTAAATTTTTATTACTATTAGGGGGGGTGGCAGGTCAAGGAATGAAATTATTTGAGTTAATAAAATGTTGCTTTTCCTTTGGCCCATGTAATTTATTATATATTATCTTTAATTATCAGACATTGAATTTGTGATATTTCTCTACTGTAAATTAGCTGACAATACACATATGCTCCACCACCTTCAACTATGCTTCTTCTCAGTTAGTCTGTCAGAGTGTGAATACTAGCCAAAACAAAACAAAAAACAAACAGTGGGTCAGCTGCTGAGAACTTGCAGAGCCAGACCTAGGGCATGACTGGAAGGGAAAGCATCTACCAATCAACATCTGATAGCTGACTGAGGAGTTGTGGAAGCAGAACAAAGGAGCATTTGTGGGAGTTAGAGGCAGTGTTTAATTTGTAATGGAAGAGGTGCCAGGGTTCAAGGAATTATTTAATTTTAAATTTTAAACTTGTTATGATTTTGAATGTGCAGCAGTATTATTGTCATTACTTAAGTTAAGATTCTGTCACTGGTATTTTTAGTAAAAGTCAGGGACAGGTCACAGACAATAAACAAAAATTCAGGAAAGCCCACAACCTGTCCCTGACTTTTACTAAAAATACCCTGGGGGGAGGGACAAACAGAGCGCTACTGGGGCTTACTGCTGTTCCGGGGGCTGCTGCTCCAGGGCTGGCCACTGGCTCCAGCAGCCCTGGGGCTGACCACCGGTCAGCTGTTCCATGGCTTGGAGCTGGGTGCTGATCAGCTGTTTTGGCAGCCCCAGGGCTGACAGGTGCTCCCGCCCTGCCCCAGAAGAAGTCCTGAAGGTCCCAGAAAGTCAAGGAACCTGTGACCACCGTGACAGAATCATATCCTTAATCATTACCAATTACTATAATACCGCTGCACATTCAGTCATAACAAGTTTATTTAAAAAGAGTAGCCTATTGTACATACCAGTTGTACGTTCCTAGTGTACGTACCAGTGATATTTACAACCACATATTCTACATCATTTATAAAGTAGTAGCTTGTGTAGAAAAATAAATTAAAAGCAATTGCAGCAAAAAATTAAAAAATATATCTGAATATATTCTCTGGCTACTGACCTATCCACCTTTGCTCTGGCTTTCTCCCAAGTATTATACCAGAATATTATTCTCACACCTCCCTCATTCCCTGCCCTCCTGTAACACCCTTCCCCCAACAAACACACATTCTCTACAACCATTCTTTGTTCAGTTGAAATAACGATACTTGCAGCATTATATTGTACTAATACTTAGCAACCAGGTATGGCACATTGCAATAACAACTTCTAAATAAATCAATAATCAATAAAAGTCGTTAACTAGGTCTACTTTGTCTTCTAAATTATTAAGGAACATTGTTAATAGAAATCAACAAATTATATTTTAGTATGAACCAAACAAATATAACCAAACTTAAAAAAAAAAAAAAGATTTTTCCTTTCCCTAATCCTGCAGTGATTGGAAGACGTTGTACTGGATACAGCTCTGTGGTTTACATCTCCAGGAAAGTCCATAAAATAGCCATATTTCCCTTGCTATCCTCCGATTTTCTCTCCTTGCTTCTTGTGTCATCAGCTCCTCTGCACCTTTTGTGTCATCCAGGCACCCCGTTCTGAAGCCAGCGCAGAAGTGAGGGTGGAAGGGTATGGTATTCCCACCCTTAGTTCTGTGCTGCTGCAGGCGACGGTGCAGCCTTCAGAGCCGGGTGGCTGGAAAACGGCGGCTGCTGGACGGATGCCCGCTCTGAAGGCAGCACCACTGCCAGCAGCAGTGCAGAAGTAAGGGTGGTATGGTGACGGGACCCGCAGGACAAGAGGGAGTTACTTTTCACCTTAATGTATATGAACTCTGGTTACTAGGCATGGGACCTAAGTTGAAATCCCTCATACAAAGATAGAACAGAACAGGATCAGCCCTTTACAACAGGGGTTCTCAACCTTCTTCTTTCTGAGGCTCCCCCCGACCTGGCCACCCGGGGAGGCTAACCCCCGGCCCCTCCCCTTGTGCCCAAGGCCCCACCGCTCCCCTCCCCTTCTGCCACCCCGCCTTCTCCTTTTGCCTCCCCCGCCCCCACAGGAGCCCAAAGCACCCCCACTGCAGCCCCCGAGCCACAGTGCCGGAAGGCCGGGGGCGGGTGAGCGCGGCCCCAGCAGCCCCGGTGCGCCACAGCTTCATTGCCCCCAGCCCGGGGGCTCTGGGCGACCAGGCAGCACAGTTGCTGCACCCCCAGCCCCAGGGGTCAGGCAGCCAGGCAGCGCAGTCACTGCGTCCCCAGCCCCGGGGCGCTGGGCAGGCCGCGCAGCCCAGCACCAGCTGTCCCGGCAGCCCCAAGTCCCGGCAGGAGGCACGCTGGCCTGGGGGCCCAGCCACAGTAGGCTGTTTGGGGAGGCACAGCCTCCCATTGCCCAAGATACCCACCGCCCATGGGCTCGCCCCACCCAACATGCTATAAAATCTCTATGGCCATCCTGTGTCACAATAGCGGGTTTTCTGCATATAAAAGCCAGGGCCAGCATTAGGGGGTAGCAAGCAAGGCAACTACCTGGGGCCTCATGCCACAGGAGTCCCTGCTACATTGCTCAGGCTTCGGCTTCAGCCTCAGGTCGCGGGACTCAGAGCCCGGGCTTCAACCCCATGCGGCAAGGCTTCGGCTTTCTGCCCAGGACCCCAGTGAGTCTAATGCTGGCCCTGCTTGGCAGACCCCCCTGAAACCTGCTCACGGCCCCCCCAGCGGGCCTCGGATCCTTGGTTGAGAATCATTGCTTTACAATACACCACATAGATCCAAATCTTGCTGCACCGACCTACCTCTGTACCTTTTTATGTGTGTGTGTGTGTGTGTGTTAGCATCCCTTATTATATGGGGAGCCCCCTGATCTGTGCATTGTGCACTCACTATAACTTTGTGAGGTGCCACCATATCAGGAATGCACACTGCTTACAAATGGATGTTGGAAGATGAAACCCTAGCCACAGCGTATTATAGCCTGAGCATAGATTCACTGCAGCTCTGTCAGATGCTTGAGGGTTCTGGCTTTCAAAAAGACAAACACTTTCACAACACTTTTATAGCCTGTCATGCCAACAAAGTCTCATTGAAATGAATCACTGACTGCTGTCAATGGTAGCACAAGGATCTAGAAATAGAAGTTTTTCAGGACATTTGATATTTGAGACTGGATAAGGGGAAAAGGGAGCAGCTGGAGGGCAAGGAAGAGAGGGGGCAGCCTGTGCCTGTGTGTGTGGTGGGAGGGAGAGGAGGGCAGTGCATGTGTGGTGGAGGGGAGGGGAGTGTGTAGGAGAGGAGTGGGAAGGGGCTGTGTGTGTGTATAGTGGAAGAGGAGGGCAATGTCAGGAAAGAGTGGATAGAGGCAGTGTGTGTATGGGAGAGGAGAGGACGGGAAGGCAAGGCGGGGGAAGCAGTGGGAGTGGCTATTGTGCATGTGTGTTGGGAGGGGAGGTTGATGGGGTGTGGAGGGCTGGGCAGTGGGGGCAGCCATGAAAAGGAATAACAGGGTGTGTGAGGAGAGGAGGGCAGTGTGAGGGAAGCAGAGGGAAGGAGGCAGTGTGTGTATGGGATGGAAGGGAAGGGAAGGGCAGTGTGAGGGAAGCAGTGGAAAGGGGGCAGTGTGCATGTGGGATGGAAGGGGAAGGGAAGGGAAGGGCAGTGTGAGGGAAGCAGTGGAAAGCGGGCAGTGTGCATATGGGATGGAAGGGGAAGGGCAGGGCAGTGTGAGGGAAGCAGAGGGAAGGAGGCAGTGTGTGTATGGGATGGAAGGGGAAGGGCAGGGCAGTGTGAAGGAAGCAATGGAAGGGGGCAGTGTGTGTATGGGATGGAAGGGAAGGGGAGGCGAAGGGAAGGGAAGGGAAGGGCAGTGTGAGGGAAGCAGTGGGAAGGGGCAGTGTGTGTATGGGATGGAAGGGAAGGGCAGGCAGGGCAGTGTGAGGGAAGCAGTGGGAAGGGGGCAATGTGTGGATGGGATGGAAGGGGAGGGGAGGGGAAGGGCAGGGCAGTGTGAGGGAAGCAGTGGGAAGGGGGCAGTGTGTGTATGGGATGGAAGGGGAGGGGTGGGGAGGGGAAGGGCAGGGCAGTGTGAGGGAAGCAGTGGGAAGGGGGCAGTGTGTGTATGGGATGGAAGGGGAGGGGAAGGGCAGGACAGTGTGATGGAAGCAGTGGGAAGGGGGCAGTGTGTAGATGGGAGGGGAAGGGAAGGGGAGAGGAAGGGCAGGGCTGGGCAGTGTGAGGGAAGCAGTGGGAAGGGGGCAGTGTGTGGATGGTATGGAAGGGGAGGGGAGGGGAAGGGCTGGGCAGTGTGAGGGAAGCAGTGGGAAGGGGGCAGTGTGTGGATGGGAAGGGAAGGGGAGAGGAAGGGCAGGGCAGTGTGAGGGAAGCAGTGGGAAGGGAGCAGTGTGTGTACGTGGAGCGGGGGGTGGTGTGTGGGGGAAGTGGGGAACAATGTGAAGGGGCGGAGCGTGTGTGTGTGTGTGTGTGGGCAGAGCCCCGCCCCGCGCGCAGCGCGCCCGCCCGCCCCTTGTTGGCCCCCGGCGCTGGCTGTTCCCGGGCGCGGGCGGCGGGACGTGCATTGCTCGGGCGCTATGGAGGCGGCGCGGCGCTGGCTGGCGCTGTGCTGGGCGCTGGCGCTGGCGGGGCCCGGGGCGGCCCAGGAGCAGGCCCGCGCGGAGGAGAAGTGCCATTACTACGCGGGGGGGCAGGTCTACCCCGGGGAGGCGGCCCGCGTGCCCGTCTCCGACCACTCCCTGCACCTCAGCCAGGCCAAGAGTAGGTAGCGGCGCGGGCGGGCGGGCTGCTAGGGCCGTTGCCGAAGAATTTCTCGTCTCCCCACCGCAGCCTCCTCCCCTCCCCTGCAGCGCTGCAACCAGTGCGCGCAGTGCCGCCCCTCCTGCCCTGTCCCCCTTCGCCCGCCTGAAGGCCACAGGCTAACACCGCCCCCCCCCCCAACACACACACAGACACCCCAGGAAAAGGGTCGAGGGAGTGGGGTTCCCTGATGGGCCCGGCAGGAGCAGAGATCCCAGCTGTGGGGCCGGGTTTCTCTGCGGCTTCCCACCGGCCTCGGTTTCCCTCCACTTGTGCAGTGAAGGCGGCGACCCCTCCCTCGGAGGGCAGCCAGCGCCCCGCTGCCTTAACGCTTGTGAAGGGGTTTGTCTGCCCGCCCCCCAGCCCAGGCCCTTGCGCAGCATCTCAGCAAAGCGGCCCTCCGAGGAGCCCTTTGTGCGATGGAGGATAAAAGTGGCCCAGGCGGGCTAACGCAGAGCTATTGGGTACAGTGCACCTTGTCTGGTATAGTGGCAACCTGTGTGTGTGTGTAGAGGGGGAGGGGGGATGATTGCACTCCTAAACTGTGGGCGCTTCACTTCGCTCCCACTGTTTGCTTTTTTGAGCCAGATGCACCGTTCGCTGCTGCTGGGGGAGAAAGCCACGTCAGACAAAGCCTATTGGTTTAAAGTGTGTAGAGAGCCCTGAGCAGCTCCCTCACTGCTGCGTTTAAGTAGTCTGAAGATCAGAATTTATCCTGCATGAAGATTTTCACGGGGGAGGTATTTAGTACCATGGGCCAAGTTTTTGCAAAGTTTCCGCCTTTTCCTCTCGTTGTAAATAGATAACTGTTCTAAGTTAACATTTCTACCAAAATACAGTTTGTCAAAAGCAAAGGAGCCTGTTTGGGGAATCAAAAATCATGCCAATGGACAGCTACTAGCAGTGAGGAATATGCCACTCATTAACCCCATCTTTAGAACTAAATAGTGTATATAGACCATGTTAAACTCTTTTTTTTTTAAATAAAGGGATATTCTTTAAATAGGAGTAAATTACAGATTTAGTCCTAGATGCCAGTATGTTGGAATCCTTTTGGATATCTTGGTTGCTCATGATGCACATGAGACAGCTGGAATTTGTCAGCCTACCCCCAGATTGTGTTATGGAAGTTCTAAACCTCTGCTTCTGTAGCCTGCTTTGTGTAGCTACACTCCTGTAGCCACACTTAGCCTAAATGAACTCACTGGAGCTCCACAGCATCCACCCCATCCAAAGCCAGTGGCATAATTGGAGTGTAACTCTAGATAACTTTTCTGTTTATCAGTGAATAAATAGAAAAGTATACTCACTCAGTTACTTATTTTGTTACAGACTCAGCTTTGTTCAGAGGAGGTACTTCCGTTATCAAGCAGTAGGAGGGATGAACATGGACAGATTTCTGCCTAATAGAGGGCCTTTGCAGAACAAACTTAATAGGGTTTTAAACTGAATCAGACACACTGTTTTTCAGGATTTAATTTTGAACTTTGTATAGCGTGTTTTATTAGATTATTGTGAATATTCACATGAAAATCTTCATCTATTTTTGTATTTCTCCCCCTCCTTCCCCACTGAAAGTCTCTTCAGTTTGTGATGACAATCATTTGTCATGGTTATTATCTGTACTACCATGGAGAGCTTGGGAAGGGAATCAGCAGCAGAGTAACAGATGAAACTCTTTAACAAAGGTTCTGTTTTCATTGAAGGGGCAGTAGTAAAGAATGAGGGAAGAGAAGTAATGTAAATAATATATGGAATTCTTTGGGGTTGTCATTAAGATTTAAAATATTTTATGAACTAAAGGGTCACACTGTGACTGGTGAGCTATGTGCACTACTCTGGCTTCAGTAAGTGTTCTGTGTACAAAAGAATGGTAGGATCAGACCAAAAAGTGAGCTGAATTAAAAGTCTCCTGAAATTAGATTTAGTCTGGTTTGTGATTCTGATTTTTTTTGTTTTGTTTTGTTAGCTATGTTCAGAGAGCTCTCGTGTGAATTGATTGCACTGAAGATTCAGGGGCAGATAATTCTGATTGAGTTACAGTTAGGGGGTTTTCTGGCACCTGTTCAAAATGGTGACCCGTTCTTATAAATTTTCAAAAGTTTTGTAGTCAAGTGAGATTCCCAGTTACGTTAATCTACAGTAGAACACTCGGCAGGAAATGTTTTTCTGATCCACAAAAGTTTGAGATTAACTTTTCATCCAGATTTAGCATGGGAAAAATGGCAGTCTCCAATGTTCACAAATAGATAATCAAAAAATGTTTAATTTGATCAATCAAAACATTGTGTTTAGATTTCAACCTTTAACTTTTGGAATAAGTTAACAAAAATTTCATATAGTCATTTCAAACTGAAATTTCTTTTCAGAAACATCAAAAATTTCAAAGTTTTCAGAAAAAATTTGAATCGGGAGATTCATTGAAACAAACCCTTTCCCACGGACAGTTTTGTTTTCCACAAATCAGCATTTTGACAAAAAATTCCTAACCAGCTCTAAATAGAAAGATAGAGCTTGCCCACACTTGAAAATAGATAGTGTCTTCCCTCTTATCTGCAGAGATTCATTAGAAGAGTATTACTGAGAAGTCTCAAGGTTTCATAGTGAAGAATTTTACAAAACACTGACAGCAAAGTGCTACCATAAATAAAATAAACTAGACTTGTCAAATGAAGCATCTTGTGACGGTTGGTGTGTATGGATAATTTATAAAAATGTGTACAGTATAAGTTACAGAGAAAGACTTTGATATGTGTACCAAAATTTGTAGGCTGTGCTAATAAAAATAAAAAGACAGTACAAGTTTTCAATGCCATTATTCATTTACTAATGTAGGTATCTTATAACAAGGCTACTAAGGATTTGATTTTTAATTTGTAAATGTCGGTAAAAGTCAAATTTACAGATCGGCAGAGTAAGAAAAATGCTGCTTGAGAACTTAGAGTTTGATTTAAGGATATTAACTTAGTATATTTTTGGTATGTGATGTTGAAATTCAAAAAGTTAAACTTTTGTCAACATCTGCTGTCACATAGTTGTGTGACACCCTCACCCATAATTTCCTCTAACTGTGAAAGTTTAAATCAATAAAAAAAAAATCTAAAAATATGCTTAAGCAGATATCAAAATTATTAAAATAAAAAAAATCAAACTCTGCCAAGTCTTCTTATTAGCAAAGCAAGGTGGGTGAGGTAATATCTTTTATTGGACCAACTTCTGTTGTTGAGAGAGACAAGCTTTTGAGCTTGCAAAGAGCTCTTGAAGCCTGGGAAACTAACTCTGAGTATCACTAAGGACAAGGTGGAGCAGATTGTTAACTACTTATGCTAAACACACATTTCAAGGGACCACTCAAGGTGAAGTAGCCTGTTCACACCTCTCCAATCAGCGGGAGGAGACAGGGAGAAAGCAGCTAGGGGGGTTGTAAGAACATTATGGATTACTGTAATAAGCTATAAATCCAGTGTCCATATTCAGTCCATGTCTAGCAACGTTATGAATTTAAGGTCCCAGGCTCATCTTTTGAAAGTGTTGTGCTGTTTTCCTTTGTGGGTGAGGACTGATAGGTCGGGGTCACTATCAGTCCTCGTCCTCAAAGGAAAACTACACATCGCTTCAAAAGATGAGCCTGGGACCTTAAATTCGTAACTTTGCCAGACACGTAGGCCTGGTCTACACCTCAGAGTTAGGTCGACGTAAGGCAGCTTACGTTGACCTAATTACATCAGTGTCTACACTACAGTCTTGCTCCCACCGATGTAAGTGCTCTACTACACTGACATAATCCCTCCACTTCCATGAGAGGTGTAGGGCTTATGTTGGTGTAGTTAGGGTGACGCAGTGTCTCTGTAGACCTTGCAGGTTACTTACATTGGCTGCCATTCTTGTCAATTTCATGACTCCCTGCTGGAGCTGTGAAATTGATAAGAAAGCCCAGCTCACAGCTTGTGCTATCACCCTGGGTGGGTGGGGAGCTCCAGCTAGAGCCCAGTCATCCAGGCTCCTGGCTCCCCGCCAGGCTACCGAGAGGGCAGCTGGGCCCCGGTGGGCAGTGGCATGCAGAGCTGGGAGCCCGTGCTCTCAGCCCCCATCATTGTCCCTCTTAAGTCGGTGGAAGCGCTCCTGATGAGGACATGCGTGCACCACCAACAGAAAGGGTAGTGTGGACATGAACCACTGCAGTAATTATTGAGGTGGCTGTAAGTCAACCTATATTAGGTCAACTTAAGTTTGTAGTGTAGACGTGCCTAAAACTCATGGACTGAATATAGACACTGGATTTATGGCTCATTAAAACATTCTTTCCCTCTCCCCCTTTTCCTCCCTATGACCGAAGGGGTGTTAAGGGGCTACTTCATCTTGAGTGGTCCCTTGTTTAGCATAAGTAGTCAACACACATTTCAATCTGTTCCACCTTGTATTTAGCAGTGACACTTGGAGGCTTGGTCTACACTACATACATACTTCGGTATAACTACATATCTCGGGGTGTGAAAAATCCACACTTCTGAGCAATGTTGTTATCTTGACCTTAACCCCATATAGCAGTGGTGGGTAACCTGCGGCCTGTCCAGGTAATTCACTGGCATGCCGCCAGACAGTTTGTTTACATTTGGGGCTGCCCGCAGTTCCCAGTGTCCGCGGTTTGCTGTTCCTGGCCAATGGGAGCTGTGGGAAACGGCGCGAGCCGCAGGGACGTACTGGCTTCTGCTTCACGCAGCTCCCATTGGCCAGGAACAGTGAACTGCAGCCACTGGGAGCTGCGGGCAGCCATGCAAATGTAAACAAACTGTCTGGCGGCCTGCCAGTGGATTACCCTGACGAGCTGCAGGATGCCCACCACTGCCATTTAGACAGCATTATGTCGGCAGGAGAGCTCACTCCCATCCTCTTAGAGCATCTTTCCCAGATGTGCTGCATTGGTGCACTAATGTAAATTTGTAGTGTATACCTGCCCTGAGTTGTTTTCCCAGACCTGAAGAAGAGCTCTGTGTAAGCTCTAATGCTTCTCTCTCACCAACAGAAATTTGTCCAATAAAAGATATTACCTCACCCACTTTGTCTCTCTAATATCCTGGGACCACAACAGGGCTACAACACTGCATACAAACTTATAATAGTTACTGTGCTGTTGACAATAATTGTCTAATATTAATCAGCATGCTACCGTTCTCCTTTAAATCAATTCCAAACATTGCTTTGAGCCGTATAATAACTTACCCGGCAATATGTGCTTGACATTTCAGTCATGTTTAAATACCTTCAGTTTGATACTGGCTCACCAACATACTGCCCTCAGGCATGGTATGCTCAGCGTTATGTGTTTTGATATTGACAAATGCTACTTCAGTAGTGCTTTGATATTGAGAAATGCTGCTGAAGTATCAAATCACATAACTCAATATCAAAGCACATAACGCTGAGTATTCCATGCCTGAGGGCAGTGTGTTGGTGATCCAGTATCAAACGGAAGGTATTTAAACGTGACTGAAATGTCAAGCTGATTAATATTAGACAATTATTGTCAACATTTAGGCCCTGTCTAAACTACCAAGTTTACAGCAGCACAGCTGTACCAGTGCAGCTGTGCCACTGTAAGATCGCTTGTGTAGCTGATCTATGCTGACGGGAGAGAGCTCTCCCATCAACATAATTAAACCACCTCAAATGAGTGGTGGTAGCTATGTTGTCAGGACATAGTGCTGTCCACACCGGTGCTTCTGTCGGTGTAACTTATGTCGCTCAGTGGGGTGTTTTTTCACACCCCGAGCAACATAAGTTATACCGACAAAGGTGCTTGTGTAGACGTATCCTTAATCTTTTTCCGCTGTGTAGTCTGAATATTTTTGTGCAATAACCACTGATTTAAATTATAGATGGGTTGCAGTAGCAGACAACCTACATATTTTAAGCATTTGTGCCATGAACACATCTGTCACGTATTTCCTGCAGAATTAAATTTTAGAAAACCTTTTTGCTAAGGAGTAAAAATAATGTGAAATTGAACCACTCTTTACTCATGGCACATAAGTTATTTATAGAAAAATATAATTTACTGAAGTCTATAACTCAGTAACCATACTTCATTCAGTGCAAATCAACATCCTAATTTGTGAGCTGTCATCAGGCTGTAGTAAACTTGTAATGTGTTAAGAGGGTCATGGTAGGTGTGTGCAGCGTTTTCTATCGTGCAGCCTTATCCTTGGCAATATTTCAAATGGTTCAGAAATTTGTGAACATAAATCTGTTGAGTTGTATACATTTGATGCATCTTGAAATGTACTTTTTTTTTCTTTAAACACAGCATGACCCCAGTGTGGTGTGCTTTCCTCCTGTGAAAGGTTGAAATTAATATGAATTAATAAAGTTTGATTGTGTAAATCGTGTCCTACAAAGTGTTTTTCACTGTAAGGAACCACAGATATCCATCCAGAGAGAAAACTGTCCTTGGACATATGTTACCTGCTGAACAGCCTCATTTATGTACACATGCTTCACTTCATTCTTCAATTTAGATCTATATTTTATGTTTCTAGTTTCCAAGCCAGCACCTTATTGGGAAGGAACAGCAGTAATCAATGGCGAATTTAAAGAGCTGAAATTAACAGATTATCAAGGAAAATATCTTGTCTTCTTCTTCTACCCTCTTGACTTGTAAGTAAAACTGATGCAGACGTACCAAGATATATACTCCCCTCTCCCCGCACCCCCCAACCCTTCCCAAATTTTGGAAGTGTGTTGATTAGAGTCAGGGAACATTAAGATGTTGATTGCAACTGCACTTGACATTTTGTAGTTCTATAGCATTTTCCTGGGCAGTGTTTACATTCCTTGCTACCATACAACTCATTGCTCCAAATGGAAAATGAATACAGGGAAGAGTAACATTATCTCTTATCTCTTCACGTTGTATGCTTTGGAAGATATTTTGGGGGAGACTGATTTCCTCTTACAGGCTTTCAAGGATGTCATGGGATACATTTAAGTTAAATTATTGGATGGACTTTCATTACACTATCATAACTCCACTGCAGTCAATGGAATTACTCCTGATTTATACCAGTGTAATGAGAGGAGAATCAGGCCCCTTGTTTTCTTGAAATGAGGAACAAAACATACAGTAAACTAATAATATTAATAATGGATATAGCACTTTTCATCTGTAGAACTCAAAGCACTTTACCAAAAAAAGGGTAAGTAGTAGAGACAGTTAGCTGCTTTGATAGTGAAAATAATTGGAATCATGGCTTATTTTTCTCCTAGCCTCAAAGCTTGAACAATTGTGATCTAAAGTGTAATTTTGTGCCCAGAAGAAGCAGGAAGAAGTCAAATGCAAAATAGCTACAACTTGCATTACTAGTTTCCAGGAAATCATGACAGCTGTTTCTCTGCAATTTGGTGTGTCATACTTTAATCCAGTAATTCCTGTACAGTTTTAAACGGTGAATAATTGTACATGTAGCTAAACTGTAAGTTGTAATATTACTAAGTCAGCACTGACTGCATTTTCAATCTTTTTATTCACAAACCACTTGCACAGGGTTTGAAGATAGATAATCCATCTGTGAACATATTTATGAATGCTGTTAGGAACGCAGTTACTTGTAAAGTGTAAATTGTTTTAATTGTATATATTGGATTCCATCTGTAAATAAAAACAATAGTTGTGATAAGTAATTCACAACTTATCTATTTTATATATTGCAAACAATATCTAGCTTCTCTATAGAAACAAATTTAGCTATGTATTGAGCTAACTGAGAAATCACTCCCTGGATATTCTGAGAATTCTGAATTTACTTTGTTTTCAATTTTTTAGCACATTTGTGTGTCCAACTGAAATTATCGCCTTCAGTGACAGAATTGAAGAATTCAGAGCAATAAACACTGAAGTGGTAGCATGTTCTGTTGACTCACAGTTCACTCACTTAGCATGGTATGTAGCCTACCCATGTGTCTTTTATAGGAAATTATTGGTGGATACATATTAGATTATGGGTTGCTTCCACAAATTCACATACTCTGTCTGACGCACTAATATTGTCAAGTAAATATTGAATGATAAGGTGTGAGGTGTGTTGCTATGTTGCATAAAAAGTGGTAAGTAATAAAACTAATGGTAAGAAATTCCAAAATAAAGTTTATTGTTGAAGGTGTCAAAGTAAAAGTGATGATTTTGGTGTTACCATTAGAATAAATTGTTCATTACAAATTATTCATCCAACTTTATGATCAAACGTTCTATTGGTGGATTAATACCCCAAAAAAATCTTCCTTAGGTTTTTAATTGTGGGATTTGGAAGAAAGACAGAGTAGTTGGGCCACAAAGAGAGAAGGAGGGTGTTTAAGTGTAAATGAAGCATAGAAGGAGGCATGAAGAGGAGAGTCAGGCAACTATAAATGGACACATTGAAGGAGTGTAGGAAGCAGGTTGGAGCAAACGAGTAGAAAAAAGAAAAACAGCTATTTCTTCTGTAAAAAAGTTGCATGAGTTATTTGTAGGTGGAATAAAAATCTCTCTGAAGAATAAATGTGCATCTCTTTTGTTTGCCAAAGGATTAATACTCCACGAAAACAAGGAGGACTTGGACCAATGAAGATCCCACTTCTTTCAGATTTGACACACCAGATTTCAAAGGATTATGGAGTATATCTAGAGGACCAAGGGCACACACTTAGGTACTACAGACCATTATGGTGCATTCTGTCTTGTTATAGCAGTGCATTTACCAGTTCCATTAAAAGGGGCACTCAGCATTGGCACTTTTCTCTCATACTATTTAGTTATATTCTATGTTCATCACAGTAGTTAGTATCTTAACATATACTGGGTCTGTTTATGTGGATAAAGTACTTTTCTTAAAAAGAAAGATCAACAGTCGAAGATGTACAATAACAAACCAAATGAACATGCATGAAGGGTGGGGAAATGAGTAGGAAGGAAAATTTTCAGAATGCTGTAAGCCACATGGGGTTAAAAAACAGCCATTTAAGCTTCCCGTTCGGAAGTTAGCATATCATTTATAGAGGCATTTTTTCCACCGACTGTTGATAACTTAGCTGAAATTGTATATTAAAGCTCTTAGTCCACAAGGAATTGTTTCTTAATTTAAAAAAAAAAAAATCAGAAATTAACTCTGAGATTTAAAAGTGAACTGAAATGCTTTATCCTGCCAGAATCTGAACTCCCAGTTGTGTTTTTTTCCTCCATTACTTAGTGTTTTATTAGGAGAAACTGAACGATGAACTCAAGATTTGGCAAAGAACTGTCTGTCAGATGTTTTTATTGACCATCTTGCTGCTGATCACAGGTGTACATCTTGTCTAGTGGTAGTTGTGGCATTGTTCGATACAGTACTATTTCTTGCCCATTCATTTTCAGTGTTCTTTGTTAATACTACAGATACTCATGCTTGAAACAGATCTGTCTCCCTTACACTGCAGTTACCTGATCCTGTAGTGAAAACATCATGTGTTTTTTTTTGACATTAGATCTCCTGTCTGGGCAATGTTGCATGTTCAGAAATGTATCTTTGCTGCAGTAAATAAGTAAAGAAGGTGGACTTAAAAGGAGAAAGGTCCTACTTAAATATTTATGTCTGATTAGCTAATGCATAGAACAGGGGTCAGCAACCGTCGGCACACGGCCCATCAGGGTAATCCGCTGGCGGGCCGCAAGACATTTTGTTTACGTTGACCGTCTGCAGGCACGGCACGGCCCCCTGCAGCTCCAGTGGCTGCGATTCGTCGTTCCCAGCCACCGGGAGCTGCGGGAAGCAGTGGGCCACAGGGATGTGCTGGTCACCACTTCCCGCAGCTCTCATTTGCCAGGAACGGCAAACCGTGGCCACTGGGAGCTGTGGGGTGCCATGTCTGCGGACGGTCAACATAAACAAAATGTCTCGTGGCCCACCAGCGGATTACCTTGACGGGCCATGTGCCGAAGTTTGCCGACCCCGGCATAGAAGAAAGTAAAACTTAAGTGGGCTTGTGTTTTGAAAGTCTAATTTTGAAATGCTCTTACTATAGCTGCAGAAACTAGGATTAAATAGTCAATTTTCATTATAGCAAAATATTAGCGGTGGGGTTCTTCAAGGTTTTATACTTGGTCCAGTGTTTTTTAATGCTCTGTAAAGGTAGCAGAATTTTCAAGTGATAATTATTTAGGTTTGTCAAAATCGGAGAAGGATGTGAGGAGATTGAGAGTCCTAACCAAGCGAGGTGAGTGGCCAACATAATGGCAAATAAAATTCAGTGTCAATAAATGCAAAGTAACTATTCGTACACCTTACAAAGGTTCTAAATCAACTGTAACAACTCAGGAAAGAGCCCTGGGCATTACAGTGACCTCTGTTAAGTGTACAACTGCATTCAAAAAAGTAAACAAGATATTAGGATGCATAAGGAATAGGAAGGAGAATAATAGGCCATTATGTAAATAAATGGTGCAGTCTCCTCTGGAGTACTGTGTGCAGAACTGATCACCCCATCTCAAAGAGGAAATCGCTGAATTAGAGGGGCTTCAGCAAAGGGAGATGAGAATGAGCAACAGCACGGGAAACATCTGCGTTGAAGAGAGACTGAAAAGACTGGTGGTATTTACTTCAGATAGGAGAAGAATAAGAGAGGACACTTTCAAAGTATATAAAATAATTAATGGCAGAGAGAGGGTAGGTCAGGAACTTTCTCCTTGCCTCATAAAAAGACCAAGGGAACATCCAGTGAAATTAGAAGGTAGCAAATTCAAAAACTGACATAAGGCAATACTTTTTCACACCATACATAGCTGGAACTCGTTGCCAGAGGAAGTCATTCGCAACATTTAAAAAGTGATTAGATACGTCTATGGATGTCAAGAATATCCAGCATTGTTATAGTTAGTATTAAAAAATTTGGAGGGATACTGTACCTCATGCTTCAGGGTTTAAAATCAGTCCTTAAATATTATAGGAATTAATGTAGGGCAAATTATCCCACATCTGCCAACTGTGAGACAGAAACCTCCCCCTGAAGCATCTGCTTCTGACCGTTGTCAGAGACAGGAAACTGACCTAGGTGGACCAAGTCTGTACATTCCTTTAATACCATGCTGTAAACACTGAGCGGGCATTATCTTACCAGGTCTAGATATTTAAGTGTAACAAGTGCTTTTGGTTTATCATTGTAATTTTTTTTTTACTAAGGACTGTGCAACTAGCTCTTAGCACATACATTCTAAAGGCTGTTAGGTTCTCATTTATACAGTTCAGCGTTTAATATCAGTGATCTACTTATCAAGCAGTATAGTTAAGAGTAAATAGTGTTCAAGACTTCCATATGAAGTCTAAAATCTTAAAGTGCATATAAAAAAAAATTCTTAAGCATCATCATATCATCACAGAAAGATGCAATCTTGTGTACTTGAACTTTCAGAAAGCCTTTGACAAGATCCCTCCTCAAAGGCTCTTAAAGTAAGCAATTATGGGATAAGAAGGAAGGAGGTAATCTCATGGATCAGTAAGTGGTTAAAGACAAAAAACAGGGTTGGAATAAATGGTTAGTTTTTAGAATGGAGAGATGTAAATAGTGGTGTCCCCCAGGGATATGTACTGGGGCCAGTGCTGTTCAACATATTCATAAATGATGTGGAAAAAGAGGTAAACAGTAAGGTAGAAAAATTTGCAGACAATTCAAAACTACTCAAGATAGTTAAGCCCAAAGCGGAGTGTGAAGAGTTTCAAAGGGATCTCACAAAACTGGGCAAGAAAATGCCAGATGAAATTCAGTGTTGGTAAGTCCAAGGTCATACACATTGGAAAGCATAATCCCAGCTATACATATAAAATGATGGGGTCTAAATTAGCTGTTACCACTCAAGAAAAAGATCTTGGAGTTATTGTGGATAGTTCTCTGAAAACATCCACTCTGTATGCAGCAGCAGTCAAAAATAGCCAACAATGTTAGGAACCATTAGGAAAGGGATAGATAAAATGACAGAAAATATTATAATGCTACTATATAAATCCAGGGTACACCCACACCTTGAATACTGCATACAGTGCTAGTCACCCCATCTCAAAAGAGATATATTGGAATTGAAAAAGGTACAGAAAATGGCAACAAAAATTATGAGGGGTATGGCTTCCACATGAGGAGAGATTAAAAAGTCTGGCACCTTTCAGCTTGGAAAAGAGACAACTAAGGGGATATGATAGAGGTCTAAAATCGTGACTGGTGTGGAGAAAAAGTGTTATTTACTCCTTCTCCTAACACAAGAACCAGGGTTCACCCAATGAAATTAATAGGCAGCAGGTTTAAAAACAAACAAAAGGAAGTACTTCTTCACACAATGCACAGTCAACCTGTGGAACTCCTTGCCAGTGGATGTTGTGAAGGCCAAAACTATAACTGGGTTTAAAAAAAAAAAAACAGAAAAGTTCATGGAGATTAGGTCCATCAATAGCTATTAGCCAAGATGCTCAGGGATGCAACCCCCTGCTCTGATTGCCACAAGCTAGGCGTGGACAACGGGATGGATCACTCGATGAGTGCCAGTTCTGTTCATTCTTTCTGAAGCACTTGGCATTGGCCGCTGTCAGAAGACAGGATACTGGGGTAGATGGACCCTTAGTCTGACCAGTTTGGCCATTCTTACGTTGTTACTGCTTTCTTAATTCTGACTTGACCTTACCTAGATCACAGCAAGATCTGAGAGCTCTGCAAATTGAGAGCACTTTCAATGAGAGATGGAGTTGTTTGTGTCAATGGAAAGCACCTCCTATAAATGAGGCTGATATTGAAGGACTCCAGAGGTGGGGGAGGTTAGATCCTTAATATTCTGGGTGCATTATGAATGAGAAAGTAATGCGAAGGGAGTTGCAAAGGAAATTAAAAGTTAACACAGAACCTGCACTTAACTTGCTTGTGTAATGCTTGGAGAGATCCAGCCACTGCTGATCTCGAGTAGGCATGCTGCAATATCTGGACACCACAATAGGGCGTAATAGAGATCAATATCATTTGGTTTATATCTAAAAGAAAAATTCCGTGTTTTTGCAGAGGCCTTTTCATTATTGATGATAAGAGGGTCCTTCGACAGATAACAATGAATGACCTTCCTGTCGGCAGATCAGTGGATGAAACACTTCGTCTAGTACAAGCATTCCAGTACACTGACAAACATGGAGAAGGTGCCTGTTTTCAATATTTTGGCAATGGGAATTATGCTGAGGTTTTATTTAGTTTGGGAGGTGTATTTTCAGCTATTGGGAAGCGAGGCATACCGCAACATTTGATAGCTTCATGGTTGTTATTGTGCAAAGTTTTCTGTTCCCCTCATTCAAGATTCAGAGGACCTGCTTCTGCCCTGCCTTGCACTTAGTGTAGTGTCCAAAGTGAATGCAAAGTGGTTGTAACATTATTAAATCAAAACAGTAGCATTTACACTCATTTTCCACTCATAAGCAACTGCACAAAGTATGAGGCAGTGAAGAATCAGGCTCAGTATTTTAATACATTTGGACAATCTGCAGCTGATTCAAGAGGCACTGCTAGTGTAATCTTAATGTTTGGTTGGGTTTTTTTTGTTTTGGTTGGGGTTGTGTTTTTGGGGGGGGGGGGGGGGGCTGGTGTCCAAAGACAAAATAGATACAGTACTTCGAGTCAGTGAAAAGCATCTTCCAAAATGGGGTTGGGTTCGGTGCCCAATGTAATGAAGACTGCAAATTCCTAGCTCTTCTCTTAAAGTAAATTATTCTTAGCTGGTGTAAACTGGCATAGCTCCATTGACTTCAGCTTTTTACCTTGACCTCAGGGAGCTGTGCCAAATTACACCAGCTGAGGATTTGGCCCACAGTAAGCTGTTCAACTTTAATAATTAACCCATGTATTCAGCTGGCTAATCTTCCTGCTCTCAATTTAAAGTGTTGGTGTTTAAAAGCAAACCTATGCAAAGTGACACAGCTGCAATTCGTTCTAGGGTTGTCTACACAGTGCGGTGATGCACACTATAGGGGTGTGCTTTCTGAAGCGCAGTAATGTGTGGCACATCAACTGGTCTGCGTAGATCCTGATGGTGCGCCTGCCAGGTTCCCTCGTGTGCTTTAACGTAGTGCAGTCTGAAACATGTTAGCATGTAATGTAACATTATCTGTATGAACAGCTCTATTTTGCAATTCAGAATTGAAAAAAACCAAATTCTGATACTTAAAAGCAATGAGCGTTTTGATGAAGGAGATAAAGTCCTTTTGGTTCAGCTTCAAATAAAGCTATATCTCACCTTACGCAATACTGGACTCTCCCTGTGAGGCATGTGGAATCCTGTTGGGTTTTGCTGGATTTCTGTGGCAGTACATATCTAGTTCATTGGACTCTGCGCAAAGGCTAGGATGAAGAATCCTCCAAGGTTTTTTTTATGTTCACCACACTTCAGCTGGCAGCTCTGTCTGCAGGGGATAAAATGCCTGTGCTACTGTTGTGTAATCCCTGCCGTGCAGGCAGATCCTGGAGCCTCATGGAAGCCAATGCAAGTCTGCCTGGGCACAAGGTCCGCCCACCCATATGAGGTTGCAGGATCAGCTCCCTGGTCTCCTAAAGTGTCTCACTTAGGTTGTACGTGAACAACTGAGCAATTGCAGGAATGGCAAATTTTTATTTTGATCACCCTAATCCTTTTACTTCCTAAGGAGGGTATCAAACAAAACAGTCGCTTGCTTGAGAGAGCTTTAATTTTTCTTCATTGCCACAGTAACGCTTGCCTCCTGGCATTAGTTCTAAAGAAAGTTATACCTGTCTCCATTTCCACCTGATGGAATTGCTGCTCTTATCTTGGCACCATATGTCCTCGTGGAATGGGGATTCATCTTCAGAATGGGAGGTACTATTCCTTTGCCAGTAAATTGACAAGTAGACGGTGAAATCAAAACATACCCTACCAAGCAAGGATTTCCAGTTTTTAGTGAACGGAACAATCCAACCTGCCCTGCTAGTAGTATCAATATGAATGTTTTAGGGATACTGTCTGATGAATAAGCACGTAACGTATTTGCAGATGTTTACATGTGGCACCTTCTTGTTATATTTCTTAAAATTCAGAGATTAGTTTTTCAAGAGAATGGCCAGAAAACCAAATAAATGAGAACAATAATTTCTTTTCTACTAAGTTAATTTAATTTTTGCTTTTTTTTCCAGTTTGCCCTGCTGGTTGGAAACCTGGTAGTGAAACAGTAAGTCCGTATTTCTATTCAGCATACATTCGTTATTTTGCATGATTAAATAAAATGAGGGACCCAGTCTTATCTCCACTGAAGGCAAAAGCAAAATTCTCATTAATTTGAATGGAAGCACAATATCAGGCCCTGTGCATTGTGATATTTTTATAAGTTCTTAATCTGTTGTCATTGGAATTTTGAGTGATTTATTACAGTATATCAGTATATATTACAGTATATCATGTTTGCAGTATTGCATTTTTCATGCAGGAAAAAAGCTAACCTTTTCACATCAGGAGTTTCCTTCTCCGTCAACTTTCCAATGTATGATCAAAACCTCAAGCACCAGCGAGTTAACTAGAGGGAGAATTTCCCTCCCATCCTGCAACGCAGGTCAAGAGAGAGCTGGAAGTTCTCTGAGGAAGGGGTTATCTTCTCTATGTCTTACCTGTACAGAGCCTAGCATAATGGAGACTTGATCCTTGATTGGGGTTCCTCGGCAGTTCCTCAATATAAATAATCTCACTTCTCAGGCTATGTATAATTGCCCACAATTGGGCAAAGCACACTACCACTATTAGAATTGTAAAATGGAATGCATTTTGCAGCACAGTATCTCTTCTTTTGTTTCTTCACACTAACAAGATTATGAGCCAAAGAGCAAGGGCCCAGTTCAATGCCCACTGGAGCAACTGAATTCAGTGTGCGTTAAATCAGAACAAAGAAAATATTTTCCTAAGGCTATGTCTACACACACATCTTATGTTGGCATAATGTGTCACTCATGTGGTGTGAATAAACCACCTCCCTGAGCAAAATAAGCGCTTGTGTGCACAGCACTTTGTCAGCAGGAGAGGTTATGCCGTTCACGGGGGTGGTTTTATTATTCCAATGGGAGACCTCTTTTCCATCGCCATAGAGCATCTTCACCAGACGTGCCGGTACATCAGCGCCGCTACAGCGGTGTACATGTAAGCATGCCCTAAGAAACTGGGCTACAGAAGGTTGCCAGCTACAATATTACATCATTGGCATTTATTGGAAGCTGCCCTTTTTTCTGCTGTTGCTTGTTTCAGCTGTTGGCACAATTTTTTTGTAAAAAAAATTAAAATAAAAATAAAAGATGCCTTGAAAGAAATTCTATAAGGTTTCAGTAGCAGCAAAAAATTGAAGTGGTCTCTGCACCTTTCCTTCAGTTGGTAATACATGACAGCAGCAAATACCACATTTTGGCAGGGCCATGAAATGTGTTCGTTCCTACAGACAATGGGCTTATTTATAAACAATACAATTTTCAGAATGTCAATAGGATGCTAGTGATTTTAACTGATATAGCATTATTAATAAACTGTATTCTAGTAGCTTCTGGAGTTTCCAGCCAAGTTCAAGGTCCCATTGTGCTAGTCACTGTACTGACACACATTAAAAGACAGTCCCTAAATTGTATCTACATACAAGATCTCAAACAGTGCATGCAGAGAGCTAAAGTGTCTGTATAATCTCTAGTAAAAGTTGCAACTGGCAACATTGAAGTGGCTAGCTTTGCTGCAGAGCAGCAGACCTCTGTATTACAGTGCAAAACAAGCAGACGCTGAGAATTATATTCATGGGCTAGTTGAGATTTGTCTTTGTGGGGAAAACTGGCTCTTTAGATTTTATGGTGAAAGCAGGTTATAGGATGGCATATGTGTGGCATTGGAAATCATGCATTCCACTACCCTGGCTAAACTGAATAATCTGTCCATTAGCAGCTGACAAGTGAGCAATTTCCCATTCTGAGAAGGGTCAAGCCTATGAATACACTTAATAAAAGGGAGACCAGTTGATAGCAGTAATAGATTACTACTTTATAGCATCTGCTGTTTCTGTACGCCTGTTGCTGACAACTGACTCATTGCTGAGAATATCAGGCCCCAGTAAATGTATAGCACTGACGTAAATACAAATAAGTTCTCTCTGCTTTCTGTGCAAAAGCTGTAGTGCACTTAAACAGCAGAATAGTTCTGCAAAGCACTCTTCAGAATATATTAACATCTGTAGCCATGCCTTCTAAATGTGTTTGATTTAATTAGATCAAACCCGAAGATGCCATGAGAGCGTGGTGGCCAAGACAAGAGCTGTAAGTAAACTCTGAGGCACTTGAGTACAGATGTTAATTTATGGAAATAATTCTAAGTTCATTTATGGGGAAAATCAGAGTGGAGTACATTCTTTCAACCAGGCAGACTCTGTTTCTTTCTTGAACTCCACTTCCTACTGCCCTCCACTGTTTAGTGTTCATTAAAGATAAACAGTAAACTTACATATGAACAGGTGAAAGGTAATTTCTCGATGTAGTTTGTGACCATTAATGCCAGAATATGAGGTAGATAATATTTGTTCCTTTTGTTTTTAGACCAACACTTTCACTTTCTTTCTCACACAGATAATCCCAGATCCAGCTGGAAAACTGAAGTATTTTGATAAACTAAACTGAAACTTGCTTCTACTGAGGTACACAAGTCACATGCAACTTCAAGTTGTCAATAAAATTCCATTAATTTTGTTATTTCCATGAGTTTGGCTGATTTATAGTGGCTACCAATTGTATTTGCTTTCTCAAAATACAGGTATTCACTGTGCAGAGATCACCAGTAGCAGAAAGAGCTGACACAATTGGTCTTCTAGGGCCTCCTAAAAGGAGGCTAAGAATTTGAGCTTGAGTTTATCCCATTCCATTTAGTCAAGAGTTCATATGTTTAGTGCATAATGCACTCCTACAATACTACGTAAGCAGGGAAATTGCACTTTTTAATCTTTAGTTACTTGCATCCTCTTTAAAATATAGATAGATATAGTACATCATTTCCTTAGCTATATGGACTTAGCTTTAGGAATCTCATTTTGGATAGATCACTTAATTTCCACAAAAGCTTAATCCATAAAATCCTTTATGCCTTTGCTTCTTTTTCAAAAGGATACCAGAATTTCCCTCCCAGTGGTTTTCTATAAAGCCCTAACTTTCTATTTTTGATATTTTAGAAGCTGTAGCTGAGAAATTTCCACCCGCCAATTGTTCACTATGAGTCAGAGACCATATTCCACAATTTCTACAATGAGCTGTAATGAAGTCTGAAGCCAGGAATACGGTTTAAAGGAGTTAAACTAAAATTCCTCTTTGTCTGAAGTTGGAAAACATTTTAGTTTTTCTTCAGTGTAACATTAAGAACCAGATTCTCAGCAAGTGTTGGTCAGCATAGTTCAACTGAAATAAATGGAGCTACACCACTTTTAGAAAAAGATCTGGTTTTATCTGCTTAACTTTTTCTAACACTTAAAACTTTTGGGGTACATGCTAATATAAAAGGAAGATTGTAGTATATTTAAAATTCCCATAGTCTGTGGATGATCCTCCTTTCACACTATGACCTGAATTTTTTTCCTGTTCCTCTCAAACAGTTTTCATTGCTCTTAATTTAGAGCAGGAGAATTGTGGAGTCTTTTCCAAGACCAGCATTTCTGTGCCCAGTGGATTGGATAATATTAGCCATCATAAACCTTTGGGGTTCATGTGCACATATTTCTTCCTACAAGAGACAAGCACATCACCTCTAAAACATGCTCGATCACCACCAGAACCTGAAATTCCTCCTGAATCCACACTCTCTGCATGGGTGCTCTTCCCGCACTTTGATCTCTTTAACACAAGGTCATTCATGAACCAAAAAAAAATATACAACATTGTGTCCAGTCAGTAAAGCAGCATCTGATATTATGAATAGTGTCCACCTCTCTTCCTAAAAATCGTAGTGTGATCCTTGAAAGAGTAAAAAGTGACTTTCTACATTGCTACGGAAGCTTATTATTCTTATAGTGTCGTGTTAGAATTTGATTTTTTCATATCTACAGAATGATGATGAGGCAGCATCCTGGGCCCTGGACATCTGGATGGAATTTAATTTCACCAAACTGTACAATACACTGCTCTCACCAGTGTAAATTTCTTAGATTGGGTGAACTTTTCTGTGCAGTGAACAGGTATTCATGTAGCACCTAGCACAATAGGGACTCCATCCTGTGCAAAGCCTCTGGGTGCTGTTGCAACATAAATAAATACATACTGGCAGATAAAACAAACCCGCAGCAAACAAAACTTCTCCAATCCTCAACTCAGTTTCTCCCCAGATGTCTGGGAGAGAAGAGCAGCCTTGTGCCGTGGCTAAAGGCTAACAGCGCCGAGATACAGTGTACAAGATGGGAGGGAATTCAAAAGCTGAGAATGTCTTGCAGCAGCCTCCTCATTTATAACAAGGGAGCTCCAACACATTGCTGACATCAAATATGGCTGAATTGCAGAGAGGGAGAAAAGCACACACACACTATCTCAGATTTGTTAGCCTTTGCCTGTGGCACAAGACTCATCACCAAGATATCTGGGGAGAAATTGGGCTGAGGACTGGTAAGGTTTTGTTCGCAGAGGGTTTGTTTTATCTGCCAGTATCTATTATGTATTGGTTAGCCATTGCATGTGCTGGAGCACCATGTGATGTATTCCCAGTCCGAAGCCTCTCTTTATAAAGAGACCATAACATTTTGTATTAGTTTCAAGCTTCCATGTGATCTGTATGGGCAATCCCCTGTAAGGCACATTACAACAAAACAAACTAAACAACAAAGGCATGCCTAACACTGATAAGGGTTACATCAGAGGGAAAAGGTCACACTTTTCATCAGCCCAAAATGAAATAATTTGCAGTTGACCATGGCAGCTCCTGGCATCCACCAGTAGCCCAGAATTCAAAATGGATCTAATTTGTGATCATGTATTACAAAATGGTGGCTGCCCTCCTTCACTCAGAAGATATATTTATACCAGTATAAGTTTTACAAAAACTAGACAAGCCATTTACAACACAAACTTTGCTTCTCTGCAAAGGAAAAAGGACACTAAACTGCTACATGCCACAAGGAGCCACAACAGTAGTTCCCTTAACCCACCCAACAATATTGTTAATCTTTCCAGCTATACTCTTAGCCCGGCAGAAGAGTCTGTCCTATCTCGGGGCCTCTCCTTCTGCCCCTCCACCCCCACGAACATGATACAGTTCTGTGGTGACCTAGAATCCTACTTTCGACGTCTCCAACTCAAAGAATATTTCCAACACACCTCTGAACAACATACTAACCCACAGAATCCTTCCTACCACCTCTACAAAAAGGATTCCTCCTGAAGGTCGAAACAACAGACTGGACTTCTACATAGAGTGCTTCCGTCAACGTGCACAGGCTGAAATTGTGGAAAAGCAGCATCACTTGCCCCATAACCTCAGCCGTGCTGAACACAATGCGATCCACAGCCTCAGGAACACCTCTGACATCATAATCAAAAAGGCTGACAAAGGAGGTGCTGTCGTCATCATGAATA
This sequence comes from Natator depressus, assembly GCF_965152275.1. NCBI lineage: Eukaryota > Metazoa > Chordata > Testudines > Cheloniidae > Natator > Natator depressus. The sequence goes on from NC_134234.1 coordinate 141,032,961, forward strand.
AGTTGGAATATGAACAAGAGGCTGCTAGGCAGCTCTCTAACTCCACATTCTACAGGCCATTATCCTCTGATCCCACTGAGGATTACCAAAAGAAACTGCTCAAGAAACTCCCTGAAAAAGTACAGGAACAGATCTGTGCAGACATACCCCTGGAACCCTGACCAGGGGTATTCTATCTGCTTCCCAAGATCCATAAACCTGGGAATCCTGGACGCCCCATCATCTCAGGCATTGGCACCCTGACAGCAGGATTGTCTGGCTATGTAGACTCCCTCCTCAGGTCCTACGCTACCAGCACTCCCACCTATCTTCGAGACACCACTGACTTCCTGAGGAAACTACAATCCATCGGTGATCTTCCTGAAAACACCATCCTGGCCACTATGGATGTAGAAGCCCTCTACACCAACATTCCACACAAAGATGGACTACAAGCCGTCAGGAACAGTATCCCTGATAAGGTCACAGCAAACCTGGTGGCTGAACTTTGTGACTTTGTCCTCACCCATAACTACTTCACATTTGGGGACAATGTATACCTTCAAATCGGCGGTACTGCTATGGGTACCTGCATGGCCCCACAGTATGCCAACATTTTTATGGGTGACTTAGAACAACGCTTCCTCAGCTCTCGTCCCCTGATGCCCGTACTCTACTTGCGCTACACTGATGACCTCTTTATCATCTGGACCCATGGAAAAGAAGCCCTTGAGGAATTCCACCATGATTTCAACAATTTCCATCCCACCATCAACCTCAGCCTAGACCAATCCACACAAGCGGTCCATTTCCTGGACACTACTGTACTAATAAGTGATGGTCACATAAACACCACCCTATACTGGAAACCTACTGACCGCTATGCCTACCTACATGCCTCCAGCTTTCATCCAGGACACATCACATGATCCATTGTCTACAGCCAAGCTCTACGATACAACTGCATTTGCTCCAATCCCTCAGACAGAGACAAACACAAGATCTCTATCAAGCATTCTTAAAACTACAATACCTACCTGCTGAAGTGAAAAAACAGATTGACAGAGCCAGAAGAGTACCCAGAAGTCACCTACTACAGGACAGGCCCAACAAAGAAAATAACAGAATGCCACTAGCCATCACCTTCAGCCTCCAACTAAAACCCCTCCAGCACATCATCAAAGATTTACAACCTATCCTGAAAAATGATCCCTCACTCTCACAGATCTTGGGAGACAGACCAGTCCTTGCTTACAGACAGCCCCCCAACCTGAAGCAAATACTCTCCAGCAACCACACAACAAAAACACTAACCCAGGAACCTATCCTTGCAACAAAGCCCGATGCCAACTCTGTCCACATATTTATTCAAGTGACACCATCATAGGACCTAATCACATTAGCCACGCCATCAGGGGCTCGTTCACCTGCACGTCTATCAATGTGATATATGCCATCATGTGCCAGCAATGCCCCTCTGCCATGTACATTGGCCAGATGGGACAGTCTCTATGCAAAAGAATAAATGGACACAAATCTGACATCAGGAATCATAACATTCAAAAACCGGTAGGAGAACACTTCAACCTCTCTGGCCACTCAGTAAAAGATTTAAGGGTGGCAATTTTGCAACAGAAAAGCTTCAAAAACAGACTCCAATGAGAAACTGCTGAGCTTGAATTAATATGCAAAGTAGATACCATTAACTTGGGTTTGAATAGAGACTGGGAGTGGCTCGGTCATTACACATATTGAATCTATTTCCCTAAAGTTAAATATCCTCACACCTTGTCAACTGTCTAAATGGGCCATCTTGATTATCACTACAAAAGTTTTTTTCTCCTGCTGATAATAGCTCATCTTAACTAATTAGCCTCTCACCGTTTGTATGGCAACTTCCAACTTATCTGTATGTATATTTATATTTCTTCTTACTATACGTTCCATTCTATTCATCTGATGAAGTGGGCTGTAGCCCATGAAAGCTTATGCTCTAATAAATTTGTTAGCCTCTAAGGTGCCACAAGTACTCCTTTTTGCTGAAACCAGCCTTCATAGTTACTTTGAGGTAACAGCTGATTGGAGTACATCTCTAAGTCAAAAGCACCATGAACTTGACACACAGCGCTTCCACTGCTGTGCATTCCACCAATGTGTACAAGTAGTTCAAATTGTTTCTCCCCATAAGCATTACCTTGCCATTAGCGAATTTCATCTGTAATTGTGTTGCCCATTTCCCTGGTGCTGGGTAAATCTTAAGTTATTTGCTTGATTCTGAGCAAACCAAAGCAAACGTGTTATCCACAAATTTTGCAACTTCACAGAATCATTAAATAGCTCCTCCTAGTGCAGAGCCTTAGGACACCTCATTAGTAAACTCGTGTCATGAAAACTGAATATTTATTCCTAGTTTTGTTCTCTCAATTTTTAATCCATGACAAAATGCCACCTGTGATGGGTTGCCCCACTTTAAGGTGCCCCCTTACATATACTGGGATGACACTGAACACGGCTGGGCCCCTTTTACCCTGTCGTGCTGAGCCAGGCTCTTAAGCCTCCTCTAGCACACAGGACCACAACCAGCTGCAGAAAGACACAGACACTGAGATCAGCTCTGGGAAGACTCAACTTAAAGGACTTGCACCAGCACTCAGGTGCCCACCTCCCTTGGAGTGCAGACCCAAAGTTATATTGTTTTGCGCTGTATAGAAAAATCTGCACAGTGCAAGCTCATAAAAATTCACCCTCTCCCTCAATGTGAAGAGAGGTATTGACAACTTCTTCCCCACTCCCCCCAGTTAGAAATTTCACAAATTAGGTTTAATAATAAACTAAACAAATTTATTAACTATAAAAGGCAGATTATAAGGGATAGCAAACAGAACAAAGCAGATTACTGAGGCAAATAAAACATGCATACTAAGCTTAAGATCTTAAAGAGACTGGTTTCAAGAAGTAATTTGTCACCCTAAATGTTATTTTAGGCAAGTTGCAGAGTTTCTGTAGCTTAAAGTTCCAGTCATTTCTTCTTACAGACTGGAACTCTGTCTCAGTCTGGACTCACCCTTTCCCTTCCCCTCAGGTTAGTTCCTTTGTCCCTTCAGGTACTTTCAGCAGTCTTTCTTCTTGGGTAGACAATGGAGGAGAGTCAAGATTAACGCCCTCTCCAGCCATAAGAAGGCTTTACCTAAAGCAAGAAACCTTTGTTTGATCCCCATCCTCTACAGAGGAAAAGTACCAGCAGTGTCCAAGGTGGCATTATGTAGCTGGTGATCTTATCACCTGACCTGGTAGTGTCACAGCTGCGTCCCAAGATGCCTCTCAGGAAGGAGAGAGATTAGTATCTTCACAGTCTTATTGTTTCTTCCTAATGGCCCATCAAGGCTGTGATGGCCAGGTGTCTGGTGGGTGTCTCGCAAATACACACCCAATTGCAATTGTTACATAGTCAATATTCCTAACTTTAGATACAGAAATGATACATGCATACAAATTGGATAATCACATTCAGTAAATCACAACCTTTCCAATGATACCTTACATGGGCCATCTTGCATAAAATGCTTCTTAGTTATGCCATATGCATATCATAAACATATTTCTATGAAGAACATGGGGTGTAACGTCACACCACCTACCTCTCCCCTGTGATTAGTTACCTTAATATCCATCACAAGAGCCTTTAGCAAGTCAACAACCTTAAAGCAAAGCCAAAAAAAAAATTTTTAAAGGTTATATGTAGTGGTCCCGTGCTATCCAGTGGGGAGGGAGGCCACACTCCCTCACTGTGTCAGGCAACAGTAGATGGGCTCATACCCCACTGGTTAGGGCCAAGTAATCATCAGTCTATGGCTCTCAGCCTCCTGGCAGGGCACACAACAGTTAACAGTCTGGGCTCTGACCCCCTGGGGAGCACAGAGCAATAAGTAATTGTTAGTCCTAGTCATAGAATCATAGAATATCAGGGTTGGAAGTCTGGGATCCTGTAGGGGTTGCAGCTCCCAGAAAGAGATATCTGCTCCCTCTAGTGATCCAGCACCAACTGAGCTCCAGAGCTCTCCTCTTATATTTCCTGTCCCGTCCTGGTACTTCCAGCTGGAGGATGGGGCACATTTGGCTCTCCCCATCAGAGGGAGGGGAGTGGTCCCTCACTATCCAGTCCAGAGGGAGGCCATTCAGCCTCACTACACTGTACTATACAATAGCTCTTATTAACCGTAGCTGTACCAAAGGAAATGCAATATAGACAAAAATGAAGGACTGTAATGCTGCAATAAAGAGAAGAATGATAGCGGGAAGTACATAGTAGCTTTTAAAAAACAAAAAGTTCTTGTCAATATGAATTCATTTTATTGAACAATACACTAATGATTACAGTAAGTTGTTCCCCCAAGGACTATTAGCAGTATATTTGCTATTACTATCATTAGGCCTGTCTGGAATTGGTAGTCATTTTAAAGTAGGGGTGAGGGCTATATTTTGGTCATTTAGTTGGGATAAATATTTTATTATACAAAATAATGTAACATTTTTAACTAATGTGAAATTCAGTTTTTGCAACATCGAATGTATCTTTTACAACATTATACACAGGATTTAACTCCATATAAGTTGATCTCATATGTGCTTGTATATAAACACATACATTAACATGACATGCAAATTGTAACAAATTTCTTCTACACAGGTAAGCTTCAGCTGGCCTAGAGTCAGAGATGGAAATACATCTCACAGATGAACTCTGAATACATGCTACCCCACTAATATGTTGAACAGGAACAAGTCTAGAGACACCCACACTTCCTGACAAAACTGAAATAACAAGATACACAAATAACGTATTTCCATTAGTTTATTTGTTAATTACAGTATACACAGGGTTATTCATACATGTCTATCATTACTCTGATTGGGGTACATCTCTAAGTCAAAGTCACCAGGAATTTTATGCACACACAGTGCTTCCACACTTATGCCTTCCATTCTATTCTGCATTTGCTAGGTTGGCTTTCTGGACTTTGGCCACAGCTACTGAGGGCAGTTTTCCATTTTTTGTTTTAAAAAATTACGCTAGAGGTGAAGTTGGAAAATACGGTGCTTTATGTATATAGAGTTGCTGCTAAAAGAAAAGGATGGGGACAGGATTGGGTAGCCACTTTAACTCAGCACAGTTATGCAAGGAACAGGATTACTGTACCAAAGTTAAAGTGTAAGAAGTAGGGGGCTACTGATAGGTCAGATACAGGTAGCTTTGAATTCTCAGCTTCACTACATATTTTTTGACATCCACCCATGCTCCCTCTTATGAGGGAGGGAAACACTGGGAGAGAATTTCAGATGAACTTCTGAATAGATCAAACATATTAATTTAGAAAGGGTCCATATATATCAGGGGTTCTCAAACTAGGGGTCGTGACCCCTGAGAGGGTCGCAAGGTTATTACATGGGGGGTCGTGAACTGTTAGCCTCCACCCCCCAAAACCCTGCTTTACCTCCACCATTTATACTAGTGTAAATATTAAAAAATGTATTTTTAATTTATGAGGGGGGGTCACACTCGGAGGTTTGCGGTTTGAAAGGGGTCACCAATGCAAAAGTTTGAGAACCACTGATGCATATCTTATTGCCCTCCTGTCTGGAGTGCAACATGGAAGACAATAGGAAATATGTACAGCATCACAACTGATAAAAAGTATTAAATATCACCATATTGTCATAACTTAAAGTTTCAACAGAAAGTTTGGCTGAAAAGTTAGAAGTTCTATATAGGCAACAGGTAGCTAACTCTACCCGTAACTCATTCTAGATAGTGTCAGATGGCATCAGTCCCCTCAACATTTCTGGAGAAGTTGTCTAACCCTATCTTTGAACAAAAAGAACAGCTTGGAGAGGAATGACCAAGAGGTAACTGTGCCAGACTGTACCACTTTTACCAAATTATGATAAATTTTATTCAAAGTATGCCTTGTGAGGTATCATTTGAAAACTCATAATTTGTTGATCATTATTGTCCTGGTAAAATATGTGTGACAACATTGTATGTAGAGGTATGAGATTCTACTGTAGAATTCTGGATTCTACTAAGGCATATTCCAATTCTGGGGTAGCAGCCCAAACCAGTTCCTCAGCCAGCGTCCACAAAATCAGATGAACAATCACCTGGTTAAGTGGCCATTCTTTGTCAGAAAGAGGTGTGTGAGCAATAAATTTACATCTTGGCAAACAGACTTGCTGCCACCTAAGCCCCAGCTGGAGATGATTCTCAAAGAAGAGAAATGCTGTAAGGAAGAACAGAGGACACAAATCCCCCTTCTCTCAGCCTCTCTCTCTCTGCTCACGGCATCAATGACACATGAAGGAACGCTGAACTGGGGGAGGGGTCCTGATTGAAGGAGTTCAGCCAGTAAAAGCATGTGGTGAGAAAAACCTTTGCTTTGAATTCATTTAGCTCAGGGGTGGCCAACCTGTGGCTCCGGAGCCGCATGCGGCTCTTCAGACATTAATATGCGGCTCCTTCTATAGGCACCGACTCCGGGGCTGGAGCTATGGGCGCCAACTTTCCTATGTGCCAGGGGTGTGCTCACTGCTCAACCCCTGGCTCTGCCAAAGGCCCTGCCCCCACTCCACCCCTTCCCGCCCCCTCCCCTGAGCCTGCTGTGCCCTCGCTCCTCCCCCTCCCCTCCCAAAGCCTCCTGCATGCCACAAAACAGCTGATCAAGAGATGTGGGAAGGGAGGGGGAAGTGCTGATCAGCGGGGCTGCCGATGGGTGGGAGGCACTGGGAGCGGGGTGGGGGAAGCTGATGGTGAGCTGCTGATGTATTACTGTGGCTCTTTGGTAAAATGTACATTGGTAAATTCTGGCTCCTTATCAGGCTCAGGATGGCCACCCCTGATTTAGCTTGTAAAAAGTTAGGTATTCATTTGTGTTTTGCCTTTTATTTCTTTCAGAGTAGCAGCCGTGTTAGTCTGTATCCACAAAAAGAAAAGGAGTACTTGTGGCACCTTAGAGACTAACCAATTCTGACTTTTATGCCTCGTTACTTGTAATCACAATCTATCTTTCTGTAGTTTACAAACTTGTTTTATATAAACCAGTGTGTTTGGGTTGAAATGTTTGGGAACTTCATTTGAGATGACAGGGTTTGTGCATATCATTTTCTATTAGTAAAATGACAGACTTTCTATGAGCTTATACTGCACAGAAGGAAAGAGCTGGGCAGTGTAAGATGCATATTTCTGGAGACAAGTCTAGAACAGAGAATTTGCTGGGGTCACTCTGCAGTATAATTCAGGAGTGACTGGCTAGAGCACTCATCTCATTCAGCTGCGAGTGACTTTGCATGCTAGAGGCTGTGTGTGTGAATAGACCAGGAGTGGTTGTTTCCACAGCAAAGCAGTGTGAAAAGCACCCCAGGTTGGAGAACTGAGGGGACACAGCTGTTCAGCAGTCCAGACTGTGCCCTAGGAAATGTCACAGTAACACACTATGCAGTTGAATTTTGTTTCCTTTTAATATTAATGGAAATGAGCTATATTAAATTCCTTTTAAAAACAATGGCCTGACTTTACTACAAGTGGAAGAGTTCACTCCAGGATTCTGAATTTCTCAAATGTTTTTATCCTCAAATAAGATCCTACTGTAGTGCTTAGTTCTATCAATGTATTCCCTTATTGATTGCTGAGTCAGAGACCAAGATGACTTGTTTCTTCTAAGGGCTTCTCCAGATGGTGATGTAAATTACACTCCAGCTTGCTGCACACTAAAATCGCTCTGTGGATAAGACTCTAGACTTGCTGATTTTTAAGGCTAGCGGGTACCATTAGATCATCTAGTCTGACTTCCTGGATAACACAGGCCAAAGGATTTCACCCAGTTAGCCCTGTATTGAGCACAATAACTTGTTTGGCTAAAACATCTTTCAGAAAGGCATCCACTCTGGATTTGAAGACATCAAGAGATGAAGAATCCCCCACCTCCCTTGGTAGTTGGTTCCAATGGTTAATCACCCTCACTCTTAAAAATCGGTGCCTTTTTTCTAATTTGAATTTTTGTGTAAAACTTTCAGCCATTGGTTCTTGTTGTGCATTTCTCCGCTAGATTAAAGAGCTCTTTCGTACCCAGGATTTTCTCCCTCATACACTGTAATCAAGTCATCTCAATCTTTTTGATAAGCTAAACAAATTGAGCTCTTTAAGTCTCTCTCTGTAAGGCATGCTTTTCAGTTTCCAAAATCATTTTTGTGGCTCTTTGCCCCCTTTCCAATTTTTCAAAACTGGTCATAGTATTCCAGAATTGGTCTCACTACTGCCATATATAGAGGTAAAATCACCTCCCCACTCTACTCGCTACTTCCCTGTTTACACACCCATGGATCCTATTAGCCCTTTTTGCCACATCACATTGGGATTTCATGTTGAACTGCTTGTCCACTATGAGCCCTAAATACTTTTCAGTCACTACTTTCCAGGATACAGGCCCCCATTCTGCAGGTATGGCCTGCATTCCTTGTTCCCAAATGTATGACCTGGCATTTGGCTGTGTTAAAATGCATTTGTTTGAATAGGTCCAGCTTACAAAGTGATCCAGATTGCTTTGTACGACTGCCCTAACCTCATTAATTACCTCTCCGCCAACCTTTGTGGCATCCACACATTTTATCAGCAGTGCTTTTATATTTACTTCTGCATCATTGATGAAAAGCATCAGGCCTAGTACTGAGCCCTGCAGAATCCCACCAGAAAACCCCACACCTGATGATGATTCACCACTGATAACTTCTTTTTGAGACCCATCTGTTAGCCAGTTCTTAATCCATTTAATATGTGCTTTACTGGTATTGCATAGCGGTAATTTTAAAATCAATATTGCATAGTACTAATCAAAAGTCTAATATTACATCTATTATCTATATTACTCTTTGGTGGCTCCCTTTCAGTAACTGCCTTTTACTGACTGGATGGGCTGTCTGTGTTTTGCCTCTGTTCCTTCTGATCTTCCTCACTCGGTCTTGTCAAGGGTGTAACATATACCCTTTTGCTGCCATGCAAGAGGTTTTTCTAAGGTACTTAAGTGGAGATTGTTCCATCTTCCTCCACAGCTATCCCATCGTTGTTCTCAGCCAGATCTACATCTTCCCTTTGTAATCCATTTTACAGAGGTCCTATTATTTCTCTGAGACTTCAGCTGGTGTCAGAGTCCCTCTACAATGGAACGCTGCTTTCCATTTCATACATACAAAATAATCCTTTGGTGTAGTGCTTCATTATTGCCCACCTTAGTACCAACAAAAAACAGTCTATGGTCCAGCTGAGGATTCTTTCTTCTAGCAATACTCTCTCATCTGGTTGGAATCTTTCTGGGTCTGAGAACACTGCTATCTTTCCACCTCAGGACCTGGCCTGTAAGCTGCTCAACGGGGTCACTGGGCCCTGACTTTTGCATGGATCAGCTCAATCCACTTGCTGTTCTAGCAGCCTCCACACAAAGCTGGAACCTAATGCTCTGTTCTAAAAAGCCTGTCTTCCCCTCCACATGTACACAACACCCTGCCAATAGCCTGTACTGTATTTAGCCTAAAAGCTTTCGGGAATAATTCTCTCAGGAATTTGCCCTAGTCATCTTGTGTTTACTGAACCACTTATGTAAAAGAATACAAAAAGGAGTATACGGTACTGGTGGGATCTCCCACACACAGGTATCTGTAAACTTCACATTTGGCCATTTCATTCATTGTAAAAATGAGTGTGTCCTCAAAAGAAACAGGAAACACAAATCATCAATTCTTCAAAACAAGGGCTGCAGCAACGTTGTGAGAGCCCATCAGCAGACAAATACACACCTGACTGCAAGGATTATGACGCAGATGTGCACATCACACTGTCCTTCCGCTGCCCCGATGCACCTATTCCCGAGAACCAATAGGAGGCTGATTTTAACTTAGACAGGACCCTGGGTCAGATTTGCACACAAATAATCAAACAGGATTCAACATTTGCAGCCCTCATTTTAGAGAGATGATAGCTTTCCTGTATCAGGGACCATAACGAGAAGCAGAAGTGTGTGTAGGACAGAAGAGATGGGAATGGTGACAAAATTGAGACTTCTCAATGGTAGTATCCCTTTAAAGTTTTCTGGACTATGTTTTTCAATCCCTCTATGCTAACATGAACAGCCTGTCACAGCAGAATTTTAAGGTGGTATACATCTTAACTATGGAAGCTCTAAAAGGAGAGGAGAGGAGAAAGCTGTACAACATCATTGTCAGCCTACAGCTAGTTGTATAAATAGCGCTACTAAATGATTGTCTTTTTGTACAAAAACAGACCACTTTCTAATATGCCTACACCGATGACCACATCACGTAAAAGAGCAGGAATACCATCACTGATACATTGTGCATAGGAAGCGAGCAATCTTTGGCAGAGGTTTCTCCAAAGCTAACAATTTGCTATGGTGCTGCAGTAGTTTTCTCCACTTCTCTGGTTTCTTTCATGGCGGCACTAAAGTGCCGCTTCCCATCTAAATACAACATGGACTCTGAAATGACAGGAATAAAGAAAAGAGATAAGAGTGTTTTTAAAAAAACTGTCACTTTAAAAACTCAGCCTCTAGAGTGTACTGGGCACTACACAGAAGACCAAGTTTGAGAAGCAATATGAAATACATTTGTACAGAATAAATACAGGTTAGTATGAAGGGGCATTTTGTGTTACTCTACCAGTAGTAGTAGTCTATTAAAAATTAAAAATAGGTCTTTCCCTTCCAAGAACAAAATTTTAATGAGATGCATTAAAACTGCCACTTACCACCATATGTTTTTGGAACAATCTGTGGTACCTCTCTTTCTGACATAAAAGTGAAATGGAAGACATTGGTAGTCTTGTGCTCTCTGGTATCTGAATCATAAACCTCACTGTGTACTCTAATCTGGATATAGTTTTTTTCTGTAAAACAAACCTAGACAGAACAGTGGACACAGTTACTATTTTATCCTTTACACTAAAGAAAGGGGACAAGATGGAAGAAGAATTAATTCCACGGCTTGACACTGAAAGTCAGTTTCTCTTTCCTAACTCACTGTTCATTGCCAATGATTGAGAATGAAGACATCAAGCTGAATAAGCTTTATGGCTGTTTGAAAACAGACCAACTCCTACCTGTGCAGAAAGCAGTAATAGGGATCCAATCTCAACTGGTCTTTGAAACATGATATCGTCTACAGCTACTACATAAGGTCTGGAACCTCTGGCAGAGGGGGAAAAAAAGGCACTTTGTATTCAAGAGCAGCTACTTGTCTCTGCACAAGTTGAAACAATTTCAATGATTTTTAATGAAAAATTTATCTGAAACTGAGCCACAAATAAATATACAAACCAATAAGAATTGCTAAAGAATATTGCCAGGGTGCCAAGAAGAAAACAAATATCCTGAGGGAATGCTAGCATAAAGGTGATGATACATGTACTCCTGCCGCAGTACTGGCTCCCATCCTCTTCTACTATACCTCATACTCTAGCAACATTACGTACGAGAGTCAAAACACAATTTTCTGCCTCTTTTGGTTTGTCTAGTCCTCCTCACTCAGGCCTCACTCCTTCAAAAGCTTACACACGTGCTTAACTTTCAGAATATGTGTAGTCCCAGAGACTTCAATGGGGCTACTCATGTGCTTAAAGTTGGGAAGTGTTTGCAAGATCAGGGACCTAGTCAAGTTTTTAAAGAGTAAGTGGCTGTAAGGTAAAGTTCATAAGCCATTCATCAAATCACAGATGTAACAAGATGTAGTACCTACAAGAACGCATATTAGACATTTTTAGCCAGTGTGTGTATCTCCAAGAGTTAGTGATAGTAGCACAGAAAGGCACTTTAAAAATAAAACAAAATTCCATCAGTTACATATTTTCCCAGAAACAGATTGTAAAATCTGAGCTCCAGGACTCTGGTATGCAAATTTAGAGTTATTATGACAATGAAAGGTGTGTTCTGACCCTGATTAAGCTAAAGTTACAGCGGTTACTGATGTGCCCTGCTGTTAGAATAGCCATTCAAACATCAAACCCTTTTCTATCCCAACTATACATATTTTCCATTTACTGCTGAACTCTTACTTTATAGGTCAGTTTCCCCCTACCCTATTAACAAAACACACAAAATGTTCTGGATTACACAAATACTGAAAACCTGAAACTCACCCATAGCTGCAGGCCGTAGCCCATCCCAGCTCAAATGCTTTTCTCATGAGAAACCCCCCAAAGATTCTATTGAAAATGTTCCGTTCCTGCATTTAGAAACACAAAGCAAACTGGCAACAATATGCATGTACTCACACAACACAGTGGTAAAGCCTGTCAGATTCATCTTTCTTCTTGGTTATGGAATTATACATAGCTCCTATAATGAGTATTTGGCAGCTCTACAGCACAATTAAAACATATATAGAAGTCTAAATGACTCAGCATGCTTACTTCTTAAGAGCTCACCCCATCCAAAACAAAATCAAAAAACAAAAACAAAAAAAATTGTGGTCAGCCCATCTTAAACACTCTCTGCAGAATCTGTCAGGTGTTTTCACTTCTGTATTTGTACTCCTGGAATTGTACATTTGTTAAGACCTACAGGTAAACCTTTGTAACTTTAGGGCAGTGGCTCCGAAACGTATTCCGCTGCTTGTGCAGAGAAAGCCCCTGGCGGGCTGGGCCGGTTTGTTTACCTGCCATGTCTGCAGGTTCGGCCGATCGCGGCTCCCACTGGCTGCGGTTTGCTGCTCCAGGCCAATGGGAGCTGCTGGAAGCGGCGCGGGCCGAGGGACGTACTGGCCACCGCTTCCCGCAGCCCCCATTGGCCAGGCACAGCGAACCGCGGCCAGTGGGAGCCGCGATCTGCCGAACCTGCGGACGCGGCAGGTAAACAAACTGGCCCGGCCCGCCGGGGCTTTCCCTGCACAAGCAGCAGAACAAGTTTGGGAAACACTACTTTAGGGTTTGCATTGCACAAATCTGTAAGCCTAGTTGGTATATTCAAATGCTAATTTAAAAAGAATCTTCTTCATGGCAGACAAAAGCTGTTAAAACAATATGAACTGTTCAGTCAAAATCTTGTGCTCTCAAATTAGACTAACTAGGGTTCCCACCTTTCTAATGGGTGATAATCAGACCCCTGAGACCCTGCCCCATGCTCCGCCTCTTCCCCCAGATGAAAAACCCCCAGATATCAGGGCTTGTTAAATAGCATGCAGATATACAAACCGAAACCCAGACTGTCCAGGTGAAAACTGGATGGATGGCAACCCTAAGACTAACACTGATGGATACTGTCTCTTGATTAACACCCATTACTCGCAGATGTCTGGGGAGGAATTTCTTTACATAAGATATCTCTTCTGATAAATCAAAAGAAATGCTAAAAGTCTTACATTTAGAACTATATTTAAACATCAGAGAAAAAATACAAAAAAGCCCTAGTTAAATGTCTTAGACCCTCCAACCTTAAAGATGATTCATAACTCATTCACTATGATTTTTGTAACACATTAGTATTCCTTCAAATACCTGAGGATGGCAGATCTCCAAGCCCTTAAGTTTTGCATCTTCCATCCATACTGAATTGGGTGGTAGCACACGACTCCGAAAACTTACAGTCCTGTAGAAACAAGGGGTTTTAGGCAATACACTCAATATCCAGCTTTAATGGTGCTCAACAAGCTACAACAGCAAAAATAGAAAAACCCTTTGTGTGTGCACACACACCAAGCAAGCCAGGATTCAAATGGAAAAAATGAAAGTGCTAGTAACATAGTTTCTGACAGACTTCAAAAACCACTACTTGATTAATGCAAGTGTCTAGTCTAAGGCCCCGATCCTTCAAACATGTATGCTCATATTTAACTTTAAGTGGATCATTTCAGTGGGACTGTTCACATGAGTAAAGTTAGGCTCTGATGCTCAAAATGTTTATGCATATGCCTAAGGGGGAACCATTGCTCTTAAGACCGTAAAAACCTCTCAAGTCCCCTGACCTGAAGTGTTTAACTAGCAAAAAACCCCAGCCAACCAAAAAAATCCATTCTACACTCCCTAAGCAAGTCCTTCACCTTTTTATTAGGGCAGTGGTTTTCAACCTGTGGTCTGCGGATCCCTGGGGATCTGCAGACTCTACGATTTCCAAAGGGGTCCCCACCTCCATTCAAAATTTTTAGGGGTTTGCAAATGAAAAAAGGTTGAAAACCACTGTATTAGGGTATAGAAGATGCAAGATTCAAGATGAATTAATCACAGACACATAGTTTAAGATCTGCAAATTTGTCTAGGGGATTTACACATACATCTGCTAATTTTAAATGGAAGATGTGTGTAAATCAACTAAGTAGCCTTGAAAATTTCAGCCATGTAACAACTAATTTTAAAGAGACATACATTGTGAATTATTGGAATAAATAAGAGCTCTACTAATGTTATTTCTATAGACATTACAGAATTTTTTTCTGTACTGTTATTCCTGCTTTGTATTAATAAAGTTAGTTCAAGACTGGCTCTGTGAGAGCACGTGTCTAACTCTACAGGTGTTCCTTCAGAAAGCTTAAAGATATCATGCAGATAGAGGGATTTTTAAAAAAAATTAAAAATACAAATGGTAATAAAATGTTTCCCTTACCCTTTTTTGTCCTTCCCTTTCCTCCTTTCTCTCACTTCACTTTCTGTATCTTACTTTGACTTTCCTGCTGCCTTTCCAGATTCTCGTTTCACTTCAGATTAAAAATATTACTAATTGTACAAGAATTATATTTTCAGCTTTCTTTTCCCTCTATTATCATCACTTCACTTCTTAATCTTTTCTAATTCTGCCACTTTTCAGATTATTTGCCCCCATCACATTTTTTTAAATCTTTCACTCTGGTTTTCTTGTCTATAACTCATAACCTCTCTGTATCTCTATTTCCCAGACCCCCCATAATCTGTAAAATTAGTATGCTAAGCAGTAAGTCTCACAGGGTGCCAGAATTTATGTTTACAACACACTGTGAGAATCTTGGATCAGCAGGAGCAAAATATTATTATGGCCAAGGAACACCTCTTCCCTTTAGAAGTCTAGCCAGTTATTAAGGCACAAGACTGCAATGCCAGTGCAATAGCTCCAACAGCCCAGTAGGGGGTTAAATTCCTTCTTGTGGTTAAGCATGACTATCCCTTTTTTTAAGATTATTCAATCCTGCTTTCTCAGAAGCCATCTACTGTAACCTTGTTGTTTTATTCTTGACTGCAGCTGCTGCATAGCATTAGCTTTCTTGGATGGCACAAAATTCATTCAGGAACATAAATGGTATATCAGCACATTGATGGTGCTTTGTGCCTGTATCCCAGGTACAGGAGACAGCATCCAAGTGTTTAAGTGATGGGATAGGAAAGCAAAAAGTATCTGCATTCCTTCTACAACTGAGCATTCAACTGCCACATTACCGTCCCTTCTTGCAAGTTATTAGTTCTTCGCCTACTTGCCTTGTGTCCAGTGTATTAAGGAATATATTATGAACAGTGGTTCTTTCTTCTGCAGTGGGAGCCATTTTCAGTAAGGATGCAGTGCTGAAATCAACCCTCCTTATCTTGTTCACTAAAGAAAAAAAATTAATTGAGCACAAAGATAGCAGAACATCACTTGGTTTTAAATTGCTTTACAAAGGGGTCAACTCCTCTCTCCATTTTAAAATTCATCACCAGATTAAGTGATTTTTGTATTCACAGTCAGACTATTATCAGAAATTTGCTTTTAATATTTGTCTGCATTAAAGAAAAAAATATAGGGTGTAATCTGCCCCACCGAAGTCAATAGTAGTTTTGCAATTGACTTCACTGGGGCTAGAATTTCACCCATACATTTTATTTAAGTGCTTTATTTTGAAATGCTCACTTAGCTGGTGTGCCAACAGAATTTGTTGGTCTTTTAAACATAGCAATGTACTGCAGACTCATTATTCACATACTAGGATATTCATTTAACCACTACAGACTGATTCATACTAAAAAATGCAAAGGAACTGAAGAGTGTGTGTGACATTTCTACTTTTTGTATCGTTGGCAGTATATATATATATATACACATACACACATACACTCTAAATATTTACTGAAGATAGTGTAGAACTTTGGAGGAAAAGGAGCTTTTAAGAGGCTTCTGGTACTTCATTTGTGTACCCTTTTAAAAATAAACAAACAGGGGACTTTAAAAAACACAATGTAATGAGGCTTTTGCAAGGATCTGTGCCTTATACTTTTTTTTTAAAGTTGGTTTTATCATGACAAGTTCCAAGGGTCCTGATACTGCAACCCATCCCTCTTATCTCCTTCAATAGCATTTCTATGGTTCAGTTAATTAGCTGCTCATGCATCTGGATTTCCCCACAAACTCATGTGGTTACTCTGTATATGGTACAAAGAACCAAATTTATGAGGACATGAGTTATGATGAAACCAGTTATGGCAGCCCACAATTTTCAGATTTTAACTTAGTTGGCTATCTGAACTCAGTAGAGCAGTTTTGAACTCCTCTAAAACAAGGTATTTTTGAAGCAAACTTTAATTAAATAAAAATAGTCACCAAGGGTGAGTCAGAAAATGAAAAATCAGTCATACATAGTACATGCTGCCACAAACCCCAAAGATTTACCATGCACATACAGAAAGCTAACAATGACTTCCTCTCTATCTTATGTCTTGTGCAGTGAAATATACTTAGAATATAAAGGAACAGTCCAACAACTAGTCATTTTGGTTGCCTCTGGTTTTGGATGCCCAAGTTCAGATACCTGAAAGAGCTCTATTTTCAGAAGGTGATGAGCACCCAGTTGTTGAAAATCAGGCCCCTCTAAAGTGTCGAATTGGTTGTCCAAAGATTAAAGCACTGAAAATTGAAATCAATGGGATTTACGTGCACACTTAATATTAAGCATGTGCTTAAATGCTGTCCTGAATAGGGGCTTTAATGGGTAAGATATTATGTGATTCAATTTAGATAGTATAGCCCTCGGTGTGCCACAGTCCAAATATGAAGACAAGATGCAGCAGTTCAGGAAGTATGATTTATTTAATTAACATATATACAGTTTCCTTACTCTCACTTAGTTATTCAGCACTTCTGATGTACTACAGTAGCATATAAAAATTGATATGACTAGATATGGTCCAAAACAAAACCCTGTATCTGAGGTAAGCTGAGGGGGAAAATGTTTCAAAATCCAGATTCAAAATTCATGGTTTGGACTCATCTCCAGGTACTAGCAGGTGTGTGAGGTGGAATAAATTTGATCTTAAATAAATTAAGAGCAACTCTTGCTAGTAGAATTTCTGAACTCCGCTCTCTCTCGGTTACTGCAATGAATCCATACAGAGTTTCCCACTACCATAAAGTATACATGAAGTATTACATACATTCTCCTTTCCTGAAGATTTCTTCCTCCTCTGGGCCCTCAGGAATTAATGGATTAACAAATGCTGGCCTATGGATAGGAATTATTTTTAAAGTGATATGCTTTAGAAAAAATTGTCATGTAAATGCACAAGGGGAAAGATCAATAGACATTCCTTCGTCCACAAACAATCTAAGAGAGAAAGACATAGCTTTATCACAGATAAGATGACATCTAAAGAAATAAATAAGTTTCATAGGATGGCTGGTGACACCAGAAGGTCACCCATCGGCTCTATTGCTCAGCCGATCTCAGACTGTTAACAGTTCTCTAGTATAATTAAAAATGAGTCCTCATAGCATTTATACTTCTTAAAAAGTTAAATGATTACCAAAATTTTCATATAAGAGATTACAGCAGATTGAAACCATTTAGAAGTACAGTAAATTCAAGCTGTGATCTAGGATTGTCTAATAATTGTCTAAATAGTTGTCTAAAATAATGAAATGAAAGAACTTGAAAAAACCTGTAGCAAGCCTTCAGCCATAATTTATTCATTTCAGCAGTGGCCTTATCAGCAACCAAAAGCTGTTTACCACTTTTATACAGCTTATCAAATAAGAACATAAGAAGCTGCCTACAGTCCAGTTAATTTGTTTACTGTGCTGCATAAATCTACAATGCCTAATTATATAGATCAAATTAACATACAAATCTTTTGCATAGCAAGATGACTGTTTACTCTTCGGAGCCCTCCCTCTCCGTAATTTGGAGAAAAGTCACTTCTGTTCTTAAATTGTTAAATTATGTTCAGACTGGATACCAAAAGATACATATATGCTATGTTTGCATCATGCTACACTGCTGAGGCAGCTTCTCTCTGTTCCCCAGATTTACTAACTTTCCAAGCATGCTGCAAAGTCCAGGTTTTCTCTTTCTGTTCTCTTACTACAGAGGAGGGAGCTGGGCTGAGGTGGTCTTTTTATATTATTTTGTATATTTTATTTTTTGGAATAGTTACCCAGATCTGAGGTTAGGAAGGATGGTACAGTGACTGGAGAACTAGCCGAGAACCTGGGTTGCCCATGGCCAATTCCTGCTCTGCCCCAGCCATCCTCTTTGATCTCAGTAAAGTTACTTACTCTCTCTGTACTTCACTTTCCTGTCTGTAAAATGGGAATAATAGCACTTCCTACCACTTTAAATACATTAAAAACTGTAAGATGCTCAGATACTACAGCAACAGGACCCATTTAAGTACCTAGGATAGATACATTATAAACTTGAAGAAATAAACATGTGACCATATTAGTACGTCAAGGACATGGAATTATTTGAATCACAAAAATATTTTTCTATTATTATGCACACAAGAAGTTGTTAAACCTATTATGAATAGAAAGATGTACGATTTTTGAAAATTGCAAATTAAACAGGGAAGAGATAGACGTTTTAGTTAAGCCTCCCACAGCAATGCTAGTGTCCTAAAAGCCAAAAGAGAAAATGATCAGTTTGTTTGTTTTAAATGACCAAGCAAAATAATATGTGGGAAGTAAAACCAGCAAGATGGGGAAATGTAAATTAGAATTTTAAAATTCCTTCAGAATCATTAACAGTCCCAGTTATTAGTTACACAAGTTTTGGGTTGAGAGAGTCCTCTAAGGAACTCCCAGCATTTTCAGTATGGTATTAAAATTATATTTGTGAGTGACCATTTACAAGTTGGGTATCAGCCCTTCCCTCCCTTGATACAGGGACCAATTAATTCTCATGGTTACAGTAGATTCCTGGTGGACTTTTCCTTCTGGCATGTTAATCAGGTGTATTGTTTAAATTCAGGGAAACACCATTTCTAGAAATGGGTCAAATGCCAATTATAGTTTGAAAACCACCAACAGCACTCGGTGTACAGTTCTAAGAAGCTAACTGTAGACCTCCTCTCCCTCAAGCTCTCCCCAAAAGAACCTGAAAATATACTGGCTATTTCCTAACCAAAAAAAAAGGCAAGTATATGATTTACTTATAACTAAAGCACATATAAAAGTTAGACCATTTGCCACTTTCCAACAACAACAATCTGGATTATGTGGTTTTCCCAGTTTCCCATACAGATAAATTACCTCTTGTTTTCTGGATCACGGGCCACCATGACAAAGGTTGCATCTAACACAGGGCTGTAAGTATCATCATGTAACTAAAACAGAACAAACAAAACCAGTTTTAATCTCTACAAAAGTGACGTTGTTTAACAGGCCACCCAGTTCATACTAATAATGCAGTTAAGATGTTGTTTGCTTTCACATTTCACCCCTTTCCAGTTCTCTTGCAATGGACTTAAGACAAGAGAAATGCTCAACATAATATTCTATTTCAGCAGAACTGCAATGCAACTATTCAGAAATGATACAGGTTACACAATTAGTATAAAAATGGCAATAACTCTAGTTACCAATTAGTTCCCACCTCCATTCCCAAACAACCCCATGGAAAAATACCACAACAAAAATCCATTATCACTGCAGACTACCTGATGCCAGCACAGAGAGAAATGACACATTTAGCAACAGATAATCCCTTATGCACTAACAGTTCAACAGTACACACATTAGTTTTTAAGAGGTAAACTGGATCAAAACTGGGGTTTTTGTGTTTGTTTTTCTGAAGTGTAGGATGTATTTTGAACAATTCAATTGCCACATTAGTATTTTGTAATGGAGCTGGACAAATTCATTGTGAATAATACATCATATTCATTGGCAGCTTTTCATTGAATGGTTACGAATAAATAATTTTTCCATTATTTAGTCAGGTATATTTTTTTGTAGACTAATTGTACTCCAATTAAAGTATCTTATTTCAACACCGTTTCCAGTGACGTTCATGTATTATCTGTCTTACAATGCTAAAAAGTCAAGTTATTTTACACACTAGAAGATATCAACACAATACCTTAGAAAACTGGTCTGAAATCAACAAGATGACATTCAATAAAGGCAAGTGCAAAGTACTACATTTAGGAAGAAGGGGGGGGGAAATCAAATCACAGCTACAAAAAGGGGAATAACTGGCCAGGCAGTGGTGCTGCTGAAAATTTGTAATGAGTTTGTAATGTATCACAAAATGAATACGAGTCAACATTGTGATGCACTTACAAAAAAGGCTAATATCATTCTGGGGTGTATTAATGGGAATGTCATATATAAAACATGGAAGGTAACTGTACCCGTCTACTTGGCACTGTGAGGACTACGGTGTCCAGTTTTGGGCACCACACTTTAAGAAAGATGTGGAGAGAATAGCAGAGCAATAAAAATGATAAGGTTTACAAAACCTGACCTCTGAGGAATGGTTAGAAAACTAGGCATGTTTAGTCTTCAGAAAAGAAGACAGAGGGGTGGGACCTGCTAATGGCTTTCAAATATGCTGAAGGCTGTCACCCACATAGACTCAGGGCTTCAAAGGCAGAGGGAACCACCAGAATCATCCAGCTGGACCTCCTGCACATTGCAGGCCACAACCTCACCCACCCATTACTGAGGTAGGCCCATAACCTCTGGCTGAGTTACTGAAGTCCTTAAATCTTGATTTAAAGACTTCAAGTTACATAGGATCCACCATTTCCGCTAGTTCAAACCAGCGACTTATCCCTGCCCAACACTGCAGAGGAGACAAAAAAAACCCCACAGTCTCTGACCTGGGAAAAAATTTCCTTCTGGCCCTAAATATGGTGAACTGTTAAACCCTGAGCAGATAGACAAGATCCACTGGCCAGACACTGGGAAAGAATTCTCTGTAGTAACTCAGAGCTCTCCCCCTCCAGAGTCCCATCTCCGGACACTGGAGATATTTGCTAACAGCAGTAGTGGATGGGCCATAGGCCATTGTAGGCAATCTCATTATACCATCCCCTCCATAAACCTACCAATCTTAGTCTTAAAACAAGTTAGGATTTTTGCCCTACTACTCCCCTTGGAAAGCTGTTCCAGAACATCACTCTCTAATAGTTAGAAACCATGATGGCTGGTTTATATCCCTTTGTTCTTGTACCAACATTGGCCCTTAACTTAAATAACTACTCTCCCTTCCTGGGCTGTTACAAAGAGGATGGCAATCAATTGTTCTCCATGTCCACTGAAGGTTGGACAAGAAGTAATGGGCTTAATCTGAAGCAAGATCTCAGGGATAACTTTCTAACTATAAGGTAGTTAAGCTCTGGAATAGGCTTCTAAGGGAGGTTGTGGAATTCCCATCACTGGAGTTTTTTAAGAATGGGTTAGACAAAACACCTGTCAGGGATGGTCTAGGTTTACTTGGTCCTGCCCCAATGCAGGGGGCTGGACTAGATCACCTGATGAAGTCCCTTCCAGCCCTAAGTTTCTATGAAATCCCATTTCAATATCAATTCTAAACTCTGGCATTCTCATCTGGGTATCTTTTAAAATAAAGAAGAAAACATTTCCAGAAAGCAGGGAGGATTCCTTTGTTGGAGGAGAAAAGTAGGGCTTACGGCCTGCCATGTTGCATTAGACCAATGGTCCATCCTGTCTCCAACAGTACCAAATACTTCAGCGGAAGATATAAAACACCTACTGTAAACAATTATCCTTTGGCGAGGAGAGAACAGGGAAATATATTCTTAATCTCTGACCACTGGTAGTCATTTAGATCCTGAAGCACAGGGGTTGGTAGCCCTTCTAACACAGATGATACCCTCAGTGTAATTTAGGTTTCTAATGTTATCACTCATAATTCCTTCTGAGGTGTCCAAGGTATCTTGAGAGACATGAAGGGAGTTTTCCACTATAGAAGAAATAGAAGTCACTGAGCCCCAACCTGAAGCATGTGCATCTTCACTTCCATTGAGGTCTTCCCAACCCAAGAAACATTTCCAGTGAATTTGATATCACAATCTGGGTATATGACCTTCTTGCACAAATCTAGAATATACATGACAATGTGTTAGAACAAGATAACTGAAGTTTAATATTTAAAAAGAAAGGGTCTGGATTCTCCTAGACCACTTCACACAGAGTATGCAGCACAAAGTGGCCTTAAAATACAGCTAGAGATGACCAGTCAATATTGCACCCAGGGCAGGGCAACTCTCTGCTGGTGGAGGCAGCTCAACCAGCTTCTATACCAGCCACCCCTCCTAACACCAGTATAAGGGGAAGAAGCAGGTGTGGGCAGCACACAGAAGGAAGCAGCACGCCTGGCTACAGTAAAGTTCCACTACACACCATCCTCCACTGCATCTTTCCCTATATCCCCAAAACTGGCTCCCTGCAGACAAACCTAAAATGCAGCTCTGATGTGGTAAAGAATGAGGGCCACAGTGTTTCCCGTTCACAAAGCAAATTTATTCTGGTATTAAATCAAGATTAGTTCTGGTTTAGAATCATCAGCAATGGACTCACACACTGTTGGTGTCACTTTTCAGTAAGATGGCAGCAGGTCATCATAATTGCCAATTGCAATTAATCCTTTTTTAAAAATGGTTTAATAGATTATATATACAGAGAAAAGGGAAGAACTCCGCTCTATTCCTGGCTCTCCTGTTAGGCTGCTGGGTGACCCTGGGCAAGTCACTTCACCTCTCTGTCCCTCAGTTTCCCCATCTGTACAATGAAGATAATGATATGGATATTTATAAAGCAGTTTGAGATCTACAGATGAAAAGTGCTATATAAGAGCTAAGTTATTATTTTTAAGTACCATTAGTGTGCTGGGTTATGTACTGTACAAAATCAAAGCTGAGTCACACTGCCATAAGCCTCTTTCTTGGAAGACAAGCAACTCTGGCCTGTCAATATCTACAAGACTGACTTGACTGATGCAAAATTGAATACAGAAACGTGTGAAACATGAAATATTCACTTTTTTGGAAGGAAAGGCATCAGAAAAGGCAGAATAGTATCTAAGAAAAAATGCAACATATCAGAATTAGCAACAAACGATTTCATGTAAACAAAGGAGGAAGAAATCAGTTTCTGCTGGAGATAAGCAGTTAATTACTAAGTGTTCACAGAATAGACCATTTTTTAGTTGATCAAATGACCACTTACCAATTTTATCCACCAGGGCTGTAACAATTGACAAAGGAGATCTCTGAGAAGCTTCATGTTTGGTGTGAGTATAACAAATGAGAACTGTGGAGAGATCAAAGAGGTGGTCAGTTATCTGTTTTCCATATATTTTAAAAGGGATTTTAAAGAGTGGAACAAGCTTCACAATGTAGCCATTGTGATACAAAATGTAGGGCACATGTACAGTTCAAACAAAACTGAGGACAAACAAGATTACACCCTGAAGTGTTAATGCAGTAACTTAATCTGCTTACAAAACTTTATCCACCAGAGCAAGTTAATTTGGTCTGATCATTCAAGTATACCCACTCCTTAGATCAATTTCACATTGCACTGGATCATTTTAAGTGTTTATACTGTTTTGGCTTGATGGAGATTTTTGTAACTGAGGGTATGCATACACTGCAAATAAAAAAGTTTGTTCTTAACACAGGTTAGTTAAAATAGCAGTAACTCAGGTTAGCAGCTTGAGTTCATCCCCAGGCTCCCCTATAGGCTTTAATTCAAGCTCCTAACCCAACTTAAAAGCCAAGTTGCCACATCTTCACTGCTACTGTAACCTGAGACAGCTAACCCACGTTAAGAACACACCCTTTTTTGCTGTACAGACATACCCTAAACATATTTGTTTGCACTTTATGTGGGGATCAATGGAAAAGGAGCACTGAACTTAAAGAGAAGTATCTCTACCTTCCCAGAAAATGTGAGAGAGAACATGTACAATCTTCACTTGCTTCTTCCACAAAGTCTGTCAAGAACACCACACCACTGAAAAATCTTGAAGTTATTGGTCATGGTATAAGCATGGTCAGCAAAGATCTGGTTGTGATACAAGGACTGTCACTCTCAGATGACAAATAACAGTTTGGCAGGCCCTCAGAGCTTATTGGCAGGATTCATAGTCAGGGGACATTGAAAAAAAAATATACTAAACATCATCATCATCAAAACAAATCCCAAAGGTATGTAGTCTCCATGCAAGATCAAGTGCCACCCAGACTGATCTCTAATTAGGCCCATAAGGCAAACTGGCTGGATATTCAGTTTATGTCTATCAGTAGTGAACTTATTGCACCTCTAAAGCTTTGGGTGCCATAGTGATTGACAGCCATGTAAGCCGCATTCCTTGGTACATATGGTTTGTAATTTGTTGGTCTTCCATCCTAATAACATGTCTGAACTAAGAAAACAGTCAAAACTGAACCAGTGTTAATGGAGGTGATTGCTGGGTTCAGCTACAAATATCCTCATTGTTAATATTGTCCTGATGCTTACCATGGAGCAGTTGATGAAGACGAGACTCAAAAACAACAAATCTGGCGCTCTTCAGCCTTCATCACCACCTATGTGTCCCTGCTGTACCACAGATGGTATAATCATAGTTCGACAGAGCAATAATTTTGCAGCAAGCTCTACAGAAGCCACTGAAGGGCCTGGAACATGATGCCAGCTACTTGTATACGAGCATCCACATCTTTGAAGCATCCCCCAGCACTATTTATGATGCTTCCCTAGTTTTTGACAGTTGCTACCTGCTCAATATCCCACCCAGAGAGGTTAATACTGAGCAGCTTGTAATCTGGAGTTGGAGCTGCTTAATGGAACTGGTCGGGGACTTAGACCATTGCGCACTGCTTCTTGCTTCTACACTCCTTTGTTCTCAGGCTGACCTGATGGATTGCTCCAGCAAAGGGTGGCCGTTGTACTTATATGCCTGATGGGCATTGCAGGGTTGGTGAGTAATTAATGAGTGACTTATCACAGTGCGATTCCTTACTGGCTGTGGACATCTTACCAAGGCCAACAACGAAGCTGCAGATAATTTTTACCAGCAACAGCGTGCAACTCTTAATGAAACTCCAAGAAAACATGTTCTCATGACCCCAGGCAACTTTAATGGGAAGATAGGAAAGTTTAACAACACCAGGCAAATACGCTCAGGAAATTTGGTATGGGGGAGAACAACAGAATGGGCAGCAGAACAGAATGGGCAGCAACAGCTGGAATCTGCAGCTGCCAATGATATGGTGGTTGCTGACTCACTCTTCTGCCACCTAAAGATTCACAAGCAGACCTGGTCCAGCCGGATGGTTTCACTAGGACTATTATTGATCGTGTCCTCATTAACAAACTTTGGTGGCCAATGGTCATGGATGTAAGAGTTTGCAGAAGTACCAAACTTCGCACTAACCTCAATAACAGCCAGTTAATGTGCTGAAAATAGTCTAATTCAACTCAAAGCTCTCACTAGAACTAAGCTTTCACACAGCTTTCTGTTCTGAACTGCTCAAGGCCATCAAAATATTAGCGATACTCATTCATCTGATGAAGAGTGGCATGGTTTCAAAACATTACGTCTTCACGTGAAAATTGGTTCCCACAGCTATGAATATTTCATAATTAGGTATATGACCTTCATGAACCAAAACCTTTACACGCTGGGCAGAACGAATACAAATACAGCAGTTGTCTGGTATCATTTTGAGTGCAAATATGTTCCCACACTTCTATCAGCAACAAACCACCTCTTTTAGCTGCAAAGCAAAAGATTAGGATCTCAATGTCTTTAAATGCTCCACATGTGGCTCTTCAGAAGTTAATATGCGGCTCCTTGTATAGGCACCGACTCCAGGGCTGGAGCTACGGACGCCAACTTTCCAATGTGCTGGGGGGTGCTCACTGCTCGAGCCCTGGCTCTGCCACAGGCCCTGCCCCCATTCCACCCCTTCCTACCCCTCCCCTGAGCCTGCTATGCCCTCACTCCTCCCCCTCCCCGAGCCTCCTGCATGCCACAAAACAGCTGATTGGCAGGTACAGGGAGGAAGGGGGAGGTGCTGATCAGCGGGCTGCCAGTGAGTGGGAGCGGTGGGGGAGGGAGGGCCGATGTGGGGCTGCTGACATATTACTTTATATTTGGCAATGTACACTGGTAAATTCTGGCTCCTTCACAGGCTGGTCACCCCTGTTCTAAACCCTGAGCTACATCCCAAGTACCCTCAGCACAGAGTGGAGGTTGGTTTTGGCTGACAAGCAATGAGATGACAGTCCAAGACAGGCTATCCAGGCCCCAGCAAGCATTGACCTTGCAACCCCTCGTTTACAAGGCCAATGTTCTAACCTCTGAGCTACGGAGCCAGATTCCTTGTTAGTGCTTCAATGCCGATTTGTAAAAGCAAGGTCTGATTGAAAGGCTTCTTCTCCTGCATCTCAGCACCACCTAATGCCTCTAGAGAAAGTTCAGGGACTGCTATATATGTGGTCTCACTCCCATGCCAAACAGCTCTAATTTCTCCACACTAAACAATTTCTACTGAAAACCCACTACCTCTTCCCACTTTTCAACTTTCTCCTCAGACAAAACTACCCTATCTCCTGCTGTTTTTAAGAGAGAAAAACATTGAGTATTTCTATACCTAGCTTCCTTCATTTTCCACCCTGCATACTGTCCGCCATTACTCAAGCATCCGACTGAGAAACACACTTCTTATTCTCTTTCATTAATCTCTCCAGAACTCAGGAACTGCCATATCAAGTCAGACCAGTGAGCCATCCAGTCCTGGTACTGGCCACTCTTGGGGACAGGACACTTCAATGGAAAATGTAAAACATCTATAAAAAGGGACCTCCATTACCTGCCTCTTGGAGAATTTTTTTCCTAATTCCAGGCAGTTAGTGGTTAGTTTATGCCTTGAAACATGAAAGACTCCCTCTTCTAATTTTATTTCCTGCCCGATGTAACTGTAGATTTTCTTCCTATAAATGTCTAATTCTTTATTTAATCCTATTAAGCTCTTGTATTCAATGACATCTAGTGGCAGTGAGTTCCACTGATTAATTATGTATTGTGTAAAAATTATGTATTGTGTAAAAAGTATTTCCTTTTATCAATTTTAAATGTGTTGCAATTCAGTTTTATTGGGTATCCTCTTGTTCTTGTATTAACAGAAAAGGTACAAAGCATCTTCCTAATTCTCATCATCTCAGATCTTCCTGCTGCTCTCATCTTTGCAATGCCAGAGCAGCCCAAAAACTGAGTATCTTTCCCAATGGACATTGTTTGAAAGACAAACCCCACCAGTCTTTCTCAGGGTAACCCTCGATAGGTAGCTCACATATCTTAATCACCTGAGGAAAACTGCTATGGTGACGATGCATTATAACCTTCTAGGCAAATTGGCCAGTACTTCATGAGGAGCAAATGCTAAAACTCTCCGATATTTGGTTTAGCCCTTTATTATTCTGCAGCAGAATACTGTGCCCCACTCTGGCTCCATTTGTCTCACCTCAAGTCGGCTGACACATAACTATACTCAACCATGAGCATCATAAATGGGAAGATTCAACCAATACCAGCTCCACCTAATGCCTCTAGAGAAAGTTCAGGGACACCAGCTCCCCACATACATCATAAGGCTGCTACAGACAGAATGGCTGAGAAGGTCAGTACAAACCCGAGACTAACGCTATACACACCCAAGACCACCCAAGAGCGCGTTTGCTGTCGAGGAACCCATTGTGGACCCACTTGCCCTCCCTAGATTTCTCTGATGTTGAAGTGGCATGAAAAATGGTCTGCAGCTGACATCAGAAACCGGTCTCTTATAACTGACCTGACACGTGTCCCTGGCTTTGATTTGCCACACCACTCATGGGCCCTTCTGAACCAATTTGAATAGGCCAGGGTCAATGTGAAACCAGCCTGCATACCGGGGGCCAACAACAGGCCCCAACTTGGGGTCACGGCCAGAGACAGATAGCATCACAAATCACCGATGACTGCTCTCTGACCAGATTTGATGGTAGTCTGAAGGCTCTGCTCTTTGCTGATGAGGCTGCCGCACAATCGCTTGGCAAGTTCCAAATCCAATAAGAAGTCCCTATTCCAGTTGGCATGGCTGATCACTCCTTAGTCTGTGATTCCATGCTTTCCTGATCCTCATGCCCTCTGGTATTCCCATCAGTGGCTCCTATTATTTCAAACACACCAGGCTAAACTTTGCAACTCGTGGGATGACTTCAAACAACTCCCGACACCGAGGAAAGAAAAAAAAAAATCGATAGACAGCTCTTTCCCAAGAGCATTTTTCGTCATAGCTTCCCATCCCATCAAAAGCAAACCAGTAGGGCTTTACCTTCTTTTAGGAACATTTATCTGCATGCTACTCTTTAAATTTGGCATAGGCAAGCAGCAGAGCTATTCTGCCTCTGTCTACTCCTTATCACATTTTCCTCTCTTCAAACTGTATTAGATTTCACTTCTTTGTTCTTCTGGAGGTTGTTGCACATCCTCACAGACAGAACACATTGGTATAATACAGTAAAAGCTGTGTTATCCAGTGCTTTATCAACCAGAAAGCTTTATAAACTGGCATTTCTGATCTTCACTGAAAGTGCGGTTTATAGTCTGGTTGGTGCGGGGTCGGCAGGCTTCCTACTTGGCCCCATGGGACTTCCCAGAAGCGGTGACATGATGTCCCTGCTGTTCCTAGGTGGAGGAACGGCCTTGTGAGGTTTGGAGTGCAGAAGGGGGTGCAGGGCGTGGGCTCTGGGAGGCAGTTTGGGTGAGGGAAGGCTCAGGGCAGGGGCACGGGAGTGGTGGGGGGTGCCGGATCCAGCCAGTGCTCACCTCGGGCAGTTCTCTGCAAGCGGCAACATGTCCCTGCTGCTCCTAGGCGGAGGTGCAGCTAGGCGCCTACACCTTGGAGCAGCAGGGACATGTCGCCGCTTGTGGGGAGCTGCCTGTGGTGAGCGCAGGCCGGATCCAGCACCCCCCGTGCCCCTGCCCCAAGCCCCCTCCCTCACCCAAACTCCCTCCCAGAGCCCACACCCCGCACCCCCTCCCACGCTCCAGCCCCCTCCCGCACCCAAACTCCCTCCCTCTTAGTTATCCAGGATTTTTTAATTACCAGAACCCCCTACTTCCCCAACATGCTGGATAACAAAGCTTTTACTGTATATTGTTCTGACGTAATTCATTCCAAACAATACAGTAGCTACATCTTTAAACAGACATTTGCTATCTCTTGTTCTAATACAGTAACAGTAGATTTGCATTAAATGTAGGTATAGTTACATACCTCCTAAGCTGTCAAGATCTTCAAGAATTCTTCCAAACCTAGGACATAAATAATGAGAATTCAACTACTACATTAACAGTAAAAAAGCCATTTTTATTTTTCCATATGCATAAAATGATTGCCTTGTTACCTCATGCTGTTATGTACATTCAAATATTTTTCTCTTAATTCAGGTTGATTTCCTAGAGGTAAAATAACCTCTATGTAGCTATCATTCATCTTCCTAGGTGGCAAGTCTTCCTGCTGTTTGGCCAATAGAATATGTAGGTCTTTTCTTTCATGCATTGCTTGCACATGGTCACTGGGAAGAAAAGAAATTGAGAACATCAGCAGAATACAAGATGCAACTCTCCCCAAAATATGCCATGCTGTAGATCAATGTTGTTGTTTTTTGTTTGTTTGTTTGTTTGTTTTAAAAAACAGCAGCAGTCAGAAAAAATATATATAGTATACCAGGGATCACATGTCATGAGAGAAATAGAGGAGACATACAACACATCACAATCAGAAATGTTAAAAGCAAGTAAACTATGTGCAAACTCTTAATGAACAGGATGTGATGGTTTTATCAAAGAAACTGTAATAAAATAGCATACTTTGTACAAGAGAGTTAAATAATTAAATAAAAATATATGTCCAATCCTAAATGATGCAAAGCTGTTATAAAAAACCCTGCACTGCTTTAAAGAACACTTGATTTCAAATACTTTATTTTAAGAAAACATAATTTAACCTAATGATTTTTGTACAGATTCTTATGGCTCACATTTACTATAGCCCAATTCTTCCAACATAACAAATCTGTTAAATTTACTAGGTCCAGATTATCACTTTACAATCTGCCTCGAGTAAGGAGACCAGAGAGGGAACTATGACTCTGTTGCTATTCCCTCCTCAGTTCTTCTCCATACCCCCCCGCCAGCACTTTGTTCCAGGAGAGAAGTAACCTGCCAATGTGCTACGCCAACAGCAGTTTACTTTCCCCTCCATACCAGCTCACCTGTGCTGGCCAGCACATTGATGGAAGGTGAACACCAAATCTATCCATTCCCCAATCCATCTATGCAGAAAAAGGCACACTGCTCCTGCAGAGGGTGCTCTCCCCACAACGCTGTCATCCATGAGGCAAATAGCCTGTACAGGGGAATAAGGAGACACCTCATCCCACCTTACTTCCCTGAAGAGATGCAGATGGCAAGTAAAACTCTTGCTCCAAACATTACTCCTTACATGAGCCTCAGAAGTTCCCTCCTCCTAAAAGTGCAACCTAACTTTAGAAAGCATATATTTTATAACTCTTCTAGAGTCAATACTAAATCTGTATAACAAATGGGTATTAAATCTGTTAAACCTATGAGAGTTCAAATATAATGCTAAAAATAGTCTCTAAAACACTAACCTGTTTCTTGGACCAGGCACGTTAAACTTTTTTTTTTTTTTCTCACAATGGCTCTATACCACTCACACATGTGCAACATGATCCTTTGTGCATGTTACAATACAGTACTATGCACCATTGTGCATAGCAGAGTTGGCCCCAAATTTCTAACAAAAGTTTGGGGGTGGTTTTTTTGGACTGAAAATGCCTTTTCAAATGCAAAACCCCACACTTTTTCAAACAATTGGACTTTCTCTACCTCTGTTTTCCAGTGGAAAGCGGGGAGGGGGAAGTGAGAGAGAGCTTTTTCCCTCACCAAAACCTATTTTGAAATGTTTTCAAAAATATTAAAAGATTGATTGAAATGTTTAATCAAAGAAACCAAAAATTTCCCAGAACATTTTGAGTGAAATGAAAAACTTTCACTGCTTTAAAAATATTGTGAAATGTTACTTATTTTTTTGACCAGCTCTAGTGCTTATCAGAGTTCACAGAGCAGATAAGAAGTTACAATTCCTACCCCAAAGGGTTTACGTTAGACAGCTGTACAGACATGGAATACACCAGATTGCTAAGTGAAGATGTTCTACTCTTTAGTTTCTGTGGATTTATCTCTGGGTTGGACTATCAGTGAAACATTTCATGGAAGATGCAAAATTTTAAAGGAGCGATCTAAATGAAATTGATAGTCACAGGTGCAAATTCAACAGTCCATAAATACGTACGAATTGAACAATGAGATCCAATTATATTCTGTTCTCCACCTTACTCCTACATTGCACTTTTAATAGACATATGAAAGTCTCTTTTGAAGTCAATGGCAAAACTCCTATTGCCTTCAAGGAAGCCAGGCTTTCACCCCTAAAAGTTTTAGAAAAATTCACAATTCCATAGACACAGATGTAAATATTAGGGGTTATGCTGTCTATAGCATATTATAAGGAAATAATATTTCTCAAATATTTTTAAATTCTGAAGTACTACTCTTAAAATATTATACAAATACTCCATCCATGTATCAACTGCTAGGTGACAAACATTCACAGAAAGGAAATCTTGTATCTCTGAATTAGCTAAACATCTGATCAAGCACAATCATCTAATATTATAATAGGTTTCCTCCAAAATGGTCCAACCTCCTGTATCACTCATTATAAAAGCCATTTGTAAACTTTTCACATCAGCAAAATTGATACAAACAGCCATTAAGTAGAGGAGAATCTTGCATGTGTTCTGTGGTCCAGTACATGCAGCCCTAAGGTTAGACGTACAAGAATCTTAAGACCCGATCCAACTCCCATTGAAGTCAATGTGGGGGAGGGATAGCTCAATGGTTTGAGCATTGGCCTGCTAAACCCAGGGTTGTGAATGCAATCCTTGAGGAGGCCATTTACATTTTTTTTTAAGGGGGCCATTTAGGTATCTGGGGCAAAAATTGGGGATTGGTCCTGCTTTGAGCGGAGGGTTGGACTAGATGACCTCCTGAGGTCCCGTCCAACCCTGATATTCTATGATTCAGTGTGTTTCTATTGACTTTGACATGTTGAATCATATCCGTAATCTAGATTATGTAAATATATTTAATAATTTTATACACACAACAGCACAATAGAGTTGATGTAAACAGTCTCTCAATTTTTGCAGTTCACTGGGTAAGAAGAGTGTGTTCATAATCTCAAAAATACTATAAACCCTACACGTACAAGCAAGATAGCTGTATAAAACTGATCTTGTAATGTAAAATGGCACTGATTTCCACAAGAGATTCATAAACCAAAATTTCATTACAACAAACTTAGAGTATATCTACACTGCAATCAATGGGTATAATTGCAGCTTATGTAACCATACCTTAGCTAGCTTAATCTGGCTAGTATGGTACCAGAGCAGTGAAGATGAGATGGCACGTGCTTCAAAGTGGGCTGTACAAGCCTGCCCAAAACCCTGGGTAATTATTTACAAGGCAAGCCAGCACTTAAGCATGCACTGCTGTAGCTTCACTGTTCTGGTTCCAAAGCTAGCTCAGGTATGTCTACATGAGCTGCCACCTCAAACGTTAGCCACTAATTTAGAATTCAGAAGCCTTCAGTTTTCATTGTTTCTTCCAGCCTTAGCCAGGTGTTTTCCCCACAAGTTAGCTGTACAATGCTGTTAACCTCCATTGCTGTGAAAGTGAGCTCTCTCAAGGGTATCAGAAATGAAAGAAAAATACATTCATGTACACTGTACCTCCAGTTGGTAGAAGCTCCCACTATAGCCCTCAATCTGCTTCGCACTGAAACAAAATCAAAGCAAATCAGTCAAGTGACAAATGTGAAGTTGCCTGGTGCTAAAAGGTGCAATCTTCATCCCAAGAACAGGAAGATCAAGCAAAGTCATGCAAACAGTGGCTTGAAAACCAGAAACTGTTGGCCAAATTCACTGCTGGTTTTAGTAGGTATATCATGATCTTGAGATGAGTTAACTAGACTCTCCACAGTTTAATAATGTAATTAATCTGGATTCTTTCTATTTTAGTAACATGATTCTGTAATCAGTTGTGTACAGCAAGGACCAACAGAAAATGCCTTCAGAAAATTTACTAATGCAAATGCAAAAGTTGTTAGCACCTTGAATAACTGAAGAAATGTGGCAGATCAATTATCAACCTGGGGAATTAGAATATGGGGCCATTTCAACCTAAACACAAACAAATCCTGGCTAATTCACAGACTGACAAGAGGCAAGACAAACCCAAAAGGGAACAGTGCAGCTGAGGAAAAAAGGAAGATTTCTCTTTTTTAATCAATAATTTCCAAACAAGGACATGCAATGTCAGCATACTTGCTTTCGCAAGCAGGGACTCATCTCCCTTGATGTAGAAACGCAGCTCTCAGCTGGGCTTACACACAGGGAGTCAATAGTACTTCTACCATTGCCTGCACCAGTGAAAAAGCTCTAGCATCTGTGGAAGGATGTGAGATGTCTTTAAATTTGGGGTGAAGAGGCAGATTAATGGTTCTGTTCTTTTCTCATTTGGGACTGCCAAGTTGATGCTAGGTCTTCTCAAATCTAGGGACTCTACTCTTTGAGTTTTAGTTTGGTATATGCACGGTGTCGTCAGTGCCTGAACTCATGCAGCAACAGTTCATAAATTTCAGACAGTCAATGACATGAAGCAGTTTACACAAGCAGGGCAACCTTGCCTCCTTATGAAGATTTTTGAAGATTTTCTTTATGAAGGAAGAGAGAGAGGATTTTAAATTATGAAGACAGAATTAAGGACACATCAGGGAACAGTTATATAAAGAACACAAGCAAGACAGATTCAGCCACTGATAGCACAGCAGCTGATCCTTCACATTTTTTATACAAGGCAAATTAAAATCATTACACATCATCTTGCTTTGCACATTCCAGACTGAACACTCAAGGCTATTTGTATTAACAATTATCAAAAGTAGATTTTGGATTAAGGCCAATTCCATGACTAGTTTTACACCAATAAACCTTAACCAAAAGAAATGCTTAAAAATTAACTAAATTAAATTAAGCCTCATCAGTGACCTATTTATATAAGAAGAGCTACTCCACTGAAGTCAATTAAATTCCACTCCTGGAGCCAGCAGTGAACTTGCCCTAATATCCATTAGGGTAAAGCAGCATTAGAATGAACACCATCACAGCATCTACAAAAGGCCTCATTTCTGTACTATTGTCCAAACTGAAAGAAAAATAAATGTTTTCACCTAGAATTTCTGTATCTTGATTTGAAGAGAAAGTTGTAGCCATTTCTAATTGTAAAGAGAGAGTGAGGCAATAAACTATTAATGACTTAATCCCCAATCTTGCAAAGATTTACATGTGCAAGTAGTCCCAATCACTTTTGTGCAACTATTTACAGATTTAAAACGCACAAGTGTTTGTAGGGTAGACAGCTTAGTATTTTCACTTTGATTACACAAAATGTAAAAAGAAAATATGCATAATGAATATTATCAAAATTTGAGCAAACCAAATCCATTATAATTTACAGATTTAAAACCAAATAGTATTTCAGAATTTGCTTAGTGAGAAAAGTCTATTATTTATCTACTCTCTTCTTTATTTAACAGGCTTTCAAGTAATTAGAGATAACGCTCCCTAAACTTCCATACTTGATTTACTCTTTTGTTATATTACACACTCTAATCTCTTAGCAGTATAAAATATTAGTAAACCATCCATGATAGCAATTGCTTTATTTGTGACAGAAATGTTATGAGATCACGAATGGAAGGGGAGGTTCCTGTGAGTCAATCCATATGACCACATGGCCCACACTATACAAAAGTTTGAGCATCCCTGCTATAGCATACTAATAAAGTGATCCTGCATCAGTTTCCAGCTCTTCATTACAGCTCCACTGTAACAGTATTCACTCAAACCACAAAAGGTTTTTTAACTTTTAAAAAACAAAAATCACTAAAGCTGTTTAGTATAAATAAAAATACTATGAGTTCTCAGGTCAAGAGAGAATATTGTAAACAGCAATGAAAGTGAAAGCTGAGGTGGCTCTACAAGGGATGGTATCAAGATCTAGATTTCTTCCAATTTGAACAGATGGAAATTTAAAGTAGCCTCAGAGACAGCTGGCACCTAGGAAAACAAACCCCAATGTTTCAGTGCATGTAGAGATTTTTGCACAATGTACAAGAAATGGGATCTTTGGAGACCAGAGTACTGAAAATAGTTTGCTATCAGCACAGAGAACTCTCCCACCGACATAGTGCTGTCTACATCGGTGCTTAGTTCGGTATAACTTACGTAGCTCAGCGGTGTGGATTATTCACACCCCTGAACACCGTAAATTATACTGAAGTAACCTGCAGTGTAGACAAGGTCAGGAAGTTTAGGAAGGCAGCAAGCCGGTCCGTGGAATCAAAAAAGTTGAGAAACACTGCCCTAGAGAATGTGAAGGTAATCAGAGGCTGAGGCTGTTAACATGATTTACTGGAGGCACTGAAATCTAACTTCCATTAAGAGTGAGAGTAAGTTTGCCATTAGTTTCAAGTGAGTTTCAGTATTCCCCCAAAAAAGCGCCATATTGCACAATCATTTTTTAAGCAGATCTTGCTATTGATTTCCGTGGGAGTTACAGGTACTCAGCACATCTGAAAAATCAAAGTTTTTATTTAGATGTCTAAATGAGGCTTTAGGAGTCTAACTTTAGGTGGCCAACTTTGAAAATATTGGCTTGGATCTTTAAACAAAAGCAGACAAGAACTGATCATCTTTAAATGATCAACATTGCTTCAAATACCAAGTCAAAGATTTTCAAACTTGAGTCCCTAAAGTTAGGCTTCTAAACCCATATTCAGGGACCTAAATAAATAACCTGGATTTTAAGAGTATTAATCAGTTACAATTCCAATTGATTTCATTGGAGGATACGGGCACTCAAAACTTTTCAAAAGTCAGGCTGCTTACATTCTTAAATACAGATATTGGAGCGTGACTTCAGGCACCTAAGTTAGAAAAATCTTATTCCAGGGGCTTTCTTGAGCATACTTCTGTTTATACTTTTTGGACCAAATCCCGCAATCCCTACTTAGGCAAAATTCTTATTTATGTTACTGAGAGATTTACATGTATAAGAACTGCAGGATTTGTGTCTTAAAATAGAAATGGTTTTATTACCCACAGATTTTTTAAAAATGCAAGTTATCATGCCCTTATATCAATCAGCACATTGTATATATGTCTTGTGACAATATTTCTACCAATAAGACTGGACCCATTCACATATCACAGTTAACAGTTTTGATGACCACAGGGATGACTTGTGAAAGTTGACAGAGAAAAATGTTAGTTTTTGTTTTTCATGAATCCTCAAGTAAAGTTAGAGAGTAGCAAGATAGGCTTGAAGCGGTTCTGTAAATATTATAATGCATGCTGATTACCACCACACACCATTATTCACATGAATGGGTAAGTGTCCTGTGGAGTGGAAAAAACAAGTTAGATAATCAGTACCACCATAAAACAAGGGAAAGAGTATACTTCTAATCACGAGTTGTCTGGTTATTTTTCCCCTTCAAATTCCACTTTGCACATGCACATTAGTATCTAAATGTAAGCAACTTGTCTTCATTCAGTTACATGGTCTGCAGTTAATATATCTATATGTCAGACTCAGCTAGGTTAATCCATTCCTTCACATACAGTCAAAACTATACAGCTATACAGTTTATGTCTCTACTAAAAGCTGGTGTACAATACTTGCTGCCACCATACATTTCAAATTAATTTATCAGTCATTTGCTAACAAGAAAACCTGCTGCTGGCAAACACTGTCATTATTAATTTTTGTTAAGCACCAATAATGACAATAGTCCCTTCCTGCCCAGAAGGGCTTACAATCTATGGCCTTGATCCTGCAAACATCTATGCACATGCTTAACTTGACACATGTGAGGAGCCCCAAGGATCAAGGCCTCAACAGATGTAAATGAGGAAGAAAGGATGCAATAGGGAGGTCAGAGGAAGGAATAACATGGAGTATTTTGGGGGGGGGGGGGGATGATCTTTACTGTGTTGTTTGGTTCACCTCTTGTGAGGATACAGAAGAAATGAGTTTTGGTTTTTTGTTTTTTTTTTAAACAGAAGGGATTTGAATGGAGGTCAGTGGTATGGGAAAAACAAGCTGGGGTGAGCATTCAGCACTTAGGAGACAGCATGGAAAAATAGACTAATATAGCGAATGGGAATGAAAGAAGGACAAGTTATTTAGAGGTAGCAACAGAAGTTTGCATGGTGTTTTTACAAGCAAATAAAGTTACAGGTTGAGAGTAGAACTTCACTAAGCAGTACGTGTTATAATATACAAACCATCAATTGCTCCCCATTTTTCAGTAAACCAACAATAACAGAGTGCCCCTAGAAGCTTTTACAAAAATGTACTGTATTACTAGCTGGTACTGTTATAGCTAAATCTAAAATTATAATCACAATAAATGAACAAAGTACAATTTGCATTAAATACAACATGCAGTATCCTTGCTTTTCTTTCCCTCCTCCCCACCCCTCAATTATATGTTTGCTCATTTACTAACACAAATCTCCAACATTCAGTAACTCACAATAAATAACGGAGTCATTAGTACAAATGAGAGTTTCTATTTAGAGAATGACTGAAGGATTACATAGTATCAGACACGAGCAGAATCTCAGAGGAATTATTTGTGTCTCATTTCAGTCTCTTTGTTCTATTTTAATGTACATGTTAAAAAATAAGAATGGCCTTACTGGGTCAGACCAATGATCCATCTGGCCCAGTACCCTGTCTTCCAACAATGACCAATGCCAGATGCTTCAGAGGCCATGAAGAGACCTGGGCAATGTATCAAGTGATCCATCCCCTGTTGTCCACTCCCAGCTTCTGGCAATCAGAGGTTTACGGACACCAGAGCATGGGGTTGTGTCCCTAACCATCTTGGCTAATAACCACTGCTGGATCTATCCTCCTTGAGCATATCTAATTCTTTTTTTAATCCAGTTATACTTTTGGCCTTCACCATATCCACTGGAAATAAATTCAATGGGTTGACTGTGCATTGTGTGAAGACATATTTCCTTTTGTTTATTTTAAAACTGCTACTGATTTCATTGGGTGACCCTGGATTCTCGTTATGTGAAGGGGTAATAACACTTCCTTATTCACTTTCTCCACACCGTTCATGATTTTATAGATCTCCATCATATCCCCCTTTAGTTGTCTCTTTTCTAAACTGAACAGTCCCAGTCTTTTTAATCTCTCTTCATATGGAAGCTTAATCCTTAATCATTTTTGCTCTGTATTTTTCCCAATTCTAATGTGTCTTTTTTAGATGGAGCAACCAGAACTGCACACAGTGTTCAAGGTGTGGGCATCCCATTGATTTATATAGTGGCATTATGATATTTTCTTATCACCTCTCTCTTTCCTAATGGTTCCTAATATTGTTAGCTTTTTTGACTGCCGCTGCACATTGAGCAGATCCTTTCAGAGAACTAGCCACAAAGCACTCAAGCAAGAGATCTTGGAGTCAAACAGCTAATTAAGACTCCTAGACAAATTGGAGGATTGGGCCAAAAGAAATCTGATGAGATTCAACAAGGACAAGTGCAGAGTCCTGCACTTTGGATGGAAGAATCCCATGCACTGCTACAGACTGGAGACTGACTGGCTAAGCGGCAGTTCTGAAGAAAAGGACCTGGGGATTACAGCGGATGAGAAGCTAGATATGAGTCAATAGTGTGCCCTTGTTGCCAAGAAGGCCAACGGCATATTGGGCTGCATTAGTAGGAGCACTGCCAGCAGATCGAGGGAAGTGATTATTCCCCTCTATTCAGCACTGGTGAGGCCACATCTGGTGTATTGCGTCCAGTTTTGGGCCCCCCACTACAGAGATGATATGGACAAATTGGAGAGAGTCCAGCAGAGGGCAACGGAAATTATTAGAGGGCTGGGGCACATGACTTATGAGGAGAGGCTGAGGGAACTGGGCTTATTTAGTCTGCAGAAAGGAAGAGTGAGGGGGGATTTAATAGCAGCCTTCAACAACCTGAAGGGGAGTTCCAAAGAGGATAGAGCTCGGCTGTTCTCAGTGGTGGCAGACGACAGAACAAGGAGCAATGGTCTCAAGTTACAGCGGGGGAGGTCTAGGTTGGATATCAGGAAAAACTATTTCACTAGGAGGGTGGTAAAGCACTGGAATGGGTTACCTAGGTGGAATCTCCATCCTTAGAGGTTTTTAAGGCCCAGCTTGACAAAGCCCTGGCTGGGATGACTTAGTTGGGGTTGGTCCTGCTTTGAGCAGGGGGTTGAACTAGATGATCTCCTGAGGTATCTTCCAACCTTAATCTTCTATGTTTTTATATGTATAGTTGGAATTATGTTTTCCAGTGTGTGTTACTTTGGATTTATCAACATTGAATTTCATCTGCCATTTTCTTTCCCAAGGTGGGTGAGGTAATATCGTTTATTGGACAACTTCTGTTGGTGAGAGAAACAAGCTTTTGAATCACACATATGCCCACTCACCCAGCTTTGTAAGATCCCTTTTTAACTCTTCACAGTCAGCTTTGGACTTAACTATCTTGAGTAATTTTGTATTGTCTGCAAACTTTTCCACCTCACTGTTTACCCCTTTTTCCAGATCATTTAGGAATATGCTGAACATATTTCAGTAAAAATCATTTACCTCTCTCTACCATGAAAACTGTCCATTTATTCTTAACCTTTGTTTCCTATCTTTTAACCAGTTACTGAGCCATGAGAGGACTTTCCCTCTTATCCCATGACTGCCTAGTTTGCTTAAGAGCCTCTGGTGAGGGACCTTATCAAAGGCTTTCTAAAAGTCCAAGTACACTATATCCACAGATCACCTTTGTCTACATGCTTGTTGTCATGCTAAAGGATTCTAATAGATTGGGGAGGCATGATTTCCCTTTACAAAAACTGTGTTGACTCTTCGCCAACTTATCGTGTTCATCTATGTGTCTGATAATTGTGTTCTTTACTACTGTTTCAACCAATTTTCCTGGTACTGAAGTTAGGCTTACTGGCCTGTAATTGCCAGGACTGCCTCTTGAGCCTTTTTTTTTAAAATGAGCATTACATTAGCTATCCTCCAGTTGTCTGGTACAGAGCCTGAGTTTACAGATAGGTTACATTGCACAATTAGTAGCTCTACAGTTTCATATTTGAGTTCCTTCAGAACTTAGGTGAATAGCATCTGGTCCTGGTGACTTATTACAGTTTAATTTACCAATTTGCTCCTAAACCTCCTCTACTGACACTTCAATTTATGACAGTTGCTCAGATAAATCATCTAAAAAGAATGGCTGGGATGTGGGAATCTCCCTCATATTCTTTGCAGTGAAGACAGATGCAAAGAAGTCTTTAGCTTCTCTACAATGGCCTTGTATTACTTGAGTGTTCCTTCAGCACCTCAATCATCCAGTGGCCCCACTGATTGTTTGGCAGGCTTCCTGC
Organism: Natator depressus; assembly: GCF_965152275.1. Classification (NCBI taxonomy): domain Eukaryota; kingdom Metazoa; phylum Chordata; order Testudines; family Cheloniidae; genus Natator; species Natator depressus. Next base: position 141,073,875 of record NC_134234.1, read on the forward strand.
TTCCGATGTACGTAAAAAAATTGCTGTTAGTTTTTGTGTCTTTTTGCTAGTTGCTTTTTAAATTCCTTTTTGGGCTGCCTAATTGTAATTATTATTTGCATTTACTTTAGTATTAAAATTAAAACATTAATGCTTCATGTTTCATATTTTATTATTATAAGTCTGATTAAAAACAGTATTTTAATATAAAATAATACTGACGTACATTTTCATAATCCATGGTTCTGATCTGATTAAAGGATTTTCATATACTGTATAATTTCTTATGTATAAAAACTCACAGCTTTTCTGGAGGATATTTCAGTTCTATTCCTCACTTTGTCCTCTTCTTGCCCATCCTCCCCTACGATCCATATGTCCCCATCCTACAGTTACTCTCCATCCAGAAGGCATCGTCAGAGAAAAAGGAAAGGTGCCTTCCCAAAAAAGAGACATGAGCTTTCTGCTTTTCCAGGAAAAAAGGACCACACTGATACCCTGAACCCGTATGCTGCATTCAAACAGCTTTATCATTAGCTCAATACATGTGCAAGAATTTTACATAAAAGAAGCTTTCAGAAACCATGTCTTAAATAATATGAACTACACTAAGGGATATATTCTTTACAATACATCCATGTCTCTCCTTAATGGGAGCTGCATGTGAGTATTAGAAAGAAAAGTACAATGAACTGTTTTTAATACTGTATTTAATGTTAGAGAAGTAGATATGTAAAAAGGGAACTTTTCTGCTTTCTGTGTGTGTTGTTGACATAGCTTTCAAAGGTTGAAAAGACATCAGAAAGTTGGTTTGCATCCTATCTACAGTGTATTCTTGGTCTGTGTAGATAACTGGGCAAAGTGAAACAGGCAATGTATCATTTTTCTAGATAGATACAAGCAAGTCAGATTAGGGGAGGATAAATACTGACTGAACAGAACTAGTCAGCAACCCCAAAGCCATAAGAAACAGATAAGTAACAATAAAACAACAGTTGAAAGAAATAATGAACACATGTAAGCAATGGTTAAATAAAAGATAGCTAAGGAGGTACCCGTTACTTTTTTATTTATTTTGCTAAAACTCTATTAGAAAACGTATTTAGAATGGAATGTTTGCAGATTAGGTAGTTTAAATAATTTGTGCCCATGCAATGTTACAGGACAAGGTATAAAGAATGTGTGTTTAACAAAGGGAGGTGGAGCAATGCAGGACTTATACCAGATTGGACCAGATGCCAGAAACACCTAGTCCTGGGGTATAGGTAGGCAAACAAACATTATCATTGCTCTATCTACTTTACTTATGCTTTATGCTTGATTAAGGTGGTAATATACTGTCCTAACATTTTATTATTAAAGCGTTAGACTAGTTAAGCTTAGTAACTGATAAGGACAGTGCTTTTCAACCAACAGTATAAAAGAAAGAATAAAACCCTTTAATGACATGATCTTCCAAAATTCAACCAGTTATATTACCTTCAGACATGTCTGGAGGAGACTGGAAGCCATTAGTCATGGATGTCAGTGCCCTAGCCAGAAGAGAAGGAGCCTTCCTCACAATACACCATCTGTAGACATGAAAGGAATTAAGCATCATTCAAAATTACTGCAGTGAAAACAAATGAGAAATGTACACACTACTTCAGAGACTCATTTCATCGTTTTCATAGAATTTTTTTTCAGAAGCAATGCAATAGTTTAAACATATTACGGATGGAGTTGGCTAAATGGCAAATTGACATTTGCAGAGAATTAGTAAAAGAGACCAAGTTTGCATTACTTGTATGGTAAAAATATTTTGAGGAAGGGGAAAAAAAGTAAAGCCAAATCATGCATGCTGTTTCCCCACAGAAAGAACTGTTGAATTTTTCATAACATTGTTTGGAAGAAGCTGCCAATGAAGCACATAAACAGTAGGCAAGATTTTGAGAAGTGCCTCATGAGTTTAGGTTCCCAATCTGAGGCACCTTAAAGGGGCTTGGTTGGCAGAGACTGCAGTTGGAAATTAGGATCCTCCATACCTTGGTGGATCTGGGCCTTAATGTCTCTGGGCCTCAGTTTATCCATTTGTAAAACAGGTATAGCAACACTTCTAAATCATTTTGGGATTCTTGGACATACCTAATATTTTTACAGATGTGAACATGAGTTTAAATCAGGGATCGGCAACCCTTGGCATGCGGCCCACCAGGGTAAGTCCCCTGGCAGGCCGGGGACTTACCAGCAGCCAGCACGGGCCGAGAGATGTGCTGGCTGCTGCTTCCCACAGCCCCCATTGGCCTGGAGCGGCGAACCGTGGCCAGTGGGAGCTGCGATCAGCTGAACCTACAGATGTGGCAGGTAAACAAACCGGCCCAGCCCGCTACAGGGCTTACCCGTGGCGGGCCACGGGCCAAAGGTTGCAAATCCCAGGTTTAAATCATTTACTGTAACATTAATAGGGAAAAGTAAAATTCACTAAAATAAAAGTTTTGTTGTATTGCAGTAATACCCTAGTTTTAATTTGGAAAAGTAAAAGAAACAACCAAGGAGGCTTACTGATATTCCTAGTGAAAAAGCTATGTCATTTCAGGTCACAGTCTCACAGATTGCAGGTTGCTTAACATTAGGGTGGATGCTCAACACTGAAATCAACTGAAGTTAGGAGCCTGGGCCAGCCCCCATGGGAGGCAGGGAGGGAGCACCACCCAGCTCCACTCTGCCCCCAGCTCTTCTCCTGCCCAACCCCACCTATGGCTCTGGGTCCTGGCTGCAGCTCTGCACCCCGCCACTGCCCCAACCATGGCCCAGCTACAGCTCCCCTCCCAGTCCCGGCCATGGCCCCACCCACAGTCTCAGACCTCGACCGCGGCTCCACTCCCAGCCCTGGCCCCCGACCGCAGCCAGGCCTAGTTCCACACCTGGCCCCGCTCCCAGCCCCAGACCCACCCCAGTTGTTGCCCCTGGCTCCCGGCCAGGCCGCAGCTCCAGCCCCAGCCTCAGCCCCTGGCCACAACCGTGGCCCCAGCTCCCGACCATGGGTCCCAGGGGGGCATGGACATGGGTAAGGGGGGGGGGATATAAAAGGTTTGGGGACCACTGCACTAAATCTCATCTGCACTAAGAATTGCCAGTGGTAATGGTGGAAACTTTCTTTTAACATCCCCTATTGCAGAAACAGCCTCTGACTCCAATAGACACTTCTTTCAGCACAGCCCACAGGTGATCTGTTGCTTAACTCAGTTCACATTTCTACAGGATTTTAAAGTACAATGGCAAGTATTTTAGGAGGAAAAAAATATTATAACATTTAAGACCATATTCTGGCCTCACTGACACTATGTACAGGCTCAGCCCATTGGCATCACTAGAGTTGAACAGGGTATAAATTCGGGCAGAATTTAGCCCCAAGCATTACTAGAAAAGGATTCAAAATCTGCCTGTTTGGTTTGTTTGCATTTCAGGTAAAACATCTTGCTTGGATTTAAACATTCCTCTACAGTGTTTTTCAACTGAAGGAGTACAGCTTTATGATAGTCCAGAACTGCAAAATTAAGTTAAATACTGGAAACGACAGTACAACTCTTCAATTTTCATGATCTAAGATGAGTGAAATAATAATAAAAAAAAAAAACAACTAGCATTAGTGGCAAAAAAAATGCATTTTTCAAGTTGAATTATTTAATGAATTATTTGTAAAGCAGCTAGTTTAATATCTATGTAGCCTGATTCTTCACTGCCTCGTACACTGTGTAGCGATCTATAAAATGTTGCCGAATCACCGTGCAAGAATCAGGTCTGTGTAGTTGAACCGGGTCGTGCCCTTTACACGAGAGCTACAGAGTAAAGCTCGCTAGTGCATCGCTGGGATGTTGACAGCCGATCCGTGCAGCACAAACGTCAGCGGAGCATCCGGAATTTACAAGTGGGGGGGAGGGGGGGATAAATTTTACTTTTTGATTTTTTCACATGAAGCAGCGTGGCCTGGGGACCGGAGACCAGGGACCGCCCCCCACACAGGGACGCGGCACGGTACAACCAGGCAGGAGCAGGAGCGCCCCCGAACTGTGCCCGAGCGCCGGCTAAGGCGGCTCCCTCTGCAGCCCCGTTACCCGGCTCCGGCCCTCGGGCTCCGGCGCCAGCGCCGCCAACGGGCCGCGGGTGCCCCCCGCGCAACAGAGCGGCAGCCCGGGGGCTCCCTACGGGCACCCAGGGGCCAGAGAGCGGCGCCGCTCCCCGGGGGGCTCTGCTGCCCGGCCCCGGGCGCCCAGCACAGGCCGCGCTCGGCCCCCTGCCGAGCCCCGGGGCGGGGGGAGCGGCCTGTGGCCCTGGAGCAGCTCGTCCTCCCCCCGGCCCCGGCCCCGGCCCCGGCCCCGACCCCGACCCCGACCCCGACCCGGCTCCGGGCCCTCACCCGCGGGCCAGCATCCTGCCGCCGAGCGCCAAGAACCGCCGCCCCGGGGCGAGACCTCAGTCCTCCAGCACCATAGACGCGCCGCAGCGCCCCCGGCGCAGAGAGCCGCCGAATCCTTTTGTCTGTTTATGGTTCCTTCCGTCTGCCCCCCTCCCGCTCTGTGCCGAGGTGGTTCCTTCCGCCCCGCGCTATGCCCTGGCCTCGCGCGCTGGCGGGTGCTGGCCGCCGGTTCCCCGGCGCGTGCCCCTCAGGCTCCGCTCCTGTGCCTGGAAGGCTCTTCCCAGGCTGGCACCTGCGTCCTCCCCCCAGCTCGCCGTACGCTGCCGTGGTGTCCTTGTTAACCCGGCTCGTGACAAATGGAGCCTGCCCCCAGTGCGCCCTGCATCCTCCTTCCTGCTCTTTTGTTTGTTCCCCTCCCTCCGTTCCTCAGCACGCACTTAAAAACCAGCTCATCTGGGGCGAGCAACAAAGGAAGAAGGGCCATACTGAGTCAGACCAATGGTCCATCTAGCCTAGTATGGTGTCTAGCAGCAGCTGGTGCTTCAGAGGGCATGAACAGAACAAGGGCAATTATCAAGGGATCCCACTGCTGTTGTCCACCCCCCTCTTCCAGCAGTTGGAAGTTTAGGGATGCCCAGAGCGAAGGGTTACGTCTCTAGCCACCTTTTGGCTAATAGCCATCGATGGATCTATCCTCCAGTCATGAGGACAATGTAGCTGTACAGAACTGGGTGCCAGGTGTGAAAACATATGGCCCATCATGACAAACAAGAGGTGGGGAGCGAGCCAGAAATCCTGACTGGTTAGCGCAGACTCTGTGTGTGCCTGTGCATGGCTGCACGTCCATAAGTGTTTTGAATCAATTATTAGCTTCTGTCTATCCTGGGTTCTCTGTAAATTGTGTTTTCTTCAAGCTGGCCAAACCTTCCTGTTGAGGAAGTAGCCCAAAACTTAGGCACCCAGTTTTGGCTCCACTGCTAGCCACACAACTTCCCCGAACCCTGTACGTGCCTAAACACATAGCCTAAGTTGTCAGGATAAAAGCTTTCTCAGTGCCTAAGTTTCTGCCTCTGAGCATCCACACTGCCTCCTTCCTCTAGATGTCCAAACACTTATCTCCCGCTTATTAAGACCCACAGCAAATCACAAACCAGGAGAAGACAGGCGTTTGACCACCTATATCATGTGCAGGGCCTAATTTAGAAGGCAGCCTCTGAGTTTGCCTACTGGATTGGGTTCCATTCAGGGTCTACTCAGAGAAGGAGATGGTACTACCTACTTTATATTTTTAATCCAGTGGTTAGAGCACTCAGGATGTGGGAGACCCAGGTTCAATTCCCCTCCCCCGCCTCTCAGGCAATCCGGGGAGAAAGTGTTTGAACATAGGTTCCCCACCACAGGTGAGTGCTCTTATGACTGGGCTATGGGAAATGCTGATGTGGGGTGCCCTCAGTGTCTCCCGCTTAAGCTGTTCTACTGTGAATAAATAATGACAGAATGAAATAGGGGGACTGGACCCAAGATCTCCCACCACCCAAGCGATTACTTGAATCATCAGGCAACTACAGAGTCAGTCCCTCTTTCTCTAGCCCAATGGCTAGTTAACAATTTAGGCACAGTGGAACAGCTTCAACAGGAGAGACTGAGGGAACCCCACATCAGAATATCCTGTAACTCAGTGGTTAGCACACCTACCTATAAGGTGGAAGACCCCTGTTCAAATCTTTTCTCTCCCTCTACCAGATAGCAGAGAATTTAACCTGGTCTCTCACATCCCAAGCAAGTGTTGTAACCAGTGGGCTAAAAGTTACAAGGTGGGAGCCATGTTTGGTCATTCTGTGTGAAGCAAGACAGCTGCCTAACTCTTTCCCACAAAAACGCCTAAGCGGCCTGCCTTCATGTGGTGGGTTCCGTTCAAGGATTGCTAAGCAGAACTAGGTGCCTCTCCGCAGCCCAGTGAGTGCCTGTCTCCAAGATGGGGCAGGGCTTAGCCTCTCAGCATCTTCCATTGGCTATCTTAGGCAGCTCCCCGCGTAGGTACTGGCTTCCGCTGGGTCCAGGGGGTGCTCAACCCCAGGCCTCTGCCCCCACCTGTTCCTGCCCTCACGCCACCTCAGGCCCCACCCCACCTCACACTTTCTCCCAAGTCCCCACCCGTTCCTGCCCAGTTCCACCCCCTCCCCTGAGCACGCCCCGTCCCCACTTCTCCCCCTTCCTCCAAGAGCCTCCTGCACAACCGCGAAACAGCTGATTGTTGTGGGTCGGAGGCACTGGGAGGGAGGGGGAGAAGTTGATCGGTGGGGCCACCTGCAGGCAGGAGGGAATGGCTGCCAGTGGGTGCTAAGCACCCACTAATTTTTTTCCATGGGTGTTCCAGCCCTGAATCACCTATGGCTCCCCACCTAGTATGCTGGCTTTTGTGGACCGCATTCTGAGGCACCTATGTCTCCCCATTCATTGTACTGTACAGGAGCCTAACTCAGGCTTTGTAGATCACAGTTTTGTTCCTGTGATTCTCTAGGCGCACCTGACACACAGCGTTGTACTGCCTAAGTCCCCTAGTGGATCCTATCCTTAAGCTCCTGTACACATTTCAAATAAGATATTTGAAACTACTAAGGACCTGTGTCTGAGAGATGCTGAGCTCTGACAATTCCCATTGATTTAAGTATCTCATTGGAGCCAAAGGCACATTAGTTGTGCACAAAAATATGGGCAAAAAAAATATCAGAAGCCTTGTTTGCACTTGGAGGCCGGTTTTCAACCCTTTTTTTACCCATTATTTGCACTCACACTAGGTGATTTGTGAAAATAATCAGGTACTTAACAGTTTAATGCCCCAATCTAGCAAAGTGTTTAGGACAAGCAAAGCATCTAGTCATTCATAGTAATTAGCAGGATTGGGGCTCTACTTGTCAAGGCCAGGGTGTGGGTGCTCTGACCTAGGGGTTAGAGACAGGTCAAGAAATAGGAATCAAGCCAAGAGTCAAATGCAGTGACCAGAGCCAGAAGCAAGCAAGGAGGGAGGGCTGGCTGGCTAGGACAGACTAAAATGAGGCCAGGCCCCCTCACAGCTGTAGACATAAGCACTGAACAACTGAAAACACATTGGTATTGGTGCTGCTGAGCTTAAATCCAGACCTGTAGGCTCCTTTTAGCCAATCAAGCAGGCCAGCCAATCTGGCAGTTTTGCTGAAGCCCAGCTGGGCTCATTAACCTGCCTAAAGGCTAAACTGGCTAGCCCCAGGCTTTGTTGAGGAAACTCAGTTCCATGGTTCCTGACACTACTGACGTAAGTTGTATCCCCAGAGAATTGTGGTTACAAAAATGGAAGCCAGTGCCTGAAAAGCTGCCCCTTTTATTTCCAGTTTAGGGAATAGTAGACAGTTTTATTATACAAGACTCTCAAGGTATCTACACTGCAGAGTTACAGTGCCACTCAGAGAGTACTGAAGGGAAACCGCTGTTGTGTGTTCACACTGTCAGCTATCTGCACAATAGCATGTTCACATTTGCAGTGGTATTCGAAGCAGTGCACTCTGGGCAGCTATCCCACAGAGCATCTCTTCCTCTTCTGCCACTAAGAGTTGTGGGAAGACGGAGAGGGTCGCGGGGCATCCTAGGTCCTGTCCCAATGCCCTGTGATGCATTGCTTCGCATCCCAGCAATCCCTGTTCTTCCATCTGCATTTGGCTCCATCTTTCAACAGTTTGTGTACTGTGAGCTCTGTTAGGATATAGATATTCAGACCTGTCTGTAAAGGCCTATACTCTAAGAATGTAGGTGTATTCTTATCACTTGACTAGTTAGAGATATGAAAGAAAGAATCAAAATCACTGTCTGCCAGCGTAAGGTCCTTCTCTTACTGTGACAGTCTGAGGTCCTGTTCTTAGGCTGAGATCTCTGGCTAAGCAACAGAGGCAGCCATAAGCTGGGAAGTGGCCGGTCACATCCTCACATTCCAACCTAGTCACAGTGAAATAAGGTGCTATTGGGCTGTTAGGAATACAATCCTGTCCTGATAATGCCGATCGCCTCCAGAGAAAGGGAAGTGCCTAGAAGATGTAAAAGGAAACTTAGTTTGATAGCATCCTGTCTGGCAAGAACTCACTTATCAGTAGCTGGGATGTGAAATCCTCACTTCTGTATTGTTTTGTCATTATAGTTCCCACTTTGCCATTGTTTGTCTGTATAATCTCTGTCTGGTTCTGTGATTGTTTCTGTCTGCTGTGTAATTAATTTTGCTGGGTGTAAACTAATTAAGGTGGTGGGATATAATTGGTTACATAATCATGTTACAATATGTTAGGATTTGTTAGTTAAATTTCAGTAAAATGATTGGTTAAGGTATAGCTAAGCAGAACTCAAGTTTTACTATATAGTCTGCAGTCAATCAGGAATTGGGTGGGGAAATTGGAATCATGTTTTGCTAAAGGGGGAAATGGGAACAGGGAATGGGGGTGGGGAAATTGGAATCATGTTTGGCTAAGGGCAGGAATGGGAACAGGGACACAGGTGTAAGGCTATGTGGTGTCAGAGCTGGGAACGGGGACACTAAGGAAGGAAACTGGAATCATGCTTGCTGGAAGTTCACCCCAATAAACATCGAATTGTTTGCACCTTTGGACTTTGGGTATTGTTGCTCTCTGTTCATGTGAGAAGGACCAGGGAAGTAAGTGGGTCAAGGAATAAGCCCCCTAACAAGCTCTGCCTCTTCGATCTGCAGGAATGGATCCCGCACTGTTGACCAGCATGCTGCTTGCTCTCACTAACACGTCACAAGTGGCAGTGGAGTTATTCCTTAAACTACAAAGGCAAGAGGAGTTTGACATTGATCTTGCCACGCGTAGTAACTACGACACAAGATTGCTTGTGGCATTCACGGAGGTGCTGGCCACAGTGGAACGCCGCTTTTTGGCTAGGGAAACAAGCACTGAGTGGTGGGATCACATAGTCATGCACGTCTGGGATGATGAGCAGCGGCTGCTGAACTTTCAGATGAGGAAAGCCACATTCATGGGACTGTGTGATGAGCTCGTCCCAGCCCTGCAGCACAAGGACACAAGAATAGAGCTGCTCTGCCATTGGAGAAGTGCATGGCAATTGCACTGTGGAAGCGGGCTACTCCAGACTGCTACCGATCGGTCGCTAACCAGTTTGGAGTGGAAAAGTCGACCGTTGGACTTTTGTTGACGGAAGTGGGCAGGGCCATTAATCGCATCCTACTCCGAAAGACCGTGACTCTGGGCAACATGTGTGACATTGTCGATGGCTTTGCACAAATGGGCTTCCCTAACTGCGGAGGGACAATAGATGGCAAGCATATTCCAATTCTGACACCAGACCACCTAGCCACTGAGTACATTAATCCGAAGGGGTATTTCTCAATGGTTCTCCAGGTGCTCGTGGATCACCGTGGGCGTTTCACAGACATTAACACAGGCTGTTCCAGAAAGATGCATGACGCACGCATCTTTCAGAACACTGGCCTGTTCAGGAATCTGCAAGCAGGGACTTTCTTTCTGGACCAGCAGATGACTGTAGGGGAAGTTGAAATACCCCTTGTGATCCTGGGAGACCCCACCTACCCCTTAATGCCATGGCTTATGAAGCCATACACAGGGCAACTTGACAGCAGCAAGGAGTGGTTCAACAATAGGCTGAGCAAGTGCAGCATGACTGTTGAGTGTGCTTTTGGCCGTTTAAAAGCCCACTGGCGCTGCCTATATGGGAAGCTGGACCTGGCCGATGACAATATTCCAATGCTTATAGCCGCGTACTGTATGCTCCGTAATATTTGTGAAGGGAAGGATGAAAGTTTAATTCAGGGCTGGACCACTGAGGCTCAGCGCCTGGAGGCTGAGTTTGAATAGCCAGAGACCAGGGCTATTAGAGGGGCACAGCGTGGGACCATAAGGATCGGGGATACCTTGAGGCAGCAATTTGAAGCTGAAAGCCACTAATATTTGTTGCTATGCTCGGGAGTGCACTGCTTGTAATGCTACGAGGATTGTGATTGGTGCAGACGATGCAATATGAAGGTTTAACATAACTGTCTGTTGCTTTTCAGGACTCTGTTTTCTTTCAATTAATAGACTAAAGATTGCTTTCAAACCAACACAATTCTTTTATTAAAAAACAACCGAAAACCCACCGACCGCTATGCCTACCTTCATGCCGCCAGCTTCCATCTCAGACACACCACACGATCCATCGTCTACAGCCAAGTGCTGAGGAACAACCGCATCTGCTCCAACTCCTCAGACAGAGACCAAGATCTTCACCAAGCATTCTCAAAACTACGATACCCACACGAGGAAATAAGGAAACAGATCAACAGAGCCAGACGTGTAACCAGAAGCCTGCTGCTGCAAGACAAGCTCAAGAAAGAAACCAACAGAACTCCACTGGCCATCACATACAGTCCTCTGCCAAAACCTCTCAACGCATCATCAGTGATCTACAAGCCATCCTGGACAACGATCCCGCACTTTCACAGGCCTTGGGAGGCAGGCCAGTCCTCGCCCACGGACAGCCTGCCAACCTGAAGCATATTCTCACCAGCAACTACACACCACACCATAGTAACGCTAACTCAGGAACCAATCCATGCAACAAACCTCGATGCCAACTCTGCCCACATATCTACACCAGTGACACCATCACAGGACCTAACCAGATCAGCCACGCCATCACTGGTTCATTCACCTGCACGTCCACCAAGGTAATATACGCCATCACGTGCCAGCAATGCCCCTCTGCTATGTACATCGGCCAAACTGGACAGTCCCTATATAAAAGGATAAATGGACACAAATCAGATATTAGGAATGGCAATATACAAAACCTGTAGGAGAACACTTCAACCTCCCTGGACACACAATAGCAGATTTAAAGGTAGCTATCCTGCAGCAAAAAAACCTTCAGGACCAGACTTCAAAGAGAAACTGCTGAGCTTCAGTTCATGTGCAAATTTGACACCATCAGCTCAGGATTAAACAAAGACTGTGAATGGCTAGCCAACTACACAAGCAGTTTCTTCTCCCTTGGTGTTCACACCTCAACTGCTAGAAGAGGGCCTCATCCTCCCTGATTGAACTAACCTCCTTAACCCTAGCCTGATTCTTGCTTGCATATTTATACCTGCATCTGAAATTTTCCACTCCATGCAGCCGACGAAGTGGGTATTCACCCACAAAAGCTTATCTTCCAATATGTCTGTCTGTGTATAAGGTGCCACAGGACTCTTTGCAGCAGTTAGTTTCCCCATGCCCTGGGGCAGTCCCTGTTGTTTGCCTTGCGGGCATTTCCCTGACGCCCCAGGGGGAGAGTCCCTGTCCCCAGGAGCTCGCAGGCCAAAGGCCACAGGGCCCAACCTTGGCGTTGAAGTTTCTGTGGGTCAGGGAGTCAGAGTCCTTGGAGCAGAGCTCGCCCCTCCTGGAGCAAGACAGCAGCCTCAGCCCGCCAGGGGGCGCTACCGGCCGCGCGCTCCGGCCTCACGCTGGCAAGACGCACGCGCCGCGCCCCCAGTTTCTGGAGAAGTGAGGTAATGCTTGGGTCAGGAGCGCTGTGATTGGCTGAGGGCCTGAGCGGGGGTGGGGCCATTGGCGGAGGGGCCAGAGGAGGCGGGGCCTGTTGCCGATAAATAAGGGCCGCCCGGGTGGCCCCCTCCACACAGCGCGGAGCCGGGACTGCGTAGTTGAGATTGGTTCGCCGTCGCGCCATGCTCGAAGCCTGACTGAGCCGCCGCGCCGGGGACACGAATGAACAAGCTGCTGCTGCTCCTGTTCACGTACCGGGTACTCGCCAGCCGGGGGGGCCGCAGGGGGAAGCGCCGCCGAAAATGGCCCCGTTCCGCATCCGTAGCGCGCGGCCCGAGGACTGCCCCGACCTGCTGCGCCTCATCAAGGTAACCGGCTGCGCGCGGGGCGGAGGCTGCGCGCGGGGGCGCGCGGAGCGGGAGGCTGACTGGGGGCGGGAGGCGGCGCGCGGGGGGAGAGGGGGCGCGCGGAGCGGGGGTGGGGCGAGGAGAGTTTATCATTCTTGTAATCCGAACCTTTGCACTTGTCGCGCCACGGGGGATAGAAACATCCCCCCCCCCCGCCCCCCCCAGCAGCAGGGTTTTGTCTGCCCAGCCCTTCAGCGCTGGAGCGTGGAGGACACCTTTGCCCCGCCGACTTGGCAAAAACAAGTTGTTTGCGTTCAGTTCACCTGTAACGGGCTGCTTGCTCTTCGCCCTCTGCACAGGGCAAGTGGCTTCCTCTCCGCGCTGCTTTGTGTAAACCGCACTCGGGTAGGAAATGTCTCCTCTACACGTGGACATATATTTGTGTATCTATGCTTAGTTTTTTTTTAATCTGTTTTTTTTTTTTTTTTTAGGAACTAGCTAAATATGAGGATATGGAGGATCAAGTAGTTCTAACTGAAAAAGGTAACGAATTAGCTGCTGTGTGTTTGATTTGATGATAGTCCTACTACAGTTCATATATAATATGTATCAGCTTATTGTTCTCTTGTAGATCTGCTTGAAGATGGCTTTGGTGACCATCCTTTCTACCACTGTCTTGTTGCAGAAGTGCCTGAAGAACAGTGGACAGCTGAAGGTAAGACTTCCTGCTACGTTTTTAGAATCAGAAATGCACAGGATGTACATAACGCATTATTTAAAGCTACTGATTATACATAAAGCTCCAGCTGTGAACTGTAAGAAGAAAGAACTAAAATACAACTATTGAAATAGAAGAATCATGTTTTTCTAATGTGATCAACCATCCTGGAGACCAGGTATAATATATATGGTACTGTAATTCCATTTCATTAAATGGTTGTTCTTGTTTGACCCTAATTTACCTTAATGTAATCCTGTTGAATCACATTTTTTCTTTAATTTGTCCCCAATCTTCAGGTTACAGTCTCTAGCTTCGCCATGTACATGGCCCTTCCGTGTACATGGATGGGCGGGGAGGTAACTAAAAGATCCGTTACACAATAAAGTAGATGATCATGATACATGAGGTAAGGTCTAACAGGGACAAGTACTATTCCCAAGCATTTACCAAAAAACACACGGTAGATCAGAAATTCTGAATGCACACTCTTCGTATGAGTATGTGCAAAGCATTATGGCTAACAACATGATTTGAATTCTCAAGTTTTAGCACTGAGTGGGATGATGTTGGAGGAGGGTACCAGTTTTGCACTGACCAGTTGGCTCCTCTTACAGGGTAAGCCACAGAGTTGTTTCAAGCAAACAAGGAAAGCTGTTGGCCAAAGTAGATATCTTTCTGGTGCCCAGGATAAAGGAGACAGATTACCACTTTATCAGTGGGAACTCAGTTGAGGCAGTGCTGGAGATGCCATTTTGTTAACTAATGGCTGCTTGTGAGCACTCCTGGTTTTCCCACTGAGCAATTTTTGAGAAAAATTAATTGGAAGACAGACTTAAAGGTGTGTGTTTTTAGATTCTACTATTAGTGTTGTGTTCTGATTTTTAAGAAAGCAGAATTAAGTTAACTGCCACCATATTCTGAACTGCCGTGTAAAATGTAAACCAATTTACAATCCAAAGTGGACATACTGATAAATCAGTAGGGTATGTATACTGTGTTTGTAGCAGAAAGCCTTAGTTGTTCGTTGTTTGTTTACTATAACTGTAAACACTGCCTTCAAGGAACCAGGATAATCTTCATTCCACAACACAGATCTCAAGCTATCAGAATTCCTATTTTACCTACACCTCAATACGCTTATTGCAAACTTCCATTCTTAAATCAGGCTTTTAACAGTTAATAGTTGCATGTACAGGAAAGCAAACCTAGGTGTTTAGGTTATATGCATGTAAGTTGAAATGTACTAAGCTTGTTGCCTTTCAAAAAAAGGGTTTTTGTTTTGTTTTGTTTTTTTTGCGGATGTAATGTAATCCTTTGTTACAGGACATCTTATTGTGGGTTTTGCCATGTACTACTTCACTTATGATCCATGGATTGGAAAACTGCTGTACCTTGAAGATTTCTTTGTAATGCCAGAGTTCAGAGGTATGTTCTAAGGAATAGCTTCTAAACGTATTGTTTATTGTATATGTGTTTTAAAAATTACAACTAACATTTCTTGACTTTTTAGGACTTGGCATTGGTTCAGAAATTCTGAAGAATCTGAGTCAGGTAAGTAGTCTTTCCTTTCTCCATTAGATTTTTAGCATGAGACAACAGCAGAGAAGCAAGTCTGTTTGTCAGTTGTCTGAATTATTACCCTTTAACAGTACTTGAAAGTGAGTGATTCAGTTGCCCTAGTAAAGTGGATAAATGGACTTATGGGGCAGGCTTATCAGATTTTGTAAACTTCTAGTGACTTAGTATCTGATTCTTCATAAAATCAGAATTGTGATAGGGACAAAGGAAGAAACTGCTATATTTAAAACAGCTGCAAACATTTTAGTAGTGGTGTCCACTTCAAAATAAATCATATTGTTGAGGACTCTTGCCTATCAATAGTGATTGGAAGGATAGATTTGTGTACACAACAAATAAGATTGCTATATACCTAATCAGTATACTGGTTACATGTTTATAGGTGGCTCTCAAATGCCGCTGTAGCAGCATGCACTTTGTAGTCGCAGAATGGAACGAACCTTCGATCAGGTTCTACAAGAGAAGAGGTGCTTCTGATCTGTCCACTGAGGAAGGATGGAGGCTCTTCAGAATTGACAAAGAACATCTGTTGAAAATGGCAACTGAAGAGTGAGGAATTATTCCGGCAAATGACAAATCTTATCTATGAATCATACTCTGAATAAACTCTTGCCTTGCTTTCTATACAGTTTGTAGTGGAATAAATAGTGTGGACACTAATTCAAAAGCTCCATTACCAGGGCTATTGTAGTATAATTGTTGCTGTCATCTGGACTTGAAACATCAATTTTACAGGAAGTGACATCTGTGAAGTCCAATTTATTTGCTTGTAAACATCATCCTTCACCAGTGTGGGCTAGTGATCTTTCAATGTATATTGAATAAAACTTCATTGTTGTGAGTGTCATTCAAATGTGTACAGTGTACACACTGGCAGGGTTTTTGTTTTAATTTCCTTTTATAAAATAAAGTATAGTATTTTCACTTTAATGGCATTAGTGTAGTGTGGTTGAATTCTTACAAGTAAAGTGGCCTTCATTTGGTCACTTTATTTCCTGCAGCAATAAATAACCACTGCCTATCAGCATCACAAGGACTTGAAAGAGTTTTTCTGGCAACTAATGTAGCTACCAGCAACTACATGTCTGTCCACCCTTCCAATTTAGGATCTTGTATCTGCATTTTTCAAAACCATTTTTCCCCCAAATGAAAAAACAAAAAAGGGGGGGGGGGGCTAATATGCAGGTCTGAAGCTTTCTCTCTCTTATATTTAAAGTAATTAAAGGCAATACTGTTAATATCAGTAGGTAAAGAGGCCTTATCTAAAATACAGATTGCATTTGTTAAACTAGAATTGGCTTTTAATTCATTTAGTTGGATGGTATAAAACCCCTCTGTGGACACATCCAATTCAAATCTGGTTTATACTGTTTTAACTTGGATTCCCTTCCAACTTAAGTCAATAAATCATGTTTAAATTGACTGATGAGTATTTGTGAGCATTTTGTACCAGCTTTAACGAAATTCGTATTAAAACCAATTCAAACACAAGAACAGGTGGTGGGGTTACTTGTAACTAACTGCTGTTCTTTTTAAATAAGTTGTTCGAAAGATACCAAAACATGAATAAAATTATCTGTGCATAGGGCAACAAATGCCCAGAGATCGTTATCCTACTTATGCAGCTGTTCTGTAGTATAACAATTTTAAGGGGGAGGGAACTTGTGATTTTCATAAAACTAGCTGGACTCTATACCTGAACAGGCAAGCAGAAGGAAGTGAGGGTGATAATGAAAGCAACACGCCAGGATTATAGTTAAAGTAGCTTCCACTTGTTTTCATTATATCTGAATGGTGCTTGGACTGGCTGAAGTACAAAACTATCAACCTCACTACTGGAGCCTTATCTACATTAGAAGGGTTTTACCAGCATAGTTAATTCAGTAAGTCTCTGTAAAGGTGGTTACACTGATTAGCTTAACCCTGTACAGGAATGGGAATATGTTGTACCAGTATAACTGTCTCCCCACTAGGGCTTGTGCTGGTAGATTGACTTAAAAAAAAAAAAAAAACCCTCACCAAAAGTTATACCAATACAACTTTTGAGTATACAATTAGACCTTCTGTGTAAGTGGTTTTGGGACCGGAATCATCTCACTGAACTGCAATACAAAGACCCACCTCATTCTCTTGTAGCTAGGTAACTTTTGTAACAGCCTTGTCCCTCAGGAATGGCAAGTCAAAATAAACATAAGTTTTGTTTAGTGATTCCATTTATCTGATGAAAGATTTAAAATGCTATTTGCATTTAAATAGCTCCTCCAGCATTTCAGTCTAATGAGATAACTTTCTTCTTGTATTGCAATCACTTATTTCTTTAATGTAATAAGTGTTTGGGACTAGTTAAATCTTTTTTTAAAAGAAATACAAACCTAGCCTGGACTTCTAGAAAATTAAGGCCACAATTAAAAATTCCTTTATTAATAGAGTTCAGTGACACTAGATGTAGTTTAAATAAATGTAATGAACTTCTGAATTTGACTGCTCTTAAAAATTGAGTACTCATAACGTACCACAGCATGTGTGGTGTACATGCAAATAACTACTCTAAAGTATGGCTTCTGATTAATTGCTGTTAACACACACAATTAACTCTACTGGTGATTAATTGCACTTTAAATTGCACAGTTAAACAATAGAATACCAAATGAAATTTATTAAATATTTTGGATGTTTTTCTACATTTTCAAATGTATTGATTTTGATTACAACACAGAATACAAAGTGTACAATACTCGATATTTTTGGTTGCCAATATTTACACTAAAAATGATAAAGTATTTCAATTCACATCATACAAGTACTGTAGTGCAATCTCTTTACCATGAAAGTGAAATTTACAAATGTGTGTGGGGGGGGAGGGTTGCTTTGTTACTGTCTCAGGGTGTAGTAGGGCCCCCTTTGCTCCTGTCTCTGCTGAATTCAAAAATCACTCCGAGGAGACCCTCAGGTTCAACAATCACCAGTGCAGTTTAATTACAGTGTGCAATCCCACTGCCTTCTTACCACATACAGCATGGGGGTTTCAGCCTTAGGAACTTCTCAGTTGCTGCAGGCCAGGAAGGAAGAGCTACCACTTTCTGGCTTCCTTCCTCTGGGACTGTATATAGCCCCAAGCTAATTAGGCTGGCAGCTACTTCTCTTTTGTCAGTCAGGTAGAGGTTTCTCTAGCCAGCTCCAATTTACCTCCCTTAATGGGAGCTGGCATAACAGGGTAGCTCAAGGGTGCCTGCCTAGCATCCTGTCTCAGTTACATAACTGCACTTAAAACAATGTAAAACTTTAGAGCCTACAAGTCCACTCAGTCCTACTTCTTGTTCAGCCAATCACCAAGACAAACAAGTTTGTTTACACTTACGGGACATAATGGTGCCTGGTTATTATTTACAATGTCACCAGAAAGTGAGAACAGGCGTTCACATGGAACTTTTGTAGCCAGCATTACAAGGTATTTACATGCCAAATATACTAAACATTCATATGTCCCTTCATGTTTCATCCATCATTCCAGAGGACAGGCTTCCATGCTGATGATGCGCATTAAAAAAATATGTTAATTAAATTTGTGACTGAACTCCTTGGGGGAGAACAGTATGTCCCCTGCTCTGTGTTTTACCCGCATTCTGCCATATATGTCATGTTCTAGCATTCTCAGCTGATGACCAGCACATGTTTCTTTTGAGACCACTTTCATGGCAGTTTTGACAAAACACAAAGAAGGTACCAATGTGAGATTTCTAATGATAGCTACAGCACTCAAACCAAGGTTTAGAAATCTGAAGTGCTTTCCAAAATCTGAGAGGGACAAGGTGTGGAGCATGCTTTCAGAAGTCTTAAAAGAGCAACACTCTGATGCGGAAACTACAGAACCCGAACCACTGAACCTTCTGCTCGTGGCATCTGACTCAGATGATGAAAATGAACATGCGTCATCCCACGCTGCTTTGGATCGTTATCGAGAAAAACCGGTCATCATCATGGACGCATGACCTCTGGAAGGGTGGTTGAAGCATGAAGGGACATATGAATCTTTAGGGCATTTGGCATGAAAATATCTTTTGATGCTGTCTACAACAGTGCCATGCGAATGCCTGTTCTCACTTTCAGGTGACCTTGTAAACAAGAAGCAGGCAGCATTATCTCCTGCAAATGTAAACAAACTTGATTGGCTGAACAAGAAGTGGGACTGAGTGGACTTGTAGGCTTTAAAGTTTAACATTGTTTTATTTTTGAATGCAGGGTTATTTGTTTTTTTACATAATTCTACATTTGTAAAGTCAAATTTCATGATAAAGAGATTGCACTACAGTATTTGCCATGGGGGAATTGAAAAATACTATTTCTTTTGTTTTTTACAGTGCAAATATTTGTAATCAAAAATAAACTGAGCACTGCACACTTTGTTTTCTGTGTTGTAATTGAAATCAATATATTTGAAAATGTAGAAAACATCCACAAATATTGAAATAAATGGTATTCTATTATGATTTAACAGTGCGATTAATTGCAATTAATTTTTTTAAACTCTTGCCAGCCCTACTCTAAAACAAAAGTTTTAGAAGAGGAAGTATTCCAGTCCACTGAATAGGTGTTGATTTTGGCTGGGATGGTCAAAAGGAGCCTAAAATAGTTATTCAGTGGGGTTTGGGTGTCTAACGCTTGAGTTTCAGAGTAGCAGCCGTGTTAGTCTGTATTCACAAAAAGAAAAAGAGTACTAGTGGCACCTTAGAGACTGTAGCTCACGAAAGCTTATGCTCAAATTGGTTAATCTCTAAGGTGCCACTAGTACTCCTTAACTATTGAGTCTTATGTAATCCCAGTTTTTATGTACAATGTTACACCAGCCAAAAAAAAAAAAAGCATGCAAGTACATTTAGAATGTTTTGCGTGCTATTTCCGCATCTTACTTTTCAAGAGTAGTGTCTTTCAAATCTTAATTCCCTTTTATGTTGCTTACTTATCCTGTACTGCTGTTGTTAGCTGCATTTGTAAAGGTGACCTGCAAAGGGTTTGTGCTCCTTTATTATGCATGATATATGAAGAAAGACTGACATTTTTGTTTGTTTGCATTAGTCTGACATCGCTATTACATCATCTTTCCTGTTTTTGATGGACTGGACTGGAATACTGGGATAGAATATTTTTGAGCCCTTATTGAAAATCTTGGGATCCTAATTCTTTATCTAAAGGATTTCATCACAAGTGGGATGTCGAACTGTGGGAATAAATGGATGTTAACAATCCTCTCTCCTCTACATTGGTCACTTTTCATATCCTTGATAGTTACATCAGTCTCACTAGTTTTGAAATCCATGATATTCCAGAAGGAACAGGGTAGACTACACTGCCAATGTCAAAAATACAAAATGAAAAAAATTAGAATCTATGGGGCCTTTATAAATCCAATACAACCTCATCTGCTCCCCACCCCCACTCTTTTGCAGTTTACCTTTCTCTATAAAACAGCTAGAAGAGCTAATTGGTACAATGCATGGGGAGACGCAAAGGTAATATTTACCCTTGACTACAGCTCTGCCAATCATATGCTAGGGAAAAGTTTTGTTATGCTCTGAGCTACCACTGTAAGTCCTATAATTAAAAATGCAATATTTCAGTGTTTCCATACTGGAGTGATGAAAGGGTGATATACAAGGCAAACTGCAGGAATAGGATTACATAACTAGAATAAATAAAGTTACGTAACCACACACAAAATAATCATAATACCACCCTTTCTTTGGTGGTAGGTTCCCCCCCCGCCCTCTCCCCCTTCTATGAAGCTCCTCCACAAAGCTGCAGGGTTGCTATGGGCTACAACTCTTAAGAAGCCTTTTTGTCTGCATAACTTGAGAGAGAAAAATAACTCCTCTCCATCTTTTTTTTAGTCTTAACTGCCAAGTCTTTAAATTTAAAATTCAGTAACATATTCAGGTTTATCCTCATACACGTATACTGTTTTGTTCATGGGACATTTGCTGTCATGGACTCTAGCCGGTGAAGTGTTCGGGTCTGCTTTACCGGGTTGCAGACAGAATGCCAGCTATGCATGGAACATACATCTGGGGAATAATTGCGTAATTTACTGTCATACAGCAGAGAATTTTAGCATTAACTAGCTCTCTCTGCTTACTAGAGCATTGTTTCTGCTTCTTGGTTGTGAAATTTGTGAGAAATGAAATAAAATCTTAGATTTGCATGATTTGAACTGAGGATGAAGTCCTGTGCAGCTCTTTCAAAGTAATCTTATTACATCATCATAACAGGAACAGATTGATCTCTGCACAGACGTTCTCTTCATAAACTATATCCAGTAAATATATGTGTGTGACACCTGGATAGGCCACACTGAGAATGCCACACAGGTTAGATTGCAAGAAATAAGGCAGACAGTCCCTCAAACTGACCTCAAAGTCCATAATTAGATTCACCAAGTCAGTAACCAAATAGCTTCTGTTGTACCACACTGGTTAATAAGCCAAACACAGTCCCCTTTACGCAATTCAGCCCTTGGTTCCCATCTAGGACAGCCAAGTCTAATATAATGAGGGATTACTGAAAACGTGATTCACCATATGTGAGGTTCACCAATTCCCAGGTCAGTATGAGTCGCAGATCTTACCTAATAATCATGCTGATGCCAGTCCTTTAGTAAATAAAACTAAAGGTTTAATAATAAAAAGAAAAAGTTGCAAATGGTTAAAAGATCAATATGCATACAAATATGTGTAAAGTCCTTAGGTCAGTTTCGTAGCAGACATGGTGAGGCTGCTGATTTGTAAAAGTCTTTCTGGAATCAGTTTAAAAACAGTTATAGTCCAATAGGCAGGCCAGGTATGGAGTCTGTTCAAGTCCTTCTATGCATTTTCCAGGGTATTCCAAATTACTCTTTGGAAGCTCTCCATCTTACGGTTTATACTTTCCCTGTTCAAAGTTTAAGCAGACTAGAGATGAAAGGAGCCAGCCAAAGCTTTCCTTTATAGCTCTTCTAGCAGACTGACAGACTTCCTCACAGAAGTCATCACAGCAGGGCCTTCCCCAGAGGAATAATAGGTGATGTGACCCTTTGCTTTGAAGCTAATCTTCTATTTCCTATGCATATGCAGGTAAACTAGTTACATCTCTTTAAAATTCATGTATAAGTAGATTGTCTTGATTACAATTGTTAGGCCTCCTGTTAAGTTGTTATGGGTCATACACAGGTTGGCTGGTCTGTCAGTGTCCCAATATGTCACATCATAAACACTTTAATCAGTGCCAGGGCTTTTCATGCTCAGTCCACAGCAAAGCTCTAAAGTTACCTTAATTTTTCCATGTTTTAATCACCTATTCTCAGGGTGTGAGCTATTGCCGCTACCCTGCCACCGAAGGAACAAATACTAAACTGTATGAACATACAGGCAGTAGAATGATTGCTGCTCTCATGAAACTTACAACATGCAGGTGTTGACTGGAAGTTTAAAGAATCCACCTCATTGTACCAAACTCTACTTTGCACAATTTAAATTTTGAAGATTGTTTTGCTTCCTGGCTTAAGATCTACGTAAATGCTTTGCCGAATCAGGTTTTGGAAGAGATGGTTGCAGTTCAGATAAGGTATTCAGAGTTCTGTGAAACCTGGTATTGAATTTTATTACAAATTTGAAACTTAGCTCAAGTTCAAAATCTGAGCCAAGTATTGTTGAACCTCTTCAGAGCTTCTGAGAAAGAATTTAGGATTTCATACAAAAAACCGCTTCCCACCCCCCCTCCAAAACAAGCCATTTTCAGCCCAGGTTCACTTTCACTTTTGAGTGTTCATTTGACAGCAAAACACGAAATAAAAGACTAGGAGGGCGAGGATCAGTCTGAAAACTCAAAACAAAACAAAAAAAACAAAAGAGGGTTGCCAAACCCTTATAAGCATTTTGTAGATTTCTGTCATTGTAAAGAGGAAATTGTGGTTAATGAAAAGAGATCACTCTTTTCACTAATTGTGTTTTCCTCCTTTACAGAGACAGGCACACGCACACAAAACCAAAAACATCACCTCCATATTGGTGCACATAACAAAATTCATGAGGCGGGGCTGGGGCTGAAGGGTTCACAGTGTGGGAGGGGGCTCAGGGCTGGGGCAGAGGTTTGGGGTATGTGGGGGGTGAGGGCTCTAGGGTGGGGCTGGGGATGAGGGGTTGGGGTGCAGGCTGCCTCGGGGCTACAGCAGGGAGAGAGAACTCCCCCCAGCTCTCTGTCCCTGCAACAGCACCTTTGTTGGGGGGGAAGAGGCTCCTCTCCCTGCTGCAGCAGCTCCGGTGCAGGGGCTGCAGGATAGGCGTCTCTGCCCCAGCTGCAGCAGGGCTGGGGAAGAGGCAGCAGGGCTGGGGAAGAGGCATCTCTCCCTGCCGCAGCCCTGGGCGCCTGCAAGACACTTAGTAGGCTGAGGCACGGCCGCGCACCTTAGAAGGAACTTAGGCTGTATGTGATGTTATCCAGGTCCTCCAAAAAAATGTCACCAAGATCCACCAGCGAAGAGGAAAGCAGAAAAAAAACCATTTTGTTTAAAACTTGATGCTACCTTTACACATCATAAATCACTCAGCCTTTATACAGCTCAGAGACTATAGTGATCGGTGTTATAGAAATACATAGGCAATACTTTAGGAGGTGCCTAACAAAGGCTTTGCTAAGCGCCTCTGAAAAATCTCACCCCAATGATTTTTATTATAATTAAAAAAGCCAGAGATGGCTTTTGCTGTACAATTTCCTTTATTTTCTTATAGAGTTTAATTCCACACTCACCTGATATCATTATTTCTAAAGCTGATTCCAAAAGCACCTGTGTGTGTAGCATAGTGTACTACAGTGGAAACTAACAAAAATTCCTATCAAAAGTTAAGGCTGCAGTGAATTCTGCACAGGGGAGCCCTGCACCCACGCAGAGCTCCATGCAGGTCTCCATGAGAGCTCAGGGACTGGCCATGCAGAGCTCCCTGCAGGAATGGAATCTATTTTAATTAACAATCTGAACTATTTACAAAATGTTTACTGCTCCTCTTGTGACAGAGAGTGGAGGAGAGTCAAGTTCTATTACAGCTCTGGGAAGCAGATACAGAGGAACTGGCTGACTATAGGACTGAAGTGGGTGAAGTATGGAATGGAAGACTCAGGCCTGATCTACACTGCAGAGTTAGGTCAACGTAAGGCAGCTTACGTCGACCTAATTACGTCAGTGTCTGCGCTACAGCCTTGCTCCCGCCGACGTAAGTGCTCTACTATACTGCCATAATCACTCAACCGTCACAAAAGTTGTAAGGCTTATGTCGGTGTAGTGAGGGTGACGCAGTGTCCGTGTAGACTGCGTGTAGATTGGCTGTTGGCTGTCATTCTTGTCAATTTCACAGCTCTGCTGTCACCCTGGGGCTGGGAGGGCTCGAGCTGAGGCCCGCCTACTGTCCAGCTCCCCACAGGGAGCCTGGCTGCTGCCTGGGCTCCTGGCTCCCCACTCCAAGCCCTGCTGTCCCCCACACTGCCCCTCTCAAGTCAGTGCAAGCACTCCCGGTGAGGACGCACTCCACAGAGTGAAGGACAGTGTGGACACAAAAAACTGCAGTGACTGTATGTTGACTTAACTTAAGTTTGTAGTGTAGACATGCCCTCAGTTTCACGTGCACAGTCCCTGATTCCTGCTACTAACGAGAAGTGGTTGGCTTGGCACAGGTGACTAGCTATGGGCTATGTGGAAGCAATGATACGAAGAACAGTACATTTAAAGTGCAAATTAAATCAGGAATAATTTAGCTAAAATAGAGCTATCCCAGATACTTTGCTAGCCCTCGTTTTATTATTTTTACTTCCGTGAGATTGCTTTCAATCATAGCTCAGAAGATCAGCACGAAACCAGATAATGATTTAGTTGTTTAAGAACAAGAGTTACTTGTTGCTGAAAATTAATGGGCAGAACTGGCAGAGAAAGGCAGCACTATGCTCCATACTCAAAGAAATTACATCGACAGTAAGCCAGTTCTAAACAAAAATAGCTGGGAACTGTAAGGAAAGATTGTAGCATATGCTGCTCCTCTGTCATTACAAGACACAAACCCCTTTATACGTAACTGCATATCTTTGAAAGATGGCAGGCTATCAACAAGGCGGATAGAAATGAAGTGTACGGTGTCACACAGTGGGTAGATCCAAGTGACAGCAAAGTGAGGCCCAGGTGCAGAAGAGGAGGCCTCTCAAATCCAGATATTATCAGCACAAGCCTACCCTGCGGACAGAGTGTAACCCTTGTAAAATTTCCCCTCACCCATTCCTATTCATTTCAACTGAGTTTTTGTAAATATTATAATTTAATTTTAATCGTAGAACCCATTTTTTCAAGTTGGATCATTCTGATGATTTGCGATCTTAACTATTAGTAATTGTTTTCAGGACCCTGTGTATACCATGATTCTGCAGCCAGAGTCTGTAGCTGTGACTGTAATAGAGTCAGACTGGATCAGGCCCAGGTGTAACATGCACTGACCATACTGAGAAACATTGGCTTTCTCTGAATGCTTCTTTCTGGGGTGGAATTTGACACTGATTCTCAGTCTCGGGGGTTTCAACTCCCAAAGAGCTCACGAACAAGTGTTGGGAGTCATGACAAAGGGGTGGGAGCCCTTGTATGGAAAAAGATGTCCTGGGAAAGATTGAGAACCATTGCTGAAGGGCTAGAAACAGACGCTTCATGCCACTGGAGATGGCAGATTCACAGCTTCCTAATGGGACCCAGATTCTTGCCTGGGGAAGGCCCAAGGCATCATACTCAAAAATCATGTATACAAGTGTTATTCTGGAGCATGTTTGGAAGGTTTTTTGTTTCTGTTTTTTGACTATTGGTTCCTGGTTCAGCTGAACTCCTGGTAACTCAGACACATGACTTTACAAGTGGAGGGATACAATACAAAAGAATAAAAACTAACAAAACAGTTTCAATAGCACTCTGTAAAGGATTCCTAAAAAAATTTTCTGTAACACACGTGACATAAAACAACCAATCATAGGATGATGTGGTGTCAAGGCATGTGTTTGGGCTGACATACCTAGCTCATTTGTGTCTTCCCCAGAGATGCTGGAACAATTTGTACCGTGGGGGTGCTGAGAGCCACCGACTCAAACTGTAAACCCTGTATATGATGGAAACCACTTCAAGCCAGGGGGTGCAGCAGCATCCTCAGCACCTCTGTTCCCAGCACCCATGGTCTTCCCCATTTCCATCAGTAATGTGATGATCACAAACTTATGCCAATAAAACTTTTATACCACCATGACATGTTGAAGTTGTTACCTATGCATTACCGGTAAGTGTGCACGAGGTATGATTCTGCTCTTGCTGTGCAAACAAAAGTTCTACTGATTTAAACCAGAGTTGCAGTTTCACAGTCAGGCACATACAAGGCAACTCAGGTGCGTTGATGCCCCGCCATCTCCTCAGAAATGCCTGTACTTGTGGCACCTTAGAGACTAACTAAGGTGCCACAAGTCCTCCTGTTCTTTTTGCGGATACAGATTAACATGGCTGCTACTCTGGAATCAGAAATGCCTATTCATTTCAGTTGATGCCATGGACTTAAGTCTTTTAGTCTCAATATTTGTCTGTTGAAATAAGTAACCCTATTATTGTAGCTTTAAATAAAAGCTCATTGCAACTCCCTGTAAAGAATGATGTGCACATTTACACTGCAAAGTGCAAGTACTATCCAATTCCACTAGGTAATATATTTAGTATGTCCCATTTCAAAGTGGACAAAGAGCAGAGCATTATGTCCAACAGTACTTACAGATCTTTGCACAGCTTCAGTAGATGGATTTTAGGTGTGCAGGTCCAATATGCAACCAACTAGGAAGGTCTAAAACCACATCATCGGGGCAAAGAATTGGCACCAAGTAAGGACAACTGCAAAATAAGAGGCTCTAGCTATGACTGCTCCTGACTCACCATTGACCGTGATTAAAAATCTTGTGAAATTAATAGTTAGTTGGGTAGAAGTTAAGCTACAGGGAGAAGCAAAGCATCAAACCTTGGCAGTCTAAATATTGCTACCCCTTTTAACCCTAGCTGCCAATATTCAGGGTCTGGCCAGTTGTTTCTATTAGGAGTAACAGATGATGGAGTCAGTCAGGTATTTCTTTGATGCAATCCTGTTTATTTACAAGGACTGTACATAAAGTCCTGTATCCCTGAAAACAGTAGGTATCAGAGAGCAGGAGATAAGCTTCTTTGCTCACAATTCCAAACCTTTTTCCATCCAACACTCTACCCAAAATCTTGCTTCCTTCGATTTTTTTCAGTGTCAAGCTGAAAGTGCTTCTCTGTCCGTCAGAATTTCTTGCTTCCTTCTTTGTATGCTTCAGTGGTGTTTCTCCTGCTTCTCACACGCAGCAGCAACCAAATCAATCCCCCATCCCTGCATTAGTTGTCAGACCCCCAGGAAACTCTTTGGACCACATAACCCAGCCTCTGCCTAAGCTTGCATGCAGGCCAGTCCTTAGGCAGTGGGTTTCCATTTTCTCAGCCATCACTAAACAAAGAGGCATTTAAATGTTCCCTCATTTAGCCTGAATGGATGGTGCCTATCATGCCCAGCAACTTCATGAGGTGGTGTGATTACCCAAATCTCAGTGTAACAGTATTTTCCAACAAATCTATACCGATACAGCGTTTCCAACAGATTTTAACCACCCAATAAATCAATTTCAGGGGAAACACAGGAATCCGTAATAACAAAGCCTGAGATTTTCAGAAGCTACTAATGATTCTGGATCCTGTGTCTTTGCGTGTCCAACCTGAGTCACCTTTTCAGGTGGTGGGAGCTCAGCTCATTCTGAAAAATTAAGATCCTTGGAGGTTTCTCATGTTGGGCACCCAAAGTCACTAGTTACTTTGGAAAGTCTTGGCCAGAGCTCCTAAAACACCTGCTTTTATCTGTTCCTGACTGCTCTGTTATCAAAAGGGTTTGTTCACAACCTTTATTCATTGATTCAGCCTTAATGTGAACATTATGTCCCAGCAACTGAGTTCAACAGGAAATACTTTCCTTTGCTGTGGCTGGCACAAAAGTTATTATGCAACTCAGCTGTAATCTTCAAACATACATTCTGCAAATCATCTGGTGCACTCTTTTTAAAGAGATGCTTTGTCAATCCAGGCTGGAATTATCCTATTAGCAAAATATGGCTTGGTAGGTCTACTTTAGTATTCAGTAACATAGATCCCGTTTTTTATGCTTGTTAGAGTATAAAGAGAATAAAGGCAAAGGGGTTGCATGGGCATAAATGTGAGAGAACTGGTTCTACAGCCTAGTCAGCATTACTCCTTCTTTGTCCTATGATAAGAACATATTTTATCAAGGCAGATCAAATCGGTTCACATTCCAGGAGAATAAAGCAGATCTTTTGTGGGGGCGTTCAAAAATAGGCACAGTTTCCTAATGAATCTAAAAACTGCGTCTCATTTTAAGAGGTTTTGCCAAGAAAGGGACAGGGGGAGAATTTCCCCTATTCCATGCAATAGAATGTTCAAGATAGAGTGTTCCCCTTTGAGCTTCATCTTACAATGTTAAAGCTAGATCAAGTTCTCACATTCATTATAAATATACATTATAGGCCTGGAGGAGAACTGCCAGTTTCTTGCAGAAAAAATATCTATCTGGGAAGAAGAGAAAAACTCCACTAGGTTTCCCTCCCAATTTCCCCCCGACTGCTGTCTCAGGGGCAGGGTTTGCCTTCCCACCACAAACAAGCGTTCAACCTCCCCCACTCGCTATTAAAAAAAGAAAAGAAAGAAAAACACAACCCCACATCCACTGGAAGCACAGGGTTTTACTGTAGTGGCCCTATCCTTTTGTAGGGTCTCCTGTCAAAGCTGCCATTTTCTCCAGTTCCGTGACAGCATGGCCTGAAGGAAGGCTACGTAAAGTTAGCACAGCTTCAGGAGGTATTAACTTTTTAGCAGATTTACAGCGGGCTGCCTGAAAGGCAGTGCAGAGTCTCCTTTCCTCTCCCCGCACAGCTGCTGGTGAAATGATCCCCTCCCCTGCACTAGAATAATCAAAAGTGCCAAGTTTCAGTAGAGGCTGCTAGAACGGGATGAGTAACCCGCTTTCTTAGAGGCTGAAGTTCCCACACAATGCATAGCCCAACCTTCAGCCTCAAAGGAAGTCTGTGGCTGCCTGTGACTGTGCTGTTGAGCCGGGGGTGGGGAAGAGAAGGCAGAGGGAGGTAGTCAACCTCAGTGGCTGACAGGAAAACACAGTAAATATCACAAAACATGAATAAAAGGCACTGAACTTAAAGTTGTCCATTTTTGCTCTCGCTTTACACTCCTTCCTTCTTCCACCTTCCACTCGCTCTACAAGTTTGCTTTTTTTTTTTCTCTATTATTTCTCCCCCTGCACCAAATTTTTTTCCATTTATTTTCTTTGTAAAGCATCCCAACCTGTCCCCTTATTCTGGGACTGGTGTCTTAGAGGCCAGCAGGGTGTGGCCCCTTACTGCGTGCCACACCCTGGCCAAAATTCAGAAGAAATGTCTGGAAGAAACAACTGTATGACCTCCTTCCCTGAAGGATTACATGGTTACAGAAACCGACTGGGAACCGGAACAAAAGGGTTCTATTCATGGCATTACCACAGACTGGCTGCATGACCTTGGGCAAGTTGCCTAACCTCACTCTGGTTCTCCATTTGTTCCTAATGCCGTCCTGATGGGGACTCCACCCACTTGCAAAGACATCAGCATCTGGGCAAGAGTCTTCACATCTTAAGTAGGAAACATGGGTCCACTGGAAACTCACAGGGGCTGTTCAGTCAGGGACCAGATTAAAGAATGTGTATTGCCTGGACCCGGGGGAAACAATTTTTACTTCATGAGTGCAGGCTTCAGTCCTTTCAGGAAATCTTACCAGGAAACTCCGAGTAACCCATCCACATAGGAGCAATGGTTACAGTCTGTGCAACCAATACACAAATCATAATGACATCCAGGAAGTGCGTACTTCACCCTACCTGACTTTCTTTACACTGGCAAAAGTAGGTCAACTGAAAATTAGAAACTAGAAAAAAAGGCTAAATAAATCAATTCAACAGCAATAGACTGATACTAGGGATACCCGCAACGACAACTTCACACCCTCAAACATCTCCCCTAAATAGATCCCCTTTAATTTCCAGCACCCACCCGGACGTAGCTAACAATGAGTGCTCAGTTTCGAAAACCTGTTTTAAGCGTACACATGTAGGGCAGCTTGCAGGCAGTAGACTCTAGGGCTGCAGATAAAGGACTTCAGTGATGGGATAGCTCAGTGGTTTGAGCATTGGCCTGCTAACCCGAGGGTTGTGAGTTCAATCCTTGAGGAGACAATTTAGGGATCTGGGGCAAACATTGGGGAGTGGTCCTGCTTTGAGCAGGTGGTTGGACTAGATGACCTCCGGAGGTCCCTTCCAACCCTGATATTCTATGAGGGTGGCAGGGGGGAAAACAAAGTAAGGACAGGAGACAGACGGCTGGTGAAGCACTAAGCCATTGTGTAAGGCTGAGGCTCTGGGGCCTACTCTAATCAAACTGCTTGCAGGCATTCCCCAGATCACTCCCTGGGCCTCAGACACCTGGCTGCACAGGTGCTGAGGGGGCAGGGCAGGCAGTCCCTCTGTCCAGAGAAGGACCTCTCCTCCTTCTCTCTGGCCTGGAGCGTGGCAGCTTGCAGGCCCTTGGAGTCAATTGCGGGGGACAAGCCAGAGCCACAGAGTCTCCTGGCTGGGCCAGGCATGCCTATTTCGGTAAGAGCAGGGGAGCTGGTTGGAGGAGGACCTGCTCTAAGACTCAAAACCTTCGAGGCCTAGGAGCTCTCCAAGACCCTAACCATAGAGACTTTGCCTGGAGCACAGCCCCTAACCCACATACCTCCACAGAAATCTAGCTAGAGCACTGGGCAGTGTGGACGGAGTGGTGCCAGGGAGGCAGTCACTGCAGTCAGATGACTGTGGCTATCGGGCGGTTTGCAGGCCACTCGTTGGGTGGGTGGCAGGTGACATTACCACTCCCAAATTCTAAAAGTTCTAAAATTATGAGTCAGACTCCCCTGGGAGAATAGCTTCAAAATAATGAAATCTGGGTTATTTCTGCTTGCCTTCTGAACCATCAGCATTCATTTGGGTCACAGATCAGGCTTTTCTCCGCAATCATGAGGGCTAGAATATTAGCTCTCATTTAAAAAAATAAAGTGAGCCTCATGCAATCAGTTGTACGCAGGCACAGGGATTTTAAGAAAAAACACCATATATCACAGCACTCATGATAAAATTGCAAGAGTTATCAATGCCGGGGGTCGGAAGAGGGGACATGAGGAAGTGTGTGTGTGTGTGTGTGTGTGTGTGTGTGTGTGTGTGTGTGTGTGTGTGTGTGTGTGTGTGTGTGTGTGTGTGTGTGTGAGAGAATGGAGGGGAAAGGGAAGCCACGGGGGATACAGGAGGGAGCTTAAGGACAAATGGGACATGGACAAACTCAAAATTGGGGAACGGGAACCCAGCCAGAAACTAAAGGAGGGGGAAATGGAAACAGGGAAAGCAAGTTTATGCAAAGGAGGAAATGAATAAATATGGCAATGATAAAATGCCCTGTTTTGCATAAAATCTCCAAATTTCTGGTCTTAACTGCCTTTAGTAAGCATGGGCTAAGTACCTCTGTCCTTTTGGAAGTTCCCATCCGACTTTCCCCACACTTCTAGGCTCTCTCTCCTCAGCCATTTATTAGCATAGCTTTTTGATTCATTCAGGTGTATCTGGTGGCTATTCCCAGCCTCCTTAAACTAGGTAATTTTCTGAAAAGGTACCTTCATTACTATGGAAACTGGAACCAAAACGAGGGCTCTAGTCAGAAAGCTTTGGGAATAAGTTTGGTTTTGCACTCACTGTTTAAAAAGAAACAAATTGTAGTTACAGGTCATCCCTCTCCTTCAAACACCACAGGGAAAAACAGGCAGGGGCCCATCCACAAATGGTAAATCCTGCAGAATTATCATTAATACTGCTACTTTACACTTTCCTACCTACTAAGAGAACTGTGAATATATTAATGCTAATAAAGCACTCCATTTCTCAGATGAAAGTGCAAAGCATGATTAATACAAGAGACTGGGGTTTTATGTAAGATCTCTGCATATTTTTATTACTTCCTTATCTTGCCCAACAGAGAACTAAAATAATTTGCTCTTTGCCTTCCTGCCTCAATAGTGTTTTGAGCTATCGATTGGCTAGCCAGGAGCCGACTCTGTATTCTACATTAATATTGTAATACTTTACATTTCTATAGCACCTTTCCCCTGAGATTCTCAAAATACTTCCATAAGTCTCCCAAAAAAACCCTCTGGTAGGCTAGTAGGGAGCCCCATTTTACACGTAGGAAACGGAGGCAAAGAATACATAAAACACGTGCTAAGAAGAACCTTTTACTTATCCAGCCTTTGAGAAACAGCCTTTAGAAGAGTAATGCTAGCAGAAAAAGAAAACATATATATGCCATTACAATTCACCTCTTTTTCACTAGCTAAGATTTTTTTCCCTTTACTGTTCATTCCTGGAAAATGCTTCATGGCCAAAACACAATTGCTGACTTTAGCATCTATGCATTTTGCTCTAAGGACAGATTGTACTGATCTCATTCCATGAAGGTTAACGTACAGCCAACATCTGTAAGGCCCCATGGACATATCCTTATGGAGGCTGGGTGCTGTACTAGCTCTTAAATTAGTAGGCAGCAAAAGACTGTGTATGATTTGGCTCCAGCTCCTTTTGAACTTGGTTGGCAAAGATGGATGACAGCCGAGTAGCATCTTGTTATTGTTAGGTGCAAAGGGAGAGGACCCGCGGAGGGACAATGTGCAACATACCATTTTATCAGTAACCTGGCAACTAACCACAGACACTTGAAATAAGCCATTTGCCACAGCTATTACTAGAACAGGATTCTTCAATAACTATTCAAGTTGTTTGTCTTCATTTTCTTTAGTGTGCACATAATACTGTTGAGCAATATGCCTGTCTGAACTTGATAGCAGCGAGTACTGTGTGAGCAGGGCATTCCCTCCAGAGTCTCTTAATGACTCACTGAGGAGGCCCGGAGCTAGTTCACATCTTTAGCAGGATATGGAAAGTGCGTCAAGTCTGGTACGTGATGGTAAACATGCTGCTTTGGGTCAGCTTCATTGCTTTTACTAGACAGTTTTAGTTCAAGCCATTTGCAAACAATGATTTTAAGATATAAAACAATCCAGACCAAAAACAGTGCGCCTAATTCAGCCTGGACACGAAGTAGGCACCATTCCCAATGAGCTCGAGGAAGAATCTTGTGCATTGTGTTAAGTTACAACTCTTTCTACACATGGATGAAGCAAAAGTACGATGTTCTGAACCACGTTTATTTTTCTGATTCATGGTATAAACTGGAAAGTACAGGTTGCACAGAGCTATGCTGTGTGAAGAAGGAAATGCTCCTCTAGTGGCTTTGTTATAAAAGGAAGTGAGGCTGCAAGTTGCTAAATGTACATAAAATCAATTTGTAAACTCAACCCAGAAGGAAAATAGGAAACTTTATTTTCTTGTCTTCTGAGTCAATACGCTGGCTAGCTTTATTATAGCATTTCATTTTAAAACAAAACAAAAAAATCCGTTGGAAAGCGGGAGGATGCTCTTCCTACAACTTCTCCATTTGCAACTTGCATCTTTCACATTATCCTTTGACTAATAGGGGTCTGGTAAGTTGGCTCCTCCATCACCTAGCTGCTGAAAGAGAAAGAGCTTTCTATCTCTTCTCCACCCCACTTTATGCTGCTGGCTGATGTGAAGGGGGTGTCTCTACAATCCTTCAAACCCTATCCATCTTTGTTGAGACCTCTTCCCTGTGAATGGACTGAATATAGAGAAGGAAGGCATTATATTAAGAAGCCAGTATCCAGTGTATGGGTCCTGATGTCTGTCCCAAGAAACAGTGGCAGATGTGGGTAATTTTTTCTGAAAGGTAGGATGATAAATGCTTCGCAGAAGCAGATGTTGAGCTCTGGAGTTGAATGAAGATATTTCAAGTTAACGAGTCTGGATGCACATTTCAGGCAATTCACCTTAATTGTTATCAGTGTAATAGGTCATAACAATAAGCCACCACAGTAAAGCCCACAGAGATATTAAAAAATTAAAGTTACTGTACAAACACAATGGCTAAATTTTCAAATCTTAGTAAATTAAGTCTAGATCATCCCTATTATACAGGAATGCCCACAAAAATTACCCGTGTCAGCTTCTGCCATGCACAAGTGTGTGTGTTTGTCTCTCTGTCCCTCCCTCCAATGGAAAAAAGGTGTCAGAGTCACAACACAGATGCCCCAAAATCTGTAGATTGCAGAGGGCCATCCACATGGTGGTCCTGTTCATCTGCAGCAGCTCTGGTTCCCCTCCTTGTCACTGCAGTTCCTTCACTGCTGCAAGGAAAGCTACATTTTTAACTTCAGTACCTACATCTTGATTGTGGAGAGATTTGCGACTGTTAATTTTCACCACCATTCCTTCTGTTGTTCTTTTTGCAATCTTTCATTAATTACACCCAGAAAGACATTTAAACCACAGTAATTTCCATGCTGTTTACACTTTATTGTTTATCAGTCTATCCATGCATCTGTACTGAACTCATATCTGTGGTATCTGAGTATCCCAGTCCTGCTGCTAATCTTCTTCATTTTCTGTTCCTATCAATAAAGAGACTAAGCCAAGGCACCACACTTCTATTTTACCCCTGAGACAGCCAGACTGTCTGGCTGGTAAAATAGGTTGTCTCTCTTTGAATATAAAATAGTCTAAATACAAAATTACAGTGATGACTTTAAAGAAAGATCTGGAATGGCCCAGTTCCATAAGGGGTCAAGTACTCACAAATTAACTTAAAAGCAAATTATGCACCTTTGAAAAATCAGGCCAATAGCCAACAAGCAGAAAATGTTAGGGGCAGTAGCTTTAAATCCTCCACAACCTACAAATCTGAACAGAGCAGAACACAAGACATTTGTTACGTTACAGAAACAAATCAGAATCTGGGAGATGTAGGAAAATGCATTCCAGCAATGTTAGTTTCAAGCTTCTTTGGGGATTTGGGTACTATACAAAATCCTACAGTTATGGATTCTTCAAACCACCGTATTCTTCAAATATGGATTCAAAGTCTCTGAATCATCTGGATATTGTTTTAAAATAATGTAACAATACCCACAGTATTAGTTTTACAGTCTGCACCAAGAACAAAGGCATTATATACTGTATGCCTAACACTGCTCAACAAGATTTATGCACCTACATCTGTTTTTCTAATTAACTGAACTGGAACTAATTGTTTTCTCTGGGAGAAAACTGCACATACAAGATGTTATTCTCCTGAACCAGAGAAGCAACAATTTGTGTTTGTACTGGAGTGGTGTGCCCCACAACAAACAACAGCGAGTGTTTTGATAGACTAATGAGATGGAAGAGAGAGTACAGTGAGGGCTTGTCTACACTTGAAACTCTACAGGGGCACGGCTACAGCACCGCAGCTGCACCGCTGTCGTGCTTCAGTGTAGACACTACCTATGCCAATAGGAGGCGGTCTCCCATCAGTGTAGGTAATCCACCTCCCTGAGAGGCAGCAGCTAGGTTGATGGAAGAATTCTGTGGGGTTGGCCTGAGGTTTTTTTTTTTTAAAATATGCTGACATTAGAAACACGACTTTAGTACCCAGATAAAACCAAAGATCGTTGTGCAGTTTCATGCTAAAAAAGGGGTTCCGCGTCCCTCGGTGAATTGGCACAACCACCCAATCCAGCATAAATTGCTCAAACATGTGTGGAACATTTTGCTGTGACACGATTCTACTGACCTAGGTAACCATACGCGCTCTGGCTGAGCTGTAGAGGTGGCCCTGATTAATATCCCCCCACAAGCTAATATTTGTATTGCAAAACTTGTGTTTTTTCATAATCCATAGAATAAACGCAGCAAGAACATTTGCCAAGTAGTAACTGAATCCAATTTGCTTTTACTCTCTTGCCTGATCTTTTTGGGACGTTAAGACATGCCAAGAACTGCACAGGGTATTTTACATATACTCCTTTGGGTTAATTTGCAAGTATTAAAGTCTCACTAACAAAGTCTAAATGCTGTGAGCTATTGACATTTCGTCAATCTTCAAAAGAATCTCTCAATATGGATATGATTAATGTACGTGGCAGCAAATAGTGAAAAGGATATCTATTGTGCACAGAACCATTTAGAAATCTTGAAAATGCTTTTGCATTCCCTTTGTTCCACAGTCTCTCCTCCGCCTGGCTGAGAATAAGGACACAGTCACCGGTTATGCTATAGCTGGTTCCCACCATTCCGATCCTCACTGAGCTGTGCATTCAAGCAAAAAAAGGAACAAACAAACAACTCCATTCCCATCCATCTACTAGAAAGGAACTCACAGATGCTCCATTATATACCTCCCACTGGAACAGATGAGGCAGAAGATTTGTATAAAAAAGGGGGAAGACTCAGACAAAACAGAGGGTCGTTGTAATTGTTTTCATTGATAATCTGTTAACCAATGTTAACACCACTGACATGCTACTTATGCTTTTTCCCCCCTCCGTTTAAAAAAATAAACATTGTTAGTTGGCCCTGAGAATCACTCTAACTTACTCCTCTTCAGAAACGGTGCAAATATCAGATAAGATTAAGTTCATTTAAAGAATGTGAAAAGAGAAAGGAAAAAAAGCACGACACATTTATTTAATTTGAATTTTAATTATGTATATAAATAGTAACAAGAGATTGAGGAGTTTTGAGACTTGCTACTTGCGGTGCAGATCCTTCAAAAGGATCTGCATGGGCAGACCCTTAAAGCTCTCCAGACGCTGTTGCAGGACTGAGGCCTAAAAGTTTCCAGCTGACAAATTCTAGGCAGCGTCCATTCACAGAGAATCCATCCCAGAGTACCAGATAGTGCAAAGTCAGTCTGTCCTGAGGCAGAACACAGGTTAACTATACTTGGAATCAAAACAGATTCTTCAGTCATCTTCCTCTCTCTCTCTCTCTCTCTCTCTGTATATATATAGAAAAATGTTGATCTTGTCTAAATCTTCTATGCACCTGTGTCCAAAGAAGGGAAGGAAATAAAATTAATACCGTAGGCTTATTTTTTGCCACTGCTGATTTGCAATTAAAAACCATACTTATTTTGGTTTGCAATTTAATCAACAATTGCTCAAGGCACATTCTAATAAATATAGATATCTTTGTAGTGCAGTGGTTTACTTATTTGTATTATAGTAGAACCCACTGTGCTAGGTGCTGTACAAACCCACACAACAAGACCCTGCTGCAAGGAGCTCATACTATAACTATCACATAAGCCACAGATAACTTCACTCCTCTGGCTGGGGAATGTTGTGACTGGGGAACATAAGAAGTGGGGAGAGCACTCTCCAACAATACATCCCAACTTGAATTTGCGTAACCAATACGTTTTACCACTGAACAACTTTTCATGCCTGTTAAATATACAGGACCTGATTCTAATCTGATTTACACTCGTGTAAACCCAGAGTAACTGCATTAAAGTTAACAAAATTAGATAGATGAAGAACGAATAGTAAACATTAATTTTGGGGATCCACCACTATACCCCCTCCCCCCCCATTCCCCTTCTCCAGCCCCCTACTCCTCCCTCCCTGTCTCAGCCCAAGCCCACTGCTCAGCTCCTACCAGCCCCCATGCTGTCCTCTCCCAGCCCTGCCCCCTCCTACAGCCCCCGCCACCTTTCCTCTCCCCGCCTAGCCACGATTGCTACCAGGCTGCTGACTATCCACTTTTTGCCCCTGTCTGCTTCCTCCACGCTGACATTGCCTGGTGCCTAGGGGAAGTGAAATTGTGGGATTTGGGGGTGCCTTTGGGGCACCGAGACTTCTCAAAACCCACCATTTGGGAAACATTGCTAAAGGGGGTCTCCACAGCATCACTGCAAAGTCATTCTGTCCTAACAGCATAACCCAAAGACCTGTCCTATAGCAAGTTCAGATGAGTGAGGGCAGGATTTTGCCCAGGCCTGCGGACAGCAATTCTGGGCCCCAGGGTAGAACAGTCAATGAGCCCCCTAGAAAGGGATGTGCCTGCCTGACTGCCTTTGCCGCCACCAGTACCACCCCGTGTGCGCCTAGGAGCCAGGACTGGATTAATCTTTTGTGGGCCCGGTGCCAAACATATTTGTGGGCCCCCATGAGGGCAGTGAAGCATGGCACGGGGAGGTCAGTACCCAGAGCGAGGGGCTGGCCAGGGGCAATGGGGCATGGCATGGATGGGGCGGCCCCGCTCTGTCCAGCCGAGTGCAAGAGCACTGTTTACTGACTGGCAGCCACCAGACTCCCACTGGCCCACCCAGCCCTGTGCTGCAAGTGTGCCCCCTCCCCTTGGGGGGGGGGCCCATGCCGTGCCACACAGCCCCCCACCCAACACCCCCCAACTCGCTATGCCCAGCCTCCCCCAGCCACAGCCCCACCACAACTGCCCAGCGCCCTGCACACCACCATCCCTGTCCAGAACTCCCCCCTGCCCACAGCCCCACCGCAACTGCCCAGCACCCCAACACACACAGATCGCCCCAACCCTGCATGACCCAATGCCCTTCCCCACAGCCCCTCCACTACAACTACACAGCACTCCACAGAGACCCCCCCACTGCCTAGTGCCCCAATACACACAGGCCGCCCACCTGCCCAGCAACCCCCAACAACCGCCCCGTCTAGCACTCCAAAACACACAAACCTTCCTCACTGCCCAGCGCCCCCCACCCTCTCTCTCCCCCAGACCCACTCCTCCATGCCTCGACCCCCGGCCGCACTCACCAGCCCTGCTGAGTCAGCACGGAGCAGGAATCCCCTCTCCCAGCACAGTCCTAGGGGGCAGAACAGCTGAAGCTTGGGAACACAGAGCGGTCCCACCCCCTCAGGGTCCCACCCAGTCCTACTTGCCCCTTGCTGGTGCCTGCAGCAGAGGGGAGGCGTTTCCTTGCAGGGGCGGCATGGGGCAGCCACCGACTTCCCCAACCCGCTGCTTCTGCAGCGCGGGCCCTGCCGCCCGCCCAGGCGATTAAAAGGGCCTGGGGCTCCTGGCCACCACCATTGCTACCCCAGCAGCGGCAGCCGGGCTGGGGGGTGCCCTTTTAAATCGTCCAGGCCCCTGGGCAATTACCCCTTTGCCCCTCCCTGTCTGCGGGCCTGATTTTGCCCTATTTTAGTAGCCAGAATCAAATATTAGTATTGCAAGTGACTTAAAAGGAGAATGAAATAAAAAGAAAAAAGCACAATCTGACATATTTAAGCATTATCCTAAGCAGTGTAAGTAGAAAAAATGTGTCTTCTTAAAAAATTACAGTACTGATCTCCAGCACTGGGATTACCCAAATCTAACAAAATGCCCTGACTCAAGAAAAGTCTATGGACTCTAATCTAAGCAGTGATCACAAATCGCCAGCCATTCCTCAGCACAGCTGACAACAGACACAGAATTGAGCTTTCACCATCTCGTTCCCTCAGGCCAAGGACTGAAGTTTTTAAGTGGCTCAATGTATAAAAAGTTCATTGTAGCTTCTCTACAGACAACTTGTGGAAAAGTAAGTGGTATTTCAAGGGCTACACTTCCCTCTTTTAACCATTCAAACATATTTAAAGAATTAAATGTTTAAAAGAGTTAAGTAAATAGATATGGTAAAATGGACACCAGAGACACTTCACAAATCAGGAATTTAGACACCAGCTTGCACTGGAGATGTTGTTCAAACTTATTTGCATTATGTGAGTCCAGTACTGGGACTGATAAATTTTGGGAACAGAGCTTTGAAAAATATAAATATGTAAAGTGAACGTTAAGAGTATGATTCCCCCCTCCCTTTGCTTAGAGACAAATAATTTAGGTAAGTTCTCAAAAGGTGAAATAAAAACATCTGAAAATAGGTCTATTTGTATATAAAATATCTAGTGGTATTGGAAGGACAATTTAATGTTTCTGATTAACCTGACACTTGCAGACTCATCTTTATATACAGAAGACAATATTAACATTTTTGTAGCATTTAGATCCTTCCTAATTCACAGTGAAAAATACTTTAATTACACATCCTCTTCCTTTCTGTTTTCCCTCATGCCTCTAACTCAAGACAAACCTTTTCTCCTCTTTCTTATGTTTATTTCTATTTTAGGTAGCTAGTTTGAAAAAGGTAAATACATTTTTATTGTTGTAGTTAAAGTTTGAAATAATGTCTATGAATCAGTCACTCAGCCTACTTTTGGAATTGTCAGGAGTTAGCTACAGTAATTACGAATACATTAATGGAAACATTAAAGTGCAGCTCTGCTCTTAAAAGTGACTATGTAAAAATGAGGCATTGTTATTCAAGAGATGTGTGCATTCAGTCATAACTGCAGAACCTTTGTTAGTGCTGATGACTCATGAAATTCAATGACCTCAACCTGTTTTTCAAACCTAGATGGAGTTTACAGGGCTGGCAGTTGAGGTGGGGGAGGAACATTCTGCTTGTAAACTGAGCTTATTTGATACAGAAGTCTTTGAGAAACAAACACAAACCCACAATATCACTTTTACAGTCACTTTCTAGAGTAGAATCATTCTTCTGTGTAACACAGATTAAAATGGTAGAGATCAGTGTACTGGGAGGGAAGCCCAGAGAACTGACAATGCATCTGTCAACCACATTGTCAATCTTGCAGACAAAACCAAACCAAACATTTCTATACTGTATTTGCAAACTTCAAAGCAGCACTTAAAAAAATTAGCTGGCTATATAACTATGATATGTATATTTTAAACAGGTCCACTATCTTATCAAATAAAATATAGGGGCAGCAGAGTTTAATGCAAACCTCATTCATGCCACAGATTAATCTACATTATTAACAATAAACAGTAGTAATACTCTTCAGTTACATAGCATTTTTTGTCCTGTGATCTTAACCTGCTTTAAAAAGGTTGATTATTACCCTCATTCCAGGAATGTGGAAACTGAAGGCTAGAGTGGTCATGTGAAGGCTCTGAAGGCTAGAGTGGTCATTGCCCACAGTTATACAGTGAGTCAGTAGCAA
The DNA here is from genome assembly GCF_965152275.1 of Natator depressus. Taxonomy (NCBI): domain Eukaryota; kingdom Metazoa; phylum Chordata; order Testudines; family Cheloniidae; genus Natator; species Natator depressus. The sequence goes on from NC_134234.1 coordinate 141,114,604, forward strand.
AACCTGAATTAGAACTTAAATCACTTCCACGTCCCCTGGTCTGAGCACTGGACAATACTGCCTTCATTTGCCTAGACTGTTTTGAGAAACAATTGTGACCAATCCTTATCCCTTACCTGTTTGATGGGAAGCGATGGCGCATTCTACTTCATGGTTCTTTCTTCACCTGAATTGACGTGTACCTCCACTGGCATGTCATTGTCGGCTTCAGGCTTAAAAAGAAAACACACTATTGAAAATGAAGCCCAACCCATGGTAAGCAATTCTGCCAGAACAGAAACCCTCTTCCAGAGCTAAAAAGAACAGTTACTTACCCTACACAGTAACTGTGGCTCTTCAAGATGATGTAATCAGTGTGGATCCCACTATAGGTGTGCACGCGCCCCACGTGAACAAGGCTGGGTTTTTTGAATGCTAGTGTCAGTCAGTGCATGTGTCTGTATCGCCTCAACCAAAGGCATAAAGGGCCAGGTGTCCACAACTTTCCTTCAGTTCCCTCACAAGTCAAAGCCTGTGTTGCTGAGGTCTCCAAAAAGCAGGGACAGAGGGCAGGCCATGGGATCCACACTGACTACTACACCTCAAAGAACCAGAGGTACTGCAGGGCACATAAATTCATTTTTATTGTTGTAGTTAAAGTTTGAAATAATGTCTATGAATCAGTCACTCAGCCTACTTTTGGAATTGTCAGGAGTTAGCTACAGTAATTACGAATACATTCATGGAAACATTAAAGTGCAGCTCTATTCTTAAAAGTGACTACATGTAATTCAGTAGTATCTGCATAACCTTTGTTAAGCTGATCTCCCTCTCTGGGTATGTGTCAGTCTGGTTCTCCCTGTAGGTGGCTGGCAAGCAGTATTCTCTCCGGACATGTGAGTAAGGAGTATCAATCAAATGGCTGACTGAAGAACAGCAGCTCTTTCGAACTTAGCATATGCTCTGGTTGCCATGTCAAGAGTATAATAAAAGCCAATGGGCTGCTCCACATGGCTGCCGGACAGATCTTGGAGATCAGCACTTTTCTGAAGCAGACCACGGATGTTGCTTATGCCCTAGTGAAGTGTGCCTTGAGGTTCAGCGGGAGCAGCTCACCAGCCAACTAACAGCAGGTGGAAATACACTGTGCAATCCCCTTTGAGATTCTCTGGGATGAGATGGCTTGGCCTTTCAATGTGCTGTATATGGCCACCAAGAAGCACAGAGAAAATCTGAAAGGCTTGGTCCCACGGGTGATGGGTGGAGCCCCCCTTTGGGGAGGCTAGCCCCCGGCTCCGCCCCTTCCTTCCTCGACCCCCCCCCACAGCCAGAGCCACAAGTGCCCCACTGATGGCTGGAGGAGCCCCGGGCCAGCCAGAGCCACAGCCGCGCCTCCCCTCTCCAGACCCCAAGCTGCCCTGGGGAAAAGTGTCTCACTCTCGCAGAGACGCTTTAGATATGGCCCATGCAGGTTCCGGGGCACTGAGGAGGCGGTATTTGCTACTCAGCTTCCTGGAGTCCAGAGAGATTACTGATGAACCCAGGAAGCTGAATAGCACATACCACCTCCTCAGCCATCCCGGAACCTACATGAGCATAATAAAGCAAAAACTTCCCCCCCAAACCCCGCAACTGGGGGTCTGGTAGCTGCAGCAGTGCCAGGGGAGGCTCAGCCTCCCCTGGCCTATTATACCCACTGCCCATGCTTGGTCCTGTTGATGTCATAAAGTAAGACCCTGAAAATATCAAGAGTATAAAGCTTCTTTTCTCTGGGCGAAGAGTGTGGCTTCAAGAAGACGACTGGTAAGGTAACAGACCAGCTCAGGTGCAATTCCAAGACCACTTTAGGGATGAACTTAAAGTGTGGTTTCATTACCACTTTGTCCTTGTGGAAGGATGTATCTGGTGATCCAGCCATAAAAAGTTACAGTTCACTGACTCTCCATGGTGATATGATGATTACAAGAAAGAGGGTTTTGATGGTGAGTTGGTTTAATGAACACTCTGCTAATGGTTTGAATGGAGGCTCCATACACTGTAGGAGAACAACATTAAGCTTTCATATGGGAGTCGGGTCTCTAAATGGAGGGTAGGTATGAAGAAGACCCTTGAGGCACACAAGACTGAATGAGCCCGTACTGGGGCATAAGACGCTGATATTACTGCAAGATGGATTTTAAGGGAGCTAGACAGTAGACCTGCCTGTATCAGGAGAAGTACATAGTCCAGAATCTTTATTGTCAGAGCCTCTACTGAATTCACATAGTTCTGGGCTGTCTATATGGGAAATCTTTTCCAATTCGAGGAACAGTTTTCCTGGTGGAAGGTTCCTACCTTTGTAAAATAATTTCCTGGTCCTGCTCATCCAGCCAACGTGTCCAGTGATTATGGGTCTGGTTGCAATATTTGACCCTGGTTCTGTGATAGCATGCCCAGACAGGTGGGAAGACACATGAGGGGCTGACTGGATATCTGACAGAATGAGCTGCCTCAGCCAGTAGGGAACTATCATGATGACTGTAGGATTATATATGATCTTGGATATTATCTTGAGGATTAGGGGGATCGGTGGCAAGGAATTTAGGAGTCCTCAAGAACACCAGAGTAGAAAGGCATCCAGAAGGGAGCTGAAGCTCACACCTCCTTTTGGAGCATAAGTCCACGCTGATGGATAATAAGCGTGGGAATACATCTAAAATGGGAGTCCCCCACTGGTGAAATATCAGGTCCAGGATGGATTTCTGCAGTGGACACTCATGGCTGGCTACCACATTCTTGTTCAGAAAAGTCTGTTGTGTTGTTGCTGCCTCCTGGTAGGTGCAGCACTAACGGGTCACTCTATACTGATAGCACTATTCCCAAAACTCAATTGTCTTGGGGGGGGGGGAGGGGGAGGAGGAAGATGATGATCAAGCCCCTCCTTGTTTGCTTATATAGCACATCAACAACATGTAGCCCCTCAGGATCTGCACTAACGAGTTCTGGAAGACAGGAAGAAAAGCTACAGCCCTCAGTTCCAAAATGTTCACATGGAGTTCAATATCATCCTGAGACCACATTTTGAAGTGGTTCAGGTGTGCAGCCCAGCCTGTCTCTGATGCGTCTGTGTCCAAGGTCATCGTCTGAGAGAGGACTGAGAAGGGCACTCCCTTTCTTGCATGGTGACTAGAGCCACTGAACATGAGCTCCCACAGGACTTGGGGCGAGACCATGACTTGTTTGTCCGCATGATGGCTGGATAGGGAGTAGACAACCCTCAGCCATCATTGTAGAGGCTGCAGGTGAAGTCTGATAAGCAGCAGCACATACTTGCATGTGGAACATAGCCAAGGAGCCCCGGTACACAATATCATTGATCATGTCCATGTGTCCTGCACTACTGACTGAAGGAACCAGAACCTGTACTCTAGCAGGAAAACTTTTCCCAAACTGGAGTCAAGTAGAGAGCCTATGACCTACATCATCTGCACAAGTGCGAGAGACACTTCTCGTAGTCCACCAGGAGTCCCCAAGTAGAACAGGGAAGGGTATGGTCTAGGGCTGTTACAATTTCCTCCTGGAACATGCCCCGATCAGCCAAGTGTCTAGGTATAGGTTGACATGGATTCCCCGTTTCCTTAGATGTGTCACCATTATGGCCAGGCACTTGGTAAAATCTCTCGGTGCTGTAGAGAGTCCAAAGGGCAGAATCCTGTACTAATAAAGATTGGACTCTACTGTGAACCTTGGATACTTCCTGTGGGCCAGATAGATGGCAGTGTTTATCCTGCAAGTTGACAGCCACAAACCAGCCTTTAGCTTGGAGCAATGGAAAGATGGCGGCAAGCATGACTACTTGAACCGGAGACAGCATATATATTTGTTGAGCCTTCTCAGTCTAGGATAAGATAAAAACCATTCTTCTTTAGAATAAAGAAATACCAGGAATAGAAGCCTCTTCCCCTGAGGAAATTCCTCTATGGCTCCTAAACAAAGCAACAAGGCCACTTCTGTTCAAAACAGGCTCTCGTGAGAAGGGTCCCCAAAGAGAACATGGAAGGGGGCAGTCAGCGGAACTGGATGGGGTAGTCATGGGCATTGATGTCCAGCACGTATCTGTCTGAGGTCCAGGCACGGTGGAATGGAGCAAGATGACTTCCGAATGTCGTGCTCCATGGACTAGTTCTGATGCAGCTCTCAAATGTCTCATCTACTCTGCTGACAAATCTTGGCAGAGTGTGGGGCAAAGATTGAGGAAGGTGGTTGCCCCTTGTTCTACATCAGATGTTTCTTGGTATGGAACTCTATTTGTCGGTGGTAAGATGGAGTACGTTGTCTCTGCTGGTGAAATGGTTGAGGGCGGTACAACTTTCAGTAAGGTGGGGAAGCATAGATTCCCAAGGAGTGTAAAGTCATTTTAGAATCTCTCAGCAAACATAGGGTGCTGTCACTCCTTTCAGTGAACATTTCCAAACCCTGGAAGGCCAAGTCCTTAATTATGGCTTGTGCCTTGCAAGGGATGCTCGAAACTAGGAGCCATGACACGCTCTGCATAATCATTGTAGTGGCCACAGTCCTGGCTGCAGTGTCCAAGGCATCTATTGCTGCCTGAAAGGCCATCTTGGCCACCAGTTGACCTTCCTTACATAAGAACGGCCATACTGGATCAGACCAAAAGGTCCATCTAGCCCAGTATCCTGTTTTCCAACAGTGGCCGTTGCCCAGTGCCCCAGAGGGGAATGAACAGAACAGGTAATCATCATCAAGTGATCCATCCCGTCACTCATTCCCAGCTTCTGGCAAACAGAGACTAGGGACACCATCCCTGTCCATTCTGGCTAACAGCCATTGATGGACATATCCTCCATAAATTTATCTAGTTCTTTTTTGAACCCTGTTATAGTCTTGGCTTTCACAACATTCTCTGGCAAGGAATTCCACAGGTTGACTGTGCGTTGTGTGAAAAAAATTTCCTTTTATGATATCTTTCAGCTCCTCTCTCCCTTCATGAGGGAGCTTTGCCAGAGAGCTGTAGAGAAAGCAAGGTAACTGCAATCTGCACCAAACTCCTGAAAGGCCTTGAAATTGTACACTGAAGAGGCTACCACCTTGTCCACGGATGACGAGTAGAGGTCCTCAGAAAGTGAAAGCTTTAGATCTTGCTCCTCTCTGTATTCCAGTGACTGAGATCTCGCTAACAAAGCCTTGGGATGGGGGGGCGGGGCTCCTCCTCTTCCGCAATAGCTGGGGGATTGGTGGGCCCCCTACAGCCCCAACAGTGCCACAGTAGCATTCCATGTGTACAGATAGGGTGGCAGGTTGAAGGCCAGACCAGCGCCAATCCTGGCATGCTAGTGGTTGAGATCTGTAGAGACCCTCAGGGTCTCTTGGTGGCACCATTCAGACACCAGCAGAGATGGGCCCCTGCTGGACACCAGCAAAAAGGCATGTCCTGGGTATTGTGAGGAGTACATCTACTCCACAGTTAGCATTGATTGGTAAGGCACTATGAGTGCAGGTGGTGCCGAGAGTGGCTCTGGTGCATCCCGAGTCCATCCTGTCAGTGCCACAGTCAACATCCATGGGGAGTGTTTCTGATGCCAGGCCCAGTGGAGTCTGCTCCTTTCCATCCATCTTCAATGCCCTGCAGGACTTGGTTGAATTGCCACCCAACAGCCTCCTGTCTCTCTGTGAGAAGACATCAAGCTCATGTCTCAGTGTCTGAGAAAGGCTCTTTCAGCACCCTGCTTCCATTTCTGAGATGTTGACAGCTTTGGTGCCAGGAGCGGTACTGATGCCAATGCTGATGCTGTATCTGGTTTCTCTGCAGAGGTTTTTTGAATCACCTGCCTAACAGATGGAACACTAGAAGATGCAAGCTTGAGCATAAAAGAGGTCTTTGAGATTGAAAGTGGAATCAGATCCAATTGTCCTTATATTCTAGGTCTTGAACCAAGGCCTGAAGAGCTGCTAGGCAGAGGACATCTCCATGCTGCCACTCAGTGGGAGCCACAATCAGCTTGCGCTCCACTACCCATGACCCGCTGAGGACACAGACAAAAGGAAGCCCCACTTCAAGGGGTCTGACAGACAGCAGCCCCCTGGCTCCTGACTTTCTATAAACTCAAGGGATGTTCCAGAAAGTGTCCAGCCAACAGCACAGATCTCCTGTAGCTTTCCTGACCACTCCTGCTCCATGTTCTCGAACTTCTGGCTTGAACCTCACCTCGATTTGGACCTCACCTCCTGACTCAGACCCTGAAAGTTGACTTGGACTCTGATCCTTGGTATCGACCCTGGCTTGGAACTTGACTATGAACTCCTATGCTCCTCTCAACCTCAAGTTTGACCCTGCTCTGACCCCTATTCTCAACAGCCCTGGTCAGGATCCTGACACAGAAGAACCACAGATTGCTCCCGAAGATGAGAGCTTCAGCCTCACATCTTTCAAATTGCAGGTTCTTGCAGAGAAGCAGAGGAAGACTGAGCCCTTGCCTGGGATGTGGGACTCTCCCAAGCAGAATAGGTATATGCTGTGACCATCTTTCAGAAGAATTAGTTCATCACAGGACAGTCTAGACTTGCTTGATGCCTGCAAGTTTTGAGTCCACTGATTCTAAGTCCCTGTACGGGGGACGGTCTGTATGGGATGAGGGCTGTACAGAGGGGTCTGCTTAGCGGCTTTTGGTTCAACAAGCACTAGAACAGATTAGAGTGATCAAAATACAGGAAAAAGTAGTTCTGAAGAGTTTCAGAAAAATTTTAAGAAGTTTGGCCAAATCTAAAGTCTAGCGGTTGCACACCAACTAGATTCCATCTCACTGGTATGGGTGATAAGAGGGAACTTAGGGAGTGTCAAGCCACCCCACTCTTTATACCCTCACATGGGAGCACAGGGCAGGAACACTGCTATTCAAAAAAAACCCCAGTCTCATGTGCACCTACATTGGGATCCACACTGATGCAAACCCAAAGAACAATCACTTCTTGCAAAATGAAATGGTCAATGAATCTAACGTTCACGTTCTCTCTCCTGCCTCACACGCAAAATTGCTCCCAAAATATTTCTAGATTTAAGTCATCCTGTGTTTGGTTTAACACTAAGTAATGGAAGAACAGTAGTTCAGTAAAAGATGCTTTAACTGATTCATTTTTGTCTGCACTAATTACAGAAGTAGAAAATTTCCCACAGATGTAGATGCCATTTTGCATTCTTAGAATTCCGTGTTGACTTATACAATAGACCCCTTTTACACTATACCCTTTGGAAGTGTGTTCTCACGCTAACTCTGCGGTGAACAGAAATTAAAGACTGAAGAAAGGCTTATTAGAGCATCTTTTCAGCCTCCCTGCCAATGCAAGAATGTTCCCTACAGCGTATATTCAAATCTAGTTTTAAATGGGTTTCACTAAGAATATTTCCATAACTTCCACTGAGAGACTATTCCACAGTCAGACCTTACTACCTGAACAAGTGTTCTGACATTAAGCTTTTGCTTTATTTATTCCATTACTCCTAGTTAAACCCTTTTGGACTTCTCTGTGGTATGAAGCTCTGCTATATCTGCTTCCAAGTGGATTTAGCCTGTTTACATCTGGTTTTAACAACCCCATCTTATGCAATTCCAAAACACTTCCAAATATAAGTGTGCTACTGTAGCATGGGGTTGAAATTTAATTTAATTTTCTCTCTATAGCAATAAACAATATTTCACTAACCTCACCTAAATACAATTGTGAGCAACAAATTATTTGGAGCGAAGGTTTGAGACACAAATTAAAATTTCACAATACAGTTAAACTGTAACGGAGTTCACAAATAAATTCTAGGAATAAGGAACCACATTTTCTTTTACTTTTTATATCACCAAGCATGCTGTCAACATTTAATAAACAATTATGTTTGTATATCACTTCAATAGCCCTTTTGGGATGCATTAACTTTTACAGAGACACAAAAATCCCTGCCTTAAAAAGATTACAATCCGATAAGTCCTCATTCATCCACGTGGCTGGATCCTTATGCAGAACCTCATTTAAGCCACGATAGACATGTCAATATGATCAATACGGATGTGATTGCAGGAGTGGATCCCAATCCTGCAAGGTTTCCCTCACGCATGGTCCTCTTGATTTGGATCAGACACTAACTTATTTCAAACAACTAGGGCTTTTCTTTTTTCTTCTCCCCCGTCCCCTAAACTGCTTTGCAGAATTTCTTCCTACCATGTCTCTCAAAGTATTTGGAGTTTCATACAAATACACTTATAAAATTTAAGTATTCAAGCTTAGTCCAATGGTCTCAGGCTTTTATTTTCTTTATTTAAAGACGTGCATTTGGGGATTTTTTTATTTTATATTTTAAAGACCTCTCCTTCCCCTAAAAAAAGAAAGCCTCCTGTTCTGACAGCAGTCACATTCTTTACATATTTAAATGAAATCTGATGACCCCACTCACCTGAAAACACATCCATAAAGAACATAAAAATAAACCTTGTAAATTACTACAGTCTAAAATGTGAAATGTTTCCTCAGGGGTGGGTGAATAATTTCAGTTTCCAAATGTGACTGATGTCAGGACAACCACTGCTCACTCCTCAGTAAATGAACTAAAAATAAATTACTTATTGAGGGCTCTGACACTGGGTTCCCCCCCTCATTTGTTTTGTTTTTTTAAATGCCAAAACGAACAGAATTTAGGCCAATTTTTTTTTCCCACAAAAGAAAAAACAAAACTCTTGGAAAAATCTGTTGACATCATACCAACCAAAGGGTTTCAGCAGATAGCTGATCTCTTACTAGACGGAAATGCCATAACACTGCATTAGCTCTCCCAAAGTGGATCTGTATATGAGCAACAACTGTGCACAAGATACACTTTTCGAGTACCAGAGGAGACAAAAAAAGTGTTCAGTGAAAGCACAGGCTGATTAATCAATGGAGTCCTTAACATGTGCTCACTCACTCCCCTCTTTACATCAGACATATTCATGAGTTTTCTTTTTTTTTTTTAAACGCTGTATATGACAGTATTATCTACTTAGATTTACATTATCTTCAGGATTAAATCAAAGTAACAAATATTACCATATACTGTGAGCCTCAAAAAGCTAGCAAAGGTCAGGACAGGTTAGAACTTGGATGGCAGAGTTCCTGCAACCAACCAGATACTGCAGAAAATGGTGGTGTTGACCCAATATGTAGAATTCTGCCTTGCATCAATGGCCCCAGTCTGCTATTTAGGGGCATTGTGCTGATGGAAGTGTCATCTTTTGACTCTTTGACTTATATGAAATTTAGGCTCAAATTTCCAAGCTGCTTTTGAAAATGGGATTTAGGAACCTCAGCCACTTAGCCACTTTTTTGCAAGAGTAGGAGTATTACTCCCAGTGCCAGTACAGATCATTCCATTCTGGCTACCTAAATTCCCCCTACAGTTTCAGTCAGATACTATACTTTTCACTTTCTACCCTAAACTGTGGGTAGTGTTGTTATGCGTTGTTAAACATCTGCCATGTTTTGACCTTAAAGGGGCTGACGCTGTGTTCCGTACAGTGTGTACAAAAGTAGAAGAATTAAAGTGCTTTGGGATCCTTTGGGATGAAAGGCACCATTTGAATGTCAAGAGAACACTGAACAGAAAATGACTGCACAGAATATATTTGCTTTAAACCTTCAATATTTGAGTTAGCAATTAAAAGTAGGTCTCAGGACATTTTATACCCCAGATGCTAATGCCTAAGGAAGACAGACATTAACCATCACTCAATCAATTAAAAACAATTTTTAAAAATCAATTACACAGAAGAAATAGATATAAATTATTAGAATCACTTGTGTGCATATTTTCCTTTTATACAGAAAGTGAGAGAAGCACCATAGCCAGCTATCAGAATAATACTACACATCCAAGAGTGGGCTGCCTTTTCTAAAAATTTGTTCATAGCATTACAGTTCAGACAGAAGCAAAAGTCACAGGAACCCATGACTTTCCTGCTATCCTCCCTAGAAGCCTGTTACCGACGGCCAATCCCCGTTGCAATCCAGCATCTATACTGAGAAAACCTCATCTGCTCATGGGGGTTATATCAGACTTGATTCTTGCACCTATAGGTTCACCATTTGTTTCCTTCCTACATTTATAACTTGGAGGTCTGGCTGGACTAACAACTCTGTTTAGCAGAGTAGATACCATAATCCATGCCTTTAACACTTCAACTATTGTAATATGAAGTATTTGGAGTGAAGCGTTACGAATACTCAAGTTGAAACAGCTGCAACTACCGGCCTACTTAATATATAGAGCATCTAATCAAGAGCATGGCATCTGTCCTTTGGGATCTGTACTGGTTACCAACTGGCTTCCAAATAGAACTGATGGTGTTTATTCTAACCTATTAAATTCTATATGATACTTGGATGTGCCTACTTGAGAGACTGCCTCTCCCCCTGTGCAACACTGCTGCAGTTATAGACTGTAGCAGCCCTCGAGTTAGAATACCTTCACTAACAAGAGGGTAAAGCTGGCAGACTGATGTCCATGACTTTACTCATTTAAGGCTCAAAATAGTCCAATTTTACTAACATTTAGGGCATGCTGCATGTAAGGTGTTGCTAGAATACAGGTGGCACAGGGTGGAGTTTGAGGTATTGTGGGATATGGGGCGGTATCTTATTGGGACTCTCAGTTGTTGTAAAGGGATGGAGCTGATTGAATAATATTGACAAATTATGTCATTTTCAGTGATAACAGAGTGCTAAGGTGCATATATTGTAATGTATTTTCCTAAATCAAAAGAAAAATAAAATAAAGACCAAATCTATCTTCTTACATTACTTTACTTGATGTTAATACAAGGCTCAATCTGTTTTTAAGCATTCTAAAATCCATATGCTTATTCAAATTGTCTTGCAAATTGTTCAGCCTCTGCTCCAAAAGGAGTTCCTGAAATACAGCTACCTTAAAAAGAAGTAATATAAAAAACCCCACAAAATTTGATAACTTTTTTTTTTTTTTTTTTTGCATACACCTGTGGTTCAGACTATGGATCTGATCATCCCCAAACTGATATCCCCAACTGGGGTTTGATCTCAGTTAGTGACAGGCTTTCCCAGCTGCTTTGGGGAAACAATATTTTAAAAAGACTTTTGAAGCACAAGTTGGATTTACAATGTGACTTGAGCCAAGCTGATGAACAGGAGGAAGGAATTTACATACATGTAGCAGGACGGGCTCTGTTGCCAGTCAGACTATGTCTACACTATAAACTTAAGTGGACCTATGTTACGTTGACTTACAGCCACCGCAGTAATTGCTGCAGTGGTTCATAACAACACTGCTCTTCTTCCGTCAGTGGTGCACGTCCTCACCAGGAGCACTTCCCACCGACTAAAGAGGGGCAGTGTGGAGGGCTGAGAGCCAGAACACTCAGCTCCTCATGTAGCTCCCTGCTGGTAGCCCAGTGCCCCACCAGCAGCCTCTCCCTGCTCAGCCTCTCAGCTCCCCTCCTGGAATGAGGCTGGACACCAAGCACAGAGCTCCACGATGGGCACAGCCATGTTCCCAGTGGGGAGCTGGAAGCTGACACACCAGGGGGACAGCTGGGTTCCCAGAAGAGAGAGCCGTGTCCAGAGTCTGGTCAGCTGCCAGGCTCCTGGCGGGGAGCAGAGAGCCCAGGGGCGCAGACTAGCTCTCTGCGGGGAGTGAGGAGCCTGGGCGGCAGCCTGGCTTGGAGCAGAGACTGGGCAGCAGGTCGGCTGGGGAGTCAGGAGCCAGCTTTCTTGTCAATTTCACAGCTCCAGCAGAGCCGTGAAATTGACAAGAATGACAGCCAATAGATGCAAGTAACAGTGTCTACAGGGACCCTGCATGGTCCAAACTACACCTACATAAAATCTATGCCTTTCGTGGAGGTGGAGTTATATTGGTGTATTACGGCACTTACATTTACGGGAGCAAGGCTGTTGTGCACACACTGACATAATTAGGTGTCTGTAAGCTGCTTTAAGGTAACCTAATGCTGTACGGTAAACCAGGCCTGAGTGACTCAAGTAGACATGCTGTGAGCATTGAACCCAAGTAGCACCCAGATACTGCAAGTTTGAGTACTGCTGTCAGTAACTTTCTGAGAATATGTGTTGTACACGTTAGTCACTCTCACCTGCATTCTGCAAATTTTACCCTGAGAAAAAAGCATCTGGGTTAAGAACAAATATTTCAAAGTGCTCTAAAATCCATGTGTACTCCTGCCAGATTTTGAAGGGAAGGTATATTTTGGTGTGTACAAAGAGAAAGCTTTAGCTTCCTTTTGCATAACAGGCTCTTGCTATTTTCCCCAGACCAGCTTCCCTAGTTTCTTCGCGAAGTGTATATGTCTGCAGGGAGGCATTTTCCAGTTGGAAAGCATTTCTTTATATGTGTAGTACATAATTGGGCTGCTGCTCCTTCTGCTTCCAGCCCCCCCCCCCCAGGCAAACACTCACTAAAGGCCATGCCCGCTGACTGTTTAAAAAGTAATACAGACCCGTATCTGGGGTGAGTTTCTGCCTCCAGAGAGCCTAACCCTTTAGGGGTCTGGTGACAAAGTCCAAAGAAATAAGATAACCAGACTTGTAATAAAGTTAAAATGACTCCTCCCAGGCATTTATGCTGGGGTTCCAGGCTGTCCCCAGTCATCTGAAGGTGCCACCCAAATTAACACGGGAGAGACTGTCAACAGCTCCAGCTCTCTTGCCCTCAGAGAAGGAGCCTGTTTATTAACCAATCCCCATTCCCAGTATACCCCATACACATTGCAGCAGCCCTTCCTAGGACTCCTCCATGGACTCCCTCCAGATGGCTGAGAGAGAAGGGAACTTTGCTGCACCTACACTTCAAGACTCTGGTCCCAGACAGACAGACAGCCTTGGACCTCCTTAAGCCACAAACTGCCACTGGGACTACCTCCTCTCTATTAATGGCTGCTTCATTTCCTGGGTCTTTTTGCAATAAACCTCCTGGAATAGATCATGGCCCCAGAGAACTCCTTCCTCAGTCTTAAAGGGTCAGTGTATCACATCATACCCACCCTAGTTTAGTTTGTCATGTTGCTATATCTTCTGTCTCACAATAATTTTCACAACACTTGGTTAGTCTTGCAAGACTAGCTTTTTAACTGGGGTTAATCTGCAAAATATGAGATGGACGGCAATCCTATAATACAGCTGTGTGTGTGCGCGTGTGTGTGTAAGTACCATAGACAGATATTTAGAAGAGGCAGAGCAGCTCGGGAGCTAGGAATGTAAGACTCAAGTCTACAGATGGAATTGTCCATGAATCTTTTCAAAGGCACAGTAGCTTTACGTTATGCATCGGAACCTGTATTTCTTTAAATGGCCAGTAAAATCAAAACAGTGATCTGACACCACAGACTCTCTCCCCTGCACATAATTCTAAGTAAACTTCTCCCTGGAAATAACTGATTTGGCTTTTTACAGGCAGCGTGCTTCACTAAACTGTCTGCATACACTTCTCAGCTGTCACTATTTGTTTAATCTGTTCTATGAGCCATACAAGATAGACACAAAGCTGTTACAGTTCACTAGTCTGTATGAAGGGTAATTGAAATTTCTATTAACTAGAAGAACCCAAGCAAAGCATTAAGATGCTTAACAGGAAACCCTCTACATAAAACTTGAGGCAGGATGTAAAATACAAATTAAACATTCTCTCATAAAGTAACCACTCATTAAAAGGTCCACATTTCTTAACAAATCAATGCAAATGATCAGTTACACATAGCTTTCATTTTTAGCACAATCCAGTTTCTGTTGCAATTTATGTTTGACTCAATCACAGAAAAGGCATGGCCACAATTTTGGTGCAAAAAGATAAGTCAGTCATTCTTCTGTGGCTCTGCTGAGCTGTGGCTCTCTGTTCCCTTGTGCTAATGCTGTATGCTGATTTGTTGGTTTCACTTCATTCTTCACATTTCTCCACATTTTTCTCTGATTTAGGGTCAGGAGTTTCTTTGAAATCCTTCAGTTTATATTACAAAATTAAACTCTGTGGGCACATTTGAATACTGCAAACAGGAGGGGCCTTTTTTTAAAAAACTCTTTATGTACTTATGTTCTTCAGAAGGGGTTTTCCCACAAATCCTTACCAGCTTAACTTTCTGCTGTGATTATGAGCCTCAAAGATACAGCTTCAACACTATTGTGCTGTTAGTAGTCTTAACATTGCTTCAAAACCAAGGAAAATTATGCCGTGTGTAAGGCTAGATCTACTTTACAAGCCCTACAGCGGCACAGCTGCAGTTACACTGCTGTAGCACTGCAGTACAGACAGTTGCTACAGTGACAAAAGGAATGTTTCTGTCACTGTATTGTAAATCCAACGTCTTGAGAGGTGGTAGATAGGTCGACAGACAAATTCTTCCGTTGACTTAGTGGTGTCTATACTGGGGCTTAGATCAGCTTAACAACATCTCTCAGCGGCGTGAAAAATTCCTGAATGATGTAGGTAGGCCGCCTTAAGATTTAGGTGTAGATGAGGCCTAAGTCTGAATCAGAGACCTTACTTCAGTGTGACTTTGCAATTGCTCACTGTAAGTTATACGGTCATTCTAAAAACATGAATCTGCCCCTGCCCCATCCTCATCCATCCCTTGGTGTCCCCCCACCCCTTTTTCTAAATATCTGTCTATGGTACTTACATGCCCCCCCCCCCCCACACAACTGATGCGTCTAAGCACCTCACATTTTTCTTTCAGCGTAGTTCTCTTCTACACCCCATGACGTAGTAAAGTAGTATTTATCTGCATTGAGCGCTGAGGCACAAGACAGACTGATTTGTCAAAAGTCACCCAGGAAGTCTGTAGTGGAGCAGGAAACTGAACCTATGTCTCCAAGTCCCAGGCTAACTACTACACCAGTGAGTCCCAAACTTCTTCATGCCGAGACCCCCTTTGCGCTCATATCTGTTAATGCAACTCCCCTGGTACTTAGTATTCATGCTGGCTTTGCGCAATCAAACACTCCATCTTAAACAGTCTACTTTGAAAACTATGGGTGGGTAGCCAGGTCCAGATTAACCACTGTGAGCTTGGTGCACTTGCACAGGGGCACCAACTACCAGACTAAACAAAAAGGAGAGGCAATTGAAGGCCCGGGGGCCACATTCAACCTGCCAGATCATTTTATTTGGACCTCCACCCCGCATGCTGGAAGGGCGGGGAATCCCCAACCTTTCCCAATCTCACTGTGATGGTCCTGCATCCACCACATAGAGCTTGGGACCTTCTGCTGGCCATAAAAGGCATGATGCTGCCACAAGAGCACTGTATTGCTTGAGGAGCAGACGGTGCTGCCCAGCTGTCTGCTTAAGCTTTCTTGCATTTTCTCCCCCCCGATCTCACAGCCCCCTGGTGATCTCTGCGTCATGTCCCACAGTTTGGGAACCCCTGCACCAGACATCAGTTTCATAAGCCATGCAATGTATTACTAAGATAATTACTGGTGTGCAGTAGCTAACCCCCAGACACTGGAGGAAGTGTTCTCCATCATTACAACTGATCCTAACACAAAGCCAATCAGAACAGAGTTCTAAGTTTGCCAAGCCACCTCTTTGTCCAAAATATTACTATTTTCCCTTAAATCATAAAGCCTCTCGCACCTCTTCTTATAGACGACCATACATACTGCAACTGCACATCATCTGGCCAGAGGTCAGAACAAATCTTTTGAGAGATGCTAGTACCAAACTACCAACTGGGTAGCTGGAAACATGCAAGGAACAAAGGCCAACTAAGCAGTGCGGAGATTGAAGTAATTTAGGGGTTTTGGAACCTTAGTACCTTGAAGTCCAACCACCCTATACTTGGACTGACGGAGCAGAGAAGTTAGCCTGCTGAGACGGGAGTAAGAATTGGAGAAAGAAGGGACATGCATGAGTTATGAGTGGATGGGAATGTGAAATGAACCATAGCAGGGCTGGAACATAGGCTTCACTCCTCTCTGGTGGAAGGAAATCTGACACTGCTATTGGTGTTTGATTCAGGACAGAAGGGGGAAAAGAAAGAAAGAAAAATGTGATTTAATTCAAAGGAACACAAAATAGTAAACATGCAGACATTTGATAATCTTTATTAATGCTGATAATGTATTGTGAATGACATTAAGATCCCAAAATGCTTGCCATACTCTACACAAAATACATTTATCCAAACAGCCTGCTTCATCATCAAAATGCAGCCACATCTGTGGCAGGAAGCCATGATCTTTGAACAACATATAACAGGGCAGAAGGGACGTATGCTTTATTGAACTGAAAGTACAAATGAATGTTAGGTAGGTTAGAATGAATAATCACTCAATTGGATTTTAGCCGGGACCATGGGTCAACATGCTGGCTCTTGCAAAAAGTGCCAAAATATTTTAATAAATCGGTATTTGAAAGATTGTACCTTCAGTAATACCGTGTTGGCAGCACTGTGACAGGGCACAGATTCAGAAGATGACTACCTCTGAAAGAATCAAACTTGTGAGAATTTATCATCAGAATTTAGGTAACTTGTCCAAAGATATTAAATAAAATAGTATATTTCTCTCTCTAAACACATATAAGCTATTTACCTCTACAAAGTACTATTTGTTTTAAGGCCTGGATGATAGGAGTGTCCAGAGTCTAGTAAAACAGTGCAAGAGGAGGTCATTATGCTGCTGCATTGCCTACCAGGGTGACAACAAAGCTACCTCAATTTTCATAAATATTTACCCCCTCCCCCCAAAAAAACAAAACTGAGAAAAGCAGTTAGATAAGGGGTTCTATTTTACTTTTCCAATGAGTTACTACTAATGAAATTTAACAATTTTAATGTTACTTTGAAGCAGACAAAATCCTTTGAAGCAATTGGTAAACTTTTTCTTAAGGTTCAGATCTAGTCCATAAAAGTTTGCATCTGCAGACATGACAGGATCAGAATCATTCATTCACAACACTCCCCCCTTCTTTCTTAGTACCCTTAGCTGATTATATCTTAGTGGTGGAGAAAAAAAATTCCCAACAAAATTTCTGGGAAGCCTAGATTGAAATTAGTTTAAGATATTCCCAGTACTTAGAGAGAAAGTATCTTTTTTTTGTCTTCAGAGCCATCAGATCAATTTTTTTTTTTTTTTTTGGTTTATAAACAGAGCAATTCAAGTCTCAATCTATCATCCTCTACCCCAACCATCAATGTTGTGCCTTTAAATTATCCTCTATTTTGGAAATTAAATCCCTTTGACTTCTTACCTTGTCACTTGCTTTTTTCCCAGATTTCTTCTTTTTAGGACTATCCTTCCAGAGAGATTCTACAGCTATATATCCTTGCAGACTCCAGTCATACAACCTTGAACCAATGACCTTTAAAACAAGAGGTTAGAAGAGCAAATCAGTTTAAGAACCATCTGAGAAGGGTTTATTCTTATTACAATATAAATGGTTCCATAATCCACCAAGCCCCTTAACTGGGACTGTTTTACAAAACATTCATGCTGCTCAAGTATGGAACGTACAGCTTCACTAAAAACACACCATAAAAAGGATGACAACAAAAAATCCCCATAAAAATGGTTTACTGTTATACAGTGGTTGGAACAAAGTATAAAGAGAGGTGAATTTTAAAATAACCTTAAGCAATTCTGAAATGTAAGCAATTTGCGGGTTTTGAAACTCTAGTACACTGCATTATATGCATTTCAGATTTTGCTATTTTTAAAATAGATTTTAGTCTTTGTAATACCATTTTAGAAAGATTAGTAATACTTTCCCTATTGATTTTGCCACCATTTGATCATTTTATATTTCACAGCTTTGCTCCGACAACAGGAATCAACATAAGTAGCTCCCTTCTGATTACTTTTGTCTGTTCATCATTATCACAAATGTCAGCAAGATTATGTACAGTTCTCTGAAAAGTGTCTGTTAGTAAGCTCCTAAAGTACAAAGGAACCAGTCACGCCCACAGTTTTGGCTATGTCCCACCAAAATGGAGTTGCCCTGAGGCCCTTCCCCACTCAGCCTCCTCCACCTGAGGCCCTGCCTATGTCCTGTTCCCCCAGAGAATGCTCCCTCCCACGCCTCTCTCCGCCCCCACCCCCAAAGGCCTCTTTGCCCGCACCTCTGCCTCTCAGGGCGCGAGCAGCGGGGGCCGTATGGAAAGCGACAGAGAACCGTGAGCGGGGGGGACACAGCCGTGGGGGAAAGGGGCAGAGAAACAAGAGCGGCAGGGGGCCACCTGGGAAGAGTGGGATGTGGGAGCGGGGCCTTGAGGCAGAGCATGGGAGGGGCCATGGCCTGGGCACCCTTTCGGCAGTGGTGCTCCAAAAGGCCAGCGGCACGTCTTCAGAAGGAGGTGCGGTACATCCTGTTTGGGGAGGTTTAGCCTCCCCGGCCTATTATACCCACTGTCCCTGTCTTCAGCCTAAGGCTGAAAATGAAAAATGGACATTCTGCTTGCTTAGACACTTACTAAATACAATTTTTAGACTGGAAGCTCTTCAGGGTATAGATTGTATTTTATGGTGTTCGTACAGCAGCTAGCACAATGGAGCCCCAGCAGTTAGCACAATCGAGTTCTGAATCAGACTCAGGCTCTAGAGCAGTGTTTCTCAACCAGGGGCATGCGTAACCTTGAAGGTACGCTGAGATCTTCCGGGGGAACATCAACTCATCTAGATATTGCCAAGTTTTATAACAGGATACATAAAAAGCACTAGTGAAGTCAGTACAAACTAAATTTTCATACAGACAGCTTGTTTATACTGCTCCATATACTATACACTGAAATGTAAGTACAATATTTATATTCCAGTTGATTTATTTTATTATATGGTAAAAAGAGAAAGTAAGCAATTTTTCAGTAATAGTGTGCTATGACATTTTTATGTCTGATTTTGTAAGCAAATAGTTTTTAAATAAGGTGAAACTTGGGGTATGCAAGACAAATCAGATTCCTGAAAGGGGTACAGCAGTCTGGAAAGGTTGAGAGCCACTGCTCTAGACTATATTGTAGATTTTATGCACACAAATCACACCCTATTTTTGGAGGATTGTGGATAACAAAATTGTGTGCGTGTTCCATCCAAACTGCAATGAGGAGCAAATTCTTCTCTGTGGAGTACATAAGACAGACCAGTTCTCCTTTTCTGACTGCTGTCAGATCTGCCACTCAAATCAAAATAGTGAGGATTTTTAGATGCAGGGTCAGATCAACAGCTTGTCTGCCTATCTACAAGTTTCTAATGAACTCACCGCGTATTCTTGAAAGAGAGAAAATAATGCACAACACACAGGAATCTTCCTCCTGCCTTAAAATCAAGTTGAATTTTCAAATGGTAAGAAGCAGCTGTAGCATTCCATACTCTCCATCACCCTTAGCATGGATCCCTCTCAGACCTTCATTACAATGCACCATTAAGCTTTACTGTTTATGCTAAGAGAAGGCTTCACCGTACAACATACCCCACGTCAGTGTGTGGTTAAAGATAAACACCTTGTTACCATTTAGAATAGGAAAATGGACTAAAAAGGACCAATAACTGAGCCCAGCAGGAAGTCATATCCATACACTGTATTTACAGACAATACAATTATTTTAAAACCGGATTCACTTTGAATACAGAAAAGAATTGTCACAAATAAGTTTTCTAGTCAGACAACTGGATCTGAGATGCAGGCTGTCTTTGAACAAACTGTCTTAAAAAGAAGAAATACATACTTAGGCTGTTTGGCCACCATGTTAAACTAGTTTAAGTAGGTCAAATTTTAGATATAAACAAGTTGCTAGTTGGCATGCTGCATTGAGAGAAATAAGATTTTTATCTGCATTTGATGGTGATATGGGCAGTAATAAAAGATAAAAAGCAAACACCCAGAGACCTGGCAATGAATGTGCTATACTTCTCCAAAATCTTCACAGGCACTGAAGGTATAAACCTTTGTACTCTTGTCTAGCTTTTGAAATATTATCTCCCAAATATTTAGACAAACTAGTAATTTGCTTCAGAACAGCTTATACTTCATTAGCAAAATATTCTGTTTCCTCTTAACATAGAATGCTGCAGATATGTGGGGATCATCATTAGAAAGCTGCAAGAAGTGCAAACTTACCAGAGTAAAAATAAAAAGACACTCCTTTCATCTGTGGTGCCAGTACAAATACAGCTATCAAAACAAGATGAAGGAAAACCAACAACTGTCTGTAGGCAGCAGCTGCTTTTTCCTGGTTATAAAAATTCCTCCAGTACATGCTCTTTAATCTATACACAGCAAAAGGGCAACATGATGCAAAAAAGTGTCAATTGTGATGAAGTACTGATTTAATCTCTTATTTTGGGTCTTTGCGTTGTTTTTAAGGCCATAAGTTACTGAAGTACTCTTACAAACTCATGAATGACTGAAGATTTTCAAGCTGCATATGGGCTCAGTCCTGCATTTGTTGCAAACCTAAATATCCCAGAGTTCACTATATTTGAGTTCACGGAATTCAGTGGAGTTATGAATGTACAGTGACTGCAGAACTGGGCCTTACTTTCACATTTTGAAATTCTTTTTTGTGAGTTAGAAAGCTGGGAAAATTTCTGTCAGAGAAAAGCACTTACAGCATAAACAAAAACTGCAAGCAACAAACTTAGGGCTTCAGACAGACAGAAACAAAATGTTTCCAAAGCACAGACTACCCATTTAAATTATAACATCCAAACCTTGTCTATATGCTTTTTGCTCCAGGGGTATGTAATTTCCTTAGTGTTAGGTACAGTCCTGTAGATTTAACATTACTGTTTTTTCAAAAAATATTAGCTCTGATGGAGCTATGTTCAAGACCTTTGCCACATTCCAGTTTCTCTCCTTTTATTTGCTGGAGTTGTCACGGCAGGTAAAAGGGAGTAATACAAAATCTCAGACTTTCAACTGAGAGCTTGCAGAAGACAACAGTTTCTCCAGGCCTTCAGAAAAGTATTTTAGTAACTCCAGATTTGGCTTAAACCGAAAGATGACAAAATATAGTTCCTCTTTCTTTCATTAGTGTTAAATTCCAGCATGCCAAAATATTTCCTAACTTCCACTGAATTCAACATAAAAGTGCAAATATGTTTAACTCCCCAGTAATATTTAAATAAACACTGAAAAGTCAGATTGGCAAGTTGTCAGGAGAGGTTCTGAAGAAACTTGGAAGTGGGCTTACATTCTGCTTAGTGTGTGCCAAATATCTCTGGGCCTAGCGCAATACAGTAGAACCTCGGCGTTGCAAACACCTCAAGAATGGAGGTTGTTTGTAACTCTGAAATGTTGGTAACTCTGAACAAAACATTGTGGTTGTTCTTTCAAAAGTTTTCAACTGAATGTTGACTTAATACAGCTTTGAAACTTTACTATGTAGAAGAAAAATGCTGTTTTCCTCCCCGCTTTTTTTTAGTAGTTTACATTTAACACAGTACTGTACTTGCTTTTTTTTTTTTTTTTTTTTTGGTGTGTCTCTGCTGCTTCCAGATCGTGTACATCCAGTTCCAAATAAGGTGTGTGGCTGACTGGTCAGTTCGTAACTCTGAGCTTCTACTGTAGCCCCAAGCACATAAACAACTTTCCCCTTCTTATTGTGTACATAAGAAATTAACTACAGTATTCTATTTCAATACATACAGGTTATCAAGCAGGATTAAGGGTAATGGCTCTCTATCAGTACAGCTTCGTGGGAACCTTAACTGAGAATTTGCTGATTTTTTAGCATGTATTTTGTAACCTTTAAAAACTGTAGTCAGTTTAGTTTATTGTCAAGGGCATAAATCTTGACAACAGCTGTGCACTGGCAAAGATTTTTCCCTGCAAGAAGCAGTGAGCGTGAATCAAAATGACTAGTACGTGTGCTGTATTATGCAAGTTGAGAAGACTCAATACTGGGAAGGATTATTAAAAATGACTGAAAACTCTTCTATGGTGCAAAGAGGTTAATTTTGGTAGTTTAGTAGCAGATGCTTTTTCCAGACTGAAGCTGAACCAGAGGTAAGTGCAAAATGCAGGTAAGTGTAACAACAGATCTGTATTTTATCTTGGATAGAAAGCAGAACAGCTTTAACACATCAGTGGAAGTTCTGCCAAAGCCACAAATATTAGAACAATCTGCCCAAGCTTGTCTGCTAGGTGCAGGTCAAAGACAGCGCAACGCATCTTCACAACACAGAGCTTTAGATTTTGTTCTAAGTAATACAAACAATATGCTGCAGAAGGTAAAAGGAACATCTTTCAGCAATCTTGTGATAAACAGCTACAAGTTTGTTCTCCATAAGAATAGTGCCTGGAGAAAAAGTCTTTTAGATTTCCAATTACAGAAAGTAATGCCTGGAAACTATCCCTGATCATTAAGTTTAACCATTCAACTTGTTGAGCAACTGTGGAACAGATCAGGCTGCTACTGTACTCCCTGTGTACATGATGTTCCAGAGCTTCTGTTGCCAGTACACCTCATTCAGCAATACAAATATTGTAATTGAAAGGGATGTGACTTTTCTTATAGCCAGAGGTGCAGGACCTATATCACAAGCCCACACTGTACTCTGCTTAGCATATTTCCTAGTTCTTTGATGAGCTAACCTTTCTCCAGTGGAAAGCCTTAATTAAGAGATGAATGTGCTCCTTTGTCCTTTTAGGTATTTGGCAATATTCAACATAGCGCACAAACATCAGGACAGTGTGACACCCAAGGAAGTGCAGAGTGGTAAACTACTCAATAAGGAATAATTCACATTTTAAAAGCTAAAAAATTACATTTTTTCCAAAGAGCCATTTTAGAAAAAAGTGTTCATGTTTGAATTGGGAAGTTTTAATTGTTCCCAAATTTAAGGTTCATAAATGTGTGAGAATCCTTTAAACAGAAGACCACGTTAACTTTATTTATGTCTTGTTAATCAATCTTAAACTTTTACTGCTACATCTTAGGTCAAATCAAGCAAGTCTTGGACTTTTAAAAAAGGTTTGTTTTAAATAAAATCATTTATATGAAGCTAGATATTTACTTTTTTAAAATCTCTTCATGATGTAAACCCTCTCAAACTCAATCCAACACCTAAAATGAGGAAGGGAAACACAGAAATGGGAGGTGAGCAAGAGGGCTGTTTCAGACATGAGGGTTGGAACAGGAACAGATGGAAAGGAGGAAGTAAAATCCCAACTCCCTCTCCCAACCACTGCTCCCCTCCCAAAACAATACACTGCAGAAGTGGTTACTTGCAACTTGAGTGCTTTGAAATGGACTCTGCATATTCACACTCATGGGATGTGCTGTTTGGTGCAGTCTGGATAGTGGTATCTTCTTGTAGCAGTGCCTGTTAGAGTGCTCATCTGCCTCTCTGATCCCTCTCCTCAGCGTTCAGAGGGGGACGGCTGCTCCTTGCCACCTCCATTCCTTCCTACTGCTTTCTCAGCGTAAGGATTTTACACAACTCCAAAGATGATGGGAAAGAGGGTGGAGGGAGTGTGAATATGCAGAGTCCATCTCGAAGATGTCTGGTTACAAGTGAGTAACTTCCACTTCTTTGGATGTCCTCTACATAGTCACACCCAGGGGATGGTTTGGCAATCAGTACCTCATGACTTGATATGGGGCACTCACATGACAGACTAAGGACTGGAGTGCTAGCCTATTGAACTCAGCACATGATCTAGATGCCAGATCTAGGCAATAGTGTTTTGTAAAGATATGACTAGGCAAGGGTTCTTGCAAATTTTTTGGAGGCCTCAGAGTGCGGCCACCAACTCTTGCTGGTGGCTGCACTGACACTTTTTCCTAAAATTATTTATTTTTCCTAAAGTCAATAAAGTAATATGCACATATATACACCCAAATCATTGTAATTTATTTATGTAAGGTTTGAGGAGTTGTTCTTTTGCAGACTCAGTAATGAAAATCATGCACAGTTATCTCTATTCTTTACTGGACCTAACAGAACAGAAACACAAATAAGGTGCTTTGCACGTTCTTGTCTTTTTTATTATTGTTTCTTTTGCTTTTTTGGGAAAAGGGTTGTTTGTACAACAATTCTGAAGTAAATTTAAAAAAGCTTTGACATAACAGAAGTCCAAACAATAATGAAAAATACACCTGGGTGGCTTGGGTCTGGGGAGGGGAAGGGAGGGAAGAGGATGTACAGCTGCAGTTGCAGCTGGCCTGGGGCTCCTCCCGGTAGGTGACAGGGAGCTCTGGGCTTCGGCTGGCCTGGGGCTCCTCCGGGCACATGGTGGGGCGTGTCTCAGGGCTTCGGCCAGACTGGGGCTCCTCTGGTCACAGGAGGATGGGGGGGGGTGTGCTCAGGTTTCTTGCTTGTGGCTCCAGGTGCAAGGGGCTCCGGCTGCCGGGGGGCGAAGTCAGGGGCTAGCCTCCCCAAAGGAGGCTCCACCGGGTGCCCATACACTCACTGCTCACCCCCTGTTCGCCTTTCGTGTCCCTCCTCACTCCCCCACCTGCCGCTCACCTCCTCACTCGCTTGCCACAGATATCCCCCTGCCCGCTGCGAGAACTCCCACTTGCTGGTTCACCTCCTCACTCCCCCACTCGTAGCCAGACCCTCCTACCCCCCTCGTCACCCTGCTGCTGGCTCGCTGCTCACCTCCTTACTCCTCCGCCAGGGCCCCCCTGCCACTCACCTCTTGCCTCCTAACCTCGCCCCTCACCCACTGCTCGCCTCGCTGCTCGCTTCCTCACCCCTTCCTTACCACCTCACTTTGCTCCTTAAGTGTTGTGTGTCCCACCTGTGCAGGGGCAGCGAGTTATATGGGCCCGTGGTGCCCGGGCTCCAGCAATATTCAGGGCCCGGCTCCATCAATGTTTGGGACCAGGTCTCTCCCCCAGCCCCGCACACCTCCCCCGAATATCCCCCGGCCCCCGGAGCGTCCCTGCCTCAAGCTGGTGGCTGTCCGCTGCAGCTCTGCGCTGGACTCCCGCTCTGTTGGCTCCCGGCATCAACTGCTGCCACAGAGTCCTAGTGCCCCCCATCCACTAGTGCCAGGGCAGGCTGACCCTGCCCCTGCCCTTCCACCTTGGACCCTTCCCTTTTCCGGTCAACACAGGGCCACCCCCCTGCCCGCAGTTACCTCTCCTGCCCCATGCTGGGCAAGGGGCAGCCCCACCTGCAGTGAGGGGCAGCAGCAGGGGAGGAGACGCACACATGATGGCAGCCCCCCACCACAGGGGAGGCAAGGGGGCTTCCTGGACCTGAGAGGGGCCCTAGGAGCACATGCAGAGACAGTGGTGCGAGGTGAGTGTGCTGCCGGTAGGGACAGGGGGGACCCAACCCCGGAGCTCGCTGCTGCCAGCTGGGGGGAGTCCTCCTCTGTGGCCCCAGCCCTGCCCCACCCCAGAGCCTGCACCCCCCCGCACCCCCCAACCCTCTGCCATAGCCCTGAGCCCCTTTCACACCCTAACCCTCTGCCCCAGCCCTGAGTGCCCTCCTGCATCATGAACCCCTCATCACCAGCCCCACCCCAGAGCCCCCACATTTTTACATTATTTTTTAAAATATATATCAGCTTACAAGGCAGGTGTGCAGATCTGTTCTGGGCACCACAAAAAGTATACAAACCTGCACCTATGTCTCCAGAGAGGCAGCAGGAGCAACAGGGATGAAAGGGAGGGGCTAGTGCTTCCCCCCACAACACACACACTGCCCAAGAAACTGCTGTGGCCGCAGGGAAACCCCCTGGTGGCCACATTTGAGAAATGGTGGACTACAGCATCATGTGGCAGCCTTACATAGTAACATGTCTGAGGCATACTAAAGAAGTAGCTACATCTACAATGAGATGACTGTGGTCTCAGTGCAGTAGAACAGATGTAATCCAATAACCCTCTTCTGTATGTTGGCAACAAGAAGAAAGCCAAGGAAAGTGTGGGCCCCTTACTGAATGAGGGAGGCAACCTCGTGACAGAGGATGTGGAAAAAGCTAATGTACTCAATGCTTTTTTTGCCTCTATCTTCACGAACAAGGTCAGCTCCCAGACTACTGCACTGGGCAGCACAGCATGGGGAGGAGGTGGCCAGCCCTCTGCGAAGGAAGAAGAGGTTCGGGACTATTTAGAAAAACTGGACATGCACAAGTCCATGGGGCCGGATGCGTTGCATCCGAGAGTGCTAAAGGAATTGGCGGATGTGATTGCAGAGCCATTGGCCATTATCTTTGAAAACTCATGGCGATCTGGGGAAGTCCCGGAAGACTGGAAAAAGGCTAATGTAGTGCCAATCTTTAAAAAAGGGAAGAAGGAGGATCCCAGTCAGCCTCACCTCAGTCCCCGGAAAAATCTCCCACAGTATTCTTGTCAGCAAGTTAAAGAAGTATGGGCTGGATGGATGCACTACAAGGTGGGTAGAAAGTTGGCTAGACTGTCTAGTTGAGCCACTACTCAACGGGTAGCGATCAATGGATCCATGTCTAGTTGGCAGCCGGTATCTAGCGGACTGCCCCAAGGGTCGGTCCTGGAACCGGTTTTGTTCAATATCTTCATTAATGATCTGGAGGATGGTGTGGATTGCACCCTCAGCAAGTTTGCGGATGACACTAAACTGGGAGGAGTGGTAGGTATGCTGGAGGTTAGGGACAGGATACAGAGGGACCTAGACAAATTGGAGGATTGGGCCAAAAGAAATCTGATGAGGTTCAACAAGGACAAGTGCAGAGTCCTGCTCTTACGACAGAAGAATCCAATGCACCGCTACAGACTAGGGACCGAATGGCTAGGCAGCAGTTCTGCAGAGAAGGACCTAGGGGTGACAGTGGACGAGAAGCTGGATACGAGTCAACAGTGTGCCCTTGTTGCCAAGAAGGCCAATGGCATTTTGGGGTGCATAAGTAGGGGCATTGCCAGCAGATCGAGGGACGTGATCGTTCCCCTCTATTCAACATTGGTGAGGCCTCATCTGGAGTACTGTGTCCAGTTTTGGGCTCCACACTACAAGAAGGATGTGGAGAAATTGGAGAGAGTCCAGCGGAGGGCAACAAAAATGATTAGGGGACTGGAACACATGACTTATGAGGAGAGGCTGAGGGAACTGGGATTGTTTAGTCTGCGGAAGAGAAGAATGAGGGGGGATTTGATAGCTGCTTTCAACTACCTGAAAGGTGGATCCAAAGAGGATGAATCTAGACTATTCTCAGTGATAGCAGATGACAGGACAAGGAGTAATGGTCTCAAGTTGCAGTGGGGGAGATTTCGGTTGGATATTAGGAAAAGCTTTTTCACTAGGAGGGTGGTGAAACACTGGAATGCATTACCTAGGGAGGTGGTGGAATCCCCTTCCTTAGAAGTTTTTAAGGTCAGGCTTGACAAAGCCCTGGCTGGGATAATTTAAGTTGGGATTGGTCCTGCTCTGGGCAGGGGGTTGGACTAGATGACCTCCAGAGGTCCCTTCCAACTCTGATATTCTATGATTCTATGTGTATCCACCTAGATAATATCCCTCTTCTAACCCACCTAGATAAAGACTGAGGAAATAGGAAGATTTTAGGGCTGTCAACTTAGGAAATATTAGGGACTTCTGAAATACTCTAGCCCCTATTAAGAAAGTAAACTAAAGCTCTCAGTGCTTAAGGTATGTAATTTAGATTCCCTTTATGGGCATGAGGTCTAGGAGAGAAAACCAGCAAGTTAATGGCTTGATTAATAGAACATTCAGAAACTATTCTGGGAAGAAATCTACGGTGAGGCCTAAGAACAACTTGACCTCTATAAAGGACAGAGGATGAGGGGGTCTGCCATGAGGGCAGGTGACTTGCTCTCTTGTCTGGCTAAAAAATGGCTACTGCAAAAGTGGCCTTAACAGATCAATGAAACAAAACTATCTGCCATGGACTCAAGAGGAAGCTTTATGAGTTGTATTAAGATTAAACTGTGTTCCCATGGAGAACTGAGGTCTTATTGGTGGATATACTGATCACGTCTTCCATAAACTTCTGAACTGTATCACACGTGCAAAGACAAATTTGTTAACTATAAATATAGGATGTGTGCCCCTGCCGCTAAGTGTACTTTCAGAGAAGATATAGAAAGATCCAGAGACTTTAAATGCACTAAGCATTCAAGAACATATTGAACTGATGCCTGTATGGGATCGACATGCTTGTCACTTATCCAGTCCACAAACCTAAACCACATAAGATAGTAACACTCTCTACTGATTGTTTCATAAAGTTAATCAGAATCTGTTCTACCACTGAAGTGCAAGACTTTACAAGGTCTGTTAGAGACCCATACCCCATACAGCTAGGTGTAGGAAAAGAAGGTTCCCAGTGATAAATCTTCTCACCCTGTTGCGAAACGCATGGCATCACTAGAAGTTTGTATACTCCCTTGGAAAGATGAAGATCTGTACATCATTGTTGTCTCAGCCATGCTGGAGCAATTAAAATTATCCTAGCCCCATTGTGTCTTATCTTTATCACCCTCTGCGTAAAAGGAATGGGGGAAGGGAGAACCCATCCCCCAATTCAGAAGAAAAATATCCAATATGGATACTGTCTCTCTCTACTACTCTTGAGCAGAAATGGGGACCCTTAATATTCTGCTTGAGGGTGAGGGGATCTATGTCCAGAAACCTTCAATGATTGCAAATGTCTTCTCAGTTCTTTATAGACTTTTATGTAATTGCAGGAGATCTTTGCTGAGTTGATATGCTATGCTGTTGTCCTTGCCTGCTAGGGGCAAGTCAATTAGTGAGATGTTATGGTGGCTATACCAATCCTCTAATTTGACTGCTTCCTTGCAGAGCTGAGACCTGTTCATTCAGGGAATACACTGCCAACACGTTGTCTGTGACAACCCACACTATTTTGTTCTGGTGGTGGTGGTGGGGGGGGGGGGGAAGATATGAGTGCTAGACTGATAGTTCTTAACTCCAATATGTTTATATGTAATGTATTTTCCTTGAGATCCCCAGTGAACTCGAACTGATAGATTGTTGAGGTAGACTCCCCACCAGCTCTTGGAAGCAACCAATATGATTGTCAACAACGGAGCTGGGGAGTTCAGGAATCAGGGCTTTTACTCCAGTTATTTTCTGATACCAATGAAAGATTGAAGACTTTGTCTAGTATTAGAACTGAGGAAGCTCAACCCTCATATCAAAAGTTGTCTTTCCTGTTGTTAACTTCAGCATCTGTCAATCCCCTTCCTTTCAACCCTGGATTGATTGGCAACTCTCAAGGATGCATGCTTCCATATTTCTCAGACCACATAACCTTAAATATCTGTACTTCAAAGTTGGCCAAGGTTATTTCTAATACAAGGTCCTAACTTTTGGCCCTTCCACTGCCCCCGAGTCTTTACAAAGTGCCTATCAGTGGCAGCAGATTTTTTAAGAAGGCAGGGTGTTTTTGTTTACCCTTATTTGGATGATTGACTGCTTAAGGACTCATTCAAAGAGGACTTTATCAAGGAAATGTGTTTCACATGTTTTCTTTTTGAAAGAATAAGATTCTTGATAAATATAAAAAGTCCCTTCTTTGTTAGGAACAGAGAATTCCATTCATAGGAGCTTTTTCTTGATTCGTTAGAAGGTAGATCATTTCTGCCAGTAGAAAGACTTTAAACTATTTTTTTCCAGGTCTATTGGTCTTGAATTTCTATAGCACTGGCTGTATATGTCTTACCTTGTGCCAGCCTAAGACTTCAGTATTGACTGGCTCTGAATTACAGACCAAGCACAGATAGTATGTCCAGGACACTGTCTATCCTGAAGGACATTTTACGATCTCTGACACAGTAGGTAAATGTTCTGAGGGGCTGTCATTCAACTCCCCAGCTCCTTTGTTTATTGTTCCTGCCTGAAGTAGAAACAGACATAGCGCCAGGCACTAGAGTGGGAGTAAGCTCCTTGTAAGTAGGCAGAGCAACTAGATCTTGGATTCAAAGTGTGAGCCTTTGCTTGATCACTAGGCAGAGAGGAATGCCTAGGATGGCAAGATTGAAGGTCTCCACGATGTCTGAGCAATTGTGCCAGTAATCAATTTCCAGCACCATTTCATATCTTGTAGAACAAGATGACCTGTGTACATCGTATGTAACTTTATAATCAGTCTTCTGCTATAGAAGACATCTGCAATTCTAGTGCAATTCAAGTCTTCCTCAGATTGCAGTTCCAAACTCCTATCCAACAAAGACACTATCTGCAAAGTCACCGATCCTGGCATCTGAAGAACACGGAAGAACAATCAAGCTTCATAAGGGAGCCCTACTGAGTCTTAGGGGGTAGAAGAGAAGCATCTAGGCAATGAGGAGACAACTTTTTGGTCTTTTTAGTTTATCTTGTGGAGAAGTGAGAGAAAAATGACCCAGAAGAGCTTTCTTTCCCCTCCCCACAGTGACAAGTCCAGTGGACCCAGGAAACAATTTGACTGCAGATCCGTTTGCACCCAAACCACTAACATGATAGAAGCTGCTGAATGTTCTGGAAATAACTGTTCTGAAGGTTTCTTTGGATCCCACAGGAGAGGATGAGATCTCCCAGTTCTAAAATCTTGACGGACATAGTGACCAGAAACAAATCAGTTCAATTCACTAGCTGCAGATAATACTTCCTTAGTTTTAAATGCAAAATATGTTTTCATCATCTTTTTTTAAATGCATCTAGCACATTTAAATTAGTTTTATTTAATTAACCCCCCACCAAAAAAACCCCTTAAAAACGCAATTTGTGCATTTTTAATTGAATTTGAATTTCAATCCAGATAGAGCTTGACACAAATCACAATTTAAATTAATACATAAATGCACATTCACCATTTTCTACCATAATAAAAAATGTAAAATATAAGAATCTGAATAAATGTAAGTTAAGCTCTATAATTGCTTTAAAAAAAAAAAAAAAAAAAAACCCAACCAGTTACCTACCTTCGAGATGTGTTGCTCATGTCCATTCTGTTTTAGGTGCGTGCCTGCCCACATGCACAGTTGTCAGAGCTTTCGGCCTTAGCAGTATCCATAGGGCTAGCTGTGGTGCCCCCTGGAGTGCTGCTCCCATGCGGTGGTATATCAGGCGCCGCCAGCTCTTCTTGCCGGTAACTCCGACAGAGGGGTAGGAGGGTGGGAAATGGATTGCACATGAGCAACATAGCTCGAAGATCAACAGTTATGAAAAGGTAGGCAACCATTTTTTCTTCTTTGAGTGCTTGCTCATGTCAATTCTATTTTAGGCGACTCACAAGCAGTATCCACGGAGGCGGGCTCGGAATTCACAGCTTAGCAGCTTGTAGTACTGCCCTACTGAAGCCAGCATCCTCCCGGGCTTGCTGGGTCAGGGCATAGTGGGACATAAAAACGTGGACAGATGACCAGGCGGCCATTCTACAGATAGCCTTTCTGGCCAATGTGCCTATCCAGGACGCCCAAGAGGCCCGCGCCCTGGTAGAGTGGGCAGTGACACCTTTGCTTGGTCATAGATCCCTGCCTACATTCGATTCTGCTAAGAAGAAATTCTTTGAGGGGATACAGGGCGACCTTTCATTCTGTGGGTCACAGCAACGAATAATTGCATCGACTTATGGAACGGCTTGGTCCTGTCAATGTAGAAAACCAGAACCCTTCTGATGTCCTGGGCATGTAGCCTGTGCTCCTCCTCCAACCTATGTGGCTTTAGAAAGACGACCAGTAAGTAAAATGTCCTGGCTCAAATGAAACTGAGAGACTATCTTGGGAAGAAATGCCAGGTGCAGTCTTAGTTGCACCTGGCAACTTGTCCTTGTAGAGCACCTGAATCTCAGATATCCGGTGGGTCGACGTCACCGTGACCAGGAATGTGACCTTCCAGGAGAGAAGGAGGGAGCAGGAGGCGAGCAGATTGAAGGGAGGACCCGCGAGCTACAACAGCACCAGATTCAAGTCCCATGGAGGGACAGGGTCCCTGATGTGCGGGTAGAGGCAGGCCCTTAAGGAATCTGGCTGTGATATCCTGAGCAAAAACTGACCTGCCCTCAAACGGCGGGTGGAAGGCTGAGATGGCCGCCAGATGGACCTTGACTGATGAGAGGGACAAGCCCTGGAGCTTGAGATATAGGATGCAGTCTAGAATAAGCTACAGCGAAGCCCACTTGAAACGAACACCTCTGTCTGCAATCCAGCAGGTGAACTGTTTCCAATTACCAGGTAGATCGCTCTGGTGGAGGGCTTTCTACTTCCCAACAGAATGTGCTGAACCTCAGCTGAGCACTGCTGCTCCTGTGTGTTTAGCCATGCAGCAGCCAGGCCATCAGATGTAATGCCGCCACGTTGGGGTGCAGAAGACTGCCGCGGTTCTGGGACAACAGGTCCGAACTGAGCAGTAGCTGGAACGGGTTCGCCACCGAGAGGTCCAGCAGAGTGCTGAACCAGTGTTGGCATGGCCACGCTGGCACTATGAGGATGACCCTCGCCCTCTCCTGTTCGATTTTCATGAGAACCCTGGGTAGCAACGGCACCGGAGGGAAGGTGTACGTCAGAGCCCCCAACCACAGGAGCCAAAAGACATCCAACAGGGATCCTCTGTCCATGCCCCCAATTGAGCAGAAGATGTGGCACTTCTGCCTGGACGTGAACAAGTCCACCTGGGGAGTTCCCAGCCTGCGGAAGATGGAACTGACCACCACCGGATGAAGGGACCACTTGTGACAAGACGAGAATGTCCTGCTGAGGCTATCTGCCAAAGTGTTCTTGGACCCTGGAAGGGGAGAGACCATGAGATGGATGATGTGCTGTAGACAGAAGTCCCAGAGCCAGAGGGCTTCCTGGCAAAGGGCAGTTTACCTGGCTCCGCCCTGCCTGTTGATATACAAGACCATAGCCATGTTGTCTGTCAAGACCTGAACCACCCTGTTTTGTAAATGAAGTGGAAAGGCTTGGCAGGCCAGTCAAACCACCCTGAGTTCCCTGACATTGATATGCAGGGAACGATCATGACTGGACCAATGACCTTGAGTGCTAAGAGCACCCAGGTGGGCTCCGCAGCCCAGGTCCGAGGCGTTGGAGACAAGGGTCACTGACGAGGTTGGGGCCATAAAGGGAACTCCTTCCAACACTGACGTGGGGTCCTGCCACCAGATGAGGGATGACAGTTCGCTGTCCAGGATCCTGACCACCCGGTCCATGCTGTGCCGGTTGGGGATATGGACCAACGCCAGCTACATAAGCATATACTGCCACGTGGCCCAACAGCCTCAGGCATGTGTAGGTGGTGGTGAGAGGGTGGGCCCGGAGGCCTGCCATGAGGTCTGCCATGGCCTGGGACCGAGTCTCAGGGAGGAAGGCCCTGGTCCGAATGGAGTCAAGAACTACTCTAATGAATTCTATGCATTGTACTGGTGTTAAGGTTGACTTTTTCTCGTGTATCATCAACCCCAGGTCACGACAGATGGAACATACCAGGTCAAGAGGTCTCTGCACCTGATCCAGAGACCGGCCCCTTATCAACCAGTCGTTGAAGTACGGGTATATGTGGACACGCAACCCCAACATCTCAGGTAAGCAGCTACTGGCGCTATGCACCTTGTGAATACTCTCAGGGCCGACGCGAGACCAAAGGCCAACTCTGTGAGCTGGAAATGGCACCTGCCTAATATGAAGTGGAGGAAGCACCAGTGCCCTGGGAAAATGGAAATATGGAAGTAAATCAAGGGCGGTGTACCAGACTCCTGGATCCAGGGAGGGGGATGACGGAGGCCAGGGAGACCATGCACAACTTCAACTTCTGGAGTGACTTGTTGAGGCAACGCAGGTCGAGGATGGGTCTGAGGGCTGAGAGTACTAGACCAGCATTACTGGCACCCCCCACGGGTTCCAGTATGATCACTGCGGGGCAGCACGGCCCCTGTTGCGAGGAGGCTCCGGCCACAGTGCCAACGTTCTCCTGCGTCGGAGCCAAGTCACCCTGTCTCGGTGACGTGCTAAAATCGTGGTCCGACCCTGACCACTGTCCCTCCAATGGACCGTTGAGGCCTGAGTCTGACTACTGACCCTGGTATGCAATCAATATGGGGGGGGGAGGGGGGAGTAGCGCCGCCTGCTGGAGGAACGGTACCGGGGCCAGGGCGAACGACGCCGAGATCCTGAACAAGCCCTCCTGGATGGAGACTGAGGATGAGGATACCTTCTGGGAGAGGGTGTTCAGCGTCTAGGCAACCTATGGCCAGATGGTGATCGGTACCAGTGGTATGGGGAGTGACCCCATGAGTCCAGAGTCCCTTGCCTAGTAGGAGGGGATCTCGATGGACACCTAGGCCTTCCGGCCGGCAAGCTGCAGTGCCAGGTCTTGAGGCCACAGCGACGGGACTTGTGCCTGCAATCCAGTGACCTGTGGTGCTACGCCAGTCTATGCTGCAGCCACCCCAGTGGCTTTCCCCTTCGGTGCCACAAGCGGAGCCATGTTGGTCACCTGGCGTGGCACCTGTGGAGCCGGTCAGCCTTACTCCTTAGCTGCTGGGACTGCTTAGGGCACTGAAGGCCTCATAACTGGCTGGGAACCCCTGCCACTGCCTGGGGTGGACGGCAGGTCCCTGGCAGGGCTGGTGGGTCTGACTTCTGCAGTACCCCCATGACTCCGCATAGCAGGCGCATGGCTTGACAGAGGTCCTTTGCCTGAGGCCCCTCTCTCCTTTGGTGCTTCTTTTCTTCAGCCTCTTCTTCAGCGCAGGCAAAACGGAACAGTGCTGGGTCGAAGCCGTCGCCGGAGGTGTCTGCTGAGGCCAAAGTGCTGGCCGTGGGTGCCGCGGTGGAGGGTTCCGACGCTGGACGGAGAACCGCCTCCATCAATAACACTCTCAAGCAGATATCCTGCTCTGTTTGGGTCTGTGGGCGAAAGTTCTTACAGATGTTTTTCCTACGGCCTTCACCCAGACACTTAAGTCGTCGGCCTGCTGCATGACACACATCTTGAAGCTGGGGGAATGGGCCATGCCCCGCTCAGGGGAAAGTCCCCACTGGGACTCTCTTGACTAACTAACACTATCAAGTAACTATCTATAAAACTATGTACAACAACCACTAAACCAGTCAATGGATATCCGCTGCTGCTCTTGCGAAGCAAGACAAGGTGGTGCAGTCAACCGTCACAGGCAGTAAGAAGAAACTGAAGAGGACGCAGGGCCGGCAGCGCCTGATATATCGCCGCATGGGAGCGCCACTCCAGTGGGCGCCACAGCTGGCCTTACAGTTACTGCTAAGGCAGAAATCTCTGACAACTGTGCATGTGGGTACGCACACACCTAAAATGGAATTGACATGAGCAAGCGCTTGAAGAAGAATAAAACGTGTAGAGATG
The DNA here is from genome assembly GCF_965152275.1 of Natator depressus. Lineage (NCBI taxonomy): Eukaryota > Metazoa > Chordata > Testudines > Cheloniidae > Natator > Natator depressus. The sequence continues at coordinate 141,149,851 of NC_134234.1, forward strand.
CAGTGTATCCCATCAGTGAACAAAAAGAAGCACCAAATTTAGTATAAATGCTATATTTATTTACAAACATGTTTTAATAGTTACCAACCAATGAGAATCAACTTTTCTTTCGGAAAGTAAACAATACAAACGCAAAACATAATTAAAATTGATTATTTAAATCAAGTTTCTTGCTTAAATCAGTAATTTAAATCAAGTCACCCAGTTTACGTCCAATTTAAACTGCAAGCTCATTGGGAGAACAAATGTATCTGCCTTCATTGTAAGAAGGCCAAGCCTGCTGACAACCCTTAAATAAAAAATGCTTTACTGACTAATTTGAAGTTATGAAGAAATAAGTGACAGGAAGTAAGAGGGTTTTCCCACACCTCAAAGTGTAATCACTGACCTTTGCAATAGCAACAGCTTGTTGAGGATAATATAGCGAAGCACCAATCCCCATGAAGCCCACTGGATACACCAACCTCTTTATTTTTGAACCTGTTCCATGGAAGAAAATATTTTCTGTTAGAGTACACGTTCTCCAGAAACTTGGATAGTGTTACTGTACTTTTTATATATAATCATTCATTAGGTACATTAGAATTTACCACATCAGTAACTGTTTAGTTTAAACTACTTGCCTAAGATGTACTAGTACTGATATACTAATTTTTCACTCTTTTGAGAAGTAATTTTTAAACAGAATCTTTCAGTGAAAACTACCTCATAACTAAATCTGACGTGGGGATTCAAAAAAATCCAGTGGAATAAAAAATTGAAAGTGAAGGTTTTGGTTAAGAAATATTGCTATGAGAATTATATAAACTTCTGTTCATGAAATGAATGTAAATGCTTCTAATATGCTAAGATAGAATCCATTTGGCATATCAAGCAGGAGACATGTTCCATAACAGAGATCAGCCTTTACCAGCTACCATAAAATAGTTCTACCACATGTACATTTGTGATATATGTTTTCTTCCTGTTGGACTCATTATTAAGGCTGCATGTCTGTCACGGAGGTCCCCGATTCCGTGACTTCTGCAGTGCCTGGTGCTGGCTCAGGGACTGCCTGAGCCGGGCAACCCCTGGACCAGCAGCAGTTTGGGTGTGTGGGAGGGGCTGGGCAGGCGGTTGGGGTGTGGGGAGGTGCTTACATGGGGGACTCCCCTGCTCACACCAGCATGTCCCTGCACCTCCTAGGCGGATGGGCCGGGGGCTCCATGCACTCCCCACACCCTGTGGTTCCCGGCCAATAGGAGCTGCGTAGCTGGTGCCTGTGACAGAAGCAGCAATCAGAGCCCCCCAGCCCGCCCATCCCTTAGGAGCTGGAGGGACACGTCGGTTGGAGCCCAGTAGGGAGCCTGCCAGCCCCCTCACACACACACACCCCCACCAGCAGGGGTCTCGGCTGTGTGCCACTGCCTGTCCCCCACCCCCAGCAGGGGTCCCAGTCCCCCCCGCCCACCCTCCCCAGCACTCCAGCCAAGTTTTAGTTAGGAGTATATAGTAAAAGTCATGGACAGGTCACGGGCCATGAATTTTTGTTTACTGCCAGTGACCTGTCCATGACTTTTACTAAAAATACCTGTGACTAAAACGTAGCCTTACTCATTATATACTTCAAAGTTAAAACTCATTGTAAACTAGCTTTCTGACATTTCAAGCTCAGATGTGAAAATAAAGTGCTTTGATTTTTGTATTGTGAATAAGCGACTTGCATTTCAAATCAGGCCCGCCCTGAAATCATAAGATGGGGTTAAAAAGATAAAATTGTGGGTTCTTTTTATTTATCTTCCAGTTCTTAAGCCTTTAGGGTACCCAACGGCCATGCATTTCTTTTCTTTTTTTTTTTTTTAAACGAAAATAGATTCTCAAATAATCACATGACTCCTGAAGTTGGAACTTTAAGAAAAACATCTACAATCATTATCTGGCAATGTTCTCATTTAAATAACATCACGAGTGCTAAGCAGTATGTTTGTTCACTGCCAGAAAATAATCAAAACAAATTTAATTGGATAAGTGTTAATACATTTGTCTGCTATAGTCACACATCACTTCCAGTTTCTAAATGGCCAGTTACTCACTTCCAATTTGTTCAAAGAACATGTGAGTTTGTTCAAAATGACTGCTCATTTCTGATTTTGTTAATAAAAAACACTTTTTGGCTGTACATACCATTATCAACAATATTTCCTATCAAGTTACAGCATTCATCCATATCAACATAATGATTCACCACAGAGACAGTTAAACAGTGTCACATATTAAGAACTTCTACAAAAATGAGCAAACACTAGAACCTCAGAGTTCTGAACACCAGAGTTACAAACTGATTGGTCAACCACACACCTAATTTGGACTGGAAGTACATAAGCAGGCTGCAGCAGAGACCAAAACAAAAAAGAAAAAAGAAGCAAATACAGTACAGTAGTGTGTTAAATGTAAACTATGAAAAAAATTAAGTTTAAAAAAAAATTTGACAAGGCAAGGAAACTCTCTGTGCTTGTTTCATTTGCATTAAGATGTTTAAAAGCAGCATTCTTCTTCTGCATAGTAAAGTTTCAAAGCTACACTAAGTCAATGTTTAGTTGTAAACTTTTGAAAGAATAACCGTAACGTTTTGTTCTGAGCCATAAACATTTCAGAGTTATGAAAAACCTCCATTTTTGAGGTGTTCATGAGTCTGAGGTTCTACTGTATTTCAAATTCCCTTTCCTAACAAAGCACAAATATACTGTTTTTTTAAGCAATGTAATTAAATGTTATATTTCTACAGTATAAAATATGAATAAATATGTTACATTACACTGTAACTTACTTCTAGCTCAGCTCTGTGCAGAGATGAGACCACAATAAAATTCAAGAACCTTGCTTTGTCAGTTAACTTGCCAATTAAAGGGACACAGTCAACAAATTTCAAAACAAAACGTTTGGGTTTTTTTTTGCCTACTGTTAAAATTAACTCCTTGTGTGTGATAAAGATGAAAGGAAAAAAACCTCTCTTTTTTCAGTTGGCTTACTTTACAGACAGACAGTCAGCTTCATTGCTTGTTGATAGCTACAGGGCCTGGAGAAGGGTGTTCACTATATGTAATAGCATTATCAGAGCTGAAACTGAAAGAACAAGCAGCAAGCCGAGGCAGGTGTGAGCCCAGACAGCAAAAGCGGGTGGGAGAGGGAGTGGGTGCGTGAACATATTTGATTATGTAGCTTGCAGGTTCACCCAAAGGCCCTTTCTAAACAAAGAGAGGAGCACAAAAACTAATTAAAAATAATTTTGAAGAAAACTAGCAGAGGAATTGGCAGCATCCCTTTAATCCAATTAGTTCATAATTGGATGGTCTACTTAATTTCATTAAGTAAACTGTAAAGAAATAGCTGCTTATCGGTAACTGTCTTTGTAAACTGAATGATGCACGCTTCAGAGATCATTATCTGCTAAATTACTACAAAGCAGAATCTTCACAGTTACAATATTCAAATGCCATGTTTAAATTAACTGAATAGTTATGACAAAAAAGTCTGCAAACAAGTTATTAAGAAATGCATCCAATTTCCCTTACGTCATTAATTAAAAATTACTTTTTTTTCCCCCCTTCAAAAAACACGCCACCACACTGAGACTGGGACTGTCAGGGGTAGTGCAATTAAATCAAGAAAAAGATTATTTTTATAAACTGAATGCTTTAGCATTCAATTTGGTTGGTAAATTGCAATTCCAGTGTTCCTATTAGATTTTATCATATTAATTACTATAAGCGCCATTCAGTATTGGTGTCTTTTATAGACCAAGTTTCTGTAACCAAAAGAATCCATAAACACTGAAATTAAACAATATAAAAAAAAAAACTTTTGTAGCAGAAATAATGTGCAGCAAGATACATTTCTGAGTCCTGATTTAATTGCACATATTGTAGTTAAAGATGTATTCATTTTTATTGGATGTTAAATGATTTACCCCAACATCATAAAATAAGCCATTTGAAAAGAGCACCTACCTCTAGAAAGAGAGAGTCCAACAATTCCAGCAAAACCAATCACACCAAGCCTTGGGTAAAACCCTGGCGGGGGATTTTTGAGAAATTCACAACGTTCTAAAATGAAATCAGACCACAATGCATCAATGTAATGGAAAGACCTTATGATGAAAATGAACGGCTAACACATACGAGCAAGTGTTACAAAACACTATTTTACTGTCATTTGGCTCTAGTGGCAAAAAAATTAAAAGTTCTGCAATCTTCTCTATTGACACATATATGAACTACTTGTTGATTCACTGGCAGACTTGCTTCATTTATTTGGGGGACATTAATTGAAACATTATTAATGTTTCTTGAAAGTTCTAGGAAGCACATATTTTCATGCAGACTGTTACATGTTATCATTTGCCTTTGGAAAAGAGGATCTGTTCATCGCAGCATTTTGCTTTTTCAAACTGCTTTTGTAAGGGTGTTTTAGGTGACAGACTGACTGGCACAGTTATGAGTTCTATATGCCATCAAAGCTGTGGGCTTCCTGCAGTAGAAGCAGAGTCATTTTGCAGAATGTCACAATCTAATGGTTCTAGCTACCCCTTGATTCTGTTAAAGTCCTTATTTCCCAATACAATAGAAAGATAGGTGTGGAGAAGGAAAAAAAAAATCTTTAGAGTCAGTCCATTTCAGGAAAGCGCATGTAAAAATCTTGTATTTTTACAGTTTGCTAGAGTAATACTTATAAATAAATTTTCAAAATTTAATTTAAAGAATATATATTACATACACACACACTTTTTAACAAGGTGTGTGCACGTGCGCGCGCATGTGTGAGAATGTGAGAGAGAAAACAGAATTTCACTATTTCCAGTGTGAACAGATATTTAAGTTTCAGAAAACAGAAAGCAGTTTTACTAAAATTTCCAAAGACTATCATTATTCAAGTGCTTCATACTAATAACTAACACTAGTAAGTATTGGAAGGCAATGATCTATGAACACTCATTTATTAAGCCAGAAGGGGCTCCCCTCCCCTTGACCTCCTGCCACCCACTTAACAGAACATCAGCATTGTAGAACGATTTTTAAAATTAGTCTACTACACAAAAAATGTTTTCAGAAACTAGTGTAATTTGGAGGGAGGGAAATGAGTCCATAACTCAACTTTAGTTTATTAGGCTCTCATCAGTTGCATCAATAGTGTTGGTATTTACAAAACAATTACATTTATATCCTGTTGCCACCTCGTTATGCATGCAATTTCATTTCCCCATTAGCTGAGTTTCCTGCTGTTTGCTGTCTGATACAAAACCTCTTGTGGTTTTGTCATGTTATGCTTTGTTTTAGTCAGCTGACAAAACCAGGAAGACAACTGTGCATTTATTTTACTTCCTCATTCACACAATTTCAGTTAAAAATGAAATCCAAACAATTATTTTAATTTGCCATTAAAAGTATACAACTACTGCTGGAAATGGCCCATCTTGATCAACACTACAGAAGATTTTTTCTCTCTCTCTTCTGCTGGTAATAGCTCACCTTAACTGATCACTCTCGTTACAGTGTGCATGGTAACACCCATTGTTTCATGGTCTCTGTGTATATAAAATCATCCTACAGTATTTTCCACTTCATGCAGCCGATGAAGTGGGCTGTAGCCCATGAAAGCTTATGCTCAAATAAATTTGTTAGTCTCTAAGATGCCACAAGTACTCCTGTTCTTTTAACATAAAAAGATGTCCCGTCCCCCCCGCCCCCCGACTTATGCATGTATATAAACTTAGATAATCCCTTGCTGCACCAGGCCCCAGAATTAAGGTAATTTAAAAGGTGATTCTTTTTCTTTCATTGTAACATAGGAATTGCCAAGACCAGAGCAACAGTCCAGCATCCTGTTTCTAACAGTGGCCAGTCCCAGATGCTTCAGAAGATGCAAGAAATTTATAATTATGGAATAAACTGCCTTTAGAGGAAGTTTCTATCCAGTATCACCAGTTAGTAATACATCTATGCTCTGAAAACAGAAATGTTATATCTCTAACTTTATCAATTTACCTGATTCAAGGGTGAATGTAATCAATATCCATATAAATATGTTATCCTTTTATTAATTCTTGGCCTCAAAATAATCTTGAGGCAATAAGCTCCCAAGGGTTATTCGGGAGAGTGTGTAAAAGGTATTTCCTGTTGTGTGTTTGTGGCTGTTCAAGATGATGTTCAGTTAAATTGTGTTTGTAGTACAAGAACTGGTAAATAAGAAAGGCTAATTTAGGTGCAAAATAAAGAATGATCTAAAAGCTATTACATCCTTTCTTGTGCCCCAACACTGCGCGAGCAGATCCCTATGCCCATGTTGTGCCTCACTGAAGTCCGTTTTGGTCACCCTATCTCAAAGATATAGCAGAAATAGAAAGTAATCTAGAAAGAGGTGATGAGAAAGATCAGAAATATAAAAAGAATTCCCTATGTAGATGTTCATAAGATTGGGATAGTTTAGAGAGAGATGAGAAATGTGCAGATTCAGTTATTGAATTTAAAAAACAGTCAGCTCAGATTAATTTGAGAACACTGCCAAAGTGTGAGTAGTTTCTGTCTTCTCATGTCCCACCAACCCAGGCAACCCCATAGTGAGATTGGAGAGATCAGATTTTGGCCAGCTAATCTTGAATGACACAGGTAAGGCCAAATAAAGCTATCTGTAGATTCTACTATTTTCATAGAGTGATTTGCATTGGCTTCAGCATGGCTGCCCATGAACAGATAGCATCTTGTTCCCTGTCTGTGTTAAGGAAAAGTTAGCACATGTGACTCCATTTTGGTTTGGGGCCCACCATTGTTTAAATGCCAGCACAGCATACACCAGGAGGAGTGATCCTTAGATACTGAATCCCTGTGAAAATCCTCCTCCTTGTCTCCAGCCTGCCTTGACTCCCAGTATCTGGTTTTTGTTAGTCTCTAACTCCCTGTCTCTTGGCCTTGATGTGAGGCCTCCCATCCTGATAATAAAAGTTACTGATGCATGGCTTTAAAACCATGCTGTGTAATTAACATACTGGTATAGCACGAGGAATGCACCAAGCAGGGATAGGTGGTAGATAAGACAAGGGTTTGTTTATTGGCTAAGGTTTCCGATGCACGAGGGCAACATGCTTTGCTAAAAAGTATATAACCTTTGTATAATCTGTATTCAGGGTCCCCTCCTGGCTAGCAGGGGGGCACCACGCTCGAGCGTAATAAACTTAGTGCCTTTTGGGAACTCTGCAGTTGTGGACTTTATTTCTGTGCCTCAGCCTAGATTCGAACTGTGCGTGTCCTATCAGGTATAATTCGCAGCACTTGTGTGCGTGTCCTAACAAGGTGTAATCCGTAGCACTTGTGTGCGTGTCCTACCAGGTGTAATTCGTAGCACATGTGTGCGTGTCCTACCAGGTGTAATTCGTAACATCTGGTCCAATTATCCTAGATGCTCCTTTAACTGATACCGTGGATGTTCTTTACATGGTCCCATTACTTGGAGCCTGTCCACACCATGGATGCTGCAGGTGTGCCTGTATAGTGCCATAATGTAGTCACTTGCTACAGAGACAGAAGTGGTTTTTCCATTGCTGTAGTTAATCCACCCCCTAGAGAGAAAGGGGCGAGAATGACCTAGTGTGTGTATACTGGGGCTTTGGTCAGTTTAACTACATCTCTCAGGGTTGTTAATTTTTTTTTTACACCCCTAGTTCAACCCAGCTATGTTGCTTAAGTTTTTGGTGTAGACCAGCCCTTACTCTTGCACTGTTTACGACAGACACAGGACTATGCTTTTAATTATCAAAAGCATAATACCATGATGCTCAACAAAAGAAATCCAATAAATCCATAGCACAAATAGCAGAAAGATTTGAAGTTCCTTTACTCACACAATGTGCTGAACAATGTTTAAGGGAGCTTTGGGCTAAGAGAAGGCACATGTAACCATAGCCATGCATCATAATTTTTCCCCATCAAGCACCTCACCTATTAGTAAAGAAAAATGTAAGCTGATTTACCTCTACCACGTTCAACAGTTCTTTCTACTTTGGGCATAGCTTTAGTGTAAAGAGCCTTAAAAAAAAAAAAAAAGATGATGATTAAATATACAATAGCAAAACAGAAGTAACTTGATTAATAACCTGATGAAGAGCAACAACATTAGTTTTATACATTCCATGTCAATTCAGGCACAACAGCCTTGTATGTTCGAGACTGTTAAATATGCTTGCAGGTCTTTTTATTCAGGATCAAATCAGCAAACAAAATTAAGCATTGTTTTCTGCCAAAACTGAACGATCTCACAGTCAGCAGAGAGTATTCGGAAAACTAAAGGGACTTCTCTGGTACATATGTGCAGTTCTGATTTTATCCATGCTACCAAGACCTCTTCCCTTCTGTCCCCTTCTCCACTCCCAGTTCTGTTTGCCTAGTTTTACACTTGACATTAAACACAGCAAGGAATATCTTCATCTGTAAATTCTGAAAGAAGATGGTGTCCACTGCCTCAAAAATTAAGAGAAGACAAAAAGTTAGCACTACACCAAGCTCCTGATCATAGAGCAGAAATTAAGGAATTATGCAGCTGCTCTCCTACCACACCATGCTCAGGTATCTTGGCATATCCCTGCATTACAAAATAAATGAGTTATCACAGAAGAAGAAGGCCACACAGCTATACAATAACTCATTGCTAGTGATCCATGGAGACACATTACTGATTTTGAATGCAATTATTTTCTCTTTTGCCAGACTAGATTATGACAAATCGGTATAACAGTATTCTTGGAGGGTATAAGGGTGAAACACACACACACACCAATTTAATTCATGAAAAAAATGAATTAGTCCAGAGGCTCAGTGCTGGAGCTACTGATAGTTGTCCCAACTGCAGGAATAACTTCAAGACTTCTCCTGTACTGGAAGCACTCAGCTCATGAAGCAAGAATTCACACTGCTCTTATTCTTCAGCTACTGAGAAACTTAATCATACAAATGCACTGAAGCCTGCCTTGACAGAAGCAGAACATCTTAATATTTACAGGGAGATACTGCACAAAACCACCACCAGAGAGGTAAACAAATCAATAGGTAATACACACATGCATAGAGTTAAGATGTAGAGAACAATCTTGCAATACCACTTAAATAATTTTACACCCTAAATTTCAGGTACAAGGAAATGAAAGCACTAAATTAGTATACTGGGTAAGGGAACAATATCTTTAGGACTCTTATTTCTTTATTAGCAGCAGTAACAACAACAAAATCTACCACGGAGAAAGAGTTCACATGGGGTAGATTTAAGCATAAATAAATCAGTTTATGGGAGTTGGTTATGCTATCAGCTGGTACAAAAGAGCAAGGTCTAAAGATTTGATAGCATGTTAATAAAAGCCTGAACTTCTGTCATGCAGAGTATGATGCTCTGTTTTACAGCTTTGAATAGTTAAAGTAGCCTTTTAAACAATTTTTCTAAACAGTTAATTATCAAAGGCATAAAATGGTATATGAACCTACTCAAAACTGGTTTTCATGTTTTTCTGGGATTAAAACAATTTTTAAATATCATCTGAAAGAGCCCCTCCCCCCAAAATGCTACTTTCTGTAACACAATGGGAGAAAAACTCTCCTTGAGATCAAAGTCTAAATCAAGTCCATAAATCTTGCACTTTCCTTGCCTACTGTGTCAACTATGTCTGTTAAAAACACCACAGTATGGTGATATTGCAGACAGGAAAGCTATCAGCCACGAAGAAGTGGGCAATACATACCGCACCAGAGAATCAGAGACTTTAAGGTCAGAAGGGACAATTATGATCATCTAGTCTGACCTCCTGCACAACGCAGGCCACAGAATCTCACCCACCAACTCCTGTAACAAACCCCTAACTTATGTCTGAGCTAGTGAAGTCCTCAAATCGCAGTTTAAAAGACTTCAAGGTGTGTCATACTATATAAATTATTACTATGTAAACAAAAATAAGGCAGGGTAGGAGATTAACAGACCACAGAGCTTTACAGTACAGAACAGTAAATACTCTCAGTCAGTCCAACTGAACTTCCAGACAGGTCAGCCCTCTCTGAAGTTCCACTCCCAGCATGATGTTTACACTGGTTGTTCCAGGCAACCAACAGAACACAGGAATTTAAAGAGGTCAGACCCTGCATCTAAACAGCCATAAGCAGAAAGCCTTTCAGATCCCAGTTAACATGGGAGCCCAAATACCACAGTAACGGGTATGACACATCAGGGATTATCTCAGTGTCAAATTGGAAAACCCATTTTATTTTGAAAAGGCTATGCATTTCAATCTCCATTTTGATTGGCACCTTTAGTGTGGCATTGTTGTGCATCCATTTTGTAACAGGGATTTGACAACTCAGTGGACAGGCTGTCTAGCAAGCTGTGACAGAGGAATCAAGGGACATTGACATTGAATGGTTGTACCCTAGTGAAACAAAGATTTGCTACCAGAAGACCAATGACTTTGAATGAGACTCTACCCAGAACCCATGAGGGGGACAGGCATAGCTTAGAGCAGGGACCGGCAACCTTCGGCATGTGGCCCACCAGGGTAAGTCCCCTGGTGGGCTGGGCCAGTTTGTTTACCTGTCACATCCACATGTTCGGCTGATCACAACTCCCACTGGCTGCGGTTTGCCACTCCAGGCCAATGGGGGCTGTGGGAAGTGGTGCGGGCTGAGGGGTGTGCTGGAACTTATATTAATGGGATCATTCTAACCAAGGGACTCAGGACATTCCAATCTTTTGGAAGCAACCAGAGACTTAAGACAGCAGTTTATTCCATCACTGCTACAAACCTGATCCAAGAACTTGCAATTATTGTATGTATTTGATTCCTTTGACCATTTTAACTCTCACCTCTTTCTTTTTTTTCCTCTTATAAATAAACCTTTAGACATTAGATACTAAAGGATTGGCAACAGCGTGATTATTGGGTAAGATCTGAGTTATATATTGACCTGGGTTTGCAGCTGGTCCTTTGGGATCAGAAGACCCCTTTGTTTGGTTAAATTGGTTTTCAATAACCACTCATCATTAAGCCTAGTGTCTGGATGGTGATACAAGGACTGGGATACCTAAGGAGACTGCATTTCTGACTTCTTGTTAGCCAAAGTTTACTTTTGTTGCTGGCTAGGTATATCTTATGGAAGAATAACCACCAGTTTTGGGGTGCGTTTGCCCTATTTCTTAGCATTTTGTCCTGAATCTGGTATTTTCGGTTGTGACCCACTGAGGCACAGTGACAGCTGGTGAACATGTTTAAACAACAGGGAGCTCCAGAGGGCTGTGGCACTGGTTCTGGGGTCTACACAGCCAGATTGCAGGGTCCCACTGCCAAGAAGGGTGTCTGACACATGCTTGAGTGACATGGGCTAGGAAGAATGATCAGTCACTAGCCAGACCAAGGAAGTTTAGAAGCACATGGGATTCAGTTGTTCAATCCTATCGTAATGAACTGGTGCCTACTCAGAGAGGAGGACTGGGGCCACGTTCTGACAGAGAACACTCACTTTTATCTGTGTATTTCTAAATTGGGAAGTGGGGGTTGTTTGATATCTCTCTCTCAAACAGGTTTTTCCCCCGTCAAACCTGGGATCTCAAACAGTTTTCTAAATTTGTTCTTGAAGGCATTTCAATTAATTTAATAAGCCTTTTTGTATGAAATATTTTTTAAAAAAATTAGATGCAATAAATTATAAAAACACTCATAACTGTACAATTCCACAAAGAACAAACATATGCAAGTTTGACACACAGGGTAATGCTCAACGAGTGTTAGACTGCTGTCTTACTTTCTCCCATCCTCAGTATTCAAAGAAAGTCCTCAGTCTCTCAGATTATCTGGTGGGGGATGATTCTTTCCCAGACAGACATTCCACCACGTTTTTAGGGGAGTATATTTCTTCTCTTTCTTGCAGAACTCTGACTTGATGGGTCAACTTTTCCAATACTAGTATTTCCCCTACTTTTTGCAACCAGTTAATTGATTTCTCTTTTACCACCTTGCAACTGTGATACTTGCTGCAGCTAAGAGATGGGTCATAAAGTTCTTTATGGCTTTCAGACAGTGCAGAATTTTCACAATTATGCCAGTTATCTGACAGCTGGCAACCAGCGTTCCTTAGTAGAGTTCCCAATCTCTATCCAAAATGTCCTAATTTTTTGACAGGTCCATCATCTGTGAAGACACCCATTTCATTACATGCTCTCAAGCATCTGCCCATCCCTGTACCACAGATGCATTTGATTTTAAGACAGATTAGGTACCACTGGTCCCTCAGGTTCCTGACACACTGATCCATGTATGTTCCCAATCTTTGTTCTTCATTTCCATACCCAAGTCCATGTTCCACGTTTTTATGAATGTGCGGTCTTCCTCTGATATCACACAGTTTGGAGTGGCTCATAACCGTGAAAGCCAACTTCAGGGCAGACCTTCTCCACTCCCTTGAGCTGAGGGGCAGGGAGGGGGGTGTACTCACTGACTGAGGATGCTCCTTTTGGTGCTCCAGTACTTTGAGCTGTAATATATAAGCTTTCATCTGTTTCTGGTGTGCCCTCTCCTCAGCTTCTAGTTAGCACACCAAAGACGTGGAACTTCTCGAACTGTTCATTAGCCATGCATCTTTGGTGGGCTCTCTCCTCAGCCTCTTAATTGGCTTTGACTGCAGCTTGGGTTGCCTCAGACTCCCTGATACACAGCTCTGCCATCATTCTCTCGTGCTTATGTTCGTTCTGTGACTATTTGTTAACCTTTAAAAACTCTCAATACCAAGTTTACACTTTCAAAAGTGCTGGGTTATGATCTATAAGACAAACTGACCTGTGGCACGTGAATCCTGCCAAGACTACTCAAATTATCACGTTGTCTGTAGTGGCTCATGACTCAAGGAAGACCGCCAAGAAGCAGGGCAGACAATCCAAACTGGTTGTATGTTCTATAATTAGATTTCACCAACCCAGTAACAAGTGTGAACTCCTAAAGCACTATAACAATATTACCATGGAGTCAAAAGATACTCCCCTCGGGCATTCCAGTCTATCTTGCCACCCAGACAAACTGGATTTAGTGACAGGCAATCACTTTATACCTAAACAAACAAGCAAACAATAATGTTCAGGATACTCCCTCTACCAAAGGACCAGCTACTAACTCCTGGTCAATTTGCACCTTAGATCTCACACCAAAGACAACACCTGTAGCCAATTCTATAGTAAGTTACCTAAGGATTTATTAACTAAGAAAAGAAATGAGAGAGTTATTATAACGTTAAAGCAGGCAAGCATATATACACAAATGAGTTACAGTCCATGGTTTTAAAAGGTGAGAGATGTAGCAATCTGTTAGCTCTGAATGTCTTTTAGGGCTAACCCAAGTTGACCATGGGGATCTCTGCTTTGGTTTTGTAGCTCTAACTCAGTGACAGTCCAAACAGCAAAAGAGAGATGAAAAATTTTCTTGGCAGGCAGCTATTTTTATTTCCTTCTTCCAAAATTCAAGCTGATGGGACAAGACCTTTTGCAAGCAGCCTCTTCATTGGAAGTAAAGAGCAATTAAAGTCTTCATATTGTGATGTCTCACAATGGCTCATTTAGTTTTGATAGGCCTTCTTGATGGTTAGGAGATATCCCTCCTGACTGAGGGGGGGACAGTTTTAGAGCAAACAGTTTTTAGTTACAAACCAAAAACTTAAATATTATCTTATGTGATAAAGAAATTATAAGTGAGATTAACACATGCAACAATTTACAAGCATTTCATAATGTCTAAACACGTTGTTATAAATCCAATACCCATCTTAACCATACTAAACACAGGTGAAACAGACTGGTTTCCAGCAATGAATTGGTCAGTGCTTGGCTGAGGTTTAAAACCTTGGCAAGAGCCAGCACCCAGTCTGCCAGTATCACAGTGACAACTTAAAATAACTTCATCTAAAGATGGAAAGTAGACGCTTGTGTTTCATAGGTTCGATGAGTAATTTTTCAAAATCTGTCAATTTTTTTTTTTTGCTTATGATCGTTTTTGGAAGATTGTGGATTGAAAACTCTCTCAGTTGCAAATATTCATACCGCAGAACTTTAATATCTTCTGCAAGCTGTTGAAGCTCTTCAAACCATCTGAATGTAGCTTCTCTGAATACTTGACCAAATCTCATATTATCAATAAGCTCCCAGGACATGTAGCTTCCCAGAATTTTATTAGAGTTGAATTCAGTGTTTTCAGCTATGGACAATGGGTAAGGGCTTAGTTTTTTTTGTTATCCCGTAGTCTATTGCTGCTCTCAAAAAAGGGTGGATGTTGGTTTTAGCCTAGAGATTTCCTTTATCCCAAGGATCATAAGAGTCTGACTGTAGACCAATGTACCTGCTCTCTCATATATTTATTATGGTTGAAAGTGATCCAAATTTCTTGCACAAAAATACAGTTTAATGTTTGAAAGCACCACTCCTCCCTTTTGCCAAGATCTTGGTAGCCTATTTGACTTATCTTCTTGTATCCCCAAATACACTTGTTTTACATGGATTGCTAATCTTGAAGAGGTTTCCCCGGGATGATGATCGGCAACATTTGTAAGAAAAAAAATTGATTTGAGGAAAGATATTCATTATGATTAACATAATTTTACCTAGCTATGAGATTCCATAGTTTGACCAAATTTCTAAATCTGTTCGAATTTCTTAATCAGAGGGTTGAAATTGTTATAAAGATCCTGCCTTTTTTTTTAAATACATGTACTCCTGTGTATTTTAATGACGTGGTCATCCATTCATATATGTGCGTCCCCCTTTTTTCCCCATCCCCGCCTTCAGGTCAGGGTGCATGTCAACATCCAGAAGCTCAGAGTTATCGTAGTTTACCTTAAAACCTGAAACTTCACCCAATTTCAGTATCTCCTCTCACACATCAGGTAATGTCTCAGAAGAGTTTGTCACAAATGCCAATGTATCATCTACATCCGTGGTTCTCAAAGCTGGTCCGCTGCTTGTACAGGGAAAGCCCCTGGCGGGCCAGGCCGGTTTGTTTACCTGCCGCGTCCGCAGGTTCAGCCGATCACGGCTCCCACTGGCCGCGGTTCACCACTCCATGCCAATGGGGGCTGCAGGAAAGGCAGCCAGCACATCTCTTGGCCCGCGCCACTTCCCACAGCCCCCATTGGCCTGATCTACATAGAAGGTTAGATTATGCTCCCTGGGTTCTCTATATATTCCATCCATTTGGATTATTTCTACCTGTGCAAACAGCTTCAAAACCATAGCAAAGAGAAGAGCCAGGAAGGTGCATCTCTGGCATACACACCTAATACGTGTACATTAACTCCTGTTGCGGCATTTGGATGAGTACAGAACAAATAGCCAAAATCTGGGGCCTAAGCCAAATGCCTCCAGGGTTAAGGTGCCCTTCAGAAACTGCCAATTCACTATCAAAAGCTTTTTCAGCATCTAATGATAAAAAGTGGAGTTCTTTGGTTGATTCAGATAAAAAAATGCCAAGAACTCTGAATGTTGTCTGTCAACTGCCTATTTAACACAAGACTGGTCTGGACTGTCTATATAGAGGAATGGAGATTTCCCCCCCCCGCCCCACGTTTATTTGCTTCAAATAGATCTCAGTGTCTTGATTTATCAAAGAGATGGGTCTTTATAACATGCAACTGAATAGGTCTTTACCAGAATTTGGTATTACTACAATTTGTGCATCTCACCAGGTATTGGCGGTCTTAAATAAAATACTGAAAGAGGAAAAAGACCCTAACAGTGGTTGTACCAGCTGTGCTCTGAAAAATATGCAGAAATCTAGGGGGAAAACCATTCAGGGCCTTGGGAGTTATCATTTTCAAGTAATTTCAATAATTTATATAATTTCATCAGGTTTAATCTCCTCGTCTGATCTATTTCAGGTAGCTTTGCATTAAATGAGATAAGCTTTTGTTTGTTTAGGAACAGATGGCCCCAATGCAGAGCCTCCTATATAAATCTGCAAGTGTCTTTATGTCCTTGAAACCTGTTTCTCGTTCATTTGGATTCTTCCAGATTGGAGGCATGCATTTATTATCTTATGTATTTTTTAAACCTCTTAGCAAGTAGCCAATTGCTTTTGTTGCTTTTTTGTGATAGAGTTGTATTGTAAATCTGGCTGCCTTTTCAGCCTGTAATAGGCCTCGTTTACCTCTGGCTTCAATTAATTACTTGTTTACTTTCTGGGATTGGTCTGATGTAGATGCTTGAGTCTTTCTACTTATGTTGTCATACGTCTCTTCCTTTCTAACATAGGATTCTTTGTTTATCAAGGTATGTCTGGATACTGCTTTAAAAGAGTCTGAATGAGTGGTCTTTATGTATTTGTCTCCTAAATGGAATGGTATATGCTTAGCAATAATGACTGCTGCTCCTCTTTTGTCTGAAGTAGCAGGGGAGACATGTGGGGTGGGGAACCAGTTACACACAACCGGTGCCACAGCTTTAAAAGCCTGAAGGGCCTCCTTTTTTAATATTGTTGTTCAGTCCTTTAACTTTTATTGTATATAATTTAATTGTACTTGAGAGAACAACAGAAAATCTAGGTGACAATGATCTGTACAGAGAACAAAAATGCTTTGCATATGTTATACAATTTCTACATTATACGATTTATTATCTACATTGCAGTAATCTAATTTCCTCCCTCCCTTTTCCTGCTAACTGCCACAAAAGGCAACAACCTACACAAAGAAAGGGGAGTTGGGGGTTGATAGTAACTCTGCTATTTTTCAGGTAAGGAGAAATTGTTTAAAAAAAAAAAAAAACCCTTAAGATTTGGGGTTGGAGGGGGAGGTTTTTGCAGCTCAGACAAGGGAGATCAAGGTTGAGTTTAGAAGTTTTTTTGTGTGTTTTTTTCCCCCAAAAAGGGGTACAAGATTTGGTGAAATATACCATGCACAATGGCAGAAAAAAAGAACCATTTCTTTTTCCAGAAACATTTCCTAATGACTAAAATATCCTTAAATATTCAGACCCCTCAGAGATGTCTTTCTACTTTTTTTTAAAAAGCAATTCACGAATTCAGATCAAGACAGGTTTTAATGTCCTGTCACAAGCAAAATCCTCAATCATCCTTAACTATGGAAACATACCAGTACTTCCGTAAGATAAAACAGCTATACCTGACACCAGGCTGTATATGGCTCCACAGAATGCCGCAGATATGAGATCCCCTCTTCCAATTGTGTTTGTGGTTCCTCCACATATTTAGACTCATGAGTTGGACAGGAGTAGAGTGAAAGCTGTGAATATTTGCAAACAAGAGGTTAAAAAGGTAGACTTGTACAAGAAGGTCATCAGAGCAGGAGCTGCATAATTCAACAGTGGCTAGCACAAGACAAGACATAATAAAAAATACAGTCAAGCTGTGAGAACTCTATGTGAACTAATGAATAATTACACATCATGAGGAGAGCATTACTAATTGCTCCTTTGTTCAGCCAAACAAGTTGATGGCTAATCCAATTACAGGTCTAAAAACAGAACAACAGACTCATTTGGTCCCAAAAAACACATACATAATTGTGAGAAGTGTTTCCTACACTTAACCAGCAATATTGGTTCTCAGCATTTGTATTAAGTGTACTAGATCTTAGAGCAGTCATTTTCTATATTTATCCAAGCCATTATTAAAGACTTAAAGTAGTTTTTAAACTAAGTTTGGTGGACTTTTTACTTAGCAGAGAATTTGAGATTTACAGAAAATTGTACTATGGTCTTGGATGTTGCAATTGTCACCTACAGTAGTAATGGACAGCATTAGCAACACTGTTGTGAATGACATAGGTGGGACATCTAAAGAAGTAGTATTTACATAATGAAGACACACCTAATGTCATTAATAAGGCTACGATTTAGTCATGGGTATTTTTAGTAAAAGTCACGGACAGGTCATGGCAATAACCAAAAAGTCACAGCCACTGATCTGTCTGTGACTTTTACTAAAAATACCCATGACTAAATCTTAGGTGCTGGGGAGGAAGGGATGCTCCAGTGGATGTTGCTCCTCCTCTGGGCGGGGGGCAGCCTGGTGTGCCGCTGCTCCCAGACCGCTGCTCCAGGGCAGCACCTGGGACCAGTTGCTTGGGACTAGTTGCCGGGGGGCCGTCGGAGCAGTGGCTGGTGCGGCTGGCCCCAGGGCCGCCCCAGCTGCTTGGAAGGCCATGGGATCAGCCACACATGGGATCAGGAGGGGAAGAAGCTGGGGGTCAGGGGAGTAATCGCTGTGACCACCCTCCACGTGACCCTACCCCTAGCCCGGGACCCCACACTCTCCCCATCTCATCCCTTCCCACCTTAGCTGGGGCGGACCAGGGGAGGATGTCTCTGGCCTGGCCAGAGCTGCTCTGGCAGGCCAGACCAGGCGACGCATCCGCAGCATGGTCCGGAGGGCTAGGGTGGGTGGCACGGCCGCAGCGTGCTCCGGTGGGCCACGAGGCGCGGCCACAGCCTGCTCTGGTGGGTGGGGCTGCGTGGTGTGGCTGCAGCATGCTCCGGCAGGCGGGCCGGGCGGCAAGGCCACAACGTGCTCTGGCAGGTAGCGCCAGGCGGCACGGCCGCAGCCTGCCAGCTCCAGAGCTGCAGCTACTTTGGAGGCTGGGGGGAGAGCAGCGTGGCCAGAAGCGGAGAGACTCTGGCCCTGCCTCTTCCCTTCTGGCTGTGCTGCCTCTCCTTGCCCTGAATGTTGGGGGGGGGGGGGGGGAGCTGTGTCCCACCTCTCCTGCTCTATATCCATTCATAAGCCGACCCCCTTCTCTGATGCTTCCATTTTTTACTAAAAAAATTCGGCTTATGAACGAGTATATACGGTAATTAGTAGTCTTTTTAAACAAAGTATGAAAACACTTATTTTCCTAAAGTAATAAGAAACAGGAATTGCAGATTTACTGACATAATACACGAGCAGCTTGACAGTCATTTCATTCTAAATCTTAAATTCAGTTCCTCATAATACTTTCCAGTAAGCTCCTTTTTAGGTTGATATTTCTCATACCTAGTCTTACCCCAAAACTACTTTTATTTAAGCCCTTTTAATTTCAACAATTCAAAAGCCATTTTTAGTTGTAGGAAAGAAAAATACTTTTGACATTAAAAAAATTAGGAACATTTTGCACTCTAATAATTCTTTTAAGTAAATGCAACATGCGGCAGTAGCCAAATCTTTACTGGAAAGATCCGCACTCCTGGCTGGAGCAGGACAGCCTGTGCAACTCTAACGAATTTTAAAATAAACACTGTCCGATATGTCTTTTGGTTACATCTGAAAGTATTAGAGCTACTGATGGTTTCTCAGGAACACTGAGGTTTGCTGTATAGTGTTATGAGCTGGGTTAAACCTTGTTGAAACTGATGTGTGAATGCACCCTTCCGTTAAGACAGATGTTAGAGACAAGGGGTCACTTAGAAATAAGGCACAATGAAGTCTGCCCAGAAACTAGCACCATGTGCACGGAGGGTTCCACGGGGTATTGTTCTGACCAGTTACATGTGTCCGTGGAAAACAGTGCAAGCTGGATGACAGAGATAGAAGGGGAGACAAGAAACAAAAAGAAAAGGAGTACTTGTGGCACCTTAGAGACTAAACAATTTATTTGAGCATAAGCTTTCGTGAGCTACAGCTCACTTCATCCGATGAAGCTTATGCTCAAATAAATTGGTTAGTCTCTAAGGTGCCACAAGTCCTCCTTTTCTTTTTGCGAATACAGACTAACACGGCTGTTACGCTGAAAAAAGAAACAAAAAGACTCTGAAGAGGGCAAGAAAGCCAAGCACCAGTTTAAGCACAGAGTGACTCTTGGAGAAGCCTAAAGAGATCTTTTGGGTCTGGTGCTGGCTAAACAGACTTAGGGCTGTAAGCAAAGAAGCTATCCCCTGGTTTGTTTTGTTCCCCCTGCATTTGGAGAAGCAACACTTTTGTACATTCCTTGTGAATAAACAAGATGGCATCAAAGAATATATCACATTCCATGATCAGTTTCTATTTCCAACTGGAACAACTTACAGGGTCTCAAATTTTGACTAGCCATTCAGATCAAAAAAGAGGTAATGGCCAATCAATACGCAGCTTTAGTGTATAAACAAATATGTTTTTAATAACAGCTATCCAGATGAATGCATAACTAAAGTGCCCATAGGCTGTTATTTCTGTAACCCTGCTTTTCACCCTGATTTTTTTTTCCATTGTTGTTCATTGTATTTTGTCCATATTTAAGCCCTGATCCTTCAGTGCAAAGTCTGGGGATCCCTATACACTTGTAGAATTGCAAGCTGGTAGGTTGCATTGCAGGATTGTAAACCAGAGAGGGCAGGGACCATGTTTCATCTCTACAGTGAATTTTAAATACAGTTGTATTTTAAGATAGACAGGCTTTTGGCTTTGTTGCTTTACGTAAGCCTGCAAATGAAAGCCAACAGAAATCATATGAACAGCACACAGTGTCTGCTGGAGAAAAAGCAGGAGATAAAAGACATTCCTGTGGATTAGATATACTAGTATTGGCAGCTTTCTTAAGACAGAAAGCTACTCAACGAAAAATATTTTATTAGAGGTTTTCAGATAGTCTTTTTCCATATTTTGTACATGAGCAAGTCTGAAAATGTCAAGCAGGCCTCAAAACATATAGTTAGAAAAAGTAGGAACAGAGCTTATGGACTTTTCCATTGCAAGTTTAAATTAATAATGCTTTTTTCCTTATAATATGAAGTCAGACATGCAAACATTTTTGCCCTCCCAAAGTAAATGATCTTACTCTGTTAGAAATGTGCTTCTTAATCTGCTAACATTACTCCATCACCACCAAAACACTATGAATACAACCAGAACGCCAGAGTCTTACCTCATCAATTTTTAGCAACTCTTTTTTTGGATTTTCCTTCTCCGAGGATGAAGCATATACCTGGATGGCCAGCAAGCTCAGGCTAGCAGGTGCAGCCCCCAGACGCATTACCTAAACACAATATACGATTATACACAGTTTATGCACTCAGCTGGAAACACGTTAGACAAGTATGTTTGAATATTTTCCATACACAGAGCTATATGCACAGCACATATAAACCTGAGTTGTGGTCAGTGGCAGGGAGTACTGGCACTAAAGAATGCAACATGCTCAACACTAAGAGCCAAAATACTCAGAAAATCAGGTGTAGAGTTGCATGGCACAATATCTAGGAGTGTACATTTCCTGCATTTTCACCTCATAAGATTTCCCCACACACACACTTGAATTACAAAATTATGGCCAAATTTTGAATTGTAAGTACCTGAAGCCATGCTCCTAAATTTATAATTCACCCAATTTTACTGAAGTGGAGATTTGGAAGCGTCATCACATTTCCTTTAGTAGAACCTGCTCAGCACCTGTGAAAGACAGCCCACTTCTACTAAGGTGCCAAAGTTCTGACACATAATCCCAGCCATCTCAGTGACTCAGAAGTACCTCCTACCTACACTCACATAGGATCCTTGAATTGCGTGCTACAGACAGTGCTTAATTTGGAGAGAGAGAGGGGTGCCAGGGCTCAAGCAATTTTTTTTACTTTTATAACTAATACAGCAAGCTCAGAGCTGCTGTGGCTATGAACTGTCCACCCTAGAGGTGCTGGGGTTCAGCCCTGGCACAAATTAAGCACTAGCAACAGAGGTGACGTTGCCAGCTTCAAGTAAGGAGGAAAGACTATGCTACTTTTTGAAAAGCCTTTGTATCTGAATACATAACAGGACTACCATCTTGAAAGCAGATCTTTCCCATTTCCAGGATATGTGCTGCAATGCATCTTTTAAACAGACAGCAAAGAGTGATGGAGTTTAAAACAGAAACAAATGGAATATGCAGCCAGTCAAGATGACCGTGAATTGAAACCGGGAGCAAGGAAGATGTTTTTCCAAGAGATATATTTGTCCCCACAACTAGCCCAAAACAAGAGGTTTAATCCAAAAAGCTGGTTAACCAATACGACAGGGGTGGCCAACCTGTGGCTCCGGAGCCACATGCGGCTCTTCAGAGGTTAATATGCGACTCCTTGTATAGGCTCCAGGGCTGGAGCTACAGGCGCCAACTTTCCAATGTGCTGGGGGGTGCTCACTGCTCAACCCCTGGCGCTGCCACAGGCCCTGCCCCCACTCCACCCCTTCCTTCCGGCCCCCTCCCCTGAGCCTGCTGTGCCCTCGCTCCTTCTGCCCTCCCCCAGAGCCTCCTGCATGCTATGAAACAGCTGATCGGGAGGTGTGGGGGCTACCAGTGGGTGGGAGGTGCGGGGAAGGAGCTAATGGGGGGGCTGCTGACGTATTACTGTGGCTCTTTGGCAATGTACATTAGTAAATTCTGCTCCTTCTCAGACTCAGGTTGGCCACCCCTGCAATACAAGCTCCTTACATAGTCTCACATTCATATATTGCTTTTCACAAATAAACTTGGGGCTGGTCTACCCGTGAACTTGCACTGGTACAGTATAATTAAAGATGTGATGTTGCACCAATTTAGTTAAACTAGTGAAATGTTTATGTTTTAATAATGGTGAGAATAGCAGCCCTTAATAACAGTGCAATACCTTAGATGAATGCTCCTCACTCAGCTCTGTCACTGCTGGTGGCTGAATTTTTAGATAAGAAAGTGTACCAAAATATGTAGAGAATATGTATTTATTACACACACACACCCCCAAGTGTTTTTAAACCAAATTTCTTCCATCACGTCAGAGACTGAGTGCTGACTGAGGACCATCATAGAATAAGGGTTGGAAGGGACCTCAGGAGGTTGTTTAGTCCAACCCCCTGCTCAAAGCAGGACCAATCCCCAATTTTTGCCCCGGATCCCTAAATGGCCCCCTCAGGCATTGAACTCAAAACCCTGGGTTTAGCAGGCCAATGCTCAAACCACTGAGCTATCCCTCCCCCCAAATTCAGTTTAAGTTTGAAGATTTTTTTTTATATAAATAAAAAAAATGCCAGCAGCAACTACTCTGTAATTATCCATATATCAGATAACATGTCAAACTGATAGACAGCATGGCCCCCAGGAGAAGGCAGCTCACCAGGACTGAGTGCAGTGGAACAAGCCATATGTGACTCTTGCTCTGCCACGTGGTCTAGAGATGGCTGGCACTGCCCTAAGTGAATGTAGTATCAGCCCAGAAGAGGCCAGAGCTAGACACGGTAGGAAAGGTGCTGAATACCAAGCAAGGTCTGCCTGAGAAGCTTCCGTCCACCCCTTGAGAAATAAAGTTCCTCTATACCAAAGTCAATACACCCTTCAGCATAGCTGCTCTGCAAGGTGGAGGGGAATGCAAATTGGCCCCTTGTGTAACAACGGGGGTGCACCTGGCACACTATATTTTCTGTGCTCTAACATCTCAAAAAACAACCAAATAGAGCCTTAGCAAAGTTCTTAAAGCTTTTTACTCATGTGCCAAGACATCATGTGAGAACTAGCTCATAGGATCATATATTTTTCAGGTATTTTTAAGTGTTTGAAGGAGAAGGTGGGGGGAGGAGGAGGACAGAAAAAACTGCTGCTTACAATGAAAGTGCTTTATCAGCCATAACTAGTGCCTTGCTAGCACAGCTCTATATCAAAACAATACTCTTGCCAGAACCATGAACTCTGTTACACAGCAGAGCAAAGATGTGACCTACTTTGTTAATAAAAAACATTTGCTTAAGTTAACAAGAAGCCTTTACACACACGTTAATAGGCCTTGACAAGAATATAAATAATATTTAACCCATGATTAATTCTAGGGTGTACTCCTTCTGGACTACTTGGAAGTTGTATGTTATTTTTATTTTACTGCAAGCCTATTTTGCCACTAATCAGACAAAAATCCAAAGTGCAATTTCATTTGTAAGTACTGCTTCAAGAAAGGTATACACATTGGGATTTTTCCAATAACAGTTTTTCCAAAACCATAATGAACAATTCAAATATTTAAAGTTAGCATATGTTTCACACAAAGTAGTAATAAACTAAACGGTTTTATGGTGAGCTACTAAACCATGAACTACACTTCAAAGAAGTCAGTAACGAGGGATAAACTCCTTTGTGATATAAAGTTTCAAAAATGCAACTCCAAAATGGTTCTCCACTTCTCTGACAAACTATGCACAAAATCTAATTTTCCTCTATTTAGCATGTGCAGATACAATGTTTGTGCCTTCAATCCAATCTCCTCTGCAATGAGTCTTCACTGTAGAAACATCCCATATTTATACAAAAACAAGCTGCTTTCACTGAATTATCTTTCAATTTCTTAATGACAACTCCAACGTAAGAAAACAAATTAATAATCTACTGTATTGTTAGGCAGCAGAACAAAGTTTAAACAAGTAGTTATGTATTTATAGAAGAGAAAAGTGAGTATTTAAATTTTCAAGTAGTCTTCTTTCAAGTAGTCTCCAGCCAGTGCTCTGTGTTTTCATAGCTAAAAAAATAAATAAATAAATAAATAAGTGACACATGTTGCTTTTGCAAATTGTGAGCCGAGTTCAGCTTTATTTGTAGAGCAAACTATATCAGCAAACTTGTGGGGGAAGGCTATCATATTTCATCTTCCATTGTTTGTTTTACTTTCTACAGTCTCAAAAATATTTAACAATTTAAAAAATTCCCATAGGAAAAATAAATCCTATTCTGCCTCACAAGATAAACAGGAAAAAGGAGCTAAGGGACAAAGTGGAGCTTTTTTCTGTGATGATTTCTTCTACATAAATTTCCTAGGGCTTTTCTACACAAACACTTAGCTTGGGGCAAGCTGGAGTGTAAATCTACCCCACACCAGCCTGCCACATACTAAGGGTCTGTGTGGACTCTGCTGCTGCACACTAAAAGTTCCCTAGTACTCTTTGATCTAACCCATTTCAAACCGGGATAGATTAAAGCACACTAGAGAACTATTAGTGCAGAGCAGCAAGATCCACCCGAACACAGTGCACTGGAAGGTAGTGCAGTGTATATTTGCACACCAGCAAACCATATGTTTGTGTAGACAAGCCCCTAGGCTGCTGGATTGCCTTTGTTGTTTTTAAACTGTCAGCTTCTCAAGACTGGAGAATCTTAAATGCACTCCTAATGAAGGGTGGGCAATCACTGCCCTAGTACACAGAGAAGGTGTTCTTTCCCTCTTGTGTCCTGGAGTGCAAATATCAAGAAGGAACTAATGGCTATTTCCCCATTGCCTGAAGTCAGAGGGCTGGTTTTAGACACTGGGATTTGCCCACCTGTGATGATAATATCCAAAATGAGACAGATACTCCATAATTATCTACCATGGATGTATCACACTTCCTCTAAATTAAACATCTGTACTAGCAGATCTGTACAAACATCTATAAGAGAGGATACTGAACTGGATGCACCATCACGTGACCTAGCATGCAGATCCTATGTTCCTAAAATATCCCTTCAAACATTCATTTTCTGCACTAACCACTGAGATTGGTGTGTCATTATAGCATCCTCTACTGGCACTGGCTGGCTCCCTCCCTCCCCCCCCCCACTGTAAACAAATTCTGAAAAATATGTTTTTAAAGAAAACTGATAACTCCTACAAACAAAATAAAACAGACAAATAATTGTATGGCCAAGAGTGTAACACAAATTAAGTGCTATTTACATAAGCCAAATTGTCAAAGTTGGAATCCTGAAATGGACTTTATTTTCAGAAACACTTAGTACCCACAACACTCCCCACTGAATTCAAGGGTAGATGTCAGTATTCAGACCCTCTGTAAATCAGGGTACTTCTATTTAGGTGCTTAACTTTAGACAACCAGGTTTGAAAAGTTTGGTCTTTATAAGTACCTATTACATCTTTAGGAAAAAGCTGGATGGCTTGGAAAGCAGAAGTGAATTCAATCATTTATGATCTGGTTGCTTACTTATTCAGCAAACTAGACATGATGCCATATTTGAAACAAATGACTTTTGGGATGGAAAGTTTTGCCTTCTCACCCTCTCTTGCTAAAGGGAAAGTAGAAGCTGGAATTTCACAGAACCAAAACACTTTATACCTGCCCTGTGTAGGAAAAGAGAGACATACATACCAGCCACCAAACAACTGTAATTTTAAAACAAATTTTGTTATCTTTTTAAAAAGTCATTTGATATAAAATGTTTTACACTGACATTTTAAAGTTAACGTTTTATTTTAAACATTAATTTGGCAAGAGTATCAGTTTCAAGAGCTCCAGAGGCAACTAATACATATCCTCTTGCCCTGAAAGAAGAAACAAAATATTCAAAAACAAAGGGGAATGTTCAAACTACTAGATTTAGGTCAGGCAACAGTTTGCTCACCCTCCTTCTTGTAAAGAGATCAATTACCAAGTACTATAACTTCAGAGGGGGTAGCCGTGTTAGCCTGTATCAGCAAAAATAACGAGGAGTCCATGTGGCACCTTAGAGAGACTAAAATTTATTTGGGCATAAGCTTTCGTGGACTAATACCCACTTCATCAAATGCATGGAGTGAAAAATACAGTAGGCAGGTATAAATATAAGAAAGCAAAGGTGCATGAAAAGATAGGAGTTGCCTTACCAAGAGGTGAGGTCAATGCTAATGAAGCCAATTCAATCAGGGTGGATGTGGCCCATTCCCAACATTTGACAAGAAGGGGTGAATATCAACAGAGGGAAAAAATGTACTTTTGTAGTGACCCAACCACTCCCATCACCTACTAAAACCTCTCTAGCACATCATCAAGGATCTACAACCTATCCTGGAGGACGATCCCTCACTCTCAGAGACCTTGGGAGACAGGCCAGTCCTCGCTTACAGACAACCCCCCAAACCTGAAGCAAATACTTACCAGCAACCACACAACAGAAACACTAACTCAGGAACCAATCCCTGCAACAAACCCCGTTGCCAACTCTGTCTGCATAGCTATTCAAGGGACACAATCATAGGACCTTACCACTTCAGCAACACCATCAGGGGTTCGTTCACCTGCACATCTACCAATGTGATATATGCCATCATGTGCCAGCAATGCCCTTCTGTCATGTACATTGGCCAAACCGGACAGTGCCTACGCAAACAAATAAAGGGACACAAAGACATCAAGAATTGTAACTTTCAAAAACCAGTAGGAGAACACTTCAATCTCCCTGGACACTCAATAACAGACTTAAAAGTGGCCATTCTTCAACAAAAAAAACTTCAAAAACAGATTTCAATGAGAAACTGCAGAACTGGAATTAATTTGCAAACTGGACTCCATCAAATTAGGCCTGAAAAAAGACTGCGAGTGGCTGGGTCACTACAAAAAGGAAAATTTCCCTCTGTTGATATTCACCCCTTCTTGTCAACTGTTGGGAATGGGCCACATCCACCCTGACTGAACTGCCCTCATTAGCACTGAGCCTCCCGCTTGGTAAGGCAACTCCCATCTTTTCATGTGCTGTATATTTATACCTGCCTACTGTATTTTTCACTCCATGCATCTGATGAAGTGGGTTATAGCCCATGAAAGCTTATGCCCAAATAAATGTGTTAGTCTGTAAGGTGCCTCGTTGTTTTTACTATATTCTTGTAACACAAAGTTTGTGTTCTACAATTACATGTGTAAATTAGAGATCAAATCTGCTGTTGCAAGCAATTCGTTCTACTGAGACTGTAGGCAGAAAGTGATTATGTAAAGATTAAGGGGAAAAAACAGCAGTTCAACATGTGATATGAATCTAACCAATGAAAAATAATTTCTAGTTTAGCTGCTCTAACTTTATCAACATAGTACAGTTTACTCAGCTTTGGATTTGAGAATTTTGTCCTAAAATACCTAAGAAAGTTTATTTTTCCTTTACTTACCACTAGTTTCTTCATTTATATACCAAGTAACAAATTCTTAAATCAAGTGGTTTGATCTAGTGTAGTAATTTAATTGGAAACAAACTATATACATTTTACATTACGTTCGTTTTTCTGACAGACAATAACTGGCAATTCTTTCTTGTCCTAACTGTAAAGCTACAACAAACAAAATATCATGCAGGCATATTAGCCAAGAGCAAATGGTCTCCTTAGAAAGTAAAAGCACCGAATAAATGTTAACAGGTTTCAAAACAAAACCCCATACTCTATAAGTATCGAAAGACTTAAATATTCCAAAGTTTGGAAATAGCACGTGTATTCTGAGAAAAGAAGAACAGACAGCAATGGAAATGCATGCATTTAAGAAGCAGAAAAACCTCAGAAAAAATATGCTGTGCTGTTGAGGTTAAAAACCCCGACTAATGTGTACTTTGAACCAGTACTTAATGTAGATAACTAGAAGGAAGGAAAATGTGATTAAAATCTTAATGTGTATTTAGTATATTTGTACTATTTATATTTTGATATAGTCGGTAAAGAGAGCTCAAGGATAACAGTAATTAACTTGGAGTAGCGAAATTAAAAATCAGTCTGAGCCTGAATCATGACTACCTAACAAGAAGCTGTTTTCACAGTGAAAAGCAACAGCAAAATAACATGCTGTTAAAAGTGGACAGATAATTCCAATCTAGCAGAGCTTTTGACTGTAAGTCACTGGAATTCAAACAAAAATTAATGAGTTACCACACACAACCCCTCCATTTTCTGGAGTGAATTTTACGAGTGATTTTACAATTTTAAGGCTTTCACTTCTAATGCCAACTTTGCTGATTATCATCACTTGCAACTATGGGGCATATACAATATAACCTCAGAGTTCCAAACACCTCAGGAATGTAGGTTGTTCGTAACTGAAATGTTCTTAACTCTGAACAAAACATTATGGTTGTTCTTTCAAAAGTTTACAACAGAATATTGACTTAATACAGCTTTGAAACTTTACTATGCAGAAGAAAAATGCTGCTTTCCCTTTATTTTTTTAGTAGTTTATGTTTAACACAGTACTGTCCTGTATTTGCTTTCTTTTGGTCTCTGCTGCTGCCTGATTGAGTACTTCCAGTTCCAAATGAGGTGTATAGCTGACCAGTCAGTTCGAAACTCTGGTGTTCATAACTTTGAGGTTCTAATGTAGTGAAAAATATAGCTTACAAGGGAAATTAGTGCAAATCATCCATTCAAATGACTGTAAAATTCACAAGTCCCCGCTTGACTTGGTATGAATAGAGCTAGTCAGGAATTTTCTGACAAGACAGGTTGTCATCAGAAAACACCACTTTGTCAAAACCAAAATGTTTTGGAAACGTATCTGTTTCATGGAATCATAGAAATTGTAGGGCTGGAAGGGATCTTGAGAGGTCATCTAGTCCGACCCCCACACACGGAGGCAAGATTAATTAAACATAGACCTCATTGACAGATATTTGTCAAACCTGTTCTTAAAAACCTCCAATGAGCAGGATTCCACAACCTCCCTTGGTAACCTGCTCTGTTGCTTAACTAGTCTTATAGTTTGAAAGATTTTTCCTAATAGCTATCCTACATTTCTCTTGATGCAAATTAAACTGATTATGTCTTGTCCTACCCTCAGCGGACATGGAGAACAACTGATCACCATTCTTTTTATAACAATCTTTTACATATTTGAAGACTCAAGTCCTCACCTTCGACTACCTTCTTTTCTTTAGGCCAAACAAACCCAACTTTTTCAAGAGCCAGGTCTATGCTACAAGTTTTGTTGGCATAGCTATGCCACGCAGGGTGCTAAAAAACAAAGAAACATCCAACCCCTAGTCACCATAGCTATGCCAAGATAAGTGTGTTTCTCTTGGCCCAGCTAGTGCTGTTCCTGAAGGCGGTATTATACCAGGAGCAAACCTTTCTTCTGTCAAACTATGCTGTATCTACAGCCGGGGTATCTGCTGATATAGCGACACCAGTACAGCTGTATTGGCAGAGTCCATGTAGCACAGACCAGCCCCTTTCCTCAGGGGTCATATTTTCTAAATCTTTTATCATTTTTGTTGCTTTCCTTCTGGCAGAACCCTGCCTAGTTTCCTGCCAGCTTCTCAGGAGCCCCAGGTCTTCCAGGGTCTGCAGCTCTGGGGCAGCCCTGCTATGTGCTGTGCCCCAGGACCCGAGAACTTTCAGGATCTCTGCAGCACAGCTGCAATGCCAGATCCAGAGTGAATAAAAATCAATTATTTAAAAAATAAAAAAATAAAAAATAAAAAAAATTGGATTTTTGAAGAAAAGTTTTGTAAATGAGTTCCAATAGTTCATGGATTAGGGACCCAATTTTATGGGGTTCTAGGGGCTTCTGTACAGATTATGTACATTAATCTTTCTGTCTAGAAGATACCATCAGAGATGCTTAGTTTTGCAGTTCTCAAACTGTGGATTTGTCTCTCCAGAGATAACAGCAAAAATGTTTTTAAATAAATAAATAATATATAGAGGTGAGAAATAACACACCTCAACCCTATTGTACCTCTGCAAATTTGTGTACATAGAATCAATCCCTTACCTCTCTCTAAAAGTGCAAAGTTTCAAAAAGTTCAATGAATAGAAGATTGTTGGGGGCAGAGAACATCTGGACAAGGAGAAGTCTGGAGATAAATGTGAGAAGGGAGGGACAGGCAGTAGAAACAAAAGTGAAACTGTTTGAGCAGAATATTCCAGAAGTCTTGAGGTCTTTCTGAGTGCAGCCTTCATTAATTTGAGATCTACCATACCATTCTCTCACTAGAAGGGAAAACCTATAATGGCAGCGGGCCGTAAAAGAGACCCAGTTTGGGAATAAGAACCATTTAAGAAATATATGTTTGCTGATGATGTTTTAAAGAAAGTCACACCAGTGAACTAGTGGAAATCACTTCAGTGCTTGGATTCAGAGACTGTTGAAGTGATAATCTCACTTTTAACAGCAGTAGCTTCTTCTGCTGTAGAAATAATATTTTCTTCCTTTGGACTAATTCATTCCAAATTGAGAAATTGTTTGGGACCCGAAAAAGCAGGGTTTTTCTTTTCCAGATTATGAACAAACAGGAAAATGAAGGTGAAGACGATTGAATTAGCTGCAGAAGCCAATATTTTAAGTTTCTCATTTTGACCTGGCTGACGTAGTCGATTTATTTTTTTAAATGTTTCATGTAACTATTTTAGTTAAAAACAAACCTGATTTTAAAAAACTTGAATGTTTAACTAAAAGACAAAAATTCACATACTTGTTTTGTTAAAATATTATGTGTTTGCTGTTGAAGAAAAAAATACAGAATACATAACATTGTTGTTTTAGTTAAATAAAATAATTTAAATGTCTGTCTGGTGATGTTCTCCTCATACAGCATGGCAAGAAAATCCTCCAAATATTAATTATTAACCTGTCAAATTGGAGATAGTTCACCCCCCAATGACCTCATAAATATCTGCTTCAATTACCTTTGGTAAATGAAATAACCAAACAATTATTCATTTTCTGTTATAGCTGTAAAACTAATCTGAAAAGTTTTCAAAATAAATCACTTTAAAAATGTATAGTGTGTACCTTCTAAAAATGAAACCTACATCTCTCTCTGAGTTGTGAAGAATATATATTAAGGTTGTAACAACAAACAAGAATGCACTTTTATGTAGAAATAGATGATTAGATTGAGTCTTCCTGACTAGTGATTTAAATCATGATTGATTTAAATCAAATCTACCCTGCTTGGC
Organism: Natator depressus; assembly: GCF_965152275.1. Classification (NCBI taxonomy): domain Eukaryota; kingdom Metazoa; phylum Chordata; order Testudines; family Cheloniidae; genus Natator; species Natator depressus. The sequence goes on from NC_134234.1 coordinate 141,181,462, forward strand.
TCCAAGGTAAGGAGTCTTGAAGCCCTGAGAAACCCTGCTCAGAGTTTCCTGGTAGAAGCCTAGAAGCCCTCAGAACCACAGCTGAGCTGGAAGCCTCAGAACTTGGGTGCCTACTCTCCCAGATTCAAATTCCTTTCACAATTTTTGAAGCCAAAAACATTTAAATTATTTCCAAAAGAGTTTAAGATTCTCCCCTTTTGTGAGAAATTTCAAATTCTACATTTCGCTGCAAAACAGAACTAAATTTGTTTTCAAAATTTTGGAATTTCCCACAGAAAGAAATGTTGGCTTTCAGCCAGTTCCACTTGTCAATTCCTACTACTTGTCAATAGATGGCACTAGAGACCATTGCTGTCACATTGAAAAAATAGGTTTCAGAGTAACAGCCGCGTTAGTCTGTATTCGCAAAAAGAAAAGGAGTACTTGTGGCACCTTAGAGACTAACCAATTTATTTGAGCATAAGCTTTCGTGAGCTACAGTATCCGATGAAGTGAGCTGTAGCTCACGAAAGCTTATGCTCAAATAAGTTGGTTAGTCTCTAAGGTGCCACAAGTACTCCTTTTCTTATTGAAAAAATATACACATTTTAATGGCAACATTTACAAGTGTGGTTTCTGTAGCGAATCTACTTAAGATTGTAGATTGCTAAATGAAAGTGAAAATGCAAGTCATATGACATCTTGAATCTGTAAATAAATTATTATTTATCCTGAACACTGATAATATGCTCAGCAATGCACAATAAACCCATTAAATAATTCATTTTGAGGTCATCGATTAGCTATAATTCAACACCATACTGGATGTTTTAGGGTACTACTCTGTGGAACATAATAAAGTTGTGCAAAACTCTGTGGGCTTTGTGACATCATGAGTTTTAAGATATCTGGGGGAATGTGAAAGTAAATTACATCTATTGTGTTCTATTTAACTTTTTTTTTTTTTTTTATCAAGAACCTTATGAACTCTCTGAAACCTATGAACATATATCCTTTCTGGACACTAACTGCAGGCATAACTGTAACACATTCTCTCTTTGGACACGAACACTCACGGTACTCAAGCTATTTACAAGCTCCTGTTAACTAACTCCCAATAGCTCACACTACCTAACTAAAAAGATCACATAAGGAGAGTTATGAAAGTTAGAAAGAACAATGTCTAAAATGCTATCCTGATATATCTGACCTGACAAAATTATGTTAAAATATCATTATGAGCAACAGGAGTCTTGTAAAACATTCAGTGTAACTAATGTGAAATTAATCACTTTAAAAGTCAGTTATCTTCAGCCAATTCTGCAGCACTAGTTATAAAAAACATTCCCAAAGCTGTGCTAGCCAAAGCTGTAACTGGATACATGAATAAAAATGCTTCAGGCACTACAGAGGATAGTAAACAAAGACATGGACATGTTAATTTCCATACAACTGAGTAAGAAAAAAAGTTGCTAAACAGAAAATGACAAAAATGGGAACAACAGTGTTTTGGAACTCTCTAGAACATTGTAAACAAGCAAGTAGAAAGTAAAAGATAGGCACTGAAAGATTTGTATAGTACATTCATAAATTTCTAAAATCTTGAAAACTATTTCAGTATTTAAGGGGTGATCTTTGTAGTTCACTAGTAGTAAGAAATATACTGTAGAAATGTCTTGGTCTACGCTACAGAGTCAGGTCGATGTAAGGCAGCTTACATCGACCTAATTATGTCAGTGTACACACTACAGCCATTGTAAGTGCTCTACTAGTCCGACATAACTCCACCTCCATGAGAGGAACAGGGCTTATATTGGTGGTGTTAGAGCAATGCAGTATCCCTGTAGACACTATACTTACACTGGCTGTCATTCTTGTCAATTTCATGGTCCTGGAGCCATGAAATTGACAACAAAGCTGGACTGTCACAGCTGCAGGGAGCCCTGGTGCTTTACAGAGGCTCCCAGCTACCCCCTCCCTGCGAGGAATGCTGGTACTGCTTGGAGGCTCTTGGCTCCCCACTGCTAGGAGCCCAGCTCCCCCTCCCCCCAGACTCTCAGCTGGGCTCCCAGCGGGGAGTTCCATGTCCTGAGTCTGGGCAGCTCCCAGCAGAGAGCCTTGCGGGAGCCCAGGTTGCAGCCTGGTGGGGAGCTGGGAGCCGGGCAATCACACGGTCCTTTAAGTCTGTGGAAGAACTCCTGGTGAGATTGCACACTATTGACAAAAGGAAGGTAGCATGGATATGAAACACAGCACTAATCACTGTTGTGGTTGTATGTTGACCTAACATAGGCTGACATATTTTTAGTATATATGTGCCCTTAAACTTCAAACTTGGCAGTTTCACACAATATGCTAAGTCAGGATACTTCCCAGTGCTGCTGTATTTTCTTTTGAATACAACCAAACTATTCTAAAAAGAAAAAGGCGTACTTGTGGCACCTTAGAGACTAACACGGCTGCTACTCTGAAACCAAACTATTCTAATTCACCTCCAATTAATTTGTGCTGTTTATTACATTTGGAGCAACAGGTAAACAAATAGCTACTCTGGAGGGATGTGCTCTGTAACCAGCCAATTCTGGAAAGGCTACATATGCATAGAGTTAAACACATGTTGAAATTTACATAAGAATGGACACACTGGGTCAGATCAATGGTCCATCTAGCCCAGTATCTGGTCTTCTGACAGTGGCCAATGCCAGGTGCTTCAGAGGGAATGAACAGAACAGACAATCATCAAGTGATCCATCCCCAGCTTCTGGCAAACAGAGGCTAGGTGGTGTTGCATCCCTGCCATCCCTGGCTAATAGTCATTGATGGACCTATCCTCCATAAATACATCTAGTTCTTTTTTGAACCCTGTTAAGAGTTTTGACCTTCACAACAACCTCCGGCAAAGAATTCCACAGGCTGACCGTGCGTTGCGTGAAGAAGTACTTCCTTTTGTTTTAAACCTGCTGCCTATTGATTTCATTAGGTGATCCCTAGTTCTTGTGTTGTGAAGGAGCAAATAAACACTTCCTTATTAACTTTCTCCACACCAGTCAAGATTTTATAGACCTCTGCCATATCCCCATTAGTTATCTCTTTTCCAAGATGAAAAGTCCCAGTCTTATTAATCTCTCTTCATACAGAAGCTATTCCATAGCCCTAATAATTTTTGTTGCCCATCTCGGGACCTTTTCCAATTCCCATATATCTTTTTTGAGATAGGGCAACCAGATCTGCATGCAGTATTCATATGGGCATACCATGGATTTATATTATAGAGGGATTATGATTTTTTAATCTTATCTCTTCCCTAATAGTTCCTAACATTGTTAGCCTTTTTGACTGCTCCAGCATCTCGAGTGGATGTTTTCAGAGAACTATCAGAGAACTATCCACAGTGACTCAAGATCTCTTTCTTGAGTGGTGATACAAAATGATGGGATCTAAATAAGGTATGTATAGCTGGGATTATGTTTTCCGATGTGCATTACTTTGCATTTATCAACACTGAATTTCATCTGCCATTTTGTTGCCCAGCAACCCAGTTTTGTGAGATCCCTTTGTAACTCTTCATAGTTTGCTTTGGACTTAGCTTTCTAGAGTAATTTTGTATCACCTGCAAATTTTGCCACCTCACTGTTTACCTCTTTCTCCTGATCATTTATGAGTATGCTGAACAGGCCTGGTCCCAACAGACTTCTGGGGGACAGCACTATTTACCTCTCCCTATTCTGAAAACTGACCATTTACTCTTATCCTTTGTTTCCTATCTTTTAACCAATCACTGATCCATGAGAGGATCTTTTCTCTTATGACTGTTTACTTTGCTTAAGAGCCTTTGGTGAGGGACCTTTCAAAGGCTTTCTGAAAATCTAACTACACTATATCCACTGAATCACCCTCATCCATATGTTTGCTGACCCCCTCAAATAATTCTAGTAGATTGAAAAGGCATGACTTGACAAAGCCTTGGCTGGGATGATTTGATTGGGGATTGGTCCTGCTTTGAGCAGGGGGTTGGACTAGATGACCTCCTGAGGTCCCTTCCAACCCTGATATTCTATGATTCTATGACTTCTCTTTTCAAAAATCATGTTGACTCTTCCCCAACAATCCTGTTTGCCTCTGTGTCTGATAATTCTGTTCTTTACTACATTTTCAACCAATTTGCCTTGCAAACTCACTGTTTCCAAACCTGTGCTTGAGCATACATAGACGTTGTGAAGCCAGGCTCACAATAGAGGAGGGACCAGGTCTCACAGCCATGCTAATGCCTCCCTCCTGCTTGTAGCGCTACACCTGCAGCACCTGCCTCAGAGTCTATTGGCTGGCTCAATTCACTCGGCTGCGGTGAATTGCAGAATTGAGACCTCAAATAAAACAACAAATGCTACAAGTTATCAGATGCCTAACGTCAAAGGATTTTGCTTGTCACAGCTTTAGCCTGTAGAGCCCTCTGTTGACAGGCTGCACGTAATAATAAAGCGCCAAACAGCTGGTACCCAATATTTTCAAACGCGACTCACGCCCCTGTACTAAAGCGACGGGTGCCCTCGGCAACCCCCAGCGAGCACGGGCTGAACTCCCTGACGTAGCAGCCAGTTGAGGAGGGGAGCAAACGCTTTGCCTGGGGACCTGGGGCGGATCTGTAACTAGGCCACGGGCCATCCCGTGCACACGGGGAGACGGCCCGCGGGTGCCCGCGCCCCGGCTGGGCTGCTCCCGCTCGTTCGCGCCAGGTCACCCGGCGGGAGCTGGCGGCAGCGGCGGCCGTGCCAAGGCGTCGCTCACCCTGCTCAGCGCGCCGGGCAGGCGAGGGCCTGAGCCCGGCCACGGGCGGCAGCGGCGGGGGTATCCCTGGCGCTGCGGCCCCGGGACGGGACTTTCTCACCTTGAACATCGCGGCGCCGCTCCCAGCCGCGTCGCTGCGCGATGATGTCAGAGCCGCACAGCGCACGCGCCGCTACGGAGGCCTAACGACAGAAACGGCTGGGAAAGGGGCGGGGATGGCGTGGTTCCCTCTCCCCCCTCCCCACGTGTCCCGGTCTCCGGGCAACAGTGACGCGGGGGCGGGACCTGTGAGGAGCCGGGTCGCCATGCTGAGCGGAGCCGCGCGCCGGGCAGAGTGTCCCTCGCGGCCGTGAGTAACCGCGGCGCCCCTCGCCCCGCGTGTCCGGGAGCCGCCCGGCCTAGCGCCCGCTGCCCGCAGGAGGGAGGCGTTAGCGGGGCTGTGAGATCCGGCCCCGCCATTGCGAGCCCTGGGTCACCGCCACACCGTGCGGGCGCCCAGGCTGGGGCTTGGAGACAGCGAGTCCCCTCCGCGCTCGGCTTACGTGCTGGGGGGGGACGCGCACCCCTGTGTGCTGTCTGTCCCCACAGCTCGCTGCCCCCAAAACGGCCCTGGCGGTGTCACCCCGGATCCACCTTTAGGGACCCCGCTGCTGTGAGCTCGGGTGACCATATTTCCCAAAGCGAAAAGGGGGCACCCCCTACTGCTCGCCTGAGCGCCCCCCCAGGTCTGCCCCCTCCCCCCGCGCGTAGCTGGCATCGCCACTTGCCCCACCCCCGCACCCCACTTTTTTGACAAAAATGGGCAGTTGCCCTGTTTGCTGTTGCCAACTGATCAAGTCGGCAAGAGCACACTGAACAAATGCCCACTTTTGCAAAGTCGGGACGGCTGGGACAGGGCTTAAAAAAAGGGACTGTCCCGGTCAAAACAAGACATTTGGTCACCCTACTGTGAGCGCAGGGGCTGGTGCTGATCTCGTGTCTCCTGTCAGGGCGGAAGAAGAGCTCGCAGCTAAAATCCTCCAGAGAGCCTGGTGGAGTCACATCGACAGGAGGCTGTTCAGACTGCTAACACACACCATCCGGGCCGCGGTATGCTCCTCTGGAAAAACACTGCCCGTCCTCGCTGTAAACTACCTGGGGCTTTCCTACGGGGGGGAAACTTACCAGCACAACTCTACCAGTGCCTGGGATACTGCTGTGGCAGTTACACCACTCCAGCTCCCCAGGGAGACACACTTTTTGTGGCACGAGCTCAGAAAGCAGTATAAACCAAATTGGAAAAAAACCCATCAAGGAGTTACACTGGTATAACTAAAACAACGAGGAGTACTTGTGGCACCTGAGAGACTAACAAATGTATTTGGGCATAAGCTTTCGTGGGCTAAAACCAGCCCACGAAAGCTTATGCCCAAATAAATTTGTTAGTCTCTAAGGTGCCACATATACTCCTCGCATAATGACAGGTTTCAGAGTAGCAGCCGTGTTCATCTGTATCCGCAAAAAGAAAAGGAGGACTTGTGGCACCTTAGAGACTAACCAATTTATTTGAGCATAAGCTTTTGGATGAAGTGAGCTGTAGCTCACGAAAGCTTATGCTCAAATAAATTGGTTAGTCTCTAAGGTGCCACAGGTCCTCCTTTTCTTTTTACATATACACCTCGTTGTTTCTGCTGATACCGACTAACATGGCTACCATTCTGAAACTGGTATAACTGGTGGTATAGTAATATCATAATACTTATGTTGGTAAATTCTCGAACAGTGCATTATATAACCATAGATTATCTTCTCCAGGATAATGCAGTTAGGGTAAAAGGCACTCCTGTGCAAATAGCCAGCACAAAGTCTACGTACCCTTTAAAACCCATTTAATCCCTGTCAAAGTCAGATTCAGGACTCACATAATTTGTCAGACCACTCTGTTTATTAGCAAAGCGCTTTGCCAGTGCACCCAGATATGTGAGCCCCTCTCTGAGGCTCAAGCTAACTTATTTATACAGCTAAGCCAAAGCCAATTTAACATAAGAGACAAAATGAAGCAGAAACTGACAAATATACATACATATCTTATTTGCATACTAACGTTTACCAATCTCCTAGCTCAGTAGGAGCTCTAAGTTAATTAGTTTGAGGACCCATTGTCTCACACTCCTTAATGTTTCTCTTCCTGAGAACTATATTTCAACAAACCCTTCAAGTAGCATTTCTTTAATGAATTATAATTTCAATATAATTCATTCTACTTTCACATCCCTCAGAAGTGTTCTAGCCCTCTTCCTAGGGATGCACAACTGTTTGCTGTAAACTTCACATAGTCTCTATTGATCTATCCAGGCATAGGATGTCAATAATTTTTATAAAGTTTTTAGAGTATACATGTGCTGTCCATAAAAGGGCCTACAGTACGTAAGAAATTGCTGTTTTTTAAGGCTTCCAGTTTCCCAAATAAGGATCTAACTGATCTTACATCCAGGTTTTTCTCAAAGAGAAACCAGCCTGAAGTATCACTGTGCCACTGTCCAATTTGAAGCACCAAATACAAAATGAAAAGGAGTACTTGTGGCACCTTACAGACTAACAAATTTATTTGAGCATAAGCTTTCGTGAGCTACAGCTCACTTCATCGGATGCATTCAGTGGAAAATACCTGGATGAAGTGAGCTGTAGCTCACGAAAGCTTATGCTCAAATAAATTTGTTAGTCTCTAAGGTGCCACAAGTACTCCTTTTCTTTTTGCGAATACAGACTAACATGGCTGCTACTCTGAAATACAAAATGGTGATTGCCACAGTCTCTTCTCCTTGCTCATAATTCATGGCTCCATTTTATCACATGAACACATCAGATGAATACTTACATATGCTCAGGAAGATTCCCCCTACTCTGCCAAAGGTGGAATGGGCTCCTGACTGATCCATCCCTTCTGAAGAGGAAAGTAGTGTTACCTGGAGAAACAGTACCCAGGTCCAAATTAACCAGTAGGCCCAAAACATTTGGCCTTAGGACCCTGAATTCCAGTGGAGCCCTACGCTAGAGTGATGAAACCCCTCAGCTGTAGCTTTTGGAGTTAGGGTAGTATCACTCTTCTGAATCTGCTATGCAGGCAAGCAGACAGGCTCGCTCCTATCTTCTTGGACAGTTCTCCACATTCTTTGCTCTCACTGTCTGTATGTCTTACACTGAGCAGAGCAAATATTTGAGTGGATTCAGAAAAGCTGTTTTTTTCCTCCTGCAATAATGTCACTCCATTGAATGGAATAAAAGGCAAGAGACATGGGGAGGTTGTAAAAGGGCTTATTCCTTCACCCACTCACTTCCCTGGTCCTTCTCGCATGAACAGAGAGCAACAATACCCGAAGTCCGAAGGTGCAAACAAGTCGATGTTGATTGGGGTGAACTTCTAGCAAGCAATGATTCCAATATCCTTCCTCAGTGTCCCCCTTCCCAGCTCTGATACCACAGAGCCTTGCCTGTGTCCCTATTCCCATTCCCTGTTCCCACTCCCCACCCCTTAGCAAAACATGATTCCAATTCCCCCAACCCCATTCACTGTTCCCATTCCCCCCTTACTTCCTGATTGACTGCAGACTATACAGTAAAACTTGAGTTCTGCTTAGCCATACCTTAACCAATCATTTTACTGAAATTTAACTAACCAATCCTAACATATTGTAACACGATTATCTAACCAATTATATCCCACTACCTTAATTGGTTTACTCCCAACAAAATTAATTATACAGCAGACAGAAACAATCACAGAACCAGACAGAGATTATACAGACAAACAATAGGGAAGTGAGTAGCAGCCGTGTTAGTCTGTATCCGCAAAAAGAAAAGGAGTACTTGTGGCACCTTAGAGACTAACAAATTTATTTGAGCATAAGCTTTCGTGAGCTACAGCTCACTTCATTGGATGCATGCAGTGGAAAATACAGTGGGGAGATTTTATATACACAGAGAACATGAAACAATGGGTGTTACCATACACACTGTAAGGAGAGTGATCAGGTAAGGTGAGCTATTACCAGCAGGAGAGAAAAAAACCCTTTTGTAGTGATAATCAAGGTGGGCCATTTCCACAAAGTAAAACTATTTCTCCATGTTTATTCCCCCCCGCCCCCCACTGTTCCTCACATGTTCTTGTCAACTGCTGGAAATGGCCCACTGCATGCATCCAATGAAGTGAGCTGTAGCTCACAAAAGCTTATGCTCAAATAAATGTGTTAGTCTCTAAGGTGCCACAAGTACTCCTTTTCTTTTTATAGGGAAGTGGGGACTACAGTGATAGAACAACAAAGAAATGAGGATTTCACACCCCAGCTGTTGATAAGTGAGTTCTTGCCAGACAGGATGCTATCAAACAAAGTTTTCTTTAAATCTTCTAGGCTCTTCCCTTTTTCTGGAGGTGACAGATTGGATCACCTTTTTAACTGCCAGAACTACCTTATTTCAGTGTGACTGGTGAGGATGTGACCGTTCCCTTCCCAGCTTATGGCTGCCTCTGCTGCTTAGCCAAAGGCCTTAGCCTAAGAACAGGGCCTCAGACTGTCACAGTAAGAGAAGGCCCTATACAGGCAGACAGTGATTGTGATTCTTTCTTTTATACCTCTATAACTAACTAAATTATAAGAATACACCTAAATTCTTAAAGTATAGGCCTTTGCAGACAGGCCTGAATATCTATATCTTAACAGAGTGTTCAGAGAATTGGGTGGAGGGAGAGATTGATGATAGTTTAAGAGAAGAGGAAAGACAGATGGAGAAGGAAAAAAGATGAGCACCTCGACAGTCTTGGGATTTTTTTAGTAAAAGGGACGAGCTAAAATTGTATGTGAGATGTATTTCCTAATATTTGTTGTCCTTATTGAAAACTACTTTGGATTTTTTGTAGTGCAAAGCTGAGAAAATAAAACTTATAACATTGGAAAGGGAGGGCAAAAAGATAAGAACTTCAGCAGAGAAAAGGGTAACATTGGGTAAAAGAATAAAATGAGTCATAAAAAAGAAACAATAATAAATATTGCAATTCTATAGTAACTGCCATCTAAGAATTTCAAAGCACTTTAAAAATACTAATTAACACTCTACTCCCATGTGAAACTGGTGTGGGATGTGTTATTATAGGAACCAAAACTGCTCAATTTTATTGAATAATGCCTGCATCTATTTCAGGAGCATTGCATTACATATGAGATTGTGAGGAGAGTGAGTCCTTTAGAAGCTGAACTTATAAAAGATCCTAGTATGCAGTGTAAAGTCAGATTCAGGTAAAGTAGTCAGATTTATTTATTCAACCCAGCATATATGATGATTTTTTCTAAAGTTAACCAAAAGTGCCATCAATTGTTTTTATTATAGTGTCACACTAGCAATGTTAGAGTTGACAGGGCAAGTTGTCTAAGTACAGTAATACTCAAACAAACGCCTTTTGGGCTAATATTTCTCATGTATTTTTACCTCACAAGTGAGTATTTTTGGAAAGTTTGATAAAGTTTTAATTGTTCATCTTAAAGTCACAGAAGCGCGGAGTGGGGGAAATGAATGTTTTTTGTTTGCTTTGCTTTTTTGGGATGGGGGTGTTATTTTTGCAATACAGTAGAACCTTAGAGTTACAAACACCTTGGGAATGGAGGTAGTTCGTAACTCTAAACAAAACATTATGGTTGTTCTTTCAAAAGTTTACAAGTGAATATTGACTTAATACAGCTTTGAAAATTGACTATGCAGAAGAAAAATGCTGTTTTTAATCATCTTAATTTAAATGAAACAAGCACAGAAACAGTTTCCTTACCTGATCAAGTCTTTTTTTAAACTTTCCCTTTATTTTTTTAGTAGTTTATGTTTAACACAGTACTGTACTGTATTTTCTTTTTTTTTCTCCTTTTTTTTTTTTTGCTGTCTGATTGTGTACTTCCAGTTCCAAATTAGGTGTGTGGTTGACTGGTCAGTTCGTAACTTTGATATTCATAACTCTGAGGTTCTACTGGAAGTGATTGTTTTTCTTGTTTTTGAAAAACTGGATTTTTTTGATATGTGGTGATTAACTTTTCATATTGAAAGCCAGACAGGTAAGTAGTCCTATGTATAGTAGAAATATGTCAGATACCTTTATTGCACACCATAAGCTATGTTTTCTTTTTAAAAATGCAAACTTACTATGGACTTGGATCTCATCTAGAATTAGTGCTTAATACATGCCTGAGGAAATGTAATTTAGAAATAAAATGATCTATTCTGCATGCACATATCATTATTTTTGCTATTTTTCTTTTTTACAACACACCAACATGCAGCACTCCAGATAGAAATATATGATATTTTTAGACATGCAAATAAACACTCTGGGCATAAGTTGTGACCTGTGTGAAAATTGACATTAAAGAGGAAGCTGGTGGTATTTGCAGTTTCCACTACTGCCTCCATAGCTTCAGGCAGAGGAGAGCAGCTTTAAATTGCAGTCAGGCTTTCATAGAGAGCCTTTCCCAAGTGAAACCTGACCGGGGATGAGCTGAATCAGCATATTCACTAGCTGCATTGTTCATGTCCCTTCTCTGGCTAGTCTGCACTAACCAAGTACAGGTGCCTCAACAAAGGGGTATGATGGATACCTTGCATTTCTGCAATTCCCATGCCCTCTGGACAGATTTACTGCCTTCAGTTGCTCTGCATACAAAATCTCAATCTCCTAATGTTTATTCATTGTGTGATCAATCTAACAAATGCATTTGATTTGAGTTTGTCCTTTAAAAAAATTAATTAAATGCTAAATGCAAATAGCCATTAATATCCAGACTTGTTTCTACATTTAAATAAGATGGTTTAAATGAATTCTAGTGTTTAGCAATTTTTAAACTGTGTCAGCATTTCAATTATATTATTCCATTTTGGCAGGAATTAAGATTCCAATCCTGCAATTTACAACAAGTAGGTGGTCTGACTAAGGTTATCAGGCATCCAGGTTTCGACCAGAATGCCCAGTTGAAAAGGGATCCTGGCGGCTCCGGTCAGCACAGCTGACAGGGTTGCTAAAAGTCTAGTCGGCTGCAGGCCAGCAGCGGGGCAGGCAGACTCTGTGCCCAGCTCCACGCGGCTCCTGGGAAGCGACTGGCATGTCCCTCCAGCTCCTAGGCAGAGGGGTAGTCCGGGGGCTCTGTGTGCTGCCCCCACCAACAGGCACTGGCCCAAGCACTGGCTCCACAGCTCCCATTGGAGCTGCCGCTTCCTGGGAGCACCTGAGGTCAGCACCACCCGTAGCCCGCACCCCGAACTCCCTCCCGTGCCCTAATCCCCGTCCTAGCCCTGAGCCCCCTCCTGCACTCTGAACCCCTCAGCCCCAGCCCAGAGCCCCTCCTGCCCCCAAACTCCTGGCCCCACTCCAGAGCCCGCACCCCCAGCCGGAGCCCTCACCCCCTCCTGCACCCCAACCTTCTGCCCTAGCCCGGAGCCCCCTCCCACACTCTGAACCCCTCGGCTCCAGCCCAGAGCCCCCTCCTGCACCCCAAACCTCTCATTCCTGACCCCACCCCAGAGCCCAAACGCCCAGCTGGAGCTCTCACCCCTCCCTGCACCCCAGCCCCTGCTCCAGCAGGGTGAAAATGAGCAAGTGAGTAAGAGTGGGGGAGAGTGAGTGACCGAGGGAGGGGGATGGAGTGAGTGAGGGGCGAGGTCTCAGGGAAGGGGCAGAGCAAGGGTGTTCTGTTTTCTGCAATTAGAAAGTTGGCAACTGAGACCTGACCATGTGTTGTAAAATGCTGGTTTGAGGCTTTGCTTTGTAATTCTATAATAAAATTCCTTCCAAGCTTCCCTCCCAAGGGTCTCCAAGCTTTGGGCCCAGATTTTGTTCCATTCAAGTCAAGGAGAGTTTATCAAGGTTCTGAACACCCTGCAGCTTCCACTGGGGTCACTGAGGTACCTAAATGTGGATTTAGGAAGCTAACTTTAGTCCTTTTTTAAGAACAAAAATAAGAACAAAAAACCCTGGACTTTGGCCTTTGACATAGCAACCATTTAGCACAATTGTACAAATTCTGGTTATTTTGATAAGTTGTCCCTGTTACTAGTTTGGAAGGGATTCCAGGGATGATTTCTTTTTAACATATGAGTCTGTTTTAAATGTATATAAAGAACTGAACGCAGCTAAAGCCCACTTTACAAAAACACACTGGGGTCATGCTGTCTTCATAAAATAGATATGTGACCATGCATGTTCATGCATTAGATTGTTTCATGAATTTGGGCAGCTGCAGAATGCGGATACAAAAAGAGAGTTAAGATACCATGATTTGGTATTTCCATACTGTCTAAAACAGAGGTGGGCAAACTACGTCCTGCCCGGCCCTTGAGCTCCTGGCCGGGGTGGCTAGTCCCTGCCCCCTCCGCTGCTGTTCCCCCTCCCCTGTAGGTACGCTGCCATGCAGGCAGCATGGCTTGCACCCACCCACCTCCCAGGCTTTCCAATAAGCCTGTCCTGCTGCTCTGAGCAGCATGGTAAGGGGGTGGGAGGAGGGAGGGTTGGATAAGAAGCAGGAGCTCCCGGGGGGGCAGACAGGGGCGGTTGGATGGGGCAGAGGTTTGGGGGGGAGCAGTCAGGAGACAGGGAGCAGGGGGGGTTGGATAGGGGTTGGAGGGTCTGGGGGTCCCGGGGGGGGCAGAGAGCAGGGGGGAGTTGGATGGGGGTGGGGTCCTGGGGCAGCAGTTAGGGACGGGGATCCCGGGAGGGGGCAGTGAGGGGACAAGGAGTGTGGGGGTTTGGATGGGTCAGGTGGGCCTGTCAGGGGTGGGGGTGTGGATAGGGGTCGGGGCAGTCAGGGGACAGGGAGCGGGTGGGTTGGATAGGGAGTGGGGTCCCGGGGGGGGGGCGGTTAGGGGTGGGGGGTCCCGGGAAGGGGCGGTCAGGGGACAAGGAGCGGGGGGGGGTGTTGGATGGGTCGGGGGTTCTGAGGGGGGCAGTCAGGGGGCGGGAAGTGGGATAGGCCCTCCATATCGTCTCGCAACCCCGATGTGGCCCTTGGGCCAAAAAGTTTGCCCACCCCTCGTCTAAAGTGTAGGGTTGTTTTTTTTTTTTTTTAAATGTTTACCACAACTTCACATTTCCTAGCTTTTCAATTTTTTCCCCTAAAGCCTTAACTGTCAAGTTTTCCTCCTCCTCTTAAATTATATATTTATTTCCAACCTACAGCCTAACAATATTTTTTGTGTTTGTGTATATTAATATAAATGAATTCAGCATAACCTAGGATGCTGGAGCCCGAGTCAACCTGGAGGGAGGGACAGTGGTGCAGGTCACCGCAGCACCTGTGTACCAGCAACCATGTTTATATTATTTGGGTTTGTTATCCTTGGAGTTTTTAGAGGATGGTTGGAGATCTTGAGTACCAGTGTTTTTTAACTAAGAGTTTATCCCTTCCAGTTTAAACAATAAGGAATCTGCTCTTTATAGTGCCAGATAGTTAACTTTGTTTTTTGTTTCTTTAGGTTTGCTGGTCATGAGTTTCCACCTTTCATTGTGTTCAAGATTTTTCGCCATACTGGAGGCCAAGGCAGCAAGTACATAAGTGGAAAAAGAACAATAAGTCCAGCAAGTGAGGTGACTTACTTTGTGATCGTTTTCTCTTCACTCCATCTATACCTTGGCTCTGAATTTTATTTTGTAAAATCCTATAACATCTTTATCCTCAGTTACACATATCTCCAATTCTAACAAGCAGACACTTCATTCCTTAAACAACATTACTTTTTTAGCAAAGAAACAATGATTCTTTCAGTATAGTATATAAAAACTCTTTGTATATCTATGCCCATATTCTCTATTTGGGTTAATTTATTTCTAGGAAATGTAGTCACTACAGGCACTGTTCTGTATAGCTGTCTTTTACAATTCTTTTGTCATTCAGTTCTGCCTTTATTTAATAGACATTAAAACTATATTTTTAGGCCCCTGAAATTAGTTAAGACAAAAGATTTGTTTTTATAAATTTGCTGAACAGGATTCTGTTAACCTTGTTCTTTTGACAGGTTATCCTTGCAGTGATGACGTACTTAAAAAAAAAATCACAACTTCTGATGCATTGAACAATAAGTTGTATTCTATGTAGATTTCTATACTATGCTCATCTCTGTAGTACGTAAGTGCCTATAAAGATAAGATGTGCGCACTTCGATTATAAGCTCTATAGGGTATGTTCTGCATTTTTGTTCTGCATTTGAAAATTGCTTAGCACAGTGGGCTCCTGGTCCATGACGGTGCTACAGTAATACAAATAATAATAATACAGTGTTTTTCTTCTTCAAGCAGTCAAGCAAGTCCACACTCTAGTGTATGTTATTCCTGTAATACAAGAAGCAAAAATTATTTTGGACCAAAACAAGAAGAATCCTGTAGTAATTGTGTGGTGCAGTTAGGGTGACCAGATTGCAAGAGTGAAATATCAGGACACACTGGGCGAGCGGTTGGGAGGAGAAAGACACAGGTGCACAGCCCCGACCGGAGCCATGAGAGGGGACACGTGGGGGTGGGCCCATGCTGCACCACACAGCTCCCCTGCCCAGCACCCCCTGATCTACTATGCCCAGAGCCCCCCCCCACAACCCTTCCACCACAAATGCACAGTGCTGTGCACACACACCCCTGCCCAGCGCCCCCCTGCCCAGAGCCCCACCACAGCTGCCCAGCACCCCACACAGAACCCCCCACTTGCTTTTTTCCCAATACACACAGATTTCCCCTCCATTCCTTCCTCCCTCCCAGTGCCCTTCCCCACAGCCCCACCACCACAACTATACAATGCCCCACACAGACCCCCAATGCCCTGACACACACAGATCTCCCCCACTGCCCAGCACCCCCCAACAAGCCCCCACTTCCTAGCATCCCAAAACACTCAAACCTCCCCCACTGCCCAGCACCCTCCACACACATTCCCAGACACTCACCATCATGCCCTGCCCCCTTCCCTGACCACACTCACCAGCCCTGCTGGGAGGTCTCTGGCTCCTAGGGTGAGAGCGGCAAGGGGAGTCTCCAGACTCTCCACGTGCTGCGCCTGCCACAAGCACAAGTTCCGTGGCTCCCACTGGCTGGGAAAAACGCCAGTGTGAGCTGCCGGAGCTGTGGAGGGCTCTGTGCCCTTTCTGGCGCCTGCAAGCCCCGCCCCTGCAGCACACGGGTGCCGGGAGCTGCCCCAGGAAGCGGTGAGCGGTGGTGCCGTGGCTGTGGTCCGGACGGTCCTGATATTGGGACAAAGTGCGTCCCGACGGATGTAAGGTCGGGACGCGGGACAAATCTTCTAAAATCGGGACTGTCCCGATAATATCGGGATGTCTGGTCACCCAAGGTGCAGTTTGGGTTTCAGGTTGGATTTCTGAAGACACATACTAGCATTTTCTTTCTTTAAAACTGCCTATTCTTTATTGACTGTATTGTCTTGAATAAAGGAGGTTTTAAATCCCTACCAGGTACATCAAACATTTTTGACTTAGTGTATTAGAGCCTTTGATTGTAGGAGAATCATAATTTGAAGGAATGCTTCAATAATCTTCACCTGTTCTCTCACCACTTTCTTCTGTTTCCTTGGAAAGTCAACAAGGCAGCTAGTAGAAGAATGCAGACAATGAGAACGGTACAGATTTGCCATGTATCTGCCAACTCTTTGGAAAGTATGTAGTGCATGACAAATCCTTGAGGAAGATTTGACAAGTCTGCTGCAGCTGGTTGAACTGTATAACAGAATGGTAAATAGAATTCCATGTTAATAAATGTGAACTAGTGCACACTGGAGGAAACAATTTAAACAGGGATTTCTGACCTTTCACATAAATACCCTTATCACTGTATTATGGGAAATTCTTATGTGCGTCTGTCTCAATCTCTTTTATTAAAGCCATTCCACTTGGTATTAAATATGCATTGGGCCAGAAAGATAGAGTGAGGATAACTCTATAGTCCAGTGGTTAGGGCAGTCATCTGAGAGGTGGGAACCTCTTCTCATCCGGCAGAGAGGGAGCTGAACTGGGGTCTCCCACATCCCAGGTGAATACCCTAACCACTGGCTATAACTCATGATTATAAGGGAGGCTGCTGCTTCCTCTCTCTCCCCTCCCAAGAGTTTTGTGTGGAATTAGGCATGCTCTGAACACACCTACTAGATCAGAGCCTACAAGCAAAAGGTGGGAGGATGTCTGTTTTCATCTGGTTTGAGGCTCATGCTGGGGCTTAGAGATAGGTACTGGACATCTGCCTGAGACAGCAGTGCACATGCCCAGAGGCAGAAACGTAGGTATATGGGAACTCTTGCAGTGAAAATTTAGGTGCCGAGTGAGTTTAGGCACCTATGTGGTTAGGCGGCAGTAGAGCAGAGGTTTTGTGGATCTGGGACTTGGGTACTTAAGTCCCTTTGTACATCTGGGATTGTCTAATTTGTGAACATCAACTGCCAGAATCTTGGATCACCATTGGCCTAAGAGCAGGCTGCTCACCTAGCTGTCCAGTTAGAAGAAACACACTGCCATGGTCGATACCAAACTAGAGGAAAGGGTTTAAGGACACAAAATGACCACACTGGTGTTTCAAAAATGATGGAGTAAAGAAGAGTCCCATAAACTGCCTAAATTGGTCTGTAGGCACCACCCTAAAAATCCAAATAGTGAAATACTGCAGAAATTAACATTCAGATACAGCAGTATATTTTACAGAAGTTCTGTCATTCCATCAGTGCTACTTGATATAGTTTACTGCATCATGACATTACACCTCATTTGATGTGTTATGTCTTAGCATAATATTTATAGCACAGCATAAGTCAGAAATGCAAGTGGTCAGTACCTACTGATCTTCCAGCCTATTCAGTTTAGCTTATATTTAACAGGAGTGAGAACATCTTTATATTTTAAGCAAAGAGGCCCATGTTTTAGGTTTATTCCACCCAAGTAAGGAAACAGTTGCTTTGTCATTATAGTGTGATTGACTAATTCAGTAACTCATGAATGAATATAATTTCCTTTTTATGAAATGAAGGAGGGTGGCAGCTTTGCGAGAAAGATTTTTTTCTGGTGTTTGCATGTAGCTTTCATTTGTAATTTTTAAAAAATTATTCTTAATTCCATCACCTTTGGTGCCTGCTGTGGAGGCAGTTCCTCAGCACTCTTAAAAGAGAAAAACTGGGTATAGCCAATACAATTATTTTTATATATAATAACTTTACCTTTCTTATAACATCTTTAGTACCAAGAGATCCTAGTAATTATAGATATACACCATTGAAATACAGACATTTCTGTGAGAGAGGGATGTTAAAGTTCTAGTGTCTACTCCAAACTACTAGTATGTTAAAGCTGTTTGAAAAAGTTTGCAACATTTAGAAGAATCCATTTTTTTATATTGGCGAAGTGGGGTTTTTTTTATATTCAAAGGGGCAGATCCTTAGCTGATCTGTCATAGCTCCATTGACTTCAATAGCGCTGTGACAAGTTATACAAGTTGAGGATGTGGAGCAAAACCTTCTGAATCAGTGCTAAACAAACACCACCCTTAGGCAAAAATCAGACTTGACAAATTTCAGCCACATAGATGAAGGTTTTAAAAAGCTATAAAGTTACTTTGTGCATCTGGGGGAAGCTGCTATGTCACTAAGCATTATTTTCAAAGTTGTAACTGAATTGTTTCACCATTATGCTGACCACTATTTTCGCATTGTTTATTTGTATTCTTCTGTCTGTCTGTATCCATTTGTTGTCTCTTGTCTTATACTTAAATTGTAAGCTGGCTGGGGCAGGGACTGTCTTTTCTATTTGTACAGCACCTAGCACAATGGCATTCTTGGTCCATGACTAGAGCTTCTAGGTGCTACAATTGTACAAATCATAGTATTAATAATGCAGAGTTAGTGGACAATCCATCTCCAATCTCTGTGAGTTTTCTGTGTACTAATTAGCATGCCTTGTTTATTTTAATTTTTTGTTGAGCACTGGGATTTCGGGAACATTAAGACTTTTCCCTGAGTTGAAATATTAGCACTCTAGGAATTTTGTATGTGTGTTTTTGGTTTTTTAGCTACAGTGTATTTCCTGTTTTTTATAGGCAGCAGTTGATGCTTGCAAGTTGATGGGACATCGGAAATATTATGATCAAATGATACAGGATGAACTTCAATACCAAAACCACAAAATAATAGATGAAATAGACGTTGCTACAGTGAAAGATTACATGCAAGTAAGAAATGTTTTCAAATATTTTCTTACAGGTTTTGATAATGAAAAAAATACTTCTTTTGGGGAAAAAAGATTATGACGTGATCTAAAATGTAGATAGTGACTATGACTGCAAGACTAAAATTTAAAGACCTAATTCTCAACAGCTTACACCTTGTGCAGCTATTTACATCAGCTCAAAATGAGTGTAAAGGGTACATCAAGCACTTCTGTGTGAGTGCAGAAATCTGATTTGGTAGCGATTTACATCCACCTTGAACAGATGTAAATGACTCTACAAATTACAAGGCACTGGAAAATGAAGCCCTATGATTGTGAAGCTCCAGAGAAGTTATTGAAGTTGTATGGATTAGGTCCTATAATGTATACTGTCAGGGTTACACAAGGATGGTAGAAATCTTTAAAAGATCACTCTGATAACTGTGATACTCTTTAAATGGAATAAGTGAGAAGAGAATCAGTACCATTCTGTTTTTTTTAGACCAGTGTTAGTATATTGATTTTGATGAAATTGCGGCTGATTTATAGTACTATAAGTGAGAGAAGAATCATCACCAAGAAGTGCTGATGCTTGAGTAGTGCAATGAAACCTTTTCTGGTTAGTTCCTATTTTTAAAAAATTTAGGGCCAAATCCTGGATGACTGGCTATGCCAGCCAGATCTAGGAAGGATGGTGGCATGTAAACATTGCTATGAACAATACTCTAATTTCAAATAATTATTTGTTACGATTGAGCAGCGAAGGAACTCAGACTATTAATGTACATATGCATATTTTTGTGATCAATTTAAATTTACTGATTATATTATAATTTTATGTATATTTATGTAATGGAGGTAGATATAGATATCCAGAGAACAGATGTCATTGTATTATAGGAATTTTAAGGCAGAATAGGTCATTACAGGGGTTCCAGCCATTTGATTTACTCTGAATAAGGTTTTCTTTAATGTGCAAGTTCATCATTAAAATGATTAATGAGGATGAGAAAATAAGAATAGCGGAGACTTGGGACCCCAATAAAATGAATTAGGTTTTCATGCAAGCATTTATTTTATAAATTACTATTATTATTTTGTGGCCTTATAGTACATCAGTAACCTGGATGAGACCCCAGCATACTTTGGTGGCAGGGATAACTGCTGGAGAAAATTGTCTCTGGAAAACTTTCCCAGGACAATGATAATGTATGACATAATGGATTATGCACAGTCTGGGACACTGTCAAACCGACTTAAGGAGAAACTGACATTTCTGCTCCTGAGGCCACAGAATGAAGAGATACGGCATGATCAACTCATGACTGTTTCTCGAGTCAGGTAAAAAAATACCCAACAACTTATCCACAATAACAAGCTTAATTTTTATTTTGAATTTCTATACTTCGTACTTTATTTTAAGGCTCTCAAAATACATATTAATTAATGACAGGTTTCAGAGTAGCAGCCGTGTTAGTCTGTATCCGCAAAAAGAACAGGAGTACTTGTGGCACCTTAGAGGCTAACAAATTTATTAGCGCATAAGCTTCCGTGGGCTACAGCCCACTTCATCATATGCATAGAATGGAACATATAGTAAGAAGAAATATATATACATACAGATAAGTTGGAAGTTGCCATACAAACTGTGAGAGGCTAATTAGTTAAGATGAGCTATTATCAGCAGGAGAAAAAAACTTTTGTAGTGATAATCAAGATGGCCCATATAGACAGTTGACAAGAAGGTGTGAGGATACTTAACTTTAGGGAAATAGATTCAATATGTGTAATGACCCAGACACTCCCAGTCTCTATTCAAACCCAAGTAAATGGTATCCAGTTTGCAAATTAATTCCAATTCAGCAGTCTCTCGTTGTAGTCTGTTTCTGAAGTTTTTTTGTTGAAGAATTGCCACTTTTAGGTCTGTAGTCGAGTGACCAAAGAGATTGAAGTGTTCTCTGACTGGTTTTTGAATGTAATAATTCTTGACATCTGATTTGTGTCCATTTATTCTTTTGCGTAGAGACTGTCCGGTTTGGCCAATGTACATGGCAGAGGGGCATTGCTGGCACATGATGGCATACATCACATTGGTAGATATGCAGGTGAATGAGCCCCTGATGGCGTGGCTAATGTGATTAGGTCCTATGATGGTGTCACTTGAATAAATATGTGGACAGAGTTGGCATCGGGCTTTGTTGCAAGGATAGGTTCCTGGGTTAGTGTTTTTGTTGTGTGGTGTGTGGTTGCTGGAGAGTATTTGCTTAATGTTCACAAAACACCAATGACCAGTGGTAGAATTATTCCCATTTTACAGATGGGTAAACTGGCACAGGGGAGTTTAGTGACTTGCCAAAGTTCATACGTTAAGTCAGTACGGAGTCAAGGATAGAACCCAGGAGATACTCCTAGTGCTTTTTATTATCTACTAAATAATATTGTTTTAGAGATTGTCCAATAAGTCAACATTTTAATCTTTAGTAGAAAAAGATCTGCATGATCATTTACTGGCAATATAACAACAAATATGTGCCACAAATCTCAACACATAGTGGAGAAAATTGGATTTTCTTTTATATTCCTATTTAAACTGCTGTTACCATTTTGTAACTTCTACCATTAAACATCAATGTGTTTCTCACTAACACATACTGGGAAATAATTAGTGTCAATACGCAGGGGCTGCCATGTCTTAATATACTCTTTTAAATCACAAATCTACGTGATTTTAAAAGAGGCCTTACCCCAAATCTTTTCTCTAAGTATGTTCACTGAAATGGAAAACACAACACTGAGTCATGTCATTCTTGCGTTGATTGTCAGCACATCTTTTTTTAAACTTCCTTTTCTGGTCTTTTTAACGTTAACTGATGTTTTGAGCTTTTTTTCATTTTAATTAAAGGAATACTGTCAAAATTGGCAGGCCTCTGCCTGTCCCCTAGAAAAGTTATGTTGTCAGCTATATTACTGTATTGACAGCCATAAAGTATGAAGTCATCTGTTCAACCAGTAGTTCACAGCATAGGTGTAGGCAGTGATCATGCAAACTTCCCTGTGATTCCCCACCAATATACCTCAAGTATTTCAAAGGGACCATGTCTACTCGGTGAAATGGTAGTTGTATTTCTATTCCCATTCAGTTATCATTTCTATTATTTATGTTGTGGCAGCACCCAGTATGCTTAGCTGCTTCCCTCAACACAGATGATGACAGTCTCTGCACTGCAGAGTTTATAATCTAAAATTATAAAGGCAGATGAAGGGTGAAAGAAATGTATACGTCATGCAAACAAAGTAATCCACCTGATGACAGACACACATCTAACTAGTCACGCTTTTATTTTGACACTTTTTGTCTAGTTAAATGCATTACATTCTTGGCATCCTACCTCCTTATCTTTCCTCCACACTAATTCCCAGCTTTAATTCCAGAGTTCTTATGCCACTCCCTCCCTGTATTCAAACCCTTTCCTTTGCATAATTGAATAGCTCACTTACAAGGTACATAGATTGTTGACACTACTAGCAAGAGTGTCAATTAGTGCCACAACTGGTAATTTTCTAATGTGGTCATCTGTGCATTAATAATTAGAATGAGATCACATTGCTCACTGAACAGCTTTCTGATCATGGCAACTGGCAACCATGCAGTCCAACTCCTTGTGAAGGTCAAGGGAGTCTTAGGGTACGTCTACGATATGAAATTATTTCGAAATTATTCTATTTGAATTTTCGGAAGCGATTTTGTACATTCGGTCTTCTGTGTCCCCACTAAAGCGCGTGAATTCGGCGGAGTGCGTCCACAGTACCGAAGCTAGCATCGAATGTCGGAGCAGCAGTGCACTGTGGGTAGCTATCCCACAGTTCCCGCAGTCCCCACCGCCCACTGGAATTCTGGGTTAAGCTCCCAGTGCATGATGGGGCAAAAACATTCTCGTGGGTGTTTCTGGGTGTGTGTCGTCAGTCGTTCCTCCCTTTGTGAAAGCTACTGCAGACAATTGTTTTGCGTCTTTTTGGCGTGCATACGCCATACTGCTTTCAGCAGACGGTGCACTGCTGCTCTTCTGCTACTATGAATCCACCTCGCATTTCCTCTCGTCTTCCTATGTAATCTCTAGTATCTACTCTTTCTCTTCCTCATCGAACGCTTCCGCTGCCACTCTGCTCTCCTACGTTTCATGCCCTTTTGCCAGGATTACCCATAGAGGCGCCAAAGCCATGGAGCCCACTCAGATCTCCACTGCAGTTTTGACCATTGTAAATACCTTGCGCATTATCCAGCAGTACGTGCAGTATTTGCAAAACCGGGCAAGGAAGCGACAACAGCGTAATTACTATACTGATGAGGACATGGACACAGATGTTCCTAGAAGCACGGCATGTGGTGATTGGGAGATCATGGTGCTGTTGGGCCAGGTTCATGCTGTGGAACGCCAATTCTGGGCCCGGGAAACAAGCACAGACTGGTGGGACCGCATAGCGTTTCAGGTATGGGATGATTCCCAGTGGCTGAGAAACTTTCATATGCGTAGGAACTTTCATGGAACTTTGTGACTTCCTGTCCTCTGCCCTGAAGTGCAAAAACACCAAAATGAGAGCAGCCCTCACAGTTGAGAAGCGAGTGGCCATAGCCCTGTGGAAGCTTGCAGCACCCGACAGCTACCGGTCAGTCAGGAATCAGTTTGGAGTGGGCAAATCTACTGTGGGGGCTGCTGTGATGCAAGTAGCCAACACAGTCATTGACCAGCTGCTATCAAGGGTAGTGACTTTGGGAAATGTGCAGACCATTGTGGATGGCTTTAATGCGCTGGGGTTTCCTAACTGTGGCGAGGTGATAGATGGAACGCATATCCCTATCTTGGCCCCAGAACACCGGGGCGGCCAGTACGTAAACCGCAAGGGGTACTTTTCCATGGTGCTGCAAGCACTGGTGGATCACAGGGGACGTTTCACCGACATCAACGTGAAAGGTGCATGACGCTTGCATCTTCAGGAACTCTGGTCTGTTTGAACAGCTGCAGGAAGGGACTTACTTCCCAGACCAGAAAATTACTGTTGGGGATGTTGAAATGCTTATAGTTATCCTCGGGGACCCAGCCTACCCCTTAATGCCATGGCTCATGAAGCCGTACACAGGCACCCTGGACAGTAGTAAGGAGCAGTTCAACTATAGGCTGAGCAAGTGCAGAATGGTCGTGGAATGTGCATTCGGATGTTTGAAAGCGCGCTGGTGCAGTTTACTGACTCGGTTAGATCTCAGCACAACCAGTATTCCAATTTATTTGAGCATAAGCTTTCGTGAGCTACAGCTCACTTCAAAGCTTATGCTCAATAAATTTGTTAGTCTTTAAGGTGCCACAAGTGCTCCTTTTCTTTTTGCGGATACAGACTAACACGGCTGCTACTCTGAAACCTGTCAATATTCCAGTTGTAATTGCTGCTTGTTGTGTGCTCCACAATATCTGTGAGAGTAAGGGGGAGATGTTTATTGTGGGGTGGGAGGTTGAGGCAACTCACCTGGCGGCCAGTTTTGCACAGCCAGACAACAGGGCGATTAGAAGAGCGCAGCAGGGCACGCTGCACATCAGAGAAGCTTTCAAAGCCAGTTTCATGACTGGCCAAGGTACGGTGTGACAGTTGTGTTTGTTTCTCATAAAGTTACCCGCCCCCTATATATGAGAAAGGAAATAAAGTCACAATTGTTTAAAAATCATTCTTTATTATTTGTTGCACAAAACATTGAGAGAAATCAGAAGCTAGACGGGGGAGGGGGGTGGAGGAGGAGGGAAGGACAAGTCCAGAAACCAAATCAAAATTTCAGATATGCCAGCTTTCTGCTGGTTCTGCAATCCTCTGTGGTTGACTGTGTGGGTCCCCGTAGCCCCCCCCCCCTACCCCCCGTGTTCTTGGGGAGGAGGGAGGATGGTTATACAGGGGCTGCAGTGGCAGTCTGTGGTCTTGCTGCCTTTCCCGCATTAGATCCACCATACAGCGGAGCATGTCAGTTTGCTCCCCCATGAGCTTGACCATAGCATCCTGCCTGCTCTCATCGCGCACGTCCCTCCTCTCTTCGTATTCATGTAACACTTTATGTGACTCCACAATTGTTTGCCTCCATGCATTCAGCTGGGCCCTATCAGTGCGGGAGGACTGCATGAGCTCAGCGAACATGTCGTCCCGAGTTCATTTTTTCCACCTTTTAATCTGGACCAGCCTCTGGAATGGAGTAGATAGGGGCCACGTTGAAACATTTGCACCTGCTGTGGGAGGAGAAAAAGGGAGGGTAGTATTTTAAAAGATACATTTTAGAGAACAAAGGGGACAGTCTTTCTCAGTGAAAAAGGCAATTCATAGTACACAGCACATTGTCTTTCTGTACAAGGTCGCATTTTGCCTCTTATACTGAAGTGCCTGCCGCTTTGGTGTGAGTAAGCCATCACATGTGGCCGGGCAACAGAATTCAGCTTGTAGACAGCCATGGTAAGCCCTAGGGGCACGCGGGGTTCTGCTTCTTCCACATTCATTTCAATGCTTTCAAACGGCCAGGCCCTCTTTCCCATAGCAAGCAATGCCTGGTGGGTTTGCCATATAAAAGGAGGGCCTGTGGGCTCTCTGGGATGATCACTTCACACAACACCCTCCCCCCCCCCCCGGCCACCCACTGTGTGGCTCCGATGAGGCTCTGAACAGGGACGAGTCCTTTAAACTAAACGTGAACAGCCCAGAGCGGCTGGGTTTCCCCCTACACCCCACCTTGTGGCTCTAATCAAGCTCTCACTCACCAGAAGTGCCTTCTCCAGGGTCATGGTCTGGGAGCATGCCTTGGGAGTGGAGGGAGGCTATTCGCTCCAGCGTTAAGAATAGTTCCTGGCTAGGGGGGAAAATGGATTCCCCACTTGCCGCCTGTGCACTGTCCTCCTCGTTGTCCTCCAAAAACTTATCCTTCTCACTCCGTGCTACTCCCCCCTTGCAGGTGTCCACAGACAGTTGTGGGGTAGTGGTGGCATCACCCCCCATAATTGCATGCAGCATGTATGGGGCTGTGGCCCAGAGCGCCCGTTCTCCTCCCTGGCTTTTTGGTATGCTTGCCTGAGCTCCTTGATTTTTGTATGACACTGCTCTGTGTCCCTGGAGTAGCCTCTTTCCGTCATGGCCCTGGAGACTTTAGCGTATGTATTTGTCTTTCTTTTTTTGGAACGTAGTTCTGCCATAACAGATTCATCTCCCCAACATGCGATGAGATCCAGTACCTCCCGTTTGGACCGTGCTGGAGCTTGTCTGCGAATCTGGGACTGTGTGGTCTCTTGTGATGGTGGACTGTGCTGATGGTGACCAAACAGGAAATTCAAAAGTTCCCGGGGCTTTTACTGCCTACCTGGCTAGTGCATCAGAGTTCAGAGTGTTGTCCAGAGCGGTCATAAGGGAGCATTCTGGGGTAGCTCGCGGAGGCCAATAACGTCGAATTGCATCCACAGTACTTGTAACCCGGAACTGCGATCTCGATTTTAGCGCTACTCCACTTGCCGAGGTGGAGTACAGAAATCAGATTAAAGAGCCCTTTAAATCGAAAAAACTGGTTTGGTCATGTGGACGGAATCAGATTTATTTAGAAGTAACTCGGCTAATTCCGAAATAACTGCATACTGTAGACCAGGCCTTAGACTATGTCTATATGGCCCCACAGTTTGGAGCATGGGGCTGTGAATTGCAACATCCACTCACGCAGTGGTTCTAAAACTTTTTTTTTTTTTTCCACAGACCACCTGAAAATTGTGAGGGTCTCAGCAAACCACTTAATGGTCTTTCCAAATGTTGTTTGTACCATTAGCTAACTATTGTAAAGCACTTTGGATAAAAGTGCTATATATAAAAAACTTTAATAATTTAATTAATTTTTTTTATTCTACAAATAAAAGCACACAACTCATTTTAATATCAGTAGTCTTACCTTTCTAATGTGATGGCTGTGCCTTCTGTCCCCTGCTGCGGCAGCCCCCAAGCTGGGGCTGGGAAGGAGGGGGGCCTCTCCCTCTCTCCTCCACCACGGCAACCCCCGAGCTGGGGCTGGGAAGGAAAGGGGTCTCTCCCTCTCTCCCCGGCCACAGCAGCCATGGAGCTGAGGCTGGGAAGGAGGGCCATCTCTTCCCGACATCCGCAACCCTGGAGATGGGGAAAGTCGCTTCTTTCTCTAGCCGCCGCAGCCCTGCACGTCCCAAATTCGCCCCACCCCTTCTTCTCACCCCACTGCCCCTTCCCACCTACCCCTATTCCCCCCAAGGCCACCACCTCACCTTACTTGTGCATCTTCTCCAGGATCCAGGCACCTAATTA
The DNA here is from genome assembly GCF_965152275.1 of Natator depressus. Taxonomy (NCBI): domain Eukaryota; kingdom Metazoa; phylum Chordata; order Testudines; family Cheloniidae; genus Natator; species Natator depressus. The sequence goes on from NC_134234.1 coordinate 141,208,744, forward strand.
GTGAAGCTATGCCTGCGCGGCTCCACTAATTAGGTGGGTGGCCCTTCATTCTTTTGTGTGCGGCTACCCAGGCACATACCTTAGAGGGAACTATCCGCGGACCACCTGAATGGAGCTCGCAGACCTCTGGTAGGCCATGGACCAGTTTGAGAACCTCTCTGCACTAGCGGGTTGTGCTGTAACTCCCCCATGTGGCTGCTGGTGGCACAAACTAAAAGCTATCTAGTTCATGTTAACATATTCCTCTAAGGACTAAGTTAATGTGAACTAGTTAGGCATTAACACTTGTATGTATATCAGGGGAGTTACAGCACAGAATGCTATTGCGTGCTGCGATCCACACCCCCTTAGTCTGAACTGCAGAGCTGTGTAGACAAGCCCTTAGAGTTTAGTGGAGTTGGATCAAGCTGCTTCTTTGGATTTGAATTTACAGCATTGCTGAGAGGCTCTGCATCCCATTAGCAGCCTCTCAAGTCATCCAGTGTATTATGGTTATCTTTTTAATTTCATAAAAATATAATTTAAAAAATCATTTTCAAACTCAAACCTATTCCTCAATAGTTTGTTTCCTAGGAACAGGAAAATTGAATATTACTTTTAAATAAAACATAAACATAAATATGTTGATTGTGTTAGGCACTCACTGATATAACAATCTACACTGGAAATGCATACACACACTTAAATATATGATGGTGCCTGCAGATCTATCCATTTCTGCTCTGTCGTTCAGGAATTCAATCCTTTCTTTACTATTAAATGCTACCTTTTTTATGACCGTGTAACTTTAGGCTGAATTACCATGTTCAAGTTACTTTTGACTTTGACTTTCATGTCTTTTTTTCAGAAATTTTTGCTAGTGCATATATGTACTCTGATCTCTCAAGGATTTGAATATGTTGGCTATTACATGCTAAAAGTGTGTTGAGTGCCTTACAGACAACTAGTCTCCACTGTAAAGCACTTACATTCTAAAACCCAGATTATAAAAATTCTGTACTTATTCTCATGCTTAACTTTAAGCATGGGAAGAGTTACATGGAAGTCAATGGAACTACTCCCATGCTTAAAGTTAAGCACGTGTTTTAAGTGTTTGCAAGTTTGGGACCTAAATAAATACATCTAGAGAATGGATGGGGAATGTCACAGCAATGATTGTTTCCCTGTGTCTTACTGGTTCCATGATACTTTGTTGTTATCATCAGTTACATTTCCTTGAGAGGTGGGCTAGGGTTTATAGGCCTTGTTAACTAAGTTTGTTTTAAGGAGGTCACCTTGAAGGAGGAGAGGGTTGAGACATGACTGAATAGGCTAGGAAAGGAGTTTTAGTCATCAGGGGCACATGGAAGAAGGTACAGAGATGAGAGTAGGAAAAGGAAACAAAGGGTTGTTAATCATGTGACTTGGGCAGAAATACATGAGTGAGATAAAGGAAATGAGCAGACAGGTAGGCAACAGGGTTGCCAACCTTCTGATTGCAGAAAACTGAACATCCTTCCTCTGCCCCCTTCCCCAAAGCCCCACCCCTACCCCACCCCTTTTCCAAGGCGCCGCCCCCACCACTCACTCCATCTCCCCTCCCTCCCTCGCAGTGGATTGGGTTGCGGGAGGGGGTGAGCACTCTGGCTGGGGGTGCAGGCTCTGGGGTGGGGCCAGGGATGAGGGGTTTGGGGTGCAGGAGGGGGCTCTGGGCTGGGGACAGGGGGTTAGAGTATGGGGTGTGAGGGCTCTGGGTTGGGGCTGGGGCTGAGGGCTTGGGGTGCAGGAGGAGGCTCCAGGCTGGGGCTGAGGGGTTCAGAGTGTGGGAGGGGGTGTGGGCTCCAGGAATGAGTTTGGGTGTGGGAGGGGGCTCAGGCAAGGGGTTGGGGTGCAGGAGCGGCTTCAGGATGTGGGCTCCGGGTGGCGCTTACCTCAGGCGGGTCCTGGAAGTGGCTCTGCGCACTGCCTCCATCTGCAGGCACCGCCCCCACAGCGTCCATTGGCCATGGTTCCCGGCTAATGGGAGCTGTGGAGCTGGCGCTGCAGGCAGTGTGCGGAGCCTCACTGGCCGCCACTGTGCCTAGGGACATGCGGGCCGCTTCCAGGAGCCGTGCGGAGCCAGGGCAGGCAGGGAGCCTGCCTTATTTCCGCTGCACCGCTGACCAGACTTTTAGCGGCCCAGTCAGCAGTGCTGACCAGAGCCACCAGGGTCCCTTTTCAACTGGGCGTTCTGGTCGAAAACCAGACTCCCAGCAGCCCTCATAGGCAAAAGCTACATTATGGAGAAAAAGTACTGTTATACTTCCATTTGTATCACAAAGCTGATTTTTTAAAAAAGTATCTCCTCTAATTTTAACAAAACTGCATTAATATGGACTGAATACATTTGTGTGCTTATTGGGTTTTTTAAGGAAAGTTTGGTGGTAGACCAAGTCTTGGAGAGATAGGAGAGCTTGAAAAACTAGAGGTATTTATCTTTTTGAAAAATGGTTTTGTTTTTGTACCTTAACTCCAAGAAAGGTAAGCTAGTTCTAGAAACTCAAGTTTGAAGTATTTGGATATGTCTACACTGCAGAGAAAAACCCACGGCACTGAATCTCAGAGCCTGGGTCAGTTGACTCAGGCATGCAGGGCTTTTGCTGTGGGGCTAAAAATAGCTGTGTAGACATTTCTGCTCAAGCTGGAACCTGAGCTCTGAGACCCTCTCCGGGTTTCAGAGCCTGGGCTCTAGCCCAAGTGGGATTGTCTACACAGCTATTTTTAGCTCTGCAGCCTGAGCCCTGCAAGCCCAAGTCAATTGACCTGGCCTCTGACACTCAGCACTGTGGGCTTTTCTTTGCAGTGTAGACATACCCTTTGGCTTCAGTGAGCTCTGAGGCTTCTGACTGTTTTTTAGGAAAGACTATTTAGTTAGGCACAGTCTACAAAATTGTAACCTCTGTGAGGTCTAGAACATAGCCACAAGACAGGAACTTTAGAGGCCGGGAGAGGGGATAGTGAGGAGGAAGGTCTGTGTTTCAGAAACAAAATTGCCAGATTGCCTGATGCACCCATTATACCATCTTTGAGGTCTGACATGTGCACTCCAATCTCATGGAAGCTGTGTCTGGGGACACTAGTACCTCTGGGCTCTGCTATGCAGAAGGATTATGGGATGTACTAAGAGAAGTGGGGCTCCTAAAGAAAAGATTCTGAGGATTTAGAACTAAAATAGAATTTTCTATTTTTTAAACATATTCTAACCATTTTTTCCTGAAATAATGGATATGGTTTCATAACTTGCATTCATGTATGTGGTCTAGGAGGTTTTGGTTTTTTTAATCTTTCATTGGTTTAAGCATTCAGCGGAGCACCAGATATGACATAACTTTCAAGATGTTTCATATTTAGGTTCTTTACATAATTCTCACGTTTTCTAGGTCTCCTACACCTTGTCCTCCAACAGCCACCTCTTCATCTAGGTCTTATCAGCCCTCTTCACTGCCTAGACCTTCAGTACGTCGTTCTCGCCAAGCTCGACAGAAAGTAGCAAAAATGAAAAGAGTTCATGCACTTGAAAAAGAAAGAGAGGTAAATCAATCATTAGTGATACAAAATAGAAAACGCACAGAATGTTTTTTTCAGGAGAATACTCCACCAAGTCTGTACAGGAAATACTCACTGGCCTGCAATTATAGGCAGGTACCCAGGCAGCATGGGGGAGGAAGCCCTCTAATTCAAATACAGCCTGGACAAAAACAAGACCTAAAGCGTTGCAGGGACTAAAGGCTGGGAGCTGCAGAGAGGTGGGGCAGGTGGAAGAAAATCTGATAAGGAGCAGGAGGTGGGACTGATAGGGCAAAGAGACTGGGAAATAATGGGGTGGGAGAAAGTAGAGAGATGTGACAAGCAGCCAGGATGCAGGGGGAGATCTGGGCCTGGCTGGATACAGATACCGAACCAAAGAGCTGAGGGAGGTTAGATGAGAAGGGCAGGAAGGGAAACTGGAACTGGGAGCCAGTAGAGAGACAATGTGGGCAGGCAACTGGAGGTTGGGGAGAGGGAGAGAGACAAGTCAAGGAGGGGGGAGGAACTGGGACTGGCTGTGCAGGGAGCTGCTGGCAAGAAGTCTGGAGGGGTGAGACTAGGACTAGGAGCAGAAGTCTGAGGCTGGGAAGATTAGGTTAAGAGACTAGGACTGGGCTGGGCTGAGGAGCTATGGTGGTGTAGAGAAAGAACTGAGAGTGACTGGTTGGAGGGGATGGGGCAGAATGGGTCAAGATTGTGGGGGGAATGGGCAGAAGAGTCTGTACCCGTAGAGCACACTTCCCTCCAGAATCTGGAATGGACCCCAAGATTCCTGAGTCTCAGCATTCCTCTGCTGTCAGCAAATATCTGTGAAATTCAGTGACAAAATGTCCAATTCCCTTCTAGTCTCAGCACCCTCTAGTGCTGGTCCTAATAGAGGATAAAAAACCTACTATTGCTATCTGTTACTCAGCTCAAATGGCAGAGGTCTTTGCTATGGATCTAAGGTTTCAACACTGCAGCTGTCAATATAATGCCACCTAATGGAATTGCTGTTTTTTCTGTTTGCTTTTTTAGACATCTAGGAAATTATACTCAAAAGAGCTATCCTGAAATATTATTAGGGTTGCAAAGTCCAGCACACAAAAGTTAGGAAATGTCAGAATTAAGGTTGCCTGTGAAACCTTAATACACCCCTTTGTGTGTATGCAGTGTGATATAGTGTTTAGTTACATGATCACACATTTATTCCACAGGACCCTAGCCTCATTCCGTACATACGATGGACAGAAGTATCCTTCAACTCAGTGGTTAGAGTGCTCACCTGCAGAGTGGATGATGTGGGTTCATATCTCTGCTCCACATAAAGCAGAAGAGAGATTGGAGCCTGGGTCTCCTAATCCTGTGTGAATGCTCCAACCACAAGGCTACAGCTTAGAACATTTTGTGAATCTAGCCCTTCATTTCCTTTTGCTCTTATTAAAAAGGTTAAAAATACCCAAAATGTTTCACTTCAAAGCAAACAAAAAAACCCCAACATTTCATTCAACCCACATTTTTTCCCAACTTGTTTGATTCACCAGTTATTTTTTTAAATTTCAGTTCAACCCAAACCAATAATTTTTTTCAAACTGCAACCAACCAACCAACCAACAAAAAAAAATCAGTTACTCATCCAGCTCTAGTCACAAGTCTTTCTAGCTCTTCATCATCCTTGCTTATAGCCTTCCCTCCTGACTCACAGTCCCTTCCAGTCCTAGCTTGGGCTTCTCACCCAGTAGGCACCTTCTGCCTAAAAGCTTGGGAGAGTTGTCAGCTAACTCCCCAAACACTCTCCCTCTCTCGCCTGAGTTTCGACTGAGACATACTAATAGTATATTTATTTCTTAAAACTGTTAAATACACTTAAATATTTATTTCAACAAAACCTTTTAAACTTATCTTCCTAACATTCATACTGTGAACTAGTAACTACGACAATCCTGTCACAGAATTCGCTCCTCTCGATTTGAAAAATGCATGTCTTGGCTTTGCTTTGGCATTCATGTAACAGTGAGAAATAGCAAATCTCTAATGTTGAGTTCTGTTTGGTGTATCTGAATTGACTGCAAAGCTATATAATGTGATCTGTAGTAGACAGTTCTTCCTGTTTTGATATAATCGTGTGTATAATGTTGTTCAGGAACAGAAATTGGATGTTACAAATAGAAGCCACTTAACTGAACATCAAGAAACTATGACTGCATCAGTTGAAGACCTTGAGGATCATTCTGTCTTTTCTGATGAAGAGTGGGAGCAAGAGGCAGCTAAATTGTATGCCTGGTCTCAGGCATTATCTCTTGAAGACAATGGAGAATCTTCACTCAACCTAATTTCTGAATTTTAATAATGGTTATTTCACATTAGCAGTAGTGGTAAACAGAAAACATTTTCAAGTCTTTCCTACCCTGCTGTAAATATGTTGCAAATTTTGATCATAGAGAACATGGGATTACATACATATAATTGCTTTCACCTTGGCTGTAACAGATTTAGAATTAAAGCTACGTACAGGTTATCTGTGAACATTGTATATTTTGTGTACAATGTATGATTACAGTAATTGTTTTTGCTGTGCCATTGTTTATTTCATTTTCATTATGGAATGGTACTAAGTGGTGAAGATTGCATCCACAATAAGCTCAATTTCCAGCCTCTGCTCCCTACTTCCCAAAATGAAACCAGTCTGCCTGAAAATTCACATGCAGCATTTCATTCCAGGGTAGAATTTTTATGGGAAGGTTGAAATGAAATCCTGAAAGCAATATTAAAGTTATAGGGCCAGATCCAGGGCCATATTAAGGTTCTTTTGTACAGCTCTGGGAGCAAAGCAACTTTAAAGCCATCTTAATCAATTATATGGAGATTCTACCAGCAAAGGACAATCCCCAAATGATGTAGAGCCAGCAAGCCAGCTTTGTCACAGCTTGCTGGTACACTCATAACGGACATGTCCATGCCCTTTTTCTTGATGAAGAAAGTGAGAAAATGTAAAGAACTAATAGTACTTGACCCAAAAACTTTATTCCATTTGAAACCTGGACACTTTTTAATTAAACAAAAACTATATAAAATCAATACGCTGTTTCCGTTGCGGAACAAAATTATGGGCACAACTAAGGTTAGGTGAGTGATGTAAATTTAGTGACTTTTTTGGTAAGGTGTAGAATTTCTGTAAAGAAAGAAGGGGTTGTTTATTTTGATTTTTTGAGTGCTACCTGAACTGCACTGAAACGTACTTTCTGAAGGTTTTTTGTTGGCGAATTTAGTTTACTTAACTGTATTTAGAGCTCAGTCTTGTTCCTGTTGACTTCAGTGGGTATAGTATTGAGCCAATTAAGCCCAATCCAACTCCACTGGGAATCAACGGAGAAATTCTCATTCAGTTCACTGAGAGTTGAATCTAGTTCCATACGATTTAAGAACATAAGGATTTGTTCAATTAAAAACTGAAGTTCAGTTTCACCAGCACCTGTTTTCTCCTCTTGAGTACTGTTTTACAGTGTTTGGGTAACCTTTCACAAAAAGCAGCAAGGAAAAAATTATAGATACTTGGATAGTGAGAAGAATGCCTCCCATACTTCATAACTGGCACCAAATGAACACTAAGTGTCGAAGCAATTGTTTTTATATTCTAGAATATACTGTTGTATTTTGATATTTCATGGATGCAAGGCCTAAGGTTATTTTCAATTAACACTAAACATAATTTGACTACCTAAAATGAAGTCTCTAATCTGGGGACTAGCTGAAACATATGATGATACTACTATTGTTCAGCTACAAATCCTTCACAACTCCTAAAGCAGCTCTTCAGTTTTGCCTAAATTGTTCAGTATTTAGGTTGATTGGAAAATTATTCAGATTAAGACGTTGCTTTGCTGTTTCTAACTGAACTTAATCCTAACCAGTAATACTGCAGACTAATTTGTATGGCTTCCACTGGAATGTGCCACAGGGACCATAGACTCCAATGTAAATTTCTCCCAATTTTAAATTCCAAAAGAGACTAATTGTCTCTTGCTCTGAGATACATAGTAGAGGAGAAGATAGCAATATAGTCTTTTCACTTTGCACATTTATGTTGGATAATTTTCCACGGCTTGCTCAGACTCAGAAAATCAGTGGTTTTTAAAAATGTGTTAACGTGTTTTATTCCGGCATAAAAGAGTGGCTTTTTGCAGTGTAGCTTGCCACTTTGGAAGCAGTTTAAGCTACTGAAAAAAAAAACCACTCTTACTCCAGAATAAGAATGTCCAGTGGTGGAGTTATACCGGTATAACGATAGTGCTTCAAGGCATAGCTACACTTGCAGATGCAGAGCGCTTTGAGTTAAACCAGCCTTCTTAGAGCGCAGTAGGGAAAGCGCTGCAGTCTGTCCACACTGACAGCTTCAAGCGCACTGGTGTGGCCACATTTGGGCACTTGCAGCGGCATTGGGAGTGGTGCATTATGGGCAGCTATCCCAACATGCAACTGGCTGCAATGTGCTTTTCAAATGTGGGGGTGGCTGGAGTGTGACAGGGAGTGTGTTGTGAATGTGCGGGGAGAGAGAGTGAGTTTTTGGGGGAGCTGAGAGCATGTCAGCATGCTGTCTTGTAAATTCAGACAGCAGCAGACCCCCCCTCACCACTCCCCCCGCCTCTCTCTCTCACACACAGCATTCCACTCTAATGGTTGCTTTGTCTCAGAGCAGATGAGCAGCCGGCTGTCAGAAACGGAGCTTTCAAAGGGCATTGCCACATTCCTACACCTGATTCCAAACAATGACAAGAGTGGCCACTTGACTTAAGGGGATTATGGGACATTTCCGGATGCTGATCAGAGCACAGTAAAGCAACACCTCATTCACACTGGCGCCACGGCGCTCCAGCGGGGGGCGCAGCAAATGTTATTCCACACGCCGAGATGGAGTACCAGCAGCGCTGTAGCCGCGGAGTCAGAGCGCTCTACGTGCCTTGCCACTGTGGACAGGTAGTGAGCTAGTGTGCCCCGGGCTCCTTTATTGCGCTGTAACTCGCACGTGTAGCCAAGCCCTTAGTTATGGTACAGCTATAACTAAAAAAATCTCCCTTACACAAACCTTAATAAAAGTATCTAAATCTCCTAATCAGCTTTGAAACTCTCAACTTTGATTTTGGAAATGAAAAACTGTTTCTAGAAGTATTAAGTGAAATGCTGTAACAATACCACCTTAGACTGTGATAGCAGCATATTTCACAAGCGAGGCAGCGTTAGGCATAATCAAGATGTAGATAGGTCCCCAAGAAAATCAAAATACTGCAGAGGAAATACAGTGATGATGTTGCAACTGTCTGAAGCTTTCCCTTCCATCACTAATGAGCCACTGCATCAGCACACTGCTAGGGGAATTGTGGGCAGGCTGCACAGATATTTTGGGGGGCCCAGAGCAAAAACTCAGGCCCTCCTCTACCTAAAAAAAAAAATATTTTGGGGGAGAACGAGGGACAGACCTTGAAGAGTAAGCCTGCCCTGCACTTATCCCACAGCAGCAGCTTGACTCCTGTCCCACAGTGCTGGGCCCTGCTCCAGGTGTTGTGACCCGGCGTGTAGCATACAGCTCCACCCACGTTTGGCCCAGCTGCCCCTCCATCACCACATGTCAGAGAGTGGCATTCTGACCCAGTATGCGGAGTCACATCACCACTCAGGTTTGGCCTGGTGCCCCCGCCTTGTGACAGGGGTGGGGAGGGTGATCAGGCCAAACCTGAGTGGCACTCTGTCCCTCCTGCCAGCTCACAGGACCACTCCGAGGGCCCTCTCAGACAGGGGCCCCAGGGAAAATTTCCCCTTTTGTGCATCCTTCCCTCCACCCCCCGAATTGGTCCTGACTACAAGATGCTCTTTAATATGAGGTGTCAGGTTGGTGGTAGTCAAGGTAGGGGCCTCAAGCTAGTTCCTAAAAAAGTTGTGAATTTATAATCCATGGGAGTGTCATGCATCTGCCATTCTGATTTTTCATTTTTGCTTTCTCTGTCTCCTTTTCTGAGACAACACAGATACGATCTCTTTCTCACCTGGTTGCTTCCTCCCCTAAACTTTAATTTTCCCCACTAATAGTAGTAAGAATCAGGGAAGATGAAAGTGTCACAAGTATTGTTTTTAAAGGTGAATAGTACAGTGTTTTAGCATGGGGCAGGGTCATGTTAACTACATCAGTTAATCATGTTACAATGGGGTCCCCCCCAACCTAATTCTAATTATAATGTAGATAGGGCCTAAACTGAATGAACTTGCTTAAATTAAATCAAGAACAAAGAATCTGTGGATAATAGGTCTGTCAGTGAACACTAAAATCAGGAAGTTTTTCTTTCATAATAGCTGAAAATGGCTTGTCTAGGAGAAATATTAGGAGCTGAGAGAGTTGGACAGATTATATTAATAGAAGCTAGGTGTTACAGTCTCAGTTTCAAGGTAGGTGATCCTGTTTTCCCATGTGGTCCCTTGAGGGCAACCACTTAAAGGTTTCTGGCTTCCAGCTGTCACTTTTCCTGAGTAGATATCTACAATCTCACTCCCTTTGTGACCGGGGGGTTTTATGGCTGCACAGGTCTTTGCTTACACTGCAATAACCCCAGCAAGCCAGACTGCCTAAAAAGTCTGGTGGCCTGCATTTTCCTCTCCCTCCAAAGGCTACGAAGGGTGTGTTACAAGTTACCACCCAGCTCTTGGTGAGTAAGCACCTTTATTAAGGTGAAAGCATTACAAAGGAAAAAATAAAATTAAAAAAATAAGTTCTTATATGCCTGCTAAAAGTTTACCAGAAGTCACCCATCAGTCTTATGAGGTCCTCACAGGTCAAGTCCTTCCACCCCTTCTGAAAGGACTGCCCTGCAGTCCCAGACAGTAGGTCCTGTCCATTTGCTGGATCAGAAAACAAGCCCCTAGTCAGTTTCAACTCAGGCTATTTATCCAAAGCTCCTTTCTTTGGCTATTGGTCTCTGGAGAATCCAATTTGACCCAATATATACGAGCCTCCCCAGCTAGTAGTAGTACTTTTCTGAGGGAATTACAACCTGGTTGGATTTGCCTTAATCACAAACCCACTGTTTTTACTTCCTGGAGGAGCTGTGGTAGTCCTCTCCCTGGAGTAGAACACAATCATACATAAACCATTCATTTAAAACAATGGATCCCAAGGACACTGCATGGGGTAGCAATGTGTGTCATAGTAATAAAAGAAAGCAATAGCTGATCCTCCAATACTGTACCAAGGACATTTTTTTTTTTTATAGTGGCTAAATCCAAACTGAATATGTAAAAATGGTACTTTCTTACTAGTAGATTGGATTCACGTATGTGTATTCAAACTCATACCCTCTAAGTGCAATTATTAAATTAATCTTTTTCTCCTTGTTTTTGTCCTGCTGAGCCAACACAGCGAGCTGCAATTCTTTTCCTGGTTGGGCCTTATCAAGAGCTGTAGGGAAGCAGACCCCTGCAAACCCACTGAAAATAGTCTTTGACCACAAGGCCGGTAGAACCTTGTTTTCCATGTATCATTGCCAGTAATAAATTAACCTGGTTAACTATCAGATCCCAGGTTGAGTTTGCAGGGCTAACAGCAAGTAAAAATGTTTTTCTAGTGAATTGAGTACAACTGGTACAATTTTGAAAACAAACAAACAATGTCCTTTCTACACAGTTGATATTCAAAGTAGAACCACACTTTAGTTATCAAGAGCCCGATCTTAAAATTGAACCCTTAGGCTATTGTTACTCACTCCTAAAAGAACATCCCGCCCCTACTACTCTACATCTTTAATCCGTTAAAATAAAAAAAGGCACAGAATGGGCTGCAGCCACATCGACGAGCGCCAGAGCTTAAAATCAGGTATGTACTGCTAAGGGTAAAGTCTGGTAGGCAGCAAGCCGTAAACCCATGCATTAGGCCATAGCAATGTGATATCCTTTATAGCTGAAGCTTTGTCTCTTGCCGGGCATCCAGTACTGCTCGTTCCTTCAGTTAGACAACAAATTTGCACCAGTTTTGATCACCTGTATTTTAGTTCTGCTGTATAATAGCGCTGCACATTCGTCTGAAACGTGTAAAATCCTTAAGTAGGCAAACACTTATTTGTCACAACCCAAGTTCTGAGGAAACTTTCATTCAAAAGCAGACTAGACGTGGAGCCTGACTGCTAGAAGTTGAGAGCGTGAAGCTGGAAATGCTGGTATGCTTGTGACCATTTTTCCAGAATGTTAGCTGAAGTACTGGGAATAGCCATCAGAATTCCAGTTTCTCATCTGAGAGTGGAGACATTTTAATTCTTTTGAGTCAAGCTAATGTGGGCAGTGAGGTGGTTCCCCACATCCCCCTCCTCTCCGTTGCAGCTGTGGTAAATGTGACAGGGGGTGTTAGTACTCACCATAGCTCCATGTAGTGCCACCCCTCTCTCACCATGGGGCTTGAAACCAGCGATGATACCCTTCCTTGAAAAAGACGTGCTGTAGCCCATCCAGCCCTTTAGAGACTACGATCACATCTCCAGCACCTGATTGGCAGGTACCTCATGCCTTCATTATTGCCAGATGTAGACGAATCAACATGTAATATCTGGTCTTTGCCAATGAACCCCATCCATGCAGCCGTAATACCATAACACACACCTAAAACCAACGTTAACCAGTTGCAAAGCAAGCTGCAGGATCCATATGTTGTGGGAAATGTTACCAGCACTGGCAGCTGCTGAGTTCTCTGCTTATTCTATCTAGCGTATGTAGAGAGCAGCACTCACTTCTAGCCCTCACTGCTTGCCTCAGTTAACTGTAAAAGCGTTGTGCTTACCCATGGAGGGGGAAAAGTAGCAAAAATTAGCAAAGAATACTGATTTTTTGAAAGTGCCAAAATACACACACAGCTGTAGAAAAATAATATGCAGTTTCTGAAAAACTACATCTTCAAGTAAGTGCCTGTCTCATATACAACAGAAAGTGTCTAAGGTCTTTTGCATTAGCTATGAAAACAATCTAAGGGGGCGCTATAAAGTGGGAGTCCTAAATTTTGTATGATCAACACTTTGGTGTTACTACAGTTGGCTTTCCTGTATCCTCCCTCCCCTCCAAATAATTTCACTAGTTCTTATTTTGAATGAGGTAGTATTATTTGATAGCTTAGGTATGCAAAATTTCTCTTCTCTTTCAGAGGGGGAATAATAGAAGGTTAGGTCTCATTATGCCAGTTTCTAATTTCAGAACTCTAGTCTCAGCCACATGTAGACAAACTCCACTGAAATATACTGGAGTTGTGCAGCCATAGCTGAAAGAAGTTAGTCAATTATATTTATGTTGTTACTAATAATAGATAATGCAGCACTGTATCTGAAGTTGCATCAGTAAAATAAGCATGGCTAGAAGTGGCTCTGACCACTCAGCTTTCTTTTTTCACCTGCAGTCTACAAATTGTAAGTAACTAGATATGCAAATAGAGGCATTGGATTAGGATTTGTCACAAGACACCCAAGTGTTCTCTCCTGTATTCCATTTATGGCAGCAATGTTATTGTTCAAAGATTCCCTTCTGCATTATAACCAATGATTATTCCTCCTCTGAGTTTTTAAATTTTAAAGATTAACTTTTCAGTTCTTTTATTGAGATTGTGATTCCATGAACAAACAATTAATGTTCCCAACAGCATGGAAGAGAGCCGAGATGGAGTGAGCCAGATTGCTTGGATACAGAAAGCATCAGGGCCTGTCTCAAGGGATTCACATTTTTTTCCTGCACAGACAAAATCTACACTGTGGAAGGTAGCTGGTGGAGTTCATAGGGAGTGAACAGAGAGAGTTAGAAGTATGTCTGATCTAGGCTATATTTGTAGCATAGTCTCTGTGTGTAGCCCAGAGTGTCTTCCCTTGAAGGAGAAAGACACATGCAAAGGTGTAATATCACATCTATTTAAATAAAGGAGACAAGTAATGATGCCCCTGATAAAGCACAGCATGATATGGAGAGAGGAAGAGAGCTGACAATTGTATATACAAACTTATCAAATATGTGTTTCCTACAAATGGAACATTTCTATTATTGTCTCGATATTTGCTCAGCATTTCTGGAAATCCCTGACTAATACATGTTATCAAGATTGTCTTTATATGGCTTATCAGTCCTTGAGGAACATAAACTAACCTTGCAATGTTGATCAGACAACACAATCCTTTGAGTTTCTCTTACAATCTCACTTCATTCTAGTTTACCAATGCAACACAGATCAGTGGGGATAAATAGGTGCCCATAGATGCAGTGGACAGGGCAGCACCAACCGCCTAAAGTAGAGAGCTGAAATGCTCTTTGGGGCTGTAGCTCCACTTTCCTACTTTATGTATAACGTATATGGAGTGGGAAGCAGAGTGCTAATCACAGGAATTGCTGATGGACCCAATTGGGTGGTTTTGCAATAGCATGGAATAGCATTCCCAAGTAGCAGATAGGGAATCAGTACTGACCATGAGTATGAAGTACTGTATAGAAGAGAGGAAAAGCAGTATTAAGTTCAGACACTGCACTTTATTTTACTGGAGATTGGGGCTACATATACTGAGCTGCTGCAGTAGGGTAAATATATCAAGTAGCTGAATGAGACTAGCAGGCAGAAGAACGAAATTAAGAAATGAGTGGGATAAGACAAAAGGGGAAGAATAAATCCCAAGAGGGTAGGAGAGAGTAAAACTAGAGAGAGAGAGTGTTCATCCTGGTACATGTCAGTCACAAAACAGGAGCGTGCCCTCCTTAAGAGGCAACTGAGGTATCAAAAAGTGGCAATATGACATGAAAGATCCGAGGGAGGAACACTGGAAAAATTAAAATGGAAAAAGTTAAGGTGACAAAGAAGGATGAGGAGAAAGGAAGGGGGACAAACAGAAGGGACACAGACAAAAAGGAGCTGAACAGAGTCTTGTAAAATACTGTGGGGGTTTTGTTTTGTTTTTGGACAGGGAGAGATCAGATTTGGAAAGTGAAGTGAACAAGACTGACAGGGAAGGCCGCTACTCAGGCTACCTGAGCAGACAAAATGGAGAGACCATAATATTTACTTTTAGTAAATTAATTTAAAGTACATTTTGATCTTTATTTTCCAACACTGACAGAACATTGACCTACTTTAAAAAATTTATTAAATGAATGCTGAAATGTACATGGAATCTTGCTGATGGAAAATCTTCAGTTCTTTTAAATCAATTAGCCTTCTCTGATCACTGGGGCTCCAAAAGCTTGTTATCCTAAAACAGACTGAGCATATTGATAACTGAGAAACATTGTTGGGTGATAGATTCTCTTCCCTTCTTGGTCTCTGGTCTGGATATCCAGGTTGGCTTTATTTTTATTTTTTTAAGTAGTTACAGGTCTAGATATTGAGTTACAAACATAGTCCTTGATAACTCTTTTTAGATATTGTTGTTCACTATATCTCATTCTGATAGATTCCTGTATATTGTCCAAACCCAAGATACATTTTTGTCTAAACAAAAAAAACCCAAAGGCAATAATAATAATAATGAGCCATGATGACAGACAAGAGAGTTGGGTTCTAGAAAATTTAGCAGTCACATCCTACAGGAGCAATCAAGGATGAGGAAACAGCAACTTTGAAAGACACATTAGTCTACACTTGAAAAAGCTGGTCTGAACTGGTAGAGCTTTTGACACAGTACAGGCCTGATCCAATGCCTAGTGAAGTCAACTGAAAGGCACCATTGTCTCAAATGGGGATTAGACTAGGCCCTAGAGCACATGAACACACGAGAATATGTCTTGGGGATGTGTGGGGGATTTGAAAGAGGAGGATTATAAAAAACCACCAAAAGGCAACGCCTGTACTCTGTACAAACATATTCAACTTGACTTATTGAAACTTTTTAGGGTGTTAATACAGCTTTGTGAATTGCATTTTTTTTTTTTTTTTTTTTTTTAAGATAATACTTATCTAATTGGATCCACAAGTCTTGGGTGCAAAAAAAAAGATCTCCAGGTATACTGCATTTAGTTATTGCAGAGATTACGCAACCGTGTGCTTAAAGATGAAAAATATTTTATTTACACTTTTCTTATACACAGTTTGTACATTTTTTCAGTTTAAAAACAGAACAGAGCACATACACGTCTGAACATATTGTATCCATAGCTAGGAAAAGTTAACTTCTGCCAAAAACCAAAGGCTTTTTAAAATAGTCATAAAAGGCAAACCTTAAATTATTCTAAGAATTTTATAGCAGCCTTGGGGTGAATATTAGACAATTAACCAAAAATGTACATAAAAACTCTCTATATTTGTTTTTAAACAGGCAGACTACTTCCAATTGCTACAGCACACACAGAAGAACTCGCAAATAATGTTTCCAGTAAGTTGATGGAAAAAGTTCTTTTCAAAACACAACCATCTCATACAGGACTGGAAAGTCATGAAACTACAGTGAAATTACATTCTTCAATTTATGAGAATTCATTTTTTAAAGCTCTGCAAAATAATACATAGGACAAGAGAAAATCAGACTGGGAGGTTTGCTATTCCCTCCATCTAGTCCCATGACCTGCATTAAATGTTAGTTAGGTGGGTTCACTGCGGAAATAAAAACCTTCTATAAAAGTATAGCTATTACTGCAGTTCTATGTAACATTTCATTTTTTATGTTTACACCAACCTTTCTTTCCCCCATGCGCTATATAAGGAATATCACTTGCAAGTAGAAAGTGGTTTTCCCCCAGCTACCAACTCAATTATAATCTAAATATTATTTGAATTTGATACTTCAAACTTTTTTAAAAAGCACAGAAACATGTGCTGAAATTTGGGGAGAGGGGAAGTCCAGGGAAGCTGTGCTCAGCAGTCTATTTTTCTGCCACCTGTTTAACAGTACTATATTTTGTTAAGATTACAGATGCCATCAGCATAATTTTTTTAGTTTTACTTCAAACGTAGTATGTACTTGTTTTAACATCTTACACATGCTGAAACTGTAGATTTAGCAATCAAAGAAAAATAAAATACAGATGCCATAACAAAAGTAGTCACTAGTGTTTATTTTAAACTTTTTCAGATTGTCTTACAAACATTAAAATCTCAAACTGTTACTTATAAAACATTGGAAAAAACTTAGTTTTAAATAGCTAACATATCTTTCCTTTTGTGTTTCCTCCTTTACCCTTTCCACACAACTTGAGTGTTTTAACTGTGACATAACATGCTTATTAGAATAAATTCACAAGGTACTATATTGGATAGAGGTGGAGGGAAAGTAAATTCTCTCTAAGGCTCCAATCCTACCGACATTTTGGCACACGCTTAACTTTACATGTGAATAGACTTAAATAGTTGGCATAGCTTTTAATTTTACTTCAATGGACTACTCATCTATGTAAAGCTAAAAACATGCCTATGTCTGAAGAATTGAAGCCCAATTCCCTATTTTTTTGGTCAAGAAAAAAATATTTCAATAAAGGCAAAAACATTCCTGTCAATGACATCCCCATTTTAAAAATGCATGATTTTTCTTCAGTTAGTCCTTTATGAAACAAAAGACATAAGGTGCAGAATTGTGTATTTCAGAAAAAGCAGCTGATATCATACCCTCAAGCCAACCCGCACTTTACGAAGTGGTCACGTTGAGTTAAAGACCAGTATTGGTATATGTATGGTTTTTAACCTAATTTAATTTGTACATTTAATTTTATCCTTTGCTTCCTGAGTGTAGGAAGAAGCTCCATCTTGGATGTGGATGATTATTATATTATCAGTAAAAAGGCAGCATTTGCTTCTGCAGAAAGAAGGTCCCAAGAGCAAGATGACAGGACTGCATGTCTCAGGGCCCAAAGGTTATGTCTATGCAGGGATAAACTCACAGCTGGCCCAGTTCAACTGACTTGGACTTGCGGGGCTCAGGTTCCAGGGCTGAAAAAAAAAATCTCTGTATAGAGTGGAAGGTCCTAGAGCTCGGGCTTCATCCTGAGCCCAGATGTCTACACAATGATTTTTAGCCCCGCAGCCTGACCCCGAGTCAGCTGACCTGGGCTAGCTGCGGCCATGCTATGGGTCTTTTATCCCTATGTAGGCATACCCCAAGAGTGTTAAAGTCACAAACCACTAGGACTAGGAATTAGTGACTGCTATATAGCACTGAAAAGCAGGGATTTTAAGCTTTCCAATGGCATAAAGCATACGAAAGTAGACAGCAAAATCATCAGACCTTGAATTGCCACAGGTCCCTCAGGCTAGTGAGCTTTCTGAAATAGTAGCTGCCTCTTTCTACAGAATCAGTAATTGCCTCCTTCCAGCTGAATCTATACAGCCAGACTTTCACAAGTGCTCAGCGCACCCAGTGCTAATGGCTTAATTTTGAAAATCTGGCCACTTACTTTGGTGCTTAAATAGGTACTGAGTTCTTTTGCAAACCTGCCTGGTATTGAGCATGCTGGGCTCCCAGTGAGAACTGATGGTGCTCAGCACATTTCATGAAGTGCTCAGCACTTTGCAGCTTCTGGCCCCTAATAAGAAAACAGGGTTCCTCCTAGAACCAGGAAGAAAACTGAGACAGCTAGACAAGAACCCAACACCAACTTTTTTTTAAATTGAGAAACAGAGATTGGACTAAGTATGTCTGTCCCTTTTTACAATGTTGAGTACTGTTGCTGTTTAAAAGCAGGCTGTGTGCCAAGTTCTAAAAAGTAAAAAAAGGAATGGGGGACATAAATGAGCAATTTTACTATAAAGGGTTAGGGTTTACCTCTCTCCTCATTAACTAGGGACACATTTAAGTGGCAAAAAACCCTCGAGTTAATATAATAATCATATTCAAAAGATCTCAATGATGACATGCAAGTCTCTGATTAACTAGCCTTGATTTTTTTGTTTGTTTTTGTTTAAGCACTGACTAAGGAGCATGGGTACTAAAGGCAAATGCACACAAAATGGTTTAGTGAAAAAGAAAACATCCCTCTAAGCTATATCAAAAATTAACAATTTTTTTTCAAAAGCTACATCACAATGTAAAAAATAATGTGGATTAATTATATATTTATTGACTGAAATAATGAGCATGGTAGAAATGTATGTTACAAAACATTCTCCAGCCTCCCAGACATTCTGAACCAAGCAAATTCCAATAATTCTCAAATGTTTACAGCCAACACATCAGCTGAAGATGAAACCAATAATTAGTTCAAGTTAGAATTTCACAAAGTAACTAGTATTACAGGCCTTAAACAAGACTGTAAAAACTGGGTGCCTGAAGTTAAATATGGTCTAAGGGGCATAAGCACCTAAATAACTAGCCTTGTTTTCAAGAGTACCAAGCATCCAGCATTCCCTTTGCCTTTAGAGGGAGCTGCAGGGTGCTCAGCATTTTAGAAAAATCAGGCCACTTACGTAGGTGCTGAACTACAGATTTAGGAACATAACTTTAGACACCCATTTTTGTAAAATCTTGGCCTTCTCTCTTTAGCCTGTTATACTTAAATCATGGAAGACCAAATTTCCAGATCAACAATGGTTCCCCAGCTCACCCCTAGGTAGCAGGGTGAAATGCTCAATATTACTCATGATAGGCTTGTACAAGCCTACCTAGACAGCAGGACTACTAATCTTTGCCGTCCCATTCACATAACAACATGTCAGAAAATGGGCTAAGTAACAAAACAGGAGTAAAAATAAGATAACTTGTCTTGAACCCTGATTCTGCAATAAAATACACACAGGCAGAAACCCTGCACCTGAGCAGGGCCCATCAAAAAGTCAATGGTGCCCCGCCTGGCAGCAGGGATCCATCTGCACACATCTCATGGCAAAGGCTGGAGCCTTGGCTTATACCAGAAAGGTTGTAGTTCAAATTACTAAGTGAAACAAATTAAATTCTGTACTTGTAAATTGAAAAATATAGGAAAATAATAAGCAAAGAATTACATTTAACTGCAAGCTGTGGTCTGCACCAAAAGACTGAATGTGAACATTTGGTCCAGCCATCTCTGACTTAGACATCCTTTATCATTCCAGCTATGGTAGTGTAAATTCTCTTTTGATCAAAGATTACAGTAACCAACTCTGCTTTGCTAAATTATTGCTAATTAAAAAAATAAAATCTGCTAACTTGCAATGTAACTCCATGTCCTCCCATCTCTCTCAATCCAGAAATTGAAAGAACATTACTACAAGAAAACAAAGATACCATTAAATGTCAGCATGGTGCATTTCACAAAACATTTTAATATCCATTATTCATTTCTGATTTCATTTAGCCAAACAAACTTGTTGCTATTTATCATAGCAAATTTAGGGTGTATTTGGTCCCTTATAAGTGCATTCTTTTGAACTCCCTGAGTACTGTACATTCCTTTTCTACAGTGACTTCTGGCTGGGAGATGCTGAAACAGAAATGGATTCTCAACCATTACTGCATATCTTGTAAAATCTAATGTTACAGAGTTTCATGTCAGCAGATGATTTTACAAGCTTACATCAGCAGTCTGTCCCTGCATATTTGAGCTCAGTGTTGGCCTCAAATTTTAGAGAGGAAATCTTTTCCCTCTTGACTCCAGAAGAGGCTAATTTCACACCAGTGTGAAAGAACTAGGATTTTAATGCTTTACTTTTATAATAGTGTTTATCTTGGTGGATAGTCTCACCAATCTACAGTCAGTAAAAGTCAACAAGTTAACAAAGTGCTCAAACATGGTGCAGTTATTCAAGCCCTCTTGGATCACAAGTCTTATTTCAGGAAGTATGAGGTCAGTAGCTATAGGTTTGTATTTTAAAGGTTACAGAAATGGTAAACATTGTCCCCAACTGCCTAACCCCATATTTTTAGAACATAGCAGTTCATATCAGTTGATGCTTCAAAAAATATTAGATTACATCACTTCAACACAACTACAAGCGATGCCATTCCTAAAAATAAGAGTATATCCAGGTCTGACAAAAAACTGCAGGTTAGTGCAGCGTTCATGCTTGCTTACGGACACATTTCTGATTTCTATTAAAAACAAGGCAACACATTCAAAAGCGAAGGACTGTAACTGGGTAAGGTGTATTTACTTTTTTAAAATAATATATAAAATGTCAAACTGTTAACAGTTCATTACATATTATTAATATAAAGAGTTTAAATATTACTGAATGAATCAGTGTATACCAAAGACAGGCTTCTTTGATACCAAACTAGGCCTCCAGTTACTTAAGGACTCTGTAACGTTTAATTCAAGAAAAAATGCTACTATCTCTAAAATTCAACAGACACGGCTGAATCTGTGCCCTGGTTAAAAATATAATACCCTAATTGCACATAAAAAGATGCATTGTATATAGATCTTACAGGGTATGCATGTGTGTGTGTATATATTTTACTCACCACCAAACACAATGCAGACAATAGAAGGCAGCATAGAAATAGTGTTCGAGTATAAAAATGCTTCATCATCAGTTTAACAGGAAATGTATAACTTGCATTTTTTGGCAGACTTACTGATACTACTGTACAAGTCCAGGGAAAAGCCATGCACAAAGGTTAAGATCATTTTAAAATGTACTTACGGGAAAAACAAACAAACTACCAAACTGGACTGTGAGCACTCATAAATGGAGAAAATAAAATGTCCACCACAACTTACAGGAACAAAATGAAACCCTTGTCACTAGAGTTTAAGTCAGGTATTCCCCCAGTAAGGCTGCTGAATCCTATCCTGACACTTAATGAAAATTAAAATGTACAATATATATTCTTCTGTCCCCCTTCTCCCCATAAGTAGATCATTTTATGCAACTGGTTCCAAGAAGGATGCTGCTGTGATGGCCATTATACAGAATAAACTTATTGCATGGACATAAAAGGCCACAAAGAAAAAGGAAAAAAGTAAACACACTGAAAAATAGATTTTTTCTTCTCCCCCCCTCCACTCCACCTCACATACAGCAGTGTTTGTTTAAAAAAAAATAAAAAGCAAAACGTTTACAATACGAGTCCACAGTTATTGGCATTTCTAATAAACTCGGTAGGTGCATTCCCTGTACATCCCGTTTCTCTATGCATCTAATAGCTTTTTAACATACAAGCCAATGTCTTTAAATGAATTAAATCTGCTTTGTTTTCCTGTCAAATTAGACATAGTTTTTTGTGTTTCATTGGGGTTGGGAGGGTGTTTTGTTTTGTTTTTTTAGTTGCAACGTCTAACATGCTCCAGTACATATTCGGGAAAGTGCAGGCTGCAAACTTGTAAACCATCCAGCTTGCAGGGCATTCTTGGGTATTCATCTTCTTTCCATTTGTTTTCCTCTGGATCAAAGGTGAGAATTGAATCACTGTAATGACCATTGTAACAAAGGCCTCCAAGAACCATTATCTGTTTGTCCAAAACAGCTACACCATGACCACTTCTTCCAATTGGCATAGAAGCCAAAATAGTCCACTGATCAGTATCTGGGTCATAAACCTCCGTAGAAGGACACCCTTGCGACTCAAAGGAGGCCCTCAAGATCACACAAACACCACCAAAGACATAAAGCTTACCATTATAGGAAATCATTTTGTGAAAGCATCTTGCATAATTCATTTTGCATTTGTTCTCCCAACAATTTGTGACCACCTGAGTTCTCCTCGTTCGTTGTTCCACCGTCCCTTCTTTACTGGGGTCAAACACACACACTTGCTTAGAAGTGGAAGATGAAGTAATTCCCCCAGTGATATACAACTTGTTACTGAGTACAGTTCCTTCATGACCATATTTATTGACTGGATAGGGATCCACAAATTCCCATTTGTCTGTAGTGATATCATACCGTTCAGTCGAGTAAAATGTTTCATCCCTTGTTCTCCCAGCAACCGCATAGATGTATCTCCCAATAACACCAACAGCAAACTCTGAGCGTGGAACAGACATGTCTGCCATTCGCAACCAAGTATTTTGTCTAGGGTCATATCTAAATACTTTGGAGGAAGCATGAAACTCACCATCTGGGCCCAGTTCTTCCCCTCCTAACAAGAATATAAAGTTATTGACAATGGCAAGGCAGTCTGGTCGTAAAGGTACTTGAGGGCCCTCTAGTTCCCACCAGACCCTGGGTTTGTGCAAGAGAAGAATTTTGCTATTTACCATGCTGTGTCCTATCATTCCTCTAAATACTGCAGTCTGGGGTTTGGCAGAACGAATACGGTTGGATTTCATTTCCATCAAAGGCTGCTGGTGAACACTATGAAAGTAATTCATGGCTTGGTCAACTTCATGCCGCAGCTGCCGAGAGTATCTATAAAACTCTGATGTTTTTACCTATGGATACATTTTTAAAAAACAGTTAAAATGTTGACCAAGGAAAAACAGCATAGAGAACCATTTAATTACCGTAAATCATTAAAAGATTATAATGCTTAATTTTATTCTGAGAAACCTGAAGGACAATTATGTTCAAGTATTGAGACAGATAAGCTACATAAACTGTGTACTTAAAACGTATGCAAAGGCAACACATTATTTCTTCCCCAAGATATTATTGAGGTTGAGACAGAGGCCAAAGATTTCAAAACCTACTCCCTAAACCCCATGCGCGTACCTAAATAAAATTGGGTTGATTTTCAAAAATTCTGAGCACCTTCAATCCCACTGACTTTGACTGGAGTTGTGTCAGTACCTCTGGAAACAAAGGCAGCCCACTTTTATTTAAGTGTCTAAATATAGGAGATAAGCATCTACATTTGAAAATGTTGATAGTTCCAAGCTTCCAATTTTTCTTACATAAATAATAACTGCAAAGCAGCACCAGGTGGTGCTATACTTCCCGCCAGACCAGAAAAGGGGGGGGAGGGGGAGGAAAATCAGTGTCACTACTGGATTACATGACATAAAATGCAATTTGGAGACAAATGTTATTATACCTTGAGAATCACGTAGATGTTTACTTCATAATTTTGTTAGCTTTATATTACTAATGTCTCTCTTGCTTTCATTGTAAATAAAAAATGCCACTACAAGGGGCATAATTGTTTTTTTCCAATCTTTTGGGTCTTTACTAGATTAAATTATATGGACATAGGTTTCAAGTGTCTGTATAATATACATATGTGTAAATTATTAATAGTGAAATACATGCACACAAACTTATCTGTAAAATAGCAATATTACTTGCCTGCTTTTGTAATTCACTTTCAGATCTATGGATTAAAAGAACTATAAAGTGCTAAGTTTTTCTACTTATGCACACTATTTTATCAAAGAAAAACAACCTATATTAAAAGAAATAATACATGGGTCTTCAGAAGGGTTAGAACTTTCATACCCACAGCACAGATCTCTACCACTTCAGCCAACAGAGCAACAAGTAGAGATTAATATATACTTCTACTGCTATGTGGACCACCCATTAGAAAGAGATGAGACACTTTGCCAGTGGGTTTCATGGCTATTTGCTGACAGCAAAGGAATGTTGGAACTCAGGAAATCTTGATTCTATTCCAGGTTCTGGAAGAGTATTCTAGTGGTTACAGACCCTACTGTCCCGCCTGAGCCTGTCCTCTTTTCTTCTATCCTTGCTTCCTCTGTTCTATCACCCCTACAGCCTATCCCTGTCCCTCTTGTTCCTATATCCCCACAGCCTCCACCTGCTACCCTATCCATATTCTCCTCTTGCCTCTGCATTTGAACAAGTCAGTCTGATTCCTTCTTCTCCTTGTTGCTGCCTAGACATCAGCAGGGGCAGCCTTAAGAGCATAACACAGTCATTCTCCGTTCTCAGTTTTAGTGCCTGCCACCACTGTGGCCCTCAGTTGTTGGAAAGAGCAACTGCAGAAAAAGTCTCACTCAGCCTGGCAGCCCTGGAATGGACCGTGCTCAGTCACTTTGTGAGGATGGTGCATTCTCAGTTTGGTCAGCACATAGAAGCCGTGTGGGAATGAAGTATGTTCAGTGCTGATAATTTTAGGAGAATAATGCTGCCAACCTTTCACAAACGTCTATTGAGCACGTCCAGACATTTTTCAGAGGCCAAGCCTGACCAAGTATAGGTGGATTTTTATGGGGACTGCAAAAGGCACACCTCTTGCACCAGAATGACCCCTCTGCTAAGTTTCAAGTCCCTCCTCTCCTAAGTATGGAGGCTTGAGGCCTTCCTTAATGAAATGGCTGTATAATGTACTTTTACCTCTCATTGTTGGAAATCTCATTGTTGGAAATAGCTGAACTATTTTTGTTTAAACATTCCCAAACAAATTTAGCCTGGGGCAGATATACAACATGGAAAACAGTTTGGCAAAGTTATAAGCAACTAAAAAGCAAGGTCTTACAATAGAAAATGTTAGGTAAACTCAGCTATAAGCAGTGCTATCATCTCCACCTGTAATATATATAAAACATGTATGTAACATATACATCCACATGATGACTAGATCCGTGTGATAAACTGCATTTATCATGCACCTTTGCTCACCTCACCTGCACTTTGCCATCTCCATCACTACTTCTACTGAGATTCCAAACTCTGAGCAGCTTCAAAACAGAAATTCAAAAGTCAGCCTGAAATAGAATTTTCTCTATCCCTCTCAAAATTATACTAACCCAAAGCCCAAAATGCCCAAGATCAGAGACAGATTGAAGGGTTTAAGGTCTGATATCTTGCAAACCCCTTCAGGGCTGGAAATGGGAGCCTTATGCCATCAGAAAGGAGAGATTCCCAGCTTCCCACTGAGGGACACAGAACTTGCAAGGTCCCAAAATATCAGACTTAAAAGTTGTGACTTGTTTTTCTTGTAAATAAGTTACTTTAGATTAGAATAATTTCATAGGCATTTTAAGTGTATTTGTTTTAATTTTTCTTCTCCCTCTACGCTGTGTACAATTAGACTCATGGTAACTCAATAGTCTCAATACAATTTTTAAAATCTCTCCAAAATTGTTTTTCAGCCAGATGTGGAATATAGAGGATAAAGATTTCATCAGGACTCATTTGGATGACCTGCATAGCTCACCTGCAGTTTCCTCACTCCTGAGTAATGTGGCCATTCCAAGTTAATGAAACCTTTATACCACAGTGCCATGTATGCCATTTTACATAAGCACATATTTATAATATGCATACATAAAATGCCTGAACATGAACATTATGCCCATTATAGAAGAATTTAACTTGAGATTCCTTTGCTTGTTTCTATAGTAAGTATCTCCAAGCTGCATGTCCAATCATCTTGTGACTACAGAATTACAGAATGCGAAGCTACAAAACTTACATTTAGAAAAATTCAAGAACTTGGATCCATGCCGATCCTACCTAACTCAGTATGAATAGTCTGCCATCTAAATGTAAGATATGAGATTTTATAAAAGCTAATATATATATATATAAAAGTTATACAGATCTAGAAAATGCTACAGATTTGTATAGGAGTATGCAGAATAGCTATATTTTGTATCAAAGTTTAACCAAGAAAGGAAGCAGTTTTTCAAAACCAATATTTCAACACCAAGTTATCTTTGCTATTTTAAAAATGTAAAAAGGTCAAAGAAATGAAACTCTCAGATACTTCCCTCATTCTTTCAGTACAATGGCTGAATTTTAAAAAAATTAATTTTCAGGTAAAGTGAATACATAATGTGCATTAGCTGCTCCCATTAATTTTAAAAGAAAGCTGAGAAACAACAAAATTTGATTACCAATGCATTTTTTAACAAAACCAGTTATGTTGGAGTAGTTAGTGTACTTACTATGAAAATTTGAAGAAAGGTAAAAATAAGTTAATACCAACAGCAGGTATTATTATTATTGTATTTAAAAATACAGTGCTATCAGATTACCCACTGTTTGGATACTTGCACACTGATAAAAGATCAGAAGAAATACAACACCTGGGAATACTAGGTTTTCTTCTTATTTCCTCTCTGACCCTCATTATTGCCTTTTAAGCAACAGAATAAAAATATTCAAAGGATATTGTAAAAGCAGCATCTTGTTTAACAGCTTGTATATAGTCATGTCTGTTACAGAAAATATACCTTCCTCCCATTCATCTCAACAAGAGGCAGGATTATGAGAACAGTTTGGATTGATGATGTAAAATGGTTTGTGGTGACACTAGCTTCCACAGAAGATACCTCCCTCCCCTAAATTTCAGTGCAGATCTAGATCATTGCAGTGCTACTTTTCATCAATACGTCAAGACAAAGGAATATTTGGGAAAAAATGAGTATCGGAAATAAAACAGGAAAAGGAAGACCCTGCAGGATCAACCCATATGGATTAAAGGCAGCAGCAAAGCAAATCAAGCAAAGACTGACAAAAATAAAACCAAACAAAGGTTAATAAGTTTGTCATACTTATACTATAGAGTAAGATGAAAAAATAGGACATAGTTGGGAAAACCTTCATCTAGCCTCTCTCCTAAAGGGAAACAAATTACAGGTATACATAACCAACAAGATGGTTTTACCATATTTTTAAAATATTTTTTATATAGTTAAAAAAGGCAAGTGATGTACAAGTATTAATGAATTTATCTTACCACTACTCTGAGAAGCATTATTACCATTTTACACATATGGAAACAGAGGCAGAGATAATTTAGGGTATGTCTACACTGCAATGTAAGCCTGCACGTAAGCCCTGACTCAAGCCTAACCCCCCCCCTGCACCACAACTGCGCTAACCCAGGTCTCGGACCCAGGATCCAAGGACCCTGCAGGGCTGGAGGGTCTAAGCTCAAGTTAGCCAGGATTCAAGCCATTTGCTTTGTAGCGTAGATGCAGCCCTGCTTGACTCAGATTCTGGGAGATCTGTGCTCGCCCTCCCCTGCAGCACACTTTTCCATGCTCCCCCACAAACTCTGCCCGCACATTCCTTTCCACTTTCCAGGACTTTTCGTTTCCCCTTCACTCCACCCCCTCGGACAACTTTCACAATAGCTGGACCTACAGACAGTTGTGAAAGTCTGTCCTTCCCTAGCTCCTCCTATCCCAACAGGCATCTATGTGTTTGTGTGTGCTGTTTCTTGTTTAATAAAAGCAAAACTTTTTAATGGTGAATCATCTTTATTTTTTTTCTAAAAATTGAGATTGCAGGCACTACTAGTACCTGCACAGGCATTGTAATCATTCTCTTACAGGAACACAACACCTAAAATGACACCATTGCGTCCTAGGAAATCTAACACCAGTGACAGAGATATACATTACTGGTACTCATTGTCAAAGTGCTGCCTCAAAGCC
This sequence comes from Natator depressus, assembly GCF_965152275.1. NCBI lineage: Eukaryota > Metazoa > Chordata > Testudines > Cheloniidae > Natator > Natator depressus. The sequence goes on from NC_134234.1 coordinate 141,236,452, forward strand.
TCCCTCATTCGAACTGCCACCCCCCCAGCCCCGGGCTCCTCTGAAAGCCCTAGTATCTGGCTGCTCCAAATCAGCAGCTAAGGGTCTGCCTCAGCATTGCACCCCTGAGCAAACCTTTCACCCTTAGCTCCACAGAGATTATGCAACGTACAGCATGCAGCTATGACCATTGGAATATTATCCTCATTAAGGTCTAGCCTGCCATAAAGGCATCGCCAGCGCGCCTTTAATCTGCCAAAGGCACATTCAACGGTCATCCAGCACCTACTCAGCCTGCTGTTGAACCGCTCCTTACTGCTCTCCAGGTGTCCCGTGTAAGGTTCCATGAGCCACTGCTGTAAGGGGTACACCCAGTCTCCCAGGATCACTATGGGCATTTTTAAACATCCCCTCCAGTAATCTTCTGGTTTGGAAAAAGTCCTCGCTTGCAGCTTTCTGTACAGGCCAGTGTTCCTAAAGATGCGTGCGTCATGCACCTTTTCAAACCACCCTGCGTTGATGTCAGTGAAATGTCCTCAGTGATCCACAAGCGCCTGCAACACCATGGAGAAGTACCCCTTCCTATTGATGTACTCTGTTACAAGGTGGTCTGGTGCCAAAATTGGAACGTATGCACCATCTATCGCCTCCCCACAGTTAGTGAACCCTATGTCTGCAAAGCCGTCCACTATTTCATGCATATTTCCCACAGTCACAGTCCTTCGTAACAGGATGCCACTTATTGCCTTGCACATTTGCATTAATGCAGCCCCAACGCTTGACTTCCCCACTCCAAATTGATTGGCGACCGACCGGTAGCAGTCTGGAGTCACCAGTTTCCACACAGTGATTGCCACACACTTCTCATACTGAGAGGACTCATCCGATGAAGTGAGCTGTAGCTCACGAAAGCTTATGCTCAAATAAATGTGTTAGTCTCTAAGGTGCCACAAGTACTCCTTTTCTTTTTGCGAATACAGACTAACACGGCTGCTACTCTGAAAGCTCTCATTCTGGTGTCCTTGCACCACAGGTCTGGGGCAAGCTCTGCACACAGTTCCAGGAAGGTGGCTTTCCACATCCGAAAGTTCTGCAGCCACTGCTCTTCATCCCACACCTGCATGATGATATGATCCCACCATTCCGTGCTTGTTACCCGAGCCCAAAAGTGACAGTCTACCCTATGCAATTGCTCTGTAATGCCAAAAGCAATCTAAAGTTGCTCCTAGCCATGTCACTCAGAATGTCGGGTGCCTGCAAGTCTTCAGTTAGGAACTTGATGATTAACTGCACTGCCATGTCTTCATGACAGTTAACAGAGCATAGAAGAGCAGTTCAGGATCCATTCCTTCTCACAAAGATGCTGGGGTGCACAGCAGAGAATGGCCGCTGCAGAAATGCCATGAAAGAAATCAGGAAGCCCATGGAGCGCTGGGACATAAATCAATGCATCACAGGACATTTAGCCAGATCCCAAGCTGTGCTGCGACCCAGTCCGCCTTCCCACAACACCTTGCAACAGAAGGTGTCAAGCTGGACTGTGGGATAGGTACCCACAGTGCAGTGCTCACACTGTTGACAAAGGTGCTCCCAATCTGTACGTGATCTGCCAACAGAGGGAGCAAGTGTGAACATGAAATTCTGATTTTTATTATGTCACCTTTTGGGTGTCAACAACACTTTTGTCAACAAAAATTGGTAGTGTAGACATGGCCTTAGTCATTGTTCCCTTCTTTGTTGCTTGTTTCTCTTTCCTCCAATACTCCACCCTCATATCTTTAGTTCTCTCGTGCCCCTATTTTCTGTGGCTGTCCAAGCCACTCTGCCCTGGATGCCCAAGATGAAAGGCACAGAAGCAAAAAAAGAGACTATTAAAATTAAGTGAGTTTTTACTAAAGTGCTCTTCTGGACAAAAATATTTTAAAATAGGCAACTTGCTAAAAAACAACACTTAGATTGAAGCATCTAGTTCACAGGAATGCTAGGCCCTGGAATTACTGTTAATATTTACATTTGCAATGCTGGCCAAGTATCTTTGTAAAGAAAGGAAGATTTCATTAGGTTATTTTCTAAACCATGGTAAATCTCTAGTTATACAAATAGATAAGATAGCATATCTGACAACACAAACTATAAACTGGGACGTTTGGGGAGAAAAACAGGGACATATTTTAGTTCTATCAAAATACATTGGACTGGGAGAGGTTCTCCTGTAAGCGTAGACTGGGTTAAATGATTAGTGTTCTGCTGGGAACATGGGACTGAGACTTAAATAGAAGATGTTGGAGAGCAGATATGCATGAGAATTGACACAGTTGCTTTGATGTTATAGCTTCCATATTCATCTCATTTAGGGTTCTACCACCAAATAATTCCTAACTTTCCTTGCCATGAAATTTCAATATCTAGTTGACATAATCCTTTGAAACAGTGTATATGTTACTCATACACTAGTTCATATAACAGAAGAATATTTTCCACTCATAGTTGTAATATTCCTAACAGTGAACCTGACTATTAAGCTTTCTAAAAATCCATTCTAAGGATATTCATCTCCTCTATGTATAGATATTGGATATTAATATTTGCACACAATACACAGTCAGATCAACATCTATACTGAGCTGAATGACATCCTGCTCACTCTAAGAACATTTCTCATTTTCAACTACGTTTTCTGCAACTAGTCTGTTTTATCAATTATAATCTTAGAAATGCACGAACTGAATGATACCTCCACTTTATCTACGAGAAATCAGTAATGAGATGCATAAGTTTGTACTTCCAGATTGCCTGTTTCATGTCCATCCCAAGTCAATGGTGAGCTAAAGTTGCTGCCATCTAACTACTGTTTGGTCGTCTGTGTGTAATGAGATGATGGGTGGATTCATTTCAGCTCCTATAGGTGCACACCAAAAAATAATCACCATTGTTTGTACTATTTGCCTTCTTTTTAGCACAGAGGCCAACGGTTTAACAGGTACAGAACTACCTTTCTCATACTAAAAGGTGGCTCCTCCAGGACAGGGTCTAGCCACATTGGCAGGTTAGAATGGGAAAACACGCCACACCTGTTCTGTGGGGAAACAAAAGACTGTCAAGCCAGAGTTCTCCAAAAGCATTAGAAAACTTAAAAGAAAAAAAACCAACTCCATTATTAGAGATCTGTTATTCTAGAAATACTGATGACATAAGAAGAATAAGTAGGGCTGGTGGGGCCACTTTACCAAGTATCCTAACTGAAACTTACATAATTGAGTTACATAATTATATTTACATACTAGAGAGACAAGAACTCTAGAAATGCATATAGTGACGACAGATTAATTTCAGACAACTTTACTGTTGTGTAAGGTATAATAAAGAGCTCCATGTATGAGATTATATTGATTGGTCAAAGCTTCAAGAGGAAACAGTGCAAGCTGTGTTTGCCCCCTCCATATAAAAGAGTTTCCTTTCTTTTTATTTCGAGGGGTGTTTCGTTAGATCCTTTGGTGCTTTCTGGATGTTCTGATAGCACAGTGGCCATTTTTTTTTTTAAATAAAAAAAATTGGATTTTTTGATTAAATGACTTTTGAGGAAAAAACCTATCTAAAGATAGTTTTAATTCAGATACATTATAAATCAAAAGATATCTCATCATGAAATAGGGATTATAAATTCTAATTCTGTAGTATGAGACAATATATTGATGTAATGTTTAAGAAAAGTTTTTTAAATGAGTTCCAATAGTTCATGGATTAGGGACCCAATCTTATGGGGTTCCACAGGCTTCTGTACAGAAAGATTAACCTAAATAATCTATCTACCCAATGGGGCTCAGTCTAGAAGATACCATCAGAGATGCTTAGTTTTGCAGGTCTCAAACTGTGGATGTGTGTCACCTGAGGTAACATGCTTGTTAACAGCAAAAAATGTTTTAAATAAATAAATAAATAAATAGTTATAGAGAGGTGAGAAATAACAGACCTCAACTCTATTGTTCCTCTGCAAATTTGTGTACACAGAGTCAATCCCTTACCTCTCTCTAAAAGTGCAAAGTTTCAAAAACGTCAATGAATAGAAGATTGTTGGGGGCGGAATAGATCTGGACAAGGAGAAGAAGTCTGGAGATAAATGTGAGGAGGGAGGGACATAAGCTTTTTTGTTAAAATATTATATGTTTGCTGTTGAAGAAAAAAATCCAGAATACTTAACATTGTTGTTTTAGTTAAATAAAACAATTTAAAAGGTCTGTCTGGTGATTTTCTCCTCCTAATACAGCATGGCAAGAAAATCCTCCAAATATTAATGATTAACCTGTTGAATTGGAGATAGTTCACCTCCCAGTGACTTCAAAAATATCTGCTTCAATTACCTTTGGTAAATGAAATAACCGAACAATCATTCATCTTCGGATATAGCTGTAAAACTAATCTGAAAAGTTTTCAAAATAAATCACTGTTTAAAAATGTATAGTGTGTACCTTCTAAAAATGAAACCTACATCTCTCTCTGAATTGTGAAGAATATGTATTAAGGTTATACCAACCAACAAGAATGCACTTTTATGTAGAAAACCATGATTAAATCGAGTCTTCCTGACTACTGATTTAAATCATGATTTACATCAAATCCACCCTGGTCCTAAGCCATTAATAAAGCAATGCAAATTTACCTGTTTCTTTACACATAAAATATTTCAACTTATTTTTTATTTATTTTGTACAGATATCAACCTTGCCATAATTAGCTGTACCTTTGTCACTTGCATGCTGGATTATTCACTGTGATCTAATTGGTGCTACAGACAACTAAAACTCCAGCTGATGGAGAATACAGTGGAATGCTTACCTAACAGTGAAAAGAACATGTTAGGGTTGTATTCTGGAAATTTATATTAGTTTCTAGATGCAATTCATGGAATTGGTTTCCATGAAAAACTATAAAGCCCTTTATTATGCGGTCATGAATGCCTTGGAGATGGCCTCTTTCCTTGTATTTTACTATGGCAGGTGTTTTGGTTTGTTAACTGACAAGGGAAAATATGAAGAGGTCATATCTACAGTATGCAGAACGCATACCATGAAAGTCTTTATAGACCACAACCACCAGCAGCAATTACACCTATACATGAATTTGAAGACCTGTAAACTCTGGGACAAAAGCGTAAGGTGCTCTCTGAGGGCCACAGGATACTCAAACGTACGTCCCTAAAAGAGTTTGATTGGGGGAAGAGCAATTTCAGAGGTGAGCCCTCAAATCTAGCATTTACTTTCCCTGGGTCTGACAAAGATCCATTTTGCTGATTTACGAAGTATAAGCTTTCGTGAGCTACAGCTGAGCTGTAGCTCACGAAAGCTTATGCTCAAATAAATTTGTTAGTCTCTAAGGTGCTACAAGTCCTCCTTTTCTTTTTACAGGGTATGTAAGGCTTGACAAAGCCCAGGCTGGGATGCTTTAGTTGGGGTTGGTCCTGCTTTGAGCAGGGGGGTTGGAGCAGATGACCTCCTGAGGTTTCTTCCAACTCTAATCTTCTGTGATTCTCTGTCTACACAGCAGCTAGACACCCGCGGCTGGCCTGTGCCAGCCAATTTGAGATTTGAGACTGTTTCATTGCTGTGTAGACTTTCAGGCTTGGGCTGGAGCCTGAGCTTTGGGACCCTCCCACTTTGCAGGATCCGAGAGCCTGGGCTCCAGCCTGAGCCCAGAAGTCTACACAGCAATGACACAGCCCTGCAACCTGAGCCCTGCAAGCCTAAGTCAGCTGGCATTAGCCAGCTGCAGATTTTTCTTTGGTTTGTAGACATACCCATAGAGCACACTGCAAACCCTATCAGTTGGTAATCAATGGGACAACTCGTAATTAAAGTTAAGCTTGCATATAAGTGCTTTGTAATATCAAGACCAGACTGCTCAGCAACTTGTAGAATCGGACACTTAGTCTTCAGTATTAGTGGGGTGGAAATGCATTAATCTAATGTGGTTTTACAGTATTGTTGTAGCAACGTTAGTCCCAGGATATTAGAGAGACAAGGTAGGTGAGGTAATATCTTTTATTGGACATCCTGAAGGAAATCTTTCTTGAACCCACTCTTCTGGCCTTTGAACCATCCCCCCACCCAACCTTGCCAAGCTCATCATCAGAAGCAAGCTCCCCACATACCAGGACACACCAACTCAGAACGGCACCAGACCCTACCATAATAGATGTAAAACACGAACACATATCTACACTGCTATGAAGATCAATACCTCCCGTAACATATCTTTCAAGAACCATGGGTCCTACACATACTTATCAATCTGTGGTATACCTTATTCAGTGCACTAAATGCCCCAATGACAACCAGACAACTATTACACTCTTGAATGAACTCACACAGAAAAATAAAAAAAGACAAAAAAACATATCCTATCACCCGTGGGTGAGCACTTTTCACAAAACATTCACTCCATATCTGTCCCCTCAGTTCTCATCTTCAAAGAAAACCTGCACAACACCTTCAAAAGAAGAGCCTGAGAACTTAAATTCATAACTTTGTTAGGGTTTGTACACACTAGCGCTTACTTTGGTATAACTGAAGTTGTTCAGGGTTGTGGAAATGCCACCCCCGACTGACGTAACTTACACTGACCTAAACGTCAGTGTGGACAATGCTATGTTGGTGGGAGAAGCTCTCCCACAGATATACCTATCACCTCTTGGGGAGGCTGAGTAATTGTATCAATGGGAGAGCTGTCTCCCATTGGCAGAGAGCATCTGCACTAGCAGTGCTACAGCTGCACCGCTGTAGCGATTCCAGTGTAGTCTAGCCCTTAGACACGAAGGGTATGTCTTCACTAGCAGTGTTAAAGCGCAGCTGCGTGGCCGTGTAGTCACGGCACCAACGCTGGGAATAAAAAAAAACCACCCCCCATGAGGGGAATAGTTACCAACGCTGGGTGCACTGTCTACACTGCCACTTTACAGCGCTGAAACTTGCAGCGCTCAGGGGGGCATTTTATTCACACCCCTGAGCAAGAAAGGTTCAGCGGTGTAAAGTGGCAGTGTAGATAAGGCCTAAGTCTTTATCACTGGCAAGTGAAAGACAAAACTTTTGTTGTTCAGAGGTGTTAAAAAACACACACACACACCCCCCCCAAAAGACAAAAGTTTTGCCAAGGACAAGCGCAGGTGTGAACAGCGCTTTGTCAGCAGGAGCCCTGTCCTGACAACAATGCTAACGCTGCCCTGCTCGTTGGGGGTGGAAGGTTTTTTTTTTGTCAGCAGGAGAGCTCTCTTCTGCCAACAAACAGAGGCTACACTGCGTGCCTTTTAGCGGCACAGCTGTAGCTGTTGCTAAAAGCTGCGTAGTGTAGATGGACAGCTTAAAAATCATGGACTTAATAAAGGACGCTGGATTTATGGCTCCTTACAACAATCTATAAACCAGTAACCTTCCTTTTGGCTACAACTGCAGAGGTGTTAACTGCCCACTTCTCCTTGAATGTTTTTTTATAATGAGTTAAATCCTTATGTTAAACAATCTGTTCCACCTTGTATTTAGTTGCCACACTCTGTTTCCCAGACCTGATGAAGAGCTCTGGGTAAGAAAAATCAAAAACTTGTCACTTGGTCCAATAAAAGGTATTACCTCACCTACTTTGTCTCTTTAATCTAATGGAAACATTTAAGTTATTTTTAAAAAAACTGTATTTAAGTTATATTTATTCTGTATATGCCTTCAGGTTAGTATAGGCACATAATGTAAATTATAGGTTTCAGAGTAGCAGCCGTGTTAGTCTGTATTCGCAAAAAGAAAAAGGAGTACTTGTGGCACCTTAGAGACTAACCAATTTATTTGAGCATAAGTTTTCGTGAGCTACAGCATCCGATGAAGTGAGCTATAGCTCACAAAAGCTTATACTCAAATAAATTGGTTAGTCTCTAAGGTGCCACAAGTACTCCTTTTCTTAATGTAAATTATGTAAACTATACAATTATTACAATCCGTTCAGAAGAAAACAAAATGAAAATGTAGCAAACATTTCTAATATAATTAGCTGTCTCTGATACTTAAAAAAAAATCTGATAAATTTAGGCATTAGTGCTCAAATATACATTTTTACATAGAAAGGGCCAAATCCTGCAAACCTCTGTTCACCCATGTACTCCCACTGAAGTTTTGGAACTACTTAAGTGAGATAATCAAACTGAGAACAGGTTTACTGGATAAATAATGTATTTACCAGATGCCAAGACCAAAGTTGAACTACAAAACAAATTACATACCAAAAAACCCCACATTTAAATATATTCATCGAAGAAGAATTTGGCAAAAACAACAAAACTCAAAGTTATGATGAACCATACAAAATTCATGTCATGGTGAAGAACAAAAAAACCCCTCACATCAGCTTAATTAAAGGATTCTTGTTTTGCATACCTGTGCTTTTACTAACTTGTGTCTCTCAGCTACACTGAGATTTTTTGGGGGGTAATTTTCTATTATTGATAAATACTTCCTCTTTCAGAAGCTTGAAATGTTTTTTACACTATTAATTTGGCAATTAACGGATCCTCTTCTGATCTTTGAGGCTATATATCTGATATGATCAGTGAAGTACTTTGGGATCCAAAGAACTATAAGTAAACTATAAACAACAAAATTGTTAGCAAATGTCAATGGGACTACATGTAGCGTGCAAAATTAAGCATATCTGTAAGTCTTTGCAGGATCAGGACTTTTACTCCTGATTTCTGAATATTTACTACAGGTGCTGATGCACAAGACAAAAAACCCACTGCAAGTGTTAGTTTTCAATTGCAGGTTAAAAAAAAAATCTACATTTTATTTGTAAATTGAACAAATTCAATATGGAAAGGAACACCAAGTTGTTATTTCAAAGTTTGTTTTCAGAACTGTACACACTTTGTGCAGACAACAAAAGTTTAAATATTAATAAAAAGAAAAGGAGTACTGGTGGCACCTTAGAGACTAACCAATTTATTTGAGCATAAGCTTTCATGAGCTACAGCTCACTTCATCAGATGCATAAAGTGGATGAAGTGAGCTGTAGCTCATGAAAGCTTATGCTCAAATAAATTGGTTAGTCTCTAAGGTGCCACCAGTACTCCTTTTCTTTTTGCGAATACAGACTAACACGGCTGCTACTCTGAAACCTTAAATGTTAATGAAGGCCCATTCTGTACTATACGTTTTCATACAGCAATACAAAAGAATATTGACTTTAATTGAGTAAAAAGAATAGATTTAAAAAAATATTTTAAACTATTATCAAGTAGAATGATAGGTATTTTGAAATTAAAGTCTGATGATAAGAACAGCGTTTATTCTATACTGGACCCTTTTGGCTGATAAGTGGTGACTGAATTTGGAGAAACTTGCTCCTTGCTTGTTGCTGCTAATGTACTCAAAATTCTATTTCCTGAGCATGCATAACTGTGTTTATAGTGAAATAGAAATCAACAGAGCAAAGTGACAGCAGGAACAGATATCATTCCATAGATCAAATTCTACTCACTTAATTGAAATTGCACTTGTGTAACCAAGAGGAGAATAAGAGAGCAAGAATATCAGTTAATTGCTGAAATAGGAGCGCTCTAAGTATTTTTTCTGCCCAATAAAAGCAATGACTTTTTAAAAATTCTCTCAGTAAATGAATTTTTTAAAAAAAGTTATGCTGATCCAGATCTACCGTCAATCTCTCCAGCTCCATTGAAGTCTGTGGAGTTATGCTGACATAAAAAGATGAGGATCTGACACTTGCATACATGTATGTATGCATACAATCTCAAAGTTATTCTCCCACAATAAGTGCTTTAGTGACTTTGGAGCCTAAATACCATTGCCTTTCAATGAGACTTAGGGACTTCTGAAAATTTCATCTTACCATTTTAACAAACCAAATGTTGAGTAATAGGTATACAGTTGTCTTCTTTTATAACCTTCATTTATAGCACCCATCACCAAAGTATCTAGTGACCTCAATTAAAACGTAGATTTTTAAAAAACATGTACACAATATCTATCTAAAACTAAAAGTCAGTCAGAACTGATTTTGATTATGCTGATGCCCAGTTACAATAATATAGGCCCTATCCACTTTGGGCCTCTCAAGAGTTAAAAAAATAATAATAATAATAATAATAATAATAATAATCAAGCAGCAAGATGTGGACAGCAATAAGAATGACTGAAATAAACTAAACTTCATATGGATGAACTTACTTAAAATGTCCTCATTATAAGAAATCATTTACAAACTAACATGGTAAACCTACCAGTTCTCCAGTTATAAAACATGCTATTTTCTAAAAGTAGAAGACATTATTTTCAGATATTAGATCCTCTATATGCGTTATTTGCCAGGAAAAAAAAAAAAAAAAAAAAGTCAATGCTCTGTCTTTTCCCCCCCTCCTAACACATTTGGGAATCTTACCTATTTAACGGCATGCTGCCCTAGCTAAATGATGAATCCTGCCTATTGCTTTCAAATGCACCAACCTTCTCAAAAACACTGGATGGTGTCATCAAACAAAACCTGATGTTCTGAATGATGGCGTCGGTATGTCTCCAGCGTCTTCTATCATGCCGCAGCCAAGCCTGAACAGCCTCGTACAGCTCTATCTCCGGAAACCTGCTCAGATGATCATTATCCAAATAAGACATAAGCTTTTCAAAGCTCAGATAGGACAAGAAGTCAGGTCTGGACATGAGTGGCACAAAGTTCTCTAGCAGAAAAGAATCCAACTTTTCCCTGACTCCATCGATGTTTACACCAAAATCATCTAAGAGTCTCATAATTTCTGCACAGTTTTCTAAGCAGATTTTTGCTAAAAGAAAAGAGCAGCAGAACTTCACCACCTCTATGAGCTGAACATACATGGCAGCCTGCAGAATCTCGTGAACAGTGTTCATGCTCAGTTCAATGTTTCCGTAGTACATGAATTGGAGGACGTGGCGGAATCCTGTGGCAGTCAGACCTTTCAAATGGATTTTATCTTGATCTCGCTCCCTCATGTCAGCTGTGAACATAATCCTGAAGTAATCACTCTGGGTGGCAAGCAATGCTTTATGGGCCTGAAACTGGTGGTCTTCAATGACAAGAGTGACGTCAAGAAGCAATCCCTCCTCATACAGTGCTCTGAACCCAGCAGAGACACTGGTATCATGGATGGAGGAGCTAAACCCTTCCACGTCCCCTGCCATGAATCACCTGAAAAAAAGGAATCAAAGCAGAAAGTGTTATTTCTAAGAGTTTATAATAATACAAGCTTTTCCAGACCAGATGAACCTTAACATTAATATCAACGTGTTAAATGTCAATGAAAATAAATTATCTACAATAAAAATGTCTATGTGGTCCACTCTTTGCAGAAAACATCCATTTTTAAATCACTTAAATTGATTTAAGGCTGTAAAACAAAACAAAACAAAAATGCAGCTAGAACAAGTTTCTAGATATTAAGTGTAAGATGATACATTTATTTCAAATTTCTGGTGCTAAAAGCAGATTAATGTGCAAATGAGATAACACTACACATATTCTATTGATTTTACATCACTCCATGGTCAGATAATTATGTAATGCCTCCAAAAGCTAGTCACATTGCACGTTTCTTTCCACAGTGATCCCCAAAAGGACATATCACTGGAGAGCACAAAAACACATAAGACATTAAAGGCTTCTGAAAGGAAGAGAAACTTCTTCATCTTAAAAAAATAAGACTCAAAAGGCCTTTACAAAGCAATAATTTTTAAAAGCTTATTATAGTAGAAGGTAAAAGTATTTCAATTCTCTCTATTAGGTTGTTCATGGAAATAAAGCATTTTGCACTTTGATCAAGTGATTCAGTCTCTATCTTCCCCCACTGTAAAATGGAGATAAAAAATAATTATCTACTTCATAGTGCTATTTGTGAGGCCTAACTAGATAACAAGTCTGGTGAAGTGCAAAATATTAAGGCCATCAGAAGCACAGTTGAGATTAGAACTCAGCAAATACTTCCCTACATGTTGGGGGGTTGCTAAGGCTCAACCACATATTAAGCACTTGATGCTTCTCTTATGGAAGGCATTACATATGTGCTAAATATTTAATGGCAAAATATACATGGGAGTAGGAAATTCTGAAAAGTAAGAGTATGATGGGACACCACCTTATAGGGATTTGGGAATCACCTGGTTGGGGGGGGGGTAAGGGGGGAAGACCTTATTCAATATTTAGGATTTACTTAAATGGGCAAGAGTTTCAGCCTTAACACTGAAATTTCTGGCTTTTTCCAGTTTAAGACAAGCCATTAACTTTGATGTGTGAATGTTTTTATATTAATTTAATAAAATTGCCCTTAACTCTGAATTTCCTGCAACAGTCATTACATTACATTAGTTTTCTGTATTTAACTTAAAAATTAAATCGGTTGTTGGCACAAATTATTTAAAAACAAACATATTTTAGGTTACAGTGGTTATAAATTTAAGAAACCATTAATTATTGAAAATTATTTCTATAAAACTTTAAAATTACCAAACTGATTATATTTAAATTTTATGAAGACACAGAAATAGCTTACACCTGGTATGCCAAGTGTCATAGTTTAAGACCAGTGGTCATAATTAGGGCCCCACCAAACTCATGGCCACGAAAACGCATCATGGACTATGAAATCTTGTCTCCCCCATGAAATCTGACTATTGTAGGGGGTTGTAGTATTCCCACTCTTCCTTCTCTGCTGCTGCTGGTGGCAATGCTGCCTTCACAGCTGGGCATCCAGCCAGCAGCCGCCACGTTCTGGCTGCCCAGCTCTGAGATCAGCGCAGAAGTAAGAGTAACAATACTGCAACCCCACTACATTAGCCTTGCAACAGCCCTGCCCTCACCCCCGATACCCTCTTTTGAGTCGGGACACACACACCCCCAGTTACACCACCAGGAAATTAAGGATTTTTTAAATCCTTTCTTTGTGAAATTTACCAAATGGATTGTAAATCTGATAGGGCTCTAGTCATAATGTTATCACCACTCTAAGCCTTACGTCTTGAAAATTAAAAGAGGGGATTCTGTATGCAGCTCATCATCCCCATTCCTTAACTGATAGCACAGAATGGAAAAAATGCAGCCACCCATTTGCCTACCTCAAGTTCAAATGATGAGTGGGCATTTACAGCCCTGTCCAAAAACATTAGTGCTATTCCCACATTGTTGGATCCTGCTGACAATCTTCAGGCACAGCTGTACTGATCACAGAAGTGTGCTCTACATGAAATACGGGTTAATCCCTGAACCCTACTAAAATTTCCATTAACAAGAGTAGCAGCAGCAGAGTGAAAATTACAATTATCCCAGTAAGTTTCCTTCCACTATTCATGATGGGGACAGGCTACATTCAGGGCAGTGGAGGAACAGGTATGATCCCCCCAAAGCCAATAGACAGAGAAGATAAACAGTCCATTGTCACCCCAACATCTATAACCATGAGACATCATACCTCTGCCTCTGTTGCTCCTGCGTATAGCATGTCCCCACCAGCAAAATGAAAACAACTGAAGTCATGTTATTTTCTCTCCTCTGCTGCTCCTACTAAGGAAAACTACTGTGACAAGCAGCTGAGAAAGACCACTATCGGGTGTGGGAAGGGGGGAGAAAGAACCATGTCCCAAGCTCCTCACCCCCACCAACACCTCAAAAGGAAAGGAGCACAAAACAGAAACAACAGAAGTCCTCTCCCCAACTCCTATCCTCACATCCTCTAAAATACAGAGGCAGAAGGAGCTGAAACTCACACAGATGAGGAATGCATGAGAAAGTGAAAGAAAGAATGAGGGGAAAGAATTTGCCCAGCAAAAATTAAGGAAAGTTCCACTGGATGGTCAATAGCCGCACATATTTGTCTGGTAACAACCTAATCCAGGGGCGGGCAAACTACGACCCACGAGCCGAGCCGTTTTAAGCCGGCCCGTGAGCTCCCGCTGGGGAGCAGAGTCTAGGGCTTGCCCCGCTCCAGCCAGGGGAGCCGCACCATGTGGCTTGGTCCCGCTCCGGCGCTCCAGCCGAGATGCCGTGGCATGGCTTCGCTCCAGGGCGCAGGATTGGGGGCTGCAGCACACAGCTCCTGGAAGTAGCTGCATGGCCCCACTCTGGTGCTCTAGCGTGGTCGGGGGTTACTTGGAGCTTGCATCCCTGAGCCTTTCACCACACCCCAACCCTCTGCCCCAGTCCTGATCCCCTTCTCACTCTCCAAACCCCTTGATCCCAGCACGGAGCACCCTCCTGCATCCCCAACCTCTCATCCCCAGCCCCACCCCAGAGCCCGCACCCCCAACCAGAGCCCTTACCCCCTCCCGCACCTCAACCCCAATTATGTGAGCATTCATGGCCTGCCATACAATTTCTGTTCTCCAATGTGGCCCTCAGGCCAAAAAGTTTGCCCACCCCGGACCTAATCCCTCACTCTGTGGACAAAGTATGAGAGAAAAAGAATCTCTGAGGAAAGGGCTTTCTCAAACCACCCTCTGGCCAAAGGAACAGCGTTAGTAGGCTCTACGGCTGCATCAGGTTCACCCTCCTTGGTTTAATACACAGGTATCTAGATGTAGGGTCTCTGGAGTTAGAGAAGGAAAGAAATAGGTAACAACAGGGTGCCTTGAAAGACTTCTTCATGATGCTCTAAAGAAAGCTGGAAGACAATTAAACAAGAAGAGTGAAAATGCACAGGAAGAGATTGGCAAAAAGAGGAGGGACAAAAAATGCACCACGTTCAAAGGAGCATTTGCTGATTTGCCCAGAGAGATTCAGAGAAAAGAAGAGAGAAACATGCTCCTTACATTTTAGCATAGTTATTACATTCAGGATTTTCACCCATCCATCCAACTGTGATCGTTAAATAGTTAAGTAACTGAAAGCACTTGGAAATAAAGTACCCCCTTTAAAATTCTGAATTTACTCTATTTGAAGAGCAGGATGGGTGAAGGTGAGGTGGAAAACATCCCCACAATACATAAAAAATAAGCCTGTCTTCAAAGAGTAACTGCTAAAATTCCACTGACATCTTCGGGTCTTTCAAACATCTGCCATCCTGTGAAAATGAGAGGGTTCATTTCCATTTCTGGCCTAAGACTCAATAACGTTATGCAAGCTGCCAAACACTCTATTATTACCTAATGTTTCAAAAAGAGTTTAATACTGCGAGTGCTGCTTTAAAAAAAAAAGTAGACCATTTAACAGACAGATGAAGGATTATTTTTAGTAAATCTTCATTTACCTATCCCAAAATACTTTGCCTTCTGCGTGTCAGATACTATTAAACTCACTTGTCAAGTTTGTAACCAGACTTTTAAGAAATGTGGGAGAAAAGATATTGAAGGAGACTTCTCCATCTTAACACAACGTAAAGAAGCCTCAGAGCCCCTCTAGTCTCTCACAATTTGTACTGAGAGAGTGGAAAGAAAAAAATAAAAGCTATGCATCTTCTACCCCATTAAATACATATCTTGCCACATAGCAACACATTTGAATAGGTATGCAGAGCCCTATTTTTTGAGCACAAGACCTACAAAAAAAATTCTCTGTACCACTAACTTATAAATAGCAAAAAACATGAGGTGTACTAATGGGTAGAGTCAGGGACAATTCAAAGAAAGTGAAATTGCTAAAAATTTCATTTATATTGCTGATATCCTCAGTCTAAAGCAAACAGCAATAATATACCGGTAGTTTAATCAAAACAAAGTGATGTAAAAATTCCAGATGCAAGTATTTTTCCAAATAATTTTTCCATTCCTCCCACACACATACTTGCAAATTTATATGTAATTCTATTTGCTATTAAAGTACTGCAGCCAATTTCTCAGAAGACAATGACAAAATGAACTTTTTCACATTTTCAATAAAAATGCAATTTAGACTTCACTTTACAGAGCGAATTGGTTAGGTGGAGGAAACGTGAATAGGTAGTGGTGATGGTGGGGAACTTTCTCCTCTTCCCCCCCCCCCCCCATGAGACACGTGTGCTTCTGTCTAAAGGCAATATGTAGTCTAATATATTCCAATACCATTCTATCACAACAAATAATTAATCCTCTTTTCTGAAGTAATTTCTTCCCTTTCCTGGTTATTTACAAAGGTGCACTTTTCATTTCCCCCATCAAAGAGGGGTCAGTGATATCACAGCAAGTGACCTCTAAATGCAGCACAGGAAGAAAGAAAATCAAAAGGGAACAACCCTTAACCTTATTAGCTTTTCAGACATTTTTCACCTTTTGCATATTATTCAGTACATAGACGACTTCTGCTGTGACTGGAAAAGCATTGCTTTTCTTGGCACACCTATCAAAGCTGTAGAATAAAGATGAGAAGTCAAGCACTGAAGGCATTGCTCCAGATTTTAATTTTTTGCTGCTGATTGTAAAGAATTCCCCTTCATCCCAATGATCCTGGAGCTCATAGTCACAAGTGAAAGAAGAAATGGAGATCAATTCCATAGAGTCTACTGACAAGGGAGTTCAACCAAGGATAAATTTGGCCTACAATCTGTTTTGTCATCAAATTCTTCAAAAAACAGAGTACTTCCTAGAAGTTAGTTTACAATAAATAAAGGTTCATGTTTTTTAAATGTTGTAATCCTGTATGTATTTTCCAGGGAAATTTCTTGTTTTAGGAAGGTGCTAACAATGGCCAGTGTAGGATTACAACACTTCAGTTGAAGGGCAGATTTCCTTTCCCCTTACTTATGTATTTTACAACAATTCAGTTGAGCGAGACTGAGGAAGAACTAGTAAATTTCAAGTTTCTAAATTAAGAGGGAATGTTTCTTTTTTCTACCGCCAAGAAATTCTGAAAAAGCATCAGTCTGAACACTTGAATATGACTAACACCAAAATTCTCTTTTACTATAACATTATGCCCAAAACCATTACACAGGAAGATATTTTACTAGCTGCACTGCTAACTATTTTTTGGAAAACTCAGTGGAACAACAGATTTAGAGTCTATTCTATATTTCTCCACCTTCCATCAAAAGCCATCTAGTAAAATTTAAATATACTTTTATGATATACACATAGTGAAACTCCTTTTGAGTTTAAGACTTAGGCCCAGTTTTCAAAAATGAATGCATTTACCTAATTTGTCAGCACAAATGCAGTATTTCCCTGAGTGGTCAGATGTATACAAATGTATGTGAAAATAGGATGTGTATAGTTTATATTTGTATGCGCAAATTAGACATTCATAATTACACACATCTTTGAAAAGAAGGCTTGCATCTGCTGTAAACCGATAAACATTAAAAATCCAATTACAAGTACATAAAAATTAAGAATTGATCTGTATTTTATCATTGGTGTATGTGTCACTATAAAGCATTGTCTACGCTACAATTTTTCTTCAAAATTTCTCACTGGTGGCAGCAACAGCTGGAGTGACATAGTAGGGAAAAGAGGTAACTGGGCTACACTAGTGCTCTTCATTGCTACACAACCGAAAAACTTCACTATTTACAGTGGCAGGAAATTTGAAGTAAAATGTTAGCATATACACAGGCTAAGAACCTGTGAAAATTAATTTGCATTTCAGGGACAGTTCAGCCTGCACACACTAGGGTTCTCAATTAGATTTTGGCAAAATACACATTGAGCCTGGGTAAAATTTTCAAACATGCCTAAGTGACTTAGGAGCCTACAGTCCCATTTTCAAAAGCAACTTAAACATTTGGGAGCCTAGATCTCACTTAAAGACAGTGAGACTAACGCTCCTAAATGCCTAAGTCAATTTTAAAAATGGGACCTAGATGCTTTTGAAAATTTTACCCACATCTTATAACACAGATTTAGCTGAATTAAAGTTAGCAATGGTGGAAAATTTTCAGATAATTGCCCAACTGCACATGGGACCATTAGGCTTATGTTTGAAGTACTTCCAAAACTCATTACATAACATGGATTGTGTCCAACATGGTTATATATCATAAAACTACTATACTAGAACCCTGCTGAGGGAGGGAATAGTCTATAATATCATTTGAACAACTGTGATAGCTGGGTGAAAAAAGTTGTTTAAAAATAAACTTGGCTGCAATGGACACAAAATGCTACATTCCTCGGGGTAAAGTTTTCAAAAGATAAGCAACTTAGGCATTTTTTTTAAATTTTACACATTGAAACTTTTGGAGTTTCATATTATAACCCAGTTCAGTCTTGCCTGCACAGCTGGAACTAAACCATGTTATAGTCCCAAAAAGATCAGAACTGCAATACTGGTTGATTATATGGTTCTAAAAAGTCTGGACTTTGGGTAACAGAAAGCATATTATCACATGGTCAGACCACTTCCATCTTATAACATGATTCACAGCACATTAAAATTTGCTCTAATAGATGGGCCTTTAAAACCGTATTTTAAGATAATAAAAACAATGGTTCTGACAGAAATGGTTCAAACCACAGCTGTAGCTATGGGCCAACCAATCATCAGTAGTTCCCAGTCCAGTCAGAACTTCCCCTAACTCTGCACCTTGATCAACCAGAGCTTCTGTCTCATTAGCTTGCATTATAAGAGCTCGGCAGATATGAAATTTTAACTTGAAATGACCATGTTATTAATATCTACCGGTGAAACAGTGATCCAACTGAAGTCAATAGGCGTTTTGCCACTAATTTCAATGGGGACAGGATTTCATCCTAAACAACATATGTTGTAGATTACAGCCAATGGTATTTGTCTTCCTTTAAATTATTTAGGTATTGGACATGGCATAAAACTGTCCAGCAAAAATTTATTTATTTAATGTTTGCATATTCGCCAAGCCAGGCAATGAACGTCACAATCAGATCTAACAGTAAATTAGTGACAGTCAAAAAGTGATCCTTTCAATGTGAAGTTTCAGCATAACAGCCGTGTTAGTCTGTATTCGCAAAAAGAAAAGGAGTACTCGTGGCACCTTAGAGACTAACCAATGTATTTGAGCATAAGCTTTCGTGAGCTATAGCTCACTTCATCGGATGCATACTATGGAAAATACAGAAGATGTTTTTATACACACAAACCATGAAAAAAATGGGTGTTTTTCTCTCCCCCCACCCTACTCGCCTGCTGGTAATAGCTTATCTAAAGTGGTCACCCTCCTTACAATGTGTATGATAATCAAGGTGGCCATTTCCAGCACAGCCTCAGAAACAACTCTGACATCATAATCAAAAAGGCTGACAAAGGAGGTGTTGTTGTCATCATGAATAGGTCGGAATATGAACAAGAGGCTGCTCGGCAGCTCTCCAACACCACTTTCTACAAGCCATTACCCTCTGATCCCACTGAGAGTTACCAAAAGAAACTACAGCATTTGCTCAAGAAACTCCCTGAAAAAGCACAAGATCAAATCCACACAGACACACCCCTGGAACCCCGACCTGGGATATTCTATCTACTACCCAAGATCCATAAACCTGGAAATCCTGGGCGCCCCATCATCTCAGGCATTGGCACCCTGACAGCAGGATTGTCTGGCTATGTAGACTCCCTCCTCAGGCCCTACGCTACCAGCACTCCCAGCTACCTTCGAGACACCACTGACTTCCTGAGGAAACTACAATCCATCGGTGATCTTCCTGATGACACCGTCCTGGCCACTATGGATGTAGAAGCCCTCTACACCAACATTCCACTCAAAGATGGACTACAAGCCGTCAAGAACACTATCCCCGATAATGTCACGGCTAACCTGGTGGCTGAACTTTGTGACTTTGTCCTTACCCATAACTATTTCACATTTGGGGACAATGTATACCTTCAAATCAGCAGCACTGCTATGGGTACCCGCATGGCCCCACAGTATGCCAACATTTTTATGGGTGACTTAGAACAACGCTTCCTCAGCTCTCGTCCCCTAACGCCCCTACTCTACTTGCGCTATATTGATGACATCTTCATCAACTGGACCCATGGAAAAGAAGCCCTTGAGGAATTCCACCATGATTTCAACAATTTCCATCCCACCATCAACCTCAGCCTGGACCAGGCCACACAAGAGATCCACTTCCTGGACACTACAGTGCTAATAAGCGATGGTCACATAAACACCACCCTATACCGGAAACCTACTGACCGCTATGCCTACCTACATGCCTCCAGCTTTCACCCTGACCACACCACACTATCCATTGTCTACAGCCAAGCTCTGCGATACAACCGCATTTGCTCCAATCCCTCAGACAGAGACAAACACCTACAAGATCTCTATCAAGCATTCTTTCAACTACAATACCCACCTGCGGAAGTGAAGAAACAGATTGATAGAGCCAGAAGAATTCCCAGAAGTCACCTACTACAGGACAGGCCTAACAAAGAAAATAAGAGAACGCCACTAGCCATCACCTTCAGCCCCCAACTAAAACCCCTCCAACGCATTATCAAGGATCTACAACCTATCCTGAAGGATGACCCAACACTCTCACAAATCTTGGGAAACAGGCCAGTCCTTGCCTACAGACAGCCCCCCAACCTGAAGCGAATACTCACCATCAACCACACACCACACAACAGAGCCACTAACCCAGGAACCTATCCTTGCAACAAAGCCTGTTGCCAACTGTGCCCACATATCTATTCAGGGGACACCATCACAGGGCCTAATAACATCAGCCACACTATCAAAGGCTCGTTCACCTGCACATCCACCAATGTGATATATGCCATCATGTGCCAGCAATGCCCTTCTGCCATGTACATTGGGCAAACTGGACAGTCTCTACGTAAAAGAATAAATGGACACAAATCAGATGTCAAGAATTATAACATTCAAAAGCCAGTCGGAGAACACTTCAATCTCTCTGGTCACTCAATTTCTGATCTCAAAGTGACTATCCTTCAACAGAAAAACTTCGAAAACAGAGTCCAACGAGAGACTGCTGAATTGGAATTAATTTGCAAATTGGATACAATTAGCTTAGGCTTGAATAGAGACTGGGAATGGTTGAGTCATTATAAAAAGTAACCTATTTCCCCTTGTTTATTCCTCAGCCTCCACTGTTCCTCAGACGTTCTTGTTAAACCCTAGAGTTTGTGCTGGAAATGGCCCACCTTGATTATCATACACATTGTAAGGAGAGTGATCACTTTAGATAAGCTATTACCAACAGAAGACTGGGTTTGTTGGGGGAGGGGGTGTGGGGAGAAAACCTGGATTTGTGCTGGAAATGGCCCAACTTGATCATCATACACATTGTAAGGAGAGTGATCACTTTAGATAAGCTATTACCAGCAGGAGAGTAGGGTGGGGGGAGAGAAAACCTTTTGTAGTGATAAACACCCATTTTTTCATGGTTTGTGTGTATAAAAACATCTTCTGTATTTTCCACAGTATGCATCCGATGAAGTGAGCTGTAGCTCACGAAAGCTTATGCTCATATAAATTGGTTAGTCTCTAAGGTGCCACAAGTACTCCTTTTCTTTTTTCAATGTGAAGTTGTCATTAACAAAAAATTATCCAAATTGCTACATTTAACTATGCAATTTGATCTAACATTAATAAAGTAGCAAGACAAACCTTTGATACCTAGTAGCCCTGAACATCTAAATTGATCAGTTTATACTTACAAACTTAAAGGTCTGAATTGTTAACGTATGGAAATGTACTAGTATAATAAAAACCACAAAATTCTGACTACTACTGAAAACTAACTTTACAAAGTACAGAACAAAATAAAGGACATTCATTCCATCTTAATTTAATGCAAACTTTGTACATAGTTTTTTCTTCATCCTATAGTTGTTTTATATTTCCCCAGTTCATTTGGAAGGGGCAACCCTAAGAATTTTTAAAAAGCAACAGTAACCTACTCTGGTATTTATTTAAATGCTTTGATAATATTTGCTAATCCTACAAATCACATGATATAAATTAATACAATTTTTACCCCTCACTGATTACTGAGCAGACCTTTTTTTTTTTTAAAAACACACATCTATGTATCTGGCATATTTAATACAATTCCTGAATCAAACCTCAAATATCAAGCTGCCCCAATGTACAGAGTCGCAGTTTTCAGAGCCAGAACATGGGTTACTTACGAATATAAAAATCTTTTGATTCTTCCATCAAGGGGCAAGCATTAGACTAAATGCTAATTAGTGATCTCAGTCCACGTCCTCATGGACAAATTTTTGGAACACAAAGCCCTACACCAGAATTGACACCAGTGAGCAACCCTGTTGCTAACTTCAGCACACAGGCCTGGACTGAATGAACATGGAAACTGAACTAGAACAGACTGCTCCAAAAGAGGGTGCACATTGGAAGGGAGGGCGTGGGAAGCCTATATACTGCTGCTGGCCCCGCCACATGTGTTTCGTGGAAAGGTAAGTTCAGTCTGCAAGACTTTTCCCGTCGCTAACTAACCTCACTTTAAAACAGAGAGAGATTTAAAACGAAAACACAAACTCAGCAGTAACCACTTCATGTCCTCCCCACACGCTGTGCTCGCCATTGACGATTTTCCAGGGAAAAAGACTGATCACCAGGCCAGTCTCTCTCTGGAAATAAAAGGTATGAGGAAGGGGAGGGAGAAAACAGAAAGCCCTAGAAAGGGGCATCTATTCTCTGACGACACCTTCTAAGCGGCAGGAGAGCCAGGTCAGAGGAAAAACACCACCGGAGGCCGGGCGGGACGCGCGCCCACCACGCACGCCAGAGGCGCACGCACCCTGCCGCAGCCAGTTACACTATCCCGAGCATTCCCCGCTCCCACTACCAGAGTTACCCTAGAAACACCCACCAGGATTATCCTCTTCCCGTGTGCTGCTGCTGCTGGAGACACGCAACAAGCCTCCCTCCACCCCTCGCACGGGGCGGCGGCAGCAGCAGGCGGCTGAGCGAGCGGGAGGCCGGGGGGGGGGTCCTCTTTTGCCCAGCCCATCAGGGACGGGGCTGGAGAGAAAACTGGGGGGCGGCGGAGAGCGGGGGGGAGAAAGGTGTGTGAAGCGGCGCGGAAGCGGCTCTACCCCTCGGGCCAGCAGCAGCAGCGGGGGGAAGGGCAGAAGGGGGGACCCGGCAGCGGCGTCACCTACCTCTCAGCAGCAGCAGCACTGAAGACGCAACTCCGCCCGCCCAGCCTGCAGAGCGGGGGGTCTCGGTGTGACATGAAGACGGGGGAGGAGGCGGCGCGCCCCGGGGGGCTGAAGCGCGGGGCAAGGGCTGAGGTGACGCCCGCGGCAGGGTGGGGGGCGCGCGCCTGCGCCCCTGCTCCCCGCTACGCCTGCGAGGGAGGCGCCGCCGGCACTGCCCAGGCGCCAGCGCTCCCGGCCCCTCGCTCGGCCCCGGCCTCGCCCCCCGGACCCCTGCCTTACCCTCCCCCCCGCCCGCTCACACTTGTTT
Organism: Natator depressus; assembly: GCF_965152275.1. Classification (NCBI taxonomy): domain Eukaryota; kingdom Metazoa; phylum Chordata; order Testudines; family Cheloniidae; genus Natator; species Natator depressus. The sequence continues at coordinate 141,259,781 of NC_134234.1, forward strand.
ACCTCCTTCGCTGCCTAGCACAGGCACGGGCGCCATCTTCCCCCAAGGACAGGCCCCCCTGGCCCCGCGTCACTTCCGTCGCCACCTGCGGGAGAGCGGGAGGGGGCGGGATCAGCGGGCGGCAGCGGCAGCCGCCCCCCGCACCTGTCGCGGGAGCTCCGCCATTGCCACCCCTCCCCCCTCATTACCTCGCGCGGCACCGTCACTGTCACCCGCTTCCCTGCCTCTTATTGCCCCGACACTGTCACCCCCACCCCTTCACTGCCTCCCGCTGCACCGACACTGTCACCCCCACCCCTTCACTGCACCCCACCACCTCTTTACTGCCTCACTGCAACGACCTTGTCACCCCCCATTGCCTCTCTCTGCACCCCAGCATCTTCATTGCCTCACTGCCCCATCACTGTCACCCCCACCCCTTGACTGCCTCCCATGCCCCATCACTGTCACCCCATCCCTTCACCACCTCTCACTGTCACCCCCACCCTTTCATTGCCTCTCTGCACCGTCACGGTCACCCCACCCTCTTTACTGCCTCACTGCACCATCACTGTCACCTCCACCCCTTCACTGCCTCCCACTGCCCCATCACTGTCACCCCATCCCCTTCACCGCTTCTCACTGTCACCCCCACCCTTTCATTGCCTCTCTGCACCGTCACGGTCACCCCACCCTCTCTACTGCCTCACTGCACTGTCACTGTCATCCCCACCCTTCACTGCCTCTTACTGAACCCCACCCTCTTCGCTGCCTTACTGCACTGTCACTTGCATCCCCACCGTTTCACTCATTTCACTGCGCACCCACCTTTCATTGCCTCACTACACCACCACTCTCACCCCCATACTTTCACTCATCTCACTGCACCGTCATTGCCACCCCTTTTTACTGCCTCTCACTGCACCACCACTGCCATCCCTTCACTACCTCCTACTGCACCTCTACTGCCACCCCCACCTTGCACTGTCTTCCACATTGCATTTTTTACTGACACTCCCGTCTCATTCATTGCCTCACACACTGCACCCCATCCCCTTCATTGCCTAAACCACACCACCACTTCCATCCCTACCCCTTCGCTGCCTCGCTCTGCACCACCATCCCCATCTCCTTCACTGCCTCTCACTTCACTCCCACCCCCTTAATTGCCTTTTACTGTACTGTCACTGTCATCCCCACCCCTTCCATGCCTCGCACTGCACTTCCTATTGCTACCCTATCCCCTTCACTGCCTCACAATGCACCTCCTACTGCCACACCACCCCATTCATTGCCTCACACAGTTTGCCCCTTTATATGCCATACTTCCTACTGCCATCCCATTTACTGCTTCATACAATGAACTTGCCCCCCACATCCCATTCACTGTCTCTGAGTCTGCTACTACTGTACCTGCCCCATTTTCTGCTTCACACAATGAAGCTACTCACCCTTACTCCATTCACTCTCTCATGCAGTGATGCAGGACTATAAGCCCACTCTCAGTGTCCCAGAAGGAAGCTACAGTTTCTACCATTTACTGTCTCACATAATAGATGTACTGACCCACATTCACTGTTTTACAATAAATCTGCTGCACTCAGCTCAGACCCACATATGTTCAGTACTTCAGCAAAGGGAGGCTGGAATAGAAAAGAAATAAACAGGAACTGAACTGTTGCCCTTCTTCTTGCCCCTAATACTCCTTCAATTTTGTAAGAAGGTGAGTGGGAGAAACAATTTTTTTAATCTGCCTCTTACTAAGATTTTTCCAGTATCTGTCAAGCTGAGGTGTGAGATGCTTTTTGTGTGTCTCTCCTACATAATATGAAGGAAGACCTCAAACTTGAAGAAAAAAAAATCTGATAAACGTTGACAAACTTCACTCTCATTGTTTTTTAAAAATAGCTTCTCCTTTGTATTGGAAAAGCCTGGACAAATTTGTGTCTCCACTGACAATTCATATATATCATTGTAACAGAGTAATATTTAAAAAGTGCCTCAAAATGAGTATTCTCAGCAGTGTAGGAGACTGGGCAGGGAAGGTCTCCCTATTTGGGGCCCTATCTAGCTATGACTGAAGTCAATATGAGCATTCCATTTATTTCAGAAGTTGGATAGGTCTCTTAGGGTTAGACTTAAGCACATGTGTAACTTTACTAAGGTAAGTAGTCCCATTAATTTAAATGGGACTATTCACGTGAGTAAAGTTACAGACATGTAAAGTGCTTATAGGATTAAACATAACCGATTAATTCTAAAGCACTGTTAACAGTTTCTGGTGATGAGGAGTTTATTTGGCATCAATGAACATTTATAGTCTCAGAATTTCTTTTTCTCTATAAAAAGAAAAGGAGTACTTGTGACACCTTAGAGACTAACCAATTTATTTGAGCATAAGCTTTCATGAGCTACAGCTCACTTCATCAGATGTATATATTTCTATATATATTTCTATATTTCTTCATACTGTCAACCTCCCACAATACAATGAATCAACAATAACAAAGCAAGAATATTTAATAGTTTTATTGTTATTATGACATCTACAATACATTCATCCTTAATATATGATAATTATTATGTATTTCCATTCCAAAATTTGATAGATACATTGACAGGGATTAAATTATTTATAACATCTTCTTTATTCAACCAAAAATGCAGCATATGATTGTTTCTGGAATTTTCATACTCTATTTGCATCGTTGTATAAACTATACAGTTAAATGATTTAAGAGGCAACTTTATCCATTTAGAATGGAATTCTACACCATCTGTAATATTGCAAAACAGTGATTACACCTGCACAGAAATACACATTGGTAAGGCAACTACAATCAAGTGTTGCATCATATTCCCCCAACATTTTATGCATCCAGGTTACATGTTTCAACTGTGGTTTTCCCAGCAGTGAGATCATTTAAAGAAAGTTATATTTGCACCACATAGATTTTTGAAATATTAGATATGAAACAATAATATTTTCCATTTTATGTACAAAATTATCCAAATGTATTGCAGGGTAATATACATTTTATTTTCAGTAGCAAGATCTTCACTTATAACTTGTTATAATGATCGTTACTACATTTTCATTTGTTTTCTTTAAAGAAAGACTATCAACAATACACTTCCTCTTCTATGTATAAAAGAATTAATTTCCCACAATTATTTTGGGAAAGGAGAGTGTTCAAGGGGGAGATTAAAACTTGGCTAAAGCCAGGTAATGTACGCCACCAGTTTGTGGTAGCTTCCCCCCATCACATCTCAACTTTAGAGCCTACCTGTGTATTCTCAAATATCCATATTGTCTCCATTTACTTCAGTTAGTTACACACGTGGGCCCCAATCTTATGTATGTGAGTATGTGTGTGAGTATGTGAGTATCTTATGTATGTGACTTCAAGTTACAAATGTGTGTATGCAAAATTGGAGATAGGAGCACATGCAGAATCAAATTTTTCAGACTGCCAGTATAGCTAAATTATATGGTAGTCATGTAATGTAAACAAATGTCCACCTGGAATTCAAATCTCTAGGGCCTCCCATAAGAAACCTAGTTTTTGCTTAATAAAGAATAAAGGATTAGGATCTAGATTAAATTAACAGTATATATAAATAATACACAAGATGACACGTGAGTACACAGCAATAATTTCAAGGCAGTGCATAAAGTTTTAATTTTCCATTCTGTACTTCTTACTGTGGTGGATTAACAAAATGGGGCTTGAAGGGGAAAAGAGAAATCAATTATTTCACAAGAGAAAGGCAAAGTGTAAGGGTTGCCAGTTTTGGCTTCAATCTTGCAATCAGATCTGTTTAGGCAGACCCTTGTGTTTATATGACAGATCCTATTGCAAGATCAAGGCCTTAGTTTGTTTTTATTTTTCAGCATCTGAGTCGCTGTACCCAATTCTGAAAAGGTTTTGGGCTTTTTGAGATTGTTTGTTTTTTAAATATTCCATATGAAAGATACTGTTAGGATGTAAACTGTTTATTCCTGGGGCAGGGATGTCTTCTCTTATGTTCTATGCATTACCAACCATATACAAGTCATAATCGACACACTAAAAGAAACAAGTTGAAATTTAAAAGTGATATCAATAGATGGCCGGTAGAAATTACTCATATATATTTGTTTAATTGTATCTTATAATTACAAAAAATAAAATGTCCTGATACAGTCTAGATGTGCACATAGCTATAATGTGTGTAACTACCTGTTGCTATCATTTTTATCTTCATGATCCCTCCAACAGTTCATCCTATTGTTTGTTACGCCCATCTATTCAGTCTTGACTTAAACTAGTTCCTAGGCTTGCCACAGTCACATTTCCACTGACAGACTTTAACACCTGCATTGGTCTAATTGAAGAATAGGAGCTTATTTGTGTGCAGCACACAGCAAAATGAGTCTTCATCCTCTAGGTGCTAAAGTAAGATAAATAAATAATAAAGTGCCCAATCAGTAAGGAATTAAATACAAAAGATAATCACCTTTGAAATAATAGTCTTTTAACTGGAATGTTTAACAATGCTCATTTAATAAACATCATTTACGTAATGTAATGTAGACCTGTACATATAACCAAACTAAAACCATACACCTTTACTTACTGTACAAGAAAATTAGCTTATTTCCTGTCAAATGCTGTCCCTTTACTGCATTTAGATATTCTGTCCCAATATGTGATTTTTAACACAAATTTGACACATTTCACTGCAATTGCTGTTTTAAAAAGAGCAACATCACGTACTTAGATGGTAAACTCCTTGGACAGGGACTCTTTGTTATGTGTTTTGTACAGCACCTAGCACAATATGGGAACCGCCTCCGACTGAACTCCCTGGGTGCTGCAAGTACGCCACCGCCCTGAGCCAGGGCCCCACGCATGCGCAGTCGGTCTACCGCTCGCTCTCTTGCGACACGCGCACATGGGGCGCCTCTCTCTCTCGATGCCGGTTGCATCACCCGGCTTCGGGGTCCTTCCTGAGGCTGCCCCGTCGCTCGCCTGCGCCACTGCCGCGCTCCCCGGGTGCCCCCACCGGAGCAGCGAAGACCAGAGCGGAACGAGACTGGGCCGGGTGCTTCCCGCATAGCTCGCGGCGCCGGACTCGGAGCGGGCGGCGCCCTCCAGCCCATGTAGCGCCGGGCTCAGGCGGCCGCGTAGGGCTCCTCACTTCCTCTTGGGCAAGATGGCGGGGGACGAGGCGGGAGTGACTCTGGGGCAGCCGCACCTCTCCCGGCAGGACCTGGCCACCCTGGTGAGACCCGAGCCCGAGGCTGCGGGGCCCTGTTCGCCCGGCGGCAGGAGCGGGTCGGGGGGGTCCAGCGCGCGCGCGGCCTGGCTGGGGGTGCGCCGGGAGCCGCCCCCTTAGCGAGCCGCCGGGCTGCGGGGAGGGGACCCGGGGTCGGGCAACGCCGGGAGGGGGGGATTTATGCCACCGCCTGCCCCGTCCTGTGGGGACGCGCCCGGTGGGCGCTGCTGCTGGGGAGGGGGGCGCCCTGTGGCGGGGGGTGGGGAGTGTGGATCCGGCTGGTGATGAATCTTGGCCGGGCCGGGGGTGGGTTGTAAAAACGTCGGAGACCGGAGTTTAACCCACCCACCGCCCCCCGGCTCCCCGGGAGAAATCTGCAGCTTTTGTTATTTCTGAGGCTTGGTGCCCGATGTTAGGCCTAATGTAGGTGTTTAGGTAGGCGTGATGGAGACCGTAGATGACGAGGAAGGCGACGTGTTGCTGAGCTTGTTTTTTGTCTTGTGTAAGCATCGTCAGTGTCAGTACCTTTATCTGCCAACCTGTGTGTGTGAGTGAGTACGGTGCTCTTGGATAATGCTGACTAGACAGTAATGAAAATGGAAGTCCTCTAGCCCGGGAAAATATAGTACTTAGTGATGTTAAAAGTTCGGCGGGAATTGTTTCTGTGGGCCCAGTTTAGGCCAGTCCTTTGACACTCTGTTGAGACTACCGAAATGACCAGTTATAGTCTCCTTTCAATGTGGCTATCTGTCTATTAGTTGATTAACCAAGATTATCCCACTTATTTCATATAGGTTACAGTAGGTACATCAGAAGACCTTTCAGTTGCTACCTACCTGGGCTTTAATTTAGCCGGTGGCCTCCCTGTTTACCCCTTGGGCTAGTCTCCTTTATTATATAATAGTCTTCAACAGTTCATAAGTACATATTCATAAGCTCTTTGGGGCATGGATTCTTTCTTTTATGTTATATGCAGCCCCAAGCATGCTGGTGCTCAACAAATAATATATGCTAGTGTAGTGATGATCCCTTTATGAGGGTCCTATATTTTCCCCAGTCCTCACTGATAATGACATTGTGAACTGAAAAGATGGATGATCGATGTTGCTGGGAGATCAGATTGGAAAGGGTCTTGAACTTTCAAGTCCTTTTGTAAATTTTGGTTTCATATTTGTACTCAGATTTGTAAAGGGCTAGTTTAAATCCAGTTCTAGGCTCCAGTGTTGACAAAATTTACACACACGCTTAACTTTATGCACTGTGAGCAGTCTTAGTGACTACAAAATTTACCTCCCTTCAACTTGTCATCTTCCTACACAGTGCCATCTGCAGGGCACTTCCTATACTTACTGATTTAAATGGGACTAGTCATGGCATCTTAAGTAAGCATAATGACAGATTTTTGAGTAGCAGCCGTGTTAGTCTGTATCCGCAAAAAGAGCAGGAGTACCTGTGGCACCTTTAGAGACTAACAAATTTATTTGAGCATAAAGCAACAACAAAAAAACTTAAAAAACAGACTGAATTGGAATTAATTTGCAAACTGGATACAATTAACTTAGGCTTGAATAAAGACTGGGAGTGGATGTGTCATTACACAAAGTAAAACTATTTCCCCTTGTTTATTTCCTCTCCTACTGTTCTTGTAAAGTGCTGGAAATGGCCCACCTTGATTATCACTACAAAAGGTCATTCCCTCACCCCACGCTCTCCTGCTGGTAATAGCTCACCTTTGCTGATCACTCTTGTTACAGTCTGTATGGAATACCCATTGTTTCATCTTCTCTGTATATATAAAATCTCCCCACTATATTTTCCACTGTATGCATCCGATGAAGTGACCTGTAGCTAACGAAAGCTTATTCTCTAATAAATTTGTTAGTTTCTAAGGTACCACAAGTACTCCTTTTCTTTTTACGGATACAGACTAACACGGCTGCTACTCTGAAACCTGTCAAATGAATTTGTTAGTCTCTAAGGTGCCACAAGTACTCCTGTTCTTTTTAAGTAAGCATGTGAGTGTTTCTTTGAACAGTCTCATTAAATGGACAAAATCTGTTTTACGGTGAAGAAGAAAACTTACTAAATGTGTGACTTCCTTTAAAATGTTATGAGTAAGTTCAAGCTCTTGCGCAATTAATGCTAAGTGTAAATTTATTTCCATGCTGTACACAGAGCTAACCAGACCTCCCTATATAAACAGCATCAGTGCCCACAATGTACAATCCACATCAGCATTCTCATATGTGTATATATATGGATGCATATATTTCATTGCACTAACATACGAACAGAGGCCTCAATCCTGCACTGAGATTTGCTCATACAGAGCTCTGTTGACTTCAGTGGAGCTCTGCATGTGTACAACAGTGCACTTGGAGGGCCAAATATCAGAGAAGTAGCCGTGTTAGTCTGTATCCACAAAAACAATGGGGAGTCCGGTGGCACCTTAAAGACTAACAGATTTATTTGGGCATAAGCTTTCATGGATCACCCACATGGAACTCAGTATTTGGTCAGGACCACATCAGTTATAAACAGTTTCAAAAGTAAAATAAGAGGACACTCACATGGGTGTCATCACTTGCCTAATATAATTCATAGGTATTTTATAGTTTAAATATTCTTTTTGGACTGTGTAAGAACAGCATTTATAAGATAAAAGGCTTTGTTATAGAGACAGGAGATTTTGGATGACAGAATTTTTCCATGCTACACCAGGTGGGAATAAACAGATTGGGGGAAAAACAGCTTTTTAAAATCAGTCTAAATTTACATTTGTTTTACTTGTTGCCAATATTTCCTCTAATTTTTTACATCCATGTGCGGAATTAATTTTGTTATGTGCACAAATATGGAGGTGATGTGTGGCGGGGGTGGGGCCAAGGGGTTCAGTATGTGGGAGGGGGCTCAGGGCTGGGGAAGAAGGAGGGTGGGGGCTCTGGCTGGTGGGGTGGGACTGGGGATGAGGGGTTTGGGGTACGTGAGGGGGCTCATGGCTGGGGCAGAGGGTTGAGGTTGGGGGAGTGAGGGCTCTGGGGTGGGGATGGGAATGAGGGGCTTGGGGTGTAGGCTGCCTTGGGGCTGCGGTGGGGAGAGAGGACTTCCCCCCTCCCCCCAGCCCTCTCTTGCTGCAGCAGCCAGGGGAGAGCGCCTTTCCTCACCTTCTGCGGAGCCATGCAGCTTGGAGAAAACTTATCTTGTAGCCTAAAAGTTTGCTTGAAATCTGTTCCATATAGAATGTTACCAAGCTGACGCCTCTCTCGCCAGAAGTCATCAGCCGTCAAGCTACGATTAATATAGGTAAGAAAAACAAAGTTAATCACACATGCTTTTGTAACACAAACTGCCTAAACTAACAGGCAGTGTTCTTTTAAATAGTAGTGTTAACAATCACAAAAGGAGACATGTCAAATCCTTATTACATTGAAAGATGGCCACTACAGTACAAGATGACTACTGCAATATAAGATCTTGGGAATGAAATGTTTTTAGTTAAAGGGGAAGTGTATGTTGGTGTTGGTAAGAGTGCTCTCAAGCAAAAGGTGCTTTGCCTGAGTAAAGACCAGATCTTGTAATGAGCTCCATGTGGATGCAAGGGTCTGTCCACAGAGAGCTCATTTAAAGATCAGTCAGTTACTGTAGCAAGTTGCTGTAAAAAGCTAGTTAAGAAATCTGTACATGCTTACAATGGAAGCTCTGGATCCACAAGCTTCAGGGACTTACAGGTGTCCTGTGCAAACTGGATCCTTGATATTGATATTGAAAGTTTGACAAGTCTCTCTAATTGTGTGTGATTAATGTTTGCTTTTAAAATGTAGGCACAATTGGTCATGTGGCCCATGGAAAGTCAACAGTAGTAAAAGCTATTTCTGGAGTTCACACTGTTAGATTCAAAAATGAACTGGAAAGAAATATCACTATCAAGCTGGGTTATGCCAATGCTAAGGTTAGTCATTACTATGAATCTAAATGTACCTATTTTGACTCTTTTGTTAACTGTGTGAAAGTACTTAAATGACCACTGCTAGGTTAAACCTGTTTTTCACCCTTTTTTTTTTATACTTCCAGATTTACAAACTTGATGACCCCAGTTGTTCCCGACCAGAGTGTTACCGGTCCTGTGGAAGTAGTACACCAGATGAGTTCCCTACAGATATTCCTGGGACCAAAGGGAATTTTAAACTAATCAGGTGACTGATCCGAATTCGGTGATTTTCAGTTGCTCTTGCTTTGTCCATAGTTCCCTCAATATAGTTGAAGTACACTTCAAGCGATTGTTTAAAAATGGTACCTTGTTTCTCCATAAGTCTGTTTGTATATTCAGTCCTCTGTTTACTCAAGTGATAAATAGTTTTTACTTCTATTACCTCTGAGGAGCCAGTACAGTTGAGAGAAGGTGCCATATTTTATTTGGGCTTGCTCATCATTTACAAAGTTGCAGTTTGCTGAGCCCAACTTCTGTGTTGGCATTTCTAATATACCCGTCACTGTAGTATCTAGAGATCTGAAGAGTATGAGGTTGCACAGATGTGACTGAAGGCATAATTTGACCTGCAGAATCTTTTACTTGTGGTGAGACACAACAGAAAATAAGTCTAATTTTCCAATACAATATTGCTTACAGGGCTGTTTGACTAAAAAAGGCATCCTTTGGCTTGTAACCTGAATTAAATTTAAGTCAGAGGTGTGAACGAATTTAAAGTTTATTTTTAGACTGTAACCTAATGTAAATTGTATATCTTTGTCATTTTCCCCCCAGAGATAGAAAAATAAGGGTTTTTAAACTGGAGCTATGAAAACTTGAGCCTTAACTTGAGATCATCTTTATGTTAGGAGAACGATGGGAGAGAGACTTGTTTATACAATTCCTGATAAAGTGTAACATGGTCAGAATGCAAGTTTAAAAGTTTCAGGAGTTATTTGTGATGCTTCATTGGGATTATTCAGATGAAAATAATCACACGGGTGGCTATCAAATCAGACCTTAATCTGTACTTAAGTATAGGGGACAGTTCCTCATAACTGAATTTCCTTGCTTTTTCACATACCCTTCAACCTGAATACTTGTTCTAATAGAGTATTTTGGTGGGTTGTGACAGTTAGAAAGCTAGCACTAAACAAATCATTAACCACTGGTTTCTTTGACATACTCCTTATTTTACCTACTGTAATTTTTTAAAATATTATCGCTGAAGTGGCAGACAATTCTTTTTCTGTGGCATGTTGTCAAATAATAAAGATTACCCCATTAAATACAGACAAGAACTTGAAATGCCCCCATTATTGTAGCCTACACAATGTAAACTCAAAGATTGAGTCTGGACAGTTACAGGTCAATCTTAGAGATACGGTGCAGTTCTGGCTAGGTTCAGAATGAACATGCATAACCTTGCAAGGAGGGAAATGGGGAGAGAGCTTTTAGAAGAGATAAGAAGTGAAAAAGGGGAATGTGCTAGTCCAGCATGGATCTTCATAGTCTGACACATTTAAACTATGCATGGTTGGTTTGTAAGTTTCTGAAAGACAGAAATTACATCCCATAAAAGACATGTAGTACAGTCACCATTTTTCTGAAACTTAAAATTTCAACAAGTAGTTAGTTCATTTAGTTATGTTCATATGAACATAGTTCCAAAATGTCAACTTTCCATGTTTGTCTTGAAATAATATGCAGTTTTTGTACATACCTTAACTGTGTGCCAACTGGTCACTTCATGCAAACCAGTTAATTGGCGATAACTGGCTTTTGTTGTTTTGTGTTTACCCTCCATATGCAACAGGCATGTCTCTTTTGTCGATTGTCCGGGCCACGATATCTTGATGGCTACTATGCTGAACGGTGCGGCAGTTATGGATGCAGCACTGCTTTTGATAGGTAATATTTGGGGTGGGGAAATTGAGCCTCTTTTATAACATAACAATACAACAACTTAATATTGACATTAAAATAATACAAAGGGTAATGGGCGACCAGCTATTACAAAAATTTTGAATGTTATTGAGTCTTGTGTAAAGAGATAAGATTTTAAAACTACGATTGTAGAAAGAGTATATCGTGCCCTCTAAATAGATACGTCTGAAATTGTGGAACAGAATTTGAGCACTTTGACTCGTCCAATAGCTGAAGCGATATTTGACTGTTTGGATAATGGCAGAGGCGTGGTGGGTTGAGATGAAATTTTGGGGCTGTTTTTACTTGTACAATAAAGTTAGATTTTCATGTTGGAGATGCTTAGGCCTATTTGAGCAGGCTTGCTTTTCTCTCCGTTGTTTTATCTGCCCTTTCTATTAATTTAAATATGTAGTACTGATGCTCGAAAGAGAGTGGGGTGAGGTGGGAAGCAATGGTAAATTCATTGTGATGTGGACAGAATCAAAGGACCCCATTTGGGCCATTCTTTCTGTTGATAGACTGATTTAGGAAGAACTTTGACTAATCTGACTTGAGCAGGTGTGTAAAGTGTGTGAAATAAATTAAACTTCATTTTTATAAATGTGCAGAATAGTATAATAATGCAACACCAAAATAAATTCAACTACGAATTATGTTACGTCTGGTCAGACCACATATTATTTGGGAAACGAAACAATAATATACTCAAGTTAGCATTGTTTTAAGTGTTTGAATAGCCATGAAATATTTAATAACAAGTAGTAATTAGTCTTTTTGATCTATAGCTCACCAAGGCACTTCACAAAAGGTGGTGACCACTGTCTTTGTTTACACAGGGGGTAACTGAGGCACAGAGAGGTTAAATTACTTTCCCATAGCCATACAACAAGTCAATGGCAGAAGTAGATACAGCAGAACCCAGTTTATCCCATCTAATTGGGACTGGGGTCAGATCGATAATCAAAAATTCGGATAATCCAGAGAATGGGAGAGTGCAAGGTTGCAGTGCCATCTAGCAGCCACATGAAAGATTGCCCACTTCTTGATCTGTGTGTACTGGTTGTTGGGTTAATATGGAGAGCCAGATAATGAGGGGTTGGATAAACGGGCCTCTACTGTATATGTTTTAGTACAACACACTCACCATTTGTCTCTGTGTGTGTGTGTACGCACAATCTGCCAAATAAAACTGCCCAGTGTCAAACTACATACAACTCAAATGTAAATTTGAGATATATATTTAAACATAGTTCCCAGTCACCTTTTCTGACAAAGACGTGAGTGGATGGATATCTATATACCCCGGAAATCCAATGAACTCTATTTTCAGAACAAAGGGACAGGAGAATTAATTTCTAGTTATCAGAGTCCTCCACTAATGCCTCCTCCCCCCTCAGTCCCCATATAATAGATCAAACCCCCAGTGAGCTCAAATATTGTAACAGCACATTAGGGGAAAGATGACTTTCTGGGAAGTAGAACCCAGACAATATTGATAACCTTAATAGCCATGTGCTTTCTGAATTTTTGGTTTGTCATTAAAGTTTAGGGCTCTTGGCATTTTTGTGTCTGAGATGAAGAGAATGCACTAAACCCATAAGCAATTAAAAAAATTAGCGACTTGATGACTTTTAAGCAAGCAATATTTTTTCAGGCACACAATGAGGTGGTAGATGTTCACACAGTTTTATGTATCCTTATTACAGATGACTGTACATAATCACTTTTTCCCCTCCCCTTCCAGCTGGTAATGAGTCATGCCCTCAGCCCCAGACCTCTGAACATCTAGCTGCTATAGAAATCATGAAATTGAAACACATTCTAATTCTACAGAATAAGATTGACTTGGTAAAGGAGAGCCAGGCTAAAGAACAGTATGAACAGATTCTTGCATTTGTACAAGGTAAGTTTCCAGAAGCAGAAATGCAGTCTTGCTGGAAGTTCTATGTAATTCTTCAATGCTGGGAGTTAGGCTGACATGAAAAGCGTTATCTGGTCAGGACAACCTGATGTCCAACTCAAAGAATTAGCAGATGAGTCAGGCTTTTGTAGCTTTTAAAAAAAAAAAAAAAAAAGGTTGTGTAATTCAATAAGATTTTTCTTTCAAATATGAATTTAGTAGCATTATATTCTGCTTCCACGCTGCTACAATTAACGGATTTTAAGGGTTGTTCCTAAACACATAAACTGGGTGTAAAATGACTTGACTTGAACCTGAGTCTCCCACATCCCAGATGAGTGTCCTAACTACAGGGCTGGAGAGTCAGTCTGTCTTAATACATATTTAGTTATACAAATGAAACTGCTCTAATGGGATCAGGCAGAGCAGGGACTTGAATCTGGGTCTTCCACGTCCCAGATAAGTGCTCTAACCAACAGTTTTGTTGAAAAATTCCCAGTGAACTCTGTTAATCAGTTCCCCCTCTCAACTACTTCTATTCCACTGTTGATAGCCTGCCTATCTCCACTCTCCTTATCTCAACCATTGGGCACCCTGAATTCTAGCCAGTCCTCCCTTCTCGCGCCCCCTCCCCCCATTCTTTCTCACACATTTCCTTGGGTCTCCCTTTACGCACAGTCCATTCACCGCCAGATGTCTACTTGAGTTGAGTTACTCCCTTGCTGCAGGCCCACTGAGCTAAACTATGTATCTTGGGGTTTTATACTGCTACCCATCGTTGTAGTATCTGAGCATCTTCCACATAGAACCAGTAGCAGTCACTAAGTCTCTAGTGGATTTCAGAGAGGCTCTGGCTCCTCTTCCGCCTTGTAAACCCCACCTTATTCTCATGCTTCCTCTCCATGCCATGAGCTTCCTACCATGCTGTTGCTGTGGTGCACTGGGAGCCAAGGCAGCAGCTCTAGGGGAGCTTTTCAGGTGTAGAAACCTTGGCTCAGAAATCTTGGGCTTTTACCCCATGAGCTTTGGACCCAAACTTCACACACCCCTGCAAACCATCCCATCCCTCTGGTTCCCCAGCGCCCTTCTGATTTTTATTTCCCATCTCCCCAGAACCTCTGCCGCTTAGCCTTGCTCCTTGGCTCAATGGGGGTATTTGCAAAACCCAGCTATGGAGGCAGGTTAGCAGCATCAGAAGATGGATGTGGTTGACAGGTCTGATCAGTCCTGTTATATAACCTTTGTGTAGTTCAAAATTGTTGGCTTGTGTCAGGGACACAACTTCTCATGTGTTTAAAATCTCATAAGTGGCCTAAATGCAAGGTACTTTTGTGTGTGAATTTTGAAGTTTGTGGAGATTGAGGTTATTTCGCTAGAGAAAGTCAAGCAAATGTGACTAAGCCAGGGAGAAAGTTCAAAGAGAGAGCAATTTTAAAATGTCTCTTTTTCAAATTTAATAATATTTCACTAAAAAAAACTGTAGAACATAGTTGTCCGAAGAATTATTGTACCAAATTTGAAAGCTAAATTAAATCAGTAAAGTATGAATCAAGGATTTTAGTCTTGCTTTATGCGCAAAACTCATTGCAATCTTAATTATGGAATTGCTACTGATGCATCAAATATTTTAGATCTCTCATCCTCCATAGGATATCTCAACTCTGTTCTTTCACTGCATCTTGGTCCTAACTGCTTGTTCTGTTTCCTCTCATTTTTCACAACCCACATCCAGAGAGAGGTTTCCCAGCTGTGGCCTGTTTGCAGTCCCCACAAGTTGCTGTGTTTGTTAGAATGCAGTCTGGCCAGGTCGTAAAAAGTAAAATGTAGGGCTTACCTCAGTATAACTTTAGTTGCTCAGGGGCATGGAAAAGCCACCTCCCTCAGTGACGTCAGTTACACTGACCTAAGCTCTAGTGTGGACAGCACTATGTCGGCAGGAGAAGCTCTCCTGCTGACATAGCTACCGCCACTTGGGGAGGTAAGATAATTATGCTAACAGGAGAGCTCTCTCCCGTCTTTATAGAGCATCTGCACTAGCTGTGCCAATTCTAGTGTAAACTAGCCCTTAAAGTCTAGTGGGCATGGGGCTACGGCAGGGGCAGGCAAACGTTTTGACCTGAGGGCCACATCGGGTTTCCAAAATTGGGGAGACACAGCCTCCCCTAACTGGCCCTCCATACAAACAACCAGGCATGGTCCGAGCCCCGCCTCCTATCCAACCCCCCTCCCGCTTCTCGCCCCCTGATGGCTCCCCCGGGACTCCTGCCCCATCCACCACTCCCTGTCCCCTGACCAACCCCCTCTCTCATTCCTGACTGCCCCCCAGGGACCCCTGCCCAATCCAACCCAGCTGTTCCCCACCCTCTGACCGCCCCAACCCCTATCCACACCTCCACCCTCTGACAACCACCCCGAACTCCGCTGCTCCCTATACAACACCCCTCCATGCCCCCCCGCTCCCTTACCACGCTGCCTGAAGCACCGATGGCTGGCAGCGCTACAGCTGCACCGCCCAGAGCACTGGGTCAGGCCATGGCTCTGCAACTGCGCTGCCCGGCTGCCCAGAGCATTGTGTCGGCGGCGCAGTGAGCTGAGGATTTGGGGGTGGGGGAACAGCAGGGGAGGGGCTGGGAGCTAGCCTCAGGGGCCAAGCAGGAGGATCCCGCAGGCTGGATGTGGCCTGCGGGCTGTAGGTTGCCCACCTCTGGGCTAAGGGATCTAAGTCCAAATCGGTTTTCATGAAGAATCTGTTTTTTACCTCTGTGGTAACTCTGCCCTTCAGTGCCTACATGCACAATTGTATTCCTCCTCTCCAGTAGGTACGCTGCTTATCTCAGGTTAAGAGGCTGAAACTTATGTCATGCCACTCCTGATCATCAAGCATGAAGCAGATTGTTCCTAGAGTAAAACACTGCCTCAAGAGCCCACTTGGAGAACAAACTATATAGGCCTCCCACACAGAAACTCACAGAACTCCCCGTCGGCAATGTGCAAGCCATATTGTACTACCTTGAAAAGTAGTTGTGGCTTAATATGAAAATAAATATGACCTGACGCTTTTGTCATGTTATTTTTATGGACTTCTGGTTTGGGGAAATATGTAGAAATCGTCCCTGAAATTTCATTTGTGGTTTTAGTGCGTCATGAATACTCATATACGCTTTGGTATGTGCAACATAAAGTCTGATGTAAAACAACTCCATTTTTTTTGTTGTAGGTACAGTTGCAGAAGGAGCTCCTATTATTCCAATCTCAGCACAGCTGAAATACAACATTGAGGTGGTTTGTGAGTATATAGTAAAGAAAATTCCAGTCCCATTGCGAGACTTCACATCAGAACCAAGACTTATTGGTATGTAAATGTTTAAAGCTTACCTATATGTTTAACCACCCTTTCAGACAATGCTAATATTGGGGGCATGCTCTAAAGAGGGTATGAGGAGCATTTAGCACGCTAGCAGTTTCAAGCCTCTCTATTTCCTGAAATCTTAAATATGAGTGTTGTCTGTGTGTATATATACAATATGACTATATATAAATGAACTGCTTTGATTTGGGCATTTTAAATGTGGATATAATATGAAAACGGCAGTGAAAATGAGTAATTTATCTTAGAAACAAGGTAGATGAGAAACTTTTATTTTACCAACTTCTGTTCGTGGAAGGTACAAGCTTTCGAGCAACACAATGCTCTTCTTCAGGCCTGCAGAAGGAAGCAGAGTGATTTCTAAATCAGATTTTCTCTTTATACATTAGATTACTCTGTTAAGCACTGACAACTTTGTGGTGTCTGGAAAATCAAGCTGCATTCTGTTGCAGTTAAAACTCTTGGGAGTAAATAGATATGGCTTGAAGATAGAAGGGGTGGATATGCTGGCACCCCCCCCCCCCCCCCGGTCAGTGTTCCAAGTGGCACACTTCAATATTATGTTATGTCACTTGGGCATAAATGTTAAAGCATTGGATTTTGTTCATTTCTAAAACATCTTCCTATTCGGTTCATCCGCTCTAGATGTATTTTACATAAAACACTGAAATCTAGAGTGTATATGTATATAGAACTTAACAAAGTCGGTCTGTTAGAAATTAGGCTAAAAGCAAAGGTCATTTTCTCTTACAAGTGTTAGGATTTCCTCCAGTATTCTATAGGTGGTCAGCCTTTTTAAAAAGGATCTGATATATAATTCAGTTTCTGAATTAAACAGAGAAGCCCGTAATAGAATTTAGAAAAAGCTTCTCCTATTGAAGACAGTGGCAAAACTCCCAATGGGACCGTGATTAGGTCTTTTATTTTAAAGCACGCATTTCTTTCATTGCCTTTACGTAAATCTTAAGCATGCAGGAGGTTAAATGTTGTACTTTCACTTCTGAACACTATAAATTGGAGAACAGTGCCTAAAGAATACTTTTTACTTTATTTTGTTTGTAATACTTTCTTAGAAGCTTGTAAATAATCTTTCTCTGGTTTAGTCTTCTTGGCGAATCGTTTGTTTTCTAAGAAAGTTGGATGTAGCATTACTTCCTCCTTTATGCACTGATATCTCTAATGTTTGCATGGCTTTGAGAATAATTTTTAAATACTAATTAATTTGTGATAAATGTATTTACTGAGAACTAAATTAATTAAAATTGTATTTTAAAGTACAGTGGATATTCCTTGCCAGAATGCGTTAACATGTTTTGGGTTTAACCAGCTTAATTTGACCCATGGTTCATGTAGTATTTAAAAACTTATGAAAAAATTGCATGCAACAGACTGCATAGCATGGTGAATACAGGGAGGTATTTTCATTGTTTGGAGTAGATTTTAAAAAAAAGACAAGAATTGTAAACATCACATAAGTGTCACTAGTCAAGCTTCTATATATCTTAATAATGGATTTGTGTGCTTTTCAGTAATTAGATCTTTTGATGTCAACAAGCCTGGATGTGAAGTAGATGACCTTAAGGGTGGTGTAGCTGGTGGTAGTATTCTAAAAGGTGTATTAAAGGTAATAGCTACTCTTCCGCCCCCCTGTCCTCCAAATACCTCATTAGTTATTATAATGTGTAGATGCATAATAGGTGTTTCTTTGTGGTCAATACAAAGCAACTTAAAGGTATATAGTCAGTTTTAAAAAATTAATTAAAATTAGCTTCAGGTAGTACCCGCACCTGAGTTCCCCTGTCTTTGGTTATGGTTTCACAGTCCTGTTTTAAAATGTTTTCCTTTTGCCTTGTTGCTGTTTGAAAGTTAAACAGAAATGGGAAACAATGAAACTGACCATGCCCAATCCTCTCCCCCCGCCCCCCCTCAAAAAACAAAAACAAAACAAAACCCTTTATTGGTTATAGTTAGGTTTTTACTAGTAACAAAATATATATATTTTTAATTGACGTAAGTGATTTTTTTCCAAAGTTGATGGTGGTGTCCCTTTCTATTCCTTGCAATGAATATGAGGGTGCGGTTTCCCCTTCTTGCATGTGCATATTTATTTAGTAAATCATTTAAAAAAGGTGGAGTTTGAGCCGTGCTGATAAATCTAAATAAAGTTAAGGAGTGTGTGCTAACTATGCACTCAGTCACCACATTAAAAGTGAATATGACTGAATACTCAGCTTTTGTATGGAGTACTATCAACAACAAGTTTTCAAGTCTTTTTTGTCTATTAAAAATAACAACCTTGATTATTAAACTGGAAAGTTAAAAAATCAAGTTTATGCACCACTTATACAATTTGATCTTCTATGTTCTTTTGCTTGAACAGTGAAACTGCATTGGTGCACTGTCTGGTTTTTCGTACACTAACTCAGTAATATAGTGTTTGGGATTGCAGTACTATTAGAAAACATTTAAATTAAAATAAGTTAGAATTTAAATGTTGGGCCTAAAACTAAGAGTGATCATCTATTAAATCAACTTTTTAAAGTACATTTGAAGGCAATGTTAACTACCTTTTTATTACCTGTGTAGTACAGAGGTTTTTAAAAGTTGTGTTGATTTTCCAGGTAGTACCACTATAATTCTGTGATGCAACGGCCAAGTGCTGTTAATATTAATGTAACTGTTGGAAAAATAACTCTTCTCTCCCACCAGCAGCTAGCTTTTTACTCTGGTGAAAAAGAAACATCTAACCACTTTTTCTCCACTATACTTAGGTAGGCCAGGAACTTGAAGTCAGACCTGGTATTGTATCCAAGGACAGTGAAGGAAAACTCATGTGCAAGCCAATCTTTTCCAAAATTGTATCACTTTTTGCAGAACACAATGATCTACAGTATGCTGCTCCTGGAGGCCTAATTGGTAACAATGTTTTAATGAAGAGATTTTTCTCCTCGTGCCTATTTTTGAAAACTTAGATGGTTTCAGATAACAGTACACTTCCTGGGAAGAGGGGGGAATTTATTGCAATTTATAGGAAATTCTAATGTGTGACTCCTACAGCAATTGTGTACCTTTTAATATATATGTAATGAAGCTTTATATAACAGTGCCAAATAGTGTAAAATTTAGTTATTTATCTAAATTACATTGGTTAGCTCCAGCAGGCTTCTGTATTATCTGTGCTGCCACCAGCATGATGAATCCTGGGGCATTGTATCACGGCTGGTTAGAGTTCACAGATCCTAAAAAAGAGTAAATAGGTGAGTTCAGTTCTTAATGTGCTGAACGCCCACCTCCAGCTGGGTAGTGGGGATGTTTAGTATGTCACTAAGAATGGTTAATTTCATTTGTAGGTCTCCTTTAAATGTATTTGATGCGTATAAATATGATTACTTTTTCAATTATTCCTCAGAAGTTGTCTTGTTCTGAAATAGGTGTTGGCACTAAAATTGACCCAACTTTATGTCGGGCTGACCGAATGGTGGGGCAGGTTCTTGGTGCAGTTGGAGCACTCCCTGAAATATTCACAGAGCTGGAAATTTCCTATTTCCTGCTTAGGCGACTGCTAGGTGTGCGCACTGAGGGAGACAAGAAAGCTGCAAAGGTTAGTATATTTGTACCTGTTCTGTTAAAAGGACATTATCATGGTACTTGTCAGACTTTTTTTTTTTGTTTTGAAGCTTTTACTCTGTTAACCCCCTGGAAATTAATTCCACTGAGATGTAAGTGTTTATATTTATGCATGCTTTCATCTTTCCTTTCTTCCTGGTTTCCATACATAATGTTTGCATTTCAGAGGGGAAAAACAATGATACATGTCCACTTAAATACTATGTAAGAATGCCTTTCACAGGGGGAGGAAATTCATATACTGGTAACCTAAAGAAATTTGAAGCCTTGTGATTCTTAAATTTGGCCCTTCTTCCAAAGATGCTGGTAATCCTTGTTCCTTCCCCTTGTTGTTCTCTTCTCCATTCATCTGCAGCAAAACTTGTCATGCATGATCCTGCTAGTTTCATGTACATCCTAATACTTTGCCAGTCTAGGGATGTGGTGGATTCTCCATCACTTGAAGTCTCTAATCCTAGACTAGATATCTTTCTAAAAGGTATGCTATGGCTCAGGAGTCGGCAACCTTCGGCAAGCGGTCCATCAGGGTAATCCACTGGCAGGCCACGAGACAGTTTGTTTACGTTGACCGTCCGCAGGCACGGCCCCCCTGCAGCTCCCTGTGGCCGCAGTTCACTGTTCCCGGCCAATGAGAACTGCGGGAAGCGGCGTGGGCTGCTGGGACGTGCTGGCTGCCACTTCCTGCTGCTCCCATTGGCCAGGAACGGCGAACTGCGGCCACTGGGAGCTGCGGGGGGCCGTGCCTGCGGACGGTCAACATAAACAAAATGTCTCGTGGCCCGCCAGTGGATTACCCTGATGGGCTGTGTGCCAAAGATTGCAACCCCTGCTATAGCTCAAAAGTTGTGGGCTTGATACAGGAATTACTGGATGAGGTTCCATGGTCTGTTTTGTGCAGGAAGTCAAACTAGTTGATGATTATGATCCCTTCTGGCCTTTAAACTATGAAAACTGCTTCACACTGATTTATTTTATTGGTAAATTAGGTGTTGCCATCATTTTAGATTTTCTCTTTGTGACTGACTCTGGATTGAGCAGTTATTTTGGTGGTTGTATTTGGTGAAAGGAAAGAGGCACAAGGATCTGTTTTATATTGATGTCAATTGTGGGGTAAAAAACTTTAGCTTTCTATATAGTTTATGCAACCTTAAAACAATTATTATTTCCCAGAAAAAGGCAGACTGGTTTTTGTAGATGAGTCTGAGGCAAGTAATCTGGAATATTATTTGTGCTGAGCCTTTTTATATTTCTCCTACATTAGTATGAAAATGAGAAACACTTTATCATGTGTCTAAAAATGGACATTGTTTTATCATATTCGTGTGCGGCATGGTCCTAGACATTTGGTGCTTGCCTCCCTTTCTGTTAGTATTTTTCTTTGGTAACCTAGCTGTAGCAGTCAGATATAAAATCTTTTTTTTTTTTTGTCTTCATTTAAGTTATTGGCTGCAAAATGCTATTAACTTTATAAGTTATTTGCATATTTAAAGTAAAACTTACAGAATTCTTTATCTTCTTTCAGGTGCAAAAGCTATCCAAGAATGAAGTTTTAATGGTAAATATAGGATCCTTGTCTACTGGAGGAAGAGTTAGCGCAGTGAAGGCTGATTTGGGCAAGATAGTGCTAACTAACCCTGTGTGCACAGAAGTAGGAGAAAAAATTGCCCTTAGTCGAAGAGTTGAGAAACACTGGCGGTAAGTTGGCAGTACAGTGACAAAATAACCCCTTGATACTGCTGTGTTGCACTGACACCAGTACTATCTGCCTCTGCTGTAGAATTCCTTTGTTCCTCTAAATTCTCTAAGCACCTAATCACTATTTCTATGGGACACTTTTTTCAAAAATGTTAAGTGAAATAGTGAAAAATTAAATACTTTGTGCGCTGCTTAACATAAATGCACAATAAACCTTCTGATGCCATGAGTTGTGACTTGATAACACAGTCATACCACAGTAATATTAACAGCAGGAACTTTAACCCAGTGATGCCAAAGACCAAATAGAAATTAAGGATACATTTAAGACTGGGTTTATCTTAAAGCAGTAATTCTCAGCCTGTGGGCCTGGGCTCAGCAGTTCCAGCTACATGTGACTGCCAGTGCCGCTTTGCAAAGTGTGGGTGGTGGGGAGGACAAGGGAACAAAGGGACACTGATCTCCAAGGACCTTTTTCTCCGGCTCCTGTGAGACTGGAGGTATCAATTTTATTAGTCAACACAGATTACAAGAATAATGTGGCTGGTGGGGCACCCAAAAACATCCTGTAGCAGGATCCCTCAAGTTGAGGAGCAGTATGGCTGGTGGCTCCTTTTTAAGCTTATTTGCTTCGCTTCTCTTCAAGCAACTGCCCACCTAGAATGTATATTCTCTGAAAATAAAGCTAGTACAGAAACACTAAGCAATCCTGTCCCCTACACCCCCTGTGTGGACCTCGCACTGCGGTAAGGAGAAAAAGGTATGTTAACATACTTCCCAGTAGTTCTGATCTGGCTGAGACATACTGGGTTTTGAACATCTGTTCTGGGAAATAGTCATGGCCAGTTTTCTGGATCACTGTGGCAGGCAGTTACACCTTGCTAGCTGTTTCTGTAACTCTCTCAGCCGGTCAGCTCAGCAGCAGGCAGAGCTGGCAGCCAAATGCCTTCAGTAGAGAGGTAGCTAGTGGGGATTACTGGAGTGGCTACTAAGTAGCGAGGAGAGGAGCACACACTTTCTGAGCAGATAAGGAAGGAATGAGCACCAAGAGAGAAATGGGGGAAGCTGAAGGGGAGCTATGTGAATAGAAGATGAGCAACATTTTCCAGCAATGACTTGTCAAATCTGTGGTTTGGTAGCTGCTGGGTTTTATAGGTATTTTGGTGCAATTTTTTTCTGTTTTTTCTTCCCTCCTTTCAAACAAACCTATATTTCACCAAAATGGTCACAGATCTCTCTTGTTGTTGGGGCTGGCACTCTCAGGTGCACTTTTATTAGAATTGTTTGTGGCACAGTTTTCACATGTTGCCAACTATACTGTAGTAGAAGGGAAAGGAGAAAAAACAAAACTAAGCAAGGAAAGAAACAGAGGGGATGGGTAAAGAACAAAGAAATTGGGAAGGTCCTAATTAGGAAGAAAAGAGTGGGGACAGCTGGTACAGAGGAAGGGGAAAAGAACTCTGCCTCTTACACTCCCTTTCTCAGACTTTCTAGGGAAGTGAATGAGAGAACAAGGAGAGGGGCAGTTGGGATATAGTGGAAAGTAAAATCACATAGAGAAAGAGGCACAGGGGTTAAAACTGGGAGAATGGACAAATAGGCAAAATGCAGCAACAACACCAGGGACATGTGGGGCCTGAGTGTGGCTTTGCCACAGCTGTGGGCTCCAGCCTAGAAAGGCTTGAAATAATGGATTAATTACTTCAATTCCATTTTTATCAATGTACACTGTTCTTCTGGGAATTGTTCCGAAAGATGTGAGATCCCAGAGTTATGGCAGACAAGTTCAAGACTAACATCAGGTTCTTCCATGGCTCCCTTCAAGGAGTTGGGAGAGTCTTAAAGGCAGTTGCATCGATTTATATGTGCTGTCGCTTGGCTGGAAAAGTGATATTGCAGTCTTTTTAAAAGCTTTCTCTGAAGCTGCATCTTGAGCTAGTGGAAAGAATTAGTGGATTTTTTAAAACGCAGTGGGTGTGTAAGGGGAAGTACTAAGAGGGAAGATTTTTTTCTATTACCCAGTACAAGTGGTAAAAACAATTTTGAGAATTATGTCAACTTGGTGTTCAGGTTACACCCTCAGTGAGAAATGTTGACCTCAAAAATTGAACTATTATATTCCTTTTTTTGCAAGGTGTTCTCATTTCCCTTTAAAAGTAGTGTAACGCTTTATGCAGGTTGGAAAGCAATAAAGCTATCAACACATTTTCATTTGCAGTTAACTAGACGATTATGGGCAAGTAGAACCTTTGTGTGTGCGCTTCTGTTTAACAGCACATTTTAAAAAATGGTCCCATAGCTTAAGAAAAAGTCCTTTGCTTATGGTCTCTCCATTATCCTCCCCTCTCCTATGCTTCCAGCAGCCAGTCGTCTTTAAGATTTTGCGGTGCAGGGGGAGGGAAGGGGGAGTTCAGAAACTTCTGAAATCTGTGTACTCCTAATACAAACACGTCTACAGGGTTTATATAGAGCTTTTGCCATTTGCATTTTGAATATTTTCTAAACACAATTACAAATAACTTGTTTTTCGTGTTTCAGTTTAATCGGCTGGGGTCAAATAAGAAGAGGAGTGACAATCAAGCCAACAGTTGATGATGATTGAAAAGTAAAAACGAGTGTGTCATTTTGAGAGATGGAATGCCTATTTCCATATACTGGGGGGTACATTTTTGGAGTGAAATTTGTTACACAACTCCCATTGCTCCAGACATTTTACTGGAAATTTACCCTCTTACTAAAATACTAGTCAGTATCTCCAATGAAAGGGTAAAAAATTGTCATAGAGGTGGATCTAATAATCCACATTTTAGCAGAAACTAATTGTATGTGTTTCATGCCATATCTAATTTATGTTAGTTTGTGTTTGAGAAGATTGTTTAATATCACTCAAGTCACCCCCAATGTAAAACACAAACCATAAAATCTGTTTTGAAATAAAATATTGCTTCTTATTTTTTCATTAATTCTTATCCTTGGTAGTGAAAGGCTGCAAAGATTGTTCAAGCAGTACAAGAATTTAAAAAGAAAATAAACTCTCCTTGAAGACCAATTCCCTGTTTTTGCGCCACACCTAGTTTTGTTAAGTCTCTGAGCTCTTTACAGCAGACATTTCTTAATGTTTCCAATTCTTGCTTTGTGAATGGTGACTTTTATATTTTGCAATTAGGCTGCTAACAGTGATGACTTATTAGTCCTGGAAGACACAAATTCAAGAGGAATTACTATTGAAACATACAAAGGGGAAAACACAAGAAACTCCTAGGAAGTGGAAATACTGTTTTAAATCTTATTTCAAAATGTTTCCAGTGGTCAGACAACCCATGTAAAACAGCTACTGTTTGACATGATAAAGTTCTATATAGATGGACAAATCCTTCTACAGGAGGCGCTTACCTCTTAACTCAGTGGTTTTCAACTGTTTTTTCATATGCGGACCTCTAAAAAAAATTTCAAATGGAAGTGCAGGCCTCTTTGGAAATTCAGCCTGTGTTCCGCAGATCCCTATCATAGAAGTCTTAGACTGAAAACTGACTGAGCAGAATTCAACTATAAACATTGCACATGCTCGGCAAGACATTTGACTCAGCGTCAGAAAGGGCACTAAACTTTGGGCTTCTAAGGTAATGACGACACTTCTGGGTTTTGACCTGTAGGTGCGGGTATTCACATACTTTTGATTGATCAGAAAAACGGAATGTCTTTTCTGGGGTCTGAAACTTTATTTTCATAGTCACCCCTTCGACATAGTCTGTGGACCCCGAGGGGTATGTGGACCACAGGTTGAAAACCACTGTTTTAATTTATTCAGCTATTAAACTAGCCTGTTCTATTGGGTAAATATTTGATATGATTGATCTGAAATTATTAGAAATGTCTATGAAGGCTAGTAGAAGTGGATGTTTGTTCGTTTGTTTAAAAAATACCAGCTTGGTGCAGATGACACTTGCAAATGTCAGTTGAATGCAAAGTATAAAATCACTTTCTCAATTAGCCACTTGAAGTTTGACAAATTCAGGAGAAAACACATTGTGTATTTAAGTTTAAAGTTGGTTAATCTGATTCTTTGAGACACCAAATAATTCTTCTGACACTTCATTCATTTAGGTAATATTGCTTTTATTCATTTTGATTTCACTTGTGATAAAGTGCATAATGCTAGAGGTACATTTTATATTATATAATACAGTAAATGCTCGTTAGTAGCAACATATCCATGCCCTTTTGCTATATTGCTCCTATGTGACTGTTGCTGTTATGGGGAGTGTCGTCTAACTGAAGGTGTATGAAGAGTTAAGGGTGTTTTGGAAGGGGTGGGGCAGCCATGTTGTGGGGGAACCCCAAGTTTGGGGGGAGCGGGTCAGGGAAGCTCTGGGTTTAGCTGAGGAGCCCCCAGTTGGCAAAACAGCTGAGTGAGCTCAGCTGCTTGGGAAAGGGTGAGGATGCTCCAGCTGGCAGTTTCATGCTCCACCTTGGTAAGAGATGATTTAGTTCGGGCTGGTCTTGCTTTGAGCAGGGGGTTGGACTAAATGACCTCCTGAGGTCCCTTCCTACCCTGATATTCTATGATTCTATGAAGAGATGGATGCCTGGGGAGGGCATCATGTGAAATCTGCAACGGAGGGGGGTGACTCCTAGCACAGACAGTGGAGACTGGAGTGGGAGCGGAAGGGAACAGGTTAGTGCCCTGGAGTGGAGACTGAAAGGGGGGGCGTGTTTCCTGATGCCCCCCACTGCAAAACAGCACACCCTCACCCTGCTGCCAGCAACAGAGATGGAGGACACAGCTCAGTGCATGGGGGTGGGGGGGGGGTTGCCAATACCACTACGAAATAGCAATCCCCCCTCCCCCTGGCTGCAAGCCAGATGCCGAGGAAGGGAGGAGGAAACCTTCCAGCTGCACCTCTGCTGCTCCCCCAACCACAGCTTCTCCCTCCCCCCCCCCCAAATCCCTTTTTTCCATACCCTGCCCACAAATGCCCTCCTACACATGCTGTCCACTCAGGCTCTGTCAGGCAGGGCAAGTGGACAGGGCTGTGTGCCGTAGAGGTGTGCTGAAGGGCCTGGATCTGCTGGGGAGTGAAAAGATGCAGTTTGGGGTGCAATGCCCTGACATGCCCCCCCGGGTCCCCAGTCTCCACTCCTGGATGTGATGTCATAACAGCACAAATGTTGCTATGCAGCGGCTATGTTGCTGTTACCAAGTGGACAATTCATGGTAGGGAAAGGGGTCCCAGGGGAAATGTTGCTTGTAAGAGGCAGCATCTACTGTATTAGCTAGGCAAGTCAGTCCTGTTTTATTTTCTTTCTTGGTTTTGATACCTTTGTATTTACTTTTTTCAATCATTCTTACTAGTTAAACTGGACTGTGAGGATGCAATTTGGGCTCTATTCCTGGTCTCCCACATATATGCTTGTAGCCTAGATCTAAATAATAGAATATTTTTTACTTTGTTTCTAATTTTGTAAAATGTTCTTCTACCTCACTGGTTGTTGAAACTAAATTTATTAATTTTTGTACTGTATTTTGAGAGACTCAAATGAAGAACACAAGATTAGTGTAAAATGTTCCTTGATTCTCCATGCTCTTGCCCAACATGTGGTTCTACACAACACTAACAGTCTTTGAAACAGCCTGAAACGGTGACTGACACAGCATTTTTCACCCTTGAGTTATTTCTGCAACCCTAAATACTGAAACTTGGTTGTTAGTATGGGGAAGAGAAACACCAAAAAGTGGAATGTGCCACCAGCACTGTGTAAGTCCACCATATTGCTGTGAACACATTCAGCTCTGTTGTACAGTTGGAAAGAACTCTGGGCCAGATTTTTAAAGGTCTCTAGTAGGGCAGTCAAGCGATTAAAAAGATTAAACAGATTAATCACACAAACAATAATAGAATACCATTTATTTAAATATTTTTGGATGTTTTCTACATTTTCAGATTACATGATTTCAATTACAAAACAATACAAAGTGTAAAGTGCTCACTGTATATTTTTGATTACAAGTATTTGCACTGTAATAAAAATAAATAGTATTTTTCAATTCACCTAATACAAGTACTGTACTGCAATCTCTTTATCATGAAAGTTGAATTTACAAATGCAGAATTATGTACAAAAAAAGTGCATTCAAAAATTAAACAATGTAAAATCTTAGGGCCTGCAAGTCCAGTCAGTCCTACTTCCTGTTCAGCCAGTAGCTCAGACAAACAAGTTTGTTTACATTTGAAGGAGATAATGCTGACCACTTCTGGTTTACAATGTCACCTGAAAGTGAGAACAGGCTTTCTCATGGCACTGTTGTAGCCAACATCGCAAGATGTTTACGTGCCAGCTGTGCTAAAGATTCATATGTCCCTTCATGCTTCAACCATCATTCTAGGGGACATGTGTCCATGCTGATGACGGGTTCTGCTTGATAACAATCCAAAGCAGTTCGGACTGACACATTTTCAATATCTGATTCAGATGCCACCAGCAGAAGGTTGATTTTCTTTTCTGGTGGTTCGGGTTCTGTAGTTTCCACATCAGAGTGTTGCTCTTTTAAGACTTCTGAAAGCATGCTCCACACCTCCTCCCTCTCAGATTTTGGAAGGCACTTCAGATTCTTAAACCTTGAGTTGAATGCTGTAGCCATCTTTAGAAATCTCACATTGGTACCTTCTTTGTGTTTTGTCAAAAATACAAACAAAAACTTGTAGATACCTAGATGGCTAAAAGACTCTCTTCTATAAAATCAAAATTAACATGTCTAAACACCTTCAATTAAAAAATATATTGAAAATGATTATTACATTAGTTACTAATGTTCAAGATGTAATATAGTACTGCCTAATTTATCCACACAAGGATACATTCAGAGTATTGGTATTTTTCAGATACTACAATCACTGGTTAGCCCTGTGCTTCAAATACATGTCTTTTTTCTTTAGGTCAGCGCTGCAGGTTTTAGATCTAAATTTCTTGACATTATTCCTGCTAATACTGGATTTTACTTGAAAGTTAGTGGGCATTTTTTTTATATTACTGATCAGTTTTTATTCTCCCTCACATGCGGCTGTAAAGAAACCAAGTAGTCCCTTGTGATTTGCATGGCTGGGAACAGGATGGAGTGGAGAAGGAGGTGAGGTTTGGTGTGTTGCCATGAGACATTTGCATGCAAATAAGATGAGCTTGCCCCTACAAGAGGCAACCAGTTTGCAGTGTCAGGGCTGAGCCTAATGTAAGTAGAGACAATGTAGCTCTTGACTTGCATTTGGATTTAATGTCTCATTCTTTTTATTTAATTCTTTCTGGTGATACTGAAAATATGCCAACTCCAGTATGTTTATAATGATTGAGGCTGTTTTAAGCAATGCTTGCTTTTCTGGGTGCCTTGTGATTTCTGGAAAGGCATTAAATCTTTTAGAAAGTTTGGTGGAAGGATATTGAAGCTGCTAGGAACATTGCATTTTGAAAGCAGTAAGATGTCATGCTGAGGATGGAAGTTCTATTTCTATATTTCAAGCTATGCACACTGCATTCCTGATCTGTGTTTTGTGAATAATCTTTATCCATGGTCACAGAATATCTGGAACGTAGAACTTTATTTTAGGATCTAAATTTTGCAGAGTGCTAGACTCCAAAAATTATTTTTGGGGATTCTCACGTACACAAGTAAGTGGTTTAGGTTTGTCACTTCATAGGCAGGGCTGTATTTGAGATTAATAATTTCTTAGTTATAGTAAATACTCGATATTCCCTACTAATTATTTTAGACCATCTCTTTGTAGGAAGACCTACTGTGTACCCTTAATGTGTACCAGATCATGGGATTTTTCTCCTTAAACTAGCAAATGCTTACTGTAATCCATATAGTTACATCTGTTTTCTTCGCCCATTACTTCTCTAATGCTTTTAGATAACAATAGATTTTGGCAAAGAAGGTTTGTATAAATCCATGGTTTTCATTTTCATTACTTGATATAAAAGTCTTTAGCAGAAGTTATAGTATAATTATTCTTTAACTGATGAGCAAGAGAAAGTTGAATGCTTTAAATACCAACAGGTACTCTGTGTTTAACAGCCAGAAAATGCAAAGTTGCAAAGTATTATGGCCTATGACACCTGGCAAACTCCAAATATACTGGTTTCAGAGTAGCAGCCATGTTAGTCTGTATCCGCAAAAGGAAAAGGAGTGCTTGTGGCACCTTAGAGACTAACAAATTTATTTGAGCATAAGCTTTTGTGAGCTACAGCTCACTTCATATCTGACGAGGTGAGCTGTAGCTCACGAAATCTTATGCTCAAATAAATTTGTTAGTCTCTAAGGTGCCACAAGTACTACTTTTCTTTTTCCAAATATACTGTAGCCATAGATAATTAAGATTCAGATAATTGTCTGCCATTATCATCTATGCGGATATTTTTGAGAATTTGTAATCTGTAGGAGAAAAGGGGATGTTTGTTTAAAATATAAATCTGTTTTTATCCCTTCAAGGTGGTGGTTCTATGAATGATAGCTTTGTCTGTTTGCTGAGGAAAAAATGTGGCAGGCTCCAATATAGAAAAAATTCGTTAATCTTATCCTGTGATATAGACAAAGACTGAAATCCTGGCCTCACTGAAATCAAGATTTCACCCCAGATCTACAGTATGGGCAGAGAGGTCTGCAGAACCAAGGGAGTTTAAATTACATTACCTCTTATTAGCCAGCTGAAGACCAGAGAAAAAGATGCACTTGCATATTTGGCCATTGAAGGATGCTTTTGGATGGAGATTTTTTTTTTTATTTTTTTTTTAGAAAGACATTTAGATTCTGTCATATAAAATACTTTTAGATATTTGGTTTTGGGACGGTGGCATGACAGTGATATTTTGTTCCCCCTATTTTGGTTCTGGGATGGTTAGCTCAGTGGTTTGAGCATTGGCCTGCTTAACCCAGGGTTGTGAGCTCAATCCTTGAGGGGGCCATTTAGGGATCTGGGGCAAAAATTGGGGATTGGTCCTGCTTTGAGCAGGGGGTTGGACTAGATGACCTCCTGAGGTCCCTTCCAATCCTGATATTCTATGATAACACCTTCCTACCTGTATGCTGAAGGATTGCTCCTGGCCAGGAAATCTAGCAGGCTAGTCAAGGCTAATAGGATCCTGCCCTCTCCATCAACCAACTAACACTAGTTCTAACACTGATGGAGCCACTGATCACAATGTGTCCTTACTTAAGGTTGGGTTCAGTTTTTACTTAGAGGAAGAGAATGTTAGACTGGCACTGTGCTTTACAAGAGAGAGAGAGAGGAGTATTCCTATCCTTAGTCTGCTCACCAGCTCCTCTCTCTCTCCTAATGCTGCCACCCCGTAGAGGTAGCTGAAAAGAGGGCAGTCTCCTGCTCCCTTCCTAAACATGCTGTGTTTAAAAATGTAGAAAATCCTGCTAAACAAAGACTTTACTTTAAAAGCAGTTAAGGTTCCCTAAGTGTGACTTCCATTGTATGCAAACCCTTAAATGTGAAGAAGTGGTGGGTTACCCTCTTGGTCCCTCAGTCTCAGCTTAGCTCCACACCTACCCTCTTACCACCTTCTCCTGTCCTGTCCCCCTTCCCTTCCCTTTCTTTCCATGTGGCCTATCCATTCCTAACTAAACCCCTCCCCCACAAACAAGTGGAACTAACACGGTGCTGACATCACACTGTTCACTTTGTGTGTCAGACTCCTTCCCCTACCCTGTCTGTCTTGTCTACTGTATTTAGATTGTAAGCTTCTCAGGGCAGCGATCATCTACTAATCTCGGTTTGTGCAGTGTCTAGCACAATGGGGGCCCATTTTTGGTTGGCCCTGAGATACTATTGTAGTAAAGATGATGATTAATCATTTAGCTGTACCTTAATGTCTACCATCCCATTTCCCAGGAGACTCCAGGTTTTCACAAGGAATTTCATTTTGTCTTTCCACGGATAAGGAAACACACTGCACCCAAATCTCTGTGTGACAATGCAACCTACAACCTTAACTATGATCTTGTACTTCTTCTCCTTCAGCTAACACATGACCATAACCTGTGTACATATGTCAATACTATATATTTTCAAATGTTGCTTTAGTTGTAGTTAAGGCAGAAACTTTCTCCATCACCCATTTGCCCTTTAACAGTACACTCTACAATATTGCAAAGTTAAAATGGCCACTAGACCATGGTTCCTCTTCTTAATCATTTCCCTTAAGCTGGAGATCTTGGCAGAGTGTTGTATTCTAAACTAAAAGGGACCAGTTTTAAGGATGTCTGTGGGAGTCAGTAACTGCATTTCCTGGTTTGCTGAATTTTGTGGTTTGTATTTTCTAGCCCTGAACTTTTTGGGGGAGCATTTCTTGATTTTTTTTCTTTCTTTTAAAGGCTTGAGTTCAATGTTATGAAATCTTGTGTGTAAGAAAGATACAGGGAGAAGAAGGTACTATTGTGTGATATCAATGAACTCCACCTTAATGAAGCTTTCTGTAAGTGACAGTATCAGGAACAGAACTGTTCAACATATTTATCAGTGGTTTTGAGTTTAAAGTGGATAACAAGGTGGTGAAATCTGCCACTAACACAAACTCTGTTTACAATAATATCTAAGAAGGGTGATGATTGACCAAATCAAACTGTAGGATTTTGCAGCATGACAGGTTAAATTTTAATTTGGAAAAATGAAAGGCAGTACACATTGTGAATAAACTTCTTTACATACAGCTAGCACCACCACTCTTCTAGAAAAAGGTATAGAAGCCATCATGGATAGAGTCTAGCTCAGTGGTTTGAGCACTGGCCTGCTAAATCCAGGGGTGTGAGTTCAATCCTTGAGGGGGCCATTTAGGGATCTGGGGCAAAAATTGGGGATTGGTCCTGCTTTGAGCAGGGGGTTGGACTAGATGACCTCCTGAGGTCCCTTCCAACCCTGATATTCTATGGAAATGAGCATAGTATACATACCAAGGGAGAGAAAATAGCCCAATGAGTAGCTCTCCAAATGATGTGCAGAAACTAAATAGGCCAATGGAATGCTTACATGATGTAGAAAAGAGATAGGAGGTAACTTTATATAAAATACTACATGTGCATTTTGTGTACGGTGTTTATTGCTGACTACCTCACCTCAAAAAAGACAAGTAGATACTGAGAAAGGCAGTGTAAATGATTAATAGAATGTCTGGCTGGGCTTTATGAAAAGATTGTACAAAAATTTGGATTTGAGTTGTATTTTAGAACTATTTAGCCTGGAGATGCATGAGAGATTATTGTAATAATAACAAAGAGAAAGCAAGACAGTTGTTCCTTTTATTCAGTTGGTTCCACAATACAAGAATAAAGGAAAACCTGAAGAACAAAGTATATACACATCACTGAAGCTGCTTAAAACAAATCTACCTGTATAGTCAAAGTATGAGATTCACTGTAGTAGGAGATATCCTGTTATAGGAGATGTTTCCTGATATTTGATTCCTTCTGTGTTAAGAGACACAGGACTTTGTATATTCCTTATAAAGAAACAAAATTACACTTAAGAAATACCTGTCCCCAATTTCTCCTTCTAAGTCCCTGAAGTTTTGGCTTGCTCCTTGGGTCGAAAGGGTTAACTATGCATTGGTGAAACAAGCAGCTGTTTGAGCAAGATGAAATTCAATTATTTCCTTAAAAGGATGGACCTACATGCCGTCCCTTCTTTTATGGGAGATTCACTAGTTAAACTTGTTGGAGTGGAATTCATTTGAAGTAATCTGAAAGTTATGGATGAACAGAAATTCTGAGTGACTTACTTTACAAATAGTTACCATTGCCTTGTCTCTGACCCCATTTTTCTTGGCTTAGGGTCACAGAACTTGCTAGAGTGGTACACACTGTGGCACTACAAGTGGAGATTGGTGGCGGTTGTGGGGTTTGAGATGCTGTGCCATATTTACTGCTGGCCCCTATTAAACAGAGCATTGTTAATGGAAACAATGCTGACTGGAAATGTTGTGCCAGTCTGCATTACTTACAGTAGTATCACAAGATAATATGACATAACAGAGGCTTTCATTACAAGGGATTTGCACATATCTTTTGCACTGATATATTGTAAGAGTCCATCAGTCAGCATTTCTCTCATAAACTCCAGTATTTAGAGTTTTGATTTACATGGGAAACAAAATATATCCAACCAAAACTCTCACCATGTACTGACAGAGTCCAGACTGGATTTTTAATAGAAGTTTTAAGTGATTCTGTTAAATATATTCAAAGTTAAAAGCATTTTAAAATTTCATATTTTTTAAAAATTGCACTAGCTTTGTATTTGTCATCTTCCTCTGGTTTAATATTAACGGAAGTGGAAACGTAAACTTTCCACACTTATGCACACTTGATAATATCTCCAATAGTGGCTAGGTGAGAATGTGAACTTTATCCAATATATTACTTGCATGCTGGTTTCACATCAGTTCTCCCAATGCCTAAACTATACATCCTCAGTGAGTTCTAAATCAGTTCTCTGTACTGCAGTGCTAGGACTAAATACAGACTTGGGTTTAATATCAGCTTCTCTTCCTTACTGTAATGGCTCGACTCCACACCAGCTCTCTCCTTAGCATTACGAGGGGTGTATGCATCTGTGATTACATTCATATCAGCTGTCTCCTTATTGAAATGTGCAGTCTAGATGTGTGCAACTAGTCTTACATGAGTTCTTCCATTACTGTAATTAAACTGGCACAGCTGGTTTAATATCTGATGTTCTCTTACTGAATGCAGGAGTTACAAATGTATTCTGGTTTCATATCACCACTCCCATTATTGAGAGGTCTGTTCATGTGCAATAGGTTTCACATAGACTCTCCAGCTCCATTATACTGGCACAATATATTAATACTTGTTTCATATCAGCCTCTCATACAAAAGCTCTGTGTAATAAAAATTTTATAAATCACTTTCATATATAATAGACATATATAATGGATGTCAGTCACAACACTCAAATCCAAGTAAAACATCAAAATACTCTTTCCCAGAAAAAAGGGCAATTCAAATAAAACAGCTCCTAACATGGTCAGCATGACACAGGGATGGGAGGTTCACGGAAGAATTTTAGTGCCTGGGGTGAGAGAGCCTGTAACAAACATGAATTTATACCATTTGTTTAAATCTATATGTAAGCAGTGTCAGGATGAGCTCCACCCTGACATCTGGTGGTGAGGTGTGGCAAGTTGTGGAAAAGAACTTCAGGGGCTGATCTCATTTGCATAGGCACACCCACCCCGCCTAGAATGAGGCCATAGCTGCCCAAATGGTCACTTTGGCTGCTGTGGGATCCCCAGTGTCTCTGTTATTGGGGGCAGGAAGAATAAATTGTTATTACCCTGATTATGGGAACTGTGCTTGGAACTGTACTTGGCCTTTTGTTATGATGGAGGGACTCACCATCAACTAAGGAGCACTCGCTAGGCAAGGGTCATGGGTTCCAAAACTGTGTGAATTGAGAGAGGCTGGGGACAAGTATTAATACTTGGTGGTATGGGCCCCTTGGTGAGGGCCTTACATGTTAATTGCACTTCCTCCTCTTTCCACTGTGGAATATCAGAGCTAATTTTGATTTCATTAGAAGTCTAGTTACAGGCTGCTGAGCTCACTTTGGGCTAATAGTGCACCAGCACTGAAGCTCCCCTACTACAAGCTGTATTCACCAAAGAGCTGAACTGACTAAGAGCTGAAATCACTGAGCGTTGTGTTAAGTAGTGGGGGAGCCTGAAGATATATTGTGGAGCAGTTTGCGGGACGGCTGGAGTGCCTTGTGGACAGGCTGGTGGAGCAGTTCATAGGACGGCGTGAGCTGCTGGTGGGACGCGGAGCAGTTCGTGGATCAGCTGGTGGAGCAGTTTGTGGGACAGCGGGAGCTGCGTGTGGGCCGTGGAGCTGAGCGAAGCAGTTCGTGGGGCAGCTGGCAGAGTGGAGCGGAGCGAAGGCCTGTGGAGCTGTGGGGTGGTCAGCTTCAGATCATGTAAGGTGCCTCTTATCTCTGCCCCCATCTCCACCCAGGTTGGGAGGTAAAGCTCTGTAGATAAACTTTTGAACTCTGGTGCTGCCCTGACCAGGGACAGAGACTTTTGGGTCATTGGTCTTTTGGGACTTTGGGTGATTTGGGGTTGCTGGGCTCAGGAACCAAAAGGAAAGGGCATGCCCCAATTTGCTTGGGGTGGGGTTTTTTTTGCTCATGGGTTGTGTTATGAATCCTGTTGGTGGTGTTTCCCCAACATAATGCCACATTGTTATTAAAAGGCTTTTTGCTACACTCAAATTATGTGCTTGCGAGAGGGGAAGTATTGCCTCTTGGAGGCGCCCAGTGGGGGTGATATATATTTGTCCCAGGTCACTGGGTGGGGGCTCGAGCCAGTTTGCATTGTGTTATTGGAATGGATTCCCTAGATATTGAACCTGGCCCTTGTTGCTGCCAACTCTGACGGGCAGAAGGGTTACATATATTATTTAAAGAGTAATACAGTGTGCACTGAATTCCTGGTAGTTGATGTTGCACTCAAGCTGAAGTGTTGAATTGGAAACAAAAATACACATAATACAAACTACTTTCAAGTAAAATGTTAATATACGCACATTACAAAGGAACATGCAAATATATAAAACAAAAGATCACTTTTTAAATTCAAGAGGCAGCTTTTTATTTGTTTTGTTCTATTTCAATATATAGGCAGCACCAAGATACACATATATAACTTGAGACTAAACTGTCTTCCAAAGACTCATATTCTAGAGTCCTAAATATCATACATGTCAAAACCCTGCTGGAGGGGAGGGTTTTTCTCCCCTCTATGTCTAAGTCTTATATTTCGTAAAAAGAACAGGAGTACTTGTGGCACCTTAGAGACTAACAAATTTTTTTGAGCATAAGCTTTCGTGAGCTCACTTCATCGGATGCATTCAGTGAAGTGAGCTGTAGCTCACGAAAGCTTATGCTCAAATAAATTTGTTAGTCTCTAAGGTGCCACAAGTCCTCCTTTTCTTTTTGTGAATACAGACTAACACGGCTGCTACTCTGAAACCTGTCATATTTCAGTGTTCACATTGAGGAAAGGTATTGTGGCCACCAGGCAGCGTTATATGATTGCAACCTTAACTCCTCAAAGTTTTCTGTCTGTTGTCTTATGAAAGGCTTTTAAAAAGTTCAGATAAATTATGGCAACCAGTTCCTTTATCCACTATTCTGTTGACATGTTTAAAGAATTGTAACAGATTAGAGAGGCATGACTTCCTTTGAAGAAACTGTGCTGTTTTCTCTGTCATAGCATGTGCATCTAAACATTTTATAATTCTTTTTAAAATTGTTTCGACCGATTTAGCTCATACTGAAATAAGGCTTACTCCTGCAAATTTCCTTCCGGAGGTTCTGATTCATTTTCCTCTCGGGTTTCAGTTAATAGTGTACTAAATAATTATGAATCCCCAACATAGCCATGAACTTTGCAGGCACAGAATACTGGAGCTTCAGAATTTTTATCTTGAGATCTTCTCACCTCCTGTGGGACTGTTTGGCTAGAATTGGGTCTGGGAAAGTTGAACTTTGTTTCCTTCAAATAGTGGTTCTGGTTGCCGCTAAAATTCCCTCTTTGAGCTGAAATTTTAGCAATAAATATCTTTTCTATTTTGTTCATTGCTCCTATGTTTGTTTTGTAGAAACCTTTAACCCATTGTAAATAATATCAAAATCTAATATGGAATAATTATTTTCACTAGAGTAATTATGGTAGTATAATTATGCCTTCTCTAGGAACCCAAAGATTCAGATATTTTTGGCATGGTATTGGTTTCTCCTTATTTCTGTCTGTCTGATAGAGTGTGGTGTTTCTGGTTCTGATGCAGCAAAGCATGTACGCATGTACTTAACTTTAAGCATGAGTGGTTCCACTGCTGTCAATGGGACTACACATGTGCTTAAAGTTAAACATGCGCTAATATACTTTGCAAATTGGGATCCTAAATTCTTTCCACTCATTTAAAAGCTTGACTCTTCTTCACATGCTGCCTACTTGATGTCATTTCTACTCAATCTAGTTTACATTTTCACCTCAAGGATTTATTTTTGTAGCTAAAGCTTCAAGTTTGTCTTCTAAAGAAGATTTTATTTTTGGTGAAGGCCATTTATTTGAGCATTTAAGGTCAGCTTTACAAGAGGTATTGAGGTGCCTAAAGATGAAGATAGTCACCTAATGGGCTTTTCAAAAGTGCCTGAGGGTAGGTCTCTACTGCTCTAAAATTCCTGTGGCACCAAGTCTCACCAAGCCAGGGTCAGATCACTTGGGCTTGCAGATCTTGGGCTGTGGTGCTATAAAATTGCAGTGTAGATGTTCAGGCTCGGGCCAGAGCCCAGGCTCCCTCCCCCATCTTGGGGACTCAGAGCTTGGGCTCCAGCCCGAGCCCCAGTGTCTACACCGCAATATTATAGTCCCACACCCTGAGGCCTTCAGCGGACTTGTGCCAGCAGTGGCCATATCACACGTCTTTTTATCACAGTGTAGATGTATCTTAAGAGGTTAGGTGCCTTGGGCAACGTACGTGTGTGTGTGTCCCACCCAGATTTGCTGCTTGGTTTGTATTGAGTATGCTCAGTAACATTGCTGAAGTCAGCAGCCCTCACTCTGCTCCCTTTCTCTCCCTCTTCCCCCGCTATCCGGTTCTGTCTCAACAGGGGTTGTCAAAACAAGGGTTGTCTCTGGGTGTGTAACTAACTCCCATTGATTTCCCTTTGAAAATCTGGCCCTTAAGTGATTCTAAAAACATTCAGATCTCTCCTAGGCTAGTGGGGGAAGAGAGAAACAAGCTGGTTTCTTCTAACAGCCCTATACTGCTATGGTTTTATACTAGAAAAACTCTTTTGGATTGATTGTGCTCTTTGCTTTGGCTATGCCTTCTGGTCCTCCAGATCCAGATAAGAATCAGAGTTCCTGCAAGACTTAAAACTTATTATACCGGAGGTTATCAAGCCAACATGCTGTGTTTACTCAATAGCTTACCCGAAGTATTGTCTTCCCTTATGCGTACTAAGCTCTGTCCCTGACTTCAACAGCATTTGAAAGATTGTAGGGAAAGGGTATCAGTGTTAGCAGTAGAGAAACTGACACTGTTTGCATTTTCATAGCACCTTTTATCTGAGGATCTCAAAGCACTACTGCGCCTCACACCACGGGTGCCAGGTTGACGTTATTGGAGAAAAAAATCTGAGAGAGACATTATAACAGGGTATTGCAATAATAAAGAGTTAAAAAAATTAAGTTACAGTTGTCAACTTAAATCATACCTAATGCTATTTTATGGTCAAATTCTGTTCCCATTAAAATCCCACTGGAAACAGGATGTGTCCCTTAATGTAATGTTTGTTTTGTAATGTCTAGCTGTCTTGCTAAATCATTTATTCATGACACAGGGAGGGACGAGCACAATCATATTTCGTAATACAACGTTTATTCAGTCATCCCAGCAGACAGCCCTTGGGGCTATTTATTACTTTCTCAGCCAGGTATAGAAAAGAAAAATACATTTAACTGCTAGAACCTTCTCTGGGTTTTCTTTCTCAATGCCTGGTGTCTGCCTGTCTGTCAAAGACAATACTGTCTTGCAGCAGTTCGCTTAATTAAATAGGCATTCCTGCCTTCAACTTGAGATGTGCAGGCTCCCCAGGCTGTTCAAACTGTGAGAATACCAGGTTTGAGCTGCGGCCGACGCGCGGGCAAACGCGGCAGGGTAGACCAAACGTGAGTCAACTGAACAATTATTTTTTTCTGAACGTTACTGTTAGATTTTAAAGAAATAGATCATTTAAACCTGGAGGACATTCTTGCCAATATTTTATATATCTATACGATCACACGCGCGCACACACACAAACCCTACTTTCGAAGAAGATGACAGTTGCCAAATCAAGCATTCAGAAGTTGGGAAGTACCAGAATTCAGGTTGTCCGTGCAACCTTAAATTGGCCCCCTTTTGCGTATTCGTTATGATGCCGTCTTTAATTACAGGATCACGCACTAGTTTTTCCAAAGGGCCTCTTGGAATATTCCGTGCACAGGACAGATGGTGCTCAGTTAAGGAGCAGCTATTCAATATCATGTTTTCTCCTCATTGTGCAACGTGTGTCCCAGGCCTTATTTATTGCACAGTGTTCAAACCTTGCTCTGAAGACAGAATTATTAATTTACACACGGGCTTTTCTAGGGTGCTTATCACTGTAGCATCTGAGGGTCAGCCTCACAATAATACTTAGGTGCTTCCCTGTCTCTTTAGGCCCCTAAGTTCAACGTTTGGGTACCGCTGATAATTTCAAAACTACCGCTCAGCAGCCACCTAAAGGTATAGGTGCCTACAGTCAGTGATGAGCTGCCAAAATCTTAACAACCGGTTCCCTCCTCACCCCATGAGGGTGTCGTGGCCCACCCCAGCCCCCCGGGGACTCCTGCCCCATCCAACCCCCCTGCATTCCTTGACCCTCCATCCCCGGACCTCTGCCCCATCCAGCCCCACCCCCTGTCTGCCTCCAGAACTGGGCAGGAGGGTCTCGTGGGCCACCGTAGTGGGTGCCCACCCCGCCCCTAAGAGTCAGAGGGACCTGCCAGGAGGCAAGGTGGGGAGTCCCGGCAGTGCTTACCTGGGGCAGCTCCCAGAAGCAACCGGCAGGACCTTCTGGCTCCTAGGGGCAGGGGAGCGTAGCTGGGGGGAAACAGGGGGAGCAGCTGCTCCCCCCACCGATCACATCAAAAGTGGTGCCTTAGGCGCCGACTTCGTTGGTGCTCCAGGGCTGGAGCACCCACGGGGAAAATTTGGTGGGTGCAGAGCATGCACCGGCATCTCCGCGCCCGGCCCCAGCTCACCTCCGCTCCGCTCCATTCTGTCTCCTCCCCTGAATGTGCCACCCCGCTCTGCTTCTCTGCCCCCTCCCCCAGCTTCCCGTGAATCAGCTGTTCGCGCGGGAAGCCTGGGAGGGCTGAGAAGCAGGCGGCGGCAGCGCGCTCAGGCCCAGGGAGGTGGAGGTGAGCTGGGGTGGGGAGCGGTTCTCCTGCACGCCCCTCCCCCCGCCCCCCCCAGGTTACCTGCTGTGGTGAGGTCGGCCCTCCTTGCGCCTCCCCGCCCCAGCTCACCTCCGCTCTGCCTCCCTGGGCCTGAGCGCGAAGCCACCGCCTACTTCTCAACCCTCCCCGGCTTCCCGCGCAAACAGCTGATTGGCGGGAAGCTGGGGAGTGGGGTGGAGAAGCAGAGCAGGGTGGTGCGTTCAGGGGACGAGGCGGAGCGGAGGTGAGTGGGGGCCGGGCGTGGGGCGGGGTGGGGTGGGGAGCTGCCGGTGGGTGCTCTGCACCCATCAGATTTTCCCTGTGGGTGCTCCAGCCTCGGAGCACCCACGGAGTCGGTGCCTAAAGTGCCACTTTTGGCCGGTTGTTAAATTTAGAAGCCCTTGAGGGACAACCGGTTCTAAAAGGGCTTCTAAATTTAACAACCGGTTCTAGCTCACCACTGCCTACAGTCTGCTAGGTGCCTTTGGGTATACCTACACTACAGATGCTACAGTGCCATAGTGTAGTCATTTGCTACAATGATAGAAGGGATTTTTCCATCACTGTAGTAAATCCACCCCCTTGAGAGGCAGTAACTAGCTACACAGAAGTAGTCTTCCATTGACCTAGTGGTGTCTCTTCTGGGTCATAGGTCAATTTAACTGTTTCTCACTGGAGTATTAATTTGTCACACCCCTGAGTGACACAGCTAGGATGACCTAATTTTTAGGTGCAGGCAAGACCTGAGTTTCTGAGGTACATATATGAAAAGCCACATAGGTCCTGCCACTGCTCCCAACTAACAAGCTGCTTGGCGCCCCTGCTCATGCCTAAGCCCTGATGGAATTCTCTAAATGTGCCTTCCCCAGCCTAGCTTACCTGTGGGGCCTGATTCACTGGGCGTGCTCTGAGCAGCACACCTAACCTGCACAAAGGACAGCAGGGGTGAGCATGTGAGGAATTGTTGGAGTGACTGGCTGGCTGTATCCCAGCATATCCAATAGCCCTGTGCAGTGGCAGATTTATGATTTTGCCGCCCTCCCCCCCCCCAGCTCCCCTCTGCTCCCCCTCCGCCTCCTCCGCTGAGCTCGCCACCGGGTCCTGCTTCTCCCCACTCCCTGCCAATGCTTGTGCGCGAAACAGCTTCGCGAAGGAGGGGGGAAGAGGGGGAATGCGGCGCGCTCAGGAGAGGAGGCAGGGCCGGGGCGGGGATTTGGGGAAGTGGACCAACAGGGGCAGGGAAGGGGTGGAGTTGGGGCGGGGCCAGGGGTGGAGGGCGCGAACTGGCACCAGGGGAAGCAGCCTCTGGCTGCAATTATAAATTTGCTGCCCCTGCAAATTTTTCGGCCTAGGCATTAATATGCTGCTGGCCCTGTGGTTAGGGCACTCACCTGGGACTTTGCAGCAGGGACTTCAACCCCGATCTCTCATATCCTATGTGAATTCCCTAATCAGCAATTTGTTTAGTAACCTGGGGTAGGGCTCTCTGTCTCTTGCATTGAAGCTGTTCTGCTTTGTATAACTAGTTAAATATTTATAAACCTGGCTTACCCACATCCCCAGTGAGTGCTTTAGCCACCAGGTTATAGAACCATTCTCTTGCTTGTCCTTTCTCTCTCTCTTAATGTATATATAATTATTTAATACAAAGTGTAACAGGTCCAAGAGGAGAGACTGAGAAAGCTCCACTCTAGAATAGCCAATATCCTGGGGGACAGGGCACTGAGAGAGCAGACCTGGTTCAAGGACTTACTCCATATCAGGCAGAACAGAGATTTTAATCAAGGGAGTGCTTTAACCCCTGGGTTATTGGATCTGGGTAAGTGTGTTTCTTTTGAGAGAAAGCGCTGACCTGATTTAGGCATCTATCTCCAGAAGAGGGTTCATAGCTGAGAATCCTGAGCAGAGGTAGGTGCCTCTGTTCAGTCTGTAATGCAAATAATTAATAAGTACCTTTGTGAGCCCTAAGACCTATCCCCTTCCTCTGCATTTCTTGCCCGCTAGCTCAAGCAGCTCCTCGTTCAGCCTGCTGGTTTCTGAAAATCCCTAACGTGGACACCTAACTCTTCCCATACTTTGTAGGGAGAGCCTGGGTGTCTGCATTTCAATGGACAGCTGGGAACCTAGGATTAAGTGTGCCAGTGCTCACCATTGCAACACCTAAGTATCTTTTGGATTTAGCCCTACATCTCTTTTGAAATTCCACCCAACAAAAAAATAAAATGCAAATGCACGTGTATATAATGAATATGTATGATTGTATCCCTCTTCTCAGCACGCACCATGTATCACTTGTCTTTTTAGATTGTAAGGCCTTCAGGCTGGGGAGTTTTAAACATAGATATGTTTGTACAGTGCCTAGCACAACGGGATCCAATTTTACTGGGCTTCTGGGACCTACAATATGTAGATAGGAGAATACTTACATACTTGCTAATGGTCAGCAGGTTCAGCCATTAAAGTCAGGAGCTTTGCTGTTGATTTCAGGTCATTGTCAGGCCCTATATGGTTATTGGCATGTACACTGTGGTTCCCAGAACTATATAAAATTCATGCAGATCATCAAAATACGTGGTTTGCTATTGCAGCTTTGAAAACTTCTGTATTGACTCATTCTTAGTTAGAAGAACATTGGTAAATTGGAGCAGATTGACATAGGATAGTTTCTGAACAGACTGTGGGCAACATCCTATTTCCCATTACAAGCAAAGCATGACTCAACTGTTTGACTTTTCAAAGC
Source organism: Natator depressus (assembly GCF_965152275.1). NCBI lineage: Eukaryota > Metazoa > Chordata > Testudines > Cheloniidae > Natator > Natator depressus. The sequence goes on from NC_134234.1 coordinate 141,303,291, forward strand.
CTCTAACAGAGATCCTAAATGTTGTCTGTCTAGCACAACCCCCCTCCTGTGAAAGAGCCAAAAAGGAATTTATTTCCCCACAGCATATATATGCATTTGCCATGCTGAAAGAGTCCCTTATGAGCTTTCTTTGTGTGCTCTTCTGAGTCCCACAGACAGACTAATAGTAAAATAGCCAAGACAAGCTTTCTTTATTTCCCTCCTGCCCTTGGAACATTATAAAATATCAACATTTACTTATTTGAGCCTTTCATTCACCTTAATTTGGCCAGGCTGCCCATACCACTTTCCATCAAAAATACAAATATGGGATATTATAACTCTTCATCAATGTTTCTCATGTGGTAAGAAGGCATCCACAAATGGTCCAACTATATTATATTTGAATAGTGGGGAGGAGGTTGGAGAAGGAGCATTTTTATAACTACTGTGATCTTTGGCCAAAATTTTAAAGCTTGGATGCCTAAAATCCCTTTGTGAATCTGAATGTATCACAAATATTAATGACTTTATTTTCATAACATTCCATGAGATGAGAGGTTATTATTATTATCCCCATTTTACAGATAGGGAACTAAGGCACAGAGAGATTAAGGTCAAAAGTATCCATTAATTTTGGGGGCCTAATTTGAAATGCCTAGGACCTGATTTTTTAGAATACATTACATAGCACTTTATATATTGAAAGCACAGCTTCCATTGATTTCAGTTGCTGTTGTGAGCGCTCTGCACTTCTGCAAATCAGGCCCCAGGGTCTCAAGTCAGACACCCAGAAAATGAGGTGTACTCAGTTAGTGACTGCCTCTGAAAAGTTTGGTTTAAGTGATTTCGGTAGTATCACACAGGAACTCTGTGGCAGAGGTAGAATCCAATTCTCCAGAGCAGCATTCAATGGTCTTAACCATAAGACCATCTTTTCTCTTCCTGCAATCCTTCACCTCATTCACTACACATCTTCCAAATTCTGCAAAATAATTAGGTAGGGGTCTTACGAACAACACCTTTCCTAGACAACCCTGATTCATCCCCAGATCAGATCAATCCTGTGAGTGAATGAGGCCAGGGTCCTGTGAAAAAAATAGTATGTGATCATGTAATTAAAGACTGTATCATAATACATACACACCAGGGGGCCAAATTAAGGTTGCACAGGCAAGTTCAATTTTGGCATTTCCTAAGTTCTGAATGCCTGACTTTGCAACCTTAATGTTCTTTTAACTTATACATTTGTGTGTGTAGGTGAGTGATTTACTAATTTAAAAAAAACCCTGGATAACAAATTCCATCAAGAGGCATGATATTGACTCCCCCCCTCCCCCTTTGGGTCATCAGCAGGGTTGGAACCTTTAGATCCACCACCCAGACCTCTGCTACTTGAGCTGATGGAGTAACTGAAAGCAATAGTAGGCAGTTGTTATCCTCTCTGTGGACCAGCACTAAAGGGGGATGAGACGCACACACTTTGATAGTGGGTTTCACAGATATTTACTGACAGCAGAGGAATGGTGAGACTCAGGATAGGACTACACTACAGACTTACATCAGTATAACTCTGTCATGCAGGGGTGTGAAAAATCGACAACCCTGAGCGATGTGGTTATACTGACCTTAAGCTCCCATGTAGACAGCACTATGCCATTGGGAGAGCTTCTCCTGTCAATATAGCTACCACCCCTCAGGGAGGTGGGTTAACTACGCCAACAGGATAGCTCTCTCCCGTTGGCATAAGAGCATCTTCACTTAAGCGCTACAGCGGTGCAGCTGCACCTATGCACCATTTTACGGGTAGACTTGCCTTCAGGAAACTTGCGTTCCTTTCCAGGCTCTGAAGGGGAGTGTTCTCCAGTTGGCACAGACTTTTCTGCCCATTCTCCCCAAGCTTGACCCCTTCTGTTCCATTCCCTCAAACCTGTTCCTGTCTCAGTCCTTTCTGTTCCCCACCCTGGCTCCTCCTCCCAGTCTAATTTTACTCACCTAGAAGACCCCATCTCCACTCCACAGACTTCTGACCATAGTCCCAGTCTCATTTCCCAGCAAGTCCGAGTCTTACCCCTCCAGATTTCCCACCCCAGTCCCAGTTTCCCACATAACTCCCAGGGCCAGTCTCCTTGCTCAGCCAGTTCCTATTCCTCCCCTCCCAGCTTCTCATCTGATCTCTCTCCCACACCCTGCCGTCCAGTCAACCACAGCCCATCTCCACTGGCTCCCACTTCCAATCTGCCTCCCAAGGCTTTTCGTCCAATCTCGGTGTGCCCTCCCCCACGCATCCCATGCTCCTTGTCCTAGTCTCTTTGCCCAGCTAGTGCCAGTTCCCACCTACACCCTGGATCTTCATCTCCTGGTCCTCCCTCTGCCCCACTCATTCTCAGTCCCAGTCTCTCCCAACCCTAACTCCCAGTCCCAGTTTCACTTTTCTCCACTGCAAGCCTCTAGTGCCAGCCTCCCACCCCAGACTCCTTGTTCCAATCTACTCCCCACCATCCCTCCCTCAAGTCTGGCACTTGTCCCCTTTCCATTTCAATCAGGCAGCTTGCTCCTCCACTCTGCCTGGGCCCAGCAGGGACATCACAAAGAGCACAGGAGAGAGAGTCTCCCTGCTCTGAGTTCAGGTGCCAGCATTAGGAGCTGAAAGGGTCACAGAAGCCTAGAGCTGCAATTGCAGGGAAAGTCCTGCTCAGTCCTCTGCTGTTCCAGGCTGGAGCATGCTGTATGGATGGAACCTTCAGAGATTTTAGCTACTAAAAACTAACCATTCTTACAGAGCCTGAGCAAACTACAATTTCTCAAAAGTCTTGTAATTTGGCCAAATTTGGGTGGAGTTCCATGGGAATGGTAAAGGTGTATCTCTGACACAATGGCCCCCCTGCCAAATTTTAAGTCCTCACTCTAAAGCATGGGGGCACTTGAGCTTTTCAAAGAAAAGGTTGCCAGTGTGTTTAAACGTTGGCAAAACAATTTATTTCCCCCAGGCTCATTCTCTGAAACATCTGAACCATTTTGGTTGAAATTTTCTAGAAAAGTTCAGTCTAAGGCAGACATCCAATATGGGAAATTTTAGCCCCAGCAGTTAAAATTTGGTAAAAATTATAAGCAACTGAAAAACAGAGTCTTATAATGGGAAGTGTCTGGCAACCTTAAATAGGTGGTGACTACCAACCATGCCAATAATAATTTTATACACAGAGAACAAGTGGCTTGTGCAAAGTCACAGAGGAAGCTTGTGACAGAGATTTATGTGACACTATGCCCCCATATTCTTCATAAAGATATTGTTATGATATGATTATGGCATAACTATGATGTATTTTATACAAGATAGGTCATGTGAGGTATCACTGAAAAGGTTATGATTTACTGAATATGATTATCCTACTTGAATGCATGTATCATTTTGGTATCTGAAATTAGGAAAATTGTCTATGCATCTATTACAAGTGTGTTTACCCTGGGGGAACACCCACTCGACAGAATGCAATCAGTCTAGATGGCTGGCTGGGAAGGACCATTAGGGAAAACAGTAGGACTTTGATGATGCTAATCTCCCACCAGAGAGTTGTGATGTTTAGATGTTGCTTGTAATTGTTAGAATTGGGAGCACTGGCTGTTAGGAGTCTGAAAGGGCAGGAAGGAGGGGGGAGGAGTTGAGAGCTGGGAGAAAGCTACAGAGGGTGCAGCAGCAGTTTGGTAAAGACGTTTCCACTTTGAAAATAAAGTCCTGTTGAAGCTTGTTAGTACCTTGCCTGGTTGATACAACATTTTGGCAATGAGGATGGATCTTCTGCCTCTGAACCCACCTCCAGCCTTTCTGCAAAGCCCAGGTGAGCCTCCAATTGCTTTTACTGCCTGGATCCATATGTTTGAGACTTATCTGCTTGCAATCAGTGCTACAGAGATTTCTGAAGTAAGAAAGCGTGCTCTGCTAATCCACTGCCTTGGAGCAGAAGGGTAGCGTATATTTTACACTTTTCCCCTTGCAGATGATAAATATGAGACTGCACTCACTGCATTAAATAATTTTTTTGTGCCAAAAGTGAATGTAGTAGCTAATCACTACAGATTTTGCCAGCGTAAGCAGAAACCAGGGGAAACTATAATACAGTATATTGCTTCCCTGAGGAGTCTGATTGTAATTTGTGACTTTGAGACTATGGCAGATGAGATGATTAGAGACCAGCTCATTGAGAAAACAAACATGCTTCATGTAAGAGAACGCTTACTTCTAGAACCACAACTTACACTAGAAAAAACAATAACCATTGCTACTCAGATTGAGTCAGCTACAGCTGAAGCCAAAATAATGAGCATGGATACAGGAGGCACAGTCCAGGCTGTGACTCCTTTGCAGAAAAGTTCACTACCACTGCAGACACACAATTGCAAGAGAAAAAGTAATGAAAAACCACTGAATCAGCAAATTCAAAATACAGTAAAAGCATGTTTTCACTGTGGATCCCCACAACACCTTGCAAGCTACACAGGATGTCCGGCAAAAGTAGCTCAGTGCAATCATTGCAAAAAGATTGGGCATTTTGCTAAAGTATGTTGCAGTAGCCAGTTCAATCAACAGGTGCATGCAGTTATAATACCAGATGTTACTGTGCTGAGCGTGGACAAAATCACTACTGCACATATTCCAGAACAGATAAAGTGTGCTGTAAACGTTTCCGCCATACCCTCAGGCAAACCACACTCTATTCAGTTAATGTTGGACACTGGCTCAGCAGTATCTATACTACCTGATTCCATCTATCTGCATTACTTTAAAGATGTGCCTCTTACTGAACCCAAACTTCACTTGGTGTGCTATTTGAAAAACCATATTCCAGTACATGGCTGACTGCCAGCAATAGTTACTTTTGGTGATTGCTGTGTAACTGCAGAGTTCTACATTGTCCACAAAGGCACTCCTATCCTTGGCAGAGATTTATTGACTGCTTTAAATCTCAGGGTAGTTAGTGGACGAATTGATCTTCCTCAGCAGAGCACTCTTGCGGTACACACGCTGGTTTCAGCTGGGACCCAACATCAAGTTGAGGAAAAACTTGGCTGTGCTTATGGGTTTCTGCATAAAGTTAAAATGCGGAATAATGTGATGCCTGTATGACAGAAGTTATGGCACTTACCATTTTCAATCAGGGAAGCTGTTTCAGAGGAACTGAGAAAACGTGTTCAAAAGGACATTATTGAAGAGATCGACTCCTCGGAATGGGTTTCACCTAAAGTAGTGATACAGAAGAAGGGTGGAGGCATCTGCCTTTGGGTGGACTTAAGGGAGCCAAATAAAGCTATTGTAATTGACAGCCATCCTCTTCCTCACAAAGAAGAAGTATTTGCAGAACTCCGTGGAGCAAAGATGTTTTCTACTCTTGATTTGCAGAGCGCATACCACCGGGTTATGTTGCATGAAGATAGCAGAGACCTCACAGCATTTATTACACATGAGGGACTATTTCGTTTTAAGTGTATTCCATACGGTCTTGCATCTGCCCCAAGTGCCTTCCAAAAAATGATGTAATTGATTCTGAAGAATCAACATGGAGTTCAGTGCTATCTGGATATTATCATGTTTGGAAATACTTCTGAGGAGCATGACAATAACGTGCAGTCTGTACTAAACTGCATCAGCAAAGCAGGCCTCTAGCTCAATAGGTCCAAATGCAAATTTAGACAAACTGAACTCACCTTTCTGCGGCATACAATTTCACAGGCTGGACTAAAACCTGATCCAGATCATATCCTGGCAATTTCAAATGCTCCTCCTCCAACAGATTTGCAAACCTTACGTTCCTTCTTGGGTCTTACCTCCTGGTATGCAAAATTCATTCCCAATTATGCTTCTGTCATTAAACCGTTACGAGAATTACTACAAAACTGTGAAAGACTTGATTGTACATAGTCCAGTACTTGCACTATTCAGTCCTGCATTGCCCACAATTGTAACTACTGATGCTTCTGATTATGGCCTTGGGGCTGTCCTCACACAACTTCATGAGGACAACACAGAGAGGACTGTTGCATTTGCTTCAAGGACACTAAGTAATGCTGAGAGAAAATATTCTGCAGTCAAAAAAGAAGCACTTGCTTGTGTCTGGGCTACTGAAAAATGGAGAACTTACCTGTGGGGCCGCACGTTCAAGTTGCGCACAGACCACAGCCCTTTGACGACGTTGCTCACCACGAAAGGACTGGGAAGAGCAGGATACCGTATTGCTCGATGGTCTGCAAGACGACTACTCTCTTTCAATTATGAACTGGAATATAAGCCTGGAAACCAAAATGTGGTCGCTGATTGCCTTTCTCGCCTGCCTTTGCCTTTGTCTTCACCAGATGGTCCACCGGAGGATGACGATGTAGTGGTTGCGCTAATTACAAGCACTCTCACTGAAGTTACAAGAGAACAATTTCAAGCTGCTTGTTCAGCGTGTCCAATTCAACAAAAACTACGGGAGTTTCTGACAAAGAGATGGCCCAGTAACCCTAAAAACCTTGACCCAGTTTTGCTGCCTTATTTTAGAGTTCGGGAGGAACTTTCTTTGTTTGATGGTTGTGTGCTACGAGATACACACCGGCTCCTTCTGCCAGAATAATTACAGTCAAAACTCATACACCTGGAACACGATACTCATCAAGGAATTGTCCGAACCAAACAACAACTATGGGATCTGTATTGGTGGCCAGGGATGGACTCTCAAAATGAAGTACTCAGAAAATCCTGTGTCACTTGCCAAATGCATGATAAGACAGCAGTGACACGTACCCCTCCATTACAGCCTGATCCTCTTCCTGAATCTGCATGGGAAAAAGTGGCAATTGACATTGTAGGACCCTTTTGATACTGCTCCAATTGACTGCCATTATGCCATTACTTTAATCGACTATTTCAGTAAATGGCCTGAGGTAGTGTTTACATCGCAAATCTCTTCTGCTACAGTAATTAAGTTCCTCTCTTCAATTTTTAGCAGGGAAGATAACCTCAAAGAACTGGTTTCAGATAATTGACTACCATTTACTTCCCTGGAGTTTGAAACTTTTCTAGCAGAGAGGAACATTTTACACAGAAGGTCATCCCTATATTACCCTCAAGCCAATGGGGAAATCGAACGGTTTAACAGAAGTTTGAAAGAGAGTTTGGAAACGGCTAAACTGGAAGGGCGATTGTGGATACCATTCACTACTGATTTCTTGGAAGCACACCGGGCTACACAACATGCCACAACACAAAGATTACCCGCAGAGTTACTGCATGGGAAACAGATGAATACTAAACTGAACATTGCTAGATTGTTAAAGGCACGACCTGATGCCCCAAACAAGGATGATGTGAGGAAAAACAGTTGAACAGAACCAAGCAAAGTCTCAGGCTTTCACAAACAGGCAGCGGGGTGCTAAGGAATCAAAGTTTGAGTGTGGTTCCTTCGTTAGAATACAAAAAGCTGGAATTTTACGCAAAGGGGACCGTAAATTCACAGCTCTTCTTAAATTCATAGAGAAGAAGGGACCTTACACCTATCGACTTTCTGATGGGCGGGTATGGAATGCTTCTTATCTTGCACCTGCCTATGCACCAAGAGGAGATTATGCCAACACCCAGTCTGCATTGGATGACTTCACTGTAGTACCAACACAACAAGACATTGCACTGGAACCGGGGCTTGAGATATGGCCTGTCTAGTCCAGACGGGTGGTCATCTGGGTCTGAGACTGTTATGTGGTATCCACAGTGTTTTCAGTGTAATATTTCTGCCAACAGTATAGTGTCTTGTTTCATATTTGTTCCTGTGGTTAGAACAATAATGTTTGTTTTAATTGGGAGAGTTTCTTAAAAGAGGAGGGAATGTGGTGTTTAGATGTTGCTTGTAATGATTTGAACTGGGAGCACTGGCTTTTGGGAGTCTGACAGGACAGGAAACAGGAAGGAGGGGGGAGGAGTTGAGAGGCTGGGAGAAAGCTACAGAGGGTGCAGCAGTAGCTTGGTAAAGAGGTTTCCACTTTGAAAATAAAGTCCTGTTGAAGCTTGTTAGTACCTTGCCTGATTGATACAACAAGAGCCTTCCTGGTAAGCCTTCCTGAGGACATTACAAACAGCCTCTGTCTCATGGCTGCTATGGCCTTACAGAGGCATGTGACCAAGTCACTTGGTACTGGACTCCATCATAATACTAGTGTTTTTCCATTGATCTGGTGTGAGAATCAAACAGTTGGACACAAAGTTCCTGCCATATGCTAAAGCTATTTGAGGCAGGGGAGTGACATCATTGTGGTTCGTTCTTCACTGACTCTGCACCCAAGATGACTGTTGTAAACACTGAAGAAACAAAGCATGAACTGGGGGAGAAGGGCTGAACCCAGGCTAGAGAGTTTGTGAAAGGAGTACCTGGAGTTTTAAGCTGCAAGCAAGTGTAGCTTGCCCTCAAGAATCTCTGCAAACTGCTTTAAGACAACATTTACGGTGATGATTACCTACTTATAACCAATTTCTTTAGTATATTAAACTTAGATTGCATTTTGTTTTATTTGCTAGGTAATCTGCTTTGGATCTGTTTGCTATTCCTTATAATCACTTAAAATCTATCTTTTGTCTTTAATAAACTTGTTTTGTTTTGTCTAAGACCAGTGTGTGGAAAACATTATTGGGAGGGCAGGGGAAAAGCTGTTGCATATCTTCCTCCACATTGAGGGAGGGGGCGAATTTAATGAACTTACACTGTACAGTTCCCTGTGTAGCACAAGACAGTATAATTTTGGGTTTGCCCTCCAAAGGGGCGGGGTGCACTTGAGTAACTGGGCAGTTCCTTAGCTGAGCCTTCCCATGCAGAGCTGATCTCAGCATCTGTGTGTGTAGCTGCAGCTGGGTGTGTCCCTACCAGTATGTGTGCTAGTAAAGTGCAGTCTGAAGCCTGGGAAAGGGCTTGGCAGACTGGCCTCAGCAGTACAGTGTAAAAGGAGTTGAGGCTGGTCGGTCAGGTGGACTCAGTGGTACCCCACTTTCCAAGTGGCACCCCGAGGGGGAGAAAACCTGTCACAACTTGAATAGTAAAAAAAACCGATAAGTACTTGTGGCACCTTAAAGACTAACAAATTTATTTGGGCATAAGCTTTTGTGGGCTAAAACCCACTTAATTGGATGCATGCAGTGGAATATACAGTAGGAAGATATATATATACACACAGAATACATGAAAAAATGGGTGTTGTCATACCAACTCTAACGAGACTAATCAATTAAGGTGGGCTACTATCAGCAGGAGAAAAAAAACATCCACTCCCAGTCTTTATTCAAGCCTAATTTAATGGTGTCCAGTTTGCAAATTAATTCAAATTCTGCAGTTTCTCACTGGAGTCTGTTTTTGAAGTTTTTTTTATTGGAGAATTGCCACTTTTAGGTCTGAAACTGAGTGACCAGGGAGACTGAAGTATTCTCCGACTGGTTTTTGAATGTTATAATTCTTGACGTCTGATTTGTGTCCATTTATTCTTTTGTGTAGAGATTGTCCTGTTTGGCCAATGTACATGGCAGAGGGGTATTGCTGGCACATGATGGCATATATCACATTGGTAGATGTTCAGGTGAACGAGCCTTTTATGGTGTGGCTGATGTGATTAGGTCCTATGATGGTGTCCCCTGAATAGATATGTGGACAGAGTTGGCAATGAGCTTTGTTGCAAGGATAGTTTGTTGTGTGGTGTGTGGTTGCTGGTGAGTACTTCCTTCAGGTTGGGGGGCTGTCTGTAAGTGAGGACTGGCCTGTCTCCCAACTTGAATAGTGTTTGTTTATATCTGACAGTGTGCTTGGTACTTTACAGTACACAACAATAAAGACCACAGTGAAGGACAGTGTCTTTGATCCCCTCTGAAATTAAAGCCACGTACCTGTCTTAAAGATTGTATAACTAAAAAATATACTTCTGATGGGGATTATTTTTGATATCTCATGATTTTATACACCATCTATCACCATAGTATTTAAGCAGATATGGCCCAGATCCACAAAGGCATTTAGGCGTCTAATTCTGATTGATTTTAATGGGAGTTAGATGCCTAAATACCTTGAGGATCTGTGCCAAGGTCTTTTTGCAGGGAACTCTGCGTGGGCACCATCTACTCCAGCTATCTCATGTAAGCAATCTGCAGAACATTGTGACAGGCTATTAAAAGGTGCAGTAGTATCAGGTAGTATTAGCACTGAGATGGGGCCTCCATCCATTGCCACTGCTGTATTTTCAGCCTCAACATTTCAAAAATCCTGAGTCAGGCCTAAAGAAGTAATGAGATTGGCTTAAAATCATAAGAATGACTAACAATAATGAAAATTGTGTTATCTTATGGTTTCTGAGCCTTTAGGGTTCATGCATTCAAGTTTTTCTGTACAACCATGAGGATTAGCAATTTACTTATACAAAAGGAAAGCTTAGATTCTCAAGTAATCACTGGATTCCAGGAGCTGGAACATTAAGAAAAACAACAAATATCAGGAGGCACGCAATAAAATTGCAAGAGTGGCAATGCAGCATTATTATTTTTTATTTCTGACTGTGATAAGGAAATTGGACAGTTTTTATTTTGACTACCTAAACTTTCTATATGAGGAAAGATCTCTATTCTATTTCTTCCAAAGGACCTAAAACCTTGTCAGGTCTTTTTTAAATATTCCAGTTATTAAAATCTCGTAAAGTCTCTAGCACTTACCTGGAATAATCTGTTACACAGTGAAAGTCCTGTAACCATAAGTACTTATTTAATATAGGGCTGTCAATTAATCGCAGCTAACTCATGCGATTAACTCAAAAAATTTAATCGTGATTAAAAAAAATTAATTGTGATTAATCGCACTTATAAAAATACAATACCATTTGAAATATATTAAAAATTTTTGGATGTTTTTCTACATTTTCAATATTGATTTCTATTACAACACAGAATACAAAGTGCACAGTGCTCACTTTATATTATTATTTTTTATTACAAATATATTTACTGTAAAAATGATAAACAAAAGAAATAGTATTTTTTTTAAATTCACCTCATACAAGTACTGAAGTGCAATCTCTTTATCGTGAAAGTGTAATTTACAAATGCATTTTTTTTTGGTTACATAACTGCGCTCAAAAACAAAACTGTAAAACTTTAGATCCTACAAGTCCACTCAGTCCTACTTCTTATTCTGCCAATCACTAAGACAAACAAGTTTGTTTACATAGGCTGCAGATACTGCTGCCTGCTTCTTATTTACAATGTCACATGAATGTGAGAACAGGCGTTCGCATGGCACTTTTGTAGCCGGCGTTGCAAGGTATTTACATGCCAGATATGTTAAACATTTGTATGTCCCTTCATGCTTCAGCTGCCTTTCCAGAGGACATGCTTCCATGCTGATGATGATTGTTAAAAAAATAATGCATCAATTAAATTTGTGACTGTACTACTTGAGGGGGGAATTGTATGTCTCCGGCTCTGTTTTACCCCCATTCTTCGTATAATTCATGTTATAGCAGTCTCGGATGATGACCCAGCACATGTTCATTTTACGAACACTTTCACAGCAGATTTGACAAAACGCAAAGAAGGTACTGATGTGAGCTACAGCACTTGACCCAAGGTTTAAGAATCTGAAGTGCCGTCCAAAATCTGAGAGGGATGAGGTGTGGAGCATGCTTTCAGAAGTCTTAAAAGAGCAAAACTCTGATGCAGAAACTATAGAACCCAAACCACTAAAAAAGAATATCAACCTTCTGCTGGTGGCATCTGACTCAGATGTTGAAAATGAATGTGCATCAGTCCGCACTGCTTTGGATCGTTATCGAGCAGAACCCATCATCAGCATGGAAGTATGTCTTCTGGAATGGTGGTTGAAGCATGAAGGGATATATGAATCTTTAGTGCATCTGGCAAATAAATATCTTGCAACGCCAGCTACAACAGTGCCATGTGTACACTTGTTCTCACTTTCAGGTGACACTGTAAACAAGAAGCAGGCAGCATTATCTGCTGCAAATTGTAACCAACCTTGTTTGTCTGAGTTATTGGCTGACCAAGAAGTAGGACCGAGTGGACTTGTAGGCTCTAAAGTTTTATATTGTTTTATTTTTGAATGCAGTTTTTTTGTACATAATTCTACATTTGTAAGTTCAACTTTCATGATAAAGAGATTGCACTACAGTACGTGTATGAGGTGAATTGAAAAATAATGTTTTTTGTGTTTTACAGTGCAAATATTTGTAATAAAAAATAAATATAAAGTGAGCACTGTACACTTTGTATTCTGTGTTGTAACTGAAATTAATATATTTGGATGTAGAAAGCATCCAAAAAGATTTAAATAAATGGTATGCTATTGTTAACAGTGCGATTAATCACGATTAATTTTTTTAATCGCTTGACAGCCCTAATTTAATACACAGTGAAAATCATTCTACTATTACAAAGTACAGTTACTTCATATTCATTGTAGCTGTCGCGTGTGTGTGTGTGTGTGTGTGCATGCGTGTGTGTATTTGGCATTTGAGGGGAAGAGGAGTTTTAGGGAGAGCCAGCCTTCAATTATTTGCCTGGAGTTTTTTAAGTATATTAGGAACAAAAGCAATCCTAGGAATGGTATAGGTTCATTACTAAATGGCAATGGAAACATTGTGAATAATGATGCAGAAAAAGGAGTAGTGTTCAATAAATATTTGTTCTGTATTTTGGAAAGAAGCAAGCTGAGGTACTCGTATCACATGAGGATGATGAAGAACTTGCCAGTCCATTAGTACCTGAGGCTTTTGCTGGCATAGCTATGTCAGTGTGAACCCTGGTTGACAGAGCTGTGCTGGCAAAAGCCCCTAGTGTAGATGCAATTACACCAGCCAAATTGTCCTTTTGTCAGTGTAGCTTATTTCGCTCTGGGGAGGCTGGAATACACTGTAACAGCAAAAGTGCAGTTTTGCTGGTATAAACTACATCCTCACCAGGAGCACTTTGCTAGTAAAGTATACTGATGTAGTTATACCAGCAAAATGCTCCTAGCGTGGACCTAGCACAAGAGGACATTAAACAACATCAGCTAAGGACAACTATTTTAAAATCAGCAGGCCTAAGTAACTTGCATCCAAGAGTCCTAAAAGGATGCCATAAACGATTTCCATGGCAAGTGATAATGTGGACATCACTTGGAATGAGAAAAAGAGGGCTATCTAGAGAAGCATAGCAATACAGAAAGAAGTAAAATACATCAACATGACACTCGGAAGCCTGAACAGACCAACCCAAGACTGAAATAAATGGCAGAAACTCGTGGATGCCCTGTGCACTTGAGGATGCAGGAGGATGAAGAAAGAAAAAGAATCCTAAAAGAGATAGCTGAAGAGATCTTGGCCCCCTGGGATTGTTAATTTTTAATAAATCTTGGAATACTGGGGAAATTTCAGACTATTAGAAGAATGCTAACGTGCCAATATTCAAAAAGGGCAAGTAATGTGACCTGGGTAACTGTAGGCAATGTTAGCTGACATCAATCCCAGACCAAATTATGGAAAAGCTGATACAACATTCAATTTATAAAGAATTAAAGGATAGGAATAAAATTAATGCCAGTCAACATGGTGTTATTGAAATAAGTCTTGCATTCATTGATGAGATTACAAGTTTGGTTGATAAAGGTAACTCCGTAGATATAATATACTTAATCTTTCTGACTAAAAAATTATCAGTATACAGTATCAATAAATCAGGTCAAATGGATTAAGAACGGGCTGACAGATCTCAAAAAACAGTTGTCAATGTAGAATCATTATTGAATGGGGGTATTTCTAGTGGGGTTCTGCAGGGATTGGTAATAGGCTTGATGCTATTCAACATTTTCATCAGTGATTAGGAAGTAAATATAAAATCATGGCTGACAAAATTTGTGGATTACACAAATACTAATGGAGTGGTGAATGAGAAAGGGCAGTCATACTGAGTAATCTGGATCACTTGGTAGACTACATTTTAATACAACCAAACACAGGCGCAAACTTCCTCTCTACCCACGGGGTGCTCGACCCCTGCCCCCCAGACCTGCCCCCATTCCACCCCTTCTCCCAAGGCCCCACCCCACCTCTTCCCACCCCTGCTCCACCTCTTCCCAACCCCTCCCCCAAGTGCACCCACTTCTCCCTCTCCCTCCCAGTGCCTCCTGCTGTTCCACAGTATGCAGGGGGTGCTGGGAGGGAGGGGAGGAGCTGGCTGCCGGTGGGTGCTAAGCACCCGCTAATTTTTTTCCCCCGTGGGTGCTCCGGCCTATGCAACCAAATGCAAAGTTATACATCTAGGAACAAGGAATGCAGGCCACACCTACAGAATGGAGAACTGTATCCTGGAAAGTAGTGACTCTGAAAAGGATTTAGAAGTCATGGTGGACAAGCAACCCAACATGAGCTCCCTGTGTGACGTTGTGACAAAAAGGACTAATGTGATCCTTGGATGCATAAACAGACGAATAGTGAGTACGAGTAGGGAGATGATTTTACTTCTGTATATGGCATTGGTAAGACCATACAATTTTGATGTCCTTTTTTTCAGAATGTTAAAAATCTGTGTGTGTGCAGCCACAAAAATTATTTGAGGGCTGGAGAAAATGCCTTACAGTTAGAGACTGAAAGAGCTCGATCTGTTTAATTTATCAAAAAGAATATTGAGAGGTGACTTGACTATAGTGTATAAATACCTTAACGGGGAGAAAATAGTGAGTACTAAAGGACTTTTTAATCTAGTGGAAAATGGCATAACAAGAATTAGACTTTGCAGGTTGAATTGCCATCTCACCAGTTTACACAGGGTTACAGTATTAAGTAATATCTAACATCCATCTGGCACTGATTACTTGGCAACTTGGGTAAATATAATACTGTGCAATGTCTGAAGCCCCTTGAAAGTCTCAAATTTACAACAGTGACCATCAGTACACCACCAGTGTAATCACTAGAACCAACTACCAAGGGAAGGCGTGGATGCTCTCCATCTCTTGAGGTTTTCAACCAAGTTTGGATACCCTTTTAGAAGATATGCTTAACCAAATACAGGCTTTGGTTTAGTCAAACACAAGTTACCGGTTCAATACAGGGGTAAGTGTGTGAAATTTAATGGCCTATGCTATATAGGTCAGACTAGGTCTCATATTGGTCCCTTTGAGCCTTAAACTCTATGAATCTACTGTGGGAAGGAATCTGTTTATATGGTAAAGTCCCCACCCTCTGTTGTAACCATAGCTTGCCGCAGGCAGGTTTGCAAATATAGCTACCATAGGTCAGTACATAAACCCTTACATCACTTAGGGCAGTAGTTCTCAAACTTTTGTACTGGTGACCCCTTTCACATAGCAAGCCTCTGAGTGTGATCCCCCTCATAAATTAAAAACTTTTAAATATATTTAATCCCATTATAAATGCTGTATGCAAAGCGGGATTTGGGGTAGAGGCTGACAGCTCACAACCCCCCATGTAATAACCTTGCAACCCCCTGCGGGGTCCAGACCCCCAGTTTGAGAACCCCTAAGGCGGACATGAAGACATGTTCTGGGTGATGCCAACAGAAGAGGGGATGGAATTCTGGAATCAGAAGGTTCCATGGTAGTTAGTGATGACAGTTGGGGGGTACCCCAACCCCACCAGAAGAGCTCCAGTGGGAGGGAGGGAGCAGATTCCTCTGCAGGAAACAAGCTGCTGCTGCTTGTGGGTTGCTGTGTAGAAGCTAGTGCCAGTGTTCTGTAACCAGGGGGGTTCCAGTGCCAGAGTTCTGTTACCAGGGCTGGGGGTTTCACTTGGTTTTTCTTCATTTCTGTGAGAAAGTTCAGGAAGGGGAAAGGGGCTTATTTCAGAACAGCCAATCTCTCCATGGCATGCAGAATAAATGCAGCAAAAGGGTTACAGGAAAATACCCACAGGTGAACAGGGACCTGGATTCGGGTTCCCACCACACTTCTGGCATTCAAGGTTCTGCATGGCACCCATGTATCCAGCATAAGGGTAGGTTGCTCGCTAAGTGTCTATCCCTGCCATGACCCAAACATTTGTGCCTCCTGCCTCTGTGAGGGTATAACCCTGATCTGCATCTTGGACACTTACATGGAAATGGTGAATGGCAGGGCAACTTAAACATCCTCATTAGACTGCAGACTTTATAACCTAAACACTGGGAAGGGGCGGGGGGGGGGTGTCATATTGCTGTTCATTGTTATAAAGCTTTTGATACCAGAGCCACATATAGCGTCTGTAAGAAAATGGAAAATATTTTTTGGGGAAAAAAAAAATGTTTGCAAATTTTCCCCACTTCCTGTCATTTTGTTTCAGTAGGCATTTTCTGACCAGCTTTATTGTACATGGTTCATTTCAGAGGGAGTTGCTTTAGTGGACTATCCAGTTAACAATCGGTTACCAATTTAAGGTAGAGCAATACCAAATCCACTTAGCGGTAGATTAGTAAATCTAAGATCATCTCTTTCAAAAATTGTCCTGGTATTCTGACCTCTCCGATCCCAACAATACTTACCTGTGTGGAAAGCAGGATTAGTTTACATGAACACATTATCCTTCACCACCTATTGCCAAAATAGGCTTTTAAAAAAAACCCAATTAGCTTAGGCCCCAGTACTACAATTTATTGTAAGCAGGTGCAGCAGTCCAGCTACATGCAACAAGCAGAATCGGTACCTTAATGCAATTTAAAGGAATTATTTCTATGAAGTAGTGTGCTTTCGCCTCCATTTTTTAACTTGCGACTTTCACACATTTGGATCTTATACAGTTCAAAGTACATATCCACTGTATACTAAACTGAGAAATTAATTTGCAAGTGTTATTTAAACTGTTTTTGTAGTTTGCATGTTGATATGTGAAAGACTAGTGCACAAAGTTAAATTGCAACAAACTGGAAAAAGCCAAAAATATCGAAGTTAAGGGCAGCATCAACTCTGTCTTTATTGTGGCAAGCATATTGCCTAATAGTGTCTCTGGTATTTACTGGTTTGTAGCACTTGCATCTCCACCAACATAAACTTGCACTCGTTTGCATTTTTTAAACTACTGTTAAAAGTTGCATTTATAGTACTTGATTACTGTAAGAAACAAATATATTTGCATAATTGTCCTACCAGTTTCTTTACTTTGTGCATGGTCCATTTCAGTTAGTCAAGCCCTTTACATATGTGAATACTCCCCCTGAGTTCAGTGGGCCTACTCATGGGTATAGAGTATGTCTATACTATAAACAAAAGACTCGTGGCAGTGCTTTTCAGAGCCTGGGTCAGGGATCTCAAACTCAAATCACCACGAGGGCCACATGAGGACTTGTACATTGGCCCAAAGGCCGCATCACTGAAATCTTTTCATACAACGATACAAAAGTATAGTAAAAAATGAAGAGCAATATAGTATGCTATTAAAAGTCAATGTATTAACTTTTTAAAAATTGTAATGTGAAGAGGAGTTTTAATAAAAAATAAACACCTGTGACTATTCCTTAGGTGGTCAGAAGGGAGCGTGGCTCCTATGGCGGGCTGCAGGAAATAACTCTGTGGGCAGCGTGGTTGAGACCCTTGGCCTGGGTTAACTGACTTGGGTTGTGGGGTTAGCACTGTAATACAAAAATAGCAGTATATACATTTTGGCTTGTGTGGGAGACTGGGCTCTCTGAAAAACCAGGGCAGTGGGGCTCAGACCAGGACTGTCCTGAATGTCTACATTGCTAGTTTTAGCCCTGTAGCAGCCCAAGTTAGTGACCAGGCTCTGAGACTTGCTATCCCAGTTCTTTTTTGCAGTGTAGAGGTACCCAAAGTTATTCATATGGGTAAATATTTACAGGGTTGGGGTCTTTGCTTACTCATCTTTGACATAGCAACAGTGCATTTTTTAAATCAGAACAAGCATTTTAATAAATATGATTGTAAAACTTTAAAATTGGCAGTACTCAAAATTACATTTAACTCGTTTTTGCTGTGTTAACATTTTTCTCCCCATACAAGTTTATACAAATGCACAATATAGGGTGACTAGATGTCCCGATTTTATAGAAAAAAAAAAAAAGTACTTGTGGCACCTTAGAGACTAACATATTTATTTGGGCATAAGCTTTCGTGGGCTAAAACCCATGTCATCGGACGCATGCAGTGGAAAATACAGTAGGAAGATATATATAAACACACAGAGAACATGAAAAAATGGGTGTTGCCATACCAACTCTAATGAGACTAATCAATTAAGATGGGCTATTATCAGCAGGAGAAAAAAAACTTTTATAGGGATAGTGTTTTTAGATTTTTTTTCTTCTGTTCTTATATGGGAAACCACCACCTATGCCAGTTCTTTACAGGAAGATACAGGACACATACCATGTGTATTAAAAATCCTCAGGGAAAGTAATTACTCCTACGTGTGCAAGAAGCCACTTTCAATATGTAAAGGTCGGGGTTCGGTTTCAGTCCTATTTACAAGACACCACATCACACCAATCCCATTGTAGAAGCGAACGGATCGATTTGTTTTCCACTAGGGCTCGCTTAGAATTATTCCGGGCCAGCCTCTCTCGGCCCGAGCTCCGCTACTCAATCCGATTTTATTTCCACATGCAAAAAAATACAGAACCACCCCTCCCTCCAAAATAGTAAAAAAAAAAAAAAGAAAGAAAAAAAAACACCCCCAAACCAACCCCTTTAATTTCCCCTCAAACGGGGGGGGGGGGGGGGCAAAGTTTCCAGGATGGGCTGAAAATATATTTTGGGGGACGGGGGAGCCAGGCCAGCCCCGTGGGTCAGTGCCAGAGACTGGAGTGGGGGTGCCCAGGCCCCGCCAGGCAGGGGGCCCGGGCCACCAGCAGCTCCCCTCTCCCCGGACCGCGCTGAGCGGCTCTGAGCCCCGAGCGAAATTTTACGGCCGAGCTGGAGCGGAGGAGGCGGCGGCAGCAGCAGCAGGAGGAGCCGCCGCCCTCCTGTTCGTCCTCCCCGGCAACGGCGCCGCCGACTCCCGGGCCCGCTCCGCTGCCCGCGGCCCCGGGCGCTTGGCCTGAGGAGCGGCGCAGGCAGCGGCGGCGGCGTCTCCCTTCCGCATTTTCCTGGGTCTCTCTCGGGCAGTGACGTGACGTGCTGACGGCGGGCCCGGCCCGGGGAGCTTGGCCGCTTCCACTCAGCTCCGAGCTCGGCCCCTCCCTCCCCTCCCGCCCGCCCCGCCGCAGCCACCGCCGCCGAGCTCGGCCCAGTCGCGCTGTGAGAGGCCGCCCCGAGCCGAGCGCCGCCGCCCGCCACCCCGCACGGTAAGCAGCGCGGGCCCGGCCTTCTCCTCCCCGTGCCCGCACCAGGCCGCGGCGCGGCGCCGCAGTGCAGGCCCGGAGGAGGCCGCAGCTAGGCCGCGCCAGGGCTCCGGCAGGAGCGGGCCGTAGGGCCGCGAGCCGAGCTCTCGCCGCGCGACTGGGTGCGGCGCAGCCGGGGCCGGGCCGTGTGGGGAGCAGGGTCTGGGCTGGGCCGGGCCGGGGGGCGGCGGGGCCAGGCCGCGGACTCGGCCGTGGGGGGCTCTCGGAGCCTGTGGAGGAGGAGACAAGATGGCGGCGGGGCACAGAGGCTGCGAGAGGCGGGGGCAGGGCGCCGGCCGCCATCTTGAATTAATCGCTCGTCCCAGCAGCCAGGCTTCCCCGCGTGCGGGCCGGGACAGCAAGGGCGGCCCCAGCCCCCCATCCCGGGGCTGGCGCTGGCGCTGTCCGCCCCCGGCGGCTTCCTGGGCCGCTGCAGCGCCAGGGCCACCAGCAATGGCCCCCGCACTGCGGAGGGAGGAGGGCGCCCGCCCTGCCGCCGCCGCCGCCACCCTCGGGAGGGCGCAGGGCAGGGCAGGGCAGGGCGCGCCGCTCTGCAGCCCGACACGCACCCCTCCCCCCTGGCGGTGCCTGGAGCGCGGCAACGCTGCCTTGTTGCGAGCGCCGAGCGGGGGCCCCTCGGCACGGCTCCCTGCCCAGGCAGCGGGCTCTGCGGGCGAGGGGGAGCCCGGGAAAGGCTCCTTTCCCTGGGAAGAATGGCTGCCTGCCTAGCGGGGGCAGTGAGTTCTCCCCCAGCCCCGGCTGTAGAACCCCCTTCAGTGAAGAGTTTCAAAGAGATACTCGGGGCTAAATGTTTTCCCGATTTTAGGCTTTATTAAAATCAGCACAGACATTGTCTGACCCAAAACATCCCCCGTGACCCTCTTTTCTTAATCCAGAGGAAACAGCCTTTTGCCCAGTGTCTGCGAATCCAACATCCAGCACTGAGTTAGTGCAGGAGAGTGAAAATGAGTTTGGAGCCTGGCTGTAGGCCACAGGGAAACTATGCTGGTTTTGCTGCCCAAACTGAGGGAGATGCAGAAAAAGAAACAAGCAGCTAACGATATTTGGAACATTTGTCATGGTTTTAGGACTTACTTGTGAAGTTGAGCCCTTGCTTTATAAAGGTGTAGTTTTGAACATGGTTCTTCCTTTGTGTATGTGTTACATTCTCAGTGATCAAGTCAGGCAGAGGAACCCGGTTTCAACACAGTAATAAGTTGCTGGTAGGCTAAGGCATTGGACTGCTCAGGGCTTTAACCCAATTATGGGGACACAATTAGATCCTGTCTACACTACATTTACTACACTACTTTTAAAACTGGGATGTGACCAGATCAGGGAAAATCTTGTAATTGGTTCTCCTGACTCAATTATACTTCTGATGTAGATGGGGGTCTTTCACTGGGGATGGGAGGTAAGAGATTTTGCTGATTGCTCTTCACCACTGGAAGTGGGGTCAGGATTTTGTTGTGCTTTTAAGAAATTCTCTACAGGGATGAGGGAGATTTTGCTATGTGTATTGGTATTTTTATGGGAATGGAGGTGGGTGAAGGATTTTTGTGTATTACTCTCATCCGTAAGGATGGAGAAATGATTTTGCTGTATCTTAGGGTTTGTCTACACTTAATACACTAGTGGCATTCTTGCGACTGCACTGCTGTAGTACTTCAGTGTAGACGCTACTTATGCTGACAGGACATAGTCTCCCATCCACGTAGGTAATCCACCTCCCTGAGGGGCAGTAGCTAGGTTGACGGAAGAATTTTACATGTGAATTTAAGGTTAACTTAGCTACACTGCTCCGGCATGTGGATTTTTCACACCCCTGAACAAAGTAGTTATGTTGACGTAATTTTGTAATGTACACCAGGCCTTAGTCTTCCCCCTCTTGCTTCTTTTGGAAGTGGATTGGGTAGTGGAATATGTGTGTTTCAGTGGCATATTATAATCTCATTCTCTCCTGCACATGTTCTTTCTCCGTTCATGGCTTTCTTGAATGATTGTATTTAAGGTCAGAGTTATGAGGAAAGATGTAAATAACATCTGGGGAAATGAAGGGTTTTGTAGGGTTTTTTTATTGAATTGCAGCCTTTTAATATAATTTGTATTCCAAGTATATTTTTTCTTACCTGTTCTCATATCAGAAATTTGCCTTGATTTTCATTTGCCCAAATAAAGCTATATTGCTTATATAAGCAGATATAATAAGCATCCTGTTAGCGCTGTCTTTATAATTTAGCTTTACAGACTAAACTATATAATATTTAAGATAATACTTATTCTAGATCCACATGAAACTGACTTAGTCCCTGATCCTGCAGTTGGATTTGACTGTGCAGGCGGATCTGTATACCTGCAAAGAGGCTCTTTGAAGCCGTTGAGGTTCCACATGTGTGCAGAAGTCTCTGGATGGATCTAGTTGTAGGATCGGGGTCTTAAAATGTATTAAGGCAAATCTTATTTATTCCAGTAGAGGCTAGTTTAAAAAAAAATCATAAAACTTCTATGTTGTACAAGTTACAAGTGGCAGAAAGTCTCTCCTTGATTCACCCCACTAAATCTTAAAAATCCACTTGCTTGGAAAGCTTTCTCAGATGACTGAAATCAACATTTGCAGAATGTAAGGTAACATTTGCAGAATTTCTGATCTCAATGGTTGAGCATGAACAGAGTGCAAACAAATATAATGCTGTCTTCCTGAATTTGCAGATGGACAGCTCTAGCACCTCTAGTGTTGTTGGTATCTTTACTAAGTTGCATCAGGGTGAGCACTGACCAGAGACTTGTCAGTTTTTACTGTTACTATTCAGAATCTATGGGCAGCCTTGAGTAGTTATGAGAATCAGGTCAATTTCACTCTTTTGGAACTTAGAACAGTAGTAGAGAAAAGCAATGGAGTTATTCCTAGGGGAGAAGGACCCAAAAGGAGAAGCTGAGTAATGGAGACCTCCCTGTGCAGTAGCCAGAAATTTGAGGGAAGGATAGGATAACAGATGGATAAAACCCATCGCAGGAGCAAGGAGGCTGTGGCGTGGGAGTGGGGAATAGAAAGTGTGAATGCTCCTTCCAGCAGCCAGTGGGAATTGGGGCTTCAAAGTCATCAGACTTTGACTTATCAAAGGTTAATATGTATGACAAGATGGAGTCATTAAGTAGGGTCCATAAAAAGTACTTCTACTTGGCATTGCTTGGGGACAGAGCAGGTCACTCCATCTTCTTTGTCAGTTTTTGGCTACCAGGTTTAGTTCTTGCTACTAGGTATCTGATAAATTTACAAGTTCTGTGTGGGTGCATTAATGAGGGGGATGCATAGGGGGGTATCTTAGAGAGGGTAAGTTAGAAAAGAGCAATAAATGACTGGGGGTGTAGTATGATAAAATGTAGGTAAGACAGTAGAGAACATAATGTAGGGAAAGATTGAGAGATCCAAATGGGTGGAGAAAGAGAGAAGGAAAAGAAGCAACCATAAGAAGGCATCACAGGAAAACATACTATTGTAGGAAAGAAATTCTTAATAGACTTAATAGACCTGAACTTGTTTATTACTAAAGCTGAACAAATTTGGGACTGGTGATTAATACTTGTATAAATGTTTATCTTAGAATACCTGGGGTGCTAGAGTTCTTGCTTTTCTGTGATAACAGAAGTTGACAAATCTGATGTTTCCCAGATCCAAAGTTAAAAAAGTTTCTTCCTAATGAGTATTTGGGGTCCTAGATCTGTGGAGGGATCTGCTTGGGCAGAGTGCCATTGACATAATATCTTAACATTCAAAGTGGCCTGATTGATCTCAACAGAACTCGATAACAATCTGTCAATGCAGATCCCTTTTCTTCGACTAGAGTCCTCCACAGTCCATTCAGTGTAGATCTCTTTTCAAAATCTAGGGTCGTTCAGCTGGACTTTTCCAAGTAACAAAGGAGTCCATGAACAAAGTATCATTTTTACCTCAGACTGCAACTGCTGTTCTCATAGTTTAATTTCTGGCTTCACCCCCTCCACCCCCAACTTGTTTACATTATTTTTCTTAACAGGAGGATTTGTTAGCTGGGAGTAGCAGAGGATTAGGTTGTGCAAGGATGGGGTTGGAATATATTTGCTGCTGGGTGTGTGTGTTTGGAAATGTTTGTTTGTTTATATTTCAGATAAACTCCCCCATGCAAAAACTTAATATAAAGGAAAGATGGAGAATGAAAACAAATTGTTGACGTTTTCAGTTAAGGTTTCCACAAAAATCTTAACTCTTTATATTGGGCTCATGCATTGTAATAAGGCATTATGGTGATAGTGGGGGGTTCCTGCCCATTATTGGCAAAAGTGTTTGGAGGGAGGAAAACCACATGCCTTCCTCCTACTCACATAATTCTTCCTATTGGAAGAAGTCTTCAAGGAGATTCTGTGGCCTCTCCCTAGTCTTACACTTCAAATCCCCCTAGCTTGGGATTTGTACTGGCTCTTATTTTGGCCAGACTGGTTTGCTCAACCCTAATTCTAAAGCATATATGCAAGGGGGCAGAGTTAAGGTTAGAGTGGTAAATTGTACTGAGAATTTCTTAACCTTTTAGTATTTAGATTTTTGGGGGGATAGAGTGATTTAAGATCTAATCAGTTACTATTCATCAAAGAAGTTTTGACGCTGTATCAAACTATAGAGAGTTGATAGAATTCTAAATTTGATAGTGTTTGAGACCAGATGGTATTTTTAGTCTAAAAGCAAATGGGTGACGCTTCTCCGGGGAGCCTCTGCGTAATCTCACTCATGAGATTCAAAGTGCCTGTGACATGGGGGTCTGGAACCTTGTGGCAGTAACCATATGGGACCCTGAGGGAGGTATGAAATGCAAGCCCTAGCTACCTTAGTTCCTTTCTGACTGCCAAAGGCTGTGAACATAAGGGACCCCAGAGCAGTGTCCATTTCTGATTCTATTAGACATCTACCTTTACTCACCTTGAGTAATTTTGTAATCATTATTAATTTGAGAACTCCTCAGCCCATCATCCATCTGGGTTGTACTGCTTATCAGTCTCTCGTGAGTGGAAATTTGCAGAGGTTTCCCTCTTTGGGGAATATCTGTATGTATTCGCTTTCTCTGCCCTTCTTCCTCAGAGTTTTCTATACCTCCTTGAAGTATGAGGTTCAGGAAAAAATGAACTGAGGTGTGTAGGGGTCATCTACGCTTTGTTCAAGCTCTGAACGTTCAGTCACATGAGATGCTTTTGGGAGCCCCAAAGGGCATGGCTTTCCAGAGATTTAGGAACCGCACAGGCACCTTGGGTGAAATCTTGGCCATACTGAAGTCCAGGGGCATTTTGCTTTTGACCTCAGTGGGGCTAGGATTTCACTTCTTGAATAAGAGTGTGAGATATGCCTAGGGAACTCTCTGAGAACTACAGTTACTGGGCAAGTAACCTTTCTCTTCTTTATTTTTTTCAGGCACTGTGACTGATGAGAATTAAAGGCCATGGATGAAGATGGACTTGAACTGCAGCCACATGAGCCAAACGCGTTTTTTGACCCAACAGGTCTGACAGGAGATAAAGCATCTGAGGCCCTTCATGTTAAACATAAAATAGATTATAACCAGTCCGTTGTCGTTACTGAATGGTGCTGGGCTGTTTTGTTATTATTTTTGGACTGAATGCTGTACTTGTGATTTTATTTTTAGTTCAGAACAATGTAACTAAAATGTACTGGCTACAGGATACTCTGAAAGGAGAAGTGTTTGGGGGTTATGGCAGAGGCTCAAAAATGGCTGACCTTACCCATAACAAAATTTATGGTCTCTTTTAGTTGAATGCTAGAAAACTGGTCTATGTTAATTTGTCAAAGAAATGCCAGTGGCTAATAAGAAAGTAACAGTTTTTTAGTGCTTTTTCCACTACCATGTCTCTCTGTAAATAGATATGGTCAAAGATACCAGAATGCTTGTGGTAGATAGATATGTTGTTTATAAGCTGAAGACAAATTGTAATAATTTGCAGCTGATAAATATCAGCCATGTTCCTTGAATTACTGTGGATGTTTTAAACATTGGTTTAATTATATTTTTCAGGGTCTGATGCAGCACATATGGATGGAGATCAGATTGTTGTCGAAGTGCAAGAAACAGTATTTGTTTCAGATGTGGTGGACTCAGACATAACTGTGCATAACTTTGTTCCTGACGATCCAGATTCTGTAGTCATCCAAGATGTCATTGAGGATGTTGTTATTGAGGATGTTCAGTGTTCAGATATCATGGAGGAGGCAGATGTGTCTGAAACTGTCATTATTCCTGAACAAGTGCTGGGCACAGAGGTAGCAGATGAAGTTTCTTTAGCACACTGCACTGTTCCAGATGATGTTTTAGCTTCTGACATAGCAGCAGCAGCATTGTCTATACCAGAACATGTACTGGCAAGTGAATCAATGCATGTACCTGAAGTTGGGCATGTGGAACATGTGGTTCATGATAATGTTGTAGAAGCAGAAATTGTCACCGATAGTCTGGGAGAAGATGTAGTTTCTGAAGAAGTGTTGGTAGCAGACTGTGCCTCAGAAGCAGTGATTGATGCCAATGGAATCCCTGTGCAGCACCAAGATGATAAGGGCAACTGTGAAGATTACCTTATGATTTCCTGTAAGTTTATGGGGAAAGCAGTAAAAGATAGAGTGAATGACATTGACTGGGGTGCTGTTTGAAAATTTTTGTTCCTTTTAAATAATGCCAGAGAGAAAGAGAGCTTTCTGAAATGTTTATAAAAACGAAGTCTCATAAATATGCATGAATATTTTCTGTTATAATTGTGTTCCTGCTGAGGTGGTTTATTTATGAAGCTAATATAGATAAAGTAATTTTTCCAGCTATCTGATTATTAAAATAAGCCTTTTAAAATGAAATACTCATGTATTAGTTTACAGAACAATATTTTATGTGAATACTTTCTGTAACGAAGATGTAAAATGCCACTTAGTTAATAACAACTATAGGAAATAAACCTGGCATTGCTCCAGCATATACATTTAGACAAATGTATATGTTGCAAAATCACTAAGAAAGCAAAAGAATGGTTTCACATAAGTGGAAGAGGGACAGCCACAGAACTGTTCTATTTTTCTGCAGTTTGAAAAATGTCTTGCATCTGAAATACTATCCTTAGTGTTTTTGCTAAGCTCCTCTTTTAGATATATAAATACAGGTAGCAATAACTTTTTTTTTTCTTTTCTATTATAACATGTTTCTTCTCTTGAATAAACTGAACATGTGAAGGTACACTATTAGCAAAAAGGACAGCCACTATTGCACATATTTGGGAAGCTCCCTTGAACTCAAGATTTTGGTTTTTGAATATTTTTAAGCCCCTTTGTACCAGTAGAATGGTCTATTAGAGTTGCAATATTGAAACAGGTGTGTGGGTGTGGGAGGGACACCACCAAATCATAAAGTTAATTCCTCTGTGGGAAATAAGCCTTTGCTCAAACTAACACTGATTTTAATGGTGTTATCTGATTAACATTCTTGGGTCCTATATCATTTATGAAAGATATTAAACAAGTTTTTGTCGTAGAATCATTGAACTAGAACAGACATATTGTATCATTTAGCCCATATACGTTGACCCTTGCAGGATTATTTGTTTTGTCTAGATTTTAATGACTCAAATAATGGAACTTAACTGACGTCATATATTGATTGATTCTTGCTTCGTTTCCAGTACAGGTTCTTTGACTAGTTCTTCATTGTCTGCATGTTGTTCTTTGAATATTTCTTTTTTTAATGGAATTGTAGTTTGTTTTGGCTTAACTATAATATCATCTTCTGCACTCATAGATTTGAATATTTCTTCTCCTTGCCTCCATGATCACTTGATTTCTTAATTCCCTAACATTTGACTTCCTAGTGTCGAATACCCTTGTGTAGCTGTGTTTTAAAGTAATATGGAGATCGACTTAATGGTCCCTAACTAAGAAACCATCCTTTTGTACTTCTTAACTGTAGAGAGACTGAAAACATGAGATAACCTCATCATGTTTAACAGAACCAAGATTTTTTATTCTTAGTCAGTTACTTCCACTTGGTGAGAAGTAGATCCAGGGTGGTTCCTTCACTGACTTGATTCTTTACTTTCATTGCTATTAAATGCCAGTGTGTTTTTAAATATTTTTGTAATATATTTGGCTCTTCTAGCTCAGGTACTTAAGTAAATTTAAAATTTTATATTCACCCTTTGTTGCAAAGCGTATCTATTGTTTTTCTTTATATTTTGAATTGAACGTACATTCTAGAATTTGAGTTAAATGAAAGTTTCCTCCATTACCTTCTACTGTATTTAAAGCCTGCCTAACAAGTTCTACTGGTTTTGAAGTCAGGAGGTTAGTAATCCCTCTTAAGTGGAGATTGTCTAATCTAAATAGTCACTTCATTATAGAAAAAAAATCAAATGATCTTTAAATTCAAAACCCTCCTCTTTACGTCTACAGTGTATGTCTGTCTTGGTCTTCAGGCTCAATCTTCTCCATTCTTCAGTTGCACTTGGTACCAGATGGCTCTCAGAGAAGATCATCACCAACATCAATCTCACCTTTAAATCCCCCCCATATCCCCCCCCCCCCCAGTCCCAGAGATCATCCTTGATTCTATCACAACTTTTTTCACTTATATTTATCTAAATTACGCATCCTGGGCAAATGGGTGAGTAGAATTTTGTGAGGTTGACTTAATCTAAGGTACCTGCATCATAGTATCTAAATGCTGCCGGTTTCCATGTGTACTACAATACATGAACATTTGCCTGTTTTCCTCAGAATACTTTTGCCCATCACTTGAGAGGCAGAATATTACTCTGTTCACTTTATATGGGTCACAAGTTACCTGTCCCATATTCTTCATTGGAATTCCTAGGTAAGATCACTTGCCACCTTCTTTCTGTCGGTTGGTTCCCTTTCATTGTTTTCCCTTTGCTGGATAGGCTACTCTTTGTACCTGGCTTCTTCTTAATCTGATCATCATCTCATTTTTCAAGATTGGTTTAGCTGTTGCTCAGGTGAGAATGGTTGAATGAGTGTCTAACAATTGAATAAAGAAAGGAGTACTTGTGGCACCTAAGAGACTAACAAATTTATTTGAGCATAAGCTTTCGTGAGCTACAGCTAAGTGAGCTGTAGCTCACGAAAGCTTATGCTCAAATAAATTTGTTACTCTAAGGTGCCACAAGTACTCCTTTTCTTTTTGTGGATACAGACTAACACGGCTGCTACTCTGACAATTGAATGGCTCCACACATGCTTTTCTTATTCCTTCTTCCTCTCTTCTCATTTATGGATTGAACTGCATTTTCTTTTCTGATAGTACCTGTCTTAGTGATCTACATTCTGTGAGACTTTCCTTCAGCAAATTTATCTACTGTTTGAATCATCCTTTTCCCATTACAAATGGAATCTAGCATGTAAATGAGACTGCCTTGATTTCCTTGGATATTGCTTCCAAGATAATGCTTCTTACCACTAGCGATGCTCTCTTTTTGTGTAGATACTCTGTCTTTGCCCTCAGAAACTCAGTTGTTTGTTCTGAACTGGGTCCTGGCTATTTATACCTAACTCAGCTCTGCCTTTGGATCCCTAAGCAGAGAATGAAAACCACTACCAGCTGTTAAGCAGCATGGGAAAGGATTCCAAGAGTTTTGATAAACCACACTTTTCCTTTTATCCATGCCAGAAAAAGTCATTTAAGGAGGACTCTTGAGATATCTTGGCCAAAAGGGGACAGATTATGGACAGACACACATCAGTCCAACTCCTCTAGCCATAGACCGAAATTATGATTTGGAAAGCCATTTCTCCCTAAATGGAAATGTAGCATTTTAATAAAATGTTAAAAAATGGCCATAGACAGAAAGATGTTGGAGTTTATCATGGAGGACAGTACCTTAGAGCTGGACATCCAAGTGACAGTAAGGTTTCTACATTCCGGATTTTACTCAGTTCGTCAAAGCAGGAGACATGCAACTAGCTTTTTGTTGCTGAACAGGGGCAATAGAAACAGCTCCATCAGAAGAGAAGTTGTGCTGGATGTTCTCAGTATATTTTGTACAATAAGAATGGTAAAATATAAATAATCAATATGGGAAATCTGAAGAGATGAAGGCTAATCTAGGAAACTCTGTATTGGTCC
Organism: Natator depressus; assembly: GCF_965152275.1. NCBI lineage: Eukaryota > Metazoa > Chordata > Testudines > Cheloniidae > Natator > Natator depressus. Next base: position 141,332,736 of record NC_134234.1, read on the forward strand.
AGTATTCCGCAAATCTAGGAAATTGTATGATGTCAACAGGTATAGCAGGCACATTACGTTCACATCCTAATCAGGCCTAGAGTAAGAAATATTTGATTCATGTACCAGAACCAACATTTTCAGTACAGGACCTTTTCAGAACCAAGGGTATTCACAAAGATGGTAACAGTGATTGTATAATTACTTAGGTTTAGAAGGGGCACATTCTCCCCCACCCCACTGGATGATATTTTTATAAAGTCAAGAGCAATGGACCTAGTCAACAGAACCATAATCCATATGGCTTCAGTAGTGAAGAATCATGGTTTTGTAGCAGATATAAAAAATGTTTTTGTTTTACAGGCTGTCTTCATCAACAACCTGGGAGTACAGAGCTATTTTCTCTTGAGGAGATTCTTAAAGGTGCAAGACATAATAATAGTTTTTTCCCTCAAAGTAACATTTGCTGTCAGACCCTATCTAACCATTATAATGGTACTGTGCATAACTGTCCTGCCCAAGAATGTTTGAGATCACTGTGTGTTGATCATAAGGTGGAAGACATTAGGATACATTGGTAAGAGTTATATTCAAGAGCTTAGTTTTTACTGTGCTGGGTAGACAGGAGCCAAATTATGGGAATTGGAGCTACTTTGCTGCAGAGCCCACCAAGACAGACTAATGACAGATATCAGCCTTGAGTCTTGGGAAACTTATCTATGATAGAGTTCTGTTTCTTGGGATTGTAGGAAGTTCGCAGTGCCCTCTTACCATTAAAGAAATATCAGGATGGCCTGGCATTGTGTTGGACACCATCATAACTGTGTTCTGTGTGGAAAAGAAAGTGGGCACAAGATATACTAGTCTACATCAGGAAGTAAAATTGCCACTTTCAGTGAACAGAAAGTCTGGCCTTTCAAATACAAATAAACAGTGTAAATGTTCAGATTGAGCAGAAGGTCAGTTTGGGAAATACAGCCTGTATAGGAACCTACTTGAGTATAAACATTATGGAAGACTGCAACAACCTTTTGCATTAAGGAAATACTAAACTAAGCAAGTTGTTCTAGAAGCTGGCAAACAACTTATCCTAAGTATTTTGTCTGTTACCTGTGATACTGAGAATTTTTGGCAACGTAAGGACAGAACTCACATTGTTCTTATTGTTCCAGACTGACTTGGGGCCAGATTCTTATCTTAGTGAAATTGATGTAAATGTGGAGTAGTTTTTTTTGGATTCAGGGGCTGGATTGATGGTGCATTTATTGATGAATATGTACATGTAAAAGGATGGCACCTGAATTGTGCCCACTTTGTATATTTTTGGAATAGAGAAATGTAAGAAGATTATACCATTTGGTCTTTCCAGGGTCACATTTTGACATAGTTTGTAGTGCAATTCGTTCATATATAAGAATTTTTCATTTTAGATTTAATGTTTGGTGGGAAGCAAATGCTGTAGTAGTATGATGATGATGGGCGATCATTTGTTACTGAGTATGATCATCTTCCATGGGAGTTATGGGTCCTCAGGTGGCTAATAAGGCCAATCCTTGAATCACATGTTCTATTACAATGAGGACAGATGTTTTCAGGCTCAGCAGGAGGCTGTTGACCATGACTGGAGACCTGTCTCTCCTTCCTCCTGTGCCTCTTGTCCTCTTCGGCTTGTCGGTGAGCAAGTTCAAAATGCAGGGGACCATCACATAGGACTTCACTCCATTTTAAACAATCCTGGGCAAGTGTCTCCCAAGTATCAATGTCAATATTAAATTTTTTTAGGTTGTCCTTCAGCAAGTCCTTATAACGCTTCCATTGTCCACCCACATTACGGTAGTAGTATAGTAGACAATTACATATTAATAACATTGAATTAATCTGTTAAGCTATATTTTGTTTTTCCTTGTACTGCTCTTAGTCATTCCTTTATTATCTCTTTGTCTTACTGTTATTCTTCCAGATGGAGACTATCTAGATATGCTTTAGATTAGGGGTTCTCAAGATTTTTCATTTTGTGGACTACATTAACAGACTATTTTATGGACCACTTCTACGTTTGTGCACAATTGTGCAGTCCACCTTCCTCGTCATTTGTGATCACATAAAATCACTGTAGCAACTATAGCAATTGCATACAAAGAAAAGTAACATTAGGAAAGTGTATTTTTTGCCATTTTTTAAAGTAAATTTAGCAACTGGAAATGAGAAAAGAGCCAGCGTCATGTGATCGGTGAGCTCTCTGAAGACCACCAGCAGGTGCCTTGTGGACCACAGTTTGGAGACTTCTGTTTTAGAAAAAGTATCTAGTTTCTTAGGTTATCTGTTTTGTTTTGCTTTTATTTATTTTCTTAGAGAAGCAATCTCCACCCAGAAGTAAAATTCTGGTATAGAGGAATCAAAACATAGCCAGTTCATTTACTAAGTTTTTATAAAGTTTATCAGATTTTAGTTAATATTTATAAAAGTTACATCTTACAGCTTTGGAGTAAAGTAGTTCTGGCTCTTCTTTTCAGTAACATGGGTTGTGATCAGTTTAACAAGGGCCCAGTGTACCTACTGGGAAGGCCACAATCCTTTAGTAAAAACTGGTGAGCGTGCATTCTTTGAGAAATTAAATTAACAGATAGGAACACATTTTCCTTTTTTACTTCCAGGAGGGAGAATATAAGAAAATGGCAGCATCCTGTGTTTGGCGCATTCATGGGTAAGACAGGTATGGGGTAGTACCCATAGATAGGTCCTGTATTTGAATTAAAAATTCAAGCATCTAAGAGGTTTCACATTTTAAACATTGACCAGGTTGATGTTTGTAAACCTCATTTTCTCTAACTGAGATTGAGAAGATGGAAAAATACAGAAAAATGCGTGGAAAGTGTTCATTTAAAAAAAAATTCACTATGTAACCAAAATAACATTTTTAGACTGCACCCTAAAATAAGTAATTACAAGGACGATACCAAAGCCCAAATAAACCAGTGTAGATAGATGCTTCAGTGTGGCAGGCACACTACATGTCTTGATCGCTAATCAACCACCCAGCTACACTGTGGATTGCAGACAATGGCCAGCAGCTGCAGCCAAACTATATTTCAGTGCAAACATGCTTTATACTTAGAGCCAATTGGAGAGGAAAATGGTGTTATTCCTGCTGGGATATATTTCTGTTTCCCCCTTGTTTCCATCTCACCTTCTGATTTCCTTTTCCTTTTTTCCTTGTTATCTCTGATCTTGTCTTCTGTTTTACTCTTTTCTCATCCTTTCTTCCCCATTTTTCTCCTATTGAACTTAGTGCACTGTCTGTCATATTTTCTACTCTTTTCCTCTAATCTGCCAAGCACTGCTAGCATGTTAATGCTGCGGACTCTCCCAGAAATGTGTGGGAATTTTTCCTCCAAGGGGAAAATTTGGTCTTATATTTCTACATGTACTCGCATTTAAAAAGTTTGGCATGTTTTTGTTTTGTTTGTTAAATAGGATTATTAAAGGATACTTACATTAAATAGGAATCATATCTGAGGTTTTTATATAATGTAAAGGGGAGTCAGGAAACAAACAGATTATAATTTTGTATGTTGAAATATGCACCAATTGCCTTAAAATTACATCTTTCACAAAGATTACTCTCCAGCGTAGGAAGACCTTATCCATTGTCTGGAGGAGAAGCAACTGAGTTTCTGATTCATAAGCCAGAAACCTTCTCTACTACAAATATTATTTAAAAAACAAACAAACAAACCACCAGACTCTACAATTAGAAGTTTATTGTTTTAAAACAAAAACCAGAAACAATCCCTGCCCAACATAGTATTCTGGGCTTTAGAACTTTCAGTTATTTTTTTCCTTGTTAAGGACTTGTCCCTGCATCTGTTTAAGTCAGTGGCAAATTTCCCATTGACTTCAGTGGTGCAGTATCAAGCCCTATTGATGAGAAAGCACAATATAGACATGATGGACAGTGCTGATAGCCAATCCAGAAGGGAGTAATTAAATCCAACAGAAGGAACAAAACAAAAAGTATACTTGAGGAATGATAGCAAAACATTTCCCCCCCATGCCAGAATTTTATTTATGGTTGGGGGTCTCATGTATGTTCCAAGGAATTTTTTATAAAAGTGCATCCAGGTAGCAGAGAACATCTACTGTAAGGTTGCATTTTCAAAGTGATCTGTAATAACATATCACCATAATGTCTTACCTTTTTTCTCCATTTAAAAGGTTCTGAGTTTCATTACAGCTATGTTAACAAGGACATTGTCTCTTGATCTAGGATCTTGTTCCTAAAGGCATTTCAGATAGTACTCTTGGTTTTCTGGGACTTTGGAAGCTATATATTGTGCAATGTTCATTCATCATTCACTTGAAAAAATAGTGTTTGGTGCATTCCTGCTGCCAGTTCTAGTGATGGGACTAGTAGATTAAAGAACATTTTGTAATGTAATATAATGCATAATATTCTCTGCAAATAGTGATAGCTACTAATTTACATTCCTTGTTGAGAAATTTTATGCATATGTAAACATATGTATAGTACAGATGAGAGACAGAATACATAGATTGTATGTGGTATAAAGGTTTTATGTTGACATAATTGCACAATAATAATAATAATACCTAGTCTTGTATAGTGCTTTGCATCAGTATATCTCAAAGCACTTTACAAAGGAGGTCAGCATGATGCTCAGGATGGCTGCATTGTTCATGAGTGGCAAAACCATAATTGACAAATGAAGATCATTCCAGATGAGCCAATAAGACTTTTATACCGTGTCATCATGTACTCTGTATATGCCACATGTTACAGAAAGCTATTAGAAAATTTTTAGCATTTTAAAAGATTTTATTGGTACTGTTTTGCATTTCTTTTCCTCTAAACTTTGTGCCTTTTGTTACCATGATTCCAAACTATACATGACTTTAAAGGAGCCACAAAAACCTCAAAAAGAGACTTAAAGTATTTATTGTAGATAACGTAATATATTTTAAGTCCAGTGCTTTGGACTCTGCCAGTGCTAGAAGAAAATGTCGGATCCTGTAGGAAAGGGGAAGTCCCTGTAGGGTTGTGAGATAGTGGCCTTTGTAAGCCTGTGGAAATTAATATTTTTGGATAAAAGTCCACATTTGGGCAAAGAAACATTTTGTTATGATATGTGTTTTTAAAAGATGTCAGATTTCTGAAGCTGCTTATGAGGTTGCAAGTGTTAGAAGTGTACCAGTACTAGTGGCTTAGTGGGCAGAGAGCAGGTGAGCCAGTTAAAATCTGCATGAAAAATAAATTTATCACATGAATGTGGGTATGTGTGTGTGAACTATATTTTCATTCTGGTGCTTGGAGGAAGTCCGTTGAGGAGCAGCCATGGAACAGGCACAGTCTTCCTTTAAGAGATTGTTGTGTAGTGAATACAAAATAATATTGGGGAATGGATATAGGACTGTAATACTACATACAATTTAAATTCCTTTCTGTAGGGAAGTTAACAGGAATTGATGGAATCAGAATTTGTCAGTGTTAGAGTGGCAATTCATTAGTTTGAAACTGAACTTGGTCCCTTCTTTTATTAGCAAGCAGGGTCTGGGATTGCTTAAAATACTTCTTCTTGGTCAGTGGGAAAAGACAGATCTAGTGTTTTTGTGTTGTTAACCCCCTTTCTAACCAACTAAAGGAGCAGTATTAACAGACTTAGAAGGGAGGTAGGCCAAGTTCTCAACTGAAGGGACATCTGTAATGTGTGGCCTTATGGGAGAGGACTAAAGGACAGCTCTTGATGGGAAGGGAGTTAATAGCTTGTTGGATGTGTGTGTAGAGGGGAGAACGTCATTAAAGATTGAAGTGTATGAAACCTGGGCTGTAGAATAAGTATTAGTATGCTGTTTTTCCCCCTCTTCTTACTGCAGTTTGACAACCATCAGGAAATATCCCAAAATAACATTCATCTTCTCTTTGCTCCAAATTGTGGTACTGGTTCTCTATATTAGTGGTCATGGAAGGGCAACCTAGAGAAGTTGTGAAGCAGTTTTGTGTTCTTCACTGTGGCTGTTTCCTATCTCTTACTGCCTTCATCACCAGTATATTTTGGCTAGCTTGGGTCGAAATAGGGCATAAGAGCTGCCCTTGTTTCATCAAGTAGTGCAAGAACTCAAAAAGTAATAACAGAATGTTTAAGTACATCAGAAGCAGGAAGCCTGTAAACAACCAGTGGGGCCCCTGGACGATGGAGATACAAAAGGAGCACTTAAAGATGATAAAGTCATTGTGGAGAAACTAAATGAATTCTTTGCTTCAGTCTTCACGGCTGAGGATATTAGGGAGATTCCCAAACCTGAGCCGTCTTTTGTAGGTGACAAATCTGAGGAATTGTCACAAATTGAAGTGTCACTAGAGGAGGTTTTGGAATTAATTGAGAAACTTAAAACAAGTCACTGGGACCAGATGGCATTCACCCAAGAGTTCTGAAAGAACTCAAATGTGAAATTGTGGCACTATTAACTATGGCTTGTAACCTGTCCTTTAAATCTCCTTCTGTACCCAGTGACTGGAAGATAGCTAATGTAACGCCAATATTTAAAAAGGGCTCTAGAGGTAATCCAGGCAATTACAGACCAGTAGGTCTAACGTCAGTACCGGGCAAATTAGCTGAAACAATAGTAAAGAATAAAATTGTCAGACACATAAATTGTTGTGCAAAAGTCAACATGGTTTCTGTAAAGGGAAATCATGTCTTACTAATCTATTAGAATTCTTTGAAGGGGTCAACAGACATATGGACAAGGGGGATCCAGTGGACATAGTATACTTAGATTTCCAGAAAGCCTTTAACAAGGTCCCTCATCAAAGGCTCTTACATAAATTAAGTTGTCATGGGATAAGAGGGAAGATCCTTTCATGGATTGAGAACTGTTTAAAAGACAGGGAACAAAGGGTAGGAATAAATGGTAAATTTTCCGAATGGAGGGGGGTAACTAATGGTGTTCCCCAAGGGTCAATCCTAGGACCAATCCTATTCAACTTATTCATAAATGATCTGGAGAAAGGGGTAAACAGTGAGGTGGCAAAGTTTTCAGATGATACTAAACTGCTCAAGACAGTTAAGACCAAAGCAGACTGTGAAGAACTTCAAAAAGATCTCACAAAACTAAGTGATTGGGCAACAAAATGGCAAATGAAATTTAATGTGGATAAATGTAAAGTAATGCACATTGGAAAAAATAACCCCAACTATGCATACAATATGATGGGGGCTAATTTAGCTACAACTAATCAGGAGAAAGATCTTGGAGTCATCATGGATAGTTTTCTGAAGACGTCCACTCGGTGTGCAGCGGCAATCAAAAAAGCAAACAGGATGTTAGGAATCGTTAAAGGGATAGAGAATAAGATGGAGTATATCTTATTGCCCTTATATAAATCCATGGACGCCCACATCCTGAATACTGCGTACAGGTGTGGTCCCCTCATCTCAAAAAAGATATATTGGCATTAGAAAAGGTTCAGAAAAGGGCAACTAAAATGATTAGGGGTTTCGAACAGGTCCCATATGAGGAGAGATTAAAGAGGCTAGGACTTCTCAGCTTGAAAATGAGGAGACCAAGGGGGGATATGATAGAGGTATATAAAATCATGAGTGGTGTGGAGAAAGTGAATAAGGAAAAGTTATTTACTTGTTCCCATAATATAAGAACTAGGGGCCATCAGATGAAATTAATGGGCAGCAGATTTAAAACAAATAAAAGGTTCTTCTTCACACAGCGCACAGTCAACCTGTGGAACTCCTTGCCTGAGGAGGTTGTGAAGGCTAGGACTATAACAGGGTTTAAAAGAGAACTGGATAAATTCATGGAGGTTAAGTCCATTAATGGCTATGAGCCAGGATGGGTAAGGAATGGTGTCCCTAGCCTCTGTTTGTCAGAGGGTGGAGACGGATGGCAGGAGAGAGGTCACTTGATCATTACCTGTTAGGTTTACTCCCTCTGGGGCACCTGGCATTGGCCACTCCTCGGTAGACAGGATACTGGGCTGGATGGACCTTTGGTCTCACCCAAAGTATGGCCATTCTTATGTTCTTACGTAAGAATGCTGCTGCTATTTTTTCTAATAGGGTGATGCAGATTATCACTTTTACCTTATCTAGATGATGAAAATCTTGCGTCTTGGATTTGCTTCTGTCGCTCGCGCTCTCTCTCTCTCTCTCTTTTTTTTTTTTTAAGGAATCTTAAGCAATTCTTTGTGTGGCTTCTTCCACTACAGCGTCAAACCAGTAAATTTATTTTCATTTTTAACCATTTTCAAACTGAAATGATAAAGTGAATCCTCTCTCATCTGCAGCTGTTTGTATAGATTGTGTGATCATAACATAATTTGTCTTTGTAGTGGATGATACTGGAAAGATAGAACATGAAGGTTCTGCTGAAATTACCATGGAAGCAGAGTCAGAAAGTGATCCGTGTAAAGTGGACAGCATTTGTCCAGAAGTCATCAAAGTATATATCTTCAAAGCTGATCCTGGAGAAGATGATTTAGGTAAATCAGCATAGTCATTTTAGAATATTCTAACTTCGCTTCTGAAATCCTGTATACTCTGAGACTATGGCTTTTCTCAAGTCATTTGTGAAGAGCCATGGATTCTAAATGTTAAAGAATATAAACATTTTTTATATTATTTTTCAGTTTAGAATGTAATTTGATAGAAATGTACTTTAAAAAAACACTTTTATTCTGGTCGTCTTAATTAGGAGGCACAGTAGACATTGTGGAGAGTGAATCTGAGAATGATCATGGAGTGGGACTACTTGATCAAAACAGTGTTCGTATTCCAAGAGAAAAAATGGTTTACATGACTGTAAATGATTCTCAGCATGAAGATGAAGATTTAAGTAAGTAGGTGGCCTTTTTTTGCGGACAGGGTTTTTATTTTCAATTATGTGAAATTATTATTAATGCTGTTTATTCTTAATTTCTTTTTCTCTTAGATGTTGCAGAAATTGCTGATGAAGTTTACATGGAAGTGATTGTAGGGGAGGAAGATGCAGCAGTGGCCCATGAACAGCAAATTGATGACACTGAAATTAAAACTTTTATGCCCATAGCTTGGGCAGCAGCTTATGGTATGTCATGTACAAGCACTTCTTCAAGGGTGGGATTGTGGTAGCAAAATATCTGAAAAAGCATTTACAATCAGAATGTCATAGAATCATAGAATATCAGGGTTGGAAGGGACCTCAGGAGGTCATCTAGTCCAACCCCCTCCTCAAAGCAGGACCAATCCCCAACTAAATCACCCCAGCCAGGGCTTTGTCAGGCCTAACCTTAAAAACTTCTAAGGAAGGAGATTCCACGGCATTGTGTGTCGTACAGTTCCAAAATGCTGTCACCCATAAATCTCTAAACAGATTCCTGAAAAGGAAGATGAAAATTTTAAAGCAAGCCTCTCTGTTTCCATTTTAACAGGCATTTCCTTCATATAAATAATGTAGAAGGAGGTACAGCAAGAAGTACACAGGCTTCCAGCTGAAAAATTGTATCTTGAGTACCTCTGGCCTTCACAGTTTTGGTGTACAATAAAGGCTGGCTTGGAAATAGAGAAATGAATATTTTTGTCAAAAGTGACAACCAGGAGAATGTCGGATTCATGTAAATCTTAGCTGAGAAGCAGTGTTAACATGTGACTTTATTTTGGGGTGCCTGGATGAGTACATAAATATATAGTCTGGTACTTGGAAAATGAAATACCTTTAAAAAGCAAGCAGGAAGCGGACACTGTTACTGTACTTTCCATTTAAATAATTCTTGGGTAGAACTCAGAGTTGTTCTCCAATTTTTCAGGATTGTTGTTCTTGCTTATTGGTATATGGGCACTAGTTGAGATCTGAACTGAGTTTTCTCCTTGTTGGAGTAGATCATTTATGTATTTAGGTTATAGAAGTACCCAGGTACCTCATCAAGATCGGGACCCTGTATGCTAGGTGCTGTCCAAACACATAGTAAGAGACAGTCCTTGCCCCAAAGTGTTTACAATATAATTTTAAATAAATTGCTACAAGTGGTGTAACAAACTAAAAAATGAAGGATAAAGGCAACGGTGATAGGAACACATGGCTAAGTAGCTGTGTGAGTCATTTTAAAAAAAAAAAATCCCTTCTGTATACCTACTTGTCCTTTATTAATTGGACGTTTCATATAGTTCTCACAGTTGAAGTGAATGTTGAGGAGGGATTTGAAGAACAACAGGATAATGATTATACAAATTAATTTAGAGATGACAATCGAGGCTGGCATTATTAGCGACCTGGAAGAGATGAGGTGAGGGATAACACAGTAAGATAGAAGAATGGATGTGTGGTTCGGGACAGCGTACTGAAGGGCCTTAAAAGATGAGAAGAAAATTGAATTTCTGATGGGAAAGGGATGCCAGTGGATGTACTCAAAAGAGGAGGAGCAATATGGGCAGAATCTTAACCCCTGTGTGGATGGACTTGAGTGGATTTTCCAGGATAGAAAAGGAGGAGATTGCATTAGTAAAGACAGGAGATGATTAGGGCTTGGGTGAGAGTATTAGTTGTTCAGACAGAAAAAATTCTAGATCTTAAAAATGTTTTTGAAGAAGAAGCAGCAAGATTTGAACATATTTTGGATGCGTGGAGCTAGAGAGAGAGTGGAATAAAAGATGACATCTCGATTACAGATCTAAGTGACATGGAACATGGTGATGATGTCAGTAGTGTCAGAGAAAGGGGGCAATGAAATGCTGAGGAAATGATTGGAAAAGATGAAGAGAACCAGGAGAAGATGGTGACATAAAAGGCAAGGAGAACAAATATGTCAAGAAGGAGAATGTTTGTTAAAAAGTGCTGAGAGATCAGTGAGTGTAGAGTTGAGACCTTTGATTTAGCCATGAAGAATTCATGCGAGACCTCAGTGAGTGCAGTTTCAATGGGGATCCATAATGGAGTTTGAAGAACTTAAGTCAACAGTTGTAGACAGCATATTCAATGAGTTTTAAAGATGAAGGAAAAAAGGGAGGACAGTAGTCAGAAAGAGAGGTGAGACGTCTAAAGTGGAGATTTTTGAGGACGTGGGAAACAGTAGTGTGCTTGTATTGTCAGGATGTGGGATCTGATGGGAGAGGTGAGAAAAGGGGAGCGGAAGGCCTGGGTGTCACTGGGACAGGTTGAAGGGGGCTTAGAGGAGATCAGATGAGAAACCTCAAAGTCAATGACAGGTTCAAAGGAGGAGAGCGTGATGGAGATAATGTTACTGGGGAGGTTTAAAAAATAATCACATTTTATTATTTTTTTGCTGCAATGTGGCAGAATCCAGTGGCTCTACTACTTTCCATTCTAGAAAGTAGGGAAAACAGTTTCCTGTATTTGAGAACATTTAGATCCAATTTTGTCGTGTCATAATCTGTAAGGACTCTTGTGTACATACTTCAGTTATGTTTTATTGTCAGATGTGAAATTGGTTCTCCCTTCCCAAAGCATTTGTCACCTGCCACACAGACTCTTCAGCCCTTTCTCTGGCTTTCCTCAGCTGATACATGAAGTTCAGAACCCTCAGGTTATGCATGAGTCTGTTCCTGTCTACATTTTTTTCTCTCATTCATTCCTAAACACCCACTTCAACTCTTTACTTTTATCTAGCTGCTTCCTTTGTCCTCTTCCCATTCTTGTCTTCACGCCTTCTTATATGCTACCTCTTCCATCTTGAACTGCCTCCCTCTCCTGGAGCATAAAGAGACCACTCTTTGTGAGACCGCTTCTTAAAGCTTACATATTCCACAAAATCTTATCAATGTTAAACAACCAACAAAAGATGTGTTGTTAAATAAAAACAAACCTTGATGATTTCACTTGTAGTTAAACCCATTATCTGGTGCGTTATGTGTCATTCTGTTTATATGTACTGTTTGTATATTTAGAATGTAAGCTCCTTGGGGCATGGGTGGTATCCTCCTCTTTTTTTTTTATACAGTGTTGAGCACACTGTTCATGCTCACTAAAATTAATGTGTACAAGGTTAAATCTCCGGATTTGTGTAGTGTGTGAGTTATGTATATTCATGTTGTTCTAATTCTTATTAAAGTCTCTGGCACATTCAGCAATGACTCCCAAATTAAAGGTCCAATCCTGCAAATCCTCTGCATATGGAACTTTCATTATCTTCAGGTCAAGTCAGTTGGCTTGAACAGGATGAGCATTCACACACACAGGTCTTACAGGATTGAACCCTAATGGAATACTGGATATCAGGTATAAATTGTGTGACTTGCACATGTTTCCTGAGATTATAAATCGTGTGATTTGCATGTTTCCTGAGATTAGAAATTCTTTGTACAGAATTACTAACCAGAAATGTATGGGAAAATCTTTTCTTAAAATGCAATATTGAGATTAGAAAGAGAGAAACCTTTGTGAAATGGACTTCTGTTTTCTTCTGTAAACTACATTGGATTTGAATCCAGATCCTTCCCCATACAAATCCAGTACCTGCACCATTCAGTTTATACTCAGTTACACAGTTGTTTTAGTCCTAGATTTTGTCGTATACTGAGAAGAGTGCTTGTGGATCAATTAATTTGAATGGCCTTTTGGTTTAACAACATTACCATAGTTTAGATAAGTTATCGAGTTAAAATATTCTCTTGTCTATTTTTCATTTATCATTATATTTTCTATAGTCCAAATAAATTTTAGAGTAACTATGGTAGATCATTTTAATCTATTTTATTAGGTGGTAATACTGATGGGATTGAAAGCCGGAATGGCACCGCAAGTGCTCTCTTGCACATAGATGAGTCTACTGGACTTGGGAGACTAGCTAAACAAAAACCAAAGAAAAGGAGGAGACCTGAATCCAGGCAGTACCAAACAGGTGAGTACTTAGATGCTCAGGTAATTTAGTGATAGGGCTATAAAAGTACCTTGATAGAGACATATGGATACTCATAAACAAATGTGCATTGCCACTGAGGACTTGAAGACACAACATTCTGTAGAGAGAATATGGTTACTTTGCTTCTCAGCTTTGTTGGCAAGATGTTCAGCTCACATACCCAACTTGTATTTTCTTTTTAAAATTCTGAAATAAAAATGTTAGGAAAACTTAACTTCACAGCTTCAAATGGAAGTGAATCCTTCTCAGGCAAAACAAAAGCAGTTTTGTGGCAAAAAGTTAAATTCTTATACATTTAACTTGTTAAACAAATTTGAATTGACTAGCATATACAACCTTTTTCAAAAACTGATCTTGGCCAAATAAAATATTGCTGTAAATGGTACTTTTTTAAAAATCTGGTTGTCCTTTTTGTATACACAATAAACTGAATAAAGTTAGTTATGGCAGTTAATTTAACAAGTAACTAAAGAAGTTTGAGTATCATAAGTTACTTTATCTATAAAGTAAGTATAAATTCTATACGTGTTCTCTCATGTCTCTTAAACTTACTATAATTATGAAATAAGTTGCCCTAATGGTCTTTTCAGAATCTTTACTTGAAACCACAAGAGCAGCTGCATGGTGTTGACATTAGTAGGCTTCTACCTTCACTGAATTATTTATTTTTCCAATGAAGTAAAAAGAGTACCTCTCCATTTATTTAGGTGTTCTTGACTTAAAATACAAATATCAAAAATTCCTTTCCATTGTAACTAAACTGCAGCAGTTCCATTTCGTGTAGCCCCCAAGTAGCAGACCAGGCGAATTAACGGTTGAAACAATCCTTCCTTTTGCACCACCAACTACCCTGTTAATCCTCCCTTATTTGGGGGAAAATGTGCTTCACAGAGTTCCCAAAAGGTAATCAAATGCAGGCTAATTTGGACAGAGCTGAGGGAATGAGTTCCAAAGCTGAGGAGCCCTTACATAAAATGTTGACCCATCGACCCACTCTCATTCATACCAAGAGGAGTCCAGCTTGAACATCTCTCCTACTTGTAACCATGACATATGGCATGAGGAGGGAGGTAGTCTCTCAGATATGTAGGTTTTAGCCCTGTTTAGTGCAGGTCATGTGGCACCAATGTAATATGCTCACAGTGCGATGTTCTGCTTAACAAGTGAGCTGATGAGTTTTGTACCAACTGCAGTCTGAGGGTGGTTTTATGTGTAAACCTATGTAGATTTCATTATAATAGTATAATCTTGAGAAGAAAGACACGGATGACACATGTAAGTTCTGTTTCCGAAAGAAATGATTGCTAACTCCTTGCCATTTGTATATGGAAAAAAATCTATCCTGTCCACTGCTGCTATCTGATCTCACAGCAAACAGAATGTACAGTATATTACAGAAATTATATTGTATAGGAGTGTTTGTGGTATGAATGGACTTTATTCATTTTGTTAAAAAGTATAACTTTGAAATCTGGAATGTTATGGGGATCATAAATAGTTTGCTGTGTGAGATTGTGTCATTGGTTCATAGTTGTCCTTTAACATAAATTTTCCATTTTTGATTAAAATGTATCAGTTCTGATTAAAAGACAATTTTGAGAGAATGTTGAAGGATCTGTAATCACTGACATGTTAACTTATTCCTTATTGAGTTTCTACAAATTTCTTTCATGTAGTCTGTGTGACATTGATTCATTGGTTGTAAAGATACCCTTCTCTCTGTATGTTTCATACTTGACAGCAATGCCAAATGCTGAAGTTTTGAGTCTGCACTTGTTAGTGTTGGGAAATTCCGATTATCAGTGCTATAGAATTAGTGCAGAATAGTGGTTAAAGTGAACTTAATAATAATAATGGAAGTAACTAATTTGGATTTATTTAACAGTACTACTTATTGTTACGTAATTAAGTGATTTGAAGTAGAATGTTTGATGGTCAATTTTATGATACTTTGTTTATTTTCAGCAATAATCATTGGCCCTGATGGTCATCCTTTGACTGTCTACCCTTGCATGATTTGCGGAAAGAAGTTTAAATCCAGAGGTTTCTTGAAAAGGCACATGAAAAACCATCCAGAGCACCTTCTTACAAAGAAGAAATACAGATGCACGGACTGTGATTACACTACCAATAAAAAAATAAGTTTACATAACCACCTGGAGAGTCACAAGCTGACTAACAAAACAGAAAAGCTTATTGAATGTGATGAGTGTGGGAAAAGCTTCTCTCATGCAGGAGCTTTATTTACTCACAAGATGGTTCATAGGGACAAAGGAGCCAACAAAATGCATAAGTGCAAATTCTGTGATTATGAGACAGCAGAACAAGGGTTACTGAGTCGTCATCTTCTGGCTGTCCACAGCAAGAACTTTCCTCATATTTGTGTAGAGTGTGGCAAGGGATTTCGTCATCCATCAGAGCTCAAGAAGCACATGCGAATCCATACTGGTGAAAAGCCATATGAGTGCCAGTATTGTGATTATAGGTCTGCTGACTCTTCTAATTTGAAAACTCATGTAAAGACTAAACATAGTAAGGAAATGCCATTCAAGTGTGATATTTGTTTTCAGACTTTTTCAGATACCAAAGAACTGCAGCAGCATATACTTATACATCAAGAAAGCAAAACACATCAGTGTTTGCATTGTGACCACAAGAGCTCAAACTCAAGTGATTTGAAGCGGCATATAATTTCAGTACACACAAAGGATTACCCTCACAAGTGTGATATGTGTGATAAAGGCTTTCATAGGCCCTCAGAACTGAAAAAACATGTGGCAGCCCACAAGGGTAAAAAATTGCACCAGTGCAGACATTGTGACTTTAAGATTGCGGATCCGTTTATTCTAAGTCGCCACATTCTCTCAGTTCACACAAAGGATCTTCCATTCAGGTGTAAGAGATGTAGAAAGGGGTTTAGGCAACAAAATGAGCTAAAAAAACACATGAAAACACACAGTGGCAGGAAAGTTTATCAATGTGAGTACTGTGAGTATAGCACTACAGATGCCTCAGGCTTCAAACGGCATGTTATTTCTATTCATACAAAAGACTACCCTCACCGTTGTGAATACTGCAAGAAAGGTTTCCGAAGGCCTTCAGAGAAAAACCAGCACATTATGCGGCATCATAAAGATATTGGGTTGCCTTAAAGTCTCTTTTACAGACTTATGGCTTGGAGTTGTAAAGGATATTGCTTTTCAGGCAGTCAGCTTATTTTAAAGCCAATCACCTGCGATCACAAAAAAATAAAAAAATAAAAAATACCGTGCATTTGATTTATTGCTGTATACAAATAGGATTATTGCTTCTAGTTGACTTTTATACATTTTGTTCAATAGCGTGTTCTAAATTCTATTCAGTTTGTTTAATAAATGAGGAAAAGATGGCAACAATAAAGTTGCATTTAATAAAGTAAACCCTGTCTCATACTGAATTTTTCAACCGTAATAGCTTATTTAAACATTTATCTTACTGACTTTGTTGGTACTCACATTGTCCATGTTAATGCAGTTTTGTTGTGAATTTTAAAAATATTTTAAATTTTCTCTTGCTAAAATTGTCAGTCATGTACAAAATAACATGGAGAATTTTAATGTCAAGAATAATGTTATTAGGGCCAACCTATTTGTCTTATTTAGTGTATACATAACTTGTGGCAAATTAAACTTTACATTTGAACAGTTATATTTAATATTACTGAACAAAAAATACATTTTGCATTTTTATTCAGGTTTCCTTTACAAAGGATCTCATTCCTCCCTTTATAAAAAGTAAAAATTATGGTTGGGGGCATTTTTTCAATACTTACACTTTTTGGAGTAGAAATTTATTCATAAGTATTATGTTTATTCTCTGTGCTTCTTTGTCTTTGAATGGTTATGTATAACAAAAGAGTTTTGGTTTTCTCAACTTCCTGCTGACTACCATTGGAAACATAAAATATAGCTCTTCCACTTACCTGGATAGGCTGCAACTTCTTGTGTACACAGTTAAGTGTACCCCAATTGAATATGATTTTATGTATAACAACATGAAACAGCAGTATTTGGGTTAAATCACATTTTTGCTGGGAATTATTTTAGTTTTATCCTAAAGTCCAACAGATGTCTCAGACAGTTTTGCAAATGTATTATTTAGAGAGAGAACTTCAAGTAGGAAATAGTAGGAGCAGATGATTTTTAAGGAACAGAGATCCAATTTTCATGCAGATATCCTTAATAAAAAATAAATTATGACAGAGGCAGAACTGTTTCTAAATAAAACATTTTTCATGAACCATCAGCAGCTGTGCTAAGCTGTTATTAAATAATTAGTATCCAGAATTAACCTAGTTTTTCTAGTCTGTTTATAAACAAATGGAAGAGCATTACAATTGTATGTAATCTTACCACCTGAAGTCTGTTACTAAGATAAAGCTGCAATGCAATATTGGTTACTAATTGCTGTGTAAATGTGTAAGATACAAAGTCATGTATCTTGAGACGACAAAAGGTAAAACAAAACTGAATTGCTTAAATACAAGTCATGTATTAGGGCCTGATCCTGGAGTCCTTATTCAAATTCCCACTGAAGTAAGAGGTTGATTGAGTAAGGATTGTAGGATGTGGCCCCAAATGACTATAGGATTAGACAGATTCTGCAAGCATTAATCCCACCAAGTAGCACTTACTGATAATAGTTCCGTTATCTTTAATAGGTCTACTCACTGGGAGCAAGGGATGCAGAAGCTGGCTCTCAGTCCTTAATCAGACCCATAGTGAATGAGTTTTCCTCTTTCAGATGCTTATGTCCTAAATCTTTACTATTTTGTTTTCTTATTGAGAACTGCAACTATCGCTCAGCCAGTCCATATGTTTTATTGTAAGTGTAAACACTTGAGTTTAACTTGGACTTGTCTTTTCAGGCAAGGCTAATGCTTTCTAATGCTGTTTTTCCCCACACTTTTTTGTGATGTCTGATTAATAGTGCCAGACGTACTGATCCAGTCCTACATTGGCTAATGTTGCTAATAATAAAGAGATCCTGATCATTTCACGTGTAACTGGTGAGCAGACTCCTGTGCCTGACTTCAGTGGGAATCTATGTGGTCACAGCAGTCTGCCTGCAAGCTGTATATTACAGGATCAGGTCCATAGTGTGTGAAAACTTGGTGCACGTTTTCCATTGAAATCTTGCAAAATGTTTTTGTTCAGATTGATTTTTCTGTGGAAGTGTTTTGCAAGTGGAAAGCTGAAAACTATAAATTCCACATAAATTCCCACCATATTATTGAGAAGTTCTAGCCATTTTGAACTATATATTTTTTAAATAAGCTGAAAGACAAAGAACACAAACACTTTTACACACTTTATTTCTCTTATGTAGTCTGGAATCATACATACTTTTTTTAAAGCACAATACTGAAACTTTTTTTTAAAAAGAGTAATTAAAGGTTTGGTCAAGTGGATTTTGTAAAATGTATTTGTCTGTATAAAGAGAAAATGAAATTGTAGTTATTGTTAATGTACTGACATTAGTTACAGCTAGTTTTAATTCTTAAATAATTTGATTAGCATATGCTATAAAATGGATGTTTCAGTTAAATGTTTTTAAAAGGTACCGATTTTTACAAGGACACAATATAAATTATTGTTCTGTAGAAATGCCCTGTTACATATTGTATGTCCCTCCCTCTGTACACTTTGTAAAAAAGAAAGAAAAAACAAAATACATAGAATCATATAGGGATGTGTGACATTATTGTAATTGTGTACTTGATAATAACGTGAAAAAATAAAAATCAGAATATTTTCTTGTTAACGAACGTTTAGTTTACTTGGTTCCAGTACTAAGTTATTACTTAATGATACACACTTAAAAAAAAAAACCTAATAATTTAGCATAAATGTTTATTTTTATCCCCCCATTTCTCAACTTGTGTGCAGTACTGGATACAAAGTGTTTAAACGGTTTACATTTGTGAAGCAAATAGAATGATTGATGATCCTTCATTCTTGGGCATTGATCATTTCTTATGCTTAGGTTACAGGTACTTTGAGACCCTAAGAGGGCAGGTCCTCTGAGTTCACTTAACTTCTATTTCCATTTAGTTAAAATGATTAATTTCTATAAAATTGTTTGTTTTTAAAATGTCAGTCTCCTCCAATGAAGTGATTGAGTACTAAGTGAAGTTCTACTACAATATCCAGACAATGGATAATTTTTATTTTGTTATTTTCCAGAAGGAACAGCATATGCAGCTATCATAATTAAACTAAATGGACCACACACAAACAACATCTAGATTACAGAGAAGGTAAGAAACACTTATCCACTGGGGGATTAGAGAGAACATGTCTAATAATCAAAATGCCAAACACTTCAAACTAGTACCCTTTAACAGGACTCTTACTGATGGATGACTTTGTGTATGGATGGAGATCTAATCAATTGTCCTGGCCATCGCAGGAAGAAAAACCAAGACACCAGGGTTTAACTAGGCTGCAACCAGACATGACAAACCCGTGGGTGTAGTCACTCCAATCCTGAAGGGATGGGATTCTAATTTACTAGGAGAACCTCAACAATATGTGGTCTTCTACATCATGAACTGGTTTTCTTTTCTAAGGTAAACTTCCTGTGAAGAAAGAATGGCCTGACACACACAGGTTTCTGCACTATGCTAGTCTGTAGCTTTGACTAGGCCAATCCTCGCTTCCTTACACTCTGGTAGTAGTATAATTCACTGTGGTCTTTTGATACTCAAGATCCACAAACAAGACGTAGGCATTGCAACATCTTTCTTTTAGGTTCCCGGCTGCCTAGTAGAATCCAAAACCCTGAGTTAGGTGCCCAGGCTCCCCATACAAGGCATGGGGATAATTGGATGCCTAAGAATGGCATTCACAAAAGCCAATAAACTGAACAGCTAATAAGCTAGCCAAAAACAAATCCTGAGGAAAGGAGTGTGACCTAATCTCCAACCCTCAAAGAGAGTTAAGTGGACACTTTCTCCCACTTGTGATTCGTAGCCATATGCCCTCTCCTGAAGTTTCTGTCCTAATCGGTGGGCTATGGAGAATTCTTAGGTGGGGCTCCCTCAGTTTCTCCTGTTGAAGCTGTTCCACTTTCTATAAATAATTAAATAGTGGAACAGGTTGGAACTTTGGTCTCCCACCTCCATGGGGAATGCCCCAACCACTGGGCTATAGTCATTCTCATGCATGGTCTGGTCCAATGACTATGTAGTTCATACAAATTGGAACAGGTTCCCACAGGTGAGCAATAGGAGCCCAGTATGGCCTAGTGGTAGGGACATAGAAAACCTAGGTTCAAGTCCCTGCTTCACATCAAGCCAAGGGGGATTTGAACCTGAGTTTCTCATCACCTGCATGAGAGCTCTAAGCGTTGGGTGATCATACATAAAGGGAGCAGTGACGCCACCACCATTTTGTGTGGGGGCTCAATCTGGTGAGCATGCCTACCACATCAGCCAAGATAGGTGGGGCAAATGCCTACTTAGGCAGAAGTGAGGTGCTGGGCATCAGGACTGAGTTGGCTTGCATGCTCACCAGCAGAAATTTAGGCATTAATGGGACTTGGAAACTGATGCACTTAGGTGCCTGTGGGGTTAGCAGCTAAAGGGTGGTTTTGAGGATCTAAATTTTGGATTTAGGTGCCTAAATCCTTCATGGGTCTAGCCCTCGGAGTCAGGGTTTCAGATCTCTTTCGCCCATACAACCTCTTTGTAGACTCCTAAACTTCCAAAATCTATCTGAATCCTCCCTTGCTGACCTTTAATTGCTGTGATGGAGACCATCCCTCCAATAGCCTAATTAAAACCCACTGCCAGGCTTCTGGTAATTGGTATCCTTCTGTAAGGTGTGCTGCTCAATAAACAACCCAAAATAGCATGTGATGCCAGCTGTACCACAGCATATGGTATGCAGTTGGGAAATAAGTCAAAATATGAGAGGTCGCACACGTGCTCTCAATTGGAGTTGAGTCAATTCCTCAGCATACATCAGAATGTTCATGGAGCTAGTTGCTTTGCAGTGAGGTAAAACTGGTCACGTGCCAAGGTTCTAGTGGCCTAGCTGGACCTGAATAGGCTCCTTGCTGGCTTCCAGCTGCAAATCTCACCCTCTGCCTACCTCACTAAGTGACTTGAAGAACTAGCGGTTATCAACATGGGCCACTGCCTGGTATTTTACTTCAGAATTGCCTCTCTTGCTCCTGACCTTGTCCCTGAAGATAGTGACTGACACTAGGACAAGAAAGCCCTTCAGAGAAGTATGTCTTTTACTAGCTTCTCTGATACAATCAGCACCATGTGCCCTGGTGGACACCCGAGACCCAAGGCCAGCGCCCCCCCCCCCCCTTCCACATCTGAATTAGGTTTCAGGTTCACTTCTGGCATCCAATCTTCTTGGCAGAAGAAATCCTACTGCACTGATTCACAACTGTCCAGCATTCAATAAATTCTCCATTCCTTGATTTGCCCTTAATAGTAAATTGGGTCTGGCCATGGTAAGCCACTGTAAAGAACAGCTTGGATTCTTTAGGACAGATCATATTTTGGGCATAGAGAAATACTAGGACAGAATTATCTATTGCTTCCAGTATCCTCTCTGACAGTGATCAACAGTAGACACCTCAAT
The DNA here is from genome assembly GCF_965152275.1 of Natator depressus. Classification (NCBI taxonomy): domain Eukaryota; kingdom Metazoa; phylum Chordata; order Testudines; family Cheloniidae; genus Natator; species Natator depressus. The sequence goes on from NC_134234.1 coordinate 141,354,243, forward strand.
GGAAAGCATGAAACTCCTACAATATATCGAACTGCACAATACTCCACCCTAAGCAAAAATTTCCACTATGTTGCCATTCAGCAGCTGCTATCTATATCACAGCATGTACCTTTTGAAGAAGCAGCGTCTAGTGATTTATAGGGATGTTGATGTTGAAGATGGCTTTTCACAGCTCTTGAACCAAAAGTACCCCTCCCCTACTCCTGACATACGTTCTTCAGTATGTTCCTGTTTTGTAGGCTTGTCTCATTTACTGGTGCTGAGGTAAATGTATCTGATCAAGATCTGTGGACATCTAGTGGGAGGAACCGACCATTATGACATGGTAAGTAGTATCTGCTCACAGGACAACTGAATTTGGATTTCTCTAAAAAGAAAACTGTCTGGCAGGAATAATGCAGTGGGGGAAGCAGTGGTGTTGAATTGCTAAGTTAGGCAGTATTCATTGGAAAAGGTGAGCCTAAAGCTTCTCTAGAAATGAGCTGCTGCAGTTCTGTTACAAAGCAGGCTTATTCAGATTGCCTAACTTCCTGGTGGCTGTTGCACCTGTGACGTCTTAAAGTAACTACAGCTGAGTTTGTGAGAGCCTAATGACATAATTCGAGGGAAACAGCTGACAGATTGTCTTCCTTCCTCTCGATCAAGTTGGAGAGAAGGAACACCTGCCTGCTTGGCAGGTATGAGAGTTTCTATCACCATGAGTGAAAGAAGAAAAAGGCTAAAGTAAGGCTCCCCTTTTTAACTAAAAACCTCTTCTTCCAACTGAGAGCTCTTAACTGAGCTGCAGATGTGACACACTATACAGTCCACTGCTTTAGCCCTTAATTAGGGCTAAGTTTGAGCTGCAGAGAGGCACGTATCTCTGCAAACAATCCACAACCTGAGAGAAGATGGATGCTTGGCTATCCAAGTCATGTGAGGGGGGTTTGAGTGGGTAGGTGTTCTGGAAGAGAACGAGAAGGAAGACCTCCCTATAGCCTTCAGACTAGTGGATAGGTACTCAGGTACAGGATGAGTGAGACCCCTTGTTTGAGGCCCTCTTCCTCCTGAGTAGGAGAAGGGATTTGAACAGGTTTTGGTCACTGTGATGGAATTCAGTTCATGCAATCCAAACCGGTAAGAGGTTGTGTCATCTCTTGCCCTGCAGCCCTGGCTGCCTCACAATGCTTTCGTGTTGTAGTTCCCAGGCTGGGATGCTCACAACCAGCCACCAAGCATGTAGGTCACACACTGAAGCAGAGGCGGATTAAGGATTTCTGGGGCTCTGGGTCAGAGCAAGTGGGGGAAGGGGGGCCCTTCCTATCCCTTCCACCTGTGGTTCTGCATCTTCCATATGTGACTATGCCCACTGCCCTACCCCTTTCTGCCCCTTCCCCTGGCCCTGACCCTGTTCCACCTAGGGTCCCCCCCATTCTGTCCCCCACTGCAGCCCCAAGACTGGAGAAGCTCTGTCCCCCCGCCGTGGCCCCAGGCCACAGCAGGGAGTGAGAGATCCCCCAGCCCTGATGCTGCAGCGATAACGAGAGCTTCTTCAGTCCCGGGGCTGCAGTGGGGATTCTAGTGCTGGGGCTTCCCCTACTGCCCCCCAGCTTCTGCCAGAGATGAGCTTGGGGAGGGGGCTGAGGGCTTTCCCTGCCCCACGCCTGGCACTGCTGCTGCAGAGCAGGGTCTGGGATTGTGGGGGTTCCCCCACCGCTGTACCTGGCATGGCCACCAGGGAATGGGGTTGGGGCAATGGGGGGGCTTCCCCCACTGCTTCACCCGACAGGGGTGCTGGGGTTCCCCTGCTGCTGCTGTGCCAGGCTGCTATGCCCACCCGGCTCTGTTGCCCAGGAACAGGGTTGGGGCGTGGGGGCTTTTACTGCCTGCCCAGGGCTCCGGGCCTCCCCCTTGGCATGGGTCCTGTAGGCCCAGTGGCTAATCCGCCACTGCTCTGAAGCATGTGTATGCTTAGCCTTGATTCAGCAGCTCTGACCCTAGTAGCCTGTCTATAGCCCCAAAGCCCCACTCTGGCTTCCACCAGCCTTCGTTACAACCAGCAAGGTGCCCCCAACACACTCCCCATCCCGAAATATCCCCAAATAGTGTACTCTGCAATGTCCAGCCCTCTCCTGCACAGTCCAGAGAAACGCTAAAGTCTGTTTGTTCCTCTAAAGACACAAAACCCAAGAGCTTGTCACATTAACTGGAGTTAACATTTACTTTAATTGAAACACAGCACTGGTGGTTTAGATTACTAGTAAACAAATGTATTAGCGATAGGCCATAGGTTAAGTGATGCCAAGTAAAAGGAATAAAGTTAGCAAGGGTTACAAGCAAATAAAAGTGAAAATGTGCATCTAAAAGTCTAAAACTTAATCTAGCAAGGTACAGGCTTCATTCAAATTGGTTTCGCTCACCAATATTCTTTCTTCCCAGCCATGGCTGACTTTCCCTCTGTCAGGACCTTCCACAGAAGTACAAGGTGCTTGCTTAATTTTTCTTTCTAGGTGGAAGATCTCTACCTACGTAGGTTTCTCACCTATATTCAGCTCCCAGAAACTTCAACCCCCCTTTTTGGTTGAAGGACCCACCTTTCTCAGCTCGCAAGTACTCTATTCCCTTGGGTCTGTCTAGGGATGGATGCCAAAGATGTCTTCTGTCCTTGCTTATATCTTCCAAAGTTTAGTGACTTTGTTTCAAGAGGCAGGATGACTTCATGCTGTTCTTCCCTTCCTGGGGCTTCCATTGTTTTAATTCTATGATCCTTAATTTACATAGGGAGACAGCTGTGACATTCCCTTTCTGTCTGGGCAGATTGAACAGCCTAATATCAATGAGTATTCATAATTCCTTTTAGAGGTTTAATATATACCATTCACAATTACGTTAATCTCCAGCATCATAGGCTTTCAGAAAAGACGGCACTCTGCACACTTTGATAGTACAGCAATGTTATATACAATCAGTTGATTCAGTTGCTTATCACTTGTGGTTCATCCCCCTGTCTTTATAGACTAGTAAACCTTTGCAATGGATTCTTCTGCAAAGTAAATCCCAAACCAAGCCTCTCTCCCCAGCTACATGTAGATGCCATGCTGTCTCTTCCCACACTATTAGTGAGAGGTTTGCCTCCACCCCTTGTGACTTGATGGGTGTGTTTACGCTACATGTATATAGATTTTCATTGTCTTTCAACGTACGTTGGAAGTAACTCCCAGGTGGGCAAAACACATTCCTTTGTTTAGGGCAGACCTGTTTAAAACTCCCCCTGACATACCTGGTTTACACATATTTTAGTTATAACATATATAACATAGTTTTAACATTTTAGTGTAACATATTTCCATAACTCTTAATACCCATTGCGTACATACTTCATGCAAGAATATTAACAATCAATGAGTTGTTAGTTTTCAAATGACACCTGACAAGGCACATTTTGTAAAAGATGGTTCCAAGCTTGTGTAGGGTGTGACTACAGGGAGCTTAGTGTCCTGGTCACCTATCTTCTGAGTGCCCTAACCGCTAGGCTATGGAGTATTCTGTGTCTCCCTCAGTCTCTCCTATTTAACTAGGTCCACTTTCATTAAATATAAATTGGGCCAGAGTTAGAGTTAGAATGACTATAGCCTAGTGATTCAGGCACTTACCTGAGAGGTGGTAGATCCCTGTTCAGATACCAAGTCCTTATCAGGCAGGGGGGACTTGAACTGGGGAGAGGTGGTGGTCCTGTATCCTGGGTTATTGTCCTAACCACTAGCCTAAAGGTTACAAGGGAACACATCCTCCTCCAGTTGTCTTGTGTGAACTAGCCTGAGGGGTCTGATCGGGTAGGCATCCTTTGAGCATGCCCACAGGATCCAGCCCCCGCACATGACTTAGGCAGCTAAACACCTATGAATCGCTCAGGGGCTTAGGTGGGATGTAGGTGTCCAGGCAGCAGTGAGCAGAGGCAAGAACTTAGGCACCAGGTGAGTTGAGGAGCCAACAGCATTAGGAGCAGCGGAGTGGGAGTTTTGTGGATTGCAGTGGTGCCCAAAAATGGAAGTTAGGCACCTAAGCGGATTGCACTCCTAGAATATAAAATTATTTCAGTTTACCCAGAAGGTCTCTTGCAGTACAGAGCCCTGTGACACTATGGGGGTCAGAAAGTTGATTAAGTACTGATGCAATGAGAAGAGTGCCATAAAGTAGCACAATTTCTAGTAGCCGGTCCCCTGATCCTAGGGCAGAGGAAAATCGCTTATCTAACTCCTGACCAGGCCTGATCCTTTTTCATTCATGAAATATAACCAGCTCACAATCCAGTGATTGGAGTTAGTGTTAACAGGATCAGCAGCAATAAATCCTAACTTTACTTCTTTTAATGGGACAGTTTCTGTAGAGGAGGAGCTTGTGCTTAATGTTAAATATTTTTTCTCCTCAGAAATATATCAAAATGTTTCCAGTAAACACTTGTTTCAGAGGAAGGGCTCTCTTTAAAAACAAAGGATCTTAAACTCCATTAGCCAAAATCTTATGCATGGCTTGTGCGGTTTTGCCAAAAGCTGAATTATGAAATTCTGATCTCAGACAGGCTGATGTGGATTGTTTCTTAAAATAAATTAATGTGCTCAAGTATGTTGTGATACAGCATGGCCAGAAGGCAGCAGGAGAGTGATATAGGAGAGATATGTAAGTCCCAGGATGAGGAGAAGCCTTATTTCCTGTAGAGGGAAGAAAGGTTTCTGTAGATTAATTAAAAGCACCTGATGCCAATTAGAGCACCTGAAGCTAGTCACCTGATAAAAACCACCTGCTTCAATCAGCCAGGGGAAGGAGTTGGAGCAGGAGTGCAGTATGGAGGAGTTGAAGTAGAGGAGAGTTTGGAGAAGTGCCATGGCTGGCTAGAAGACCAAGACCCTAGGTAAAGAGACACCCAGCTTGTGCAGAGAGAGAGGACAGGAAGCCCCACAAGCTGAAGAACAGGAGAGGGAAGTAGCCCAGGGGAAGGAAGCACTAGTTCAAGTGGTTTACCACTAGTCCTAGGGCCCCTGGCCTGGGACCTGGACTAGAGGGTGGGCCCGGATCCCTCCCTCTCCACTACCCTTCTCTGGGTTACTAGTGGGACAGTAGATACCCTAGTTCAGGGGCAGGAAACTGTTCCCTGAACCCCCCGCAAGAAGAGGAAACGCGGGACCCATCATAATCATACCGGCAATTTGCCACAATGTGTAAACAATAATTATTTTATTAAGTAAGGTGGAGGATGAAAGACCAAGTAAGGATCCTTAATTTAATCTGGTAGACTGCAGAAATCTGAAAGTCTTTCCCACTAGGTGGCAATACAGTATAAAACTACACACAAACAGTTATATAGTAGTTTTGTTTCTTAATAGGTAGATGGCATTAGTTTACCAGCTGGCCCAGCCAAAAATACAGGAAGCGGATGATTTAATCTCTTTATTTAGAGGATCCAATGGAGCTGGTATCTGATACGCTGTTTGCTCAAGGATACTTATTTTTTTGTGGTGTACTTCCTAGAGAGGCAGAAATTGCCGGAAGACTAATTTCAAATATTTTCTACTTCCCAACAAATGCTTTTAAATTTTGGCTTTCTCTCTTTCTTGTCAGTGGACACGATGCAGTGATTGGTATATTGAACTGTGACTCGGGAGACATCTAATCTTGTGTCTGCCGCAAACGTGCTGTGTGACCTTGAGGAAATCATCTAAGTGCCCTGTGCCTCAGTTTCCCCATCTCTCTAAAAAATGACAATAATAGGGCTGTCAAGCGATAAATTAATCATGATTAATAAAGTAGATTGATTAATCGTGCTGTTAAACAATAATAGAATACCATTTATTTAAATATTTGTGGATGTTTTCTACACTTTCAAATATATTGATTTCAATTACAACACAGAATACAACATGTACCACACACACTGTGAGTAGTGCTGGCTGCAATCCCATGGTTTTCAAGAAATCCCCGTGGGGTAGAAGCCCCATTCAGTGTTCTCTGAGCCCTGCCTCTTCCTCAGCAGGATAGCTGTCTCTAGGCTACCTTATTCTCCAGTGACAGTGGCTCTATGCTATCTGCCTCCAAAGGGGAGAGAAGGATGGAGCAATCTTCAGCTGCCAGAACAGCCTGTCAGGCTGCTCTAAAGTACTCCAGGTCCCAGACTGGCACAGAACTGGCTCTAGGATCTGAGGACATGCAAGGCTCTTTTGTATCCTCTCTCTTTGTTGTGCCCAGCACTTACTGGGTGCGGATGAGAATTTTGTCCCATGTGTCTTGCACTAAGAGCCAAATTCTGCTCCCCTCGCTCCCCTGAATAGTCTTATTAAAGCCAATCAGACTACTTGCATAAGGCAAATGTGATTTTTGGCTCAAAATGTGTAATGTGCTGTGTGAATTTGGGGCATCATGTATTATTTTTATTAAGATTTGGACAGCTGTACAGATCGTAGTACAATGACAGTTACCCTACACAAATGTCTCATAGTACCTGGTCTGTTTAGGAAGTGATGATTGCAAGGTTACCTTGAAACCTCATATGACCTTGTTGGCAGATTGCTTAGCTTGTAGGAAACGTGGCAGTGTCATTCCCTAGATGACCTAGTTATACTAGTGCTCAGAAAGAAGTAAATGAACACAAGGAACATAAAATGCATCCAGAGTAGTAGTGAAGTATGATGCAGTGATGGAACCTTGGGCAAATCCCCCTAGACCAAGTTCCAAGAGATTAGCACCTCAGAAATATCATTCATAATTCAGGGGGAAGCTCAGAAGTATCAAAGATGGTATTTAACTGAGCTCAGGTAAGCACACTGGGTAAAATCTGCTGACTCCATGGAAGTGAAAGATGACAGCAGAATATCAATCTGTGGAAAAACAAGTGCATGTCAATGCTCCCAGTTCACTGGCAATGAATGTTAACAGGTGCAAAGCTAGAATGGAATTGCACATTGCATCCATCGTACAGCCAACTGAGTTCATCACAGCTAATGTTATTACAGTGAATACCAAATGAATTAATAATGATTCACCGCTTAATTTCCTTTTCACACCCCCTCCACCTTTTTCTTTAGCTTTAACAAACTGGGCTGGAGCCAACTGCAATGACAGTTTAGTAGTGACTTTAAGCACCATGTATGCTGCTATTGTGGCAATTTAAATTGTCACTTTCTATTAAAAGGTCTAACTCCAAATGGTTTTATCTGAAAGCGTGCTTCACTGACAGTGCAATTAAACAAAGAAATTCTTTTCTTGGGATGTCAGTGCAACCACATTTTAAATAAGGGTTCGGCAGCACCTCACTAATTTAAACTACAGTATAGCTTTCGACTGAAGAATAATACCTGATCTGGGTCTTTTTTTTCCCCCCATACTGTGCGACAGTTTCAATTATCACTGTAACAGACTTCAAGCAGGGAGCGTGCCAAGGGGATCTAGCAGTCTTTGAAAGCCCCCTTTTCTTCAGGACAAATGTAAATAGTGAAAATTCATTATCTCAAGATGTACCTGTAAAAAGATATTTTCCCTATTCGTAAAGAGCTCTTCTTAATTGTAGTCTCCCCTGCCCGCAGAACAGTTCGTAATAGCAATTTTTTATTTGGCATATATTTTATTTTGTATCTGTAGTTATATCTATTGCCTTTTAAATTTTAGAAATATGCCACATATGATACATACTATGTATTTTAATAATAATTTTCATGTATTAAATACTTTTGATCTAAGGATCTTAAAGTGCTTTACAATGAGTATTATTTTATAGGTGGCAGCATAGAGATTAAGCAACAATTCCAGGGTCACACACCAAACCAGTGGCAAAGTGGAGAACAGAATCCAGGATTCTTAACTCCCACTCCCCTGCTCTAACAAATTTACTGTGCTTTGCCTTTTGGGGTAGGTGTATTTTAAGTTCTTCTGGTACAATCAGGGAAGAAATTTTAGAGGTGTTTGTGTGTAAAGAATACATTTAACAGCTTAAATGGTATACAAAATATTAAAACAATAATATTAATAACATGTTTTATCAGCCTGGTTTATTTCCCTTACTCCTAGAGCACAAATAGTGTGGAAAATATCGACACTTTTCTTAGATAGATACTACATATCCGAGAGAATCACACAATTGCAATCTTTGGTGTTTGTGCCTTAAATTAGAAGTTGAAGAATATTTGAACAGCAGCAATGGGGGTATTTTATTTTAATGGCCTTTAAGCTTTGTCAGTATATCTTGAGTCCCTTGTGTCATGTCCAATATGCTTTCTCTGCAGTGTATTAGACTTGCTAGAGAAAAATGAGTCATAACATTTAAGCTCCCTCTGTTACATTCTCAGTTGTTACAGTTATTGCTCTGAAGGACACAGATCGTCATCTCGAGATGACTCTCTCTTTATGATGGTTATGGATGGGATTTTTACGTCTACACAATTACATTTCTAATCTCAGAGCACTCCACATTTGATCACTTTACTGCTATGAACAAATGCAGCAATGGAGATTGATTCATATCTCACCCTTACAAGAATAATATGCAATATAAAATTCATTTTCTTTACAGAAATATGAACATTTTCTGTTTGCTATTTTCCCCTTTCTGGAGAACCGACCAACCAAACACACCTCTCCAGGAAACAAATAAGTCAAAGGAGGACTAACTGCATGGCCAAGTGGCCTACAATAGAACAAAGGGGTCATTTTGGTTATGCCTGAAAATAAAGATATTGGCAATGAGATTTAGACTGAAGGTTTCTCCAAGGACAAAGAGTGTGTGTGTGTGTGTGAGAGAGAGAGAGAGGACACATGCCTGAACACAGGGCAAGATCCTGAGGGAGGATGAAAGGAGCTTGAAAAAAAAATTATCTATCTATATATGTGGTGGCATTTCTAACGCATGGTGCAATAGTATCTAGCGTCCCAGATCCTCAGGTGTATTTAGTAGCCTAACTCCCATTGAAATCAATGTGCATTACATTACACAATGCATTACCCAGTTAGGTGCCTAAATATTTTTGAGGATCTGGGCCAAGGTGCTAATAACAATACTTGCCCTTCTGTAGGCCCTGAAGATCGCAAGACAGCATTAGTGCAAGCAGTCTCCCACCACTTTGTAGGGCACCTGAATATGCCCATTTTACAGATGAGGAGACTGTGGCAAACAAATGTTGTAACTTGGCCCGGGCTCCAGAGAGAGGAGTTCTATATGTAACTTGTTACAGACTTCCTGGACACTACAGTGCTAATAAACGATGATCACATAAACACCACCCTATACCGGAAACCTACTGACCGCTTTTCCTACCTACATGCCTCCAGCTTTCACCCTGACCACACCACACGATCCATTATCTACAGCCAAGCTCTGCGATACAACCGCATTCGCTCCAACCCCTCAGACAGAGACAAACACCTACAAGATCTCTATCAAGCATTCTTAGAACTACAATACCCACCTGTGGAAGTGAAGAAACGGATTGATAGAGCCAGAAGAGTTCCCAGAAGTCACCTACTACAGGACAGGCCTAACAAAGAAAATAACAGAACGCCACTAGCCGTCACCTTCAGCCCCCAACTAAAACCCCTCCAACGCATTATTAAGGATCTACAACCTATCCTGAAGGATGACCCAACACTCTCACAAATCTTGGGAGACAGGCCAGTCCTTGCCTACAGACAGCCCCCCAGCCTGAAGCAAATACTCACCAGCAACCACATACCACACAACAGAACCACTAACCCAGGAACCTATCCTTGCAACAAAGCCCGTTGCCAACTGTGCCCACATATCTATTCAGGGGACACCATCACAGGGCCTAATCACATCAGCCACACTATCAGAGGCTCGTTCACCTGCACATCTACCAATGTGATATATGCCATCATGTGCCAGCAATGCCCCTCTGCCATGTACATTGGTCAAACTGGATAGTCTCTACGTAAAAGAATAAATGGACACAAATCAGATGTCAAGAATTATAACATTCATAAACCAGTTGGAGAACACTTCAATCTCTCTGGTCACACGATTACAGACATGAAAGTTGTGATATTACAACAGAAAAACTTCAAAACCAGACTCCAGGGAGAGACTGAGGAATTGGAATTCATTTGCAAATTGGATACAATTAACTTAGGCTTGAATAGAGACTGGGAGTGGCTAAGTCATTATGCAAGGTAACCTATTTCCCCTTGTTTTTTCCTACCCCTCCCCCCCAGCTGTTCTTGTTAAACCCTGGATTTGTGCTGGAAATGGCCCACCTTGATTATCATATACAGTGTAAGGAGAGCGATCACTTTAGATAAGCTATTACCAGCAGGAGAGTGGGGTGGGGGGAGAGAAAACCTTTTGTAGTGGTAAACACCCATTTTTTCATTGTTTGTGTGTATAAAAAGATCTTCTGTACTTTCCACAGTATGCATCCGATGAAGTGAGCTGTAGCTCACGAAAGCTTATGCTCAAATAAATTGGTTAGTCTCTAAGGTGCCACAAGTACTCCTTTTCTTTTTGTTACAGACGATAGCCCTGATTTTGCAATTCCATGTTCACAGATGGATCTGTGTGCTCACGCAGTGCCCCACTGAAATCGGCAGGTGTCTCTTTCTGACCTATGGGCTCCTCGGTACTTGTGAGAATCTCTTCCCCCTCCCGCCCCCCAGTTATTTAATAGATATTCCTTACCTTAGCCCACTAACAACTAACTGAGCAGCCTACTCGGCTTAATGCCACACAGTCCTAACTCCCTGGCGCTCACTGCCACTGTCTTTCATGCTCCCTCTGTCTGGATCCCCTCTCTGCTCTAGAATTACATGCAGTTAGCAAATGGATAGGTTTGATTTGGGATCTCTCCAGCCTGTCAGTGTCTCTTTAATGCCGTGTCTCAGATGCCGTCTCTTTGTCTGGATTTTACAACTGACAGGTGATGCTTGTGCCTGTGTTTTTATGGCAATTGAATACTATTCCTGAAGGAGTATAGGGTTGGACTGCACAATGTGTGAGTTTGACAATTTTGCCATAACAAATTAAATTTAGTTGCAAGGATCAGTTCTGAGCTGTAACATTTAAAGAACTTGCCAATGTTAAACTAAGTTAGCATCCACAGCTGCACAATCCAACCAGGACTGAGCTATCCTCATGATTTTTTCTAGTCGCAGGTAGAAATCTGCTAGTATATTTGGGCTATAAGGAATAGCCAGTGAGGATCTGTCAAGAACAAATCATGCCAAACCAACCGAATTTTTTTCTTTGAGAGGGTTACTGACCTGGTGGATGGGGGGAAACAGTAGATGTGATACTCTTGATTTAGTCCTAAGTGGTGCACAGGATCTGGTCCAAGAGGTGATAATAGCTGAACGGTTTGGCAATAGTGACCATAATGTCACAGGTGCTGATTTTCCAAAGTGCCGGGGCGTGCACCACCCCTGGATCTGCCCCAGGCCCTGTCCCCTACTCCATCCCTTCCCCCAAGGTCCCACCCCCTCCCCTGAGCACACTGTGACCTCCCTCCCAGCCTCCTGCACTCTGCAAAACAGCTGTTCACAGCGGGCGGGAGGCGCTGATCCACAGGGCTCTCCAGCAGGCAGGAGGCACTTGGGGGGCGGCGGGATGGAAGCTGATAGAGGGGCTGCAAGTAGGTGCTCAGCTTACACCCACAGAATCGGTGCCTATGCATAATGTAATTGAATTTAACACCCTTGTGTGGGATGAAGCCTACCACAATAGCATTTAAGTTCAACAAGGAGAACTACACAAAAATGAGGCAGCTAGTTAAATGGAAATTAAAAGGAACAGTCACAAGAGTGAAATGCCTGCAAGCTGCATGGAAACTTTTAAAAATCACCAAAATAATAGAGGCTCAAATTAAAGGTATACCCCAAATAAAAATAAACAATAAGAGGACCAAAAAATACCACCATGGCTAAACAGTAGAATAAAAGAGGTGGCGGGAGGTAAAAAGGCATACTTTAAAACCTGGAAGTCAAATCCTACTGAGGAAAATAGAAAGGAGCATAAACTCTGGCATGTCAAGTGTAAAAGTATAATTAGCCAGGCCAAAAAGGATTTGAAGAGTAACTAACAAAAGACACACAAACTAACAGCATAATATTTTTTTAAGTACATCAGAAGCAGGAAGCCTGCTAAACAACCAGTGTGGCCACTGGACATTAAGGTGCTAAATGAGCACTCAAGAAAGACAAGGCCATTGAGGAGAAGCTAAATGAATTCTTTGCATCAGTCTTCATTGCAGAAGATGTGAGGGAGATTCCAACACCTGATCCATTCTTTTCAGGTAACAAATCTGAGGAACTGTCCCAGATTGAGGTGTCTGTTTCAAAACCTTCTCTACCAATTGATAAATTAAATGGTAATAAGTCACCAGGACCAGATGGTATTCACCCAAGAGTTCTGAAGGAACTCAAATATGAAAGAACAGAACTACTAAGTTTTGTGGGTAACCTATCACTTAAATCAACCCCTATACCAAATGACTTGAGGATAGCTATTATGACAACAATTTTTTTTTAAAATGGCTCCAGAGGCAATTCTGCCAATTACAGGAACATAAGACTAACTTCAGTACCAGGCAAATTGGTTGAAACTATAGTAAAGAAAAGAATTACCAGACACGTATACGAACATGACGTGTTGGGGAAGAGTCTACATGTTTTCTGTAAAGGGAAATCATGTCTCAGAAATCTAACAGAAATTTTGAAGAGGTTAACAAACATGATATGATGGGATAGCCTAATTTTGGCAATTAATTGATCTTCAACTATTAGCAGTAGATATACCCAGTGGCTTGTGATGGGATGTTAAATGGGGTAGGATCTGAGTTACTACAGAGAATTCTTTCCTGGGTGGCTGGCTGGTGAGTCTTGCCCACATGCTCAGGATTTAGCTGACTGCCATATTTGGGGTCAGGAAGGAATTTTCCTCTAGGGCAGATTGGCAGAGGTCCTGAGGGTTTTTCACCTTCCTCTGCAGCATGGGGCATGGGCCACTTGCTGGAGAATTCTCTGCACCTTGAAGTCTTTAAACCATGATCTGAGGACTTCAATAGCTCAGACATAGGTTAGGCGTTTGTTACAGGAGTGGGTGGGTGAGATTCTGTAGCCTGCATTGTGCAGGAGGTCAGATTAGACGATCATAATGGACCCTGCTGACCTTAAAGTCTATGATTCTATGTGGATGGGGTGATCCAATGGATATAGCATACTTGGACTTTCAGAAAGCCTTTGACAAGGTCCTTCACCAAAGGAAGTGAAGCAAAGTAAGCAGTCATGGGATAAGAGGGGAAGGTCCTCTATGGCTCAGTAACTGGTTGAAAGACAGGAAACAAAGGGTAAGAATAAATGGTCAGTCACAGTGGCCATAATGGAGAGAGATAAAAAGCATGGTCCCCCAAGGATCTGGACTAGGATTAGTGCTGTTCAACATACTCATAAATCATTTGGGAAAAGGGGTAAACAGTGAGGGGGCAAAGTCTGCAGATGATACAAAATTACTCAAGATAGTTAAATCCAAAGCGGACTGTGAGAAGTTACAAAGGGATCGCACAAAATGGCAGATGAAATTCAATATTGATAGATGCAAAGTAATGCACATTGGAAAACATAATCCCAACTAGACATATAAAATTAGCTGTTACTGCTTAAGAAAGAGATCTTGGAGTCATTGTGGATAGTTCTCCAACAACATCTGCTCAATGTGCAGTGGCAGTCAAAAAAGCAAAGAGAATGTTAGGAACCATTACGCAAGGGATAGAGAATAAGACAGTAAATATCAGCAATGCCACTATATAAATCCATGGTCCGCCCACACCTTGAATACTGCGTGCTGGTCTGGTTGTCCCATCTCAAAAAGATAAATTAGAATTGGAAAAGTACAGTGAAGGGAAACAAAAATGATGAGGGATATGGAACAGCTTCCACATGAGGAGAGATTAAAAATATGGGGACTGTTCCACTTAGAAAAGAGATGACGAAAAGGGGATGTAATAGAGGGGTATAAAATCATGAATGGTGTGGACAAAGGGAACAAAGGAAGTGTTATCTACTCCTTCACAAGAACCAGGGGTTACCCAATGAAATTAATAGTCACCAGGTTTAAAAGAAACATAAGGAAGTACTTCTTCCCACAGTGCACAGTCAACCTGTAAAACTCATTGCCAGGTAGGGTGACCAGACAGAAAGTGTGAAAAATCGGGACTGGGGCGGCGGTAATAGGAGTCTATATAAGAAAAAGACCCCAAAATTGGACTGTCCCTATAAAATCAGGACATCTGGTCACCCTATTGCCAGGGGTGCTGTGAAGGTCAAAAGTATAACTGGGTTCAAAAAAGAATTAGGTAAGTTCATAGAGGATAGCTCCATCAATGACTATGAGCCAAGATGACCAGGGATACAACCACATGTTCTGGGTGTTCCTAAACCTTGACTGCTAGAAGCTGGCACTGGATGACAGAGGATGGATCATTCAGTAATTGCCCTGTTCTGTTCATTTCCTCTGAAGCATCTGGCTCCAGCCACTGTCAGAAGACAGGGTATTGGGCTAGATGGACCATTGGTCTGACCCAATATGGCCATTCTTATAATATATCTTGATTTTAGTAATGCTTTTGGCAGAGTCCCACAGGACATTCTCATAAACAAACTAGGGAAACGTGATCAAGATTGGTGCTATAAGGTGGGTGCACAACCTACTGAAAGAGTAGGTATCAATGGTTCACTGTCAAACTGGGAGGGTGTGTCTAGTGGTGTCCCACAGGGGTGAGTCCTGGGTCTAGTATTATTCAATATTTTCATTACTGACTTGCATAGTGGAGTGGAGAGAATGATTATAAAATTTGCAGATGACACCAAGATGGGAGGGGTTGCTAGTACTTTGGCGGACACTATTAGAATTCAAAATCACGTTGACAAATTGGAGAATTGGTCTGAATCCAACAAAATGAAATTCTATAACAGACAAGTGCGAAGTACTTCACTTAGGAAGGAAAAAAATCAAATGCACAACTAGAAAATAGGGAACAACAGGCAAGGTGGTAGTACTGCTGAAAAGGATCTGGGGTTAGAGTGGATCAAAATTGAATAGGAGTTAACAATGTGATATAGCTGCAAAAAAGGCTAATATCATTCTGGGGTGTATTAACAGGAATGTCGTATGTAAACACAGGAGGTAATTGTCCTGCTCTACTTGGCACTGGTGAAGCTTCAGCTGGAGTTCTGTGTGCAGTTCTGAGTGCCGCACTGTAGGAAAGATGTGGACAAATTGGAAAGAGGCCAGAGGAGAGCAACAAAAATGATAAAAGATTTAGAAAACCTGACCCGTGAGGAAAGGTTAAAAAACTGGGTATGTTTAGTCTTGAGAAAATAAGACTGAAGGGGCCCTGATAACAATCTTCAAATATGGTAAGGGCGGCTATAACGAAGATGGTGATCAATTTTTCTCCACCTCCACTGAAGGTAGGACAAGAAGGAATGGGCATAATCTGCTGCAAGGGAGATTTAGGTTAGATATTAGGAAAAATGTTCCAACTATAAGGGTAGCTAAGCTTTGGAGTAGGCTTCCAAGGGGAGTTGTGGATTCCACATCACTGGACGTTTTTAAAAACAGGTTGGATAAACACAACAGGGATTGTCTAGGTTTTCTTGGTCCTCCCACAGTGCAGCGGGCTGGACTTGACTTCTCAAGGTCCCTTCAAGCCCTACATTTCTATTATTCTGTATTTTTATTCTTATTGATTAGTATATATCTGAATATGGTTATATTTATATGCACATGTGCCTGTAGGCATATGGATGGTTATTTGAATGATTGTGTATATACAATATACATGGATACACAGGCATGCAAAAAACTATACTGAGGCACTGTCAAGGTTCATAGATTCATAACTTCCAAGGCCAAAAGGGACCATTGTGATAATCTAATCTGACCTTCTGTATAGCCCAGGCCACAGAACTTCCCCAAAATAATCCCGAAAAGATGATTCAGAAAAACACTCAACCTTGATTGAAGAATGGTCAGTGATAGGGAATCCACCATGATTCTTGGTAAATTGTTCCAATGGTTGATTACTCTCATGTTAATGTAGACCTTATTTCCAATTTATATAGCTTCACTTTCCAGCCACTGGATTATGTTCTACCTTTCTCTGGTAGGCTGAAAAATAAGTATTAAATATTATTAAATATTTATTTCTTATAGACTGTGATCTAGTCATCCCTTAATCCTCTCTTCATTAAGATCAATAGTTAGACTCAAGGAGTTCAGTCACTGTAAGGCAGGTTCTCTAATCCTTTAATCATTCTTGTGGCTCTTTGCTGAACCCTCTCCAATTTATCAATGTCCTTCTTGAATTTTGAACACCAGAACTGGAGACAGTATTCCAGCAGCGATCTTACCAGTGCTAAATACAGAGGTCTCTCTCCTACTGGAGATTCCCCTGTTTGTGCATCCCAGGATCGTATTAGCCCTTGGGGCCACAGCTCATGTTCAGCTGGTTATCCACCATGACAGGTAAGCATTCAAAAGTCAAGATATTCCAATTTTATGGTTTAACATGCAAAATTATTTTTGTCTCCTTGTATATTACACCGTATGTGGTATGATAGTCTTCAACTATGTGATCATGTATTACTTCTCTAATACAATACAATACAAGTGTTTGTGCTGGGAGCACTGCGGGGGGAGAGAGGAGAACAGGTGTTGGAACTCCACCTTCACCTTAGCAGATGCTGCCTGTGCTCACTATAGCCCCAGGTCAGCAAGGCACTTAAGCATGTGCCTAACTTCAGATGTGTCAGTAGAGCATCCCACTGACTTCCTTACAGAATCATGGGCTATAATAGAATCTCACGGGATCCCAAATCGCTCTGTGACCTTTGTATATAGAAATAATTTTATTCTGCACTGAAATGCAGCCACTTCTGGGGTGAAAAGCAACCTGGATATAGAATGCCCTACCCAATGTGAACTGCAGACAGCATGCAAATAACTGCATCAAAACATCCCTGTTTTGGATTCAATCCCTCCCAGACCTAGAGGGGAAATCAGAGCAAGTTAATACAGGCTGAGGCTGTAATAAATTAATAATCATATTAATAAGGCCTGATGCTGTGTTTTGGGACAATATAACCCCAAGCTTTTTAAACAGGGGATGCATTATACAATTTTTTTAAAAAAGAACAGATTGAATAAATAATGCAAAAATATTCCAACACTTTAAAAAAAATTTTGCTTCTAGGGCATTTTTTTCTCAGTATTGCCAGCTCCAAGTGTTCAAAAATCATGACTCAGCACCCACAACCAAATGATTTAAAAAAAAATTGGGTTCTTTTTATTTGCCCTCTGATTTTTGAATCTTTAAACTTCAGGAACTGGGGCTTTAAGAAAAACACTAAGCATCACGAGACTTCTGATAAGATCGTGAGAGCTCGTAATATGGTTTTCTGTAATTATTCTACTCAATGGGTTTTATGGTCAGGAATATTTTTAGCAACAGTAACTTCAAAGCAAATATTGAATAATATTTGTGGAAAGAAACTTTAGAATTTGTGAGAGTATTCACATTGGAAATCTGGCTATGAGAACTGCACTCATCCAGTGAGAAAACCAAAACATATCATGTAACCTGTATGTTCAATAAAAGTACCATGTGATTCAAAATTTGCATCCCTGCAACTAATTGCTCACAATCTGCAAAGTGAGAATTAAATGCCAGTAAGTAAATATGAGAAAATTGTAAACTGCTTGCGGACAATTTGAGGACACAAAAAAGAAGCAAATACCATTCAGTAAATTATTGTCTCTAAATTATTCCCTTGGGTCTACATTTTTGAAGGCTAGATGTATAGCATATTATCCAACCATCAGGAAGAAGTGAGGCATGCTGGAAGAGCTGCGAGATTGGTGTGGACAGCTATGTGAAGCTGCCAGATGGCTTGTCAAATGCAAGGAGAGAGGAAATTGGTGGCAGGAGGAGATAACATAAGTGGCTAGTGGAGGTAAATGAAAAATAAGGTGTTTGAGTAGTTGAGAGCTAATAGATGCTACCATGGGAACTAACAGACAAACAGCATACTTGGGTCTGAGCTGTATCTCATCAGGTGCAAGTTAAACATTAAAACAATCGTTGATCCCACAGAATGAAAAGATTTTAATAAAATAAAGGATTAGGGAGCAATGACATTGGGAATATGAATGATGTATGAAAATACACAATGAATGCCTAAGACTCAAGAGAAGAACTGCACAAAGGAAGTATATGTAGCTACTGGCTTATGGTAAAAATCACTTTTATCTGTGACAGGTTTCAGAGTAGCAGCCGTGTTGGTCTGTATCTGCAAAAAGAAAAGGAGTACTTGTGGCACCTTAGAGACTAACAAATTTATTTGAGCATAAGCTTTTGTGAGCTACAGCTCACTTCATTGGATGCATTCAGTGGAAAATACAGTGGGGAGATTTATATACATAGAGAACATGAAACAATGGGCATTACCATACACAATGTAACGAGAGTGATTACCAGCAGGAGAGCAGGGGTGGGGGAGAACATTTTGTAGTGATAATCAAGGTGGGCCATTTCCAGCAGTTGACAAGAACGTCTGAGGAACAGCAGGGGGGGAGGGGGAATAAACATGGGGAAATACTTTTACTTTTACTTGTGTAATGACCCATCCACTCCCAGTCTCTATTCAAGCCTAAGTTAATTGTATCCTGTTTGCAAATTAATTCCAATTCAGCAGTCTCTCGTTGGAGTCTGTTTCTGAAGTTTTTTTGTTGAAGAATTGCCACTTTTAGGTCTGTAATCGAGTGACCAAAGAGATTGAAGTGTTCTCCGACTGATTTTTGAATGTTATAATTCTTATGTTTTTGAATGTTATAATTCAGATTGACAGAGCCAGAAGAGTACCCAGAAGTTACCTACTACAGGACAGGCCCAACAAACTAAATAACAGAACGCCACTAGCCATCACCTTCAGCCCCCAACTAAAACCTCTCCAACGCATCATCAAGGATCTACAACCTATCCTGAAGGACGACCCATCACTCTCACAGATCTTGGGAGACAGGCCAGTCCTTGCTTACAGACAGCCCCCCAACCTGAAGCAAATACTCACCAGCAACGACACACCACACAACAGAGCCACTATCCCAGGAACCTATCCTTGCAACAAAGCCCATTGCCAACTGTGTCCACAGATCTATTCAGGGGACACCATCGTAGGACCTAATCACATCAGCCACACTATCAGAGGCTCGTTCACCTGCACATCTAACAATGTGATATATGCCATCATATGCCAGCAATGCTCCTCTGCCATGTACATTGGCCAAACTGGACAGTCTCTACGTAAAAGAATAAATGGACACAAATCAGACGTCAAGAATTATAACATTCAAAAACCAGTCGGAGAACACTTCAATCTCTTTGGTCACTACTTTGCTGAATCTGAGATGCAAGCTTTCTTGGGAAAAGAAATGTAACCGTTAAATGTCACTAACACACAATACATCTGTTGTGGGGGTTTTTACTTTCTTTTTTTTTTTTTTAAAGCATTTATTTTCTCAGGAATTCTAGTAGCAACAGAGGAAGATGCTGCTGCTATAAATTTCACTGAAATTAGATGATGAGATGTAGGAGGAATGCCTAACAGTTATTTTGAAAATGATTCATGAAAATCAAAGCTGCCAATAGTACATTTTATAGCAGCTGAAAAGTATAATGAATGTAGGCCATACTTACACAATGGGAAACCCTACCCCGGGAAGCAGTGACTCTGGAAAAGAGTTGGGGGTTGTCAAGGTTCCTCCCCCACTCTGAACTCTAAGGTACAGATGTGGGGACCTGCATGAAAACCTCCTAAGCTTACTTTTACCAGCTTAGGTTAAAACTTCCCCAAGGTACAAATTAATTTTATCCTTTGTCCTTGGAATAACCACTGCCACCACCAAACTCTAACTGGGTTTACTGGGAAACGTAGTTTGGACATGTCTTTCCCCCCAAAATCCTCCCAACCCTTGCACCCCACTTCCTGGGAAAGGTTTGGTAAAAATCCTCACCAATTTGCATAGGTGACCACAGACCCAAACCCTTGGATCTGAGAACAATGAAAAAGCATTCAGTTTTCTTACAAGAAGACTTTTAATAGAAATAGAAGTAAATAGGAGTAAAGGAATCACCCCTGTAAAATCAGGATGGTAGGTACCTTACAGGATAATTAGATTCAAAACATAGAGAATCCCTCTAGGCAAAACCTTAAGTTACAAAAAAGACACACAAATAAATTGGTTAGTCTCTAAGGTGCCACAAGTACTCCTTTTCTTTTTGCGAATACAGACTAACACGGCTGTTACTCTGAACACAGAGAAATAGTCATTCTATTCAGCACAATTCTTTTCTCAGCCATTTAAAGAAATCATAATCTAACGCATACCTAGCTAGATTACTTACTAAAAGTTCTAAGTCTCCATTCCTGTTCTATCCCTGGCAAAGCAGCATACAGACAGACCCTTTGTTTCTCTCCCTCCTCCCAGCTTTTGAAAGTATCTTGTCTCCTCATTGGTCATTTTGGTCAGGTGCCAGCAAGGTTACCTTTAGCTTCTTAACCCTTTACAGGTGAGAGGATTTTTCCTCTGACCAGGAGGGATTTTAAAGGGTTTACCCTTCCCTTTATATTTATGACACGCCCCCCAAATCTCAGCTCGGGTGAAACACTGGCTGGGATTTCTTTCTGGAGCTCCAGGAAAAACAGAGTTAATAAGACACATGCATCTCTAAATATACTACCAAGTACATAAAGACTAACAATATTTTCCACATCTCAAGGACGATTTTAACCAGTTGATGCTGGGAAACTTTCACGGGAGAGTGCATCAGCCACTTTGTTAGAAGCTCCTGAGATGTGTTGGATGTCGAAATCAAAATCTTGGAGAGCTAAACTCCACCGAAGAAGTTTTTTGTTATTTCCCATGGTGGTATGAAGCCACTGTGGTGCAGCATGGTCGGTTTGCAGGTGGAAACGCCGTCCCCAAACCTATGGGCGTAGCTTTTCCAGGGCGTAGACAATGGCATAACATCCTTTTTCACTGACTGACCAATTGCTTTCCCTCTCAGACAGTTTTTTGCTGAGAAACACTACAGGGTGGAATTTTTGATCAGGTCCTTTCTGCATTAAAACTGCTCCCACACCACGCTCGGATGCATCTGTGGTTACTAGGAACGGTTTGTCAAAGTCTGGGGCCCTTAGTACAGGGTCAGACATGAGTGTCGCTTTAAGCTGGTTAAAGGCCTTCTGACACTTTTCGGTCCACTGAACGGCATTTGGCTGTTTCTTTTTGGTTAGGTCTGTCAGTGGGGCGGCGATTTGGCTGTATTGCGGTACAAATCGTCTCTAATAACCGGCCAAGCCTAAGAAGGATTGAACCTGTTTCTTTGACTTTGGGACAGGCCACTTTTGGATAGCATCCACTTTGGCCTGTAGGGGGCTGATAGTTCCTTGACCCACCTGGTGTCCAAGGTAAGTCACTCTGTTTAGGCCTATTTGACACTTCTTAGCCTTAACAGTTAGCCCTGCCTCCCTTATGCGCTCAAGGACTTTTTGTAGATGTTCCAGGTGGTCTGCCCAAGAATCCGAAAATATGACCACATCGTCAAGGTAGGCGACTGCATATTCTCCTAATCCCGCTAGGAGACCATCTACAAGTCTTTGGAAGGTGGCGGGTGCATTTTGCAGCCCGAAAGGGAGTACATTAAATTCATACAGCCCGAGATGTGTGGTGAAGGCTGACTTTTCCTTGGCAGATTCATCTAGCGGTACCTGCCAGTACCCCTTGGTTAAGTCCAAGGTAGAGATGAACTGGGCCCGTCCCAGTTTCTCTAATAGTTCATTTGTGCGTGGCATGGGATAGTTGTCTGGGCGAGTTACAGCATTTAGCTTACGGTAGTCCATGCAAAAACGTATTTCCCCATCTGGTTTGGGAACTAGAACCACAGGAGATGCCCATGCACTTCCAGAGGGGCGGATTACACCCATCTGTAGCATGTCCTGGATCTCCCATTCTATAGCAGTTTTAGCTTGAGGAGACACCCGGTAAGGTTGGACTTTAATTGGGTGAGCATTACCTGTGTCAATGGAGTGGTATGCCCGTTCAGTCAGTCCTGGGGTGGCTGAGAACGTTGGCGCGTACCTAGTGCACAGCTCCTTGATCTGCTGTCGCTGCATATGCCCAAGGGTCATGGAGAGGTTCACCTCTTCCACACCACCAGCACTTTTCCCTTCGTAGTAGATACCTTCAGGCCACTCAGCGTCGTCTCCTCCCTGGGCTGTAAACTGACAAACCTGTAATTCGCTGGAATAAAAGGGCTTTAGAGAATTAATATGGTACACCTTAGGCTTTTGGTTGGAGGTGGGGAATGCTATGAGATAATTAACAGCTCCCAGGCGCTCCTGGACCGTGAATGGCCCTTCCCACGATCCTTCCATTTTATGGGCCTGGAGCGCCTTTAAGACCATGACCTGGTTCCCTACTTTGAAGGAACGCTCTCTGGCATGTTTATCATACCAGGTTTTTTGCTCTTTTTGAGCATCCTGTAAGTTTTCTTTAGCAAGGGCTAAAGAGGTTCGGAGGGTGTTTTGTAGGTTGGTTACAAAGTCCAGAATGTTAGTTCCTGAGAAGGTGTAAATCCCTCCCATTGCTGCTTCACCAACTGTAATGGCCCCTTAACCTCACGGCCATATACAAGTTCAAATGAGGAAAACCCTAAACTGGGATGTGGTACAGCTCTGTAGGCAAAGAGCAACTCCTGCAATACTAGGTCCCAATCATTGGAGTGCTCATTTACGAATTTACGTATCATGGCCCCCAAAGTTCCATTAAACTTTTCCACCATGCCATTTGTTTGATGGTGGTAAGGAGTGGCAACCAAGTGATTTACCCCATGAGCTTCCCAGAGGTTTTCCATAGTTCCTGCCAGGAAATTAGTCCCTGCATCTGTGAGTATGTCGGAGGGCCAACCTACCCTGGCAAAAATGTCTGCTAGTGCCTGGCACACACTTTTAGCCCTGGTGTTGCTTAGAGCTACTGCTTCCGGCCATCGGGTGGCAAAATCCATGAAAGTCAGTATGTACTGCTTTCCTCTGGGTGTCTTTTTCGGAAAAGGACCCAGAATATCCACAGCTACTCGCTGAAATGGAACTTCAATGATGGGGAGTGGCTGGAGAGGGCCTTTGACCTGGTCTTGGGGCTTTCCCACTCTTTGGCATACTTCACAAGACCGGACATAGGTAGAAACATCCTTGCTCATTCCCTCCCAGTGGAATGACCCCCCAAACGGTCTTTGGTCCTGTTCACCCCAGCATGGCCACTAGGGTGATCGTGGGCTAAGCTCAAGAGCGTGGCCCGGTATTTAGTTGGAACTACCAACTGTCTCTGAGGATTCCAGTCTTCCTGGTATCCACCAGAAAGAGTTTCCTTGTATAAAAGTCCTCTTTCTGCAACAAACCTGGATCGATTAGAAGAGCTGAGAGGCGGTGGGTTGCTCTGTGCCGCCGTCCAAGCTCTCTGCAGGTTTTCATCTGCTTCCTGTTCGGTCTGGAACTGTTCCCTTGATGCTGGAGACATCAGTTCCTCATTGGATTGTGGACCTGGGCTTGGTCCCTCTGGAAGTGATGTAGGGGATGGAGCTGTTTCCGTTGACTGTGAACCGCTCTCCGCTGGTGCACTATGTTCGGATTCAGGCTCCGGCTGAGCCTCTTGTGTAGGGTTATCGGCTGCTGCTGGTTCAGGTTCGGTGGGGCCCTCTGGTGTTGAGGTTGCAAGTACTGGATTCAGTGCTGGCAATGGGTCTGGTGTTCGTTGTTCAGCTGGTTCCGGTTCTGGGATTGGTTCCGTCTGGGTCTCTGGGACTGGATCCACTACTGCTGTTGCAGACATTGGCCTGGGGTCCGGGTCCATCACCTCTGACGGGTCCTGATAGAAGTTTCCGGAACAGAACTAGGCCTCACGGCTTGTTTAGTCTGGCTACGGGTGACCATTCCCACCCTCTTGGCCTGCTTCACATGATTGGCCAAGTCTTCCCCCAACAGCATGGGGATGGGATAATCATCATAGACTGCAAAAGTCCACGTTCCCAACCAGCCCTGGTACTGGACAGGCAACTTGGCTGTACGCAAATTGAAAGAGTTGGACTTGAAGGGTTAAATCGTCATTTGGATCTCTGGGTTGATTAAATTGGGGTCCACTAAGGAAGCATGGATAGCTGACACTTGTGCTCCGGTGTCCCTCCACGCGGTGACCTTCTTCCCGCCTACACTCACAGTTTCCCTCCGCTCCAAAGGTATCTGGGAGGTATCTGGGCCTGCGGACCTCTGGTGTGATCCCGGTGCAATGAACTGTTGGGGTTCTTGGGGCAGTTGGCCTTTACATGCCCCAGCTCGTTACATTTAAAACATCGTCCAACTGACGGGTCACTGGGCCAAGGTGGGTTGCTGGAGAACGGGGTGGTGGGATGATAAGGTGTCTGGAAGGTTCTTTGGGAGGTAGGTGGGGCTTTGGGCGGCCCCCGGTAATAGGGTGTGGTCTGGGATTGTCCCTTCTGGTCTCCGCTCCAACTGCGACCAGTTTTCTTCTTCTCTGCCACCTCCACCCATCTGGCTCCAATCTCTCCTGCCTCGATTACAGTTTTGGGCTTCCCATCTAGGATGTATCTTTCTATTTCCTCAGGAACCCCCTCTAAGAATTGTTCCATTTGCATTAGGAAGGGCAAATTTACTGGAGATTCAACACTTGCTCCTGATATCCAGGCATCCCAATGTTTCACAATGTGGTAGGCATGTCGGGTAAATGACACGTCTGGTTTCCACCTTAGGGCTCTGAACCTCCGACGAGACTGCTCGGGTGTTATCCCCATTCTGACTCTCGCCTTGGATTTAAACAGTTCATACTTGTTCATGTGTTCTTTAGGCATTTCAGCTGCCACCTCAGCTAAGGGTACACTGAGCTGCGGCCTTAGCTCTACCATGTATTGGTCAGTAGAGATGTTGTACCCAAGGCAGGCCCTTTCGAAGTTTTCTAAGGCGGCCTCAGTATCATCGCCTGCCTTGTAGGTGGGGAACTTTCTGGGATGGGGAGTGGTACCTGGAGAAGGATTGCTAGGGTTTGTTGGTATATTCTGCTGAGCCTTTACCTTCTCCATCTTCAGTGCATGCTTCCTCTCTTTTTCCTTCTCCTCCCCCACATGCTTCCTCTCTTTTTCCTTCTCCTCCCCCACATGCTTCCTCTCTTTTTCCTTCTCCTCCTTCTTCAGCTGCATGAGTTCTATCTGTCTTTCATGTTCCCTTTGTTTTTCCTTAGCCTGAAATATGGCTAATTCCAGCTTTTGTCGAGCCGTGGATTTTGTCATCCTAACCTCTCTGTTTTTAACTAACTTTACACCCGAGGTTTAGAAATAAACAAACAAAACTTGGCTGTAAAATTTTGCTGTGCTGGTATAGAATACCTATTCTCTGATAGTGATTGTCAGCCTACAGAAAAAGACAATTCCCTTGTCTCTGCTCTGGCCCCAAATCAAAGCAAAAAACCTCCAACTACTTGGAAACCTGCTTACCAGCAGCCTAAAGGAAAGAAAATTCCTTTTCAAACCAGTGCTCCTTGTAAAAAAATCAAAATCCTAAAAAAAAAAAAAAAAGCCCCTGCCACTTTTGTCTCCAGGCAAATGGGTAGAACACCCCTCCTATTCACTTTTAGGGAAAAAAAAAACCTTCTGGTTTGGAAGACTGTGAATTTCCCTGCAGGAGTTAAGTACCCTGCCTCCAGGCAAAGAAAACCTGCAATTCACAAAGATAATCCCCTTTTGTCTCTGCTTGGCCCCAAAGCAGAGAAAAAACAAGCTGCTTTCAGTTTCAGCTGCTTTCTGGACCCCCTTTCCAGCAGCCCCAAAGGAAAAAAAAATTTCCTTCTTAAAATCTGTACTTCTAGTTCAAAAAATCTCAAATTGATCTCAAAATGATTTCAGGTTAATCCCACTACTCTGCCACCATGTCAAGGTTCCTCCCCCACTCTGAACTCTAGGGTACAGATGTGGGGACCTGCATGAAAACCTCCTAAGCTTACTTTCAC
This sequence comes from Natator depressus, assembly GCF_965152275.1. NCBI lineage: Eukaryota > Metazoa > Chordata > Testudines > Cheloniidae > Natator > Natator depressus. Next base: position 141,380,341 of record NC_134234.1, read on the forward strand.
CAGCTTAGGTTAAAACTTCCCCAAGGTACAAATTAATTTTATCCTTTGTCCTTGGAATAACCACTGCCACCACCAAACTTTAACTGGGTTTACTGGGAAACATAATTTGGACACGTCTTTCCCCCCAAAATCCTCCCAACCCTTGCACCCTTGCAAACCCTTGGATCTGAGAACAATGAAAAAGCATTCAGTTTTCTTACAAGAAGACTTTTAATAGAAGTAAAGAAATCACCTCTGTAAAATCAGGATGGTAGATACCTTACAGGGTAATTAGATTCAAAACATAGAGAATCCCTCTAGGCAAAACCTTAAGTTACAAAAAAGACACACAGACAGGAATAGTCATTCTATTCAGCACAGTTCTTTTCTCAGCCATTTAAAGAAATCATAATCTAACACATACCTAGCTAGATTACTTACTAAAGTTCTAAGACTCCATTCCTGGTCTATCCGCGGCAAAAGCAGCATACAGACAGACACAGACCCTTTGTTTCTCTCCCTCCTCCCAGCTTTTGAAAGTATCTTGTCTCCTCATTGGTCATTTTGGTCAGGTGCCAGCGAGGTTACCTTTAGCTTTTTAACCTTTTACCGGTGAGAGGATTTTTCCTCTGGCCAGGAGGGATTTTAAAGGGGTTTACCCTTCCCTTTATATTTATGACAGGGGTCGTGGTGGATAATCAGCTGAACATGAGCTCCCAGTGTGATGTTGTGGCCAAAAGGGCGAATGTGATCCTTGGATGTATAAACAGGGGAATCTTCTATAGGAGTAGAGAGGTGATTTTATCTCTGTATTTGGCACCGGTGAGACCATTGCTAGAATTATGTTCCTTCCTGAATTGTGGACACCAGAACTGATGTTGATAAATGGAGAGGATTCAAAGATGAGCCATGAGAATAATTAAAGGATTAGAAAACATGCCTTAGGGATAGACTCAAGGAGCTTAATCTGTTTATCTTAAAGTGAAGATTAAGGGGTGACTAGATCACAGTCTGTAAGTACCTATGGGAAACAAATACTTAATAGTGGCCTCTTCAATGTAGCAATGAAAAGTATAACACAGTCCAATGGCTGGAAGGTGAAGCTAGACAAAATCAGATTGCTGGAAGTAAGGCATAAGTTTTTAACAGTGACAGTAAGCAACCTTTGGAACAATTTACCAAGGGTCGTGGTGGATTCTCCATCATTGACCATTTTTAAATGAAGATTCAATGTTTTTCTAAAAGATATGCACTAGGAATTATTTTGGGGGAATCTCTGTGCCCTGTGTAATACAAGAGGTCTAATCGATGATCATAAATGGTCTCTTCTGGCCTTGGAACCTATGAATCTATTAATTCCCCAGTGCCCAGGAGGAGATCTTGAGCTGGACAAATTTGTCCTGAAAGAGAGACTAAAAGAAACAGAAGTTTAATCATATCCAGTTTCAAGGTTAAGCAGTGTTTCAGTGAAAGAACGGGAGGAACCGTGCTCCCGAGCAGAGCTCAGACTGGCTTTGCAGATGCTGAAAGTAAACTCCACATCCTGGATGTGCTTGCTAACTGGGAGCCTGCTCCTGCACACCTTAGTCAGGCAAAAATCCTTTGAAATTGAGTGAACTGACACCTCCCTTCCATTGCTGTCATAAATATAAAGGAAAGGGTAAACCCCTTTAAAATCCCTCCTGGCCAGAGGAAAAATCCTCTCACCTGTAAAGGGTTAAGAAGCTAAAGGTAACCTCGCTGGCACCTGACCAAAATGACCAATGAGGAGACAAGATACTTTCAAAAGCTGAGAGGAGGGAGAGAAACAAAGGGTCTGTGTCTGTCTGTATGCTGCTTTTGCCGGGGATAGACCAGGAATGGAGTCTTAGAACTTTAGTAAGTAATCTAGCTAGGTAGGTGTTAGATTATGATTTCTTTAAATGGCTGAGAAAAGAACTGTGCTGAATAGAATGACTATTCCTGTCTGTGTGTCTTTTTTGTAACTTGAGGTTTTGCCTAGAGGGATTCTCTATGTTTTGAATCTAATTACCCTGTAAGGTATCTACCATCCTGATTTTACAGAGGTGATTTCTTTACTTCTATTAAAAGTCTTCTTGTAAGAAAACTGAATGCTTTTTCATTGTTCTCAGATCCAAGGGTTTGGGTCTGTGGTCACCTATGCAAATTGGTGAGGATTTTTACCAAACCTTTCCCAGGAAGTGGGGTGCAAGGGTTGGGAGGATTTTGGGGGGAAAGACGTGTCCAAACTACATTTCCCAGTAAACCCAGTTAGAGTTTGGTGGTGGCAGTGGAGATCCAGGGACAAAGGATAAAATTAATTTGTACCTTGGGGAAGTTTTAACCTAAGCTGGTGAAAGTAAGCTTAGGAGGTTTTCATGCGGGTTCCCACATCTGTACCCTAGAGTTCAGAGTGGGGAAGGAACCTTGACATGGTGGCAGAGTGGTGGGATTAACCTGAAATCATTTTGAGATCAATTTGAGATTTTTTTTGAACTAGAAATACAGATTTTAAAAAGGAAAAATTTTTTTCCTTTGGGGCTGCTGGAAAGGAGGTCCAACTGAAAGCAGCTAGTTATTTCTCTGCTTTGGGGACAGAGCAGAGACAAAAGGGGATTATCTTTGTGAATTGCAGGTTTTCTTTGCCTGGAGGCAGAGTAATTAACTCCTGCAGGGAAATTCACAGTCTTCAAAACCAGAGTTGTTTTTTTTTTCCACTAAAAGTAAACAGGGGAGGGGGGTTGGGGTGTTCTACCCATTTGCCTGGAGACAAAAGTGGCAAGAGTTGTTTTTTGGATTTTGATTTTTTTTTTTTTTTTTACAAGGAGCACTGGTTTGAAAAGGAATTTTTTTTTCCTTTGGGCTGCTGGTAAGCAGGTTTCCAAGTAGTTGGAGGTTTTTTGCTTTGATTTGGGGCCAGAGCAGAGACAAAGGGAATTGTCTTTTTCTGTAGGCTGACAATCACTATCAGAGAATAGGTATCCTATTCCAGCACAGCAAAATTTTACAAGCCAAGTCTTGTTTATTTTATTTCTAACCCCCGGGTGTAAAGTTAGTTAAAAACAAAGAGGAAAAGATGATAGACACCAAGGCACTATACAAATCGGAGTTAGCCAAACTGGAGACAATGAAAGAAACCGAAAAAGTTCTAGAAGCTGCTCACAGGAGAGCAATGGAGGCAAGGGACAAAGAGATGGAGGCAAGGGACAAAGAAATGGAGGCAAAGGACAAAGAAAGGGAGGCAGAGAAAGAGGCAGAACAACACCAAGCGGCTGCTCACAGGAGAGCTATGGAAGCAAGGGACAAAGAAATGGAGGCAAGGGCCAAAGAACTGGAGGGAACGAAAAAGAGAGGAAGCATGTGGAGGAGATGGAGAAGATAAAGGCTCAGCAGAATATACCAACAAACCCTAGCAATCCTTCTCCAGGTACCACTTCCCATCCCAGAAAGTTCCCCACCTACAAGGCAGGCGATGATACTGAGGCCGCCTTAGAAAACTTTGAAAGGACCTGCCTTGGGTATAGCATCTCTACCGACCAATACATGGTAGAGCTGAGGCCGCAGCTCAGTGGACCCTTAGCTGAGGTGGCGGCTGAAATGCCTAAGGAACACATGAACAAGTATGAACTGTTTAAATCCAAGGCGAGAGTCAGAATGGGGATAACACCCAAGCAGTCTCGTCGGAGGTTCAGAGCCCTAAGGTGGAAACCAGACGTGTCATTTACCCGACATGCCTACCACATTGTGAAACATTGGGATGCCTGGATATCAGGAGCAAGTGTTGAATCTCCAGTAAATTTGCCCTTCCTAATGCAAATGGAACAATTCTTAGAGGGGGTTCCTGAGGAAATAGAAAGATACATCCTAGATGGGAAGCCCAAAACTGTAATCGAGGCAGGAGAGATTGGAGCCAGATGGGTGGAGGTGGCAGAGAAGAAGAAAACTGGTCACAGTTGGAGCGGAGACCAGAAGGGACAACCCCAGACCACACCCTATTACCGGGGGCCGCCCAAAGCCCCACATACCTCCCAAAGAACCCTCCAGATACCTTATCATCCCACCACCCCGTTCTCCAGCAACCCACCTTGCCCCAGTGACCCGTCAGCTGGACGATGTTTTAAATGTAACGAGCTGGGGCATGTAAAGGCCAACTGCCCCAAGAACCCCAACAGATTACAGTTCATTGCACCGGAATCACACCAGAGGTCCGCAGGCCCAGATACCTCCCAGATACCCTTGGAGCGGAGGGAAATTGTGAGTGTAGGCGGGAAGAAGGTCACCGCGTGGAGGGACACTGGAGAACAAGTGTCAGCTATCCATGCTTCCTTAATGGACCCCAATTTAATCAACCCAGAGATCCAAGTGACAATTCAACCTTCAAGTCCAACTCTTTCGATTTGCCTACAGCCAAGTTGCCTGTCCAGTACCAGGGCTGGTCGGGAACGTGGACTTTTGCAGTCTATGATGATTATCCCATCCCCATGCTGTTGGGGGAAGACTTGGCCAATCATGTGAAGCGGGCCAAGAGGATGGGAATGGTCACCTGCAGCCAGACTAAACAAGCCGTGAGGCCTAGTTCTGTTCCGGAAACTTCTATCAGGACCCAGTCAGAGGTGATGGCCTGGGGTCCGGGTCCAATGTCTGCAACAGCAGTAGTGGATCCAGTCCCAGAGACCCAGACGGAACCAATCCCAGAACCGGAACCAGCTGAACAACGAACACCAGACCCATTGCCAGCACTGAATCCAGTACTTGCAACCTCAACACCAGAGGGCCCCACCGAACCTGAACCAGCAGCAGCCGATAACCCTACACAAGAGGCTCAGCCGGAGCCTGAATCCGAACATAGTGCACCAGCGGAGAGCGGTTCACAGTCAACGGAAACAGCTCCATCCCCTACATCACTTCCAGAGGGACCAAGCCCAGGTCCACAATCCAATGAGGAACTGATGTCTCCAGCATCAAGGGAACAGTTCCAGACCAAACAGGAAGCAGATGAAAACCTCCAGAGAGCTTAGACGGCGGCACGGAGCAACCCACCGCCTCTCAGCTCTTCTAATCGATCCAGGTTTGTTGCAGAAAGAGGACTTTTATACAAGGAAACTCTTTCTGGTGGATACCAGGAAGACTGGAATCCTCAGAGACAGTTGGTAGTTCCAACTAAATACCGGGCCACACTCTTGAGCTTAGCCCACGATCACCCTAGTGGCCATGCTGGGGTGAACAGGACCAAAGACCGTTTGGGGGGTCATTCCACTGGGAGGGAATGAGCAAGGATGTTTCTACCTATGTCCGGTCTTGTGAAGTATGCCAAAGAGTGGGAAAGCCCCAAGACCAGGTCAAAGGCCCTCTCCAGCCACTCCCCATCATTGAAGTTCCATTTCAGCGAGTAGCTGTGGATATTCTGGGTCCTTTTCCGAAAAAGACACCCAGAGGAAAGCAGTACATACTGACTTTCATGGATTTTGCCACCCGATGGCCGGAAGCAGTAGCTCTAAGCAACACCAGGGCTAAAAGTGTGTGCCAGGCACTAGCAGACATTTTTGCCAGGGTAGGTTGGCCCTCCGACATACTCACAGATGCAGGGACTAATTTCCTGGCAGGAACTATGGAAAACCTCTGGGAAGCTCATGGGGTAAATCACTTGGTTGCCACTCCTTACCACCATCAAACAAATGGCATGGTGGAAAAGTTTAATGGAACTTTGGGGGCCATGATACGTAAATTCGTAAATGAGCACTCCAATGATTGGGACCTAGTATTGCAGGAGTTGCTCTTTGCCTACAGAGCTGTACCACATCCCAGTTTAGGGTTTTCCCCATCTGAACTTGTATATGGCCGTGAGGTTAAGGGGCCATTACAGTTGGTGGAGCAGCAATGGGAGGGATTTACACCTTCTCCAGGAACTAACATTCTGGACTTTGTAACCAACCTACAAAACACCCTCCGAACCTCTTTAGCCCTTGCTAAAACAGGATGCTCAAAAAGAGCAAAAAACCAGGTATGATAAACATGCCAGAGAGAGTTCCTTCAAAGTAGGGAACCAGGTCATGGTCTTAAAGGCGCTCCAGGCCCATAAAATGGAAGGATCGTGGGAAGGGCCATTCATGGTCCAGGAGCGCCTGGGAGCTGTTAATTATCTCATAGCATTCCCCACCTCCAACCAAAAGCCTAAGGTGTACCATATTAATTCTCTAAAGCCCTTTTATTCCAGCGAATTACAGGTTTGTCAGTTTACAGCCCAGGGAGGAGACGACGCTGAATGGCCTGAAGGTATCTACTACGAAGGGAAAAGTGCTGGTGGTGTGGAAGAGGTGAACCTCTCCATGACCCTTGGGCATATGCAGCGACAGCAGATCAAGGAGCTGTGCACTAGGTACGCGCCGACGTTCTCAGCCACCCCAGGACTGACTGAACGGGCATGCTCACCCAATTAAAGTCCAACCTTACCGGGTGTCTCCTCAAGCTAAATCTGCTATAGAACGGGAGATCCAGGATATGTTACAGATGGGTGTAATCAGCTCCTCTGGAAGTGCATGGGCATCTCCAGTGGTTCTAGTTCCCAAACCAGATAGGGAGATACGTTTTTGCGTGGACTACCATAAGCTAAATGTAACTCGCCCAGACAACTATCCAATGCCACGCACAGATGAACTATTAGAGAAACTGGGACGGGCCCAGTTCATCTCTACCTTGGACTTAACCAAGGGGTATTGGCAGGTACCGCTAGATGAATCTGCCAAGGAAAGGTCAGTCTTCACCTCACATCTCGGGCTGTATGAATTTAATGTACTCCCTTTCGGGCTGCGAAATGCACCCGCCACCTTCCAAAGACTTGTAGATGGTCTCCTAGCGGGATTAGGAGAATATGCAGTCGCCTACCTTGACGATGTGGCCATATTTTTGGATTCCTGGGCAGACCACCTGGAACATCTACAAAAAGTCCTTGAGCGCATAAGGGAGGCAGGACTAACTGTTAAGGCTAAGAAGTGTCAAATAGGCCTAAACAGAGTGACTTACCTTGGACACCAGGTGGGTCAAGGAACTATCAGCCCTCTACAGGGCAAAGTGGATGCTATCCAAAAGTGGCCTGTCCCAAAGTCAAAGAAACAGGTTCAATCCTTCTTAGGCTTGGTCGGTTATTAGAGACGATTTGTACCGCAATACAGCCAAATTGCCGCCCCACTGACAGACCTAACCAAAAAGAAACAGCCAAATGCCGTTCAGTGGACCGAAAAGTGTCAGAAGGCCTTTAACAAGCTTAAAGCATGTCTGACCCTGTACTAAGGGCCCCAGACTTTGACAAACCGTTCCTAGTAACCACAGATGCATCCGAGCGTGGTGTGGGAGCAGTTTTAATGCAGAAAGGACCTGATCAAGAATTCCACCCTGTAGTGTTTCTCAGCAAAAAACTGTCTGAGAGGGAAAGCAATTGGTCAGTCAGTGAAAAAGGATGTTATGCCATTGTCTACGCCCTGGAAAAGCTGCGCCCATATGTTTGGGGACGGCGTTTCCACCTGCAAACCGACCATGCTGCACCACAGTGGCTTCATACCACCATGGGAAATAACAAAAAACTTCTTCGGTGGAGTTTAGCTCTCCAAGATTTTGATTTCGACATCCAACACATCTCAGGAGCTTCTAACAAAGTGGCTGATGCACTCTCCTGTGAAAGTTTCCCAGAATCAACTGGTTAAAATCGTCCTTGAGATGTGGAAAATATTGTTAGTCTTTATGTACTTGGTAGTATATTTAGAGATGCATGTGTCTTATTAACTCTGTTTTTCCTGGAGCTCCAGAAAGAAATCCCAGCCAGTGTTTCACCCTAGCTGAGATTTGGGGGGCATGTCATAAATATAAAGGGAAGGGTAAACCCCTTTAAAATCCCTCCTGGCCAGAGGAAAAATCCTCTCACCTGTAAAGGGTTAAGAAGCTAAAGGTAACCTCGCTGGCACCTGACCAAAATGACCAATGAGGAGACAAGATACTTTCAAAAGCTGAGAGGAGGGAGAGGAAACAAAGGGTCTGTGTCTGTCTGTATGCTGCTTTTGCCGGGGATAGAACAGGAATGGAGACTTAGAACTTTTAGTAAGTAATCTAGCTAGGTATGTGTTAGATTATGATTTCTTTAAATGGCTGAGAAAAGAACTGTGCTGAATAGAATGACTATTCCTGTCTGTGTGTCTTTTTTGTAACTTGAGGTTTTACCTAGAGGGATTCTCTATGTTTTGAATCTAATTACCCTGTAAGGTATCTACCATCCTGATTTTACAGAGGTGATTTCTTTTCTTCTATTAAAAGTCTTCTTGTAAGAAAACTGAATGCTTTTTCATTGTTCTCAGATCCAAGGGTTTGGGTCTGTGGTCACCTATGCAAATTGGTGAGGATTTTTTACCAAATCTTCCCCAGGAAGTGGGGTGCAAGGGTTGGGAGGATTTTGGGGGGAAAGACATGTCCAAACTACGTTTCCCAGTAAACCCAGTTAGAGTTTGGTGGTGGCAGTGGAGATCCAGGGACAAAGGATAAAATTAATTTGTACCTTGGGGAAGTTTTAACCTAAGCTGGTGAAAGTAAGCTTAGGAGGTTTTCATGCAGGTTCCCACATCTGTACCCTAGAGTTCAGAGTGGGGGAGGAACCTTGACAATTGCTACCACACCAATCGTGTGAAAAAGGAGTAAGCTTGGAAAGACATAAACGTGACTTGCAGTTTTCTTGTAGCCGTGTTGGTCTCACAATTCTAGATAGACAAGGGTGGATGACGTAGTACCTTTTATTGTACCAACTTCTGTTGGTGAGAGAAACACAACTGACCTGAAGAAGAGCTCTGTGAAGTTCGAAAGCTTGTCTCTCTCACCAACAGAAGTTGGTCCCAATAAAAAATATTACCTCGCCCGCCTTGTCTCTCATAAATGTGACTTGGAAAAAATATCCTTTCACTAAACCTTGGGCAGCAGCAGCATGATCATTAGCAGCCATTTTTTATAACCAGAGTGAAACAAACACCACTTGAGTTCAAGCAAGGCTCACTGTTTTGTCGCACAATGTCCAGACTCTGGGGAGGGAGCACCACAGGGCATATCTCCCTGCTCTATCCCCTACTACTCCATCATTTCAGATTGCTTTGTGGATTTGATGGGATTTACTAGGTCTGTATCCCTGTAATCAATGAGTGCAGTGCTGTACATGTTACCCGAGACAAAAAGAACCTTCCTAACTTGTTACTCAGAGAGCTGCAAGTAGAAGCCAGCCCCAGATTTGGGGTTAGTGATTAATGCAAAATGCATCACATGCATGGACAGTAAAAGTGCTCTCCCTAATCTGAACATTATATCCAGAATGCAGAGTAGGGCTAGGATTTATTACCATGGTAGGGTTACATTTTCTCACAATAGTGAGATCAAGCTTTGTTCAAAGTGCAGGACCACGCCCAGAACATGTAACTCTGAAAGTACAGTATATAAAATATGAAAATCAGCTATTTGCCCTTTCCCAAGAGCAGTCTGTGGGAGGTTTGGGAAGTGCTAGTGTGAAGCATTCTACACATTGGACAACTGATGTTTATGGCTAGTAAAACCTAGTAGGGGGTGCTGAGTCCTCTGGCCTGGTATTGGAGACTATGATTGCTTCCTTGTGGAAGGGAAGGTGCCAGCATCCCCCAAGTAAGTAGTCATCAGTTCCTTGCTCAAGAAACCACGTCTTGGTTAAAACAGTTTAGCTACAAGCCAAGGTCTATAAAGCCCTGTTTAGTTTTGGTCCTGGCTCCCTAAGAACCTTATATACAACAGTCTTCCTAAGCCATTTTCACCAAAAAGCTGTTCACAACACTGCACGTTTCAGTCCCACAAATGACTGGGGTATGTGTATTGAAAGAGAATGTTGAATTAACATTTGAACTAAAGTCAACAAAATTAACCTATGTTAGCTGCGGAAGAAAAATGCTTTAAAATAAAACAGAATTTAAAGGCCAGCCCAGATAGTCACGTAGGGTACAATAGCAGTTCCATTTATTCCACTGTCATTTTTGGCAGGTGTTCTCTAATTTAATTAATGCATAATCTTCAATGTCAAGGGACTCTGAGTACTAATGCTGCTAACAGTATTCCCTGGGCAGTGTTTCTCAACAACCGGTCCATGGACCGGCGCTGGTCCCTGGGAGATCCCTGACACAGTTTAGGAAGGCAGCAAGCTGATCCCTCGTATTAAAAAGGTTGAAAAAGAGTGCCCTAGACAGAGCTACATTAGGAGAGTAGGTGGCATCTTTGTGGCATATTTACTGAAACCACCAGAAATTAATTGCCATTTATATCTTTGTGGAGGAGGCCAGAGGAAAATGAAACCTGTAAATGTAGAAACAATACATGATGCACTAGCTCTATTTATTTTTCAAAGAGTTGGTATTAGTCTAATCTTTTAGTTATTAGGTAATGAATTTTTGCATCCCTTCGTGCCTTTCACACCACCTAGACTGATTTGTAGCTGCAGAGTCTGGCATCTAAGTGTGCAAGAAGTGATCTGATCTGTGTCCATCCCTTAACCAGCATAAACCCAGGATCACATACTGGGCATTGTCTCTTAGCGATGGTGTAAATAAGGTTTCAAGTAGTATACTTCAGAATAAACTATAAGGCCAACTCCCTCCCCCCAGGAACCAAATCTAAAACACCTATTTCCTGTAAGCTCTATATCCAATACATTTCTTGGGGAAAATATTTATTAGGCTGTGAGGGATACAAGTTCATTTGAATAGCTATAGAAAATTCATGCCTACTTCTTGCGACAAAGAAACATTCATTTGTTAATAGCACATTCTATTTGCAAAGCTTTGCAAACATTGATGAATTGAGCCTTGCAATTCCTCTGCAGTGTAAGCAAGTATTATTGTAAACTGAGGCACAGACAAGTTACATGACTTGTGCAAGGTTAGGTAGGAAATCATTTGGCAGAACCAGGAACAGAACATAAATATTCTGACATGTAGGCCTGTGCTGTAACCACAAGAGCATCCTTCATCTCCTAATACTTGCAGATAGAGTGGAGATGCAGGACTGGAATTTATACACCAAGAGCTTCTTTTCCAACAGAAAGTTTACTGATTGACAATTCATCTAATAACACATTACTTTATTTCTTAAATTATTTTTAGTGATTTTCATAAAAAAGACAATGAGAAGTATAAGAAGATAAATGACTTACAGCTTCTGTGTTTCCAACTACTGCATGGTTCACTTCTGAGTTAGCAGCCAAAGAAAAAACAACTTATCACTTTAGAGAGCAATTACTATATATGAATTTGAAGAAACTGGGACCCCATTTCTAGATGCATATGGATGCTATGATAGGGTGTCCACCCCACACAGGCCCAGAGGGCTAGATCATGATGAGGGTACACCCAGAGTTACTGAGAGAGAGAGAGAGAGGGAGAGAGGGCGTCAGTATGAGCAACTGATGGAAGGGGGCACCATACGGAGCAAAAGCTAATTCCCAGACCCAACCACGAGGAGGTACACCTGTGGTGAATGGGGCCCCTTTACAGTCAGATACAAATGGTGAGAGGGCTCAAAGAATGCCAAACCTCCATTCCACTTAATCCCTCTGCTTTTTCCCTCCTGCCAGTCCCCTCCTCTCCATATTCGTGTATGTCTTCTCTTATTTTATTACCATTGCCTGCATCCTAACATGTCTATTGTAGTATTGTCTGTTCTTGCTGCTTTGACTAGCTGTAAAATTGCTTACTTCTATAATTCTACAGCAAATACTTAAAGGCACACAGCTTGACTGTGTAATATTGAGAAAACAGTAGCCCAAATCATACTCTCTGATGTGTGTACACAATTTGCACTGAGGACAAAGAGAGTTGTGGGTAGAGCTACACAAATCTTCCCCATTATATTCAATACAGCATTTTGTGACTTTTTCATAAATGTTTTTTTTTTAAGGCCAGGATGGACAAAAGAATGACCACACTAGGTCAGACCAATGGGCCATCTAGCCCAGTATCCTGTCTTCTGACAGTAGCCAGTGCCAGATGCTTCAGAGGAAATGAACAGAACAGGGCAACTGACTGATACATTTCTAGTCTTCCCTTCTGTAGAACACAGACCATAGAATATCATCTAGCCTGTTACCCTTATAGTGAGTCCAATAACATGTTCGACTAAAGCAACCTTCTAGAAAAGCATCCAGTCTTGATTAGAAGATCTCGAGATGGAGAATCCACCACTTCCCTTGGTAGTTTGTTCCAGTAATTAATCATCCTCCCTGTTAGGAACTCACACCCTATTACTAATTTAAATTTGCCTGGCTTTAACTTCCAGTCATTAGTTCTTTTTTTGCCTTTCTCTGCTAGATCGCCCGCTGCTGTTCCTGTTGGTTCAGATTGTGTACAAAGTGCAAGCCATACATTTATAAATGAATTGCATTTGAGCTAACTCAAAAATCCACATTTGTATTCATAGGTACTAGAACTCCAACATGCACCTTCACTGTTCACTTCAAACTCATACATTGTCTGTGAGTTTTAAATATGTTGCCAAAATAGTTGAATTTCTCATTCACTTACGGACAGTTTCAGGCTTGGAGACGAATAAATCAAACTCTAATAATGTTTTATAAGTATTTATTTGTTATGTATTGGTCACTTCAGGGAGAAAAATCCTTGAGACTATTATATCTTTTCCAAATATTGCATAGGAAGTCAGTTAATTTCACTTTGAGGGGGTGGGAGTCAAAAAAAGGAAACACACAGTTAAACTCCCCCAAACAACCTGGACTCTGCTCCAGCCCACCGACCACCTTCCATCCTGTGTGATGGTCACATCTTGCTTGTACAATGGACAAAGTGGGTTTGATAAGGACTCTCAGAAGTTCACAGCCTGTGACTACAGGCACATTAAATCCACCAAAATCAACTTTGTGTGGAGCTGGCAGAATCTGAGGGATGTGGCTTTGGTTTTGTATGTATGTATCTAAGGCTTTGTCAATGCAGGGGTTTTTAGCTACTGGTGTTCTTCTGCTGATGTAGTTATACTAGGGGATAAAACACCAGTGTTGACAAGTCCTATTATACATAAGTATATGTGGCTCTTCTGCTCCATACTGATGTGTCAAATACCTAATGTTTGGTCTGGCTGTCCTTGAGAGGATCGTCGTTCTAGATATGTTAGCTACATGCTTGGTTTGTATATCTGTTTTTTTCACCTTAAATTGTATTATAAATTGCACTCAGGTGTGTTCTCTCTCTCCCTCCCCCTGTGGGGGGCAGCGGGAGCTGAAAAGCCATACTGTCTTGCTGAAACCCTTGGGAAGATAGAACATTCATTTAATGAGTTACCTCGCAAGAGTTCTGAGTGCTGTGGAGGCAGCAGACTTAGCCCCTAATCAGAGTGAGCTTGACAACAACTGCTTCAGCCAATTAAGGAGCAACCCTAAGGGCTTTGGAAGAGAGTTCCATGCTGACCTTAGCCAGGAAGAGAGCGGCTGTAATGCAGGGTCTTGAAGGTTCAAGGCAGGGAGGGAGGAGCAGGTATGAACAGTTACTCAGCAGCTGGAGAGGAATCTCTGGGAAAGAACATTTAAAAAAATTGAACACACTCCATATGCCGTCTAGACATATTTGTTCTAGTAGTCATCTCCCCTGCTCCACTGAAAAAAGTCTCCTCGCTGGGAAAGGCACTGCAATCCAAGTATGAGTTACTCCTGGGGAAATTCTGCTCCAAAAAATTAAAAATTCTGCATAAAAAAAAATTCTGCACATAATATTTTAAAAATCTGCATATTTTATTTGTCAAAATAACAGAATATAGTCACACCAGTTTCAATTATTTTGGTAATTTATTTGAAAATATGTGTCAGTAAGTATATCTGTAACAATACAGATAACAAAAAAGATTCCCCCCAGAGTTAAAGAACCCCCTATGTCAACCCAGTTCCTTTTTCTCTGTTATGCTTTTGTCAGCCACCTTAGTTTGGGTGTGTCACATGTGCCAGCTGGGCACATCTTGGGGGGGAAAACTCTGACCTCCGGTCTTTTAGTCTATACTCATTTTTTCGCCCTGCCCCCATAGGGTTACCATATTTCAAGTTCCCCAAATAGAAGGGCACTGCTGGGGGGAGGGAAAGGGGGGGATCTTTTGGGTACAGTTGGGGGGTGCTGAAGGGGTGTGTGTACTTGCAGGGGCTACTTGGGAGGGTTGGAGGGGGTATTAGGAGGGTGTTGGAGGTGTGTGTGTACTGGGAGGGAATATTACAGGGTGCTGGAGGGGGATATTTTTGGGATGCTGGAGTGTGTACTGGAAGAGGGTATTTGGGTGGTGGTGGAAGGGGCTGTGTAGGCCCCCCGCCCAACCCAGATACCTGTGCCCACTTTCTCCCAGAGCTCAGCCACCGGGCCAGACATCCGCACACACCCCCCCCCGATGTCCCCCTGTCCAGACGACTACACCCCCAGCCCCGCAAAGCCCAGCCACAGGCTCCGCTCCATGCAGCTTCATTACTGTCCTGCTGGGCAGAGACGACCCATACCTGTTGATAGTGGGCGGTGGGGAGCAGATTTTAAAGGTTTGGCCACCCCTGGATCAGCTCAAGGCATGCTTCCCCCAACAATCTGCCCCTTACCCTCAGTCTTCCCTCCCAGAAAGCAGTGGCCTGTGGTGTGCAGCTCATTAATACATTATTCTGTGCAAATTCTGCATTGCACAGTTACACAGAATTTCCCCAGGAGTAACAAGGTGTACTTTACCATAGTGACTGAAGAAAAACATCACTTCCTCTGACCTATCTAAGTTGCTGATCACTGATTACGCACCTTACTACCAATTTTGGATCTTAATTTTACAAATTTCCCCATCAGCTTCTCTAGTCCAGTGTGAAATGCTGTGGATTTCCTTAGTGTCCCTGTATCATTTCCAATTGCTCAAGAATTACTTTTAAAGAATCAGTCAAGACAATCATTTACCAAACAGTGGTTAATATGTGACTCAGTCTTGTGCATGTTGCTTGGTTTGATTGGGCTTGTTTATACTTCAGCCTTATATTGAGATTTGTGTGTGTGTGTGTGCCCGTCCAAATAAAAGAATACCCCAGTGTTTAACAAAATTGATTTACCATTTTGTGAGTGAGAAAGTCAAAACAATGTTCAGCTCTGGATTTAATGGCAGCTTTTGCTCTCTCTGCCATAACTACGATAGAACCAAGATCACCTGATATGTTTTTGGCATCAACAATCATGGGCACTGGAACAGGGGGGACCAGGGGGCCATGGCCCTATCACTTTTTATTGGCTGTAAGTGTGAGCAATGGGGGGGAGAGGAGTGAGCGGGGGGGGCTTTTGAGGGGAAGAGGCAGCATGGGAGTGGGGGCCTCAGAGGGTAGGGGTGGCAAGGGGGCCCCCCCACACTTTTAGGGAGTTTCTGCCACTCCAGCATGGGATTCAATAACTCCTGGAGCAGCATAGAACCATGGTTGATGTACTGAGGTTGATGCAGTCAGGGCCACCCCTACCCATATGCAAAGTACACAGCTGCGTAGGGGCACCAAATTTCCTGGTGCCCTGCGCAGTTCTGTGCTGCTCCAGCCCCTGCCCCGCTCTTCCTCCTGGCTCCTGCCCCTGCTCTGCCCCAGCCCCACCTCTTCCCACCCCTGTTCCACCCCAGCCCTGCCCCCACTCCACCCCTTCCCCAAAACCCCCACCCTGTTCCGCCCTGCCCCTTCTTGTCCCTGCTCTGCCCCGCCCCACCTCTTCCCGCCCCTGCTCCGCCCCAGCCCTGCCCCCCTCCCCTGAGGACTGCAGCAGGGCTGGGCCTGCACTCACTGGCAGCGGGAAGTGCAGCAACCCAGCCCCAGCTGTGCCCCCATTGAGTGCTGGGGGGCGGTTCCCCCCTGCCCCCCAAGCCAGCCTCACCTCCCCCCGCCGAGGCCTGGGGCCCCACACACACCCCTCCACAGGGGGGCTGCATAGGGCCCCAGAATAGCTTGGGACGGCCCTGGATGCAGTGCGAGTGTAGACACTGTGTTATTTATGTCAACCCTAACTGTCCTCCAGCAGCTGTCCCACAGTGCCCCACACTGACCTCTCTGGTCACCATTGTGACCTCCACTGCCCAGGGGTCACAGAGGTGGGAAGCCCCCCCCCCCCCTTTCAAAGCCCTGTGACTTTTTGAAATTCCTTTTCCTGGTTGCCTGGCTTGGTGAGCACACCTAGCAGCTCTCCATTGTTGAGCCAGCTACGCTCTCAAGATGTGTTCCTGCCGGGAGCAGACAGGAGATATTGGATCTGCTGGGCTTCTGGGGAGAAGAGGATGTGCAGGCACAGCTATGCACCAGGTGTAGGAACATCAACCTCTATGAACAGATTGCTCTGGGGATGCAGGAGCAGGGGTATGACAGGGATCAGCAGCAGTGCCATGTGAAAGCCAAGGAGCTGTGACAAGCATGCAAGGCGGCCGGGGAGGTCAACAGGCGATCTGGTGCTGAGCTCCAGACCTGCCGCTTTTACAAAAAGCTGCATGTCATCCTCGGCAGAGACCCCACTACCACCCCCACAAAGCACTGTGGATACCTCCAAGCATAGGTGCTGACTCCATGGGTGCTCTGGGGCTGGAGCACCCATGGAAAAAAAACAGTGGGTGCTCAGCACCTACTGGTAGCCCTGCAGATCAGCTCCTCCCCCTCCTTGCCAGCACCTCCTGCCCACTGTGATCAGCTGTTCAGCGGTATGCAGGAGGCACAGGGAAGGGGAGGAGCAGGGGCAGACCATGCTCAGGGAGGGGCTGGAATGGGGCAAGAAGAGGTGGAGCGGGGGCGGAGTGGGGAGGGAAGAGGCGGGTGGGGCCTTGGGGGGGAAGGGGTGGAGTGGGGGTAGGGCCTGGGGCGGGGTTGGGGTCGAGCACCCCCCAGGAACTCACAAAGTCAGCACCTCGGCCTCTAAGGAGCCTGAGTCATAGGCCCCCCGCTGGAAACAGAGAGGAGGACAAGATGATGGATAAGAAAGAGGAGGAGGTAGAATATGGGGGACAAGCAATCAGGGGATCCAGCTGGACAGCGAGCCAGGACCTGTTTTTGACTCTAACACAGTCCAGCCAGGGCTGCCCATCGAGCAAGGGCAAGCCCAGTGCAGGGGAAGGAACCTCGGGTAAGCGTGCGGCTAAATCTTTCAGTTACAGGGACGGCCCCCCCAGGGAATTAGGACACATCTTTTGACTTTTCATTCATTTACTTGTGCTAGAAGAGGCAGTGGCACAACCAAGAGAAGCAGAGTTGTTCTTTGCTTTTCATTCCCCTCTCAAGTTAGGCAGGGGAGCCTATGCGGAGCAGTTTGTTTATGGACACACAGGGATGTCCCTTGAATCCTCCTGAGAG
Organism: Natator depressus; assembly: GCF_965152275.1. Classification (NCBI taxonomy): domain Eukaryota; kingdom Metazoa; phylum Chordata; order Testudines; family Cheloniidae; genus Natator; species Natator depressus. The sequence goes on from NC_134234.1 coordinate 141,397,676, forward strand.
ATCTTGATGAAACTTTCATGGAGGCACTCTGCAGTCCTCTGCCCACGGTTTCTAGGGAGGGCAGCTTTATTTCTTCTCCACAGTAGGACACATTCCCACACCACGCAGCCATAACTTCAGCAGGCTCTGTTGCAGTACACAGGCTAGCAGCATACAGGCACGAGATGCCAGTAGCAGCTGTGCTCGTTCTGCATTCAGGAGTGAGACATCAGCTAAAATCACCACCGCCTGTGGAGAACAGTGCCACTATTCAGTGTCATTACCCTATACTACTAGAATCATACAACTGAGCAATTCCCTTCTCATGTCCCCAGTCCTCAGGGGCTCATACTCAGTACTCACCATAGCTGGTGCTGTGACTGGTGCCGTGCACAAACAATCCCAAGCAGAAGTGAGAAGGTTGTGTTTAAAACTTGTGGGGAGCAAGGGTTGTGAGTTCAGCATTTTCAGTTTCTCATTCTGCAGTGAATATGCCGACAATGGTACCTGTGTGTGTGTTATCTTCAGCTGCTGCCACTGCAGCCTTCAGGGTCTCCCCCTCTACACCTGCTGAACACCTGAGCCAGATAAGGAGGAGAAAAAAAGAGGACTTAGGATGACATGTTCCAGGACATCCTGCAAGCCACTGCTATTATTATGCCTGGATGATTCCATTGCAGTGTTGTGATTCAATCTACCTTATTAGCACTTGTGCAGTATAAGACACAAATGTGTAATGAGATAACCATACTTTGGGCAAAATCCTGTTCTGCGTGACACAGATGTGCAGATAAGTTCATGGTGGATAGGTCCATCAATGGCTATTAGTCGGGATGGGCAGGGATGGTGTCCCCAGCCTCTGTTTGCCAGAAGCTGGGAATGAGCGACAGGGAATGGATCACTTGATGATGACCTGTTCTGTTCATTCCCTCTGGGGCACCTGGCATTGGCCACTGTCAGAACACAGGATACTGGGCTAGATGGTCTGACCCAGTATGGCTGTTCTTATGACATTGAATCAGGCCAAGGTGGCAGCTTGTTTACTGCTTCCACACCCCTGTTGCCAGGATGGATCTGCAAAGCTTCCATCGCTACCCCATACCCTAATGCTATCATAAGGGCAAGAGTTCCCTTTTATTTAAGGTTACTTCATAGAGCTGGGGGAAAGGAGAGGAATGGGCACTAATGCAGAAATCCTCTTGGTAGCTGTTGTTTTTTAGAGTCTACCTTTTACAAACTTCAGTTAGGCAGAGTCAGGATTTCCTTATTACTTACTTTGTGCCAGGACTTGCCAGGGCTGAGCCCCAGCACCTCGAGACTTGGCAGCTCCTAGCCCCGGCACCTCTGGGCTTGCCGCATCAGTTATGAATGTAAAAAAATTGCTTGAGCCCCAGCACCTCTTTCATTATAAATTAAGCACTGGACAAGTGACAGTATTCCAGGGTAGCTAATTGGCTAACTCTTATGCATAGGCCAATCACATTTGTACATCTTAATAAGGCAGGAAAGGCTCTAACGCAATACGTTTGCCATAGCTGTAATATTTTTCTGTCTGTTCCACATTGGTATTGGAATCAGCTTCATATGCTAACACTGACACAACCAACCATAAAACTTCCACCCATGTGGGTTGTCCGAGCAACTGTTAAAAATTTCTTTTTAAATATGATAAAAATAATATAAAGTATACATGTGTACTCCAACTCCTCCACTGGGCACCATTATTTGAATCTGAATGAAATCAAACAAGAAACAATGTTCTTGTCTAATTCAAGCAAGGAATTCATATAAGTGGGATTTTTCATCCATATGTTCAATGAATGCAGGATGTTGCCACACATCCAGGGAACAGATGGACCCCCATTGACTCTTCTGAGAAAGAGCATTCAAAAGCCCAAGGCCAGCTTTCCATGTCAGCAAACACAGAATTGCACTTTCAGTCATGTTTTAACACATGTGATTGTCTTAAAATTTCCTGATGACACAACTTCAGTAAAAAGGTCTGCTGAGTCTGCTGGTGTAGCCTGGGAGGGAAAGCACGATATTTGAGTGGTTATTTTTCCCTCAGTGGGGCAATTACTACTTCAGGGTGTCCTGGCATCTTTTCTCTAGAAAAGAGATACTGAGATGGCTAGGATTTCTTTGATGTCTGAAACTTTGGGAAGTCTATAAATACAGCTAAGATACCACCTGCCTACTGCTGCTTGATGTCACAAAATTCCCCCCAAATACAAAAGGGGCCACGTCTTTCCATTACATTTAAATGGTGATGATCTACTGAAAAATAGTGGGAACAATAATAGTGAGGATTCAGTGAAAGTGGATAGTTTTGGTTCATCAGCACCATACGTACCTTTCTATTGATGACAGTAGTGATTATCAATAACAGTAGCCATTGACTTGTGGTCTCTACTATCTTGCTCCCAAATGCAGCTGTTAGGCTTTTCAGAAGGCATCCACATCTTCTCATCCAAGTGTCTTGCCTGACATATCAGTCTCTTCAGTAGTTCAGCATTTAGGCCACATTGATTGTGGTTCTTCTCTGTGTGTGCGCCTTAATTGGTGGCACTTTGGCTCCTGGGCCAAGTTGTCCAATTCATTCTGTCCTCCATGGAACAGGAAATCCCATGAAGGGGCTGGAGCTATCTCTGGAGAGGCCCTGGGTCTCTGCACAGATTCCAGGGACCCTACCTCTTCCTTCTACTAAGCCACTGCTCCTGAAATACTTCCTCAAGGAGAGGCTGCAGGTTCTACAATTTTCAGAATGGAGAAAGGTAAATAGTGGTGTCCCCCAGGGGTCTGTTCTGAGGCCAGTCCTATTCAACATATTCATAAATGATCTGGAAAAAGGGGTAAACAGCGAGGTTGCAAAATTTGCAGATGATCCAATATTACTAAAGATAGTTAAGTCCCAAGCAGACTGCAAAGAGCTACAAAAGGATCTCTCAAAACTGGGTGACTGGGCAACAAAATGGCAAATGAAATTTAATGTTGATAAATGCAAAGTAATGCACATTGGAAAGCATAACCCCAACTATACATATAAAACAATGGGGTCTAAATTAGCTGTTACCACTCAAGAAAGAGATCTTGGAGTCATTGTGGATAGTTCTTGGAAAACATCCACTCAATGTGCAGCAGCAGCCAAAAAAGTGAATATAATGCTGGGAATAATTAAGAAAAGGTTAGATAATAGGACAGAAAATATCATGTTGCCTCTATGTAAATCTATGGTATGCCCACATCTGGAATACTGTGTGCGGATGTCGTCACCCCATCTCAAAAAAGGTATGTTGGAATTGGAAAAGGTTCAGAAAAGGGCAACAAAAATGATTAGGGGTATGGAACCGCTTCCGTATGAGGCGAGATTAATAAGACTGGGACTTTTCAGCTTGGAAAAGAGACGGCTAAGGGGAAATATGATTGAGGTCTATAAAATCATGACTGGTGTAGAGAAAGTAGATAAGGAAGTTTTGTTTACTACTTCTCATAACTCAAGAACTCGGAGTCACCAAATGATATTAACAGGCAGCAGGTTTAAAACAAACAAAAGGAAGTATTTCTTCACACAACTCACAGTCAACCAGTGGAAGTCTTTTCCAGAGGATGTTGTGAAGGCCAAGTTTATAACAGGGTTCAAAAAAGAACTAGATAAATTCATGGAGGATAGGTCAATGAATGGCTATGAGCCAGGATGGGCAGGAATGGTGCCCCTAGCCTCTGTTTGCCAGAAGCTGGGAATGAGTGACAGGGGATGGATCACTTGATGATTATCTGTTCTGTTCATTCCCTCTGGGACCCCTGGCATTGGCCACTGTTGGAAGATAGGATACTGGGCTAGATGGACCTTTGCTCTGACCCAGTATGGCCATTCTTATGTACAGTGCAGAGAGGGCTCCACAAAGGAAATGACTCTGCCTCAGGCTATGTTAATGTTTTTGTGGATTTCCTGCATGATGTTGGCTGTTCGGTAGGAAGGATATGCTTCATCTCTGAATTCTCCTCCAGCACCTCACCTCATCCAAGATAACTGTTCCAATGCATGGGACTTGACTATGTGTAGCCCTCTTTGGGTCCAGAGAAAGTGTCTTTGAGGCAGCTAGGTAGGGAGACATTTGCCCTGTGAAAGTGGATCAGTCCTCTATACAAACATAAAGGAATAATTCTTACTTTGAAATTTCAGCTTTCTTTCTTGTCCCCTGTGCTATCTCTGGTCATCACTCTTCCCCTTTCATCCAATTCTCCACAACATTTCTCGGGCCTCCCTCTCTGTACAGCATCTTGTGACAATTTGTTTGAAGGACATTATGCATTAGTACATTGAATTGTATGGTAGGGTGAAAAACTAATTACAAACAAAGAATTTTCCACAGTGCACAAGAATATTGATCCTTCCAGGGTGGTTTCCTGCCTCTGATGGTAGCTGATACGATGTGTGAAAGGAGGGCAACAAAACAAACAAACCGATAATGCCCTTGGCCAATTGCATGACACTGAATACTAGAGAAAAATGTTCTCCTTGACCTTTGCAGCAATCTGCGTATTATTTGAAGCATAAGATTTTATTACCCCACTTATGCATGTGGAACAATAAATTTTATTATCAGTTATAAAACTACCCAGCCAGTTTTTAAATTCAAGCTAAATATTTAACTCTAAGACCTCCTGCAACAATGAATAAATTACCGGACAGGCTCTGCACTGTGTGAAGAATTATTTTCTTTTCTTTCTTTTAAACGTCCTTATCATTTAATTTCATTGAATGACCATCAGCTCTCATATATTTTTTAAAACAACCAAATCCATCAACATAATTGAGATTGTCCTTTTTAACTGACTATGAAATATTCTTTTCTGCTACACAGATGGCACAAAGGGAGTGGAAACTGCTCGGATCCCCTCTTCTAGGGATTTCCCTAGTATGAGGGAGTCTCTAGTGGGTTTAAAACCACAACTCCAGCATAGAGGCTATGTCTGGGTCAGGGAGGGGCTATGGCTGGAGTGTACTGCACTCCAGCTATCTTCAGGTGAGAGAGGGTTGCTTGGGGAATGTTGCCAGCTGGTGTAGGTTAGAGCAGTCCTCAGGCTGCTCTAAAATGGACTGGGGGTGGAGACTCAGGAAATTCTAACCAATTCCTTGGCAACTCCCTTCCCCCACTGCATTGATCAGATCTGGCTCAAGAAGAGAAGTTGGGCCTATATCTTCAGAAAGGCCATTGGTTTGTTTTGTCCCTGTGGCTACATGTTTGTCATTAGGAGGCTTATCTGAACTAGGTGGCTTCTGCAAATTTCTATCCAATGGTAATTGTGAAAAGAATAAAGTGAAAATGCTGGGTTTTTTCTGCAAAAGTGAAATAGTTTTAAAGGTAATAATAAATGGTGCTAGTGTAACACCAACAGACCCTGGTCATCGTTGGGCAGGATCGAACCTGAGCAAATTCATGAATCTCTCTCTAAGTGGTCTTGGTGCCACTCGATGGGACAGACCACCACACCCAGGAGTTGTGTGGGTTACACTAGCAGGTGCCTGATGGGAGTTTTGCCTGTACAAGGGCTTCAGCATTAGTCACAATAATGAATCCAAATTTAAGGAAAAAATATAAAGGCACATCACTACTGTCACAGTAACACAGCCAGCTGCATCTCTGTCCCTTTTCTGGTGTCTGAGGGCACCCTCTAGATCTCAGTTTCCTTTCTTGGGGTGGAATCACATAGTTCTCCCACTCTTAGGCTGGTCTGTCTCGACTCAGTATCTGCTGATCTTCTGTTTAGGACCTTGTGACCAGACAGTTTTCTTAAAGTATTGTTTAATCTTAACAGTAGGAGCAAACAATAACCAGAGAGAAAGGATTTTGAAACTACAAAAGGCTTACATGCACATCTATCTTACCTAGAATCTTAGGCAGGCTTATCTTTCCCCAGACCCTAACCTCTGGAGTCTGGGTTTTCCTTATATCTCTCCTCTTCTGTCCTGGAGGGATTGTCCTAAATCCAGCCACAGTTCCTTGCTTTCTCACCTCACACACTTGGACCTGCTGCCCAAAACCTGTCTGGGGAGTTCTGCAGTAGGCTGAACCAGATTTCCAAAGCAAATGGCTCTTGCATTTTCTCTCAAGTGTTCGCCAAGAAGGATATGTCTGGATTCACTGCCACCTTCCTGTGTGCATTGCCTGACAATCCTATTACACAACTAGCATAACTACTGCTGGAAAGAGAAAGATAAAATTCCTCCTAACCTAAAGGTGTAAGACACTGGTTAAATGTGTGCTACATCCCCTTCTAGTGGCTAGTTCTCTAGAGGATAAAAACCTACTACTGCTACTAGTGGAAATTACCCCTTTAGCTCAAGTGTTAGAGGTCTGTGTTGAAGATCCCAAGGTTAAGACCTCATGAAGGCCCAGAAAAGGGGGGGGTAGTAGAGCTGAGTGAAAAATCAGAATTTCCATCCTGTAGAAAGTTCTGATGTTCAACATTTGCTTTTGTCCTGAATGAGAACGAAAAATTGAAGTATCAAAATTTTTCTATTAATGAAAAGTTCCAAAAATGTTCCATTTGGGAAAGGCTGAAATATTTCACTTCAGCATATCTGATAAAAAATAAAATGTTGATATTTCTGAATCAAAATGATTAATTTTGGTTTGTTGAACTGACCATACATGCTTCGTTTTTGAGTCAATTTCAGCCTTAAACTATGTTTCCCTGTTGTCATGCATTGCTCAGGGGTGTTGTATCTCAAATTATCCCCTATGGGCCAGGTTCCCTGGCCAGACTACATCTCCCACAGTAATGTAGTTGATGGTAAACCTGGGTAAGAGGTACACACACTTCTCATTTAGGGAATATGGGACTTTTATGATGTATCATGCTCAGTCAAAGGGTAGCCTGTATTGCATCAGGGGGGATGTAGTCTGGCCAGCGAGCTCAGCCCATAGGAGAAAACATGAGCCACAACTACAGCTTCCATAAGGCAATGTGTCACAATTAGGAAAATAAAGGAATACTTGTGGCACCTTGGAGACTAACAAATTTATTTGAGCATAAGCTTTCGTGAGCTACAGCTCACTTCATCGGATGCATGCAGTGGAAAATACAGTGGGGAGATTTATATACACAGAGAACATGAAACAATGGGTGTTACCATACACACTGTAACGAGAGTGATCAGGTAAGATGAGCTATTACCAGCAGCCGGGGGTAGGGGGGTGGTGGAGGGGAGGGGGTCAGGGGAACCTTTTGTAGTGATAATCAAGGTGGGCCATTTCCAGCCGTTGACAAGAAAGTCTGAGGAACAGTGGGCAGTGGCTGAGGGGGGGAAATAAACAAGGGGAAATAGTTTTACTTTCTGTAATGACCCATCCACTCCCAGTCTCTATTCAAGCCTAAGTTAATTGTATCCAGTTTGCAGAGTAATTCCAATTCAGCAGTCTCTCGTTGGAGTCTGTTTTTGAAGTTTTTTTTGTTGAAGAATTGCAACTTTTAGGTCTGTAATCGAGTGACCAAAGAGATTGAAGTGTTCTCCGACTGGTTTTTGAATGTTATAATTCTTAATGTCTGATTTGTGTCCATTTATTCTTTTACATAGAGACTGTCCAGTTTAACCAATGTACATGGCAGAGGGGCAGACACACCCCTGGAATCCCAACCTGGGGTATTCTATCTGCTACCCAAGATCCATAAACCTGGAAATCATGGACGCCCCGTCATCTCAGGCATTGGCACCCTGACAGCAGGATTGTCTGGCTATGTAGACTCCCTCCTGAGGCCCTACGCTACCAGCACTCCCACCTATCTTCGAGACACCACTGACTTCCTGAGGAAACTACAATCCATCGGTGATCTTCCTGAAAACACCATCCTAGCCCCTATGGATGTAGAAGCCCTCTACACCAACATTCCACACAAAGATGGACTACAAGCCGTCAGGAACAGTATCCCCGATAATGTCACAGCAAACCTGGTGACTGAACTTTGTGACTTTGTCCTCACCCATAACTATTTCACATTTGGGGACAATGTATACCTTCAAATCACTGCTATGGGTACCTGTATGGCCCCACAGTATGGCAACATTTTTATGGCTGACTTAGAGCAACGCTTCCTCAGCTCTCGTTCCCTAATGCCCCTACTCTACTTGTGCTACATGGATGACATCTTCATCATCTGGACCCATGGAAAAGAAGCCCTTGAGGAATTCCACCATGATTTCAACAATTTCCATCCCACCATCAACCTCAGCCTGGACCAGTCCACACAAGAGATCCACTTCCTGGACACTACAGTGCTAATAAGCGACAGTCACATAAACACCACCCTATACCGGAAACCTACTGACCGCTATGCCTACCTACATGCCTCCAGCTTTCATCCAGACCACACCACATGATCCATTGTCTACAGCCAAGCTCTACGATACAACCGCATTTGCTCCAACCCCTCAGACAGAGACAAACACCTACAAGATCTCTATCAAGCATTCTTACAACTACAATACCCACCTGCTGAAGTGAAGAAAGAGATTGACAGAGCCAGAAGAGTACCCAGAAGTCACCTACTACAGGACAGGCCTAACAAAGAAAATAACAGAACGCCACTAGCCATCACTTTCAGCCCCCAACTAAAACCTCTCCAACGCATCATCAAGGATCTACAACCTATCCTGAAGGACGACCCATCACTCTCACAGACCTTGGGAGACAGGCCAGTCCTTGCTTACAGACAGTCCCCCAACCTGAAGCAAATACTCACCAACAGCCACACACCACACAACAGAGCCACTAACCCAGGAACCTATCCTTGCAACAAAGCCCATTGCCAACTGTGTCCACATATCTATTCAGGGGACACCATCATGGGGCCTAATCACATCAGCCACACTATCAGAGGCTTGTTCACCTGCACATCTACCAATGTGATATATGCCATCATGTGCCAGCAATGCCCCTCTGCCATGTACATTGGTCAAACTGGACAGTCTCTATGTAAAAGAATAAATGGACACAAATCAGATGTCAAGAATTATAACATAGAATCATAGAATATCAGGGTTGGAAGGGACCTCAGGAGGTCATCTAGTCCAACCCCCTGCTCAAAGCAGGACCAATCCCCAACTAAATCATCCCGGCCAGGGCTTTGTCAAGCCTGAACTTAAAAACTTCTAAGGAAGAAGATTCCATCACCTCCCTAGGTAACGCATTCCAGTGTTTCACCACCCTCCTAGTGAAAAAGTTTTTCCTAATATCCAACCTAAACCTCCCGCACTGCAACTTGAGACCATTACTCCTTGTTCTGTCATCTGCTACCACTGAGAACAGTCTAGAGCCATCCTCTTTGGAACCCCCTTTCAGGTAGTTGAAAGCAGCTATCAAATCCCCCCTCATTCTTCTCTTCTGCAGACTAAACAATCCCAGTTCCCTCAGCCTCTCCTCATAAGTCATGTGTTCCAGTCCCCTAATCATTTTTGTTGCCCTCCACTGGACTCTTTCCAATTTTTCCACATCCTTCTTGTAGTGTGGGGCCCAAAACTGGACACAGTACTCCAGATGAGGCCTCACCAATGTCGAATAGAGGGGAACGCTCACGTTCCTCGATCTGCTGGCAATGCCCCTACTTATACATCCCAAAATGCCATTGGCCTTCTTGGCAACAAGGGCACACTGTTGACTCATATCCAGCTTCTCGTCCACTATAACCCCTAGGTCCTTTTCTGCAGAACTGCTGCCGAGCCATTCGGTTCCTAGTCTGTAGCGGTGCATGGGATTCTTCCGTCCCAAGTGCAGGACTCTGCACTTGTCCTTGTTGAACCTCATCAGATTTCTTTTGGCCCAATCCTCTAATTTGTCTAGGACCCTCTGTATCCTATCCCTACCCTCCAGCATATCTACCTCTCCTCCCAGTTTAGTGTCATCTGCAAACTTGCTGAGGGTGCAATCCACACCATCCTCCAGATCATTTATGAAGATACTGAAAAAAATCGGCCTGAGGACTGACCTTTGGGGCACTCCACTTGATACCGGCTGCCAACTAGACATGGAGCCATTGATCACTACCCGTTGAGCCCGACAATCTGGCCAACTTTCTATCCACCTTATAGTCCATTCATCCATCCCATACTTCTTTAACTTGAAGTTTAACAAGAATACTGTGGGAGACCATGTCAAAAGCTTTGCTAAAGTCAAGGAACAACACGTCCACCACTTTCCCCTCATCCACAGAGCCAGTTATCTCGTCACAGAAGGCAATTAGATTAGTCAGGCATGACTTGCCCTTGGTGAATCCATGCTGACTGTTCCTGATCACTTTCCTCTCCTCTAAGTGCTTCAGAATTGATTCCTTGAAGACCTGCTCCATGATTTTTCCAGAGACTGAGGTGAGGCTGACTGGCCTGTAGTTCCCAGGATCCTCCTTCTTCCCTTTTTTAAAGATGGGAACTACATTAGCCTTTTTCCAGTCGTCCGGGACTTCCCCCGATTGCCATGAGTTTTCAAAGATAATGGCCAATGGCTCTCCAATCACATCCGCCAACTCCTTTAGCACCCTCGGATGCAGCGCATCCGGCCCCATGGACTTGTGCTCGTCCAGCTTTTCTAAATAGTCCTGAACCACTTCTTTCTCCACAGAGGGCTGGTCACCTCCTCCCCATGCAGTGCTGCCCAGTGCAGCAGTCTGGGAGCTGACCTTGTTCGTGAAGACAGAGGCAAAAAAAGCATCGAGTACATTAGCTTTTTTCACATCCTCTGTCACTAGGTTGCCTCCCTCATTCAGTAAGGGGCCCACACTTTCCTTGACTTTCTTCTTGTTGCTAACATACCTGAAGAAACCCTTCTTGTTACTCTTAACATCTCTTGCTAGCAGCAATTCCAGGTGTGATTTGGCCTTCCTGATTTCACTCCTGCATGCCTGAGCAATAATTTTATACTCTTCCCTGGTCATTTGTCCAATCTTCCACTTCTTGTAAGCTTCTTTTTTGTGTTTAAGATCAGCAAGGATTTCACTGTTAAGCCAAGCTGGTCGCCTGCCATATTTACTATTCTTTCTACACATCGGGATGGTTTTTCCCTGTAACCTCAATAAGGATTCTTTAAAATACAGCCAGCTCTCTTGGACTCCTTTCCCCCCTCATGTTATTCTCCCAGGGGATCCTGACCATCAGTTCCCTGAGGGAGTCAAACCAGTCGGAGAACACTTCAATCTCTTTGGTCACTCAATTACAGACCTAAAAGTTGCAATTCTTCAACAAAAAAACTTCAAAAACAGACTCCAACGAGAGACTGCTGAATTGGAATTAATTTGCGAACTGGATACAATTAACTTAGGCTTGAATAGAGACTGGGAGTGGATGGGTCATTACAGAAAGTAAAACTATTTCCCCTTGTTTATTTACCCCCCTCAGCCACTGCCCACTCAGACGGTCTTGTCAATGGCTGGAAATGGCCCACCTTGATTATCACTACAAAAGGTTCTCCCTGACCCCCTCCTCACCCCTCCCCCCCTCCCCCCCGCTCTCCTGCTGGTAATAACTCACCTTTCCTGATCACTCTCCTTACAGTGTGTATGGTAACACCCATTGTTTCATGTTCTCTATGTATATAAATCTCCCCACTGTATTTTCCACTGCATGCATCCGATGAAGTGAGCTGTAGCTCACAAAAGCTTATGCTCAAATAAATTGGTTAGTCTCTAAGGTGCCACAAGTCCTCCTTTTCTTTTTGCGAATACAGACTGACATGGCCGCTACTCTGAAACCTGAAATTAGGAAAATGTGGTTTAATGTTGAACTGACTCTAAACAAAGAGCCCTGGCTTTCAACAATCCCAAATATTCAGAATCAGGCGAAAGGAAATATTTCATTTTTGTTTTCCCAACAGAAAATCAAAATGGCAGCATAATTGACATTCTCCTGTGAAACATGTCAATTTTGTGCAAAATGAGTTTTCCATTGGAAAATACTTCCAACAAAAATTCCCAACCAGCTCTACCTGTTACAGAGATCAAATTGAAAAATTCCGCTACTTAAAAAAACAAAACAAAAAACCAACCAAAAAACTGACTGTTTGGAATTTTTATTGTTTTTTTGAAGTTTATAAATACATTGTAATGTAATTCTCTCTCTTGAACTCCCCTCCCCTTTTTATGCAAAAGGTAGTTTAGGTTTATGTGGCAAGAACTTGCAAAACTGGATCAAAACGACGCAGTTGTTTCTTTAAGCTTTGAGTAAAATCCAGCTCTCCTGTTAAAGCATTTTTAAACATGAGGGAAAAAGTTTAATTCTCACTTGCTTCCCCTCCCCATTTTTGGTTCCTTTAGAGGTGAAGTCTGTGGTAGTTTTCCACTTTAATAGGACCATGATCTGGTCCGAAATGTAGCCCTTACTCTCCCCCGCCCCTAACTACACACAGAGGGGTAAATGCGGAGTGCAGTACATATGCCTCCTGCTCATAAGTTTAAAATGTTTCTCTCAGAGCCTTGCAAAAGTGACAATAGCTGACAGTTCAGGTGGTGTGGGAGGTACTGTCTGGTGCTGGGGTGTGTGTGAAGGAGAGAGTGAAACTCTGAAGCTTGGAACTTGTAGGGTAAGTATGAACGCTGCATGCCTTAGGGAGCTCTGTCTCTATGTCTCCCTTGCGGAACAGGGGCATCTTTAGTGTATGTCTTTTATCGCACCTCGCAAATAAACAGTAGAGGGGACAGGGACACAAGCGTATTGGTGTCAGTGTGGGACCTCCCTGGGAAGAGGACGCTGCGAACGCGCAAGGCAGGAGTGTAAACGGTAAGACACACAGGAAGCCCCGCGAGGCCGTGCTCAGTCTCCGATCGCTCGCTTTCCCCGTCGCCTTGCTGCCTGCGCCCCGCGCCGCCGGACTCCGCCGCCCCGTCACCGAGCCCCTGCCGTGCCCGGGGGGGGATCTTCGCCCGGCCCCTCGTGCTGCAGCGTGGTTCGAGCGGAGGGAGACGGAGCTGGCCAGTCGGGCTGCTTACCCAATCGCAAGGTGGATGGGAGGAAATTTACATTTGGCAAGTCTCAGCGCCTGACTGGAAAAGCGAAGAAAAAGTAGAAGTGCTTTGTTACTCGGCCATGCCCACGCCTCTGGGGAGCGGGGACACGGGCAAGGAACCAGCCTCCCAGGGGCAGCGAGAGGAGGCAAGTCTCAACAGAAGCTACAGAAATGGAGAATGGGACCGAGCCTGACTGCGCGGGAAATGAGCGCCCGTTTGCTCACGAAATTGTCAGAAGTAAGTTTTGCTGCTGCCGCCGCTTTAAAAACACAGCGGGCGGGCGGGCGCGTCGCGGGGGGAGGAGGGGATTTTTCAGGAAGATTTCTTAGCTGAAAACTTGTCTGGACGGAAAGCCCTGTTTTCTCGTTGCAGACTATGTGCATCTCAATACCCGGGCACTAGTTTCCCGTTTTAGTTCAGTGATACGTAACATGAGGAAGCTGGGTTAGTGTTTGAAAGGGATTCCAATAATTAAAAACGCTAAAAAAAAATGGACCCACTGTTAAAGTGTGTGATAATTATTAATATTTGGAGGTAATTTTTTTTAGTACTAAAGTAGTTCACCAGAGTAACAGAAATGTAATGAGGAGTCCAGTGGCACCTTAAAGACTGACGGATTTATTTGGGCATAAGCTTTTGTGGGTAAAAAAACACTTCTTCAGATGCATGGAGTGAAAATTACAGATGCAGGCATTATTAGCCTGACACATGACGAGACGGGAGTTACCTCACAAGTGGAGACCCAGTGCTGACAGGGCCAATTCAATCAGGGTGGATGTAGTCCACGCCTAATAATATAGATGGGGAGGTGTCCATTCCAGGAGAGGCAAAACTGCTTTTGTAATGAGCCAGCCACTCCCAGTCCCTATTCAGGCCCAAATTAAGGGTGTTAAATTTGCAAAGAATTTTAGTTCTGCTGTTTCTCTTTGAAGTCTGTTTCTGAAGTTTTTTTGTTCAAGTATAGCTACTTTTAAATCTGTTATAGAATGTCCAGGAAGATTGAAGTGTTCTCCTACTGGCTTTTGTATGTTACCATTCCTGATGTCCGATTTGTGTCCATTTATTCTTTTACGTAGGGACTGTCCGGTTTGGCCTATGTACACGGCAGAGGGGCATTGCTGGCACATGATGGTATATATCACATTAGTAGGCATGCAGGTCAATGAGCCTCTAATGGTGTGGTTGATGTGGTTGGGTCCTCTGATGGTGTCGCTAGAGTAGATATGGGGACAGAGTAGGCAACGAGGTTTGCTACAGGAATTGGTTCCTGGGTCAGTGTTTCTGTGGTGTGGTGTGTAGTTGCTGGTGAGTATTTGCTTCAGGTTGGGGGGCTGTCTGTAAGCGAGGACTGGCCTGCCTCCCAAGCTCTGTGAGACTGAGGGATCATTTTCCAGGATAGGTTGTAGATCGTTGATAATGTGCTGGAGAGGTTTTAGCTGGGGGCTATACGTGATGGCCAGTGGTGTTCTATTTTCCTTGTTTGGGCATGTCCTGTAGTAGGTGATTTCTGGGTACCCGTCACGCTCTGTCAACCTGTTTCCTCACTTCCCCAGGTGGGTATTGTAGTTTTAAGACTGCTTGATAAAGATCTTGTAGGTGTTTGTCTCTGTCTAAGGGATTGGAGAAAATTCTGTTGTATCTTAGGGCTTGGCTGTAGACAATGGATTGTGTGATGTGTCCTGGATGGAAGCTGGAGGCATGTAGGTAATTATAGCAGTCAGTAGGTTTCTGGTATAGGGTGGTGTTTATGTGACCATCACTTATTTGCACTGTAGTGTCCAGGAAGTGGATCTGTTGTGTGGACTGGTCCAGGGTGAGGTTGATGCTGGGGTGGAAGTTGTTAAAATCCAGGTGGAATTCTTCAAGGGCCTCCTTCCCATGGGTCCATATGATGAAGATGTCATCAATATAGCGCAAGTAGAGGAGGGGCGCTAGGGGACTAGAGCTGAGGAAGCGTTGTTCTAAGTCAGTCATAAAAATGTTGGCATACTGTGGGCCATGCGGGTACCCATAGCAGTGCCACTGACTTGAAGGTGTAAGCTGTCCTGAAATCTGAAATGACCTACAAGATCTTTATCAAGCATTAATTTGCAAATTTAACACCCTTAATTTGGGCCTGAATAGGGACTGGGAGTGGCTGGCTCATTACAAAAGTAGCTTTGCCTCTCCTGGAATGGACACCTCCTCATCTATATTATTGGGCGTGGACTACATCCACCCTGATCGAATTGGCCCTGTCAGCACTGGGTCTCCACTTGTGAGGTAACTCCCTTCTCGTCATGCGTCAGGATAATAATGCCTGCATCTGTAATTTTCACTCCATGCATCTGAAGAAGTGGTTTTTTACCCACAAAAGCTTATGCCCAAATAAATCTGTTAGTCTTTAAGGTGCCACCGGACTCCTTGTTGTTTTTGTGGATACAGACTAACATGGCTACCCCCTGATACTTGACAGAAATGTAATGGCCATGCGAAGTATAATCTATGCTGTATTGTAAATTTGATGCTATACAAGTAAAGCATTAAGGGCCTGATCCTGCAGACATTTATTACCAGACCAGGTGCTTATATTGTGGTGAGTTACATAAGGTAACTCTAGCAGCCATACTGGGTCAAACCAAAGGTCCATCTAGCCCAGTATCCTGTCTTCTGAGAGTGACCTATGCCAGGTGCCCCAGAGGGAATGAACAGAACAGGTAATCATCAAGTGATCCATCCCCTCTCGCTCATTACCAGCTTCTGTCAAACAGAGGCTAGGGATACCATAGAATCATAGAAGATTAGGGTTGGAAGAGACCTCAGGATGTCATGTAGTCCGATCCCCTGCTGAAAGCAGGACCAACCCCAACTAAATCATCCCAGCCAGGGCTTTGTCAAGCCGGGCCTTAAAAACCTCTAAGGATGGAGATTCCTCCACCTCCCTAGGTAACCCATTCCAGTGCTTCACCACCATCCTAGTGAAATAGTGTTTCCTAATATCCAACCTAGACCTCCCACACTGCAACTTGAGACCATTGCTCCTGGTTCTGTCATTTGCCACCACTGAGAACAGCTGAGCTCCATCCTCTTTGGAACCCCCATTCAGGTTGTTGAAGGCTGCTGTCAAATCCCCCCCACCGCACTCTTCTCTTCTGCAGACTAAACAAGCCCAGTTCCCTCAGCCTCTCCTCGTAAATCATGTGCCCCAGCCGACTGATCATTTTCATTGCCCTCCGCTGGACTCTCTCCAATTTGTCCACATCCTTTCTGTAGTGGGGGGCCCAAAACTGGACGCAATACTCCAGATGTGGCCTCACCAGTGCCGAATAGAGGGGAATAATCACTTTCCTCGATCTGCTGGCAGTGCTCCTACTAATGCAGCCCAATATGCCGTTGGCCTTGTTGGCAATGGGGGACACTCTGCTGACTCATATCCAGCTTCTCGTCTGCTGTAATCCCCAGGTCCTTTTCTGCAGAACTGTTGCTTAGCCAGTCAGTCCCCAGCCGACTGATGGACCTATCCTCCATGCTATTACAATGGCCATTACTGATGGACCTATCCTCCATGAATTTATCTAGTTCTTTTTTGAACCCTGTTATAGTCTTGGCCTTCACAACATCCCCTGGCAAGGAATTCCACAGGCTGAGTGTGCGTTGTGTGAAAAAATACTTCCTTTTGTTTGTTTTAAACCTACTGCCTATTAATTTCATTTGGTGACCCGTAGTTCTTGTGTTATGAGAAAGAGTAAATAACACTTCCTTATTTACTTTTTCCACACTAGTCATGATTTTATAGACCTCTATCATATTCCCCCTTAGTCACCTCTTTTCCAAGCTGAAAAGTCCCAGTTTTATTAATCTCTCCTCATATGGCAGCCGTTCCATACCCCTAATATTTTTTGTTGCCCTTTTTGGAACCTTTTCCGTTTCCAGTATATCTTTTTTGAGATGCGGTGACCAGATCTGCACACAGTATTCAAGATGTGGGTGTTCCATGGATTTATATAGAGGCATTATGATATTTTCTGTCTTATTAACTATCCCTTTCTTAATGATTCCCTTAATGAGTTGTGTGTGACTTGTAAATTTACTCAGGAAGTTCAGGAGGGGACTCCAATGCAATGAATCATCTCTCAGCTGGCATTATTGCGTGATGATTTCTATGCTGTCCAAGATTGTGGGGAAAAATCCACTGCCAAATTGAGGTGACATTAACTTTCTATTTAATAGAACGGGGAGGGGGAGAATAGATTCAGCAGTAACTGGGACACCTAGAAAAAGAGCTGAGAAAAGAGCTGATGCTTTGTCACTTGCAGTTCATAGACCATTTATAAGAAGAGGAATATTCCTTATTTTGGTGTATCTGTGACTGGGATGGGGGAGCTGGGCAGAGGTGCTGTGTTTCTGGGACCAGATGCCCCTTCCTCCCTCCCTCCCTCCCAAGAAGAGCAGAACAAACAGTCACAGAATCTGTGCAGCAACCATCAAGAGGATGATGCAGCAGCTTCTTCCTTGCTATGCCCACGGTTGCTCTTCCATGTAAACTCAATGCAATCAGGGCTTCCTGGACTGTGAGGGGGTGGGCATCCCAGGGTGGGAAGGAATCAGAGTTGGGGAGCAGCTCTGCTGATCAAAAAGTCTGCTGGAAGCAGCATTAACTCCTTTTTATTTTTAATCAGTGACAGTAGGGAAATGTGTAGCCACAGGGAGTCTCCTAGGGTAGCACAACTCCTCCTGTGCAGCTAGGGGACTGAGAATAGAGAGGCACGTGGAGGGAAAGTCCCTTGGGGTTGTGCTAAGCTCTCCCTGCAAGTCCTTGGGGCCTGTATTGTCATGCCACTTCCTTCCTGTCCTCTAAGGCCATGTCTTCACTCGGAAAAAAGTGTTTTTAAAACATTAGCCAACATGTTAATCTGCTTGGTCTAGAACAGGATTTTAACACACATTAAAAGTACAATTTATCCTGTCTACACTAGGTTTTTTTACACATGTTCAAAATATCCTTTTGTTTCTACTGAGAACAAGGCCTGTGCGGTCACAGACCTCTCCCCTGAGTGGCACATGTAGCTGCATCTCTCCAACTTCATGACATTTTTGGAGAGTCCCCACCACCCCCCATAGATTTTACAATGGGAAAGGAGAAGTGAGTTCCTTATCTCTTAATGAGTGTCAGAATGGAGCATGGTGGGACATCAACCCTGACCTTGGAGTATGTCTACTCTGCAAAAAACCCACCTTCCCCGCCCCCCTACTGCAGCAAGTCTCAGAGTCCCTGTCAACAGACTCAGGCTCACAGGGCTTGTACTACAGAGCTAAAAGTAGCATTGTAGACACTCCCGCTCGGGCTGGAGCTGAAGCTCTGAGAACCATTGCACCCACTCACTGGGGTTCAGAGCCCCACCTCCAGCCTGAGTAGGAATGGCTGTGCAGCTATTCTTAGCCCCACCATAGCGTAAGCCCCACCAGCCTGAGTCCGTTGACAGAGTTGATCTGCTGCTGCAGGGTTTTTGTTTTTGGCAGTGTAAACATACCCTTTGTGTCCCATGGTACTGAGAGCTCCTTACATCAAGTAGTATGGCCTTGTATACACATACATTGGCACTGGCTTCCACTAAAAGTGCATTGTAAAATTATTTGATTTAAAGTAGGTGCAAAGCCCTGTGTGGACACGCTATAAGCTGCCCAGTGGATAGAGCAGGATCTTGCCTGTGGTTGTACTAGCAGTTCCAGTAATCGAGTATAGATCCAGGAATCAGGTACCAGTCCAAGAGTGAAACTGGAGTCAGGCTTGAGGGGTCAAACCAAAGGTCAGAAGCCAATGGGTTAACCAAGGGATGTAGCCAAAAGTCAGAGCCAGGAGTCAGAAACCAGAATGGAACAGGTACAGGCTGAGGTTGGAGCAGGAGTAGGCTTTAAGCAGAAGTGGAGCAAGTTAAGCACTGCTGGACATGCGGTATGCACTGAACAGCCACTGATGTGAGACTTGGCAACACAAGGGGACAAAAGCAGCACTGCCTTTCAGAACAAACCCAAAACTAGTCCAGCCCATTTCAAAGGGAAGGGTATGGGGGCAGTGCTTAATTTATAATGAAAGAGGTGCCAGGACTCAGGAGTACTGGAAGAGCCCGAGAAGTGGGGGGGGCCACCGGCACCTGAACGGTGGCCCCGCCTCTTCTCCATCTCTTCCCCCGAGGCCCCGTACCCGCTCCGCCTCTCCTCCTGAGGCTCCGCAACCTGCCACGCACTCCTCTCCGCTTCCTACCCCCTTTAAGGCAGGAAAAGAGTGATGGGGCCATGGCCTTATGGTCCCCCCATTCCAGCGCCCCTGCGGGGCTCAGCCCCAGCACAAATTAAGCACAGGCTGGGTGGCCAGAGAGCGGCAGCTGCTGGCTGGGCGTCCAGCTCTGAAGGCAACACCGCTGCCAGGAGCAGCACAGAAGTAAGAATGGCGTGGAAGTCCACTATTACAAAAAAGCCCAAATAAGCAACCTCCAAATAAACCAAGCCCCAAAACCCGCAGCCCGCGGCTCTCAAAAAACTTACAGCGGACTTGGCAATGCTCCTCTGCACAATCAAAGTGAAACCATTTGGAGGGAGCACATTGGGTCCAACTGAACTTGCTGGGTTCCCTAGCAACCAGGCTGGGAGCCAGCGTAAAGACAAACACTAAAAGACAGTTTAACCTGATTTGTGGTGCTTTATATTAAGTCAGAAAGGAATTGATTTAATTGAGACAAGCCAGTTTTAAAATGCGTTAAGAGGTTCCAAACAAGTATCTTGCAGTCATTTAACTAAAGTGGTTTTAAATCTGAGTTCATTTTGGCCCGTGCAACTTACTATGTATACAAAGCCTGAGTTTTGATAGTGAGTACAAAACTATGGGATTTATACCAGGTCAGCACAATAGCATTGAAGCCACAGCAGCCCCGGCAGTAGCACAAGCTAGTCCTGCCGACCCAGCTCCCTGGGTACATACTCGAGTAGCCACCAGCCGTGCTACCATGGTTTCACTGCTGTTCTCACTTGAGCTAGCTAGATCAAAGCTAACTTGGGCATGGGAGTACAGACACTATTTCCAACTCTGGAGGTTGTATCACGAGTCTTGTGATATTTGGGATTTTTCATATTGCCCTGTCTCTGGAATCCTGTGACTGTGAGACTCTTACCTTTCATTAAAAAAAGGTACTTTCTAGCATGATAGTTGTAGAGGAAAGTGTAAAAGCATGAATCCTAAAGTCTTTAAAACTAGAAAGAAAATAAAATCAACCCTCCATTTATTATTGTTTAAAATTCCATAGTTTTTAGTCAATTTCATGAGTTTTTGTTTCCTGACTCCTGAGTTTAGGGTGCTTGGGATTGGCAGCACTAACTCCTGTCCCACAGTGCACTGGGGTCACTATAAAACCTGAGATGGATCCAGGGAAGGGGTGCATGTACTTCATTTCTTTGTTATCCAAATCCCACTCAGGAGTCCTGCACACTGGGTACTGTATGACATGTCACGTACCTTTTACTAGAAGGGCTCTCAATCTTCATCTCTTGTTGAGTACTTTTACTCACCTCATTGTCTTGGAAGGCCTGTAACATGGCTTCTGTGGTCAAGGCTCAGCTGTCAAGATAGTATCCTAAACATAGCCTTGAAGAGGGGCAGCCTTGACACAGGACAAGGGGAAGTGGGTGCTTTGTGTGCTGGCTGTAGTAGGGGACTGAGTGAGGCTGTCCGTCCAACTGGCCTGAGGGAACTAGAACGGGAGGGGAAAGCCGCTCTCACTCTAGCATTCTGCTGTTTATGTTATTCTTGTAAAAAGATAAATTAAGACAAAAATGACATGAAAGTGACATTGAAAGTGTGACTTGGAGGGATGTGGGAGCGTGAGGGTTTTCAGGGTACATCTACATTTAAGCTGGGAGGTGTGATTCCCAGCTCATGTAGATGTAGCTATGCTAGTTTAGCTCAAGCTAGCACCTGAAAGAAGCAGTGTGTCCGGGATGACATGGGCGGCCACTTAGGCTAGTGCAATCCCGCCTGGCCCCTGGGTTCGTCCCTAGGAGGCTAGCACAGCCTGCCGCAGACACACTGCTAGTTTTAGGTGCTAGCTTGAGCAGAGCTAGCGCGGGTATGTCTGCGTGAGCTGGGAGCCACACCTCCTAACTCACACGTAGACATTCCCTAAGAGTGCTAACAAAAGGCCCTTGCCGCTAATAAAGTTTGACTGCTAGTCAATGATAGAGGACTGTTAAGCTGAGCAGGTTAGTGAATAAAGGCCGCCATCTTGACAAACTGCATTTTCTTATTATTTTTTTCAACATACAACATAACCCAATAGTGAGCACACCTTAAATCATGTCAGGGTGGTTACACATAGTCCTGCATCAGAATATCCCCTACTGGCACAGCATTAGAAAGAGGGCAGTTTTAGAGTGTGTGAAGGCAGTGAGCCAGGATGTTAGGGCTGGCAGAAGAAAACATGCCTTATTTCTTCCTACAGGAAGATCTCAGGTTCTGAGGAGACTGCAGACTCAGGGTCGGTCAATGCTAGAAAATGATATTGACCCAGCTGCATCCCTCAGGGGTGTGAAAAATCCACACTCCTGAGCAACATAGTTAAGCCAACTTAAGTCCCAGTGTAGAAAGCGCTAGGTTGATGGAAGAATTCTTCCATGGAATTAACTACCAGCTCTGGGGCAGGTGGATTACCTGTGCTAACAGGAGAACCCCTCCCCTCAGCGTAGATAGCATCTACAGGGAAGCACTACAGCAGCTCTTCCACAGTAGCATTTCAGGTGTGGACACACCCTCAGCTAAGTTACCCAGCAACCTTAAGAACATACAAGTCAGTGCGTGGCTCTTCACAACACAGATGACCTCTGCCCGGATGTTGCAATGGTGACCGGTTCCAGATTGGAATTGTCAGTGTGTCTGCAGCAGGGATTTAAAACTGAAAGCTGTAGAAGCTGTTACTGCAGGTCAGCAATGAATTGAAAAAGTAAAGAATCTTTTCCTCCTGCCCGTTGCACAACACTTTGCTGTGCCCATTATGAAGCACTTGGACACACG
The DNA here is from genome assembly GCF_965152275.1 of Natator depressus. Classification (NCBI taxonomy): domain Eukaryota; kingdom Metazoa; phylum Chordata; order Testudines; family Cheloniidae; genus Natator; species Natator depressus. The sequence goes on from NC_134234.1 coordinate 141,419,685, forward strand.
GTTCGTAGGGTTCAGAAAAAGCAGAGACATTTATATAAATAATGAGAACATCCACAGGCCTGAAATGTTTGCTTTAACACGGGATGGGAACCCACGTACTTCAGGACATAAGGCTAACTGATGGGGCTAGAAAGAAACTTCCTCTTTGGGCAGTTTATTCCACAGTTGTCTATTGTGTAGTTTCTGCTCCTGAAGCATGTAGTACTAGCTGCTGTCAGAGAGAGAGGAGCAGAAGTTAGGTGGGCCTCCACTTTGGTCTGGCATAGCATTTCCTGTCTCTTCTGGAACACAAGACAGCTGAAATATTTCCTGTAAAAGCACAGCTTCTTGGATTTCATAGTATTGTGTACAGCTGTTGTCTGTGGATTCCCTCACTTATTCATTACTCACACTTAATCTCCTAGTCATGTACACAGTGAGTGACTGTAGGCTGCTGTGTTGTATCACCAGCCAGGGAAGGGAAGCAAATGCCCTGGCCAAGTCCTTGTTAAGGTCCTTTAATCAGATCATGGTTTATCGTGTATAACAAAGGATATAAACAACTCAACAGAAAATGCTGGACACAATCCACAGCCAGGACTTACCTGTGTTCCCATCTTCAGCTTCCTTATACGCCCTGTGCAGCCAGTTGATAAAGAGGGATCCCTTAGCCCTTTCTAGGCTGCTGCTTTACCTGTTCCCAGTGGTCGTTCTGCAAACTTGCAATGATGCAGACGACTGCATGAAACAGAATGGCGAATGAAAGACAGAATTATGTTGCAGTTCTGTCCTGCATAAACCAGACTGTACACCGCATATGACTGTGGGCCTGCTTACCGATACTTTTGTCAAACTCCAGGACAACTGGGAATCCCTCCTTTGTAGACTGCGGCAACGACTGTGTTTGAAAGCACAAGCTGATGGGTTTTTTAAAAAATGTACCTACATTTATTAATCATTTATTCAGTGGCATAATTGTGCATTAGGCTTTATAGAACAAATAAAAAGCAAGGCCCTAGCCTGAAGGATCTTACATCTAATCTTACACGAAATGTGTACAGTGATGATAATAGGGGGACTGGGAATGGGGAGACAAAGGCTACACAGATGAGATGCTTTGGTAAGCTATAAATGCTGCTTGATGAGTCCAATGTTTAAAAATAAAATTTTGATGAAAACCAGATCAGGTGTGTTCCAATGGTTCTTTCTTTTTCATACATGTACACAGTGCCTAACTAAATGAGGATCAGTGACTGGGACCTTCGAGCACAAAATATTTGCAGTAGAAATAAAGAACAATAAGTGAGACCAGACTGAATTCAGGTTTGGAACAGGCATTTCACACTGCTCTTGTAAAGGTCACGGAGGAAGTGGAATTGTTTATGGTGTTTAATGGGAAAAGGAAAACTCAGGCTGAATGTCAGGAAAATTGCCTGTTGAGATAAAATAGAGTGTGAAATTCTGAGCCAGGGTTTCAGAAGACTACAGTGGCAGATGCACTCAGGCAACCTTCTAACTAAATTGCTGTACAGCAGGGCAACCTAACTGACTAGTTTAACAGGTCTGGCTTGGATCAACCAAATCTGAGACTCAGGGGCCTCCCAATAGCTAGAATGTACATAAATTCCAATTTATGAAGCTTATTAAAGCCTTTGTCCATTGTTATATGTTGACACACAGGGAGATATGGGGCAGGAAAGACAGTTTTTGTTTTATTGAAGCAGGATGAACGTTCCCTGCCGAAAGGTCAGGCTATCTTGTCTGCTGTAAAACCAGCAAAAGCAGGAGTTTCACAAATTGGTGTTTGGTGCAAAACCATTCAAACACTGTAAACTAATTACTGAGTGCTTCCTATCCATGGCAAACAGTTTTGCTGCTGCCTCACAGACCAGGAAACAAGGCTAGACGTTACCTACCGATGGAGAAACCACAGATAGTCAGCAAACTTCCAAGGAGAGCTGCAGCTCCCTTTAACACCTCTGGAGAATTGTGGATGCTCAGCATGCATCTGGAGTGGGTCCTGTGTAAAGGGAAGTGAGACTTTGCTAACTGTTATGTGGCGTGTTAGCTGTTTTCCAGTTGCACTAAATAATGCACTAGTGTCATTCTACTGACTTCAGTGCTGTTCCAACTGAGTTACAGGTGTCACATGAGAAACGACTCAAGCTCCTAGTGTCCCCATCTAATAATGTCCTAGGCTTAAAGAAAAAATCTTTGCAGCTTTTGAATATACTGACCAGAAATGAAAACGAGACACTGTGCTGTCCAGCACATCTCACTCCCGGCAGTAGTAAAGAGGCAGAGTGAGAGAATCAGTCCTTTGCCAAGTGTTGCTAACGGCCTGACAATGGGTTCCTGGCCTTGGTGAAACTGGTTGCCATGATGCTGGCTTTACTGCCTCTCACCCCTGGGGTGGGGTAAGGGCGATATGACAGCATGGTTACTCCTTACTGCTTGCAGCCAGGCTGGTGTTTGGATCATGGAATGGAAGGGGGACAACTACTGAGAGAGAAAGTGAAGCAATCCTGATAAACTTCACGTAGCTCCTTTGACCCAAATCCTAAATTTTGCTCCCAGTCACACTGGGGTAGATACAAAATATTTCCACTTTAGTCTATAGCCCCGTCTACACAAGAAAGTAAAGGTGCTTTTTTCAGCTGCGTTATCTTAAAATGACAGGGAAGCCCCCTTAGCACTTGTGCAGATACCATTTAATATAACGGTTCTCAAACTTTTGTACTGGTGATCCCTTTCACATAGCAAGCCTCTGAGTGTGACCCCCTTATGCATTAAAAACACTTTTAAATATATTTAACACCATTATAAATGCTGGCGGCAAAGGCTGGGGTGGAGGCTGACAGCTCGCAACCCCCCAGGTAATAACCTCGTGACCCCCTGAGGGGTCCTGACCCCCAGTTTGAGAACCCCTGATTTAACACCTTCTCAAATGTTCTATAACCTAGGCAAAGCAATACCAGTGAGCAGTGATAGATGAATGGGTGCCTATTTGAATGGGATGTGGTGTCATTGCATTTTTTCGTCTATCTCAGGCAGCACCTTTCTTTGGGAGAGTACATCTCTTAGGCCAGGGCTATCCTACAAACGTATGTCGACTCAAATTACGTTGGCATACTGTTGCCTCATTTAGTACTTTGCTTGTGCGCATGCATACTTGGCACCCTGTGTTGGCAGTGCACGTATTCACCAGGAGTGCTTGAGTCGATGCAGAGTGCGGTGCACCATGGTTAGGTATCCCACTGTGCAACTTGCCCCTGTCCAGCGCACTGTGTTTTTGGAAGTTTTGCCAAAGCATGATGGGACTGAAACAAGTCGCGCAGGGTGACTGGGAATATGGGGTCAACTGCTGAGTTTGCAACTATCTCCATCCCATAATGTTATCTGTATCCCATAATTTTTGTGCCTTTTTTTCAAAATCCCACAAACCTGCACAGTCCTCCTTGCTATCCGCCATCTCTGACAGAAGCATGGAGCCTACACAGCTCTGAACTGTTGTCATGAGCATTGTAAGCACAAGGCACATGATCCTGGAGCGTTTGCAGAGCTGCAAGAAGAACTGAATGAGTGGGCAACATAACAATTTTGTGCTGTGGAACATAGGGAGAGCCATTTCAAGGTTGTTGCTGGCATTCATGGAGCAGCTGCACATGGTGGAGCACCACTTCTTGGCCTGAGAAACAAGCACCGAGTGGTGGGATTGCATCGTAATGCAGGTGTGGGATGATGAGCAGCGGCTGCAGAACTTTCAGATGCTCAAAGCCACATTCCTGGATCTGTGCACTGAGCTTGCCCAAGCCCTCCTGTGCAGGGACACCAAAATGAGAGCTGCACTGAGAGAAGCAAGTGGCAGTCGCACCAGGCAAATCTGCAACTCTGGATTGCTGCTGGTCAATGGTAAATCAGTTTGGAGGTGGGAAATCCACAGCGGGGGCCATTGTGATGCAAGTGTGCAGGGCTATTTATCACCTCCTGCTATGCAGGACTGTGATTCTGGACAATGTGCAGGACAAAGTGGATGGATTTACAGCAGTGGGGTTCCCAAACTGCAGAGGAGCAATACATGGCACATATATCCCTATTTTGGCATAGGCCACCTTGCCACTGAGTACATCACCAGAAAGGGCTACTTTTCTATAGTTACGCATCATTGGTGGATCACCAGAGATGCGTCACCAACATCAATGTTAGGTAGTCAGGGAAGGTGCATAATGCTCATATCTTTACGAACACAGGATGTACAGAAAGCTACAAGCAGGAACTTCCTTTCCTGACCGGTGGATTAGCATTGGGAATGCTGAAATTCCAGTAGTGATCCTGGGGGAGCCAGCATATCCCTGGGTCATGAAACCCCCTTTCCAGCACTAAGCAACGATTCAACTACAGGCTCAGCAGGTGCAGAATGACAGCTGAATGTGCTTTTGGTCATTTGAAGGGTTGCTGGCATTGTTTACTCATAAGATTGGATCTCAATGAGAAAAATATCCCTATGGTTTATAGCTTCCTGCTGTGTCCTGCATAATATCTGTGAAGCAAAGGGGGGAAAAGTTTCCACTGGAGTGGAGGGCAGAGGTGAAGCAGCTGTCTGCTGAATTTGAACAGCCAGATACAAGGGCTATTAGAAGAGCTCAACACAGAGCTAGATAGCTCTGGGTGGCTCTGAAAGACCATTTTAATAGTGAGCCAGATAAGTGTGTGCTGTTGTGGTGGCCAAGTAGGAATCATTTGGAGATCGCTGGACATGTAGGAATATAACTTTGTCAATGCACCTCTTAATTTTGTTTGTGAATGATCCTATGAGTTATGTGACACGGTTACTCTCAGAACTGCTGAGCACTCACTGGTATATGTTTTGACCTAATAAAGCAGAATGAGTTCCAAATACTGTAATTTTATTCTGTAATAAAATCAGTGCAAAATAACCCATGCAATTTTAAAACAAATACATTAAAAACTTAATAAAACTTAATAAATTAAGAGAGCAGAGCTTATGAAGAGCAAAGAACATTCAGGTCCATTTCAGCTACACATACACCAACCGTCGCTTTCACAGGTCAGTGTAGGTGAAGCTGTGATTGTCTTTAATGTGGAGTGGTAGGGATAGTGCAGTGACCCCAGATGCCACATGGAATATTGATATGGATATAGGGAGCCTGCAGCATCTGTGTTTGCTGCCTGAGAAGCCCCATTATGTCCTGGTGCAGCTCTCTCTGCTTTTCCTGCTGGGCCTCCTGGGCCTCTCTCCTCTCTGCTTTTTCCTTCTTCCGGCTGCCTGTAGTGTTCATCCTCCAGGCTCTGTGCTCACAGTCTGATCCAGCACTGGCTTGCATGATGCCCTGGAACACGTCATCCCAAGTCCCCTTCTCTTTCCTCCTTATCTGGCTCAGGTGTTCAGCAGGTGTAGAGGGGGAGACCCTGAAGGCTGCAGTGGCAGCAGCTGAAGATAACACACACACAGGTACCATTATCGGCATATTCACTGCAGAATGAGAAACTGAAGATGCTGAATTCACTCCCCTTGATCCCCACAAGTTTTAAGCATGACCTTCTCACTTCTGCTTGGGATTGCTTATGCACGGTGCCAGTCACAACACCAGCCATGGAGAGTATGGCCCCCCAGGGGGAGGGGAAATGAGGAGGAATTGCTTGGTTGTATGATTCTAGTAGTATAGGACAAGGGCACTGAATACTGGCACAGTGATTTTAGCTGATGTCTCACTCCTGAAGGTCACAAAGGCTGCTGCTTGTGTCCCGAAGCTGCCCAGGCCCATACTTTGCTAGCCTGCGTACTGCAAAGATGCTAGCTGAAGTTATGGCTGAGTGATGTGGGAAAGTGTCCTACTGTGGAGAAGAAATAAAGCAGCCCTCCCTAGAAACCATGGGCAGAGGATTGCAGAGTAACTCCATGAACGTTTCATCAAGATCTCTCAGGAGGATACAAGGGACATCCCTGTGTCCATAAACAAACTGCTCTGCATGCCATCCTCTGCCCCGCTTCACGCCTGCCTAACTGTAGAGGGGACTGAAAAGCAGAGTTGTACCACTGCCTCTTCTAGCACAAGTAAATTGATGAAAAGTCAAAAGATGTGTCCTGCTACTCTGGGGGGCCATCCCTGTCATTGAAAGCTTATCTACACGCTTACCCGAGGTTCCTTCCCCTGCACCGGGTTTGCCCATGCTTTACTGGTGGGACTGGCTAGACTGCAGTGGAGTTAAAAATGGGTCCTGGCTCACTGGGCAGCTGGATTCCCCTGACACCTGTTCCCCATACTCCTCCTCCTCCTTGCTGTTCATGGAAGGGGCTTCTGATTTGGGCTCCTTGGAGGTATCCACAGTGCTGTGGGGCGTGATAGTGGGGTCTCTGCGGAGGATAGCATGCAGTTCTTTGTAAAAGGGGCAGGTCTGAGGTTTGGCACTGGATTGCTGGCCTCTCTGGTCTTCTTGTATACCGGCCGTAGCTTGTTGGCTTTCACGTGGCCCTGCTGCTAGTCCCTGGTGTAGCCCTTCTCCTGCATCACCCCAGCAATCTGCTCGGATATGTCAACGTTTCTATGGCTGGATTGGATCTGTGCCTTCACAGCCTCTTTTCCCCACAGACCAATGGATCCAATATCTCCTGTCTATTGCAGGCAGGGGCGTATCTGGAGCATGCAGCCAGCATGGTCAGCTGGGCAGTTGCGCACAGCAATGGAGATCTGCTAGGTGTGCTCACCATGCTGGGCAATCAGGAAAAGGAATTTCAAAAATTTGTGGGGTTTTAAAGGGAGGGGAGGGCTTTTGGTTCTGTGACCCCTGGGCAGTGGAGGTCACAATGGTGACCAGAACTGTCCCTGTGGGTTATTGTGGGACAGCTTCTGGAGGGTCGACATAAGTAATGCAGTATCTACACTTATCCGGCATTGACCTAAATACATTCACTGTGACTCTACACTGCTCAGGGAGGTAGTGTTACTATCTCAGCATAGCAGTGGGAGCCCAAATGAGTGTAGACACATGCACAGCTAGATTGATGTAAGGTGCCTTTTGTTGACCTAACCAAGTAGTGTAGACTGGGCCTTACACTGAGCCAGAGGTAAATATTAATATCAATACCTAGTGCCAAGGAAGAGAAGCACAATGATAATTTAACCTGGCCAGAAACAGGCAGTTGTGTCCCAGACCCCTGGGAATCTATGATTAATGCATTCCTTGTGCAGATAAAACTCCCACACAGATATATGGGAATTTTGAATGCCCAAGACATAGAGTCATAGACTTTAAGGTCAGAAGGGACCATTATGATCGTCTAGTCTGACATCCTGCACAATGCAGGCCACAGAATGTCACCCACCCACTCCTGTAATAAACCCCTAACCTATGTCTAAGCTATTGAAGTCCTCAAATCATGGTTTAAAGACTTCAAGGTGCAGACAATCCTCCAGCACGTGACCCGTGCCCCATGCTGCAGAGGAAGGCGAAAAACTCCCAGGGCCTCTGCCAATCTGCCCTGGAGGAAAATTCCTTCCTGACCCCAAATATGGCAATCAGCTAAACCCTGAATATGTGGGCAAGACTCACCAGCCACACTCGCAGGAAAGAATTCTCTGTAGTAACTCAGATCCCACCCCACCTAACATCCCGTCACAGGACATTGAGCATATTTACCGCTAATAGTCAAAGATCTATTAATTGCCAAAAATTAGGCTATCCCATCATACCATCCCCTCCATAAACTTATCAAGCTTAGTCTTGAAGCCAGATATGTCCTTTGCCCCCATTGCTCCCCTTGGAAGGCTGTTCCAGAACTTCACTCCTCTGATGGTTAGAAACCTTCATCTAATTTCAACTCTAAACTTCCTGGTGGCCAGTTTATATCCATTTGTTCTTGTGTCCACATTGGTACTGAGCTTAAATAATTCCTCTCCCTCCCTGGTATTTATTCCTCTGATATATTTATAGAGAGCAATCATATCTCCCCTCAGCCTTCTTTTGGTTAGCCTAAACAAGCCAAGGTCTTTGAGTCTCCTTTCATAAGACAGGTTTTCCATTCCTCGGATCATCCTAGTAGCCCTTCTCTGTACCTGTTCCAGTTTGAATTCATCCTTCTTAAACATGGGAGACCAGAACGGCACACAGTATTCCAGGTGAGGTCTCACCAGTGCCTTGTATAATGGTACTAACACCTCCTTATCTCTACTGAAGTACCTCGCCTGATGCATCCCAAGACCACATTAGTTTTTTTACGGCCATATCACATTGGTGGCTCATAGTCATCCTGTGAGCAACCAATACTCGGAGGTCCTTCTCCTCCTCTGTTACTTCCAACTGATGTGTCCCCAGTTTATAACAAAAAATCTTGTTATTAATCCCTAAATGCATGACCTTGCACTTTTCACTATTAAATTTCATCCTTTTACTATTACTCCAGTTTACAAGGTCATCCAGATCTTCATGTATGATATCCCAGTCCTTCTCTGTATTGGCAATACCTCCCACCTTTGTGTCATCTGCAAACTTTATTAGCACACTCCCACTTTTTGTGCCAAGGTCAGTAATAAAAAGATTAAATAAGATTGGTCCCAAAACTGATCCCTGAGGAACTCCACTAGTAACCTCCTTACAGCCTGATAGTTCACCTTTCAGTATGACCTGTTTGTAATCTCCCCTTTAACCAGTTCCTTATCCACCTTTCAATTTTCATATTCATCCCTATCTTTTCCAATTTAACTAATAATTCCCCATGTGGAACCGTATCAAATGCCATACTGAAATCGAGATAAATTAGATCCACTGTGTTTCCTTTGTCTAAAATATCTGTTACCTTCTCAAAGAAGGAGATCAGGTTGGTTTGGCATGATCTACCTTTTGTAAAACCATGTTGTATTTTGTCCCAATTACCACTGACCTCAATGTCCTAAACTACTTTCTCCTTCAAAATTTTTTCCAAGACCTTGCATACTACAGATGTCAAACTAACAGGCCTATAGTTACCCGGATCACTTTTTTTCCCTTTCTTAAAAATAGGAACTATGTTAGCAATTCTCCAGTCATACGGTAAAACCCCTGAGTTTACGGATTCATTAAAAATTCCTGCTAAGGAGCTTGCAATTTCATGCATGCAGGATTAGCCCCTTAAACTCATTGTTAAGGTAAGGAACTAATACTGAATAAACATGGTTTTGCTTATGGTCCAGCTGGAGTGAGTAAATCTCCCAGAATATTTGATGTTATTTATTTAGATTCATACAACAGTACTTGTCTTAGAACCTTGTCCCAACATGCATTTCTGATCCTTCCTGCATGAGAACCAGCATGGATTAATCCTCAAGAAATGTCTCTATTGCCGGCATGTAAAAGTCCGTGATCAGGAATCTGAAGAGAATTTTTGCAGGATGTCACACAAAAACAGAGATATGTTCTTTCTACTGTGATAAACTCAGGATAGACAGCTGTAGGGGACGGGGGCAGGGAATAAACATTCCCAGAAGGTTAAAAGGCCCTCCTCCCTAGCAGACTGGAGAGGGGTGACTACAGGTCAATCAGGTTCAGCTGAGAAGGGGTTACCAAAGATCAATTAGGATCAGCTGAGAGGGAATTACCTGAGGTCAATTAGGATCAGCTGATTCCAACTAAGGGTTGCCTGAGACCTTTTTAAATCCTCCCCTGTGGGGAGAGGGAGGGGAGAGAGAGAAGGAGTCAAGCTACCAGTAGATGAGGAGCAGCAAGCCTCTCCAGGAGGGGCGGCTGTATTTCCTCCCATAAGGGAGAAAAACAAGCCCAAAAGACTAGCTGAGAGAACAACGGACTGCCCCTGTGCAGCCAAGAGGGACTGTTTTACCCTAAGCCTGTCTCACCAAGGCTAAAAGCAGCGCAGGCTGGTGAGACCGAGAATGTGCCTTGCCACACTACACTTTGCTGCTGGAGCTACATGTGTATGCACCAAGATGAATATGAAGCCTGAGACCCAGATCCTGCAAAGACTTACTCATGAGCTTAACCTGATGCACTGTGAGGTATCCCATTGAAGTCAATGTCAGTGCGTCAAGTTCAGAAAGCCTTTGCAGGAGTGGGGCCTAAAACTTCTTTCTGAGGCACTTTCTTACTTTGAACATGTTACACTCCTAAAATAAAATGTGTCTTTTTCCTTTTTTGCAGGCCTTGATCTAACAGGTATATTTCTCTTTGCCATCTTGACTCTAATGACGCTAACAGCCAACCTGGTGTTTGTAGAGGAAGTGTTCTATATCTACAGGAAAACCCCCTCCTCTAAAAGGACGATTTTTATTTGGATAAATGCAGCGGCTCCGGTAAGAGCAGGGAGAAAAAAATTCAATTGAATATCAAAAAGACCCTTTCTCTAAAGATGCTGTAGTTAATGCATAAACCTCTTTTATCTCTGACCCACTCCTGTCTTTCTGTCCAGGTTATAGCTACTACATCATGCGTTGGGATGTGGATTCCTCGCTCAACAATGTTTACAGATTTCACTGCAGCAGTGTATGTATTCTTGTTTCTCTGAACCCTGAATTTCCTGCCTTTAAACAGCCTCTAGCACTAGGTAAACATAGTCATTTTGAAAATTTAATAATAGATTTTTAGTTTGAGACGAAATCTCTTGGCAGCTGTTTTAGCAGGGAGGGAGAAAAATAAAAAAACGAATTCCCAGTACTACAGCCCCCTTAGTGTGCGAACTGCAGAATGAAAGAAAATAATTGATCCCTTTGATTGTCAGCAGCCTTGAAGTAGTAGAGTCGTTCCTTTATCTCTCTCAATGCCATGTAGAATAAGACTCTGACCTACGACTTTTCACTGTGCTTTTATTAATGATGCGCTGTATGGGCCTTTTATTAATGGTGGCAAGTGAACCTTCAGTGAGTATATCAATGAGAAAATGTTCCATACATGCCCTGATAAAAGCTCTGGGTGAGGGTTTGACAGCTGTGACATGTAAAGGGGAGGATGAAGAATTGTGGTCTCTGCTCCCTAGAGGTAATGGTGCAAGCCTCTAACTTTAAGGCAGAGGCTGAAAGGTTGAAGGTTATAGTGTGGGATTTTTCAAAGCTGTCTAAGCGATTTAGGAGCACAAGTTCCATTGGCAAGTCAATGGGAATTGTGCTCCTAAATCACATAAATGTTTTTGCAGATCTCCCCTTTAACTCCTCGTGACTTCTGGCTGCATTTACTATGAGTTTGAGATGGAATAAAACAAGATGGAGCAATGCTTATTAATTAAGTTGCTTTTATTTGGATGGTAAATGCAAATTCTCACTGGCTGAATCTGGGTCTGAGATAAAACCATGCAAGTCTCTGCCATATTATTAGATTCCCAACTTTAACTCTAGAAGTATGTGTGATGCTAAGAATACGTATAAAAAGAAAACAAAATAGTAAGAATGGCCACACTGGGTCAGACCAAAGGTCTATCTAGCCCATTGAGCCCAGGATCTGAGTCCCTGTGGTGGACACTGTAGCATTTAATTTCAGAAAGGGGAACTACACAAAAATGAGGAGGTTAGTGAAACAGAAATTAAAAGGTACAGTACCAACAGTAAAATCCCTGCAAGCTGCGTGGAAACTTTTAAAGACACCATAATAGAGGCTCAATTTAAATGTATACCCCAATTTAAAAAACATAGAGAACCAAAAAAGAGCCACCGTGGTTAAACAACAAAGTAAAAGAAGCAGTGAGAGGCAAAAAGGCATCCTTTAAAAAGTGGAAGATAAATCCTAATGAGGAAAATAGAAAAGAGCATAAACTCTGGCAAATGAATTGTAAAAATATAATTAGAAAGACCAAAAAAGAATTTGAAGAACAGCTAACCAAAGACTCCAAAAATAATAGCAAAATTTTTTTTAAATACATCAGAAGCAGGAAGCCTGCTAAACAACCAGTGGTACCACTCGACGATCAAGATGCTAAAGGAACACTCAGGGACGATAAGGCCATTGTGGAGAAACTAAAATTCTTTGCATCAGTCTTCACTGTTGAGGATGTGAGGGAGATTCCCAAACCTGAACCATTCTTTTTGGGTGATAGATCTCAGGAACTGTCCCAAATTGAGGTGTCATTGGAGGAGGTTTTGGAACAAATTGATAAACTAAACAGTAATAAGTCTCCAGGACCTGACAGTATTCACCCAAGAGTTCTGAAGGAACTCAAATGTGAAATTTCAGGACTACTAAATGTCATCTGTAACCTATCATTTAAATCAGCTTCTGTACCAAATGACTGGAGGATGTGACACCAATTTTTAAAAAGAGCTCCAGAGGTGACCCTTGCAACTACAGGTCAGTAAGCCTCATTTCAGTAACGGGCGAATTGGTTGAAACTATCTTAAAGAACAAAATGGTCAGACACATAGATGAACATGATTTGTTGGGAAATAGTCAACATGGTTTTTGTAAAGGGAAATCATGTCTCACCAATCTGCGAGAATTCTTTGAGAGGGCCACAGGAGATCCAGTGGACATAGTGTATTTAGATTTTCAGAAAGCCTTTGACAATGTCCCTCACTAAAGGCTCTTAAGCAAAATAAGCAGTAATGGGATAAGAGGGAAGGTTCTCTCATGGATTGGTACCTGGTTAAAAGATAGGAAACAAAAGGTAGGAATAAATGGTCCGTTCTCAGAATGGAGAGGTGTAAATAGTGGTGTCCCCCAAGGATCTGTACTGTTCCCAGTCCTACGAATTTAACATATTCATAAATGATCTGGAAAAAGGTGTAAACAGTGAGGTGGCAAAATTTGCAGATGATACAAAACTACTCAAGATAGTTAAGTCCCAGGCAGCCTGCGAAGAGCTACAAAAGGATCTCACCAAACTGGGTGACTGGGCAACAAAATGGCAGATGAAATTTCATGTTGATAAATGCAAAGTAATGCACATTGGAAAACATAATCCTAACTATACATATACAATGACAGAGTCTAAATTAGCTGTTACCACTCAAGAAAGAGTCACTGTGGATAGTTCTCTGAAATCACTCAATGTGCAGCAGCAGTCAAAAAAGCAAACAGAACGTTGGAAATCCTCAAGAAAGGGATAGATAATAAGACAGAAAATATCATATTGCCTCTATCTAATCCATGGTACACCCACACCTTAAATACTGCAGGCAGATGTGGTCGCCCCATCTCAAAAAAAATATATTGGAATTGGAAAAAGTTCAGAAAAGGGCAACAAAAATTATTAGGGGTATAGAACAGCTTCTGTATGAGGAGAGATTAATAAGACTGGGACTTTTCAGCTTGGAAAAGAGACAACTAAGGGGGAATATGATAGAGGTCTATAAAATCATGAGTGCTATATAGAAAGTAAGTAAGGAAGTGTTATTTACTCCTTTTCATAATACAAGAACAAGGGGCCACCAAATGAAATTAATAGGTAGCAGGTTTAAAACAAACACAAGAAAGTATGCAACACACTGTCATGCAACACACTGTCAACCTCTGGAACTCCTTGCCAGAGGGTGTTGTGAAGGCCAATACTATAACGTGGTTCAAAAGGGAGCTAGATAGATTCATGGAAGATAGGTCCATCAATGGCTATTAGCCAGGATGGGCAGGAATGCTGTCCTTAGCCTCTGTTTGCCAGAAGCTGGGATTGGGTGACAGGGCATGGATCACTTGATGATTATCTGTTCTGTTCATTCCCTTTGGGGCACCTGCCATTGGCCACTGTCAGAGGACAGGATACTGGGCTTGATGGACCTTTGGTCTGACCCAGTATGGCCATTCTCATGTTCTTATGTTCAGTATCCTGTCTTCCGACCGTGGCCAATGCCAGGTGCTTCAGAGGGAACGAACAAAACAGGTAACCATCAAGTGATCAATCCCTTGTCGCCCATTCCCAGCTTCTGGCAAACAGTGGCTAGGGACACCATCCCTGCCCATCAAATCATAGGCCAATCATAGGCTATATACTTACAATGAAAATTTTGAAGGCCAAATGTGATTTGCTTACAAGTTCTGACTGTGTGGGTACAAAGTATGACTGCATTGGTGAGAGCTCAGCCAACAAGTAGAAAAACAGTACAAAAAGCAGAGGCAGCGGAGTCTAATGGATAGAGCACTAGGGCGGGAGCCAGGAGCTCCTGCATTCTAATGCTGACTCTCCCACCTACATGCTATGTGGCCTTAGGCAAATCATTTAGTTGCTCCATGTCTCAATTTCCTTATCTGTAAAATGAAATTAATACTTAACTCAGCCTGCCCTTGTAAAGTAATGTTTCTATGCAATTAGTGCTAAATATTACTATTTATAACAGACTTTTCAGGAAATGTCAGCATTGCAAATTCCTGGAGTAGGATGGTTAAAGATACATGTCTATGCTGGTATAGATGCAGAACGGTGTCTATGCTGGTACACAATGTGCATGTGCTCCTTGTATATGTTTAACCTGATATTTTTTCTCTTGTAGTTTTTTTGCCATTGTGATCCACAAGTTCATGCTGCTGATGATTAAAGAGTGTGGAGGTCAAAAGTTATTTCTCACTAGATTTGAAAATGATCGTTTCAAGATCAGCACAGGTCCCTGCTGTTGCTGTTGCCTTTGCCTCCCTCATGTACACATCACTAGGTGAGTTTCGCTTTAGAGCTCCCCAGCTAGAGTACTGGTGTCAGAAACCAGCAACTTAGCAGAGCCATACATATGAGACTGGGTCTTCCTGCTTCAGAGAAAATTTGCACCCGGCGCATATTGAATACGTCACCTCTGTGAATCTCATGCTGTCTATTTTAAGGTGTATTATCATTATGGGGCCACGTCAAAATTTACTCTTTCAGCTTGCACCATGCAGCTATCCTCCACTGTTTTGGAGTGGAAGGGCTTGGAGTTGGGGACCAGACAATTCTTGGTCAACCCAGTGGACATTCAGCCTTTCGGTGAAAGTGGGGCTGTTGCTGGAGTCATGCTGCCAGTGGGCAGAAGGATGGCTATCTTTGTGGGATGCCTCCTACCTCTGTAGACCTATGGTGGGCTCCTTCTCATCAGTACCTTGGGTTGGGAAGCCTTGCCTTCTACCTACTCTTGAGCTCTCTAAGCTTCTTCCAGTACAGAGGATGACGTCTTGACAATTTCAGCCTCCTCTGGCCCCTCCTGCAGGTGTCTCTTGTTTGGCTGAAGAGAGCTTTTTTTTTTTTTTTAAATAACAAATAAGGATGATACATAAGACAGGCTAGTGCAGATAAGAGTGATAAGGGTCAGGAACAGGGGAAGGGGAGGTACAGTAACAGGTTTCTATCAGCAACAATTGCTCTGTCACACAATTCTCCAAATGCTTGAAAGGGCAAATGCACTAATCGGGTGACCTGTCTCAGCCCATTTCACACTTGTTTGTACCGTTTATGGTTCTGTAATGATTTGCGGGAGTAAAATTACCACTGTAATGATGTAATTATGGCTGTATTAATTGAGCAATTATAATAAATCAAGGTTCATTAATATATCACATTTCACATTAAATGGCAGCTGGCTGGCTGCTGAGCCTTCATTAGGTAGTGTCTGAGGGGCCAAGGGCACAACAGTGAAGACCGAAATAACCAGAGAGAGCGAGAGCTGGGAAATAGGTGAGGAATAATAAAGTTGACAAAGAAAAGGGGATCAGGAGCTGGACCTTGCCCAGTGTGCACTTAGATAGTTCAGATAGATCAGCTTTCATGTGTCTGAGTGGCAAGGGTCTTCCCCTTCCCTCCCCCCCACCTTTTCCTTATGGTATTTTTAAACCAGCATTAAAATCTAAAGGATGTTTTTTGGGTCTGTGATTATGACTCACTGAAAAGAGGGAAGCTTGCACCATCTGTCCTGCTGGGGCTAGGTAGTGTAGTGATCAAAGGTGGATGATTTCCTCCGACCTAGGAAGAAAAGTGGGTGGCTACTGAACAGTGTTCATGGAGGAATACTCTGGAAAATGCTGATCCTCTCTCCTGATCCTGCAAAACCCTTGCTTTCCTGGACTACCACAAGACTGGGGGTTCGCTAATCAGGAAGGGTGGAATCAGGAAGAAGCCACCATATGTGACATGGTTTCTGTAGACAAGAACTAAAGATCTATGGCAGGAATTCTCAAACTGGGGGTCGGGACCCCTCAGAGGGTCGCGAGGTTATCACATGGGGGGGGGGTCACGAGCTGTCAGCCTCCATCCCAAGCCCTGCTTTGCCTCCAGCATTTATAATGGGGTTAAATATATTAAAAAGTGTTTTTCATTTATAAGCGGGGTCGCACTCAGAGGCTTGGTCTGTGAAAGGGGTCACCAGTACAAAAGTCTGAAAATCACTGATCTATGGTAACTTGCCATTAAGTTTAATGCTGGTAATGAAGCACCAACTTGCCCACTGTAGCAGAAGGTTGGGACAGTATGGCTGCAGTGGAGGAGCTAATGGCAAATTTCAGGTGCTAGCTGTTCTGCCATTGGCTCCCCAGTAGACTCTAATACATCACCTTTTGCACAGCTCCGTTAGTTACTGAACTGCTGCTGCAGAGCCAGCAGTGGAGCAAAAAACATTATTTTGTGCCTGTTCTGCTAAGTTAGTGTCTACATCTTTCAGTATGCTGTGAAAAATTAGAGAATTCTAGACCAGTGGCTCTCAAAAGTTTTTACTGGTTTTACTGGTGACCCCTTTCACATAGCAAGCCTCTGAGTGTGACCCTCCTTATACATTAAAAACACTTTGTTATACATTTAACACCCTTATAAATCCTGGAGGCAAAGCGGGGTTTGGGGTGGAGGTTGACAGCTTGCAACCCCCAGTTTGAGAACTCCTGCTCTAGACAAGCTGTTTAGGTTCTAGAAGATGTTCCTTGCCAGATTTCAGCCATGTACAGTACATATGGAAAATGTGGGGCCTCTACTATTAGACAATATCTAGTGAAGTTGTGTTAAGCTTATTAACAAGGTATTGAGCAGCGGTGGTTTTTTGACTTGCCAGACGAACCCTGTTTCTGCTGAAGTTGGGGACCTTTCAATTTGCTTTCCTTCGACCTGTGCTAATGTTTCTGTCAATAGTGCTTTGGACCAATGGAAACTACAGCCTTTCTGATGTAAGTAAATATTCTAATCTGCCATTGCTCACCAAGCTTGTAAACTTTGGCTTGACAATGAGTGTCTAAAAAGCCAGGTTTATGTACTAACCAGCATCATATAAACAGCAGCCCCAATTCATCATCCCACCGCATAGTGTGCTGTCATTTATACTTGTGCAAACTCAGCGTAAAGTAGCATTGTACATTCACCTTGAACGGCTGCCGGTTGTCATGCAACAAAATAACATTCACAACTGGTTCCGGTTCAGCTGAAGGAGTGTCCGGCTTTATTACAAGAGCACAGTACCTAGCAGGTGAGGAGCCAGGGACCTGTGGCATTGAACAGCCATGGACTGGCAATCACTGAGTTCCTGTTCAGCTGGTGTGGACAGCCTCGGGTGGGCAATGACCAATCGGGGTAAGCTATACTAATTCCATTACAAGGTCTGCACAGGCTATACATGTGAGTTCCTTACACTAATAATTACATAAGTTGCAAGGCAACAGCGAATGGGCCAAGTGTGTTTAAACAAATGTGTTGCACCAAGAACCAGGACCATTTAGACAGCACCAGCACTGTCACAGAATTTATGTGAATGGTAGTGTCCGCATTAACCGTGCCCCAAACAAGGCTTCTCAAACTTTTTTGTCGTGCGGCCCACTGCTTGAGGCAGACATCATCTCAGAGCTAGGCGAAAAAATACAATATCTCTCTTAGAAATGTCTGCAAATTCGAATGAGTTTTCCGTTCCATGGTATTTTGCAATGATCAGATTTTTCATGTTCTCATTTTTCAGTTTTGGAAAAATCCCATCGCGTGGTTTGTCTGACCACTTCAAATTGGCAATAGAAAACCTCCAAGCCCCTCAAATATTCTGACGAATAACCAACAAGTGGCTATTATTTATTTATCTTACACTTAGGGTATGTCTACACAGCCCGCAGCGGCAAGCTTCTGAGCCTGGGTCAACAGACTTGGGCTTGTGGGGCTTGCACTACCATGCTAAAAAGAGCTGTGTAGACGTTGCAGCTCTGGCTGGACTTCGGGGTCTGAAGCCTAGGGCGAGGGGTGGGCTTCAGAGCCAAGCTCCAGCTGGAGTCACAACTAAAAAGCACTGTCTACACAGTTATTTTTAGCATGGTAGCACAAGCCCCAGTCTGTGTAGACTTGCTGCTGTGGGCTGCCACTTGCTGTGTAGACGTACCTTTAGCGACCTCAACCAAGATCAGATCCCCAGGTGCTGTACAAACACATAGTGAAAGATGGTCCCTGCCTGGGAGAGTTCGCAATCTAAACAGACAAGGCACACCAGAGGTAGGAAGGAAAACTGCGGCATAGTAAGGGGAAACGACTTGTTCAAGGTCACATAGCATGTCAATGGCAGAACCAGGAATAGAACCTTGGTTTCCTAGCTCACGCTCCAGCCCTACTCACTAGACAATGCTGCCCCTCAAGGACAATTTTTTCCATTAAACATTTCCATTGGAAAATTTCCAAAAAACCAGAAAATTACAAAAAAGTCTTTGTGAAACATTCTATTTGTGTAAAAAGTTCAAATTTCTAAGAGATTTAGTTTGAAAAATTCCAGCCAGCTCCACTTGTGGATTCAAAATCATCATCAGACAACCACCTGCCCTTTAATCCTCCTCTGATTCCATTCACACATCTCTGTGGCACCCATCGTTCAACTCGCTCCACATACGCCACTGCCTGCTTCTCCTTCCCCTAGTGTCTGGTGGCATCCTGGAGAATTACCCAGTCTGTGGTAAGATCCCCTTGGTCTTGAATGAAGGAACTGATTTTCATGTTCTCTGTAAAACACCAAGCCGAGAAGCACGTGAATAAAGGTAAATCTGAACTGCCTGGTGTGTTGGCTCCGCCCTATAAACTCGAATGGATTGTTAAAATACACAAAAATCGAGACAACTCTGAGGATAATTACACCACTGCTAAAGCCAGTGGACTCAGCATGTTTTCTCCCATTCACAAAAAGCAAAGACTGTTTTCAAGCCAAATTTTTAACTCTTTCCACTGTAGCAAAAATGCAATTATTTGTAGGTGAAAACTCAAGCAAAGGAGCTGCCTGGGCGTTTTGCAAACAGGACTGTCCCAAAGTTAAACGGGGTCCCCTGAAAACTTCAAAATAAGAGGCCTCTCAAAAAATGTTAAAAGGTTGGTCACTGTAAGCCGTACTTCACTTGATGGGCTCTCTGGTCACAGGATCAGTAGGTGCTGAGTACTGGCCTGGAATCTAAATGTCTACACACCTACTGAAAAGTTTGGACCTCTTACAAAAAAAAAAGACATGCTGCGTGAGTCAGAGTAGTAGTAATAATAAAGCCTTTTGTATTATTTTACAGCAATACAAATATAACCTAAAATATCTTTGAGGCTTCTGGGGGAGACAATTTGTCTTTCAGAAGAAGCCTCTGGTGGGTCATTCTGGGCTTGATCCTGCAAGATGCTGAGCACCAGCAACTCCCATTGGTGTTGACGGGAGAGGGACGGTGCTCAGGTCCTGGAATAATCTACCTCTTTGTCACCTTCCCAGGTCCTACCAGTTTTGCAGGCCACTGGCTGATTGGTGATCAAGTACTGCATTCCGTATTATCCCTTCTGATGGCAGTGTCCCCAGAGCAGTTTCCAGTGCAAATCCCAGGAGCCTCTGCTGTTGATTGCAGCTTTCATAAAAATAGAAATAGGTGTTTTATTTTTGCATGTTTTCACAATTGCCAAGTCTTATCCATATGCCTGTTTAATTTGCTTTTTAGTTTACTCCTAATGGAGCTGCAATATGGATTAACTGCTTCGTTGGTGTCCTTACAATGATTGCTCTATGGCCGATTGGAATCATGTTTCAACAAGTTCAAGTTCTTCTTAACCCGAAGAAGATCAGCCCTAAGTTTGCACTTTATCAGGTGAGAATCTTCACATTCCAGTTTAGAATTTGCATTGCTGTTGATATAGAATAACCCAAGTCCTGGGCAGAATTTGGTACAGCGTATTGCTTCTCAGTTCAAAGACTGTAATTTCAAACTTACTGTACAAAGGCACACCCTTTGATTGGTTAAAGATGTGGTTTCTCTTTGAAGTGTTGTTCTTATTCATACTCAACTTGTATTAACTTGCATCTGGACTTTGTATAATGCTGGAGAATTAAGAAATATTTATAATCCATTCTTCCTTGGGCTGTGGGGAAAAAAATAGCACAGAGCTGAGCTCTCTTTTCTCAGCATAAAGGAAGCCTCATGGTGTATCCTGTAATACAATGTTAAAATTCTAGTGTGTACTTTAAAAGATGGGAAGGGTTCTGGAACTGGGGTGGGGTGGGGGGGGTTCTTCTTGTTTCAATTGTTGCACCATGCTGCTGTTTCTGTGATGTTAGTTATTTTTCTTGGCCAGTCTACAAATGAGAATAAGACAATAATAAAAACATTGGCAGGAAACCACTGAATAATAGAGTGGGGCCAGATATGGGCCAGATCTAGTTCTATCCATTTTCCATATTAAATAAACCCATGAAAGGTACCTCCATCCTCAAGAAAGGATTGAGTCAGGATCCTCTTATTGCGGCGCTGCCATCTGTGGGCATCCCTAGGAGGTGGTACTGTAAGGCCTTGTCTATGTCAGTGAAAAACCTTAGTGTAAATGCCATGACTCACACCGGGGCAGTTTACCTCACTAAGTTGACCTAGTGCAAGTCACACTAAGTTGTAACTTTAGCATCCTCGTGGCCAAGACGGAGTCCGCTCTGCAGGCAGCTCTGGCCAGGAAAAGGGGCACGCAGGAACACAGCAGGGAAAGTCCCTTCTGCCCCAGGGACACGTTGTTCCACACCCCCCGATGTGAACACACGCACGCACCGGAACAGTACAATGAATACAGGAGAGGGAAATATTTATTTACAGGGGGATGAATGGAGAAGAACAACAAGAGGGAAGATAGGGGGAGCGCTAAAACAAGATTACACCTACCACGAGGCCCCACAGGCCCAGCGGTACCACAGTCTGAAAGGGCAGACACCGAGCACTGTGTCTGCGCTCAGAGTTCAGGAGTCCCGGGCAGAGTTCCAGTCTGGCAGCGAGTCTTGGGTGCTCCTGGTCATCTTGGGCACCAGTGAACTTTCCCCAACAAACCCCTCCAGTGCCCTCTTCTGCCACTCTGCAATCCCACACAGAGCGGCAACCTCCCCACTTAGCTAGCTACAGCTTCCCTCCTTATTCCAAGTGCAAGGTCACAATCCCCAGTACTCTTGGCACCATACAGCTCTGGGCAACAGTGATCCTGAATCCAGCTCCTGTTTCTCGGGTGATTCCACTCTGGCATGGTGCTCCTCCTGGCTCCTGTCCTGGGGTGTCCCCAATCGGCCACTCTGTCCCTCCCAGGCTTCAGGCAGGTTCCTGGCTGCTTCAGTCTGTGAGTGCCCCCTCGCTGCAGTCTGGAGCTACAGACACCCCCCTCCCCCTGTCGTTTCCCTTCTCTCCATGCCCACCCCTCCCAAAACGGAACTTCCTTTTCCTGGAACAATCAGCCCTTCCCCCCCTCAGGGCAAAGATTTAAAAGGGCCATTCTCTCTAAACCCCGAACGGGTTACACACTGGTACAGTGTGTCTACACTAGGGCTGTACACTCAGTGTAGAGAAGGCTTAGGCCAGTGTACAGCAGGCTGCGTAGTCTCTGGCCATATGCTGTCAATGAGGAGGTGCAGCCTGTGTCCATGAGACACTCACAAGTAGTCAGTACATGTCAGTACGATCTGAAGGAACGGGTAGGAGGCAGGCAGCAGCTGGATGCCATCCAGCAACACACATCTGATATTGCCGTTTGTCTGGCAGGATGGAGATAGCAAAGTTTTTTTGGATCTGGGACCAGTATAGTTTTAAATTCACTCTGGTATTTAGGATTTTCACCATCTAACACAGAACAAAAGCTGCGTGTAGTTTTTACTGGATCCTGCTCTCAGGTATAGATCTATGTATGATAGTTTTCAGGCTAGTTCCCCCAACCCTATTTAATTGAAGTCAGCCTGTACATTAACAACAACATGGAATTAAACACGATTTCAAGCTAGTGAGTCACTGATACTCCATATGTGCCCCCTAAATATTTTGGATGTCCACCAAGATATATGGCGAAGGCCAGCACAGACTAAGAGGTGTCACACTCTAGAGCACTCTCTCTATTCTGAGATCACATGCATTTGTTTGTTTTTAAAAATTACTTCATTGGGTGATTCATCCTGATGACGTGGCCCTGAAATCTGTTCTGCATGATCACAGCTGGCCTTCGCATCTGCTCCTACAGCACTTACTTTCAGTAGTCAGACTTACTACCACAAGCAGTCCCATTAAACTCAAGGCACTACTCACAGAAGGGAATATTACACCTCGTATGAAGTGCTTCAGGCCCTTAGATTATAAAATCCTTAGGACAGGAACCGTCTTTCTCTGTGTCCCGGACACTGACAGCACTAAACTAGTAAACACAATAATACTTGAGGTGAATGAAAACATTTTTGTCTTTGTATTTTTATGGGAAATGTATTCATGGGGGAGTTCTGATCATTTTAACCTATGCAATGGATTTTATAATCTTACACTGAACCACAGATTTTCTTTCCCTCCTCCACACTTATCAGTTCCCAAGAAAGCAGTTGAATGTTATTCTGTTCTCACTGGCCTTAAGGAATTTCTTGATTTTTACATCTGTTTATGGATGGACTACTTTGTGGGCAGGGCGGGGAACATGCTGAGACAGCGAACGCTCTGCAGTAAATCTAAGCAAAGCTCAGTTTTCCTGACCAATTTCAGAAATGCTCTGGTCACACGCCAACTAGAGACATGGGTTCAGAAAGAACTTCTTAGTGAGAGACTGACTAGCTCAGGGGGAAAATTCTCAGGTCAGGAACAGTGCAAGAAAAGTTTGAGGGAGCAGGTCATGTTTCTAGCCTGCTCTAAGAAGAATTTATACACAAAAGGCCAGATTTACAAGGGTATTTAGGTGCATAAAGATGCAGATCGGGACCTAATGGGATTTTCAAAAGCACCTAAGCAGGCCAGGTGCCTACAATGGCTTCAGTGAGAGTTAGGCACCTAGGCCCAGATTTTAAATGTGTTGCCCATTGACTGTCAATGGGATTTAGACTTGTGTGTGTCTAAATCCCTTTTGAAAATGAGAGCTAGGCTCCTAAATCAATTAGATTTTGCAACGTTGAGCACAGCAGTGCCTAAATACCTTTAAAAATCTGGGCCCTAATCTGTTTAAGCATGTCTGTGAATCCCACTAGGTTCCTATCTGCATCTTAATGCACGTATACACCTTTGTAAAGCTGGTCCACAGAATTTAGTCCAAACTTACTCCCTTCCTGACATTTGGCTTTATTGGTTACTCAAACAACAACAATGCACACACATCACCCTGCCCTTTCTTCCCCCAGCTTGGCTTTCCCCAGCTTGGGTTCCACTGCAAAGACCTCTCTGTCCTAGAATCTAGTTTCTTCTGCACCAAAAGTCACTTCCTTTCTAACTAGGGGACAGTTTAAGAGTCACCCCTGCCACAGTGAGTTAGCAGGAATCAGTCATCTCCCTGCTGTGTGTGTGTGCGTGTGTGTGTTCCAACACCTCATACCAGAGTAGGGCAACAGAAGAATCTTGCCCCCTTGGTACAGGTGGGTACAAATTAATAATTACAATGCTGGTAAGACTCCATTTTTCTTATGTTTGCTTCTGATATGAAGCAGTAAATATTGATCGATACACCAAATGGCAGCCTCACAGCCATTGCACCTTTAGACCGAAGAGCTGAGGTCAAGCCTTTTTTACAGCTAGGAAGTTTGATTTAATTTTCAAGCTGTGAGCCATATTGCCTTCACCAAAAGATTTATTCTGCAGGGGAGGCAGGCTTAGGGTAGGAGATGAGGAGAGGGGAGAAACAAGGTGGAAGAGGAGTTTATATTCTTCATGAAAGCAAGATCACTGTGCTGAACTACAGCCCTTCTGTGGTACTGATGCATCAATCTTCTTTTCTTTGTTTCTTTTCATAGTGTGTCCTCATTCTGAGCCAACTCCAGGCAGGCATCATCAACATCCTGGCTCTGCAAGGAATTATTCCCTGTGCACCACCTCTGGCTTCTTCAGCAAGAGGAGCATGTAGGTTCTTTTGGAGGGCTGTAGAGTGGGGAAGGGTTGTTTTTTAAATGTATAAAGGCCTGGAAATCAGTGTTGCCAATGCTCTCGATTTTAATGTGTGTCTTGTGACATTTTGGCATTTCCCTTAAATATCTGTTTCCTGGCATCTTGCAGTTACATGAGCATTTCAGCTTTCCCAGAAAAACCTTTCTCTCTCTCCTGGTTGCAGAGATAAGTGATAATGACTCAGAAACCAGATGTCAAAGACAAAAAATCCAACACATATTAGGATTAAAAATCATGAGATTGTAAAAACAACTATCTCATGTTTTTTTGGGGGGGCCCATCTTATGATTTTTGAATGCTTGAGGTTGGCAGTACTGTACATTTTGAAAAATGACTGGTGATTCTGAGTGTCTAACCTGAGATGTGGTAAAGGGTCTGATCTCCTAAAGTACTGACCATCGAGCCTTTGAAAATTAGGCCCCTTCAAAGGTTTCTGAAGTTGGACAGCCACAAATCTACTGGGAGATAAAGTATGTATTTACTAAAGTGCTTTCATGAGCAACAGAGCACTTTACAGAGATCTGAACTCCAAAACAGTGAGAATTAAGGAGCTGATCCTACAAGGTAT
Organism: Natator depressus; assembly: GCF_965152275.1. Taxonomy (NCBI): domain Eukaryota; kingdom Metazoa; phylum Chordata; order Testudines; family Cheloniidae; genus Natator; species Natator depressus. Next base: position 141,444,442 of record NC_134234.1, read on the forward strand.
TGTGTGTGCCACTGTGCCCACCCCCAGTCTGGTCTTCCCCTTCCTCCCCCCCCATTTCTCATTTCTTTTCTTTCTGTTGGGAGATAAATCATTCAGGCTGTTGGCATGTTAAACTCGGTTGGGAGGCTGGAAAGAGATGAGATGGGCATCGTTAGGCTGGAAAGTGTTAATGGCTACCATCAGCGGGTTCTTTGATCCATAGAAAATTATGGAGGCGCTTGAAGCTGTGACTCTGCTAACCAGATGCCAGGGGCGTGGTGTGTCCCCTGTTTTTCCCCTTTTGTTTTTTACCATTTTCTGCTCTTTGATGCCTAGAATATTCCCTGAAATTTTGGAATTGATCAGATGTGGTATTCAAAAGTTACCGTAGTACAGACAAATACCACTCAGCTGAGGGTTAGGCCATGTCTACACTCTGGGCGCTAGAGCAGCACAGTTATGGTACTGCAGCCCTATAGTATAGACCAGTGGTGCCCAACCTTTCCCCGTCATGCCTCTTCCATCCCGTAATGGAATCTGTCCGTGCCCCACCCTACTCCATTACTGCGCAATTGGTTCAGCAAAGGAGCTGGGGCTGAAGGTGGAGCTGAGGGCAGAACTAGGGATGGGGGGAGGAGCTGGGGCTAGAGGTGGAGCTGGCCTCAGGGCAGAGAGCGAATGATGGCAGAGCTGGGCTGGGGGCAGAGCAGGGGGTGGAGTGGAGCTGTGGCTGTGGGTGGAGCAGGGCTGGGTGGCTCTCCCTCCCCACCCTCCCATGGGGGCTGCCCCGGGCCTGCCACACGCCTCTCTAAAGTTTCTCTGTGCCCCCCCTAGGGGGCAGGTGTGACGGACTTCCCCAGGGTGCAACCTGGAACTGGGGTATCACTGAGCTTTCTGTCTCACCAGCCTGGGCTCCCTCACTCACTGTGATGCTGGGACAAGCTGCAGCTCCCTCCAGATCCTGCACTTACACAGACAGTCACAGACAGAGACACCCACCGCTGCAGTTACATGAATGCTTTTCCTATCCACTCATGGACTAACAATAGAGTGGCTCCAGCCAGTCCCCCGACTAGCTCTCCAGCCTAGGACCCCAGAGCTTTACCGTCTTGCTCTGGTCAAAAGCCTGACCAGTGTAAGTTTATATCCCAGTCCAGCCTTCAGTGTGGAGAGGCCAATGCACCAACCCCTGTTCCTGAGCGGATTTCCCTTTTCCTCTTCAAACAACACACTGTTTTAGGTAAAAAATATAAAACAGATTTATTAACTACAGAAAGATGCTAGATTTTAAGTGATTGTAAGTGATAACGTACAAATCAAAGCTGGTTACCTAAGAAAAAACAAAACAAAATTGCAATCTAAGTTCTATACACTAGACAGGATTTGAATCAAGCAGTGTCTCACCCTGATGCTACAAACAGTCCAACAATCTTCCTTACACAGGCTATAAATCCCTTCAGACTGGGACTACATCCCCAGTTCAGTCTTTGTTCCTAAGGTGTTTCCAGATGTTTTGTTGTAGGAGGAGTGAGGCCCAGTGATGATGTCACTTCCCCCTTGTATAGCTTCTTCCATGAGGAGGGAACTTCTTTGTTCCAAGCAAAGTCCCCAGCACAGTTTGTACAGTGAAGTACAGGCACAAGATGGAGTCCAGTGTCACATGATCAAGTCACATGCCCTTGCATGCTTGGATGAGTCCTAGCAGGGGCCATTACCCATATTCTGGCTAGAACGTTCACAGGAAAGTCCATCGGGTGGGGAAAAGCTTTTCCCATGGCCCAGTGTGTTTATTGATGGGGCCCTTTCCTTGATTAGTTCGTTCACAATGTGTTGGCTAGACTGGACGTAAACTACTTTATGGGTGTTACCCAGGAGTAAACACATTTGACATACTGGCCCATAGTCAATATTCATAACTTCAGATACAAAAATGATACATGCATACAAACAGGATAATCATAATCAGCAAATCATATCTTTTCCATTGACACCTTACATGTCAAATTTTGTACAAGATTTGTTGCAATTCTATAACACTGGTGAATATGGGGGCACCAAGGTGTTACTTTGGGGTACAGAAGGTCACAGCGTGCCCCACAGATTGGGGACCACTGATGTAGATGCTTCCTACAGTGGTGAAAAAGGTTTTTCTATAGAAGTCGGTAATCTACCTGCCTCAGTGGTGATAGCTAGGTCAATGGAAAAATTGTTCCATCAGCAAGGCCGTATCTACATCAGGGGTTAAGTTGGCATAGCTAGGGCGCGCAGGGCTGTGAATTTTTCACATTTCTGAGCTCCACAGTTATGTTGACCTAACTTTTAAGTGTAAACCAGGCTTTAGACCTTATTCACTCCCATCTCCCAGCAGTGTAACCCTGAAGCAAGGCTCCCAGCTGCAACTCCAACCAGAAATGGGAGGTAGTAGCACCAGTCTCATCCTTGGAAGGAGCCAGGAGCAAGGAACCTTCCCCGCACCCTCCCCAAGCCAACACTTGCTAGGGAGGGGGGAGGCCTGGGCATCCAGGAGATGTGTTAATTCAACCCATCCCAAGGCAACTTTTGCCTACCGAGCTTCTGTGGCTCTTTGGCAGCTTAGCCTGAAAATCCTGGCTACCCTCTGCAGGGGTGAATCCCACCTGGGCTACAACAGCCACTTGCTGGCTTAGGAGGAAGCTGCTTCCCTTGGCATAGGTGCTGACTCTGTGGGTGCTCCAGGGCTAAAGCATCCATGGAAAAAAATAGTGGGTGCTCAGCACCCACCAGCCACAGCTGTTTGGTGGCACCCCAATCAACTGTTTGGTGGCTGGGGGGAGCTCTCAGCGGAGAGCAGCAAGCGGCGGGTGGACGGGGGCCCCCAGGAGCGGTTGAAGCGGGGGCGGGAAGAGGCAGAGTGAGGGCAGAGCCTCAGGGAGAGGGCGGAGCGGGGGTGGGAAGAGGTGGAGCGAGGGTGGGGCCTCAGGGGAAGGGGTAGAGTTGGGGCAGGGCCTTGGGGCAGAGCAGGGGTGGAGCACCCCCAGGGAAAAATAAAAGTCAGTGCCTATGCCCTTTGGGCAAATGGGGATGAGTTAAACCTACTGTTCTCTTCTTCCCCAATTCTGACGTGATTTCTTTTTTTTTTTTTTTTTTTTGCCAGATATGAATCAACAGCTCCTCATAATGGAAATGTTTCTGATAACACTGATCTCAAGGGTGGTGTATAGGAAAAGATATGATGATCTGAAACTTCCAGAGTGCACTGACCAGGAAACTAGCGACAGCAAACAGAACACCAAGATCAACCTAAAAGGCAAATTTATTGAAGATGGAACCCAAAATGTGTAGAAGGTGGACAGATGTGCTGTCTTGTGAAAGCTGGGACAATACTTGTAGCCCAACTCAGCTTGCCCATGGCAAGATCCTGACTAATGTATATGCTTTACTTGAGGAGACGTCCATTGCAACCTTTATATCCTTATACTGCAAATAGCAGATTTCCAAGCTGGAACAGCTTCTGGTATAAATTCCTGTGACCTGGACAGAAAGGACCAAAAAGTGGGAGGATAAACCTCCTTATTTTCCAGAGATACTGTCATAAATATAAAGGGAAGGGTAAACCCCTTTAAAATCCCTCCTGGCCAGAGGAAAAATCCTCTCACCTGTAAAGGGTTAAGAAGCTAAAGGTAACCTCGCTGGCACCTGACCAAAATGACCAATGAGGAGACAAGATACTTTCAAAAGCTGGGAGGAGGGAGAGAAACCAAGGGTCTGTGTCTGTCTGTATGCTGCTTTTGCCGCGGATAGACCAGGAATGGAGTCTTAGAACTTTTAGTAAGTAATCTAGCTAGGTATGTGTTAGATTATGATTTCTTTAAATGGCTGAGAAAGGAACTGTGCTGAATAAAATGACTATTCCTGTCTGTGTGTCTTTTTTGTAACTTGAGGTTTTGCCTAGAGGGATTCTCTATGTTTTGAATCTAATTACCCTGTAAGGTACCTACCATCCTGATTTTACAGAGGTGATTCCTTTACTTCTATTAAAAGTCTTCTTTTAAGAAAACTGAATGTTTTTTCATTGTTCTAAGATCCAAGGGTTTGGGTCTGTGGTCACCTATGCAAATTGGTGAGGATTTTTACCAAACCTTTCCCAGGAAGTGGGGTGCAAGGGTTGGGAGGATTTTGGGGGGGAAAGACGTGTCCAAACTACGTTTCCCAGTAAACCCAGTTAGAGTTTGGTGGTGGCAGTGGAGATCCAGGGACAAAGGATAAAATTAATTTGTACCTTGGGGAAGTTTTAACCTAAGCTGGTGAAAGTAAGCTTAGGAGGTTTTCATGCAGGTCCCCACATCTGTACCCTAGAGTTCAGAGTGGGGGAGGAACCTTGACAGATACATACACAGAGTGAGAGATTTCTGTCTCCATATAATTTCATGCAGTTGTCAGACAGTTTAGGTCCCATCAGCTTGTTTGAACCCTGCAGTGTAAATGTGAATTGATATAATACAGGTTTGCACACATTATGGTCTTTATATAATGCGGCAACACTGGAGACTCACTCTTTTTGTTTTTTTCCTCACTTCATGTAGCCACCTCTGTGTTTGGAGCTCTCTCCCTGTTCCAACACTTCAGGTGCCCACCCTCTCTTTGTTCAAATCCCTCCTCAACTCTCACTCTTCTCACCAAACCCACAACAGCTAACATACCTCAGTATTTATATCCTTTCAGACCCCAACACATCCTGCATGCGATATTCAACTCAGTAGATGATAAGCTCTTTGGGTGAGGGCTGTCACTTTTTCCTGTCTTTTTTTTATACCAGTGATTCTGAATCTTTCTAGACTACTGTATCCCTTTCAGGAGTCTGATTTGTCTTGCATACCCCAAGTTTCACCTCACTTAAAATTACTTGCTTACAATATTGACATAAAAATACAGAAGTGTCACAGCACACGATTACTGAAAAATTGGTTACTTTCTCATTTGTCTGTATGAATTTTAAATTTGGACTGACCTCGCTTGTGCTTTTTATGTAGCCAGTTGTAAAACTAGGCAAATACCTGGATGATTTGATGTACCCCCTGCAAGACCTCTGCGTACCCTCAGGGGTATGCATGTCCCAGGTTGAGAACCACTGTTTTATACCAGTAAGCACACAGTAACCATTCATGACTATTTAATAATAGCTATCAGTAGTCCTCCCCATGGGAGGCAGTGTGATCCAATGGATCAGGCATGGGACTAGGAGATAGGTGAGGTGGGTTATGTTCTGTGCTCTGCCACTGACCTGCTGTGCCTTAGTGTCCCCATCTGTAAAATGGGGATAATGATACTTAACTATCTTTGTGAAGTGCTTTGAGATAATGTATACACATTTTTCTATAAAGCTAAGTATTTTTATTAACAGGAATCATTTTCAAATAATTGCTCCCCCTCACCCCCAATCCTGAGCCATCCTGAAGCCCACTAGGGACAGGGGTTCTCAAACTTTTTTTGCTGGGCCGCCATTTGAAAGTATTTCAAGCTCTGATGTCCCTCCTCCCATACCATGCCACCCTTATTTCTGCTCTGCTGCTTACTTCAGAGCTGGGCACCTTGCCAGCAGATGCTGCTCTCATGACCCCCCCACAATAGTCTTGTGACCCCCTTTTGGGTCAGGACCCCCAGTTTAAGAAACACTACACTAAGACTTAGACTGTTTTTAGACTTGTTGGTCCAAATACTGCCATCACTGACACCCATTGGTTAGTCTCATTTCAATGAATTTCCGTCTATCGTAAGGGGTCCCTGGAAATCCAGTGTTCTTTGAGGAGGCTAATTGCTCTGTTTTGGTTTGATATAACTTCTGACACCATGTAATGTTTAGTAAGCTGTCAGGAGTTGTGTGTCATGAGAGACCAGCATTCAGCTCCTTCTCAGTCTCTTCTGGCTTCTCTAGTTCACATTGGGCATGGATGCTTTGACCGTATGTACACTAGGAAAATGTATCTGTTTTAAATACATGATATCAGATAGACTTAGCTTCTAGATTCTCCCACTAAGGTTAATCATGACCAGCTTACACTTTTTAAACACGATTGTACTTGTCCATGCTATATGCCAAAGCATGTTTAACATCTTGTTATTTAGCACGTTTTCTAACATGATATATTTTCTAAGTGTAGACAAAGCCATAGATACTTAACCACAGCAATTAGCATAGTTACTCCCATAGTTGTAATCTAATACCTATCCACATAAGATGGCATTTGCTAGTGTTTTATAGTGGCTGGCTGTGACTTCCTGGGACCCCAAATGGGGAAAATAGACTATTTAGAGCCAACAAGTCTTCTCATGAATTGGGATTGGAAACAATTTAATTGCTCGTGCAAATGGGACAAAATCGTTTTCAAAAGTCATGCTTTTTCTCTAATGATGTTGAAAATTGTTTTGTTCCATACATTAAATTCAATGGCTTTCAGCATTGCTTCACTGGGACCTGTTGCTAATAACTGATCAATTTCCTAGTATACATGGGGATTTAGAACTCAAATTAAGTGTTGGGAACAGGCATGGAGACTGAATGACTTGGATCTTCCCACACACAGTTAAAGGTGTGTCATCTGGGCAAAGCAAGAAGCCTATATTGATACTGCCTCTGATTAACCTATTCTGTGGAGAGAAGGCTTCATTTTCCATCACTGTCAACCAAGCATTTGTCACAATCACATATCTGAAATGCTCATTAAAATAGATTTATATTTTAAAATCAATGTGAGCTTAGTTTAACCGAGAGTCTCTTTAGCTATTATGCTTTTAGAGTAGATTTTTAATACTTCTACTATTATTCATGTGTCAGATTTGAGCAATAGAAAGATGAGGTGGGTGAGCTAATATCTTTTATTGGACCAACTTCTGTTGGTGAGAGAGACAAGCTTTCGATCCACACAGAGCTCTTCTCTAGGTTTGGGAAAGGTACTCCAGCGTCACAGCTAAATGCAAGGTGGAACAGACTCCTGAGCATAAGTAGTTCGCATATACTCTAAAGGACCATTCAAGGTAGGACTGACACAACAACAACTACACTGCATATTTGAGCAATGAAATTTACAGCGTGGGTAGTGATTAGCAAGTGGATTAAGTGGACTTTTGTGCTGGCAGCTAAGAAGACAGATTTCCACTGAAATCAGTTGAAGTTAGGAACCTAAATACCGTTGAGGATCTGGACCCAAGGCCCCAGTTCTGAAAAGCATTTATGCACATGCTTATGTATAACCCTAATTAGGTCAGAACAGGTCTTGCGTAATTTTAAGCATGTGTTTAAGTGTTTTCCTGAATAGGAATGCTTTCCTGAATAGAGCCAAAATGATCATGAAAGTGGCAGAATGTATCAATTTTGTTGTTGTTAATGTTTGATTTTAATTATCCAAAAATAAAACATGACAATGTGTTCTACTTTATATTTGTAATGTGTCTTTCCTCCTAGCTCGACCTCCGGCATTCTGAGGTGCTTTCTCCTCACTCTGGTAACGTCACTTCTCAATGAGTAAGAATATTTTGTTTCCAATGGTGTGTATTTGTGATGTTAAAGGTTTACAAATACTATAATGTCAAGGCTCTCTCGGTCGGAGAGTAACTGATCTTCAAGTTCCATGAGTCAAATTTCAAACAGCTGCCATAAAATGAGATATCTCGGGGTGAACATCTCATATCTTTGATGCCAAGCCTGCTTCAGATTGTCATATAAGAAAGGAGAGATATTTTTATCATGCCTTTTGTGATGATAAAAAGAACCATCCATATTAAACAAAGAACTGGAGCTAGAAGTGCAGGGGACATGCAATCAAAGGTTAAAATGTTGTAAGCATTTGGAAAACTAGTGAGACTGAGAAGAATAATAAACAGAAAAGGACAAGAGTGACAGTACAGTTCTTGTGTGGTTGTATAGCAAGCTGTGGCCATGCGTGGACAATTTGGGCTTTTTATTGTTATTTTTCTTCCCCCTCACTGCTAATAGGTGAGATGGCAGAAGTGCCTTTTTAGAATGGTTTGGATGTGGTGAGGGAGGGGTAGCTCAGGCGCTGACCCTGCAATTGCACCTTCACAGATGCTGCTGCAAGATCAAGGCTGTTGGGCCCAGCAGCATTGCCATCCCCATATTTTCAAAAAACCACAAGTCGGGCCCCCAAAATCAGGAACTTGGCTTTAAAATCATGAGATTTTTGAAAAATAATAAAAATAATAATAAAAAATGAAATCTGAGATTCCCTGGTAATCCCATGAATCCAGGGGCTGGGCCTTTAGGAAAACCACCAAATATTGCAATAAACTCACAAGCATTGGCAATGCTGGAACAGGGAAGGGAAGAGCATGCTAAGCTTAAGGGTAGCATGGAAGAGGCCTCAGAGATGCGGCTGTCTGTGAGAGAAGGACATAACAGGAGTACTGAGGCTGGTGTCATTGGTAGAGTGGAGAGGGCAGGTGGGGTGATGTATAGGGAGACTAAGTCAAATAATATAATTTGCAAACATCATTACTGTCATGTTTATCCTCTCCAGCAGATCATGACTGGTAAATAAAGACCACAGATCCCTATGCTCTCTTTCCCCCAAACTGATACATTGCCATTTATCATCTTTACTCTTTTTGTACAGTCTCTTAACTATTTTGGACCCTGATTCTCTTCCTGACCCTACCACTGATTTGCCTTCTGGCCCCAGGCAAATTATTTAATCTGTTTGTGTCTCTGCATCCCCAATGTAAAATAGACACACATTTTTATAAAGCAATTTAAGAGTGATGGGTGAAAAGCAGAATATATGCACCGTTATACTGCATATTTTGAAAGTCCTTTAAAACTGTGTACCAACTAGCTAATCCTACCATTATTGTAGAAGGGGAACCAGCACCTCCACAAAGTGGGTAGTTTTCTTTTTCATTCCACCTCGAGGAGAAGATAACTTACTAGGCAGAACAATACAATGATTTGCTGTTTGCTATGTTCAAATCTCCAGCCTGCATAATCTTTGGGTGAGAGGTCATCTAGATCAATTTTTCCAGCCTGTGGAATTGGTGTGAGAAGTGGACCTTTATACAGTTGATTCATAAGAGAAAATATACAGAATACTCCTGTGCTCTTTTCTCTTTAAGGCACACCCTAATGTAGTTTCTGAGAGGTCAAAGTGCAACCTCATAGGTAGACAAGCTCTACAGTCTCCTTGCGTAAATATGGCATTCTTCACGCCTCAGAATCTCAGCTTCTATTAAAATACCTACTGCTTCAGCACAAAGGCAGTCAAAGAGGCAGCACGTACAGGTGTATCTCTCAAGTGTCCTTTGTTTTTTTGCAAAAGATTCTCTTTACCCTTTCTCCGCTGCATGTTGTCCTTTTTTTGACTTGCTGACGTGTTCTCTGGGCATATACTGACGCCAGTTACAGTGACAAATGATAAAGCTCTTGGTATGCCAGGGCTGCACCACTGTAGGACAGGGATTGAAAACTTGCGAATCTAATTGAAAACTTTTCCATCAGAGTTCCCAATTGCTGTAGAATGTTAACCGCTGTAAAATGCTTGTTTGAAAACAGCAAATGCTTTCCCCAAATGTTGACAAAAAAAAACCCAAAAAACAAAACTGGTGAAATTTCAAAGGTTTTCAACCAATTCTAGTGTAGATCACAATTTAACAGTGAGATTATCTTGTGGACATTTCCCCTTGCATTGACTCTTGTGTTCTGCCATTCACAACTGTATATGGACCGTCTCTTCTCTGATACCTAATTGCACAGCACCCATCTGGCAACTACAGCAGCTGCTCACGTGGAAAAGTAACATTAGGGAAGTAATGTGGGGTTTTTTTAGCATCTTTTAATGCAGTTTAGCAACTGGAAACAAGGAGGCGAGCCGGGATCATGTGATCAGCCAGCTCTTCAAGGACCATAATCCTTGAACTATCAGTCTAAAGGCTACGTAGAGAAGTAGGATAATATTTCTGGGTTTTCACTGAAAATCTTTGAATAGGTGAGTTTCTGAGCCTTTCTGTAGCCCTGTCATACACAGCCAGCAAAGGGTATGAGCTAATTGTTAAATTCAGTTCAACAAGTTCCTCATTAGGGGCAAATTACCTGAGTTTGAAATCTGCTAATTTTCCAATCAGGGTGAGTGTTTGCACTTGTGATTCAGAAATAATTACCACATGGTATAACATCTAAACCTATGTGAAGGCTAATGGGTAAAGGATTAGTTTCCTTGGAATGAGAGAGGGTGTGATCTATGTTCCCCAAGAGCTTTGTTTGTTGCCATACTTTCAGAGGTCTCGAATGCATAATGTCTGATGTTTTTTATGTAGTAAACTTGATTTTATATTTACTTGTATCTCTTAGTGTTAGTGTGGATAAGCAACATGGGCCTCAGACTTGGACTTCATTTGCTACAGGCCACTAATTTTGAATGAAGATCTCTCTATTTCCCCACTCTCACTTATTAATTTGTTTTCTCCACTATCCTCCCCGAATTACTGGCCCAATCCTGTAATGAGATCTGTTTAGGTGAACCTTGTTGTTCTGAATAGGTCAAATAGCTGTTATGGGTTTGGGCCTTGGTCTTTTTTTACTGTATTTCTAAATTAATGTAAACTAAATTTCCACTCTCCATGAAAATGCTGTTGCCAATCATACATGTGTATGGCTGTCCAGCAACATTAATGCTGTGTGGGCAGTGTCATTGGATAGGATGTTAACAGTGGGAGCTGTTAACATTCCTATTTGCATCATCTGTCCAATCTCTTCTCATGCACATCTGCTTTAGGGTATGGATTATTTTTCTGCTTGGATTCTGGACTGCAGTTCCATTATCCATTCATCTGTTGCATGGTCACTGTGTGTCTATGTGCTTTTGTCAATGCCATCAGCAGCTGCTACCTGTGAGCTATATATAATACAGATCTTGCACATTTGATTTGGTTGCGTTGGTTACAGGCAGTTTGCTGAATGTAAGATTCTAAGAGTCACAAGTGAGGTTTCATGACTTGGGTTTTTTTTATTTTATTTTTTTGCAACATTTAGGTAAACATTTTCTCTTCTTTATGTGGAACATCCACCCTTGCTGAGCCCACCCCCACCAGCTGCAGATCACATTGCAATCACATGTAGACTTGACGGGAGAATTGGGTGCAGTTCAGGTCCCTTGTTTGGAGAATTTCTATAATTTATTTTACTTCAAAGAAATGGAGTGGGTCTGAACTGAGCTATCATCTAATGCCAACTTCATACTCCATGAGAAATAAATTATTGCGCTCAGGACAGTTCTGACTGAACAGGTCTCCACACTAGCAAAACTAAAATGGGCAACTTAGGGCTAAATTGTGTTCTTTCATTGGTGCAATGCTCTTGAAATTTGCCTGTCTGAATGAAGGCAGAATCAGGCCCCTGGTTAATGTATCTGTTATATTGGGTCCTGTCTACTTTCCCATCCTGGATGGCATATTTTTGTGAGACTAAGTTAAGAACAACCACCCACTCTATTTCCCTCTCCTCTTCTTACCTCTGAGCATCATCTATGTATCCCCTTCTACCAGGAACCCCCTCCCTGGCCTGCTGTGCCATGCTGCTGCCTCCTCCTCCTCTACTCAGCCTCTCTTTAAAAAGTACCTTCTTCATGGCCCTGTAAACCTAAGTTGTCCCTCATTGTGATGGCTTAATTTGAAAACTAACCACAAAGCCCTCAAGCCCTGCAATGTTAATACGAGTACCTGCATTATTCTAACCAATTTATTTGAGCATAAGCTTTCGTGAGCTACAGCTCACTTCATCAGATGTCTCTGATTTTTTATGCATGCGATGAAGTGGGCTGTAGCTCACGAAAGCTTATGCTCAAATAAATGGGTTAGTCTCTAAGGTGCCACAAGTCCTCCTGTTCTTTTTGCGGATACAGATGAACACGGCTGCTACTCTGAAACCTGCATTATTCTATTTACCTCTTGCGGTCCCTCTCCCTGATTTTTGTTACACCCCCTTCTCATGTTGTGTCGTCACTTGGCACTTGATCCCGCAAACCTGCGACTGACTTCAGGGGTACTATCCACCGTAGTAAATATACTCAAATGAAACTATTTGGGGCCCTTAGACTGTAAACCGTTTGAGGCAGAGGCAATAGCTACAATTTTCAAAGGCAATTGTTTGGCTCAATGCCCTATTCAACTTTGAAAATCTCAGCCAACATTTTGTATCCGTCCATAAAGCACCCAGCACAGTTACAGTGGTGTACAAGTGGCAAAAAAGCCCTTCATAGTATAAGCCAAAAGCTCATGGGGTGAAACTCACCCCGGGCAGAGTGTTAGCGTGTTGTTCTATGCTTTATGTTAATCCTATTTTGAGAGCATAAGTGGGACTTGGCCCTGACGAATTTCACCCTGAGGCAAATCTTTCTAAATCAAAAACTGATCTTTTTCCCTGCGGTAGCTTTTCTATTTTTGCAACTGGAGAAGCATCTCAAGATTTAATCAAGTCTCAAACAATAAGTGAACAAATACTTAGTAGAATGATTTACTAGTCAGACTCCTGTAGTTGTAATTTTCTGCTTGCTGGTGACATCTGCTTCATTAATATCTTTTATATACCGAAATATGAACTTCCAGAACCAAGTGCTGATTTAAATCCTGTGTAGCAGGCCAATTATAATAACCAGGTAGGTATCCTGCTACACAGGATTTAAATCAGCACTTGGTTCTGGAAGTTCATATTTCGGTATATAAAAGATATTAATGAAGCAGATGTCACCAGCAAGCAGAAAATTACAACTACAGGAGTCTGACTAGTAAATCATTCTACTAAGTATTTGTTCACTTATTGTTTGAGACTTGATTAAATCTTGAGATGCTTCTCCAGTTGCAAAAATAGAAAAGCTACCGCAGGGAAAAAGATCAGTTTTTGATTTAGAAAGATTTGATTGAATTAAGTACAAAAGTAGCAAACAAAACATAGACAGACAATAGGCTAATACAGTTGCTAATGCCAGATGAAAAGCCTACTCCCTGGCTATATCTGAACAATCTAACATATAAATGACAGCATGGAACTATTGTTGGAAACAATTTCTAGATAATATGCAAACATATCAATAGTCTTCATATATTTTTAACTGTAAATTGACTATAGCTGCCAGTCTCTGAATAATACATCCTGATTTTTCAGCCTAAAAAAATTAAATTTGTTACAAAAAATTGACCAATATATGCTGACTAGTGCGTGAGTATGTGTGTGTATGTATGTATATGTGTGTGTGTATATACACATATATATATGTATATACATATTAGTATTCATTAAGCACAAATAGTATAGCGTTATAGCCTAAATTGGCCATGATTTTTATATAACCCTGGTCACTTATTCTAAGAATCCCTTGCACTGACCGAAGTGAGTTTTGGCTTGAGAAAATATGGAAGTTATCAATATCAGGACAGATGAGTGCTTTAACATAGCAACAGAAAGGAAGTTACTCTTACAGGCTCCTACTGAAACATCTCAAAGGAAGAGGATAAGATACATGACAGTCCAACCTTGATACAATCATACAAACATGGAAGGTTCCTTCATGGACCAGTGCCTGCAATATTAGTATACAAAAGAAAGATAAGGAAAGGAACCAAAACAAACTGATGGGTTGAATTTTAGTGACTTGTAAAATCATCCTATACATACTACCAGCTAAAATGTTTAACTTTGGGAGCACTTTCTGTGTAAGGTGAATGTAACAGTGATGCACAAGATGGCTTCCCAGAGACTAGTATTATATTGAATTGGTTTCCTGTACTATATTATTATTGGCTTTTAACAATAAATTTGACTGACATTGGTTATTTGGTCTCTTGAATATATTTCATAATAAACTGGAGTATAATCAATTGCTTTACCACACAATTTATCAACAAAATAGACTTTTAAAGTGATTTTAAAACGTATATATTTTTTGGATCTCTCTTTCCAGCCGCTCTTGTCTTTTCTTTCAACATCTTATCTGTGAGTGGCTTAACAGTAAAGGTTGACACATTATTTACCAAATCTGGTATAAGACGGTCATCCCTGCTAGAAGAAAAGTGAATGGCATGCTGTTCATTTTTTGCCTATTTTACTAGTTTCAAATGAGCTGTACTCATATATAGAAAGGCAAAGACAAATAGTTGTATAACAATCACATCAAAGTATACAAAAACTGCATTTCTTCTCACAACACACAGTCAACCTGTGGAACTCCTTGCCAGAGGATGTTGTGAAAGCCATGACCATAACAGGGTTCAAAAAAGAACTAGATAAATTCATGGAGGATAGGTCCATGAATGGCTATTAGCCAGGATGGGCAGGAATTGTGTCTCTAGCCTCTGTTTGCCAGAAGCTGGGAATGAGCGACAGGGGATGGATCACTTGCTGATTACCTGTTCTGTTCATTTCCTCTGTGGCACCTGACACTGGCCACTGTCAGAAGACAGGATACTGGGCTAGATGGACCTTTGGTTTGACCTAGAAGGGCCGTTCTTATGCAGCCTTTTTCTTTTTTTCTAGAAGTATCTTTAAGAGCCTACTGCAACTTAGAAAATGCATGATATTTCAGGATCAGCTCCTCAAAGGTGTTTAGGTTCCTAACTCCCTGAGCATGCAAAAATTTACACATGTGTAACTGCAGTGACTTGAACAGAACTAGTCAATTGAGCAAACTTAAACACTTGCCAAACTCTTCCCAGGATCAGGACTGAGAAAGTTAGGGCTGAAAAAAAATCTACTTCTTCACCCCATTTCAACTAAGATTACCTTTTACCTAGCTTTTCACCATACTTTTGTCAGGTCCTCTGAACACATGTTTAAATTCATATGTAAATTACTAAATGGCAATGGGCAACAAGATAATATATGAATCTTTCACAGAAATGGATAGCTTTGGAAGTCAGAGTTTTTCCAGTCCTTAGTGTCACTAATGTACTAATTAAAATAGCTCCAGATTGTAATTCTTCATGGGTTATGCAGATTCATCAGGTATAGAGGGTCCAATCTGATTTCTTCTTTATCATAAGATGTTGGCTGTTATAGAAAAACACATTGATTTTTAAGCAATCTCACATTCTATTGGTTAATCTCCACAGTATATAATTAGTGACAAGGTGTAAAAAGCTTGTAAAGTGTATACAAGATGATTATTGTGTCATATCAAGTATTCATGTGGATTTCATTATAGTACAAATGAGTGCCACTAGGTGGCACACTTGAACAGTTCACAATTGTCGATTTCTTACCTCTTTCAATCCATTCCAAATATATCCCTAGAAAACATTATTATTGAGAGAAGCAAGAGGTGCCTTATTAAGCACACAACCTTATTAGAGACTCTTTGTACTGTTTACATTTTTCCTTCAGTTTTCTTCTTTAATTGCTAAAATTGCAGTTTAATACCCAAAAGCTCCGTTTCTGTGCTTGTAAATAAGTCTAGGTGATTGTAATTTTGAAGGACAGTGTGCTCCTCAGTTGCCTTGAGGAATGTCTGCAAAAACAGATATAAACTAGGCTTTCCACTTCTGCTGCTGCCATTGCTGCTGCAAGACATGGATTACTTGTTGTGACTTGTTTTAGGGGAAATAATGACCTGGGGCTCCACAAACAAGCAACCTCAGATACTGCTGTTATACTGGAAACAAACAACTTTCACTGATCAGTTTGCTTTCACGGGAGGGGGGGCGGGGAGGGGGGGAGGAGGAACAACTTAATTTACAATTCCAAATATTTTAAAACTGTAAGAGCTGTCATCATTGATATCTTTGCCACAAATACTGCATGTAGTAGCCTAGCATCACACTTACTTTCAATTACCATCAGAAAAATATTGTAAACTCAGACTGCATGAGGGAAAGAAATGTTGATTGATAATAACTTAGTATGCATCTATCACATAAGCTTCTTCAGTCTGGGGACAAAGGCTTTCTCTTTGTACTATACAGTGCCTAGTAGGCTTGGGTGCTGTAAAAAACCCAAATGAATAAATCATCATTAATGCCGTACAAAAAAATGACCCCTTACAGCTTAATTCTGGGTGAAATTTTCACCTGTGCAAAGGACCCACAAAAGACTACTTGTAGGGCATGCCAGCTTGCAGCTGCTGAGGTCCTCAAATCAGGGTTTAGGTGAATGTAAGTGGTGCACAACTTGTACCCTAGTATTACTGAGTCCCATTAATTATCATCATTCCAACAAGTGTCTGTAATGCCTGGCCATTTGTGCAGGGATGAATTTTGCTCTTTGTCCAGTACAGGTTAAAAGCTCCTCCCTAATATTGTGAAGCACCTCTTTTCTGGGTCAAATTGTACCCTAGGTATAACACAAAGCTTCCCAGGTCTCCATCCTTTCCACCAATTGGTCTCCATTCTATACATTTACTTCAGATTTATAGATTTCAAAATGATTCTCCCCTTGGATTAAGGAGACTATCACTTCTCTATTATTTCCATGTGATGCCAGATATGTCCATCACAGGCTTTGCTGTCCTGAGGTGCTGATGGACATGGCATAAAGAATCTAGATAGAAGTCTATTCTATGCTGCAGGCAACTGGTTATGTTTCTGTTCTGTATCTAATGGCCTGCGGTGCCCGGGAGAAGCTGAAGATTCTGACAGAGAAGCTCTGTGTTCAGCCTCGTTAATTTTCACCTCACCTGCCTGTGTTGGAGTAGCAGTCAGCCCACACAGACGTGCTCCTTAACAGCTGTAGTTCTTTCCAGAGGTGACGCATGGGGGAGGGCACGTGGGGTCACCAGATTTCTGCCAGGGTGGGAGTCAGGCCGAGCAAGGCTGAGAGGGATGTGCCTGAGAAAGGCACCGGCACCTAGCACTCCTGCTGAGCCCAACTAGGAGGCACCTGGAGCAGGGAAGAGAGACCAGGCTGGCAGCTCAGCTCTGCCAGACAGGGCGCGGGGAAGCCCACTGAGTCCCGTCCCTTCCTTGCCCACAGTCGCAGTTACCGATGCTCAGTAGTAGGTGTCTGGAGCCTGCTCTGAACTGCGCCGTGCCCACAGCAGGGAGACAATGGGACCAGTGTGGGAGGAGCTGTGAGGGGAGCGGCAACTGGGTGGTGCCAGCTTGGAGTGCGTGTGGTAGGCATGTGGGACATAGGCACCACCTCCAGTGGTGCTCTGGGACTGGAGCACCCATGGAAAAAAAACAGTGGGTGCTCAGCACCCACCAGCAGCCCCACAGATCTGCTTTTTCCCTTCCCTCCCAGTGCCTCCTACCCAGTGCAAATCAGCTGTGCAGGGGTGGCGGTGGACTGAGGGCAGGCACAGGGAAGAGGCGGGGCAGGAGTGGAGTGAGAAGAGCAGGGCTGGGATGGGGCCTTGGGGGAAGGGTTGGAGTGGGGGTTGAGTACGCCCAGGGAGATGAGGAAGCTGGCACCTATGGTGGGGGGCGTGGGTAAGGGGCCAGAGGCAATGCGTGAGGCCGTTTTGTCCCCTCTCAACCCCCCAGCCTTTACATTGTGTCTATCAAGAGTTTTGTGTCACCTCTGGTTCTTTCCCTGTCACTGGGATCTTTTCTGCTCCCATGGTTGACTAAACGTGGTTTTGGGTGGCCTAGGAGCAGTATTCAGGCTGGAGAGACAGTTGCTCCTTAAGGGTGGGTGGTGATAGTCTGCTGATGTCACTTAACAACAGAAGATGAATACCTCCTGACACTTACCAGCAACCCCTTTGCCATTCAAGGAGTGCTATTGGTGTGGTCCAATGGTGCAGTCAGTTTATCCACTACCATCATAGGTGAGGGTGGTAGCTGACCTAGAACCTTGAGACTGATGTGTATGACAGGGATGAATAAAGCAGGGAAGAAGAGGGCATGCCCAGGACTGTATCACTCACATAGGGGACCCCCGTGTACTCGGGAGAGGGATCATGATCCGGTGCATAAAGCACAGGACGGGGAGTCTGGACACCGGCATTCTATTCCTGGCCCCTCTGCTAAATTACTTCCCCTCTCTGTGCCTGTTTCCCACATGCAAAAATAATTGGGATAATAATGCTTTTCCTGATCGGAGTTGCTATTGCAGAACAGTGAACCCTTTACCAGTCGGCACTGAGGGGTTCTTAGGGTCACAGTAACACATATGCACCGGAGAGGAAATGGGGGTAAATGAAAGTGTTTGACAGCTAGATGGAAGTTCCCATCGAAATGGAGAGGCATGTATTACATCCCTGATTATTATGTCACCTATACTGATGTCACACCAGTCATTCAAACAGTATCTTTAACTGGTTTTTGAACATAGCATTTAGATGATTAAGATTCTGAGGCCAGAAGGGACCACTGTGATGATCTAGTCTGACTGCCTGTGCAACACAGGCCATAGACCTTCCCTGGATCAATTCCTCTTTGAACTAGAACACACCATTCAGAAAAACAGTCATTCTTAATTTAAAAATTTCCATTGATGGAACTTAGCAACCCTTAGCAAGTTGTTTTGCTGGTTAATTGTTTCTGTAGGATAAGCAGCGTCTAATGTAGGGGTGGGCAAACTTTTTGACCTGAGGGCCACATCGCGGTTGTGAAACTTTATGGAGGGCCAGGTAGGGAAGGCTGTGCCTCTCCAAACAGCCTGGCCCCCACCCCCTATCCGCCCCCTTCCACTTCCTGCCCCCTGACTGCCCCCCTCATAACCCCCGATCCATCCAACCTATCCTGCTCCTTGTCCCCTGATCCCCCCTCCTGGGACCCCCGCCCCTAACTGCCCCCCAGGATCCCACCCCCTATCCAACCCTCCCCTGCTCCCTGTCCCCTGACTGCTGCGACCCCTATCCACACCCCCGCCCCTTACAGGCCCCCCATGGTCCCATCCCCTAGCCAACCCCTCCTGCTCCCCATCCCCTGTCTGCCCGCCCCCCCACCCCGAACCTCCACCCCATCCAATAAATTAAAAACCAGCAGGATCTTATTAAAGGGAAAAAGGCAAAATACCACATTTATTGTGAATACAGAAAGAATCATAGTAAGCAGTTAGTTACAGCTGTAACATTCCATTCAATCTCATCTTTATTCACTCATTCATTCATACAAACACACGCACACACACAGGTTCTGCAAGGTTGTTATCATAGTAAGCAGTTAGTTATAGCTATAACATTCCATTCAATCTCATATTTATTCACACATTCATTCATTCATTCATACACACACACACACACACAGGTTCTGCAAGGTTGTTATCATAGTTACCAGCCTTAGAGTTGCTCATGCCAAGCCACTGGCCAGGTGGCCTGGACATGAGGAGGGAGCAGGGCCTTGTCAGATGCTCATCTGATGCTCCTGGAAGTTGGTTTGCAGAATCAGACCCCAAAGTTCTCACTTTTTAAGAGTCTATTTTTATAGGAATTTCTTCCTATGCCAGTCTATGGGAATTGCTTCATCATGCTGTTGCTGAATCAATCAGCAGATAGCACATTCCTGACGGCTCCAAGAAGTTATCTTGTTCTTTGGTTCTCCCATTCTTGAGGCTGTTGGGTGGATTCCAGTCTGCCCTCCGGGGGTCCTCTGGTTATTTCCACTTGACGCCTTCTTCAGCCGATGGACACTGGATTCTTAGGCTGGCACCTCCCTGATCATTCAGTTGTTATCCACACCAAGCATCCGTCCACATACATCCTCTATCTCTATTTTAATCACAATTGTTAATACAACAAAAGGGCGGGGAGTCTCTGGGTGCTGTTTCTGTTGTTAGAGTATTGCTTTGAGTCTCTGTGAATTGCTTTGAGAACAGATTCTGTCTTAGAATGTACTAACACAATTAGCAGCTTGCAAGTTTCACACATAGAGGGAGAGAAACAGTACCAAAACCCAAGAGACCTCTTAATTAGTAATACCCTGGAATTTAAACTATGGGGAATCAAACTCATTTGTGATTTTAATACAGAACTTCTTTAATATGATCCAACACCGCCCCCCCACCCCGAACCTCCACCCCATCCAACTGCCCCCTGTTCCCTGTCCCCTGACTGCCCCCTGGCACGCCCTGCCCCTTATCCAACCCCCCCGCTCCCCGCCCCCTTACCATGCCACTCAGAGCGGCAGGAGCTCGCAGCCCCGCCGCCCAGCCGGAGCCAGCCATGCCACCACACTGCTCGTCAGGAACGGTGGGCCAAAGCGCTGGTGGCACAGTGAGCTGAGGTTGCAGGAGGGAGCGGGGACAGCAAGGGAGGGGCCAGGGGCTAGCCGCCCTGGCTGGGAGCTCAAGGGCCGGGCAGGACGGTCCTGCGGACTGTAGTTTGCCCACCTCTGGTCTAATGTGACCAAATACATCAGAGATACACTTTCAATAAAAAGCCTGGTTTCTGAAATCGTCTGCAAAAGATAAGAACAATTGATTTTGTGAGGGGACCTTTTTGTAGAGTACAAATAAGACTTTTAAAAAAATTGATTTTAATACTCAGGCTGATGGGAAAGAGAGGGGTCTCCATCTTAGTCTCCGTAACAGCAGAGTAGAAATGCTCTTAGCTATTTGATAAGTTAGGAGTCCTTTTTGTTATCAGAAACCACACATGGCGAGAACTAAGCCTGTGATCTTGATATTACAGCTGGAAACAAGCTCTTTGATTTGACAGTTAATCAAAATTTACTGCAGACAAATCAATACAAAGTTAATCACATTTGCTATTGTACCTGCCTTCAAACTCTCACTGGCTCTGATGGGCCTATAATATCAGCATGCTTTGTTCTGTAGGAGAATGCTGTGAATTTTAGTACTTATGCTGTAGCCACCTCCAAAATATTCAGATATTGTTCCAGAAAACTCTTCTGACAGCAGTTGGGACAGGCTTTGCATTAAGACTTTTGACAAACTTAGAAGAAATAACAATGGCCCAATTTCAGTGCTGATAAAAATTGTATGTTGGTTATAGGTGCAAGAGGTAAATGAGTGCAATTTGCACTGACTTGGCATTTCATGGGTGTGGAATATGAGTGTAATTACGTGCTGAAAATCCTGGAGCAGAGTAGACCTTTGAAGTCTATGAAAAACACAGCTTCAGGCCCCGTAATTTTGTGGATGTCAGCATGGCCAGATCTAACAATCTTTTCACCAGTGACATGATTTTAGCTGTGGAACAGAGAGATTAAGTGATTTGACCAAGGTCACCCACAGAGTCTGTGGTACAGCCTAGAACAGTACCCAGCTCTTCTGAGACCCAGTCCACTGCCTTAACCACAAGACCATCTTACCGCCCATGATTTTAGCTGGGGCTAGAGCTGATCTGGTGATGAGCAGCAAGAAGCTCCAGCCTGTCAGTGAATTTGAGCCCTCTGATTGGCTGCCTGCTCCACTTGCCCACCTCCTGGGGCAGAATCAGAACTACTGCTGGCCCTCTCCCTATCTAGCAGCCTGAAGCCATTCTCACAAGAAGGGAGGAGGGAACTTAAGAGTCTAGCTGCTCAGGGTGCTCTGCCCCCCCTCCCTGTGAGCAATAGGGACAGGATTCTTCCCCCCGCCTACAGCACCCAGCCTGAAAAGGGAGAGAGGAGGGTGAAGAGCCTCTGGAGCTGCCCCCCCAGGAGGGGGATAGGGGATCCCATTGCAGTCCCACATAGGCCCGGGAGAGGCATATGAAGAGTCCCTGGGGGAGCATAGGTGAGGCTGGATGGGGCTGAACTGGGAGGGTAAGGGCTGAATTAATTGCTGGGCAGGGGAAGGGTAGATGTGAGGTGTGAACTCCTTTAGCAGGAACTAAATTCCCCTTACCCAATACATGTGGGAAAGTGGGCAACCCTAATTCTCTCTCTGTCTCACACACACATACACACACACGGGATGGGCAGGAGAAGTTCAAAAATCAAAAGATAGACCAAAAAACTGCACGGTATGGTCTTTTTAAAGAATAATGCATGATTTTTGATCTCTTGAGGTTGGCAATACTGGAACATAAACATGTGAAAGAGAATCTCTCTCTCTCTCTCTCTCTCTCTCTCTCTCTTTGCTCGCCCCCGCCCCTGGAAGCATCTAAACCTTTGTCTTGCAAAGACAGCGTTCACATGGAAACCAGTCACTAGGGCTTATGTTCTAATACTGTGACTTTTTGCACTAAAGATCATGGGCTATTCATCGTCCTCCCTGCACTTGGAAGGGGTGGCCTCTAGGACGCTGAAACATGTGGCCATGGGTCTGTAGGCTCTGGAATCTTTCCTTGTAATAATGTACAAACTTAGAAAAAGAAAGAAAAAGCTACAGCTTTGCTTTTAAATCCCACTTTGAGCTTGCAAGGTTGGCAGTTAGCAAAAAAAACCTTGAAAACTGAGACTTTGATCTGGAGACAATAATCATGGACCTCCTCTATACTTTTTTTTTTTTTAAAAAAGGGACTGTACCTTTTTCCTAAGGTCAACCTTACGAAGATGAATGTCAGCTTCAATTTGGCAGGTGCGTATTGCTGAGTGAGCTACTTTGCTGACATCGCACAAGAGAGGGCTGCTGAGGGGAAAAGAGTTGTTTAGGTGCAAATTTAAGGAAAAATCTTGGCACAAGCAGCTGTTAGTAGTTGCATATAATGTGCACATAAAGACTAGGGTCTTCAGAAAGATTTGAGCTACTGATTCTAATACGTCAAACAGCTCTCAGTGAAGATGAAGGCAGCCTTCGGTCACTTGGGATGAGGCTCCTGGGAGTCTTTACAGTGAATGTAACTCCATGACAGACAGCATTTCTTTTATCTCTCCTTTACAATTTTGATTCCCCCCCCACTTCCATTGTTCCTCTGGATTGGCCATAACAATCTGACCAAATGGGCTAATGCGTTTATAATAGCTGCTTACAATTGCTCCATGGTGTGTGTATTGTTTGCTTTTCTTCTTTGTATTTTATTAGCAGTTTATTAGAAATAGAAAAAGCCATTTAACAAAAGCAGCTACTATACGTGGGTAAGTGCTTCCTGCAACAAAAAGAAAAGAATTGGCAGAAAATCTGCTTTTGTGGCACTGATGTGTCTGACCCCTGAGTATAAGACTTGGGCCCCTTCTTTGTCAGAAGTACAGATTATGGTACTCCGCTAGAGCTGGAAGTGGGAGCCCTGTAAATACACCATCTCTCCATGCAGGCTGCTTTGGTCTGTTAACCATTGCCATTATTTTTCAAAATAAAGAAGCGTTCGAATATGGCTTTGAGATTTTTCAGTATTAATCCTCTCCTTTATTTGGGATAAATCTACTGAGCTCCATTTTTCCTATGAAAAAAACTGTTTCAAGCTTCATATCAGCTGCATGTTCCATGAACAGAGCACAGTGATTAAAGAACTCTTACTTTGTGCTACCAGTTGGGAAAATGGCAGGAGATGCATTTAAATTATACTGTCTAAAGGTTATAAAGTTCTTCTATTTCATGGTAATGCTAATATTTGCCTATCTATTGATTAATTTGTTGATCCTATAGCAGCTCTGTTCTTAAAGGGAAATGCAAGTCACACAACTAAATGAGTGTTTCCAGTTAAGAGAGTGCAATACAAGGTTATTTTTGTTTGCAATTGAGTCGGATGCTTGCCTTCAATATTGCCCCATTGGGCTGGAAAACTGCTCTAACCAGTATGGAGGAATCCTAAATTGCATGGACCCAGCATTCCGCCCCTCTCTCTTGCAGCCCTCTCGGCATGTTATACTGCAGCCAGCTAGGGGAGGCAGGCCAGAATGCTGCTGCACTCTGGCTAATCTCCAACTGGGGGAATGGCTCCTTGAGAGCAGTTAGTAGCCACTGTAATTTAGAACGGACCTAAAACTGCTCTAAGTTGTGCTACGGCTTGAATTAGGTCCCAGCTGACTTTAGGATTGGGGGAAGCAGAAAGATAGTGTCACGGTTACTGGGTGAGTTGTGCTTTAGGCCCCCTTTGCAGCCCCGTGCAAGTATGCTCCCCAAGTGCCAGATTGTGCCACCTTCATGCTTCCCTGGGTGGAACCAAGAGATCCTACCATCCTCAGACTGGATCTCTGGGCAGCAGCCCCATTTACCAACCATGTTCACACACCTGCAACTATATTTGGCAGCTGCAAGAAATTTCCCTCTGGGAGCTTGTGACCAGCAGTTAATTAAAGTGTTGCAAAACAACTTCTTCAAAACAAACATTGTTTATTCACCCAAATATACATAACAATCAGAGAACAGGGATATAACCTCTATGCCTTGCCCTTACCTAAAAGCTTATAATTTTCCTCCAAGCTTTGGCAAGCCTAGCTGCTCCAGACCCATCCTGCAGGGCCTGTGTCTCAGTCCATTGGCTGTTCATGAACTGCTCCCAGACAACTGAACCCTCCTCCCTCTCTAGAGAGACTTGCTAACTGTTTAGGATTCTAGAATTTCCTATGTTAGTTTGCTCCAGTGTTCCTACTTGCTGTTAGGCTCTCAATATGTCTACTCTGCGTGGCTGCCTCCTATTCTGTGCAGTAGCTTATTTTGGGAGCTGTAACTTAACTGGCAAAAATGGGACCTGTAATTTACCACTTATGCTCCGCCAATGGTAGCTGCTGCAGAGTAGACAGAACTCAGGCAATTTAGCAGCATATTTTCACTGGACTCTTAATCCTCTTTTGCTACAGCTTCTACTAATGAAGCTGTACGGATGTTTCCATTTTTGCCAGTATAGACAAGACCTGGGACTACTTATATGCTGTCTCCTATCCAAAATGCACACTGAACACTACCTCAGAAGTTAACACTTTACTGCTCTATCTTAATTTTTAATGATATTTTCTGTAGGGGAAATTATATGGTACAAACCTCTCTGCCAATTACTCCATCCACCTTCCTACAACCCATTTTGGCATTTTCCTAGACTCCTCCTGCACAGAGCAGGTTCCTCACTTGCTAATACCAAACAACGTTTCTTGATTTTTGGGCATCATGTGGGCCCCTAGCTTCTCTGATTAAATCTATTGGAAAATGTGACTTAATTTGTTTTCTCTCATCTAAGACTAATTTTCTCTCTGTTCTGCAATAAATACTGTAATTTCCGAAGGATAAGGTCAAACATCAGTAAAATTGCAAGATATAAGAGGCGTTCTTGTCAGTGTTGTATACTAAAATAAAAAATGTTTTATGACTTCTCTAGTTACTGAGCCCTTGTTTGAGATAGTTGCATTGGGCTCATGGTTAAGAGACCTGCTATGCTATTCTTCATCTTAGCCTCTTATAACTGTTAGAGTCATCTTAACACTATGGTAATTGCCTTAGAACAATTAAAAAAACCAACGTACCAAGGGACGTGGATCTGTTCAGCAGTAGATCACTAACATTAATGCAATCCACATTCAGGTTAAAAGTGATCAAAACTTTGTAATAATAGTGATTGCTCAGCACAGGAATACACCAAACCCCTAGAGCAGTGGTTCTCAAACTGTAGGTCGAGATCCCAGGGCTGGCTTAGACTTGCTGGGGCTTGGGGCCAAACCGCACACCCCTGGGCAGCGGGGCTCAGGCTATAGGCCCCCCGGCTGGAGCTGAAGTCCTTGGGCTTGGGCTTTGACCCCTTCCCTGCCCGGGGCAGTGATGCTCAGGCTTTGGCCCCCGACCCAGGGAGGTGAGACTCTGGCGGACTCAGGCTTCGGTCCCCCCTCCTGGGATCGTGTAGTAATTTGTGTTGTCAGAAAGGGGTCGCGGTGCAATGAAGTTTGAAAACTCCTGCCCTAGGGTGCCAGTAGCAAGCCAGGTGTAACATATCTCAGAGGCAACCTTTGTAGATGCTTCAGGAGCTAGACCTTGTAGGCACCAGGTCTGTGGGTCCCAATAATCACAAGGGGAAAGGTTGCAAATACCCTAGGGTACAGAGGCTTAAACAGCTCCTGTTCAGCATGAACAATAGCAGTTCTTGTTTGGGTCCCTGCGACAGTGCAACGGAAAGTTAGGGCTCTCCAGGCTTAGTGCTTGGAGTGCCCTCTACAGCTCAGTCTCTGTTCAAACAAATGGGGGCTTGCAGGTTTCCAGGCTGGGCTCAGTTAGTATCTCTCACTGGGCCTCTTCTGCACTGACTACGTGTTCAGCTGCTGTTGCTCCCCAAGAAGTCCCACACGGACCTGCGACCAGTTGTATCATCCAGCAAACTCTGCCTGTTCCTTATGTGGATCTGCATATGGTTCCTGGGGATTCGACTCTGCATGCAGCTTCTCTCCAGTTCCTGGCTTGCATGCAGCTGTTGCTTTTCCAAGAGAGCTGTTCAGAACCTTCTTACATGGTGAGGGGACCGGGAAGTGCAGTGGGGTCTGGAAAACTTAGTCTCTGCTTTGCCAGGAACAAGGTCTATCCAGTGGGGACAGGGCTGACTTGTAGTTCCCTGCTTAGCAGAGCCATTAGAACTTACTGCCAATTGATGGTTATATTACACATAAAAAAACGATAAAAGGACATCATTAAGATTCCAAATCAACTGCTCAAAGATTGGGACATGTCAGAATTCCACTTGCCAATACAAGCTTAATTTGACCCCTTTGATAAAATCTTTAGTTACATGATCATTTCATTTTTTCCACAGGACCCCCTACCTCATTCAGTGCACAGGTTGGAGGGTTCTCTGTTAATGAGCAGCTGTTTCATAATTTGTTTTCTCCTCATATTTCATCATGTGGCCCAATGAATTATTTACTGTACACTATTCTAACCTGGCTCTGAAGACAGAATTATTAATTTCCTCATTTTAGCAGCTGAATGCTTCACAAACATTAAATTAATTTAATTGCACAGACAACCTTAATTCTGGCATTTCCTAACTTCTGAATGCTTGACTTGGAACCCTAATAATGTTATTTTAACACAGTAGTGTGTGTTTGTGTGTGTGTGTGTGTGTGTGTGTGTGTGTGTGTGTGTGTAATTTCTTAGATTTTTAAAAAAGCAAACTGAAAAAAACCAGAAATTCCACCATGTAGCATCATATTGACATCGGTGTGGTTCATCAGCAGGGTTGGAACCTTTAAGTCCATCACACAGACCTCTGCCACGTGAGCTAATGGAGTAACTGTCAGCAATAGTGGGTTGTAATTGTCTGTGTGGCCCAGCATTAGAGGGGGAGGCAACACACACTTTGCCGGTGAGTTTCACAGATATTTGCTGATAGCCGAGGAATGTTGAAATTCAGGAATCTTGGGTTCCTTTCCAGGCTCTGGAGGGGACCGTGCTCTAGTGAGCACAGACATTTTTGCTCCATCCTTGACCCACTATGGTCTCTTTATCACTTCTGGCTCCTTCTCCTTGTCCCAGTCTCCCCATCCCAGTCCTAGTCTCCCTCGCTGAGCTTGCTTCCCAGTGTCCTCCCTGACTTCCAGTCTCTCCTCCTCCCCATACCCTGTCTCAGTCTACTTTCCCAGCTGTTCCAGTTCCTCCCTTCTGGTTCATCATCCAATCTGTCTCCCCCACTGGTTCCGAGTCCTAGTTTCTCTCCCCAGGCGCCTCATTCAGTTTCAGTCTCCCCTTCCATCTCCTCCTCAGCTCCTCACCCTTGTCTCCCCACTCTCTGGCTCATTGTTCCATATCTTTTCCTAGCTGGTCCCAGTTCTTTCCCTGCACCCCAGCTCCTCATCAGATGTTTCTCCTCCCTGCCACCCTCATTCCTGTCCTCACTGGCTCCTAGGCCCAGTCTTCTTGTACAGCCAGTCCTACTTTTCCACTACCCCCCAGCTCCTTAGCTGATCTGAGTTGTCCCAGTGTCCTCCTTTTCCCCCATCAGCCCCTATTCTCCTTGTCCCAGTCACCTCATCCAGACAGTCCCAATCCCACTTTCTCTCCTCATCCAGTCCCCATATCACAAGACTCCTTGTCACAATCTATTCTTTTCCCGTCACCTTGGTCTGGCTTATGCACTGTCTGCATTTAAATCAGGTGGCTTCCTCTTCCACACTGCCTGATTGTCAGCATGGGGTTTACCCAGAGCAGAGGAGAGGGAGGCTTCCTGCTCAGTACCAGTGACTGGCTCCACCTCAGTCCAGAGCAGCTGGGAATAGCCATTACAGGGAAAGTCTGGCTTCACCCCTGTAGCCATGGGCTGGAGGGAGCATGCTCAATTGATCTAATGGGGATAGAATATGCACAGTTTAATCATCAATAGGAGGCGTGAGGGGATGCAGCATGCACAGTTCGGTCAGCAGGAACAGCTGAGAGGGGCTCAACATGCTCAGTGAAGACAGAATGTTCAGAGATTTTGGCTGTTAAAATTGAAATCTCGGATTATGCACAAATTTTGATTTTTTTTTTCCAGAGGCTTACAATTTGGCCAGATTTGGGGGGATTTTCCTGGGGACAGCAAAAGGCACATCTCTGACACAAAGGCCACAATGTCAAGTTTGTGTTGCAGGGCATGAGGGAGGGTGTGGTTGTTCAAAGAAAAGGTCTCCAGAATTAAACATGTGCTAAATAACATATTTTTTTCACTAGCCTCATTGTCAGAAAAAGCTGAACTGTTTTGGCTGAAATTTTCCAAAACTGTTCAGCCTGAGGCAGATACCCAGCATGGAAAATTTCAGCCCACATAGTTAATTTGACACAGATATAAGAAACTGAAAACAGGGTCTTCTATTGGGAAGTATCAGATAACCTTAATAAGAGGTGGTGCTAGCACTCTGCCTATAATAATGGTCTAAGTCTCAGTCCAATTTCCAATAGGTAGGTATCCAAATCACAAAAACACACTATTCACAGAGAAGTGAAGTATTCTAGGTGTAGGGAAAATGGAAAATTTTTGAACCACCTGATTGTAGAACTTTCTAGGTTGGTTGTTAACTATTAATGTGGTGTAGATGAACTTGAACCCTGGCTCCCAATCCACTCAAACAGCGGTGCTGTTCCGAGCAATAACAAATCTGCCAGAGAAATCTAATCCACCCTGTAATTAGCTACCAGACAGTACAATGGTTTGCATAGGGGCAGGAATGTCTTGCATATAGGTATATATTATCAGTTGATGTCCTGAAGCATAGCATTTAATTACTTTTATTATCATGAGGCAGGTGCAGCTTGCAGATAAATGCGAGGAAGTTGCATTTGTGCTGTTTGTGCTGTACTTATTCTTTGGAAAGAGGATCAAGTTCCAGTGTTTGTGATTTTACACCTTTCATGCAGAATAAATCCACTTAAATGTCTCCAATCTAAAAAGCAAACAACCAAGTAAAGGTTTTCTTCCTAGGTGTGGCGTGCTTTGGGCACTGTCTTGCTTACTGCTCACCAGAATATCTGGCAAGATAAGATTTTGTGTGTTGCTCAGTGGGTATGTTCTGATGAATGTCTGATGAATGGCAGGATGTTCCTTGCAGGAGAAAGGCTTTTGGATGTACTGTAGTTATGTTAAAATAATGTAATCTTAAAAAAATTAAATATGTTAAACAGCAGAACATGTATAGAACTTACGTCATGAAAATGTTATTTCTGTAGAAGGGGGAAATGATTTTTAAAAATTTGTTTTTAAATTTGGGATTTTTGTGTGTCTCAGTTGTGGCATTCTTGCCCTTAGTGCTTTAAGGAAACTCTTTTTTTTAGAGACCCATGAGGATTACATGAAAGATAACGTTGGAATAACTGTCATCTAACCAAATTAGAGTTGGACCTCAGCCTTCAAATTCAGATCCAGATTCAAACTCTCCCAAGATCAGGTACTTGAAATATTATAGTAATGAGAGTGGTATACATAGCTGGAGAGGGAGGTAGAAAAATATGGGTGAATAGAAATTTCTGAAGGTTTTGATTTGGGGGTCATCTTGAGTTCCATTACAGATATAGGTCTGAGCTGTGACATTTGTGTCCTCATCTGAACTTGCCACTGTTTGTTTGAGTGGATTAGGAGCCAGGATTCTGGACTAGACAAGGAGACAGGTTTGTAGAACTGTTTTAAAATGATGGGCACAAAGCTTCAGTTTGTGAACCGTTACAGAAAACCAAACAAAATCTGTATTAAAATACACTGCGTATTGCACACTTCAGTATGGAGAAATATTCAGGACTTTCAGAATCTGGCAGAAAGCATTACATCCATGCCAACGTATCAGCAGAAGGTACAAGAGTAAATTTGAAGGTCATGATATCACAGAAAGGTTAAAGATAATATTTAACTTGTGTTCCAATGCAGGCAGTTTTTCTGTGATGAATTTGCAAATCAGCAACATAGAATGAACAAGTGAAACTCAGTGGTTTGAGCATTGCCCTGCTAAACTCAGGGTTGTGAGTTCAATCCTTGAGGGGCTATTTAGGGATCTGGGGCAAAAATTGGGGGCTGGTCCTGAGGTCCCTTCCAACTCTGACATTCTGTGATTTGGAAATGTAATTCTCTGTGGGAATTTCCTCAAAATAACTGCTATTGGTTTCTGTTACTGTTAGGTTTTCAATTTTATTATACCCATTCTCAATGCTTGTGCTTGTGAACTTTGATATAGGGGTTACAATAATTTCAGAATGGATTTTTTCAGTAAAATAAAAATTCTACAATGAAAGTCACATCAAGAATAAAGTAATGACCATGTTATTCTTGTTTCATGTCTTAACATGCAATCTGTTGCCCCTCTGACATCCATTTGAAATTAATTACACTGAATCCCACCTGTTAGTGAAAAAGGCTACCAAATGCTCTATGATGATGAAAAATAAACTTTCTTAGAGAGATTATAGCAACAGTGATGTAATATTCTGAATGGTTCATTAAGAATTGAATTAACCAATCCCAGTCAGACAAAATATTCACTGTAAAAACTTTTGCTTCCTAGACACTGAAGAGCAGAAACTGAAGTATGTAGAGTATCGAAGTTTTGGAATACAGGACATGGAATAGAAATAGGACTTGTCTACACTTAAAATGCTACAGCGGCACATTTCAGTGTAGATACTACTTATGCCACTGGCACAGGTTCTCTCATCAGTGTAGGTAATCCACCTCCTGAAGAGGAGGTAGCTAGGTTAATGGAAGAATTCTTTCATCGACCTAGTGCTGTTCACATGGGGACTTAGGTTGGCTTAACTGTGCTATTTAGGGGTGTGGATTTTTCACACCCGACTGACATAGTTAAACCGACCAATTTCTAGTATACAGCAGGCCACAAAAGATTATAAAAAATGAGCATGTGTGGCCAAATCTGACTTGTTCTGTGGGACTACTCACATGAGTAAAGACTAGTCACATGTGTGAGGGTCTGGCAGCTAACTTTATCTATTAACTGCACAGTAGCCTATTAAAAATATAAAAACATCATAAATATCTAAAGCACAAAAGATAGAAATAAAGTGGCCAGATTTTCAAAAGTGGCCATTGAAGTCAATGGGAACAGTGGATCCTCCAAACCTTTTAAAAATCACGCCTTTGGTGATTCAAATTGGGCACCCAAAACTTGAGGCATCTTTGATCAGTAGCCACTTCTAAACATTTTGGCCCTAATTGTCTATGAAAAACAGGCAAAGAACAATCTTTACAAACTAAGTGAGCTTAGGTTTCAGAGTAGCAGCCATGTTAGTTTGTATTCGCAAAAAGAAAAGGAGGACTTGTGGCCCTTAGAGACTAACTAATTTATTTGAGCATAAGCTTTCGTGAGTGAGCTGTAGCCACACTCTAAGGTGCCACAATCCTCCTTTTCTTTAAGTGAGCTTAGACATCTACAAAGGGTTCTATACTCCCATCAGTGTGTAATGGATGCACTGAACCCCCACTGTGAGGTAAATCCACCTGTATCCTCTCCTCCATAGCTGTGGGAGCCTTTTTTACAGTAAGGCTGATGTGGTTCTGCTGCACGGAGAATGAGGGGAGGCGGTTGCACAGTGAGTTGTAGAGAACAGCTCCATGAGAGCTATGCATTGGAACACAAGCAGGTGGGAATGAGTTATGGGAAGTCCAGAGTTGGGCGAGGACCAGAAGAATCACTCATACCTAGGGTGACCAGATGTCCTGATTTTATAGGGACGGTCCTGATATTTGGGCTTTTTCTTATATAGGTGCCTATTACCCCATACCCCTTGTCCCGATTTTTCACACTTTCTATGTGGTCATCCTACTCATACCAGAGTTGGATTTTGTGGGCCCTTGAATGCCTTGAAAATGGAAATATAGAGAAGAATGTGATGGGGTTTACACACTCCATACTAATGAGGAAGGTGGCAGAGAGGCTAGCCCTGCCCCTCTGACCTTGCTAGTCATGTATGATAGGAGGCCTTTAAAAGGGAGGAGACTGCAGTCAGCTGGAGTGGGAGGAGAAGTAGCAGGATTGCTAATGTGACACCTGGGGCCACAGGAGGACCTCCCAGCCAGAAGACTTTCACCCCGAACCTATGTGGAGTGCAGCAAACTCCCAGGGAGAGACTTAAGAAGGCCTGCAAGAGGTAAGGGCCAATGTAAGAAGTAAGGAACTAGGGGCTGTGTAGGAGCCTCCCAGTGCAAGTAACTGCATGTGGTCAGCTTCTCCCACCATCTGGGAGACAAACCTCAGGGGACTCCTATACAAAGAATCTCAGCTTTCATTTTTTAAAAGTACATTTCAGGCCCTCTTTCTTCCCAAGATAGCCATGGGCTCCCTGCATCCAGATCACTTTCCCCATCTGAGCTGTGTAACGAGAGGGCAAGAGAGTTCCTGTTGCTCACTTCACAGCACAGCCCAGGTGGGGAAAGGACATGGATGCATGGAGCGCTTGGTGTTGCTCCTTGCTCCCCACCTCACAGACCCCTGGTGGGGGGCACAGAAGAACATGGGGGGGGGGGGGGAAGGGAGCAGTATCTGTGAGTTCCAGCTTGTGACCCCCACCCCACATTCCTCTGCTGGGAGGAAGCACCTTCTGTGAGTTTGTGGAGCTCCTCTGCCTGCTGGCAGTGCACATCTCTGTGCTGCTGCATGGCACCCCACCAACCATGGTACCCTGAGTGGTTGCCCAGATGGGCCACCCCAAAGCCTAGTCCTGCCTTTGGAGGCTGGAAAACCAATAGCAATAGGTCTGTTGATTTTTGAGAAGAGCCCCAGTCATTTCACAGTGCTGCCTGGACAACTGTAAATGACACTAATCCTAACAACCCCCTCTCCCCACAGCTGCCTCTTGCCTTCCTTTCCCCCTTATAACTGGAGGGGTGTTAACAGGCCACTTCACCATGAATTATCCCTTGAAATATGTATTTAATACTTATGCTAAGTACTTGTATTTAGCTGTGACACTAAAATGTTTCCCAGACCTGAAGAAGAGCTCTGTGTAAGCTTGAGAGCTTGTCTGTCTCAGCAATAGAAATTGGTCTAATAAAAGAAATTACCTCACCCACCTCATGGGACCAAAATGGCTACAACATTAGTATTATTGAAAATTCATTATCAGACAGCTGTCTGTGACTGAGCCAGGTCCTCTGCTGCATAGCTAGCATGACCTATGTATAAAAGGAGATTGAGCTCAACAGTGCAAGAGGACTGAGGAGGGGAGTAACTAACACCTTCTGGGGCCTTCTGTCAAATCACATAGGACAAAATTTTCAAACCTGGATATTTAAACGTAGGTACCTAAATCTAAAGCTACTGATGAGTAGCTTCCAATCTAAAGCTTCCAATGACTTCAGTCTGAACTGAGAGCTCAGCACCTCTAAAAAGAAGGTCACTTTTGTTTAGATGCTTAAATATAGTCAGGTGCTTAACTTCATTTACTCAAGTTTGAAAATGTTGGCCTTAACCTCTCTGTGCCCCATTTCCCCCCTTTGTAAAATTGGATAATACCTACCTACATTACAAATGTTAACAATTATCACAACTCCTCTATAAAGTGCTGTGTAGGTTCTAAAACTCACCAGTTCGAAATAATGGGACTATATGGATAAGATAAGCAAGATTTGGCCCTATCTGTCAAGATCCTACATAAAAAGATAGACAAATAATGAGAAAAAGATTAGACCAAGAAAATTAGGCCAAAAATATACTAGAGAAGATGCCTATTTGGTATTAAAAATGCCCAATGAGGTATTGCTGGAGAAAATTAGCTGCCCAATGAGATGAGACTGATCATTAGCATTTTAACTGATGTCATCTATCCCTGCTCAGAGAACTGGACAACACATTGGTTGAAAAGCTAATAGACTATGCACATTTGCATCATGTTGTAATCATGGGGCCTACACATTTACCCTCATTATGAGCTCAATTGTGAGAAATAAGTGAAAATTCAAAAATGTGTCAATAACAATAAATGTTGATAGGAAAAGATGCAAAAGGGCTGCAGAAAGACTGCATTCGTCCAGACAAAAAGGCTGACTGATATAATAAAGGACTGTGTTAAGATCATGCATGGTAAACAAGAGAAGAGTGGCTCCAGTGTAGGCCTGGTACCTAATCACCCCTTTTCCCCGCACCATATTAAACCAGCCTTGGGTGAAATTCAGGGAGTTCACCACTAAAATTGAAGAAAAGAATGCTCTGCTGCTGCAGCTGATAAAGCATGCCCGCCGCAGGAATGTCCCTAACAAGAGTTATTACTGCCATGCACAGGTGCTGACTTTCAGCTTTCTCCAGGAGTGCTCTGCCCCCAAGGCCTCGCCCCCCCTCTGTGCCTTCCCCCAAGACCCCACCCTTGCTCTGTCTCTTCCTGCCTCTGCTCTGCCCCCTCTCCTGAGGCTCAAGCCCTTCCCTGCCCCTGCTCCTTGCCCCCTCCCCAACAGCTGATTGGTGGTGGGTGGGAGGCCCTGGGGGAGGGGAAGGGGCTGATCGGCAGGTGGCTGGTGGGTGCTGAGCACCACTATTGTTGTTATAAAGGATTGTAAAGACACCCAGGTGCTGGGAAATTTTAGGGAGGATACAGAGAGACTCGGCAAATGGTGAGATAGGCTCTGACCATCAGCAGCAACAGAGAAGGTCACAAATAAGTGATAATTTGGGCATGAAAGATAAATTGTAAAAAAAAACTTGGGCAGGAAGGAGGACACATAGGTACCAGTGTGATTGGTTAAATTTTTTTGTTCCTTAAGGGGGTGGGATAATGTGATAGGTTTAGTATATTTGAAGGAGGTAATTAGTTTTGCCTATTTAATGTAAATGAAAAGTAATGCTCTTTGGGAATTGACTCCAGACTGCAGTACAACAACAAGTTGCAAGACATCATACCCTACACAACCATGATGTGTAAGGGCATCGGGAACCCTCAGAGGAGTGAATCCTGACTGGCTATCTGATGAAATTTGTCTGTATATTGGGAGCGGTGAGCATAAGAGATTTGCTTGGCATCTGTATTCTCTGTGTGTTGCTAATAAATAGATGTTTAGAGCATAGCTGTGTAAGGCTCTTTCATTGGGAAGAGGTCCCGCAGGCGCGTAGAGCCCTGAGCCCCGTGGGTAAGGGCAGGTACTTAAATTGACCAGGTTGAGCCCTGGGGGTAAGGGTAGGTGCCTTATGCCCCTAGCCCTTGGAAGGGAAAGGGTGGGGGGTTTCTAAATTGACTGGGTCACACCTTGAGCCTTGGTTGGGAATAGGTAGGGTGCCCCCAATTATGTGGGTAATACCAGAAATCAAAGGACCAAAATTGGTATGATGGAAATTAGACTTAATTGGTGGACAAATTAATGTGGGGATGAGCTATTCCAGCCATCACTCCCTTTTGTGGTCCTTAAAAAAAGATTTTGGGAGGAAAAGGAAGCTGTCTGACAACTGCTGGCTGGGAGATGAGTGGACAAAAAGAACATAAGAGCTGCCAGACTGTTTTCCACCTATGTATTGGTCGGAGTTCCGTTGAGGCCTAGGGGCTTTGGCATGAGCTGGCACCTGATCTGCTAGCATCACACGAATATACTCTCTTTTGAACACACTGTATCTACATATCAATTTAGTTGCTGGAGAGAATAGGATATCTTATTTCTATGAATAGTTTAAATGACCATTCGGTCCAGCCACTATATTCTGGAGGTGCCTTAGATAAAAACAAATTATGGAGCAGGGTGGGAGAAAGAAATCAGACCATGTTGCTGGGGATGAGGAACAGATGAAAAGGGTAATAGACCAGAGGTCATAAACAAGGCTATTCAAACATTCCAAAGTACTTGGAAGCTGTGTAATTATTTATAGTATTTATTGAGCACCTGTCAACATGGGTGGCCCTGCCTAAGCATAGAAGAAGATATGGTCCCTTAATTAAGGATCTTTTCATCTTGGAAATTCGTTCTACTTTCATGAATTCTTGGACAAATATTTGTGCCAATAAATTTGTCAGAGCTAGAGGCACACATTTCTAGGTTAAACGTAAACTATAAAACCTAGTAGAGCCAAGGAAGATACAGCAAGAATTTATAGAATAAATAATAATGAATATTTAGTTTAAAAAAATCCCAACAGATTGATATTTGTATTGTTGTAATCCTTCCTGAAGGAGGCAGCATGGTTTGGAGGACAGAGCATATAACTGCATCAAACTGCCTTAGTTCTAATCACATCTATGACACTGAATCATTGTGCGGCCCATGACAACTCACAAATTCTCTGAGTGGATTCTGCTATGGGGTGGACAGTTCACTATCTCATACCATATATAGCCATTTACACATGTGCAAAGGGGATGTAAAAACTACCAAATTAGAACAGTACCATTTTATAACTACTATGACTACATATGATGAAAGACTGGAGAGAATGAGGCTCTGTTTCCAGTGAATAAAATGGGGTGATCCTATTTCCCTTATTATGAGCATTAATGAATAATGCTTTGAAGATATAAAATATGTATTGGTGTAAGTAATAAAGTATTAAGAAACACTGGAAGAAAATTATATCAACCCCTTGACCTCTCAGCACACAACGTTAACTTTTCTTTCTGTTCTAAATATATAAATAACATATAATAAAATACTAAATGCAGGTGTGATTTTCTCCGAGGGTAAGACAACTGAGGGTCATATGATAAAATAAAGGAAAAAAGCTTATGGCGCTGTCTGTTCTAATTTCTTGGCTTTCCTTGAGGGGTCAGTTTTCTGAAGAATTCATGCAGAAAGATAGAACTATCTGTGATATTTATGTTAGTGAGACACAGTCAGCCTAAAGAACACGTTTAATCACTTGGAGTTGGAAAAATAATACATTTTATGACTTCCAGAGTGAGGTCCAGAACTGCTAGTTTAGTATTGCTGAATCTTCAGAAAATGGTTGCAGAATTCTGACTTAAATCACTGCAGAATTCTGGACCCTGATTCAGGAAGGCCTCCCTGCTCAAAAAACACATGCATTTGTGTTTAAGGATGATTGAAGTCAATAGGATTTAAGTATATACTTTGTTGCTTTCCTGAATTGGATAAAGATTTGCCTTTGAAATTCTTAAAATGAAGCAAAAAGCAAACACGTTCTTGGACTATACATGGACTTGTATTTTCCATGTGAAGTAGACAGAGAAGGTAACATTTAAGAAATTTGAATACCCACTAACATACAATGAATCTGTTTTTGAGCAGTGGCAAAATTGTAATTACCTCATCTGGAGCAGTATCAAGTCCCCATTCTCTGCAAGACTATTTATCTGGTATACCCAGAGGTGCAATATGACCTTGATCCTAAAATCATGCACATGCTTACAGTTAATCACATGGGTGTTTACAGGATTGGAGTCTAAGTTCAGTGCACAAGACATACCTGGTCTGAGTAGAAGCCTGTCCCTATCTTACATCTGTTATTATGACATCTCCCCATCACTAACTATATGGATTGCAGTTTAAGATGCTTAGTGACACCCGTCCATTTTCCTTGCCTTTTTGTTCTCCTGCCAGTCCCACAGTCTAAGTCTCTCTCAATATTGCTTTCAGACATGAAAATTCAAATAATACGGCCAAGAGAAGAGACATAAAAATCTTTCTTGGAAATTAAAATTATTTCATTATTTTATTATTGTATATTAAGAAAATAACCAACCAGTGACAAAGGCTAGAAAAAGTATGAGCAATTCTGAAGTCTGGGCAGAAATAACACAAAATGGAAAGTGGTGAAATAGATAAAGAAGAAAATTACCTTTGAAACAAATATTTCTTAGAAAATTATTGTAGAAATTTTGACTCTGTGGAAGTCAATGGAGGCTTTGGGATTTGGCTTTTCAAAAAGAAAAAAAAAATACAAAAACTTTTACAAATATTTGGATGGCCTAAGGCAATGTTTCCCAAACTTGGGACGCCGCTCGTTCACGGAAAGCCCCTGGAGGGCCGGGCCGGTTTGTTTACCTGCCCTGTCCGCAGGTTCGGCCGATCGCGGCTCCCACTGGCCGCGGTTCGCCGCTGCAGGCCAAATGGGGCTGCGGGAAACGGCCGCTGCTTCCAGCAGCCCCCACTGGCTTGCAGCGGCGAACTGCAGTCAGTGGGAGCTGCCATCGGCCGAACCTGTGGACGCGGCAGCTAAATAAACCGGCCCGGCCCGCCAGGGGCTTTCCCTGAACGAGCGGCGTCCCAAGTTTAGGAAACACTGGCCTAAGGCATTATTACACATGCAGCTTGGTTCAGTGGATGTGACACTACCCAGGACACCTGGGTTCTATATCAGCTCTGCCATTGATGTGCTTTGTGACCATGGGCAAATCATTTTGCCTTTCTTTCCCTTCCCATCCTCTGCCTGTCTTACCTATTTAGATGGAGGGTTTTTGCAGCTGGAATTTTCTCTTATGATGTGTTTATACAGTGCCTAGCACAATGGGACCCTGGTCACAGCTGGAGCATCCAAGTGCTACTGTGACATAACATAGATAATGCTTCATTTGTGTCTGCATACACTGACAATAGTCCTTACCTATGAGGGCTCTAAAGAGTATATCAGACTACATCTGATACACTAGCTATGGAAAAAGAAAAGGAGTACTTGTGGCACTTTAGAGACTAACAAATTTATCTGACAGGTTTCAGAGTAGCAGCTGTGTTAGTCTGTATTCGCAAAAAGAAAAGGAGTACTAGTGGCACCTTAGAGACTAACCAATTTATTTGAGCATAAGCTTTCACGAGCTACAGCTCACTTCATCGGATGCATGCAGTGGAAAATATAGTATATTCAGTATTTTCCACTGCATGCATCCAATGAAGTGAGCTATAGCTCACGAAAGCTTATGCTCAAATAAATTTGTTAGTCTCTAAGGTGCCACAAGTACTTCTTTTCTTTTTGCGGATACAGACTAACACGGCTGCTACTCTGAAACTAGCTATGGAGCAGCCCTCTCTCTACATATCAATAAATTATGCTTTATTGTGAAGGACCAGATTGCACCATAAATTCCAGATACAGGTTCCAACATTTCGTTTAATAAGTGAGTACTATATACTGATGTGTCCAACCTCTTCTCTCTATATAGCATCAGCTGGCCCAAATCCTCTCTCTCTCTCTTTTGCACTACATCAGGCTGTTCCCTTTCCTCCTCATAACATTGCCTCGAGCTTTTTGCTCGCTAACTTCTCGCCCTAAAGTTAATGCTTACTTTGATACTAAATTTAGCCCCTAATTGCCCTGTCCATTCTCATACACCCACCTACATTAATAATTTCCCACCCCCACAAAAGAGCACCGCTCCTTCTTGCCCAACTCATTACTACCCACTGAGATAAAATGACCCCCAACGGTGTAACAACTAATTCATCAACTCCCACCGTTATCTATGCAGTTACTGTTAATAGTGTCACTCTAGGCTAGCTCACCTGCCAGTATTCAGAAGTCTTTTTGCTATGTATGGCGAATAAAGACAGTAACAGTTGTCACCTTTCTACACTTGATAATCCTAACCTTTTATGCATATGGAGAGATTGCCTTACCATGGACAAATGTGAGAGCTGCCTGTGTGCTCCTCACTGTTCCTCAGATTAGAAGATTTTGCTGTATTATATTCTCTGAGATGGATATTACTGTATGTGTTAGTGTCCCCACCTATGTGGAGATTGGCAGTATTACTGGGTGAGTTAGGCTGTGACTTCACTAGGGAAAAGGGTATTTAAGCCATATTAAAATCCTAATGAAGCAATTATAGTTTTAACCTATCTACGCTGGTCCAGGGGCATATGCCTGGGGAGGGGGGATGTGAAGGTTTTCCTTGACCAGCTAATATGGGTTGAAACTACAATTTGCCTTATCTACATTAAAATTCGAACACGAGTTACCTTAACATGGGTTAAAAATACACCATTACTCCCAGATCGCAAGACCTTACAGTCTCTGGCTTTTTCACTGCAAAAGAGGTCAGTTTTACATTGAGATACCTAACTCCAGAAACAAGATCAATGGAGATAAATCACAAGTAGTTTTTACCTGAATGTAGCTAGTTGAGGTGAACCTACACCGCCACCAGGCTACCTTAGATAAAACTATCAATGCTTTGTCTCCACTGGGATTTTACACCATTCAACATCTTTATGTAAAAATACACTTTTTTTTTTTTTTGGCAGTGAACATGTTACCTATTTCCCTGTGTGGGGGCGAAGGGTGTGCTACAGGCTGTTCTCCTGTGTGATGGAGGGAGGGAGAGAAGAGAGTTTTGCTGGGTGTCTTTTCATTCAGTGGTTCCCCTGCTGTGGACGTGAGAGTGGTTGCTGGGCCTGTGACAGTTTTTTCTCTTCTGTGGGGGCAGCAAGGAAGGGGGCATGTGACAGTCTCTCCCTCTGTGTAAGGAGGAACATGCAGGTAGTTGCTCTGCGTGTGTGTGACAGTCTCTCCCTGTGCCAGGAGGGACATGGAAGATGTTGCTGTTTGTGTGTGTGTGTGTGTGTGACAGTCTCTCCCCCTGTGCCAGGAGGGACATGGAGGATGTTGCTGTATGTGTGTGTGTGTGTGTGTGACAGTCTCTCCCCCCTATGCCAGGAAGGACATGGACGATGTTGCTGTTTGTGTGTGTGACAGTCTCTCCCCGTGCCAGGAGGGACATGGAGGATGTTGCTGTTTGTGTGTGTGTGTGTGTGTGACAGTCTCTCCCCCATGCCAGGAAGGACATGGATGTTGCTCTGTGTGTGTGTGAGACAGCCTCTCCCCCGTCTGTCTCGCTGTTACACCCCTCTCCTGCCAACCTCACTCCCCCAGACCCGAACCCTCGCCAGCCCGGGCCCGCGGCCAGGGGCAGTTGGCGCACGCGCCCAGCAGCGGGCGCGGCTGCGTGCGAGCGGCTGCCGGGGTGCGCGCGCGCGTCAGGTGCTGTCGCCGGGCGGGGAGCTCCCTCCCTTCCTCCCTCTCAGCCGCCGGCCCCCGTTGGCTGCCGGTGACAGACGGAGCCGGCCTCGCGGCTGCCCGGCATGACGGGGGGCGGCTGCGCCCCGGCCCCCGCTCACTAGCCCGGCCGAGCCGCGCAGGCGGGCCCGGGGAGCGGCGCGCCATGCGGCTGTGCGGGGCGCTGCTGAAGAGCCCCATCCCCAAGCAGATCGAGCACTACTCGCGCTTCTCCCCCTCGCCGCTCTCCATCAAGCAGTTCCTGGACTTCGGTGAGTGGCGCCCCCCCGCGGGGGTGTCAGCCCCAGCTGCCCTCGCAGCGGGACCCCCCCGGGCTGCTCGGTCTCTCGCGGGGGGGGGTGCGCAGCCGCCCGGTTGGGGGGAGGGGGGTGGCACCGGCACCGCCTGGCTGGTGGGGTGGGGGAGGCTGAGCGGGGTGATGCGTGTCGGGCACGTGGCTCGCCACGGGGCGGCGATGCGCCCAGCCCCGCTGTGGGTGAGGAGGCCCCTCTCGCCTCCGCTGGGCAGGGAGCGCCGCCCGCCCAGGTTGGAGGCGCCCGCGCCGCCGCCGCTTCCTTGCCACGCGGGCTCCTGCGTCCCCCGTGGCAACGGCCGCTCTCCTGCGCCTCCCTCGCCTGGAAAACTTCTCCTGGGTTGTTCCGCGTGCTCCCCGGAACCGGCCCGGACAACTGCACGCCTCGGCTTGGCCTCCGAGCGGCGCCTCTGCGTGTGTGGCCGGAGCTAGGAGTCGCCGAAATACCCGGCGCAGGAGGCTTGCAGAGGCCTGGCTGAGGGTTACTGTTG
Organism: Natator depressus; assembly: GCF_965152275.1. Lineage (NCBI taxonomy): Eukaryota > Metazoa > Chordata > Testudines > Cheloniidae > Natator > Natator depressus. The sequence continues at coordinate 141,486,265 of NC_134234.1, forward strand.
TTACTGCAGCTGCGGAACCTTGAGAGCTGGAGGGGGTCAGGGGGACAGAGAAACTGGCTGCGAGGAGATCTCCTACATGAGACAGGGAAGAGATGGGGGCTGCTTCACTGCAGTGCTCTCTCGAGTTACCTGCGCTCCAGTTCGCTCCTCGGGAGTTAGCCTAGCTCAAGTGAGAGCAATCACATGGCAAGCTGTACAGAGTGACTGTATTATCTGCACAGAGTGCTGCATCCTCATTGCCTTACTGACTCAAGCATCAGCAGCAGCACTTGAGTGTTTTTTAACCCATGCTCCCTGAGTGGCCAGCTAGCTTGGGTTTAAAGCACCACTTAAACTGAGCTGGAGATTTGTGTGTGTGAACAAGAATTGGGTGAGGGTCACACTTGAGTTGTGTCTCATGCTAACGCTGCGATGAGGACAAGCCTTATGTCTGTGCAGGTGGTTGGTAGCAAATATCCTCTTCTCTTCAATTCCTTGAGACCTGTGAGTGGAGTTGTGCCTTTGACTCTAACTCAGTGTGTAGGGTAGTGGGCTTTCGTTCCTCTTGGTACTGCTTTAAAAAGATCTCTGCTTAACTTAAAGATGATCTGCAAAGAATTTTTTAAAATTGGGCTTGTGCTCTCAAACGTCTTCATTTTGTACAATAAAGATCATTTGAAAGGAGTTTTCTCTGTTTGCTGTTTGTATTAGATATATCAGGAATGTTGAGTTTGTTCTTCCGTGCTTTTGATGATGGACTTCTGGGGCCTTCAGTATGTTCGTTGAAGGTATTGAATCCTTAGCAAAGGCTTCCTTTTTCCAAAACATTTATTCATGATTGAAGTTATGTACAAAAAGACAGTTTTAAATAGTCTCATTTAAAATTCCTTCGCCTCTTAGACAACATTCACTATGCATCCGATGAAGTGAGCTGTAGCTCACGAAAGCTCATGCTCAAATAAACTGGTTAGTCTCTAAGGTGCCACAAGTACTCCTTTTCTTTTTTCTTTTTACGAATACAGACTAACATGGCTGTTACTCTGAAACCATTCGCTCCCTTGGCTCTTCTGATGTTCCCCAAGTAATTATAGTCTTTCAGGCATTTTCTAGGCTTGATTTCCAATATTAAAAAAAAAAAGGGGGAGGATGAGGAAAAATGTTTTAGTCCTTTATACACAGTAAAGAAGTAAAATAAAGCACAAAATAATTTTTTTTTGCTGTTTATCTTTAAAATAGCCCCTGCTATATCTCTATTAGCAGTTGAAATTTCCTGTGACAGAAATATTAATTATTTGAAGGGAAACTGTCAGGTATCCATAATAACCCCAGAATTAGGTCTGTGTAAATGGGGTTGGGAACAGAATGAAACAACCTAAAATCAATAATGTTTTGTTGGAACTTAAATATTTCAATATTGTGTGTTTGCAACCCAAACAGTAAGGTATTGTTCCAATACAATGGTTCTTCAGCTACTACTTTTAGATCTTTCCCTGATTCCCCTCTGCGGACAACCCAGAAAGTCAGACTGACCAGTCAGTTTTCATTGTTAGCCTGTGTGAGTGCAAAATATCTTTTATTGGACCAGCTTCTGTTGGTGAGAGAAAAAAGCTTTCGAGCTTACGCAGAGCTCTTCTTCAGGTCTGGGAAACTAACTCAGGCTATGTCTACACTACAGATTACTTTGGCATAACATATGTCGCTCGGAGCAGAGTTTGAATAATCCACACCCCTGACTGACGTAAATTATACTGACCCAAGCACCAGTGTGGACAGCACTATGTCGGTGGGAGAACTTCTCACGCCGACATAGCTAGTGCCTCTCTTGAAGGTAGGATTTATTAAGCCGAAGGGAGCAGAGCTTTGGAGCTGTGCTCTGGCTCTGCTCCAGCTCCAGGCAAAAACCTGCAGCTCCGCTGCTCCGTGGGCTCCGCTCCAAAGTCCTGGAAGGGAGAGCTCTTTCCTGTCAGCTTAGGCCATGTCTACACTAGCGATTTTACAGCAACACAGCTATACTGATGCAGCTGTGCTGCTGTAAGATCGCTTGTGTAGCTTCTCTATGCCAATGGGAGAGTCTTCCTGTCGAGCGGTGGTAGCTAGATAGGCAAGCGAGCATCTCCTGTCAACATAGCGCTGTCCACACTGGTGCTTCTGTAGGTGTAACTTACGTTTCTCTGAGGGGTGTTTTTTCACACCGCTGAGTGACATAAGTTATACTGACAAAACGGTAATGTAGATATAGCCTTAGAGCAGGGGTGGCCAACCTGTAGCTCCGGAGCCACATGGGGCTCTTCAGAGGTTAATATGCAGCTCCTTGCATAGGCGCCAACTCCGGGGCTGGAGCTACAGGCGCCAACTTTCCAGTGTGCTACAGGGTGCTCACTGCTCAACCTCTGGCTCTGCCTCAGGCCCCAGCCACACTCCACTCCTTCCTCCAACGCCTCCGTCCCTTCCCTTGAGTCTGCCGTGCCCTTGCTCCTCCTCCTCCCTCCCCTGAGCCTCCTGCACGCCACAGAACAGCTGATGGCGGCGGGCGGGAGGTGCAGGGATGGAGGGTCAGGTGCTGATCGGCGGTGCTGTTGGCGGATGAGAGACACTGGGGGCAGGGAGGGAGCTGACGGGGGGCGGGGCTGCTGATGTGTTACTGTGGCTCTTTGGCAATGCACATTGTTAAATTCTGGTTCCTTCTCAGATGCAGGTTGACCAGCCTGTGGCTCCGGAGCCACATGCAGCTCTTCAGAAGTTAATATGCGGCTCCTTGTATAGGCACCGACTCTGGGACTGGAGCTACAGGCGCCAACTTTCCAATGTGCCAGGGGGTGGTCACTGCTCAACCCTGGCACTGCAACAGGCCCTGCCCCCACTTCATCCCTTCCCACCTCCTCCCCTAAGCCTGCCGTGCCATCCACCCTCCTCTCCAGAGCCTCCTGCACACCACAAAACAGCTGATCGGGAGGTGCAGAGAGGGAGGGAGAGGCACTGACCGGTAGGGCTGCCGGTAGGCGCTGGGAAGGGGGGTGGGGAGCTAATGGGGGGGCTGCTGACTTATTACTGTGGCTCTTTGGCAATGTAAATTCTGTTCCTTCTCAGGCTCAGGTTGGCCACCCCTGCCTCAGAGCGTCTTCACCAGAAGTGCTACAGCGGTGCAGCTGCTGTTGTGTAGACATAGGGCTTGGCTACATTTGCAAGTTAAGGCGCATTAAATCGGCCCCGGGTGCCCTGACTCCTGACGTGTCCACATTGGCAAGGCACTTAGAGCGCCTGGACTCTGCAGCTGAAGTGCTCCTGGTAATCCACCTCCACGAGAAGCATAAAGCTTGCTGCGCCCCAGCTGAAACCCCTGGGAGTCAGTGTGAACAGTGTGTTGCATTACTGCGCTGTTTGGCCTCCGGAAACATCCCATAATGCCCTGAAGTCAAGTGGCCACTCTTGTCATTGTTTTGAAGGGCATGGCTACACTAGAAACTTCAAAGTGCTTTCGTGGGAACGGCAGCGCTTTGAAGTGTGAGTGTGGTCGTGCATGAGCGCTGGGTGAGAGCTCTCCCAGCGCTCCTGGTAATCCACCTCCATGAGGGGATTAGCTCCTAGTGCTGGGAGCATGGCTCCGAGTGCTGGGAGCATGGCTACACTAGCGCTTTAAAGTGCTCAGACTTGCTGCGCTCAGGGGGGTTATTTTTCACCCCCCTGAGCCAACAAGCCTTAGAGTGCTATAAAATGTAAATGTAGACAAGCCCGAACTTGGCTGCAGGTATACGGATATCCCCTTTCGAAGCTCTGTTTCTGATCGCTGGCATGCTTATCTGCTCCAGGACAAAGCAAACCATTACTGTGGAATGCTGCTGCTGTGTGTGTGAGGCGGGGGTCTGTCGCTTTCTGAACTTACAGGACAGCATGCTGACACACTTTCTGCCCCCCAAAACACACGGTCTCTCCCCCCACATACACACAACCCCCCCGCCCATTTGAAAAGCACACTGCAGCCACTTGCACACTGGGATGGCTACCACAATGCACTGCTCTCTGTGGCGTTGCAAGAGCTGCTAATGTGGCCACGCCAGTGCGCTTGCAGCTGACAGTGTAAACACACAGCAGTGTTTTCTCTGCTGCGGACTCTGAAGGCTGGTTTAACTCCCAGCGGTCTACATCTGCAAGTGTAGCCAAGCCCATAGTCTGGGTGTTGTTGCTAAATACAAAGTGACCTGAAGAAGAGCTCTGTGTAAGATTGGAAAGCTTGTCTTTCTTACCAACAGTAGTTGGTCCTATAAAAGATATTACCTCACTCACCTTGTCTCTCAAATACAAGGTGAAACAGATTGTTTAGTATAAGTAGTTCACCTTGAATGGTCCCTTGAAATGTGTGGTAAGTGGCCCATTAACACCTGTCTAGTCCTAGGGAAGAAAGGGTGGGGGAGCAATTGGGGGGGAGGTTGTGAGTAGGTTACAGATTGTAATAAGCCATAAATCCACTGGTTAGTCTCTAAGGTGCCACTAGTACTCCTTTTCTTTTTGTTTCTATTCAGTCCATGATTTTTAGTATCTAGCAAAGTTATAAATTTAAGCTCCCAGGCTGGTCTTTTGAAAGTGTTGTGCAGATTTCCTTTGAGGATGAAGACTTGTAGGTCAGATGCAGTGATTGCTATGTGAAAAGTGTTTACCCACCACTGATGTGGTGTTTTTATCTTTTATCATTTTCCTGTGAGAGTTCATTTGTACCTCACCCACCTTGTCTCTCTAAGGCCTTGTCTACACTGCCACTTTACACGCTGCAACTTTCTCGCTCAGGGGTGTGGAAACCCCCCCCTCCCCGGGGCTGCAAGTTTCAGTACTGTAAAGTGGCAGTGTAGATAGTGCTACAGTGCTGGGAGTGACTCCACTCGTGGGGGTGGTTTTTTTACAGCATTGGGAGAGCTTTCTTCCAGTGCTGGTGCTGCGACTACGCAGCCACAGAGCTTTAACGTTGCCAGTTAAGAGATACCCTAATATCCTGGGACCAACACAGCTACAACAACACTGCATGCAAAAATATAGACTTTGAAAGTACTACCCTTTCTAATGTATAACACAACTTTTTGGTTAAAATAACAATTTTTAACCTGAAGCTGTCCTTTGTCCCTTTGTGAATTTTGCAAGTGTTAAATGTATTCTCACCCGTGTTTTTTTTTTTAAAATGTTCTTCTTTGAGTGCTTGTCATTGCCTTGTTCTACTCTATAAACTTGTGTTGGCATAACTGTGTTGCTCAGGGGTGTACACTCCGCTGAGCAATGCAGTTATATCGACCTAACTCCCAATGTAGACAGCTATATCAGTGGGAAGGCTTCTCTTGTTGACATAGCTACTGCCTCTCCAGGAGGTGGAGTACCTATGATGAAGTTTAAGGATAGAAGCTCTTGTCAGTGTAGGTAGCATCCTCGCTAAGTGCCACTGCAGCTCTGTAAGTGCAGACAAGTTCACTGTTGTGTTCCACTTCTGGTGTGCATGAACCCAGTGTGCTGGCGATCACAACACTTTAGCCAGCACTATCCATCTGTGCACTTCATGCCCTTGTGGGGACCCCTCAATTGAGAGTATAAAGGGGGCTGAGCGACCAACCAACCCTCAGTTCCTCCTTGTCTCCTGTGGAGCCAGCTAGCTGTCACTTGCACTTGTGCTCCTTTTTACTCTTTTAGTAACTTTTATTGTAAATAGTTAATAGTGTGATGTGCAGCTATTAGTATTCAAGGTTATACAGTGTTCTCTCAGCCTTCAGTGATTAAGTTTTTTAGAGGATTTATTAGGGCATTCCTTCTAGCTTTGGAAATCTCCCCTCACTTGGATGGGTCCTCCATTTAATCCTTTAGCTTCATGTTTGTTAATTCTCCAGTCTATGAAGACTGCTTTCCTTGTGACAATCACTTCAGTACACAGAATGGATGAATTACAAACCCTTGTGACTGGAACAGTTTTCTACAGAGACAACCGTATACTCAAACTATACCCTAAATTCATCCCAAAAGTAGTTTTGGGCTTTCATTTAAATCAATCCATGCACTTAGATGTTTTTCCTTTAAACATTCATCCAAAGAGGTGCCCCTTTTTTCCTACTTCAGGCCTTAACTTTTTTTTTTTTTTTTTGAATGGCTCACATAGTAACTTCCCAAATTTTAAATACAATCATGGCTATTGTAGAGCTCAGTCAAGAAAAATAGATTGAGTTATCTGAAACCCATAATTTAAGTGTTTTGGAGCTATTAGGCTAGCAATAGAACTGGGATGGCCAGTTACCCTAATTTTTCCTTCATTAGGGCTATAGTTCAGCATTAACACATTTGTGAGATGGATTCTGCAGTAATAAGGTTAAATTTAAATGTAGCTTAAAAAGTAGGGATGAGACTTTCCCCTCCTTTTTAAAATTACAATACATAAAAATTCAAATATCAGATAGCCACTACTTGGATGGGGGGGTGGGGGTGGGAAGGAACTCATCCAAATAATTAATGTCCTATGGCTAAAGGCTATGGCTACACTACAGCTTGTTGACATAAATTATATTACTCAGGGGTATGAATTAGCCAACCCCTTAAGCGACATAACTTATGGCAACTTAAGTGCTGGCGTGGACTGTGCTGTGTTGGTGGGAGAGCTTCTTCCACCAACATAGCTACCACCGCTCGCGGGGGCTGGAGTAATTAAGCTGATGGGAGAGCTCTCTCCTGTTGGCTTAGAGTGGTTACACTAGAGAGCTTACAGTGGCCCAGCTGCAGCGATGCAGCTGGGCCACTGTAAGCTCTCTAGTGAAGCCATAGCCTTAATTATTTGATTTTGAAGTTAGCAATGTGTGTAGTGTTGTGGTTCTGGGAACAAGACATCTATGAATCAGAACCTATGTTTGTAATGTGCAGAAGAGCTAGCAATGAATGGGAAGGCAGACTGTAGATTTGTAGCAGTCCGTTAAGATATAAAGCCTTGGGGGTTGGATTTTCAGACTTCTTCAAATGTCTTAATAGATGAGATGTCCATGTCTTAATATGCGAGGGTCTTATGGACCTCGTTCCCTTTCCATTTCTGTGGCAATTACAGCAATTGCTGATCAACATCCTCTGCAGCAAACAGGGGAAAGATAAAGAATGAGCTCTCAAAAATGGATACTCTCATAAAAAAAAACAACCTTCCACACAAACTTCCTCGTGGCTGGACTTTACTAAAACTAGACAAGCCATTTACAACACACACTTTGCTTCTCTACAAAAGAAAAAGGACACTAAACTTTCTAAACTACTACATGCCACAAGGGACCACAGCAATGGTTCCCTCAACCCACCCAGCAATATAGTTAACCTATCCAACTATACTCTTAGCCCAGCAGAAGCAGCTGTCCTATCTCGGGGCCTCTCCTTCTGCCCCTCCACCCCCATGAACATGATACAGTTCTGTGGTGACCTAGAATCCTATTTTCGACGTCTCCGACTCAAGGAATATTTCCAACATACCTCTGAACAACATACTAATCCACAGAGGCCTCCCTACCAACACTGCAAAAAGGAGGATTCTAGGTGGACTCCTCCTGAAGGTCGAGACAGCAGACTGGACTTCTACATAGAGTGCTTCCGCCGATGTGCACGGGCTGAAATTGTGGAAAAGCAGCATCACTTGCCCCACAACCTCAGCCGTGCGGAACACAATGCCATCCACAGCCTCAGAAACAACTCTGACATCATAATCAAAAAGGCTGACAAAGGAGGTGCTGTTGTCATCATGAATAGGTCGGAATATGAACAAGAGGCTGCTCGGCAGCTCTCCAACACCACTTTCTACAAGCCATTACCCTCTGATCCCACTGAGAGTTACCAAAAGAAACTACAGCATTTGCTCAAGAAACTCCCTGAAAAAGCACAAGATCAAATCCGCACAGACACACCCCTGGAACCCCAACCTGGGATATTCTATCTACTACCCAAGATCCATAAACCTGGAAATCCTGGGCGCCCCATCATCTCAGGCATTGGCACCCTGACAGCAGGATTGTCTGGCTATGTAGACTCCCTCCTCAGGCCCTACGCTACCAGCACTCCCAGCTACCTTCGAGACACCACTGACTTCCTGAGGAAACTACAATCCATCGGTGATTGTCCTGATAACACCGTCCTGGCCACTATGGATGTAGAAGCCCTCTACACCAACATTCCACACAAAGATGGACTACAAGCCGTCAAGAACACTATCCCCGATAATGTCACGGCTAACCTGGTGGCTGAACTTTGTGACTTTGTCCTTACATTGTCCCCAAATGTAAAATAGTTATGGATATACCTTCAAATCAGCGGCACTGCTATGGGTACCCGCATGGCCCCACAGTATGCCAACATTTTTATGGGTGACTTAGAACAACGCTTCCTCAGCTCTCGTCCCCTAACGCCCCTACTCTGCTTGCGCTATATTGATGACATCTTCATCATCTGGACCCATGGGAAAAAAAGCCCTTGAGGAATTCCACCATGATTTCAACAATTTCCATCCCACCAACCACCTCAGCCTGGACCAGGCCACACAAGAGATCCACTTCCTGGACACTACAGTGCTAATAAGCGATGGTCACATAAACACCACCCTATAACGGAAACCTACTGACCGCTATGCCTACCTACATGCCTCCAGCTTTCACCCTGACCACACCACACGATCCATTGTCTACAGCCAAGCTCTGCGATACAACCGCATTTGCTCCAACCCCTCAGACAGAGACAAACACCTACAAGATCTCTATCAAGCATTCTGTACCCACCTACGGAAGTGAAAAAACAGATTGATAGAGCCAGAAGAGTTCCCAGAAGTCACCTACTACAGGACAGGCCTAACAAAGAAAATAACAGAACGCCACTAGCCGTCACCTTCAGCCCCCAACTAAAACCCCTCCAACGCATTATCAAGGATCTACAACCTATCCTGAAGGATGACCCAACACTCTCACAAATCTTGGGAGACAGGCCAGTCCTTGCCTACAGACAGCCCCCCAACCTGAAGCAAATACTCACCAACAACCACATACCACACAACAGAACCACTAACCCAGGAACCTATCCTTGCACCAAAGCCCGTTGCCAACTGTGCCCACATATCTATTCAGGGGACACCATCACAGGGCCTAATCACATCAGCCACACTATTAGAGGCTCGTTCACCTGCACATCCACCAATGTGATATATGCCATCATGTGCCAGCAATGCCCCTCTGCCATGTACATTGGTCAAACTGGACAGTCTCTACGTAAAAGAATAAATGGACACAAATCAGATGTCAAGAATTATAACATTCATAAACCAGTTGGAGAACACTTCAATCTCTCTGGTCACGCGATTACAGACATGAAAGTTGCGATATTACAACAAAAAAACTTCAAATCCAGACTCCAGCGAGAGACTGTTGAATTGGAATTCATTTGCAAATTGGATACAATTAACTTAGGCTTGAATAGAGACTGGGAGTGGCTAAGTCATTATGCAAGGTAACCTATTTCCCCTTGTTTTTTCCTTACCCCCCCCCCCCCCGATGTTCTTGTTAAACCCTGGATTTGTGCTGGAAATGGCCCACCTTGATTATCATACACATTGTAAGGCGAGTGATCACTTTAGATAAGCTATTACCAGCAGGAGAGTGGGGTGGGGGGAGGTATTTTTTCATGCTTTGTGTGTATAAAAAGATCTTCTACACTTTCCACAGTATGCATCCGATGAAGTGAGCTGTAGCTCACGAAAGCTCATGCTCAAATAAATTGGTTAGTCCCTAAGGTGCCACAAGTACTCCTTTTCTTTTTGTCACAGAAAAGTAATATTCATAGATTCAAGGCCAGAAGTGATCATTGTGATCATCTAGTGTGACCTCCTATATAACACAAGCTACAGAACCTCCCCAAAACAATACAGAGAACATCTTTTAGAAAAACATGCATTCTTTATTTAAAAATGGTCAGTTATAGATAAGGCTACATTTTAGTCATGGGCATTTTTAGTAAAAGTTGGTCACGGCCCTGTGACCTGTCCATGACTTTTACTAAAAATACCTGTGACTGAATCTTACCTGCTGGGAGACGAGCGCTCCTGAAGACTGCTGCCCCTGGCGGGGGGCAGCGCAGGGCCCCACACCTCTGCTGGGGGGTCTGGCCCGGGCCCTGCAGCCACTCTGGGCGGGGGGCTGGCCCAGGACACTGCTGCTGGTCCCAGACCACTGGTCCAGGGCAGCGCCGGGGACCAGCTGCCTGGGGCTGCCAGAGCAGTGGCCAGCACGGCTGGTTCTGGGGCTTCCTCACTGCTGGTGTGGCCCTGGGGTCGGTCGCACCTGCTGCAGAAAAATTCACGGAGGTCAGGGAAATGCACGGAAGCTGTGACATCCGTGAATGATTTGCAGCTTTAGTTATAGAGAATCCACCATGACCCTTGGTAAACTGTTCCAGTGGTTAATTACTCTCACTTACAAATGTATGCCTTATTTCCAGTTTGAATTTGTTGAGCTTCAATTTCCAGCCATTGGATCATGTTATATCTTTGTCTGTTAGACTGAAGAGCCCATTATTAAATATGTGTTCCCCATTTAGGTACTTTCAGAGTATAAAAACCCCTTCATCTTCTCTTCGGTACATTCAATAGATGGAGCCCCCTGAGTCTGTCACTACAAGGTAGGTTTTCTAATCCTCTAATCGTTCTTGGGTCTCCTTTCTGAACCCTGTCCAATTTTTCAACATCTTTCTTGATTTGTGGATACCAGAACTGGACACAGTGTTCCAGCAGAAATGCCAAGTATAGAGGTACAGTACCCTCTCTGCTCCTACTTGAGATTCCTGTATTTATACATCCAAGGATTGCATTAGCTCTTTTGGCCACAGCATTACACTGGGAGCTCATGTTCAGCTGCTTATCCACTACAACCCTCAAACCTTTTTAGAATCACTGCTTCCAAGTATAGAGTCCGCATACTGTAAGTATAGCCTATGTTCTTTGTTGTTAGATGTATACATTTACATTGTCATATTAAAACATGAGTTGTTTGCTTGTGCCCAGCTTACAAAATGGTCCAGATTGCTCTATATCAATACCTCTTCTTTTCATTGTTTATCAATCCTCCCAATTTTTGTGTCATCTGCAGACTTTATCAGTGATGATTCTAGGTCATTGATAAAAATGCTAAATAGAGTAGGGCAAAGAATTAATCCATGTGGGACCCTTCTAGAAACACATCCGTTCCGTGATGATTCTTATTTACAGTTAATTTTTGAGATCTATCAATTAGCCAGTTCTTAATCCATTTAGTGTGTGCCATGTTAACTTGTTCTAGTTTTTTAATCAAAATGTCATGCTGTACGAAGTCAAACGCATTACAGATGTTTAAGTATATTACATCAACACTATTACCTTTATCAACCAAATTTATAATCTCATAAAAAAGATAGTTTGGCAGGATCTGCTTTCCATAAACCCATGTTGATAGGCATTCATTATATTATTAATCAAGTCCTGTATCAGGCGTTTCATTATCTTGCCTGAGATTGATGTCGGACTGACAGGCCTATAATTACCTGGGTCATCCCATTTACCTTTTTTAAAAATTGTCGTAACATAGCTTTCTTCCAGTGTTTTGGAACTTCTCCAGTGTGCCAAGACTTACTGAAAATCATCATGAATGGTTCAGCAAGCTCCGTAGCCAGCTCTTTTAGAACTCTTGGGTGTACATTATCTGGACCTGCTTATTTAAAAATGTCTAACTTTGATAGCTGATGTTTAACAATCTCCTGAGATACCAGTGGAATGGGAAGAGTGTTATCATATGAGATGACTACATTATCTACTTTTTTCCAAAATACAGAACATAAATGTTTATTGAACACTTTTGCCTTTTCTGTATTACTATTGATAATTCTTCCATTTCCCTCTAGTAGTGGACCAATACCATTGTTAAGATTCTTTTTTGTATCTGATATACATTAAAAAAACTCCTTCATATTGTCCTTAACTCTGCTGGCCATAGTTGTTCCCTTTTGTCCCTTTGCTTCCCTTATCAATTTTCCACATTTCCTAGCTTCTGACTTATCTTTATTACTGTCAGCTTCCTCTCTTTTCCATTTGTTAATTTTTTTAATGTTTTATAGCTGCCTTCGCTTCCCCTCTAAATCAGATCGGTTTTTTGACCTTCTTCCCCAATTGTGGCTTTTTGGGTATCTAATAAAGTATTCTTAAACATTCCTAATTATCTTTCACATTTCTCTAACTAAATTCTTCCTCCCAGCTGAAAGGTCATCTTTGTTTTCAGCTATGTGAAATTGGCCCTTTGAAAGCACCAAGTATGTTGGAAATAATTTTCCTAATAAGTTTTTAAGGTATATCATGACTCAGTTTCCACACAAGCATTCCTTTATTAGTCCAAAGGCCACTTGTTGCTTACATCCAAAATGCAAATCTAAGCATATACATGCCTATATTCCATATCCTTGCAACATTACAGTTACAAGCACTGGGCAAAATATTTACAACAGGATCAGGTGTGGGAGGTACCTTCCCATTGTGGTGTGACTCGGGGGTGTGTGTGTGTGTGTTAAGGAACGTTCTGACAAAAAAAACGTAAGAAACCTTGGGTTTTTCCTTCACTGTAACAAACAACTGATGTCATTGCTGGTAATTGAACCTTAGCTAAGGCCAGATGAAGTCGTATTCTTTACCCTGATCAAGACAAGATTAATGACTGGGCCTCTTTTTCTTCAAGGCTTTCTTATCTCATTTTACCATATTTCTTCCTAACTAGAGAGCTAAGCATTTCTTTATAATAACCTAAACAAACCAAATATTTACTGCACCAGTTACCTAATAAACCATATTTCCTGTAGTTCTATGACCTCATCCCTAACTTAAATAATATAATACTGGTATTTCAAGAGTCACTACAAGTTTAACACAAACAATCCCCCCCAAAAGAAGGAAATCATAAGAAAGGTCACATGCTTTTGGCCTGTTACTCATGCTAATATCTAAACCTCCCCATCCAGGGCTTAATTTGTCTCTGCGCTTGCCGGGGCTGAGTAAATCTGTGAAAAGTGATATTTGTATGTTTGTTAATATCACTTTTTATAGCAGATTTAGTAGCTAGCTGGGAGGCTGTGAAAAGTGATATTAACATACAAGTATCAGGTTTCATAGCAGCAGACTTAACAGCTAGTAAGTCTTTTATAAAAAGCAACCAAAGAAGCAAAAGAAACAACAAAAATACAAGAACGTGCAAAACACCTTATTTGTGTTTCTATTCTGTTTAGGTCCAGTAAAGAATAGAGACCACTGTACACTATTTTTATTGAGTGTGCAAAAAAACCCAAACCCTACGTAAGTAAATTACAATGATTCAGACATGTGTATGTTCATATTTATTTGTTTTTCCTAAAATTAAGTATTTTAGGAAAAATTTTCAGAGCGGCCACCAGCAAGAGTTGGTGGCTGCACACTGCTGCCCGTCCTCCCAGCACCAGCGAAGGTCCCGGGCCGCCGGCCTCCACCCGCAGTGCCCCTAGACCAACCCCCAAGCACCTGCGGCCCACCGCCCAAGTTTTAGTTAGAGGTATACAGTAAAAGTCATGGACCGGTCACAGGCCATGAATTTTTGTTTACTGCCCTTGACCTGTCCATGACTTCTACTAAAAATACCTGTGACTAAAATACAGCCTTACCCATGACTAATGAAGTATTATCCTCTGATGGGGCACTCTTTCTGAGTGGAATAGAATAGCCATAAGAAAGCAGAATGGAACTTGGACTGAAGCTGAGGCTTGCTCTATACGATTTTAAGAACCAAAGATGGGAGCTCTGGGAGTAGGAAGGATTGGGTCTTACTCCCAACATCTGCTTCCTCCCATCCTCTGCTTGTGTTGTGGAGCATCTCTACCAGAAATCGCACGACCAATCTGACTTCCTCCACGATGAATTTATTCTCTCCTTCTCCACTTTTGCCATCTTCCTAGGTAACCAGTTCTGCTTTTCCAACTTATTGAATCCCATGTCCACAAGCCCAACTGCTTTTTTGCCAACTTTAACTCACTCCTCAACCCCCTACCCTCTTCCTTTCTCTCTGCACAGCGTCTCTTGCCAGTTTCTTCCAAGAGTAAATTGACAAAACACAACACGATCCCTCTTCCCTTTCCCTCTTACAATTTTTCTCCACCTCTCATCACAAACACAGAAGTTTCTCATCTGCTGCTCCTGGTGTAATCCCTCCTTGTGCCCCACTGACCCCATCCCATTTCCTGATCTCTACTTTCCCCATTCTCATCCCCTTGCTTACTCTTTTCCTTAATTTGTCAGTCTCCTCTGGCTCTTCCCTACAAAATACAAGAATGCTTAATTCTCTCCCATTTTTAAAAAAAACACCCTTAAACCCATTTCCCTCCCAGTTACCAACCCATCCACCTAATCATTTTCATCTTTAAGATCAGGAATGCTCTGTTTACAATCACTGTTTGGAATTCCTCTATTCCAATTCTATTCTAGTGTGTGTCTAATCTGACTCCCACCCCTTCTGCTTCACTGAAATCACTTTAGCCAAAGTCTCTGTGTTCTAACGCAGTGCTTCTCAAGCTATCTGATGTGGGGGACCAGCAATTTTTTTTCCCAGTGTGTGCACAGACTGGCAGCCGATGGCTCGCGGACCGGCACCGGTCCACAGACCACTTTGAGTAGCACTGTTCTAACCAAATCTGAGAATCTGTACTCCATCCTCATTGTCCTTGACCTGTTAACTACTGTTGACGTAGTCAGCCATGTTTTCTTAATAAAATTTCATCCTCCCATGGCTTCCATGACTCTTTCCTCTCCTGGTTGTTCTGCCTCTCTGATGACTTCTTTAACAAGTCCTTCAGAGGATCATCTTCATTCCCCTCTCCAACTTTCTCTTAAGTTTCCTCAGATCTCTGTCTTGGTCACCTTCTCTCTTCCCTCTAAACTTTATCTCTGACTAATCTCACCTGTCAACATAAATTCTGTGACAAAGACACAGATCTACCTCTGTACTTCAGTCTTCTTTCCTGTACAGACCAAACTTTGACATCTCCACATGGATGTCTAGCCATCAATTCAAGCTCAGCATGGCTAAAATGGAACTCGTAATCTTCCCCTCCAACTCCCCCACCTCCTTTTTCGGTCATTGTGGACACCATCACCATCCTGCCTGTCGTTCATGCCCATAACCTGGAGATCATTTTCAACTTGGACCCCTCTCTAGGACCTCCTATCCAGGCTATGTCTAAATCTTGCATATTCTTTCTGCATAATATCTTTGAGATACAGCCTTTCCTATCCATCTACACTGCCAAGCTCTAATCTAAGTTCTCATCATCTTGTGTCTCGATTACTTCTCTCTGCCTTTGACAAATGCAATCATGCTGTGCTCATGTGCATTTAGCTGCTGCAAAGATCATTTTCCTAGCACATCACTTTCACCATGTCATCCCTGTCTCTGCATCCCTCCACTATCTCTCCCTTTATTCCATCGAACATAAGCTACTTGACTTCACTTTTAAGGCCATTCACAATTTATTCCCACCTTACTTTTCTCTCATGTGCAATTGAAAGGTCAGCTCTTGCGTCTTAGCCCTGGATGCCAGCCTCCATCTCCCACTTCTTAAATTTTCAAACAAGTACTTTTGTGCTTTCTCCCATACTGCACTTCATGCTTGAGAGAAGCTCCCCCTAAACATCTGCAAATCTAATGTATTCTCTTTCTTCATATCCCTCCTTAGCTCTCCTTTTCCGTGATGCCTACAAAAAACTTGACAACAGTTAGGCTGCTCATATGCTGAGACCTCTACCTATCATGCCGACCAGTATTACCTTATTGTTTCCTTGTACTCCCCTGTCAATCTGTCTGTATCCATCTATTGTCTCATCTTATACTTAGATTGTGATCTCTCTTGGGCTGAGACCATCCTTTTGGTTTATATTCGTACAGTGCCTAGCTCATTGGGGTACAGGTCTATGACTGGAACTCCTAGGCACTATGGCAATACAAATAATTAATAAAGATAATATATTAATCCCCAACTCCTAGATAGGAAGTGTGTTCTTAATTCACACTGATATCTTGTCTATAATCAAACTGTAACTCTTTCACTGAACTTGGTTTAAAAGGTAGCTTTTTGCTTGGTGGCTGGATAGCATATAAGTGCAGAGGAAATAAATATTTGTGCACACAAACAGCTAGCATGAATGAGGCATTGCTTGCATTTTTTAATCATCCTTGGCATATGTGGCACTGGAAGATAAATAAAAAGGCAAGCCTCTTTGTCCTGAAGACTGGATATTCTAATCCTATTATGGGGCCTGACTTTTCTCTTTACCTCCCACCTTCTTCATCCATTTATGAAGTAGTTGTCATTTGGGGAGATTCATACATTCTTTTATTGGGTACAGTATGATCTCCAATTTTTTGTGTGAACCAAGACTCTTGAAACCTGGTATTTTGTGATGGTACTTTGTGATGTAGTCTGCAATAAAGACACTAAATTTTAAACTAATTTAATTGTGATCAAAATAAAGTGTTGTATTTTGAATGCCTACAGTCTCTAGAGGAAGTAGTGATGTATGAGCAGGGTTCAAAAACCTGCCAAGGCAATTGAGTTAATTTGGGATGAGGAGCTGTTGCATTTCTCAGGGTAAGGGGAGAGCTGGCAATCAATGCAACTGGAACTGGTGTTGAGAGCGACCAGAGCCACTTCTCTTTTTATTGGAGGAAATAGGACACTGGGGATCAGAACCAGGTGCAGTAGAATAGCTATGTGGTAGAGAGTCCCTTAATGTTTTGGAGCTTGCGGCAGCAGCCTTCACATGCCTCCTTCCTCTTCTCCCTGCCTCAAAGCAGGGTGGGAAGAGGAGTGAGGTTGGAGGGAGGGGTGTGTGGTGTAAGGGAAGAGATGTGGCAGTGTAAATTAAATACATACGGCTTTTGGGGACCGCTGCATTGAGTGGGTGGAATAGGTACCTTTCACCCAGGCTCGTAAGTCATCCTCAGGCTAATATCTGTTAGGAAAAAATTTCAAATTATGTATCAGAGAGAACAACTCCAGTTGCATTCTCCCTCTAATAGCACAGTGGGTTAAGACCACCTGTAGACTACACGTCAGCAGCAGCTGTCTATAGACTATACATTAAAGGCTGCCTAGCAATGTTCCCTCTAATTTTTCCATCCATGTGTGGAATGAATTCTGTTACGTGCAGCGCCAATACTGAGGTAATGTGTGGATGTGCGGCACCAATACAAACAAACAACCTAGATTTAATATATATTTTTTAAAAGTTCTTAGGTATGGAAGAAGAGGAGAATATTAAAACAAGGGATAATTAACAAGGTACACTACTTAAGATGTTTAATATGAAATCAAATAAAAAGAAAATTAACACTGCCCTTAGAGTACATGTATTTTATCATCCTTTCTAACTACTCAAGCTAGTAAACACACCAAAATGTGGCATACTGAAAACAGCTATATAAATAAAAAAGACATGGCCATTAAGTGAAAGCATAAAAAATATGCACCAGAGGCCCAATTTAATAACGTACTATCATAGACCACTACATCTTCAGGGAAAGCTGCTCTAAAAAAGCATAAAAGCATCTGCCGAAACACTAGCATGCTACAGATTTTTGTAGTCCACAAAACTATCCCTCTTGCACGCATATTATCTGCACACATAGCTCAGCTTTAAAATGCTAAACAAATATGAGTCAACTAGAAATAGTCATGCTCTATTTGCAAATATTAATACAATATTTTCTGATACTGGAAGGGAGAGTAAAAGGCATTCACTCAGGCTTATACTTTTTCTGTGGGATGTCAACTCTTTAATTTAATAAAAGGTGTACTTGTGGCACCTTAGAGACTAACCAATTTATTTGAGCATAAGCTTTCGTGAGCTACAGCTCACTTCATCGGATGCTGTAGCTCACGAAAGCTTATGCTCAAATAAATTGGTTAGTCTCTAAGGTGCCACAAGTACTCCTTTTCTTTTTGCGAATACAGACTAACACGGCTGTTACTCTGAAACCTGTCTTAATTTAATACTTCAAACACACACAGAACAGTACAATTAAATAATAAAGCAACACAGAGAGCAAACAAAACCATAAACAAAGAAATGACAACACTGAAAATATGAAGGGAAGTAGAACATCAAGTGGTTGGTTATGGATATTTTAAATTAGTGTTTAGAACCAAAGCTGTGCAAACGCAACAGAGCCCTGTAGAAACAGGCAAAGTTTTCCTGGTTTCACATGGTGTGTCACCAACTTAAAAACTCAGAGTAGGCTTATTAAGTTTTTACAAGCCCCTTAAGTAAATGGAGCACCTTAACACATGGCTTCAGAGTTTGCAGACAGATCCCTGCTTCAAAGAGCTTGCAAATAAGGTCTTCATCCTACAAAGAACCTAACGCCAAACCTAGTGCTTGCTACTTATGAGTTAATGGGAGTACTCTGGAGAGCCAGAACTGTACTAGATAGCAAAGATCTGGCCTTAATGATTTCCCGTACCTCTCCCCAAACAAATTCTAAAACTTAATGGAAATCACTTGTCTGGAATCCAAGTGCTTTCCATTAAGTTTTAGAAATTGTTTGGGGAGAGGCATTTCTCCTGGCCGCTGCAGCCCCTGAGCTCAGGCTGGAACATGACAGATTAGAACAGTGATCCCCAACCTTTATGTGAGAATAGCACATTCCTATTCCCACAAGACTGTGGCGGGCACCAGATACCTTGCCGCCGAAATGCCGCCGAGAAGTGGCAGCAGAACAAAGTGTTGCCTCCAAAATGCTGCCGAGAAACAGCAACGCTTCTTGGTGGCATTTCGGCTGGCGGTTTTCCATCGGGCGCGCTCAGCGGTGGCATTTCGGAAGCGCGGTGTCCTGTGGGCGCACACAACTGCCCTGGTGGGCGCCATTGCGCCCGTGGGCACCACGTTGGGGACCCCTGGGTTAGAAAATAGAAGAGTGATACTGCAAATCAAACTTTAAAGCTGTAATACATGTTCCCAGACAAAGCTAAATCCAAACATTTTAAGCATTCATTTTAGGAACTAGATTAATTAACCTATGTACCACTTAAGCAATTATGAAATGCCATTCAGTGCAAAAGCTAGGCATAAATAATACATTGTCACTTCTGTGATTATAAAAAAGTTACTAAATGTGATTTGTAATGACAGTTTTGGGGAGGAGAAGAGATTGTTTTTTTGTTTTTGTTTTTTTTTTAAAGGAATCCAAACAAATAATCCACAGTTACCGGAGTTATTCTCCAGCCAGAAGTCTCTCCCCTCCTAGCCCCCACAGTGCAGCTGGAGCTGGGAGATCTGAGAGTGGGACTCAGTCTCTCGCAGCCCCCACAGCCCAGCTGGGGCTGAAACAGACCAAGTCGGACTCCTCTGCCTGCTTACTTTGTCCCAAACCTAGTCCCCACCTGACCCCACTGACTCCCACCCGCTATTTCCTCCACCACTTCACCTTCCACGCCCTCTCCAAGGTCCAGGAGACACTAATTAGTGGAGCCACAGCCACTCCTGAACGGCTGCACTATTTAGGTCCATGGCACTTTGTTTCCTTGTGCACAGTCACCCAGACACGCACTTTATAGGGAATGTAGCTGCGTAGTAAGTCCACTTTCTTCCTTCTCCCAGTTAGGAATATTATGTAGTACTTTTCTTCTGTCCATCATGGTGATTAAGACTCCTTGCTGTAGAATGTTGTACCACTGGAAAAAGTCCTTTACCTTGTTGTCTTGAACATCTTTACAATAAAGAAGGAAAAATGTGGGTAATACAAGTATGACTTTCCCAGGTTGATGAGATTGACCTGTGCATGATTGACTCCCAAAACATCTGCAAAATTGACATATGTATTTTGTCACGACAAATTTGTCTAGTAGAAAAAATGTAGAAGTGGAAACACTAGAACCTAAAAAACCCTCTTGCATTATTGTCTGTGCATTGTTTTGTATAGATGTGGTTGTCTTGATGCTCTCATGTGAAGGGCTAATTTAGTGGTTTATCAAACTTTTTTGTTTTGTAAGCCATTTTATGAGAAATGAACAAGCTCCCATCATAACATTTCAGTCCCCAACTACTTGTTTTCCTAAATGTTTCACTCTTTAGACAGCCAGGGAAGAATTCTGCAGACCACAATTATCTTCATTCTGGATACCACTATTGTCTCTTTAATTGTGGTGAGATTTTTCCATTGCCAAATACAGGTTAAGTTGGTTATAACTTTCTCAGGTTACCTTTTGAACTGAAACTGCTCATATATTCCCTGAAACTGGAAGAGATTTTGTGTGTATGTGCGCCAAGAAGTTTAAAATATCCATTTGGCCACTGAATTATCTTAATAGGAATAAAAATAATTTCCCAGCTGTTTTTATTAATTATCTTTCATACTTTAACAACTAAGCTTGGTTTCAAACTTTGCATGGGTATATATTCCTGAACTAAGGTCATATTCTTTGATTTGAAGAAATTTTGCTCTGAAATAGTTAAGGATGTTTTAAAAACACATGAAGACGTGTTGTTTTGAATGTTTGCAGGTGTGCAGACTGTTCTAAGGGTTGCAAGTGTGTTTTTTTTCACTCCTTCCTCTCAAGTTCTTTATTCTCAACTAATGCCGGATAAAGGCATAAGCCCCATAAGCCTGTGCCCAGAGATTGAGTTCCTGGAGTCACTTGATAGCTCAAAATCTGAGCTTACATTTTTTTTCAAAAAAGTGTCTGCTCTCATGGGATCATGGATATGCATGAAGGGTTGTCAGGAAGGATCCTCCCCACCCCTGACTCCAGGTTCTAGGAGGAGGTGGTGGTTGGACGTCTCACATAGTGAATACCAGTGAAAATGAGGTAGGATCAGAAGAGGCTAAAATAGGGAAAGAACAAGTTGAAGACATCTAATTTGTCTAAGTAATTTTTAAGTCAGCAGGGGCTGATGAAATGCATCCTAGAATACTCAAGGAGCTGACTGAGGAGATACCTGAGCCATTAGTGATTCTTTGAAAAGTCATGGAAGACGGGAGAGATTCCAGAAGACTAGAAAAGGGCAAATATAGTGCCCATCTATAAAAAGGGAAATAAGGACAAGCCAGGGAATTACAGACCAGTCAGCTTAACTTCTGTACCCGGAAAGATAATGGAGCAAATAATTAAGCAATCAATTGGCAAACATCTAGAAGATAAGTTGATAAGTAACAGTCAGCATGGATTTGTCAAGAACTATTTTTGTTAAACCAACCTGATAGTTTTCTTTGACAGGGTAACAAGCCTTGTGGTTAGGGGGGAAGCGGTAGACGTGGTATATCTTAACTTTAGTAAAGCTTTTGATACTGTCTTGCATGACCTTCTCATAAAGAAACTAGGGAAATGCAGCCTAGATGGAGCTACTATAAGATGAATGCAAAACTGGTTGGAAAACCATTTACTGGGAGTAGTTATTAGTGGTTCATAGTCATGCTGGAAGGATCTAACGAGTGGGGTCTCGCAGGGATCAGTTCTGGGTCTGGTTCTGTTCAATATCTTCATTAATGATTTAGATAAAGGCATAGAGAGTACACTTATAAAGTTTGCAGACAATACCAAGCTGGGAGGGGTTGCAAGTGCTTTGGAGGATAGGCTTAAAACTCAAAATGATCTGGACAAACTGGAGAAATGGTCTGAAATAAATAGGATGAAATTCAATAAGGGCAAATGCAAAGTACTCTATTTAGGACGGAACAATCAGTTGCACACACACACAAAATGGGCAATGACTACCTAGGAATGAGTACTGTGGAAAGGGATCTGGAGGTCATAGTGGATCACAATCTAAATATGAGGCAACAGTCTAACGCTGTTGCAAAAAAACCCCCATTATTCTGGGATGTATTAGCAGGAGTGTTGTAAGCAAGACACAAGAAGTAATTCTTCCGCTCTACTCTGCTCTGATTAGGCCTCAACTGGAGTATTGTGTCCAGTTCTGGGCGCCACATTTCAGGAAGGACATGGACAAATTGAAGAGAGTCCAGAGAAGAGCGACAAAAATGATTAAAGGTGTAGAAGACATGACCTATGAGGGAAGATTGAAAAAATTGGGTTTGTTTAGTCTGGAAAAGAGAAGACTGAGGGGGAACATAACAGTTTTCAAGTACGTAAAAGATTGTTACAAGGAGGAGGGAGAAGAATTGTTTTTCTTAACCTCTGAGGATAGGACAAGAAGCAATGGGCTTAAATTGCAGCAAGGGAGGTTTAGGTTGGACATAAGGAAAAAATGTCTAACTGTCAGGGTGATTAAATACTGGAATAAATTGCCTAGGGAGGTTGTGGAATTTCCATCATTGGAGATATTTAAGAGCAGGATAGACAACACCTGGTAGGAATGGTCTAGATCAGGGTCGGAAACCTTTCAGAAGTGATGTGCCAAGTCTTCATTTACTGACTCTAATTTAAGGTTTCACGTGCCAGTAATACATTTTAATGTTTTTAGAGGGTCTCTCTCTATAAGTCTATAATTTGTAACTAAACTATTGTTGTATGTAAAGTAAATAAAGTTTTAAAAATATTTAAGAAGCTTCATTTAAAATTAAATTAAAATGCAGATCTTATTAGTTTAGTGTGATCCTCGCCCTTGCTTTTCCTTGCTGAGTTTTCCAGTGTCTGGCACGTATATGGATACTTTAAGCTGCACACAGGCTTCTGAGTGATCAGATAACTTCTGGCTCCGAGAGGGACAGAGGACAGATTTAATGTGTGAAAATACCTGGTGGCCGGGACTTGGGCTGGCAGTGGGCTGAGCGGGACTGGCAGGCAGAACCCTGACTGGCAGGGGGCCGGCGGCTGGTACCCTAGGCTGGCAGCAGAGCCCCCAGGACCGGTGGCCAAGACCCGAGGCCGGCGGCCGGGACCCTGGCTGGCAGGGGGCCGCCGGCCTCGGGTCTTGGCCACCGGTCCTGGGGGCTCTGCTGCCAGCCTAGGGTACCAGCCGCCGGCCCCCTGGCTGGCAGGGGGCCGGCGGCCGGGACCCTGGCTGGCAGGGGGCCACTGACAGTCAGCTCGTGTGCCACCTTTGGCACGCGTGCCATAGGTTGCTGACCCCTGGTCTAGATAATACTTAGTCCTGCCATGAGTGCAGGGAATTGGTTTAGATCAGTTGTTCCCAAAGCTGGTCCGCCACTTGTTCAGGGAAAGCCCCTGGTGGGCTTGGCCGGTTTGTTTACCTGCTGTGTCCGCAGGTTCAGCTGATTGCGGCTCCCACTGGCCGCAGTTCACCGCTCCAGGCCAATGGGGGCTGCAGGAAGCGGCGCGGGCCGAGGGATCTGCCGGCCGCCCTTTGAGTGCCCTTTGACCGGCTTTGAGAACCACTGGTCTAGATGACCTCTCAAGGTCCCTTCCAGCGCTCTGGTTCTATGATTCTTTGTTCATTTGAGTGGGAACAGTGTTGTCCAATCTCCAAGGGAGTCCCAGTCTGCTCATAGAGGAACGTTGCTGGTCTCCCAACCAGCTCAGCAAACTGCTCTGGTTTTGATAGCCCCTGCCAGTGTCACCTTGAAGAGGTTCAGGGCCATGCTGCTGGGGTGGGATCATGTGGAACATGGTTAAGATTTCATATTGCCTTAATCTGTCCGTGTTCTGAACAAACATGGAAGCCGGTTCCAAGGTCTGAACTAAAAAAGCTTGTCCACAAAGAATTTTTCTGGATAAAGTACTATTTGGTCTTGTTTCTTTCTTTCTTTCAAATGGAATTAAATAAAAGTTTGTTGCTTCATGAAGAGCACGTGGGCGTAATCAGAGAAGATGAATGTATATAATTCGGACATCAGCACATTCTGTTTACCTGGAGCTCCAACAAACACTTGAATTTTGTTATGGCGCCATAGATTTGCTCAGGAAATAAAACTCTTGGAGGGTAAAATGTTTCTGTAAACATTGTAGGTGGGGGTATCTTGACCACTTGAGAAAACTGAGTAATTAGCTAGTGAAGGGCTAAGTAGATCCGCCATTTGGAAGTAAATTACCAAGGTTCCAGTGGAACTGGGTATACACCCAAGTTCTCAGGTTTCTAATTCTTGTTGTGTTTTCTAACTTTTTTCTGAAAGTGTTTTTAAAATAATTTTTAATTACTATTGTAAATGTCATTTTAGCTAGAAGTGAGCAGGCTGAAGTCAGTTCTACGACATAGACCCATTTCACACAGATGCCAATGTACCTTTTTACACCGGAACTGAATTCGGCACAGATTGTTTATAGCCATTACATTTTGTAGCTAGCTAGTGTTAATCTTTGTTTTGCTTTCAGTTGTGCCTGATACACCTAATAAAGTGTATAATCTTATATAAAAATCCAGACTCTTTGTTATAGTATCTTTCAGTGCCTGAGGCTGAGGCCTGTTAAACTGGTTGCAGTAGTTCTAGCTTTCCTTCTTGGCTGCATGGTTTTAAGAGTCACTGTTCTTTAGGAAGTTGCTTTTTTTTAGCAGATTTTCTTCAGGTGGTTTTTTCCAATAGTTTTCTACAGGAAGTGCATTGTGTTTTTTGTTGCCAAGTGTGATGAAGAGAATCCAAAACATAGCCAAAACAAATGGATGGCCCTGCTTATCATGTGCATGTATAAAATCTAGACACCCCCCCCCCCCGCCCCCAATTCCTGTTTCAAATCCCCCCTGTAAATGTGTTTATCAAGCTGCTCAGTAGGAATTTTGATTGGGACACTATTAGTACTTAGAATGAGGGGACATTTTAAGAACGGAAGTGCTGAATTCACAACACTGTTATCTCACCGCTCTACATTCTCTACAGGAGCTGCAACCGTCATACAATGCATTTACTAATTCCTCAGTAGGGATCTCTGCACATGTTTTATTTTCAGACTCTTAATTAAACATGCAGGGATCTGTAAAAACACATTTAATACATTGCATTTCCGATGTACGATCTTGAAGCCTTTTTTTCTGAAGCAGATTCTTGAATATCTTAGCAGCTTGACTACATCTGAAATGGTATTTTAAAATCTTTATAAAACTGACACTTCTGGACTAAAAAACTGCTGAAAGAATGTTCTCCCTCCCAAAAATATTTATTTATTTTTTTAGTGGACTTTTAATTTGTGTCTGGTATACATAAAATCTGGCCTTTTATTAAGAGTTTTGAGGATAACTCACTAGTAGTATTCACTTGCATACCAACTAGTTGCGCTCCTACAAAATAGACATAGATGAAAAAGGTGAAAGCTAAAAATAATATAAAAAAAAGTAATTGAATTGTCTAACCGAATGATGTCTTGGCCTCTGACAACGTCAGAAGACTTAGGACTTTTCATAGTGAGCTATAGCTGGTGAAGTGAGGCACAGACGCTGGGTGGGGAGCAAATGTGGTTTTATACCACTTATCTGACCGTCAGATTTTGGGCAGCTGAATGGGCCAAAATGTGCCCAGTGTAAGTTAAAGTAGCCATGGGGGTTCAGTGTTTTTAAAGAGTGAGTAACTTTAAAAGAAAAGTCTTGAACCAACAACTTTAGATGTTACAGTTCCATTGTGCTTAATCAATAAACATGTGACTAAAACATGGGAGGTTCTCCGTACTTAACTATTCATCACCAAAAAAACCCACCACCGAGATGAAAGAGAGTTATCACCATGCGGAACCAGAATCAGTCAGTCAGTATGAGAAAGATGTATGCTTCCTCAGCAGACCGAATTCCTCTGATGAGGAGATTGATTAATAGAAATACATTATTCAATACATTGGAATCTGTTTGTTGTTCTGTGGAAAAAGCACTTTACTTGTGCTTGTTAAGTTAGAAATATGTATATATGTACATATAACATAACTCAGCTTTTGACTATAAATTCTGTACAAAAGTTCTTTCTCATTAAGGAACATATTAAATAATAATTCAAAGAAGGTACATCCATCACTTAGAGAAAGTAAAATCTGATTAAGAGTTTGAGGGTAACTCACTTGTATTCACTTGAATATAAACTAGTTAAGCTTCTACAAAAATAAACATAGATGAAAAGGTGGCAGCTAAAAATAATTTAAGAAATACAGACAAGAATAAAAAATGAAAGGGGAAGAGTTTAATTTATAAATCTTAAAAAAAAATCTAAAAATGAAAATACCAAACAAGAAATGTGAGGCTAGGATTAATAACCTATAGTTGAGGCAATGGTGGATTTAATACCAAAGTGAGAATTTGATACAGATCACGGTATTACCTTTTAAATTTATTTTGTTAAAAAGCACTAACAATCCGTGTACCAGCTGTCATAACTCCCCACTTGAATATTTGTGTACTCTTTCCCCTCCCTTAGTATCAGATTCAGCACTTGTCTGTGCACAAGCACGAGGCTGTGTGGATCCCATAGCTTTTGAGCTCCTAAATCTGAGGCTTTTTTCCTTTTAGGTCCCATTTCTGCAAACAGTTAAGCTCTTTACTCATCTGAGTTAGAGCTGGATGGGAAACAGTTCTTCTGTGCTGCACAACTTTCAGATTTCAAAAATCTTTCCCATTCTGCATTGGGAGGTTGAGGGGAGGGATAGAGAGAGATCTACCCATCCAGTAGCCTTGTGGTAAGGATACTCACCTAGGATGTGGGAAGCCCAGGTTCAAGTCTGTGCTTTGCCATTCTTCCACAGCCCAGGTATGTGCCCTAACCACCAGGCTATAGAGTAATTCTCTCTTTTGCCCAATGAACAACCGCTATCTCTGATAGCCAGTAACCTGGTAGTTTGGGTATTCATCTGGGATGAGGTAGAATTGCAGAGCTGGGACTTGAACCTGGGCCTGTTGGCTATTCTAAAGACAATCTCACATCAGAATTTCCCTCCTGGACCTCAAACTTTTTCTGTAAAATGTTTGTGTTGATGAATTTGTATTGTCCAATGCAAAAACCGGTTTGAAAAATTCCCAACCAGCTGTCAGTAGTTTCACTTACGTTGTGGGAACTACTCAAATGAATAAAGTTACTCACTAATATATTTTTAGGATGCAGTCTTTTTTTTTATCCCTAATAGTGACTTTCAGATTCTGTTGTTTTTCTTCAAACACAGTTCTACTTATCACACTTCAGCAGAATTTGATATCTTGTAATTTAGCATCTTCTAGGCAGGAATTCATGACTCCCCAGAGCTATATATGCTTTTTAATTTCATATAATTTAACAAGACAACATAAATCTGTATTTGTGATATATTACTTCAAGTATGAAAACAGCAGGCTGTTGAGTAGTAATTTTATAACAAGAGCTATGTTTATGGTACCATGTGGTTTACCTTTCTATACCATTGTAATTTGTTCCTCCTTGAAATCTACCAAGTCTTCCACTCTTCTACGCAACTCAATTAAAAAATGTTAAACACATTTTGGGAAAATATAAAGTATGATCACTGTTGGCCTTCATGTTTAAAATCTTCCCTCCCAATGCCTGGCTTTTTCTTTGTTGGACATCCTTTTCCTCTGCTATTTATTCCTTTCATGCGAAGTCTTAAAAGCATGGTGGTATGTCTTTTTATTATATTTTATACCTCTATATTATAGTGTAGTGACTTAGAAGAGGCTGCTTTATAAATTTAGGATCAGATTCCAATCTCAACCACACCAATGTAATTTCAAAGTTACTCTGTTGGTGCTAATAGAGTTGATCCATATTTATACCAGAATACTAAATACTGGAACTAAAATCTGACCTTGAAGTATGTGTATTGGCTAAACTGTAGTGATAAAAATAAAACCATGACAACACTTAATACTTGTAGGAGACAGGAGATGAGATACTTTTTTAAAGAAAAAATGGATCAGTATAACAAAAAGTTTGAAGAACACTACAATAAGTTCAGAAATTTCATTTTCAAAGGTTGGTTTTAGTTTGAACATGTTAAAAAGGTTGTGAAATTTAATAAATGATGGTTCCTGGGGAGCATCTTGGTCAATCTTGATTGTGAAAAGTGTTTTATATCTGTATTAAGAAGTAATTCCCTAAAATAATGACAGGTTTCAGAGTAGCAGCTGTGTTAGTCAGTCTCTAGGGTGCCACAAGTACTCCTGGTTTTTTTTGCAGATACAAACAGATTTATTAGAGCATAAGCTTTCGTGGGCTACAGCCCACTTCATCGGATACATAGAATGGAACATACAGTAAGAAGATTATATACATACAGAGAAGGTGGAAGTTGCCATACAAACTGTGAGAGGCTAATTAGTTAAGATGAGCTATTATCAGCAGGAGAAAAAAACTTTTGTAGTGATAATTAAGATGGTTATGAATAAAATAATGGACCATATCCTACCCTCTGCTTCACAGAGTTTAAGGTAACAAAATATGCTCTAAATTAGGGGCCAGATCCATGGTGAAGAAAGATTAATGGCTCAGTTGTGTTCTTCCATTGCCCCAGACTTTGTGGGATGTCCTTTTGCAGCTCTGGATGGGAAAAGGAACTGCTAAGGAGCAACCCCTGGACATGGCATGCTTCCTGCATGTGTGTGGGGATTTCAGTCTGGAAAAACATCCACAGTTAGTGCTTGTCAGATGAGCAATAATCCCTCTTTTCTCTTTCCCTACCTCCTCATTCCTTTTTGAGGATGGCTTTTGATGCATGGCAGCCCAACTGCTGAGACTGTAGCTGGGAGTCAAGGAAACTCTGCAGAGGTCCTGGGACTACATGAAAATTGTTCTGTCCCCTTAGGGTGGCCAGAAATCTATGGGTTGGGGGCCAAATCTGCCACTGCATTGACAAATAAAACTCCTGTCCCTTACCTGAGTTTCCTTCCCATTTTCTTCAGGAATTTTTTAAAGTAGCTACACAGAGAAAACCAATACCAGGTTGTTACATGGGGGGCCAAAATGCTAAGATTTTTTAATCTAATAAATTACATGACAAAATAGGATTCCTATTGTATATCATCAGTAAGGATACGATTTAATCATGGGTATGCTGCTGCTCTGGCGGAGGGTCACTCCCGTGGATGCTGCTTCTCTGTGGGGGTGGGGCGCTCTGGGGCCCCGGGGCTGCTGCTGCTCTGGGTGCAGGGTGTGCTCCGG
This sequence comes from Natator depressus, assembly GCF_965152275.1. Lineage (NCBI taxonomy): Eukaryota > Metazoa > Chordata > Testudines > Cheloniidae > Natator > Natator depressus. The sequence goes on from NC_134234.1 coordinate 141,515,277, forward strand.
GGGCCCCCCTGCTGCTGCTGCTGGGGAGGGAGGAGTGGCAGCACCGACTGCTGCTGCTCCAGGTGGGAGGTTGGCTCGGGACGCTACTGTTGCTCTGCCGCAATGCCCGGGACCAGTTACTGCGGGGCAGCGGCCAAGCAGCAGCTGGTGCAGCTGGCCCCGAAGTCAGCTGCACCGGCTGCTGAAGAAGTCACACAGGCCCCAGAAAGTCATGGAATCCGTGACTTCCGTGACTGACACGCAGCCTTAATCATCAGTGTATCTTATTGAAAGCAACGATACAGTTTCATAATTAGTTACTTTGGTGGCTAAGAGTTGCTGACTAATACAACATTTACAGAATTTACTTATGTGTAACTGAAGGGACAGATCCTGCAAAAACATAAGTGAGTAAAATAATTAAGAATTTGCAGGATTGGGCCTTAAATTAATAATTACTGATGCCAATAGAGCATAACAGTCCATTGACTGACATGCCTTAAATGAGCACACAAAAAAAGCGTCAAATGCTTGTTTGACAGCCCCCAATTGGGGGCTGTCTTGCCAGTGTACCCATCAGTGAACAGATGTTGAATGCTGTGCTGTTCAGCTGATTATAATGGGACTGCCTTAAAGTGTGACCTTGATTGTGCCAGTTGCAATGTGCTTGAGGGGTTTTCAAATTGCAAATCGTAGTTATTATATGCATAGCAATGCTTTTAACCTTTCTTGGGCTGCCTGAACATATCTTAAGCAGTACCTTGTATTTTTGGTTCATTTTGCAGGCAGTTGTGTTGGTCGTAGTCACAAAAGACACTTTCAATTTCTCTTTTGCCTATAGTGGAATACTTATAGCCCATGACAAGTAAAACACAGGTGTCTGAGCCTACCCAGTCTGTTTGCATATTGCCATAGATTTTTATACTCCTGGGGAAAGGTGGGAAATCTGAAAATAGGCATAGTCACTGACCTAATCACTCAATTAAGCTCTGCAGTGAAGGATAATGTCTGTAAGCATCACCATTGCTTTCAAATACCGGTGTATATATTTTGACACAGATGTCTCCAATGAATGCTTCTGTTTATTCACACAATGGGAATCCAGTAAAATGATACATTTTAAGATTAAAGTGGAAACTCAAAGGAAATTTCAATTTTCTTAGGCCAAGTTTATACTAGAAAGCTTACAGTGGCACAGCTGTACTGGTGCAGCTGGGCTGCTGTAAGATCGCTTGTGTAGCCGCTCTATGCTGACAGAACTCTCCTGTCGCATAATAAAACTGCCTCCATGAGTGGCGGTAGCTATGTTGGTGGGAGAAGCTCTCCCGCTGACATAGCATTGTCCACACTGGCTTTTCTGTTGGTCTAACTTATGTGACGCAGGGATGTATGGTTTTTCACATCCCTGAGCGACATAAATTATACCAACAAAAGTGGTAGAGTAGACATGGCCTGAGAGCAGCGGTGGGCAGTCTGCGGCCCGTGACAGCTGGAAAGAACATGTTAGCTCACTCTCCCTTCTGCCCTCTTCACAAGTTAACAGGGTGTGTTGACTATGCCTCCTCTTTGGATATTCTTGGAAAAGCCCTTTCAGAAACCAGGTTGCGATATACTGGTATGGCAGTCTGGCCGTTCACAACTTCCATTGTATGTAAGTATAGGGAAAAGGATGCACAGAGTGCTGCCATTCAGAAATAATTTTGCTCATAGGTTTCTCCAGCTATGGTACAAAGCTTTTGTAGCCCAATAACTACAGAGTTAACTTTTTTGGTGGACCAGGGCCTAATTTTATTTTGCTTTCCCTATTTAGTACTGCTATTAGAATGCAAAAGGCAGTTTTTATAGCAATGTTAACTAAACTTTGACTTTGGAAGCACAGAATATAAATAGTTTCCAAAGCAAAGTCTTGACGTATGACAGTTTTAAAAATTCACCTTAGAAATGAAACAAAATTGAAAGGAATATTTTGATCATGAAACATTTTTAAGCTATGGAGCTAAACCAGGAAAGTTAGTGCCACAGATTCACTGCTGTGAAATTAGTTTTCCTTCTGCATCTTTTACCCTGGGTATTGCAAATATTAACAGTCAAAAAGTTGCTGTCTTTACAGTACTATTCCAACTGAGTTTGCCAGAAGTTTTCAATATTTCTGCTAATACTAAACACAATTGACTTTACAGGAATGTAAAGGTTTAATAATTTAACTGGACAAAGGCAGACTTAGGCTCATAAAGTACAGTTTAAAAAGTGCTTATAGTCGAAAAAGTGATTATAAAAATGGCATTGTATGGTTCTACTCAATTAAATTTGCTTGATGATATTACAATTTAAGATTTTTTTTTTCCTAACCACCACTCTGGAAACATCCTGTGTATGTGAATTTACAAAATTAGGGTTGGTAAAAAGGAGTCCAGTTCTGCTTTTATGACTGCAACTGAAATTGAGCTTCACTTGTGTAGCTAAGGGCAGAAGTGGGCCTCATGTTTGTGTTGATTATATGTATGTTTGTTTTAGGTCTTTGAAATGTTTAATTGGACTCTGATTATGGGCAAGATTTTTATGTATAATGGCAACCAAGGCTTTCCAGCTTGCATAAAATATGAAGAGTGTAAAAGTAAAGTTAGCATATAAATTGGTTAGGTTACTGGAGCCACTGGTTATCTATAAAACTTATATTTTATGTTAGAAAAAATATAGGAGAGGGTATGCAGGTAGATCAAGGTATTAGTTGAGAATAAAAAACAGACTTTTGTTTAAAGAGGTTCTGTTACGTACTGACAAATTGTTAAGCAGTAGAACTAGCCTAGTGGATCTGCCAAGTCATCAGTGTGAGACTTGGCAAAGGAAACTTAAGGATATATATATATATACACACAAAATTATGTTATACAACTCAACTTTGATAAATAAGAACGGCCATACTGGGTCAGACCAAAGATCCATCCAGCCCAGTATCCTGTCTTCCAACAGTGGCCAATGCCAGGTGCCCCAGAGGGAATGAATAAAACAGGTAATCATCAAGTGATCCATTCCCTGTCGCTCATTCCCAGCTTCTGGCAAACAGAGTCTAGGGACACCATCTCTGCCCATCCTGGCTAACAGCCATTGATGGACCTATCCTCCATGAATTTATATAGTTCTTTTTTGAACCCTGTTATAGTCTTGGCTTTCACAACATCCTCTGGGAAAAGAGTTCCACAGGTTGACTGTGTTGTGTGAAGAAATACTTCCTTTTGTTTGTTTTTAAACCTGCTGCTTATTAATTTCATTTGGTGACCCCTAGTTCTTGTGTTATGAGAAAGAGTAATAGCACTTCCTTATTTATTTTCTCCACACCAGTCATGATTTTATAGACCTCAGTCATATCCCCCCTTAATCATCTCTGTTCCAAGCTGAAAAGTCCAAGTCTTATTGATCTCTCTTCATATGGAAGCCGTTCCATATCCCTAATCATTTTTGGTTCCCTTTTCTGAACTTTTTCCAGTTCCAATATATCTTTTTTGAGATGGGGTGACTACATCTGCACGCAGTATTCAAGTTGTGGGCGTACCATGGATTTATATAGAGGCAATATGATATTTTCTGTCTTATCTATCCTTTTTTTAATGATTCCCAGCAGTCTGTTAGCTTTTTGGACTGCCGCTGCACTTCGAGTGGATGTTTTCAGAGAACTATCCACAATGACTCCAGGATCTCTTTCTTGAGTGGTAACAGCTAATTTAGACCCCATCATTTTATATGTATAGATCATTATGTTTTCCAATGTGCATTACTTTGCGTTTATCAACATTGAGTATTGTCTGCCATTTTGTTGCCCAGTAACCCAGTTTTGAGAGATCCTTTTGTAGCTGTCTGCCTGGGACTTAACTATCTCGAGTAGTTTTGTATACAGATTTCAGAGTAGCAGCTGTGTTAGTCTGTATTCGCAAAAAGAAAAGGAGTACTTATGGCATCTTAGAGACTAACCAATTTATCTGAGCATAAGCTTTCGTGAGCTACAGCTCACTTCATTGGATGCATAAAGTGGAAAGTACAGTGAGGAGATTTTATACATACACACAGACCTGTCGTAGTACTTAGAAGAGTAGGTAGGCATTTTATCCTGTATAGGCTAGTTTATTTAATGCTTATTTAAAGGGAATCTAAGTAATCCTTGTATCAAATGATTCTACAATAATAGTAGCTTTTCTAGAACAGAAGTGCTAGCATTGTAGTAAAGAGCATTGAAGAAGTACAATTATTATGGAATTGCTTCTGCAACAAAAGCAATAGAAAAAAGCCTCCTTGTATTAGAGAAAATTACTGTAAATTGTTTTTCTTTTACAGTAAGTTTTTTTCAATCATGTGAGTGTGGCTGGGATAGAGGTTTTGAGCACTAGAGACAAATTGTGATTGGGTAAAGCTTGGAAGAATGAATTCGGGGCAGGACCTTACAGGTGGAACCTGAAGATATGAGGGAAAGAGGGCTTTGGAAGGCGTACTGACAGATGGACATGGGAAAGGAGCTAAAGAGGTAAAGATAAATGTGGTGTCCTGAAGAAGGGAACTGGAGGGATCAAAGGGGGACCAGACTTAAGGGTACTTTAATTGATCTTTGTTTTAAAAGATAAACATTTATTTCATTCTAGAGTTGCAAATTCTAAACCATAGTCTATTGCAATAGAATTCTTTATTTTTTCTAACAGGACGTGATAATGCATGTGAGAAAACATCATATATGTTCCTACGGAAAGAACTTCCTGTGCGGCTAGCTAATACCATGAGAGAAGTCAATTTGCTGCCTGATAACTTGCTAAACAGGCCTTCAGTTGGGCTAGTTCAGAGTTGGTAAGTATGGAGAGTGGATTAAGAAATCAGTACATTTCTGCTACTGTAAATGTATTTAAAAGTTGTACTTGTGAAAATGGATCTTATTATCCAGTTGTGTAATTTGAATAATTTATTTTTATAACATTTTTCCCCTGTTGAACTAGTATACCTATACAAATGAGGCCTCATTTCTGCTGTTTGATACTAAACAAATAGTCTAATACAATTTTCAGAGATAGAATGGGGACTCATAAATTGGTTTTTTGAGTTGGAGCCCAGAAATTCTGTGCACGAGTGATTTCAGTGGAAGAGTTTAGAGTGCTAAATCAGTAGCTGCTACAAGGCCTGCTTCATTTTTAAAGGAAAGACTAAACATCAACCTAATTTAATTGTAGCTGTCATGGATTCTTGCATCAGAAGAAATAAGTCCCTGTATATATTTTAAATGTTTGCTCTTTCTCCAGCTATCCCCTCATCACAAAAATTGAAAACTGATTTAAGCTTTTCCTGCTCTCAGAGCTTGTGTTTTTAAAGGTTTAAAATGGCAGCTTTGATTCAGTTGGTACCTTGGAACTGCAAAACTCTGTAGTTTGTCCAGTTGGCTGAGACAAACTATTCGTCTTATCTTCTCAGCTGATTTGTATTAGTGTTAATACCAAATTCTGGCATCTACTCAATACCATTTATCTCTGCTTTACTTGTAAGTTGAGCAAAGGTCTGTAAACTTCTTCCTTGGTTACATTCATTGGGCTCTGAACAAGTTCTGCCACAAGGCACAGCTCTTCATGCTGTTCATGTTTGAGAAGAATTAATCCACAAAATTTATGTAAAAATATCTTTGCATACTCTGCAGAGTTTTGCGAGTGAATTTGACCACAATTTTTGTATTCATAAGTTGCATCTTACCTTGATGGGAATTCAGTAACTTTAGACTTTTCAGGTGGTAAAGTAATAGGTTAATTATTTAATGTTCGGTCGTATCTCAAACTTCAGACCTAAAAAAATCTAGATTAGTGTTAGATTTTGTGCAATATTTGGTTTTAAACTTGTCTTATTCATGTAAAAACATCATGCAATGCCAGCTGTTTTCTTACAGATCATTTCAAACTTCATTACCTACAAATCAGTAAGTCTATATGCCAAATACACCTCTACCCCGATATAACGCAGTCCTCGGGAGACAAAAAATCTCACTGTGTTATAGGTGAGACCGTGTTATATCGAACTTGCTTTGGCCCCCCCGTTCCTTGTTCCCTGACTGCTCTGACCCCTATCCGCACACCCCGCCCCGTGACAGGTACTCACTGGCAGCGGCGGGAAGCGGAGCAACACAGCCCCAACCCGCTCCACTCCGCCACCTCCCAGTCGCGGCTCTCCACTTCCAGCCGATGCTGAGTGCGGGGAGGTTGGGGAAAGGACGCCTCCCGCACTCACCTGTGGTGGGAATTGGAGTGATGCGGCCCCAGACCGTTCCGCTTTCCTTGCCTCGGCCCCAGCTGTGTTGCTGCGGGGAGGGTTGGGGAAAGGTCCCGCACTCACCTGCAGCGGCAAACGGAATCCTGCGGCTGGGAGCTGGCGGAGTGGAGCAGGCTGGGGCCGGGCTGCTCCGCTTCTGCCGCTGCCAGTGCGTGCGGGGGGATCCCTTCCCCCAAGCCCCCTCCCCTGAGCAACACAGCTGGGGCTGGGGTGAGGGAAGCGGAGCGGGCTGCTCCCGGCCCCCCACTAATTCCCCAGGCCATTCTGGGACTGTGGGGCCCCCAGAAATGCCCCCCCAGAGCTCCTGCCTCCCAGACCCTGGGGATGGGGGAGCCCCTGACCTCCCCCGAGACCCTCTGCCCCTTATCCAACCCTTCGGTCCTGGTCCGGCCTGGCACCTTTGACACGCTGCTCAGAACAGCGTGTCGGAGCTTTACCACGTTGTATGCAAACCCGCATTATATCGGGGTAGTGGTGTACATGAAATTTGAAAGTGAATTAATGTGTGAAAAATACAGTAGAGCTATGGAAGTTAGGAATATTTGCATTCTGAGTTAAGATCTTGCTTTAAACTGAGCTATCCTTGCCTCTCTGTATTGTGATACGCAAATGTGTATAGTTAGTTTTTCTTTGAGTGCTTGTTCATGTCGATTCCATTCTAGGTGTGTGCATGCCCATGTGCACAGTCACCGGAGATTTTTGCCTTAGCGGTACCCGTAGGATTGGCTGTAGTGCCCTCTTGAATGCCACGCTCATGTGCTGGTATATTAGGCGCTGCTTGACCCTACATCCTCTCAGTTCCTTCTTAGGAGCGTTAACGGTTCTTACAGTCCATTATTCTGTCACCTTTGTTGTTCGTTGTTAACTTAAAGGTCTAACTAAGTCTAAGTGTTAGAGTAGTTGTTTAGGAGTTAGAGTCTAGGCTGGGACTTCGCCTCGGAGCTGGGCATGCCCTGTTCTCCAGGCTTTAAGCCATGTTCATCGTGCAGCCGGCCAATTGCCATTAGTGACCCCCACAAGAGCAGTTTAAAGTGTTTGGGGGAGTCCCACAGAAAGGATAAGTGCAGGATCTGCAAAAACTTTCACCCTTGAACTCAGAAGGAGCGGGATATCTGCCAGAGGACTCTCCTTGTGGAGGCTGTGCTTTGTCCCTCTTGATTGGACTCCACGCCTGGAATCCTGGGATTGGTGCGCAGCTCATCATTGGCACCGGAACCCTCCTGGCACCATTCTCCCTCCCCGGTGCCTAAGAAGCAGTTGAAGTTGCTGGGCCTCCAGCAGTGCAGGAAAAGGGGACTTCGGGCAAAAGACCTGTCAGGCCACATGGCCACCCCAGAGCTGCTTGTGGGTACTGCTGCGGTCGGACCCCCTAGTCCAGCCAGAGACCCGCCTCCTGCTCCTGGGAGCAGCAACGGGTCCCGGCCCCTAGTATGGTCATCTGTGCCTGAAGTCGGCCCCGTGGGAAAAGAGCAAGCAGGCCGACCGGCACAGCAGAAGCCAAGCCAGATGATGGACCCAGCCAAGGCCCTGGCATCTATGGGCAAGCCAGTTATGGGACCACCCCCTAAAGCAGCAGAGTGTCCCTGATCCCCAGACCACAGGTGTTAGTCCCTGTTGCTCTGGCCTTGGATCCCAGCACTGTATCCTCAGTCCCCATCTGTGTAGGAGCCGGAGGGGGGACATGCCTCTGCTTCTGGGAGCTGCTTGAGGTAAGCGTTGCCCAGAGCCTGCACCCCGACCTCCTTCTGTGTCCCGATCCCTTGCCCCAGCCCTGATCCCCCTCCTGCCCTCCGAACCCCTCAGTCCCAGCTTGGAGTACCCTCCTGCACCTCCAACTCCTCATCCTCAGCCCCACCGCAGAGCACACACCCCCAGCTGTAGCTCTTACCACCTCCCACACCCCAACCCTGTGCCCCAGCCCGGAGCCCCCTCCCACACCCTGAACTCCTCATTTCTGGCCCATCCCAGAGCCCGCCCCCCCAGCTGGAGCCCTCACCCCCTCCTGCATCTGAACCCCAATTTTGTGAGCATTCGTGGCCCGCCATACAATTTCCATATCCAGATGTGGCACTTGAGCCAAAAAGTTTGCCCACCTCTGGCCTAGGCAGTCTCCCAGCATCAATCCCCCTGCGTGCGGGATCGTTCCCGGTCATGGCAACAATCTCTGGCTCCCCGGTACCGCTCCTTGGACAGGCACCAGTCTTCACTCTCTCCTTACCGGACACCGACTAGGGTCAATCAGCAGATGCAGGCATCTATGGCTCCACCCTGGTCACCGGAAGGGCAAAGTTAACACGGGAAGGGTCCAAGCCTCAAGGGGAGTTCAGCCCCTCACCTATAAAAGGCAAATCACCACTGACCCGTGAGACCAGCGTGGCTCCTGTGGCAGTGGTGTGGAGGCGGGGGCAATGGCCTGTCCAGTGGCAGTACTGGAACCCGTGGGGTGTACCTGTTGTACCGGTTCCGTACTCCCATTGTTCCTCCCAGGCTGCATCAGACAACCTGCCCCCGGCACAGCCGGCACCCGAGAAGGAGCAACACATCTCAAAGAACAACAGTTACAAAAAAGTAGGTAACCATCTTTTATTGTCAGCATATTAGTGGCTCACCAATGTCTTCAAGATGACGCAGACATCTGATTGCTAAACTCACAGGTGGAGTTTTTTCTGATAGTTCAGGAAATGACATTTGAAGTCCATGATTAGAGGAAGATATTATGTTTATTGTTGTAATGGGTTCCTTTTTGGAAGATTAAATTCTTTATCTTCTGTTTAATAAAAACACCATGTGTGAAATAATAGATCAGAAAGAGAGCTGTTTTTTGAGAAAATAGAAATACATGTGGTTTTGGACTTGTAACAGATAAGATTTTATTGTGAGAAATTGCAACAAATATTTTCAGCTTTGTATTTCCATATCCAAGTGTTGACTCTAAACAGTTGTTAAAAGGTATTGATGTTTGTATTTCCTCAAATGATGTTTGTTATGTTTCTCTCTCAAATATTTTGTTTTGACCACCAAATGTTTTTTAAAAAGAAAAATATTTACCTGTATTAGGACCAAATTTACTAACTCATTAATATTGTCAGAAGTGTAAATCTTTTTTTTTTGGGGGGGGGGGGAGGGTGCTGAAATTCAAGGGTCTTAACAGGTCACCTTAAAAATTTATTGATGAAGAATCTTGGACAAAATTTATTATACCTGAAATTAGTCACCTTCTAAATGTTTTTTCATATTTTAAATATTGTCTAGTACTTTCAAATTGTCATAAATCCATCAACCTGTGAATTTTTCACAAGTGTAACCATGCCTTTGTGGGACACAACTGAGAATACCAAATTCAGGACAAACTGCTTAGAAATGTGGCAGATATACCCCAGAACTGGAGGTTATTCTCCCTTGAGAAATACCAAACCAGCTACAAAAGTAAACTTCTGTTTGACCACATTGGCTAACAGGAAGCCATAAAAGCAGTTTCTTTAGATATTCAAGTGTTTATATCACCACCAAAAACACTAGATTTGAAGATGAGTGGATCTTTACAACCAATTTCGTCAAATAACAGGTTCTTCTTATCCCAGAGGAGCAGCCACATACCCAGGTCAATATACAACTCGGATCTTACCCAAAAATCACACTGTTTCTGATCCTTTAGTATCTAAAATCTAAAGGTTTATTTATAAAAAGAAAAGAATGAAAGGCAAGAGTTCAAATTGGTTAAAGGAATCAAATACGTACAATAAATGCAAAGTTCTTGATTCAGACTTGTAGCAGTGATGGAATCAGCTGCTGGCTTAATTCAAGTCTCTGGCTGCTTCCGAATCATTGGAAGGTCCTCAGTCCATTGGTTAGAATGCTCCCGTTAGTCCATTGTCCAGAGGTTTGAGCAGGAAAGAGGCAAAATGGAGGGATTTCCAGGGCCTTTTATATCTTCTGCCATGTGGAGGGAAACCCATTGTTTGAAACAAAGCCCTGAGCACAGCTAGTGGAAAGTTACAGATGACAAGATGAGAGTTTGGAGTCACATGGGCAAGTCACCTGTGGATGCGTGATTTCACGTAGGCCTTGTCTACACTGCCACTTTACAGCGCTGCAACTTTCTCGCTCAGGGGTGTGGGAACACCTCCCCTCCCCCCCCGCCCGAGCACTGCAAGTTTCAGCACTGTAAAGTGGCAGTGTAGACAGTGCAACCAGTGCTGGGAGCTACTCCCCTCGTGGTGGTGGGTTTTTTTTTTAGAGTGCTAGGAGAGCTGTCTACCCTAGTCATTGCAGGAAGCCATTATCATAGAACCATAGAATATCAGGGTTGGAAGGGACCTCAGGAGGTCATCTAGTCCAACCCCCTGCTCAAAGCAGGACCAATCCCCAACTAAATCATCCCAGCCAGGGCTTTGTCAAGCCTGACCTTAAAAATATCTAAGGAAGGAGATTCCACCACCTCCCTAGGTAACGCATTCCAGTGTTTCACCACCCTCCTAGTGAAAAAGTTTTTCCTAATATCCAACCTAAACCTCCCCCACTGCAACTTGAGACCATTACTCCTCGTTCTGTCATCAGCTACCACTGAGCTGATTACCTATACTCCAGACAGTACGTTTGCAGGACAGTCCATTCAGTGTAGATGGGCATGGTCCATGGTCCAATGTCGGTTAAGTGTTTCTTAATGAGCCACTTAATTTGTATAGTTCACAATGTGCTGGCTAAACATCTTGTTGGTGTTTCCCAGAAGCAAACATATTAGAAATACAGGTATAGAGCCAATACTCATAACATTAAATACAAAAATGATGCATACAAATAGCATAATCATACTCAGCAAATCATAACCTTTCCATAGACATCTTACATACCACATTTCGTACAAGATTTGTTGCAAATGTATAACAGTGGTTGCAATAATGATCTGTATGGTCATGTTTTAATCAGCTAATGTCACAAGAAGTACGAGACTTTTGTGTATACTGAATTAATATAAATGGGAAACATCACATTTCATTTGCTTTTAAAAGTAAGGCATTCCCAAAGGGCAAGAATGCATGGATTTTGCTGGCTGCCGATAGGAGAATTGCATCTAAAATTACAGCGGTGGCGGTTGCAGCTTCAAGCATGCTTGTCAACGTCTTTAACTATTTGGTATTTTTAAGCAACGTTGTTTCTTCAAGTGAATGCATGTGTCTGTTCCACCATAGGGGTGTGTGTGTGTGTCATGCATCAGTGCTGGAAAGTTTTCCCTAGTGGTACCCATGGGGCAGCCACGCCTGCGCCCTGGCTTCCCTCATGCTTTAAGCTGAGGGTATAAAGCAGGGGTGGCCAAACTGCAGCTTTTTTACTGTTAAAGTGTAGCTCATGGAGCCCCCCTCAAACCCACTGCCCCTAGTCTCTGCCTACTAGACTGGGGGTGTGGAGAGCTCAGGGTTTCTGGGTAATACGCATTGTAAGGAGAGTGATCACTTTACATAAGCTATTAACAGCCGGAGAGTGGGGTGGGGGGAGAGAAAACCTTTTGTAGTGATAGACACCCATTTTTTCATGGTTTGTGTGTATAAAAACGTCTTCTGTACTTTCCCCAGTATGCATCCGATGAAGTGAGCTGTAGCTCACGAAAGCTTATGCTCAAATAAATTGGTTAGTCTCTAAGGTGCCACAAGTACTCCTTTTCTTTTTACCATCACAGTTGCCACTGATACCTGCAATCTGGACTCTGATGCATATTCCCAAGACCTCCTGTTTCAGGTGCTTTAGCCAGTGACTTCAACCATTTTAATGGTTTGACTTTCTTTAAAACTTGGCAGCCAACATGTACTGCTTAATATTATTATTTTGTATTTAATTTAAATTATTTTTAGGGATTATTATAAATTTGCCTTAACATAGGTTGTCAATTTCAAATTGAATTTTGAATAGGTTTATTTTTTAAAAATGAACCTGTATTTAATTTAAATTGGTTATTTAAATTAGTTATTTAAATTAGATTTTTTTTTAATTTAAAAGTGTGGATTTTTGTGTTTTGGTTTTTTAAATTATTTTTTTTCATGCATGCTGATTCTGACTGTCCTTTTTTTGCTTTTCTTGGAAATGTCCCACTTTGTAGCAGTCTTTATAGGGAACTCTTTTTGTGTACTGCATATGTTTTTGTTTCAGACAAAATTATAGTCTTAAGGTAAAAGTTTCAAAAGTGATTTAGGTTCCTATTAGAGAGACAAGGTGGGCGGGGCAATACCTTTTATTGGACCAACTTCTGTTGGTGAGAGAGACAAGCTTTTGAGTTATGCAGAGCTCTTTTTCAGGTCTGATAAACCTACTCAGGGTGTCACAGCTAAATACAAGTTGTAACAGATTGTTTAACATAAGTAGTTAACACACTGTAGGATACTATTCAGTTTGAAGTAACCCGTTAAGATGGCTGCAGTCATAGGATAAAAAACAGATGTTAGTGGGTTACAGATTGTTGTAACAAGCCATAAATCCAGTGTCTTTATTAAAACCCTGATTTTTAGTGTCTAGCAAAATTACGAATTTAAGCTTTCGAGCTTGTCTGTTGAAGGTGTTGTGTAGGTTTCCTTTGAGGACGAGGACTGAGAGGTCAGATATGGAGTTGTCATTTTGTGAAAAGTGTTTGCCCACAGGTGCTATGGTGTCTTTGTCTTTTATTATTTTACTCTGTGAATTCATTCAAAAGTGTAGTGTTTGGTTTCACCCACACAATTATTGGGGTATGTAGTGCACTGGATGAGGTACACAACATATTGTGATAGGCATGTGTATGACCCCTGGATCTTGAAAAGTGTGTTGGAGGGTATTGACCATTGTATGTGTCTGCAAGTTTTTCATCAGTTATGGCAGGGTCTGGTGCTGCGTTGAGTTGGTGGGTCCTAGTCTGTGGGGAACTTGCTTCTGATAATGAGGTTGGTGAGATTGCAGGGCGGGGTGTCTGTTTGAAGACCAGAAGAGGGGGTTTGGGAAAGATTTCTTTCATGATGTGTTCCCCAACAGGCATGGGTTGTAAATGTTAAATGATACTCTGTATGGGTTCCAGTGTGGGGTGGTAGATAACAGCTAGGTGTAGGCGGTCACAGGGTTTTTTCCTGTTTTGAAGGAGTTTCTCTTGGAGTATTTGAGTGGCCTGTTCCATGACATCATCTACTTCTCTGGGGGAGAGTTCTTGTTTGGTGAAAGGCAGTTTTAAGTGTGTTAAGGTGTGTATCCTGGACTTTCTCCATTGAGTATATTCTGTGGTATCTGAGTGCCTGGCTGCAGGTAACAGGTTACTTGCTGTATTTGGGCTGGTTACTTGATCTGTGTAGGTAAGTGTGATGAGCCATGGCTTTCTTGTATACAGTGGTCGGTAGGGATCCATTGCTGAAGCTGATCATGGTGTCCAGGAAGTTGATATTGGTGCAGAAGAGTTCTAGAGAGAGTTTAATGGATGCGTGGTGATCATTGAAGTTGTGGTTCAGTAAGAGTGCCACGGCCAGATATGATCTGTCTGAGTGGGCTTCTATGTCACTTAGGTGTCTGTGAATGTTTTATCCCTAGTTCTTAATGTCACATCTCTTTATATTTCAGGTACATGCAAAGTTTTCTTGAGCTTTTAGAATATGAAAATAAAAGCCCTGAGGATCCTCATATTCTGGATAAGTAAGTAATGATTTATTTTAGAAGTAAGACCACCAGGAAAAAGATCTGTTTGTTTATTGTAACAGCATAGAAATAATCAAATTTTTAATGTAGAATTCAGGTAGTTAAGACTGAGTTTGTAATAACTAAAACATAAAACCTAAGTTTGTTTGAACAGCCTACGCTGTATCCTGCTAGTTCCTAACTTGCAATACTGTATAATGCGTTAAATTAAAGGTATGTAAAAGAAAAAAGTATATATAAATAAAGGTATACTAAAGGTACCAAACACTTTTAATACAAAAAAACCCCCCTACTTAGGTACTCTGTTTTCCTTGAGCTCAGGTACTCTATTATAGTATTTTAACGTATTATGTTAATGTATTAATATTTCAAACAGGTCTATAACTTGGAACAGAACATGTACCATACAATAAAAATTACTTTGGGTGAAATCCTGTCACTATTGGAATCAATGGGAGTTTTGCCATTGATTACAGTGGGTACAGGATTTAACCCTTCATTGCTATCTATCAGAGCTGAATTCAGACTAATGACTTTAAGATGAAAGGTTTCATGGGCCAGATTCATATGAGAGGAAAGCAAGCCTCAACTTCCACTGAAGATCAGTCTTATTCTGATTTTCTTATAGTAACAAACACTCTACCTCAGACTAGAAAGTCCTTTCTTGCTCATGTATCATTACCATTAAAGTAAAGGTTCTGTAGATTCTGTGTTTTTATTTACTTTAGATGTTTATTAAACTGCAATTTAGAGAGTCCATCCAATTCTGCAGGCACCCCTGACACTCTTAAAAATATACTAACAAACAGGCAGACCCATCAGTTACCCCAAATCGTATCAAATAACCCACCAACAGCATAACAAAAAATAATTAACAGAATCCAACACCACTGCTATTCAGCCCTGTCCTACATTCATATCTTCATAGTCAAGGGAGAAAAGGTGGGGGACTCTGAAGGCTAATGGACTTGGACTATTACAGAGCTGAGGAGGAAACAAGTTCCAAAAGTTCTCCATTACATCTGCATAACCATATGATTCTTTTGCGTTTACACAGGTATGACCGAACACAGCATTTGGCCCTTCATTTTAAACTTGGTAGACAATTTTGTTGATGATGCATGAGAAGGAATAAAACTCTGCTGATGCTCCATCAGTTGTATTGGTTCTGCAGTGCTAACCGTATTGAAGTAATAAATTCTTTTAGTCATTAAAGTAAACGGATTAGACTTGGGGCTGATCTGTTGAGAAATATGTCATGTTTAGTTTTTTCCTGTGCAGACCAGAACTGCACTTTAAACTGACATTTTTAATAGCTATATTCTCTTCCAGAAAGGTAAATAAGATATGTCCTCATGTTTCATTCTTGGTTTTTAAGTGATTCTCAAACTTCATCACAAATTTCTCATTCAACTTGTATACTAATTCCATTTAAAGTAAGTCCCTCTGCCTGTCTCTCATTCTAAATCCTTCAAGTGGAAAACTTTCTCCATAAGCTGGATATCAAAAATGCCTTCCACTTTTATGTGACAAGATGAAAGTTTTTGCTTAACTATTTTCTTCTGTTTATGAGGGTAGGCCAAAAAGGGTTAACATATCCAATCAGTAGTAATCTAAACGGATAGTCACTTGAATTGGGTCTTATTCAGAAATTGCCATTACAGAAGGTTGCTACGCTTACTCTGCTAAAGCTGTGGTGACACTCTTGTGTTGATACAAAAGCCAGATCAGAAGTTAGATCTGATACATATTTTGGTAAAACTGCTCCTTCAGTCTGTTTACAAATTATGGAGCTCTTCAGCCTTGCTCCAAAGGTGCTAAGTAATCTCTGTGAGTGGGGGGGGAATCAGTGAAAGATTTTTTTCATGAAAATACAAGGTTATTTGCCAATAGAGTTCTCCAAATGTATTTACTACTAAGACCTACTATGCATCTTGTTACATCATCTCAGCTTGTCTTCATGTAGCTACTGTTTCTGGATAGGCAGTTACCAAATGAAGGGGTAAAGAACTCGTCGTCTTCTTACTGATGCTGCCTTCATGTGCATCTGCCAAAGCACATGAAGTTGACTAGGTTCAACCAGCTTTCTAAGAATTCCTGCTCTATGGAACTCGGTGTTACTCACTGTGGTTTTGGAGAAGTAGGTTACAAGTGACTAACTCAGCATATTAATAAATTTCTTCATTCTGGTTCATGTTAGCTTTGTTTGAAATGGTGCTCGTCTACAGCCTAAAGTGAAAAGATCAGGGGCCAACTTGACAGACATGGAGCATAGCAAGATTAAGGAAAAGTGGTAAACTCATAAATACACATAAATATATTCAGGTTGTTAGCCTTTTAAAAAAATGTTTAGGTCTATCTTAGTTCATAGAAAGGAATATCTTCAAGAGCAAAGTAAAGCATCTTTGAAGATAGGAGGAGGAGCAGCTGCATGTTAGGGTACATCTTCACTACCCGCCGGATTGGTGGGTAGTGATCGATCTGTCGGGGATCGATTTATCTTGTCTCGTCTAGACGTGATAAATCGATCCCCGAATCGATGCCTTTACTCCACCTTGGCAGGAAGAGTAAGCGAAGTCGATGGGGATCCGCCATGGTCGACTCGCCGCCGTGAGGACGGCCAGGTAAGTCGAACTAAGATACTTCGACTTCAGCTACGCGAATAGAATCATAGAATATCAGGGTTGGAAGGGACCTCAGGAGGTCATCTAGACCAACTCCCTGCTCAAAGCAGGACCAATCCCCAATTAAATCATCCCAGCCAGGGCTTTGTCAAGCCTGACCTTAAAAACTTCTAAGGAAGGAGATTCCATCACCTCCCTAGGTAACGCATTCCAGTGTTTCACCACCCTCCTAGTGAAAAAGTTTTTCCTAATATCCAACCTAAACCTCCCCCACTGCAACTTGAGACCATTACTCCTTGTCCTGTCCTCTTCTACCACTGAGAATAGTCTAGAACCATCCTCTTTGGAACCCCCTTTCAGGTAGTTGAAAGCAGCTATCAAATCCCCCCTCATTCTTCTCTTCTGCAGACTAAACAATCCCAGTTCCCTCAGCCTCTCCTCGTAAGTCATGTGTTCCAGACCCCTAATCATTTTTGTTGCCCTTCGCTGGACTCTCTCCAATTTATCCACATCCTTCTTGTAGTGTGGGGCCCAAAACTGGACACAGTACTCCAGATGAGGCCTCACCAATGTCGAATAGAGGGGAATGATCACGTCCCTCAATCTGCTGGCAGTGCCCCTACTTATACATCCCAAAATGCCATTGGCCTTCTTGGCAACAAGGGCACACTGCTGACTCATATCCAGCTTCTCATCCACTGTCACCCCTAGGTCCTTTTCCGCAGAACTGCTGCCTAGCCATTCGGTCCCTAGTCTGTAGCGGTGCATTGGGTTCTTCCGTCCTAAGTGCAGGACCCTGCACTTATCCTTATTGAACCTCATCAGATTTCTTTTGGCTCAATCCTCCAATTTGTCTAGGTCCCTCTGTATCCTATCCCTGCCCTCCAGCGTATCTACCACTCCTTCCAGTTTAGTATCGTCCGCAAATTTGCTGAGTGTGCAATCCACACCATCCTCCAGATCATTTATGAAGATATTGAACAAAACCGGCCCCAGGACCGACCCCTGGGGCACTCCACTTGACACCGGCTGCCAACTAGACATGGAGCCATTGATCACTACCCGCTGAGCCCGACAATCTAGCCAACTTTCTACCCACCTTATAGTGCATTCATCCGGCCCATACTTCTTTAACTTGCTGACAAGAATACTGTGGGAGACCGTGTCAAAAGCTTTGCTAAAGTCAAGAAACAATACATCCACTGCTTTCCCTTCATCCACAGAACCAGTAATCTCATCATAGAAGGCGATTAGATTAGTCAGGCATGACCTACCCTTGGTGAATCCATGCTGACTGTTCCTGATCACTTTCCTCTCATGTAAGTGCTTCAGGTTTGATTCTTTGAGGACCTGCTCCATGATTTTTCCGGGGACTGAGGTGAGGCTGACTGGCCTGTAGTTCCCAGGATCCTCCTCCTTCCCTTTTTTAAAGATTGGCACTACATTAGCCTTTTTCCAGTCATCTCGGACTTCCCCCGTTCGCCACGAGTTTTCAAAGATAATGGCCAATGGCTCTGCAATCACAGCCGCCAATTCCTTTAGCACTCTCGGATGCAACTCGTCCGGCCCCATGGACTTGTGCACGTCCAGCTTTTCTAAATAGTCCCTAACCACCTCTATCTCCACAGAGGGCTGGCCATCTACTCCCCATGTTGTGATGCCCAGCTCAGCAGTCTGGGAGCTGTCCTTGTTAGTGAAGACAGAGGCAAAAAAAGCATTGAGCACATTAGCTTTTTCCACATCCTCTGTCACTAGGTTGCCTCCCTCATTCAGTAAGGGGCCCACACTTTCCTTAGCTTTCTTCTTGTTGCCAACATACCTGAAGAAACCCTTCTTGTTACTCTTGACATCTCTTGCTAGCTGCAGGTCCAGGTGCGATTTGGAATAGTGTAGTTGAATAGTGTAGCTGAAGTTGCGTATCTTAGTTCGACCTCCCCACGCAGTGTAGCCCAGGCCTTAGAAATAACTAAGGATTCCTTTATAATATATGTTGTCCTCTGTAGCACTGAAGGATTCTGGTTTCTAGGCAGGCATGCTTTCTGATACGAAACATAAAGAAATTCAAGTTTGTTTCCTTGTGGCACTATCTCTCCATTTGCAGAAGAGAAAATAGGAGTTTATGTTCCTGTACTTCTTTGCAACCAAAAAAATGATTTTGGTATTCACAGCTAGGAAGAAGAGGACTGAAACCTCTCTTTTCTTGACATTTAACTCTGAGATTTCAGTAGTTACAGATCACACATAATCAGAAAGGCCTAATCTATTTAAAAGAATCTCTGGACCCTTAAGCATTAAAGTAGTTTTGAAGAGGGGATGCTTGTTCAATCAGCAAGGTAGGTGAGTATGTAAGAACAGCCCTTCTTTATTTTAAAAGTCTTTAGATTTGGGATTAGGCAGTATCTATTAAGACTTCCACATTACTGCTTATTTTGCAAAGTAAGATGTCACTTTGAAAGACTAGATGAGCCATTTGTGGAGACACTTAAGAATTGCTGATTAGATAGGAGATGGTGAATAAGTTATTTTACAAGAGGAGCGTTCCTTCACAATCAGCCATGTAGGGTGAAGGGGAAAGCATCTTTAGGGAAAATAGATACATTATTACTCATTAGGAGAGGTACATGTGACATTACCCAGGGTACAATCTGGACTGTAGAACAGCTGTGGCCACTCAATTCTCCAGCCTGGGGTGCCTTTTACACTGTTCACTGTGAGAGCAACCACTCTTGCTCAGCTCACACGCAGCCTTCAGCATGTGAATTACTCCCAGATATTACTGTATGAGTACTAGCGAACCACCAATGAATTACACTGCAGGGCAACACCAGTAAACTCCCAGTCCCAGACTTTCCCCGAACATATGCATCTTGTAGTGCCAAGCTCTCTCCTTCTGGACAGTACAAGCTCATATAAAGTCCATCATTTCATTAATAAAAAATTATATTCTCAAATCCTGTTATGTGGAATGGAGTTTCCCAAACACTTCAAAGCAAACACACTGGTTTAGATAAAACAAGTTTATCAACTACAGAGAGAAAGATTTTAAGTGATTACAAGTAATGAGGCATACAAGTCAGAATTGGTTATAAAAAAAAGGGGTAAAATGCAATTAATATCTAATTTAACAAGCTAAATGAATTCCAAGCAAAGATTTCTCTCACCGCATGCTTCAGCAGTCTTACTGGCTGGATTCCTTTCAGCCACAACCCCTCCCCCAGTTCAGTGTTAATTTCCTTGTTGTTCAGGGCGTGTTGGTGCTGTGGGCAAAGAAAAAGGGAGGAATCTTTTGGGGCTTCTGTTCTCCTTTCTTATAGTTCTCTTTTTCTTTGAAAATCATCTCCAACTGAGGTTCAGAAGACAAAAAGTCTGCGGTGATGGGAACCTCCAACAGTTTCTTTGTCAAGATGTAAATTTCTTGCTAACGCCCTTTTTTCTGCCAAAGAATAGTCACCAGGTGATAGTCCATTTGATCTTGTTGACACCTGGCTGAGGTATTCGTTTGCCTTTTGTTTTTGAGGAACTGGTTTGTGGCTGTTTTTGCAGACTTGGAATATGTCTCAGTAGTATCATATAGTAGAATCGTATACCTTTACATACAACGTTGCCCACACGCATTGGACTAGGACAGTAATTGGCAAATTGAGTTTTCAAATGGCATCTTTTGGGAAAATATACACAAGGCATACTTTGTACAAAATGTATCACAGTCTTGTAAAAGGGGTGAACATAGGAATACAAACTGTTACAGTACATTTTACTTCCCAACCGTGCTATAAGCCTGAAGAACATAAGAAAGTGGGAAATAGAAACCAGTTTTAAGAAACTGATAAAATGGCTTTTTCCCCTTTTTTAACTTTCAGGAATGGTGTGAGATAAAGTAAAGAGGGACAGACTAGGGGCATCACTCTCCACTCTAATTGAGTAATTGGGTTTATCACAGGACTGTTTAAAACTTCTGAATACCCTATAAAAAAATCCAGGTATGTGGTGACAATTCCTTTGTTTACAAATAAGCAATTAAAGCCCTTTTTGAGTACTTGCAACTTTAATCTGAGAGGTTATATATTGACTTTTAGGCCTTATCTACACTACAGAGTTTTGTCTCCAAAAGTCCGTTTTTGTCGACAAAACAGTGGAGGTGTACACACTACAATACTCCTTTTGCCGACAAAACTCTCCTGCTTTGCTGAGAAAATAAAACTACCTTGACAAGAGGTGTAGAGCTTTTTGTGGCTAAGTTAAATCGACAAAGTGTCAGTGTAGACACTGCGCTTGGTTATGTCGCTGTATATGGCCTCCAGGAGGTGCCCCACAATGTCCATTCTGAACACTCTGGTCAGCAGTTAGACCTCTACTACCCTGCACCCGGGTACACCGTTCCCCCTTTAAAGGCCCAGGAATTTTTGAAATTCCACTTCCTGCTTGCTTGGGGTGGACAGTTCATATCGCATCTTCCCAGCTAACCATGGCGGCTCCACACAGCAAATGCTTTCCTGCTTGGAGCACATCTGAGTTGTTGAATATGCTGGCACTGTGGGGAGAGGAGGAGGTGCAGTCCTAGCTTCACTCCAGCTGTAGGAGCTTCGATACTTAAAGTCAGATTTCTCGTGGCATGTTGGAGAAGAGCTACGAACAGGACACATCAGCGCTGTGCAAAGGTAAAAGATCTGAGGCAGGTGTACCAGAAGGCAAGAGACTCATGTGGTCACTCCGGTGCTGCGCTGAAGACTTGCTGCTTCTATAAGGAGCTGGATGCCATCCTCGGCAGTGACCCCACCTCCACGACCAAGAGCCCCATGGATACTTCAGCAGGGTTGGAGACAGCAGGCTCGACCCTGAGGATGAAATTGTGGGCGAAGAGGTTGAGTTGGAGGATGAGATGGGACAGGCGATAGGGTCATCCGGTAACATGGCAAGCCAGGACCTCTTCTCGACCCATGAGGGTTTGAGCCAATCCCAGCACTCCGTCTCTGGTGTGCATGATGCACACATGGGGAGCTCTGATAAGTGATCTTCTTGAGTTGATGCTGCATATGAGGTGGCGTTGTCCTTTTCTTTGTTATATTCTAGAAGTGGGTGAAGGGATAGATATGTCTGAGACTAGCTGTGTTTGCGTGTGCTTCACGTTCCCCTTTGGAGCAATGGAACAGTGTTAATGTGCACAGAGATTTCTGTATTTTGACATCTTCTGTATTTTCCACAGTATGCATCCGATGAAGTGAGCTGTAGCTCACGAAAGCTTATGCTCAAATAAATTGGTTAGTCTCTAAGGTGCCACAAGTACTCCTTTTCTTTTTGCGAATACAGACTAACACGGCTGCTACTCTGAAACCAGAGATTTCATGGGAATCCTCCAGAGAGATCTCTAGGAAACTTTCCTTGAGGTACTCACCAATCCTCTGCCGAAGGTTCCTTGGTAGAGCTGCTTTGTTCCTTCCCCCATTGTAGGAAACTTTCCTGTAATCCCTTGTGCAGGGACTGAAGTGCCACACAAGCGAACAGCATAAGGACCTGATCTGAAACCCCACGCATGCATGAGATGCGCTCTTGCATCCATGCTTACCCTAGGGAATGAGATATTGGCTGTGGAAAATGGTGGCAGAGTTTACAATTTTGTACTTAGTCGCCTTAGTATCTGGCTGCTCAAAATCAGCTACCAGGTGATCTGCCTCCATACACCACCCCAGGGGAAACTTTTCACCCTTAACCTTACAAATATTATGGAGAGCACAGCAGGCTGCTATGGCCATGGGAATATTTTCCTCATTTAGGTCTAACCTGCCATAAAAGCAGTGCCAGCGTGCTTTTAATTCGCCAGACGCACTTTCTACTGTCATTCTGCACCTGCGTAGCCTGTTGTTGAAGCACTCCTTGGTGCTGTCTAGGTTTCTGTTGTTAGGCTTCATGAGCCAGGGGAGTAATGGGCACGCTGGGTCCATCATTATGGGCATTTCAGCATCCCCCATTGGAAAGAAAGTTCCTGCTTGCCGCTTTCTGTACAGGCCAGTGTTTCTGAAGATGTATGCACCTCACATTGATGTCAGTGAAGCGCCCATGGTGATCCACAAGCACCTACAGTACCATAGAGAAGTACCCCTTTCTATTGATGTACTCCATCGCAAAATTGTCCAGGGACAAAATTGAGATGTGTGTGCCATCTATCGCCCCTCCGCAGTTAGGGAGTCCCATTGACGCAAAGCCATCCACTATTTTACACACACTTCTAAGAGTCACAGTCCTTCGTAGCAGAATGCGATTAATAGCCCTGCACATTTGCGTTAATGCAGCCCCAACAGTCGATTTCTCAACTGCAAACTCCAAACCATGACCGGCTAGCAGTCTGGAGTTGCCAGCTTCCATGTAGCGATTGCCACGTGCTTCTCCACTGAGAGGGCACCTCTCATTTTGGTATCCTTGCTCTGCAATGCTGGGGCGAGTTCTTCACACAGTTCCAGGAAGGTGGCTTTCCACATCCGAAAGTTCTGCAGCCACTGCTTGTCATCCCAGACCTGCATCACATGCGATCCCACCATTCAGTACTTGTTTCCCAAGCTCAAAGGCAATGGTCCACCGTGTGCAGCTGCTCCATGAATGCCAAAAGTAATCTGGTGTTGCTTGTTTCCATGGCACACAGCAGGTCAGGCACCTCTGATTCCTGTTCAGATTGGGAGCTTGTGATCTACTGCAAGACCATCTGCAGTGTGTTCATAACAGTGACCACAACAGTAGACAGCAGTGCAGGCTCCATCCTTTCAGACTGAGATGGCAGGTGCACAGTAAACAGGGGCCATTGAAAAATGCCGCAGAACAGTCAGAAGCCTATGGAATGATGGGATGGAAAAAACTGCACCATGGAACATTGCACCCATGATGCATTGCAATCCACTCCGCCATCCCACAATTCCGAGATGGCAAGTAGCACAGTGGGATAGCTACCCACAGTGCATTGCTCTTACTGTCGATGCTAGAGCACCAACCGTGGATGTGCTTTGCCAACAGAAGGGGCGTTATGTGAACGTGCACAAGCAAAGTGATTATAGGTTTTTTTGATCATCAGCATAACTTGCATTGACAAAACTCTGTAGTGTAAATGAGGCCTTAGGAGAAGTAAATACTAGGGACCTAATCAGTCTTCCATGCTCTATAACTTCATACAATCTAATGTATTATTATTTCCTTCCAGAGGTGGTGCTTAGGTTCTAATTTAATGAATTATTCACTCAATTTGTCAAATACTGTTTTTCTGTGCTCATTATAAACCCATTGAGAATTTGGTTCAGAGTTAGCATATAAAAAGACTCCTTAGTTTTGCAGACACAGTTACAACTTAATAAAAGTGTCACCATCTTTGCTTTCTTTTGAAAAGTATATTGCATTTGTTTCTATTTGATCCTGAAGGAAGGAATAAAGCATTATTGTCAATGTAGTATATGATTGTCATTAATGTCAATGAGAAAAGTGGCAGAGATGAAGGTTGCTAACTTTTCGTGTTTTGAGATTAATAAGATATTCAAGTCATCCTTTTTTAAAACATGGATGGTTCTTTGCAGTATTTTGTACCTCAGAAGAATTGTATGTAAAAGGAAGGGGTAATTCTTTAAATATCACAAGCTGTGGTCTGCTTTGACAAGAAAGTAACATTTTTAATCTGTTCTATAATATATGCCTACTGTTGTCTTGCATCAATATCATTAAAAAATAAATGAAAGTAAGCTCCTAAAACTTCTTGATCTCAAAGGGCAGGATACTACAGGAAAAAGGAGAAAGCGCCATTGTGTGGTTTTTTTTGCCCTCTAGAGGCATAGAAAGAAACTGAACAGAATTGTGTCTGTGCACATGCTGATACTGCTCTTTATTTAAACATAACCATCATCATAAATTCCTTCCATGTGGTACCTACTCTAAAAACAAACTGTAGGGACACCTTTCTGGTAATTGTGATAAACAGCCAACTGGTCTCTTCTGCCTCCTGCAGAATTTGTAAACCAAGCAGAATAAATGACATATGTTGTTCTGGATTCACAGAGAAGAAAGACGAATTTTAAAAACACAATTTTAAATAAATTTTTATGGGACATAACTAGAGTTATCAAGAAGCCTTGAATGTTTACACTAGTTTGAACATACAGTTGCACCCTAATATATTTCCCTTTAGCATGACATGTGGTAGGTAATAATGTAGTTGGACGTTTGTTTCTGTGATAAACTTTTGGAGACTCTGGGGGATAAACAATAAGAGACTCTTATATGCAAGTGAATATTTGAAAACCGCAGTGTGAGATGCAGAGATTCCTGTTACTCTAACATTCTGTTTCTAATTTTGTGTTTCAGCTTTTTAGAAGTTTTAATTAAAGTAAGGAACAGACACAATGATGTGGTTCCTACCATGGCGCAAGGGGTGATTGAGTACAAGGAAGAGTATGGCTTTGATCCGTTTGTTAGCAGTAACATCCAGTATTTTCTAGATAGGTTCTACACCAATCGTATCTCTTTCCGCATGCTTATTAACCAACACAGTAAGTAATTGCTTTGTTTTTCAACTTGAAGGAATAATTGGTTTTTGCTTATAAATCTAAATTGACAGAATTGATTTGGCATTCCTCGCATCAATGACTAATTTTAATATTCTGAGGTGAAGATGGTAGATGATATATTGTGACAATTGGTTATTTAAGTAGTGCAGTTTTTTTGAGGTGTCTAGAAATTAATCTGAACCACTAAGCAGAATAACAGCCCTGTATTCCAAAGTGATAGGCTTGCAGTGAAGCTCCACTGTTCTATTTTGTCAACGTGACTGTAAAAATTTTTTCACCCTGTTAGCAGATACAGTGTGCAAGGTGATGTACATGGTATTTTTAGGTACTAGTAAAATAACTACCGTATATACTCATTCATAAGCCAAATATTTTTGGTAAACAAGTGACGCATCAAAGAGCAGGTGTTGGCTTATAAACGGGTCTACACCAAAATTTGATGATTTTAAACTCTCTGAAATAATTGAATTGAATATCTAATACATTGTCATTTTGTTTACATGGCGCATCTGCAGGCATGGAGCCCCTCAGCTCCCTGTGGCCGTGGTTCACTGTTCTCGCAGCTCCCATTGGCTGGGAACGGCGAACCGGGGCCACAGGGAACTGAGGGGCTCCATACCTGCAGACGCTCAAAGTAGACAAAACATCCCGACCCGCCAGCGGCTTACCCTGACAGGCCGGGAGCCAAAGTTTGCCGACCCATTTATTGATGTCAATACTGCAGCCTTTTAAAGTTGCAAAGGCTTTCTTTAGTAGACTAGATTGGCTTGAAAGGAATACTAAAAGAGCAGTGCTGCAAATCTGCATGACATTTGACTCATGCGTTTCACAAAATGCTATGCCTTACAAGCCAATCAGAAAAATACAATGAACGATAGTACTTACAGCACTGGTGTCAGTCCGCTACTGAGTAATTTGATCTCTTCATGCACTTCTACCAATGGACCTCATAAGTCTCGAGCCAATATGAAAATATAACGTGCAAAATCAATGGAATCTCTATTGAAATTGAAATTGCCTGTTATCCCCACAGACATGCCAATCTACAGGGCTGCTTTGAAATAAAGAACAATCATTTGACAGCGATAAAGCAGGTGATATTCCTATATAAAGTCCTACAAAATCTATAACTACAATAATAATCTATTTTCATACTAGTATTTAAAATGAACAATGGTGAAATCAAAAGAAAAAGGTCTGCTTATCATGCAGCGTTCAAACTTAAAGTTGTTGAATATGCAGAAGCAAACAATAATTGCGCCGCTGCTCATGAATTCTGTATCAATGAGAAGCAAGGAAGAGAATGGCGAAAAAATAAAACACTAAAAGACATGCCAAGAAGCAAGAAAAAATGTCCAACGAGGTGCACTTCATTTCCTGAGTTGGAGAGAGAGATCTCACTAATTGGGTTGTTGAATGTGGACAGTATGGGTACATTGTCACTAGAACTGGAATTTGTCTGCGTGCTCTGCAAATGTCGAAAGATGACAAATACAAGTCAGTAAAGCCGTCAATATTTGTCGCATCAGCCAGTTGGTGTACTCGCTTCATGAACCGTCATAGTCTCTGTTTTTGTCAGCGAACAAAGATAGCACAAAAGCTGCTGAGAGATCTGGAAGAAAAAAATCGAATCTTTCCAAAGGCTTATTATAAAATATCGAAAGGAATAGGCATTTGAACTGTCAGAAACAGCAAATATGGACGAAACACCAATGACATTCGATCTCCCGAGCAACAGAACAGTAACCGGTGTTGGTGAAAAAACAGTTTTAATTAAACCACTGGCCATGAAAAAATCCATGTTCCGGTGGTTTTATCGTGTTTGGCAAATGGATCAAAGCTCCCTCCTGTTGTTGTTGTTTTTTTTTTTTTTTTTAAAAAGAAAATCCTTGCCTAAAATCATGAAATTTGCTGCTGGTGTCATTGTACGTGCACACGAAAAGGGATGGATGGATGAAAGTGGGACTATTGAATGGCTGGAAAAAGTGTGGAATAAGAGACCAGGAGCACTTTTCAAGAAACCTGCTATGCTCATTTGGGACATGTTCAGGGCACACAAGATGGATGAGGAGAAAAATGTGGCCAAAAATATGAAAACTAATTTGGCTGTAATACCTGGAGGCTTAACTTCAGTTCTACAACCTCTTGATGTCTGCCTGAACAAACCCTTTAAAGACAGGCTGTGGAACATGTGATCTGAATGGATATGCTCAGGCATGGCGAATTGGCAAAAGGCGGGAATCTTATGAAGCCCGAAATCAGTCTGGTCGCCCAGTGGATCAAGGATGCGTGGGTGTCCATTCCCTCGGAAATGATAGAAAAATCATTTAGGAAATGCTGTATCAGCAATGCGCTCGATGGGTCAGACA
Organism: Natator depressus; assembly: GCF_965152275.1. Taxonomy (NCBI): domain Eukaryota; kingdom Metazoa; phylum Chordata; order Testudines; family Cheloniidae; genus Natator; species Natator depressus. Next base: position 141,542,709 of record NC_134234.1, read on the forward strand.
ACACTGCCGACATCTACAATGACCGTGCAGGAGCAGCTGTGAGTGAAGCAGAGTTTAATGAACTGTTTGGTGAATCAGAGACTGATTCAGGCTTTGAAGGATTTTAAGACTTTTTAAAGTCTCATATTGTTCTAAGTTACTTGTTTTAAATATCCATTTACTGATTTTAAATATTAACTGTAATTTTTAAGGTGAATACATATTTGTTCAGTTATTATAACAACAACAGGTTTTTCATTAGATTACATTAAAATCATTTTAGCAAAACTTTTGAGTGTTTCTTGTGATGCCAGCTTTTAAAATACAGCAGGAGTTGGCAAACTTTGGCTCCCGGCCCGTCAGCGTAAGCCGCTGGTGGGTCGGGACGTTTTGTTTACCTGGAGCTTCCTCAGGCACAGAGCTCCCAGTGGCTGTGGTTTGCCGTTCCCAGCCAGTGGGAGCTGCGGGAAGTGGCTTATGAAAGGGTCATACAGTTTTTGCTGTTTTTACCTATCCATCTTGCGGGGTCGGCTTATAAACGAATGGGCTAATGAACAAGTATATATGGTACATCTTCTCTGCCTATCAGTCCACTTGTAGATTTGACACGTTTAATCATCAGACAAAAAAAAGTCTTCCGCCTTTTCAGTTTTGTTTGTTTGTTCACTGTGCAGATTTTAAAAGCTGAATGGTTTCTAGCAAATTATGCTGTCTCCTGTTAATTCACCAACCTCTTTTTTTCTTTTCTAAAGAAATTATTTCTCACCTGAGATTTCCATTTTTATTCTTTCCTTTATTAATAAGCACAGCAGTTCTGATTTTCACACTTAACTCAAATTAGATTCTCAGGTTTGTACTGTTTAAGTATCCATTGTTGGTATTCATCTTGTAGTATGAAAGGAATTACTTACATAGCTCCCAGTAATCAATATTTGTTGCATTTCAAAGTTAAGGTCAATCTTGTGATCTCTTGAAGTGTATATTTGTGTCATGGGCTCTAGGGTTTCATTCCCTGTCCAATATTTTGCTGTTTGTGACATCTTAGAAACATGGTCACACTACATATGGTAGGATTATATGGTAGGAAAAACGTTAAGTCCAGGGTATTTTACTAACAATTACTTGTGTATCCAGTAACTTTTATTTATAATATGATCAGTGAAAGGTGTTAAATGCACTAGTATAACAAGGCTAAAAAGATTAGAATAGTATATCCACTTAGCAATAAATCTGGCCAGACATAGAAACAAAGACAATAAAGCTAGATAAATAAAAAGGCCCTTCTTAGAAAATAAATGTTGTTAATAAATAAAGGTTTCATCCTATCAGAGTTTGTAGGCCTAGTCTAAACACACCAGTTGCACCCATTTAACTGTGATGTTAACCGGTTTAGTTAGCTGGTGCAATGCTGAATCTGGACACTCATACCAGTTTAAACCTGGCTTTAGTTTGTACAAAGTTGCAGCAGTTTAACTAAACCAGTTTAATATTACACCTTTAATTAAACTGGTGGAATTTCTTTGTGTAGACAAACTCTAGTGATCCAGCCTTGATTAGTTTAGGGCAAATGGTTCTCTTAAGTGTTGAAAGAGAGATGGCTAGGACAAGTTTTGAAAACAGAGGCTTCATGTAATTTCGCCTTGACCCCTACAGAATTCTGTTTAATTTATTGTTGACGTATGGGTGCTAAGTATTAGAAACCTTTTATACCTCATTGAACTTACAGTTCCTACCTACTCAGATATTTATATGAATGGAACATTTTATAATTCAGTTGTATCTGTACTGACTTTAGTCTATCCTGAGAACTATGAGATTTTTTTTCTTTCTTCTGGATAGACATAAATGGACTCCAATGCATTTATTTCTCATATCATATCAGATATTGCAAGCTATAATTACTAAACAGAGTGTTTTTTCTAGAGAGGTCAATAGTCTTGATCAGGGACTAATGTTATGGAGGAGTATCTTTTTGCAGTGTGACACCGAATCTTGTCAACATATTGTCTGATTTAACTTTTCTGTGTTGTTTGAAATGTAATAGCCATTCACTTAACTGTCAACTTATTTTCCTCTTAGCACTTCTTTTTGGTGGAGACACTAATCCTGCTCATCCCAAGCATATTGGAAGTATTGATCCTACCTGTAACGTGGCTGAGGTAGTAAAAGGTAAGGAGATACATTTAATATTTGTATTACGTTTCAAACCCCAATTTACAGTTCTGCATACATAACCAGTTAAGGTGTTCAAGGCAGAAGTTGTATTTCCATTTAATTAAAATTTTAAAAAACTCTAAAGAATGATACACATTTAATTGCTCATAGCAAGGCCATAAAAATATCAAAGTTTTTAATAATATTAACAATATCTAGCTCTTACAGTACTTTTCATCTGTAGATCTCAATGTACTTTACAAGGAAGGTGGGTACAGTTATCTCCTTTTTACATATCAGGAAACCGAGACAGGGGTGAAGTAAAGGCTTGTCCAAGGACACCCAGCAAGCGAGGGGCAGAACTGGAACTAGAATGCATGTCTCTGTGTCTTAGGCTGCTGCGTTATCTACTAGATCACACTTTCTAGTGGCCTCAAAATCCAAAAATCTGAAACTAGTGGAATGTTAACAGAGCTACAAAAAATGGAATTATAACTTTATCTTCTACTACAAGGACAGATGGAAGTCTTTTATCCTTTTATGTTTGATGTGGTGGTTAAATTATTTTCCAAAAAGTATTTAAGCATATATATTCTACTTGACATTCTTTCTAAAGGAAATCAGGGATATACATAGTCATCTGTTCTTGTACGATTATTCAAGTAAGGCTCTATGATAAACAAACACCATAAGAAAGTGAGGTTATAATTACTCCCGGGGGAATTCTGTGCCACTGTGTGTGTGCATAATTAATGAGCCATGCATAATTTTAATTTTTTTGTGCAGAAAAAAGCTTCTGCTGGAAAGTTGCTGCATTTGCACCTTTTGCCCACCAGAGGGCGCTATGGCGCTAGAACAGAGCCCCCTCCCTCCCACCAGCCCCATCAGAAAATAACTTCCGTGGAAAGTTGCTGCGGTTCCGCCTTTTGCCCACCAGAGGGCACTGTGGTGATAGAACAAAGCAGCAGCTCCCAGCCCCCTAGAGACGAGAGAGCCTACCTTCTTCACAGCACTTGTCAGGCCAGGTCAGGAGACAGGGGCTATGGGGAGACAGACAGTGTGGGGCTGCTGGGGAGTCAGACAGGGGCTCATAAGGGCTAGTGTGGGAGGACAGACTGGGGCAGGGGCTGAATGGGAGTGGAGGCGTAGGGCCACAGCGGGGAGTGAGGTGCAGGGCCAGATATGGAGAGGGAGGTGACTGAGTGGGGGCACAGACACACATAGGGATGGGGGTGGCTGCGTGGGGGCATAGAGACACGTGTAGACAGGGGGAGGAGGTACAGGGCCACCTGGGGACAGGGGAGGGGATGTAGAGCCACATCAGGATGGGAAGAATGGATGTCTGAGTGGGAGTGGAGGGACACGTGGACAGGGAGTTCAAGGACACGTGGGACAGGGGCAGATGTGCCTGACTGAATGGGAGAGGCTAGAGGTCAGCCAGGGTCTGCATGGGGGAAGCTCCTTAACAATCTCTCCCCGCCCCCGCAAAAAACCTGCTCTATGCTTTTCCCACCCATACCCAACAACACTCCAAGTTCACACCCAGGCTCCTTCCCAGCAATTACTTCCATCTCCCTCAAGCCCTCTGTTACCCCTGACTCCCCACAAGCCTTTGCTCTGCTTCTGAGGGGTGTGAGAAATATATTTCTGTATTGTACTTTAAATGAATTATTACTCAGAGTTCTGTATTAATAAACCTGAATCTTTTTTGTTGTCTGTAACGATACAGACATACTTGCTGACAGGTATTTTGAAATAAATGATGATAAATAATTGAAACTGGTGTGATTATATTGTGGTGTTTTGAAAAATAAAATACATCTCTACCCCTATATATTGCGACCTGATATAACACGAATTCGGATATAACGCGGTAAAGCAGTGCTCCGGGGGGGGTGGGGCTGTGCGCTCCTGGGGATCAAAACAAGTTCGATATAACGCGGTAAGATTTTTTGGCTCCTGAGTACAGCGTTATATCGGGGTAGAGGTGTATTCAGAATTTTGCAGAATTTGAAAATGTGTGCATAATTTTTAATTTTTTGTTGCAGAATTCCCCCAGGAATAATATAATACAGGAATAATCTTCAGATATTTAGAAACTCTTGGCTTTTGTCTTTGGGCGCCAAGCACATAGGGAAGTTTTGAGGTAACTGTACACCTTGTCACACGGTGTTGATCCCATGGAGAGCGTGTGTGTACATCACACACGTTCCATACGCACATGAATAAATGCACATGCATATATGTGTTTCATACACATATGAGCATATGCACATACAAACATTGGGTACCTATTAGTGTCTTCTGTGTATGGAATGTGTGTATCTGAATTCTCAGTTGATATATTCTCAATGTGAAGACATAGTGGCCAACTATGCCAGGATGGTAATCTAGTGGAAGAATATTGGGATGCCATATGAGAACTGGTGTTGGGCATCAAATCTTGGTCTTTAGTTCTTGGGTCGACAAGGGCTATGAACACAGTGGAAGCAGAAACTATTTTACACCCATGAGAGGAGGTATCTCTTCCTGTTGATCTCATTTCACCCATATTAACTCAAGGAGCAAAACTGATTGCCTCTAAGGGAGTGTGACCACAATGCTTTAAAAGAGGGGAGAAAAATGAAGAAAATAGTTGGAGGGAATCCTTAGTGCTAGGAGAGGGTATTCGGATCCTTATGAAGGTCGGAGAGACACCACGTGAGAAACTAGTGGAACACAAAGCACCTTTTTTAAAACTACGGAATCTATCCATGCTCATACTTGAAAATGTTATTTTGATATATGCTATAAAATACATAATTTATGTGAGCAATAGTATAGAAGTTCAGGTATATTAAAAAGAAAGAAAAAGGATGTGCTTAAACCCTACAGAACAACTTTCAGAGTAACAGCCGTGTTAGTCTGTATTCGCAAAAAGAAAAGGAGGACTTGTGGCACCTTAGAGACTAACCAATTTATTTGAGCATAAGCTTTTGTGAGCTACAGCTCACTTCATTGGATGCATACTGTGGAAAATACAGAAGATGTTTTTATGTACACAAACCATGAAAAAATGGGTGATTATGCATCCGATGAAGTGAGCTGTAGCTCACGAAAGCTTATGCTCAAATAAATTGGTTAGTCTCTAAGGTGCCACAAGTACTCCTTTTCTTCCTACAGAGCAAGTTTGTTCAAGCCTCTAATACAGCAAAATTACAAAGCATTTTTAAATATTTAAGTAGCAACTGCGTGTGTGTGTGTGTGTGTGTGTGTGTATATATATATATATATACACACACACACTAATTGCATAGCACTGATTGCTTGAATACAGTTCCACTTGCAGTGTGATACTTTATTTCACCCTTTGTTATACATTTGTGTATCAGTTGATGTGTCTGTAATGTTTCACCTGCAGTCTTTCTGCTTTATAAGCATTTGAAAATTAATATTAACCTTATCCCAGTTTTGCTTTCGGAGTAAGTGACTATCCCAAAGTGACCTCATGTTTTACTGAGCTTTTTTAAAAGCAGTTTTTGAATGTTTGTTGAAACCATGTGAAATTTAGTGTATGAATTATAAGTAACTATAAATTACAGAGCTTGAAAATAAACTTTAAGAGTTTGTGTTATTTTGATATCATCAAAGAATTCTAACCCCATAGATTCAGCTTTTCTCTTTCTTTTCTATGAAGTCATTGCAGTTGGAAATTCTTCATAAATTAATATTTTCCAGTTTACATAGTAATTGGCGAAACAGTTTATTTTTATAGGTTAACAATGGCTGCCTTATAAGAAGTGCTGTTTTGTCCAGTGTGTTTTCAAGATAGCAGTTGTCTGCATTGTGTTGCAATTTTTTGTCAGCAGATGGAGATATGGCATAGATTGCCAAAGCAGGAAATATAACCAAAATGGATTCTTGATGTTCCTTTGATTTTATTTTTCTGTTCTAATCCATAGTAATTATTGATGTCATATTGAGATGAGTCTTGAAATTTAAGCTACTGTATTACAACATTTAAATCTAACAAGTATTGATCACTTGGGCCTGGCTATATAATCCTTAGTCACTTCAATAGTTTTGTTATAGTGAGACAGTAGCACCACGAGTTAAAGATGAGACTATAGTTGATGAATAATTTTTTTTTTTAATTTAGTGGCTGAACTGAAAAATCAGAAGGGGAAAAAACACAGTTTCAAACTGAAACTTTAATTTGTTCATTTTTTCCTTGATAAAACAAAAAACTGAATTTTTTTATTCAGGTAAAATGAAATATTATTTTGAATGTCAGTTTGAAAGGATGTTTTGAAACAAAATGTTGATATGAAATGACATTTTTGAAATTTTCATTTTGGGTTTTTTTTCCAGCTAAAACTATTTGCTGAACTTGACCCAAATTCTCAGTTTCAATACCCCCCAAAATGCATTTGCTTGGGAAATTTACTATTTGCCAAATAAAGTCACACACCTCTAGTTGAGACTAGCTTACTGATTTTTCTAAGTGTTCTAAAATCTGCATGTTTATTTGCTGAAAGTTGCTGTGTATTGAGGAGGCCTGGGGGCAGGGTTAGTGGTCAAAATTTGAGGTCATTTGAACAAGGGACACCCCAAATAGTCCACCAAACCAAAAAAGTGACATGCTGTAGCCAGTGAACCTGAGAAGTACCCATGTACAGTGAGTTTGAGCTCTGCCCTAAGTAGATTTCAAAGAATGTATATTTTGTGCAAAGAGTCATAGGAGTTTAGGACTGGAAGGGACCTCAAGGGGTCTTCTAGTCCAGTCCCCTTCATCCAAGGCAGCACTAAGGAATAACTAGACCATTCCTGACAGGTGTTTGTCTAATCTGTTCTTAAAAACCTTCAACGATGGAGATTCCACAGACTCCCTAGGCAATTTATTCCAGTGCTTAGCTGCCCTGACAGTTAGGAAGTTTTTCCTAATATCCAACCTAAACCTCCCTTGCTGCAGTTTAAGTTAATTGCTTCTTGTCCTATCCTCTGAGGTTAATTAGAATATTTTTTTCTCCTTCCTCCTTGTAACAATCTTTTATGTATTTGAAAACTGTTATCATGCCCCATCCTGCCCCACTGCACCCCCCAGTCTTCTCTTCTCCGACTAAACAAACCCAGTTTTTCTTCCAATCTTCTCTCATAACTCATGTTTTCTAGACATTTGATCATTAGTTGCTTTCAGCCTGTACTCTGCATGGTCATCTTCTGGAAGTTGTCCCCTGAGGATACAGTTTCTGGTTTAAGAGCTGTGTTCTGAAATCTACATGCTTAATCAGATTTACGTTAGAAGTATTGCCAAGGAAAATTGAATTACCTAATTAAATAGAGGGAAGATGAAAGACTCTAGTAAGCAGTAGCATTTGGTCAGTGTAATCATGATGCATGCTTCTCATCCCATTCCTGACCAGTGGGACTGTGTGTGTGTTCGTTTGGTTTTTTTTTTTAAAGGGGGGGGCAAGTAGCTGTGACTCTGAGCCGTGTCAGCGTGATCAAAGGGATTGCTGAGGCTCAAGATATGCACCCAGGATAGAGAGCCTGTTTTAAGGACTGGTGCAAAGTTGACATTGTAACACAGCACTAGGATGCTGCCATTAGTCAAAATAGTAACTTATATTTATCATGAAAAATAAACACAGAAAACACATTTCAAGTTTCTAAAATAATTTATTTAAGCTACACAAACCAAGGGTCCACACCTATCAGTTTCACCCTTCTAAGTGAGTTCTTCAAGTGCTTTTCCATATGTGTTCCACTCTTGGTGCCCATGTTCCCCATGCTCTTGAGATTAGAATCTTTTGGCCAGCAGTGTCTGTTGGCCCAGGCCTGTACCGTAAGTGCCCTCTAGCCTCCCTCCTGAGAGCATAAAATGGCAGAGTGGGGCCAACTGTCTTTGAGTTCCTTCTTATTGCCCATGGGTGAGACACAGCCTTGCAAGCAATATGTTTTATTGTTGCATACTTGCATAGTTCATTTTTAAAATTGTATAGATCACTTTTAGAATAGTCATAGTATAGTTTTGTTTAAGTGTGTGGTGTTAGGTTTCTTTTCAGGTAATGCTTTGAAACACTTTTTTCTGTTATCTGGGACCGGGTCTTCAATCTTCGTGACTGAACAAAAATCTCCAAGCAGTTTTAATTATTGCTAAGTATTGTAAGCAAGACAAGACAGCTATACCACTTAATTGTGGCCACTTAAAATGTTTATTTTTATATTCAGTGAGCAGCACATCATGAGCAAATGTTCTGTTGGTTGTTCATTTTCATAATAAATTCAGAAAACAAGAAAAGTTCACTCAAACTCTTTTCCTCTTGGATAAATCTGAGACCAGCCTCTGATCTGGGTAAACAAGATCCATCCAAATTTGAGCGGTCTTCTCCAAGAGTTCCTTGATAAGCACTGGCTCTGCTACCAGTTCCTGGGATCCTGCCTCTTTGATACATGCTGCAGCAATTTCTGCTTCCCAAGTCATTGTCCCACATTGGTACCGAGTTGCACTAGAAGCTTGGCACAGAGTGCACATATGGTGTTTATAAGGGATGTCCCCAAAGAAATTACAGGGACTCCTGCTCCACCATTAGAGGAGTATTTCTTTTCCTTATCAGCCTCAGACCAGAGTATGGAGGCTTCTCCTAATGACTCCTGAGTCTACTATACTTCAGTCAGAGAATTTAGGGTACATGTGTATCAACATAACCATAGGGATTATAGGGAGAGATGTTCTATCTGGTACTCTCCAATCCCCTTTTCGGCTCCATACACAGTTTGCCTATGGACCGCACCCCTGCCCTTACTGGGCTCCTGGGGTCTCTCCAGATGTTAGAAAGCCTTCCTCCATCCACTCCAGAGACAAATTGCCCTGCCATATAGAGTCTACAATCATCGACACCATCGCATCCAGATAACTACAAAACTTTTCAGGATCTCCTCAGAAGAATGGCTGAAACATTAGAGATGCGGGTACAGGTTGTACACGAAAAATCGCATGTCTAGACATCCTGCATACTTCATTATTGGAAAGAATGGCAATGCCAGTTAATGATGGTCTTTTAGAACATGCACACATTTTGTGACAGACATCACCCACCATACCGCCAATGTCTAAGAAAGCTGATAGGTAGTAATAAGTTCCCTCTTCGAGATCTGAATATTTTTATACTCACCCAACACCTGGATCACTTGTGGTCACTGCTGCCCAGAAGCGTATGAACCAGCAAAGCTTCAAGTTCATGCCAAAAGAAAAAAGAACCGAGGAGTGTGCTTCCAGATGCTTCTAGTCCCTATCATAGACAGTGGACCTCATCTGGTGTTGATGGCTGTGGGAATTAACCGTGTCCACCACGATGGAATTGTGTGGAGGGTGGAAGAAGTCTCCCACGCAGGGCCATAATATTTGTCTGCCCACTTGCAAGTAGGTGCCAACAATGCTGAGGTCTGCCAAATGATTCTTGCCAGGTCTAGAATGGCCTCATTAATAGTAGGGGAATCTTTGAGGAAGAGGATGAGTGGAGTATGTCAAGGAGGTGATGGTGGGTGTCCTTGACTTCCTCTAGTGATATTTGGAGAGTGTCCGTCACTCTCTTTGCCATGTCCTGGAAGAGGCAAAAGTCATCTGCCAGAGATGGCAGGAGAGGCAGGCAGCCTTATCCAGGGATTAGGAGGATATGGTCCTTGGGGTCACTTCTTCCTTCTACAGTGCTCTCGTGATCTTCCTTTTTTTTTTTTCCAGAGGATCTGAAGCTCTGGAAGCCACGGCTGAAGAGGTGTGCCTTGAGGATTGGACTGGAAGCTCAAGAGGCACGGTGGCAATATACAGCCCAAGATTGCCAGTATTACTACTGTTGATATTGGGCACTGTAAAGATCCTGGGATGAGTACTGTGATGCCACCTCCTCAGGTTTGCAATCGGAGCCCTCACTAGAGAGCGGAGGAACGTGAGGGGGGCAGTCAGGAAGATTCCCGTGCCGGGCGAAGACTCTGTCTGAAGGTCTTGGTACCGAGGAGGCTGCAGAACATCTGATACACGGAGGTCCCTAGAGGGTTAGAATTCCAGCAGTACTGACCAATTTGATGCCATTGGCAGTACCGGGATGGATGGAGGTCTTGACCATACTGGTCGCTCTGGTACCTAATGAGGTGTTGATGACAGTATCAATGTAGGATCATGTACCAGCAACGTCTTTTTAGAGGAGTGCTGACTCGTGTCCTTTGGTGCCATTGACTCAGTGCCTGTGCCCATTGGGACCATGGGTTTGTCAATGGTGCCTGCCACTGAGGACTTCCATGAGCCATGGGTAGTGGTCTGAGAAGGTCTTGGTTCCGTCTGCACCGAGTGTACCAGAGAGCATTTGCGGCTATCTCAGGGTTCCTTGTAGGGCATTTCCCACTCTCTTTTTTAATTATTTGTGAGAGGAGTCAGTGGCTTGTTTCTTCCCCTCAGGCCTCAACATCTAACGGCTCTGGGCTGAAGACTCACATCTGCCAGGTAACTCGTGGCGCGGGTCCGGAGAGTTGGCTCCATGAAGATAATCTTCTATCTGAGCAATTTGTCCTTATGAGACCAGGGCCTGAGTTGTTGGCACAGACCACACCTTTGTTGAATGTGGCCTTTCCCAAAGCAGTGAATGCACTGGGAGTGCTTGTCTGTGACCGGGATCTCTTCTTTGCAAGAGAGAGGCACTTCTTGAAGCCCGATGACCTGGGCACATCCCACTGGGGGAAGGGTTCCCTACAAGGAAAAAGGAGGGGGGGGAAATGTTTTTGTTTTTATTATTTTTAGGGAGAAAAGATAAGAAAAAGGGAAAAATTAGAACTACAACTAAGAACTAGGAGACTAACTATAGAGATGCAAATTGAAAGCAGTGGTCCTCACGGACTGTGAATACCTCTGTTTCTAGCCAAGGGCAGTTGAGAAGGAACTGAGGGGGGTTAGCCTACGTGTGCTGACTAGCCTTGTGGTAGGGCACGAGGGGAGACAGCGCGTGTGGGCCTAATGGACACTGCTACCGAAGTTCTCTGATCGGTCGCGCAAGCATGCAAGCACAGCTACAGTGGAGCACACTTAGGGACACACATCTCAAAGAACCATTGTTAGTGTAAAAGGTGAGTAACTTCTTCATCCTGCAGCCACACCCAGCTTCACTGCACCTCTCAGCCTGGATGCTGGCTGGTTAACCAACATGGTGAAATCTTGATCCATTTTGATTTACAATAGACAAGTCTCCACAAGATTTGTTTGTGGCCAGGTGGGAAGAAAAATCATTATTTGAACAGAGCAGCATCACCTCTCCCTCACAGAGTCTGATGTTTCTACAGTTTTGGATTATCTCTTCTCATTAAAGAGATTAGGACTCTGTTAGCTCTGTAAGAGTTCATCTAGCAAATATGAAAACTCACCATCCACCAATACAGGATCACGCTAGATCATCACACCTTAAAGTGACTAAGGTCCTCAAGGGCTTAATGCATGTGTTCCCTCCAATATATATGAATCTCCTTCCTCCTGGGACCTTAATGTGGTTTTAGCTGGGTTGATTTTGGGGGAGAGACTGGGGCGAGAGGGGTTGGCTTTTGAATTCTTAGTAGTGATTACATCAGCTCAAAGGAGAATTATAAGCATTCATGGCAGGCCTATTGGAAACTGTTTTTCACAAGGACAAGGTTTCTCTTAGACCTCCAGAACTGTTCGCTTACATGTTTTTCTTTCACTCTAGTGACAGTAAAGTGAAGCTCCACTCTCTGAATGTGTTAAGAGCACTCTTTCTAGATTGTTTATTGCCTTTGCAGAAGGGATTACAGGTCAGGCGTTATCATCCAAAAAATATCTAAGTGGATATCAGAGTTTATTAAAATGCTACCAGGTAGCTAGATTAAAGTCTACTAGTCAAGTTAAAGCTCACTCTACAAGGGCTCATGCCGCTTCTTTCAGAAGTGTCCTGATTTCTGAAATTCGTGGAGAAGCCACGTGGAGTTCTGTGCATGCATTCCATAAACACTATTCCCCTGTAAAGACACACAGAGCCAGCTGTCCATTTTGGCAGAGCTGTATTACAATCTCTATTTAAATAGGCTCTGAGCATTCACTTCTTAGCATCAGGTTACTTCTCGAAAGTCACCAAGAGTGGAAAGTGTTTGTGTGTGTGTGTGTGTCTGTGTGTGTAGACAACCACTTGAAGAAGAAAAAAAGATGTCGTACATAACTGTGGTTCTTTTTGAGTTGTGTTGTCCATATGTATTCTGTGACCCGCCCTCCTTCCCTTCTGGTACAGAGTCCTTTAACACCTGGATTCTGTTTTGGCAAAGGAAGTGAAAGGCAGTTGGCCCTGCTCTGTTCTGTTCTTTTATGCCCTTGGGAGCGGGAGCAAGGACACACATGGTGTAGGGATGGGCCAATGCAGGCTGCTGGCCAAAAGATTCCCATGTACACTGAGAGGACTACATATGGACACCACATCTCAAAGAACCACAGTTACTGTAAGTAAGGTAAATAACCATTTTTTTTCCCTATGATAAAGGGATTTGAAGAAAATGTAAGCCATTAAAAAAAATTCGGTCGCTTGGCCCTTCTTAAAATAGTCAGAACAAACCTCAAATGATATAAACTACTAATATCAAGCAATGTACAAACTACAATAAATATTTTAAAATGATATTCTAATGCAAAAGATAATTTTTGTAGGATTTTTTTTTTCCCTGTTAAAAAGGAAATCTTGGTGCAGCCCTACCTATGGTGGTGCTACTGGACTATCATAATATTGCTGTGCCATATTAAAGCCAAAGGTATATACTACTGGTTGTGAATTTGGAGTCATTTGGGGAAAGGGTTCCTCGGATAAGCCCTGCCTCAACTCCCCCAATAAGGAGTTCACTTTATTATTCAAACGGTTCTAAAACCCACTTGCATAGTTATATTGCCGTGAAAATTGGTATTCCACAACAGAAGCTGGGGTAGATTTTGGGGAAGAGAGGGGAGGAGAACACTCATTGAGATGAAATCATCAGTTACCCCCTCTCAGAGTTATTGTATCAGACTGTATTCATCTTCATGGGTGTTCTCCTTCATCTGAGAACATCCCATTGAGATGAATAAGCATCTTCACACCTTTGCAATCCTCCTGTTTTGTAGAGTTTTGTGCATAGACCCCCTCACTCTAAACTAGCCCCGCAAATTGGAGTACAAAGTTTGGGGCTTCGTTCTACTCCATTTTGCTGACTGCAGGTGATATGTATGCTTCTCGCTGCCCCCCTCTTCCTTTCTCCAAGTCCTTCCAATCCTACTGGGGGCATGAAGGGGCCAGGAGGAGAAGAGAACTGGTAGTTGAGTGGCAGTGAGGTGTTCCCAGGAAGGCTTTGTACTCCCCCCACCACAGGTGTCCTGCAGCCATGACCCCCGCACTATCACCACTTACTCAAAAAACCGGGGAAGTTCATGGGCTAAAAACTTCATAAATTCAGATTTAAGGTTGGCCTATAGTGCCTTGTACCCTTCCAGAATGTCAAGGTGCACCTGTGCTTAAATCTCTTAAATACAGGGTTATGGTACACACCAGTCCCACCTTGCAATCTTGATTGTGCCCTCTTTGGGCTCCAACGTCCCCAAACGTATGTTATAACATTCTATCCTTCCAAAGGATTTGAAGCATTCTGGCAACACAGCACATGGATACAGTAGGAGAAACTGTCAGATTGTATCTTTTCTAAATAAAAAAACAGTTGAAGGCAGGCTTAGTGAACGGCAGCTGGCCTATACTCAACTACTTTTACCTACTCAGTTTAAACCATTCCAGAGTTGCTAGATCTTGTAACCCACCCCTTGGCCCTTGTCCTAAGGATGCCTTTTTCCCTGTTGTGTGCTGTTAAGTATGCTCTCATACTACTATAAATTTCCAAGGCAAGATGACTGTTGTGTGCCTCTACTTGCACAACCCTTATAACTCAGTACTTCGGATAGTAAATCCTTTTTTAAGATAATGTGTCCTTTCTTGGGGGATGGGAACATAGATACACAGTACAAATAACAGTGAAAATGCACACTGATTTCAGACTTGTAAGCCAGTGCCTAAAAAGTCAGATATCTGCTTGTAGCCTTGTTATTTTGAGATGTTGAATGAACATTGCTAGCCTTTTTGCATAAATGCAGAATTCAGGATAAAGTATGCTCTTTTATTCTTTCACAGATGCTTATGAAACAGCTAAGATGTTGTGTGAGCAGTACTATCTGGTTGCACCAGAGTTGGAAGTTGAAGAGTTCAATGGTAATAGGAAGTTCATTTTATTTTAAGTGCTTTAGGAAATACAGGGGAGGGGGGTATAGAAGTTTAATAGAACAAGTATACTTGCTAGCTGTTGTTTAGTCAATAGATAAGATTTTAAATTGAATTACTGCAGGATTCAAAGATCATATACAAAGAGGTCTCTTTCCTTGCCCTCCTAATTCCTCTCCCTTCTAGGGCAGCAAAGAAGTTGATTAGTTAAATAAAGTGATTCCAGTGGGAGGAGCACCCTAACATAGAGGAGCATTTGTTTAATACTTGATGCTGAGGGGAAAGTGCTGCATGATGAATCAGATATCATTTCCAGCAGCTGCCTTTGCTTTCCTTCAAGTTACCTTGTGTAGATAATTACCAGGCCTGATTCTACTTATCTTCTGATATGACTGCATTCTGTGTTTAATTGTAAAGTATGTTTTCAAGTGCCACTATTACACATTTGGAAAGTGAGAGAGAACATAGTTATACAGTTGTCTTTATTTGTTACAAATTCAGCTTACTGCAGTAGATGGAGTGAACTGTGATACCACAAGGGGAATATGTTGAAATTTTTTTTAGCTAAGTTTTATTTATTTCTAGCTAAATCTCCAAGCAAGCCTATTCAAGTAGTCTACGTACCCTCACATCTGTTTCATATGCTGTTTGAGTTGTTCAAGGTAGGTAAGATTTATTAATGCTCTGATTGTAATTATATGTTGTAGTTAAGGTTCTTCTCAGTCATAATGTTTGCAAAAATAATTCTTCCTCGTGTTCTCATACTTTTTGTTTCTGAAAGTTTGGAGTGATGTGATGAAAGTTAGCCCTTGTGCCATTCCCTAGCGCACATACGTCAAACACTCATTTACACTCCAGTGATGATTGTACCCCTTTCTGTATCTGGTTGACTCAAAACAGCTTGTGGTAAAATTTCTAACACTACCCTTAATGGTACAGTACAAGACCTTATTATTTTGCTCAGGATTTTTGCCTTATTGGATGGTTTAAAGGCTGGGATATTTGGGTGGATGCTAGTGCTCCTCTTGAAGGATGTCAGTTTTCTTTTTGAATGGTGTAACTTTTAAAAAAATTGTTTACTAATGTTCAGAATAACTGACAAGTTAAACTGTAAAGCAGAGAGAATAGGAGAGACATTAAAGTGCAAAAATTGTATGTTTTGTGAAATAATGTGCAAGTTCCCAGAAAGGCATAATTGGACACATTTTAGAAATTAAAGAAAACAAATACATTCAGTAGAAAGCAATGTGGAGTTTTTCCAAAGAATATATTTTTCTTTTTGTGTTCTCCATTAATGTGCATGTACTCGACTGCTATCTTTCCCCTGTCCTGTCATGAGCTATATGATATGTGACTTACTCTAGGACAGAGTTGGTGCGACTTTGTGGAGTGATGCTGTAGATGTGTTTATAAAACTCTAAAATGATATCATTCGTGCACTAATATAAAAGTCAAACACACAGTAGTAGCTGTAAAAATGGTGTTCAATTTGTGATGTACTGTGAGTGCAAATTGCATTGATTAAATGTCTGCAACATAACAGTTTTGATGTGGGTCAGGAACATCAAGGCTTTACTATACTTCTATTGCACTTTGTCATTTTCAAAGTATAGTGATTTATTTACTCTGTATGATTAATACAAGTGTTAATTTCTGTACTGTGGAAGTGGGCAGTCTTGGTATGTATGAATAATTTAATGTAGAAATACATTTCTTTACAGTAGAACCTCCGAGTTACAAACATCTTGGAAATGGAGGTTGTTTGTAACTCTGAAATGTTGGTAACTCTGAACAAAACGTTATGATTATTCTTTCAAAAGTTTACAACTGAACATTGAGTTAATACAGCTTTGAAATTTTACTATGCATAAGCAAAATGCTGCTTTCCTTTTATCTTTTTAGTAGTTTACATTTAACACAGTACTGTACTATATTTGCTTCTTCTTTTGTTGTTTTTATTTTGTCTCTGCTGCTGCCTGAATGTGTACTTCCAGTTCCAAATGAGGTTTATGATTGACTGGTCAGTTTGTAACTCTGGTGTTCCTAACTCCGAGGTTCTACTGTATTGTTTTGTGCTTTTATGGTGAGGTATCCAATAGAAATATTAAGTTACTTTTACAGTAAAGTATTACAATATAAAAATGTAATAAATTGACAGTTGACCTCCTGTCAAGTACATCTTGAGTTCACTCAGGTATATCCTCTTCTGTATCCATGTATGCAAATTTAGGGCAGTTTTATTCACAAGTTTTTCAGAATAACACAGTGAAAATGTATCTGATTTGTACATTGTTACTAAAAGTATTTATGGTAAAGTTGAGGTGGAGAATATATCAGAATCTAAAACATATGGTTTTAACTTTAGAACTCAATGAGAGCTACTGTGGAATTACATGAAGGTAGGAAAGAAGGCTATCCATCAATTAAAACATTAGTCACTTTGGGGAAAGAAGATCTATCCATAAAGGTAAACTAATAATATTTTTACACTGCTGAACTGACTTTCAAAGAAATGCTCACATTAGTAATGTTTTTGATAAATTTATCTTTAATTTTACAAGGACTAAATTATGTACTCTGTATAGGTTCTGGCATTCATTCCATTTGCATTAATGTTTATACAAGTGATTCAAATAATGCTTTGTCTGTGTTTGATGCTTGAACTTTCTGTTCCCGAGCAGATATTGAGTGTTGAAGTAAAACCTTGACTTTTTTCTGTAGATAAGTGATCAAGGAGGTGGTGTCCCTCTGAGAAAAATAGATCGACTGTTTAACTACATGTACTCAACAGCACCTAGGCCTAGTTTGGAGCCAACAAGAGCTGCACCTTTGGTAAGCATCTGTGGGTCAGGGTAAAATATTTTTTCAGAACATAAGTGCAGTTATACTCCTCTAGTCTCTCTTCTAGAGTAATCTTTTTTCCTACATTAAAACTTCTTGAAGTTTTTCTATCACAGAAACTGGATATTATCAGGAAATCTGCGTAGGGAAAACTTATCAGGAGAAAATGCTGCTGATTCTTCACTATTATTAATTTTTAGCAACTTAACTTTGGAGTAGGAAATTACTTTTCTTTGAGTGTTTTGAACACCATATGCTTGGAAATAACTGTCTATATACAGTGCAGCATTTTAAAACAGATTAATGTAAAAGATGTTTAGTATCTAAATTAACTAGAATATAGTGTTTTGCATATACACCAAATAGTAGCCAATTAGCTGAGCCACTTTTTTCAATATTATAGCACTTACAGAGCACTGCCCGTAAGTAGGAAGTGAGTTTGTATCAGATTTTTAAAAAATGACTTTTATACAGGTTTGTCTTTGTCCTGTAACAATAAAATGAAATCAAAATTTGTTTAATGTGTGGTGTCACCAACTAACTCATTTTAGACTTTGCTCTTTAGTAGTGGCATCTGTCATTCTATTCCTCTTCAGTAATATCTTCTGTGCCAGATTTACAAAAATGTTCAGCATCTGGTAGCTCCCAGTAAGAACAATGGGAGCTGCTGGATGCTGAATACATTTCAGATTTGGCCCTTCTGTTATGTATGATTCCTTCTTACAGGATTTATACATTTTGTATGTATTGGATCATTGAAAAGTTGCTCTAACTAGTGTACCACTTGGCTGGCATTATTTAATAAGAGGATTGGTTAATGACCTACAGTTCACTTGCCTTTAATCATAGATACCTCTCTTCTCATCTTGTTCGTTCTGTACAGTTTCTTATGCAGTTTTTAGCCTTGAGTATGTAAAGTAAAAAATGGTATTTTGGGCACTTTCCTCTTCATGTTTTAAATACTCTCCTACCAAACGTGTTCTTGTGTGGTATTTGGTGATGGTGGTGAACTGCATAAGTTTGCTTTGCTGTTTGTAAGCAAATAAGAAGATATGATGCCTTCCCCCAGAGAGCTTACAATCTAGTTCATACACGTAATGTGTTTGGCATGGAACAATCTCATTGGTACAGAGAAGATTACTGTTTTCCTTCAGGTTATTTGAGTGGCTCTACCTCAACCATCTGCTTCTCTTTTTGGGTATCTCATTGTTTGATCCAGCCTCAGATGCTCCTGCAGTGCAAATGAACCCCAATCTACATCTCTGTTGACTTGCACTCTCATCTTTCTATAGCCTATCTTTCTAACTATTGCTTCTTTTGACTCTTTCAAATTCTAGATTAATACCAAATGCTTCAAAAACAGAAGTGCTCTTTTTCTACAAAATCCTCTTGGATAGTCAGCAACATGGAATGGTCTCTTTAATTCAAACCTGAAGTTTGTTCCCAGTATCAGGAATTGTTTAGTCCTCCTTGACTACAGTCTCTCTTCTTACTGCACCACTTTTGTCTAGAAATCTGATTTTTACCACCCTCAGAAAATTGCCAGAACTCATCCATACCATGAATCTGATAAAATATCTTATTCGTTCCTTAATCACATTTTGTCATCACTATTTTAATTTCTCCTTTTATGGTTTTCCTAAACTCCTGCTCTTTTAAACTTTGTAAGATCTAGACTATTTTGAGCAAATTATTTCCTGTATCCTTTTCAGTCGCTTCTTTTCCATCTGTGAATCCCGTTAAAAACTGCCTTCCTATCTTTCCTAATTCTGTATACAATCATTCCATTTAATATCTTATCTCTGATCCACTTAATCCATACCTTCTCACTTGGGACCCAATCCTGCAACCACTGACAAGCATACTTATTCTTAAGCATGTGCATCAGTGCTTACAGGATTGGGGCTTCTACTTATCCAGTTTTGTCATCTTCTATTTCCCCTGAGATTTTACAAAGTTCAGGGGGTGGGGAAGGTGTTACTATTATACTTGTGCTGCCAATCTGTGTGGGAACTCCTTTCCTCTAAATCACTTTCTCACTAGGAATTCTACTGTAAAATCTATGTCTGCCTGTAATTGATACTATATTCCACTTTCATATTTTCCCATACCTATTTTTTCCCATGAACAGAACCTTATATTGTCTCCTAATCTACAAGCCAGTTGCAATTCTGTAGCAGGGGTGGCCAAACTCACTGACCGTCCAAGCAACATAGGATGATCTTCAGAAGTTTGAGAGCCAGGCGTTCTGGCCAGGGCTCCTGCCCCATGGGGCTGAAGCACCAGCTGGGGCTCCAACCCTGAGCTCCCCCCACACAGGGCAGAAGCCCCTAGGCCCAGCAGGCACCTGCCACAGGGCTGAACCGCCAAGGCCCACCACCCTGCGCAGAGCCTCGAGCCACCGCCCCCAGTCTGACAGGCAGAGAATGGGGATGTGGTTGGCTCCGCGAGCCGCACTTAACTGTAAAAGAGCTGCATGTGGCTTACGAGCCGCGATTTGGCCACATCTGTTCTATAGCATTTATACTTCAGTTTTCTTCTTCTCTACTCCCTCTTCAGGCGGCATTTCCCTCTTCTGCCTGTATGAGCAATTGTTTTCAGTCGGTAAAGCATTCTCTCTCTCTCGCCCCCTCAATCTTCCAAAAAGGAAAGAAAAGTAACCCTGGCAATTATTGTCCTGGAAGTCTGACTACTTCCCTCTAGGGTAGTGGACCAAATATTGAGAGAGAGAGGTCACTGAGCTCTATCACTACATGGCCCATGGGGAGAAGATTTCCAAAACAAGGCTCACCATCCTGTTTCATCCAATGCAGGAGTCGAGAGAGATAAGACCTACTGCTGATTCTATTGTTGAGGGAGATGATATGGTCAACTGCTCAGGTTTTTTTGGCCACAAAAATCAGATAGTTCAGGATAATGTAGGAAAGAATTTCCTGTTTAAATTGAATCATTCAGCCCATCTAAACCATAGGAAGATATTTCTCCATCACTGAATATCGGAGACCATAAAACGTAACTCAGTAAAGACCCATCACTTCTGCATAGGAAGGAAGGTCTATACTTCAAATGATTGTATGATACTCTTATTTTACTTTATATAACACATATCAGAACTTGTCATATATTGTAAAATGATTACTTATATTTTTCTGTTTTAACTTTCTCTCCCATTTTTTTTAAGTGAGCCCATATACAATGTATGAAACATTACATTTGATTTTGGTTTTAGTTCTTTGATGAATATTCCTTCTCTTTCAATAATTTCTGCTACGAAATTAGGTCAGTGGAGAAACCTTGTTACCATGGCAGCCAGTCCTGCCAGTAGGCATCAGCAAACTAAGCAATTGCTTAGGGCCCCAAGCAGCTCATGCCCCACTAGCCCCCATTAATTATTAGTATGTGTTGTGTGGGGGAGGCACCAAAAATATTCCTGCTTAGGGCCCCCCCTGGGCTAGCACTGGTGGGGAGGGGAAGGTAAAATTTAGGAATGAATTGGTGTGGGATGGCATGGACAAAAGTAAGGGATGGGAAACAAGAAAGACTGGATGATAATGGAATTCCATGGTGGAGTCTGGGGACAGGTAGTGTGTGTTCTGGGGGTGCCCAAAATTTGGGGGCAGTGAGTTCTGTTTAGTCTTGATCCACTCTTGAGGGTGAATCATATCAACTGTTAGCTCTCCCGATTCACATGCTTTTTAACTTTAGTAAAATAACTAGTGTCCTATGTCCAGTAAAGTCTTGAGTGTAGTTTTTTTAAAACATTTCTTTGGAAATTGATTATTTTGCTATCCTAGAAAAAATTCTTCCATTGTTAACGATTCACAAGAAATAAATATGCTCTTGAAATGAGATGTCTCCAAGTAATGCATGTGCCTGTATGTCCTGTGTTAATGGGAGTCTTTGAGAAGTGAGTTTATGGCATGCTGTTTTTTAATTTAAAAGAAAGAGCAAGTAAACAAACAGCTATTTTCATAGTGGAAGCACAGATACTAATAACTATATAACAAGCAGCATAACAAATATTTCCAGGAATTATCTTCCCCATTTTTCTCCTCCATTTCGCTCCAACTTACTGTTTTCGCCATCAACTTAAAAGTTGAGCAATGCTGTAATCAATCCAAGTCTCTGCATTTAGATTCTGTAAAAATCAGGCAACTTCCCTGGAAGAGTGTGCGTGTGTGTGTGTGTGTGTCTGTAAAGATAGAAATGATAAAGTTGCACAATATGAGAGAACATGGGAACTCTGGTATAAAGGTTTTATCAATATGAGTTTGGAATAGCTGTAAGAAAAGGAGTACTTGTGGCACTTTAGAGACTAACAAATTTATTTGAGCATAAGCTTTTGTGAGCTACAGCTCACTTCATTGGATGTATTACTCATGAGTGTTGAAGCCATGCACTCATTGTGTAGGTCATCCCGAACTCATGCTGGAAAAACCTTTATAACATAGCATCCCATTGTGTATTTTAAAATTCAGGCCCGATCCTTAGCTGATGTAAATCCAGTGCTGCCTTGTTGACTTCAGTGGCGCTGGGCCATTTTACACCAGCTAAGGATCTGACACCAAGTATCTTGCAGTCTACCAAGGCTAGAAACATTGTATTGGAATGGAGGTTTCCTGGCTTTCCAAAATATAAAATGCCCAGGTCTTGCCCTAAAGAATCTGGAGGTACACCTGTCACATGATACTCTTCCACTCTGTGTACACATTTTTGTTTGTAACACAGTATACAGTAACTCCTCACTTAAAGTTGTCCCGGTTAACGTTGTTTTGTTGTTATGTTGCTGATCAATTAGAGAACATGCTCATTTAAAGTTGTGCAATGCTCCCTTATAACGTTGTTTGGCAGCCGCCAGCTTTGTCCACTGCTTGCAGGAAGAGCAGAGCTCCGTTGGAGCTAGCTGGTGGAGGCTTGGAACCAAGGTGGACGAGCAGCCCCCCTATCAGCTCCCCTAAGTTCTGTGTCTCTAAGTTCTTTGTGCGGCAGCTGCCCAGCAGGCTATCAGTTGCCGGCAGTTCAGCTGTCCCTCCCCACACTGCCATATGCTGCTCCTGCCCTCTGCCTTGGAGCTGCTCCCAGGAGCCTCCTGCTTGCTGTGCAGGGGGGAGTAAAGGGGGGCTAATGTCAGGGTGTCCCCCTCCCCCCTGCTCCTGTCTCACACTTACCCCATCTCCATAGAGTGGGGGACATGACAGGGCTCAGGATGGAGGGAGCTTGCTGGCAGCCACTGCTGTCTCAACTTGCTGATCTACTTAAAAAGGCAATGTACTTAGAGTGCAGTCAGCGTACTTAAAGGGGCAATGCACATCTCTCTCTCTCTTTCACACACAGGGTGTGTGTCTCTGTCTCTGTCTGCCATGCTGTCTCCCCTCCCTCCATTTGTGCTGCCTCGTAGAGTGTGAGGCTACATTAACAACAATGCATTAACCCTTGGGGGCTCAGCTGAGTGCTCGTTCATCATTTAGCACTAAGGCATTCCCTGGGTAATATCCCACCCTCTTCCACCCTCTGACTTCATCACCTCAACCAAGCTTCACAATCATCATTGCTGTGTATAGTATTAAACTGTTTGTTTAAAACTTATACCGTGTGTGTGTGTGTGTGTATATATATGTGTGTGTGTGTGTATATATATATGATATAGCCTTTTGTCTGGTGAAAAAAATTTCCCTGGAACCTAACCCCCCCATTTACATTAATTGTTATGGGGAAATTGGATTCACTTAACATAATTTTGCTTAAAGTCGCATTTTTCAGGAACATAACTGCAACGTTAAGCGAGGAGTTAAGGTACATGTTAATAATTTTAATGTATGTCCATATATATCGTGTGTGTGTGTTCATTGCATGTATTACTCTGTTTCCTTGAGGACCTTACATGATATTTACCTTACGTGATATCTACCTTCTTTTCTGGGAGGCAGATTTTGGGTCTGAACTGATTGAAAGTTTCAGCTTTCAAGGTGGTGGCCATAGCAATAAGTATTGTGCCCCAAGTGGATACATACTTGTATAGAGACTCATTGCAATTTGATGCTATGCTGCTTTTCCATACAGTTTAAAGTGTATCACTCAAGGGGAAGACAGTATGATGTACTTTACTTTTATAATTAAGGTCTTAAATGAAGGAGATGGAGAAATCAGAGCAAAATTATAATAATGCAGTTTGTACGCAATGTGATGCTTGTACCATTGTTGATTTTCTGAAAAAGGTCAGGGCTGAGGTTCTTTGGCAGAGCTATGTGAGGAAGTTAGCACAGCAACTCACGTACATAATGCCTGGCTCAAGCCAGGGTTATTAACACTAACCTCATTAGTAACTTTTCTCTAAAGTCTGTCAAGATGACACATTAACAGCCTTATTATGCAATGTGTTACTGGGTATTGGTGGTACTCGAATTCCCATACAGGGTTTCTTACAACAGTTCTGTTTATCATTACTGCCCCCCAAACAGTGGGTGGGCTTGCTAGGGAGCCACAGAGGTGAGTGATTCCTCTAGTCAGTCAGTCAGTTAGCCAAGAAGCTGGAGCAGCCGTTTGCTTGTTCATGTTTGTGGGATGTGATTCTTCACAAGATTACATAAATGACTGAATGTTAAATGAGCATTTTGGTCCTTTTCCTGTGCTTCTGGTTTGCCTTTCTTGTTGTTTTGCTGTAGTTAAGACTTTTTTGGCAGCTTTTTGTTGTTCATTGCTTTGTAAGAGCATAGTTTGCAAGCACTTTGTTTATTGCAGCCTATCTTTCTTGCTTTGGAAAGTCCTTGCCAATATAAGAGGATTCAAACAAATAACAAGTATGATAATTCTCTGCCTCAGCTGGGTCCACGTTGTGGGGGGCTGAAACAGGGTGTGCGCCGCTCCTGCCTCCTTGCATCACAGAAACCTGCTTAGACTCCCTTAATTGTTTATCTAACTGTGCCATTCATTTACGTTCCCTCCACCAACCCTTTACAGTCTCTTTCAGCAGTGCTATTTGCAGTGTACCCTGTGCTTTTGGCCCTTCCACTAGGACCTGAGAGGGGCTGAGGTTTTTTTTTTCTCTGAGATCTCCATGAAACTGGACTCAGCTAGCTCTGATCCGCTCTCCCCCTCGCTGCTTTCCTGTGCCCTTCTTATCAGTTTTGAGCTGATGGACCAATTGGCTCTTCAGCTCATCCATCCCCCCGCCCCCACTCCTGATTGGGGTAATTTAAGTATCTAATTAGCCTTTTCTGAGCGAACTAAACAATGTCAGAGTGATCAGAGTGCAAGCTTACCTGGTAACTCTCAGGTTTCAGAGTAACAGCCGTGTTAGTCTGTATTCGCAAAAAGAAAAGGAGTACTTGTGGCACCTTAGAGACTAACCAATGCTCAAATAAATTGGTTCGTCTCTAAGGTGCCACAAGTACTCCTTTTCTTTCTGGTAACTCTCTGCACTCTGTCACAGGGGCTGAAAGCTAGGATCTGCAGGTAAAAACTTCTTCCACTATCTTCAGTGAGAGAGAAGACTGCCAGTATGATAATCCTCATTTCCATAGGCTAGGGTCATGAAAGGGGAAGACTTGTGTCCTATGTAATTGGGGATACAGGTCTTAGTGCATAACTACTTCAAGCCTATGAATGAGTCTTTGCCTATGCAAGTAGAGTGTGGCTTCTAATGAGGCCTTAATGTTCAACAGAAGGGCTACTATGCTGCAGCATGATTTTTTTGATGATAGGTAACCATAGCAAGGACTATCTGCCTATTTCTATTTTGTATATTATTAATAAAGTTGCAGTCATTACTTTCCCTACACCTCCCTTCTGTCCTCCATTGCAGCATGTTGCAACGTGCCGTCAACAGTCATAGAATCATAGAATATCAGGGTTGGAAGGGACCCCAGAAGGTCATCTAGTCCAACCCCCTGCTCGAAGCAGGACCAATTCCCAGTTAAATCATCCCAGCCAGGGCTTTGTCAAGCCTGACCTTAAAAACCTCTAAGGAAGGAGATTCTACCGCCTCCCTAGGTAACGCATTCCAGTGTTTCACCACCCTCTTAGTGAAAAAGTTTTTCCTAATATCCAATCTAAACCTCCCCCATTGCAACTTGAGACCATTACTCCTCGTTCTGTCATCTGCTACCATTGAGAACAGTCTAGAGCCATCCTCTTTGGAACCCCCTTTCAGGTAGTTGAAAGCAGCTATCAAATCCCCCCTCATTCTTCTCTTCTGCAGACTAAACAATCCCAGCTCCCTCAGCCTCTCTTCATAAGTCATGTGCTCTAGACCCCTAATCATTTTTGTTGCCCTTCGCTGGACTCTCTCCAATTTATCCACATCCTTGTAGTGTGGGGCCCAAAACTGGACACAGTACTCCAGATGAGGCCTCACCAGTGTCGAATAGAGGGGAACGATCACATCCCTCGATCTGCTCGCTATGCCCCTACTTATACATCCCAAAATGCCATTGGCCTTCTTGGCAACAGTGTCATTGGTCTACATTATAGACAAAACTTTTAATGTCTACATTATATAGACATTATCTATAATCATTATCTATGATCTATAATGACATTAAAAGTTTATCAGTCATTGGTCTACATTATAGATCAGCTGAAGTATGCAGGGCTGTGTCTTGCTTTTTCCACATTCTGTTCCAAGATAATAAATTGCCATCAGATGCTCAGTATCACCAACGATGAATGGAATATTGCAGCACAAGCTATCTCATGAGAGAGCTGTACAGAACATCATCCTCTTTTGTTTGGTAGGGACTGCTTACTGTTTGTGCTGCTAAATTAACTGTATTCTTGGGAAAGTAACAAAATGCACAAGCTAGTCTCCTAAAGCCTCTAATCAGATTTGGTCCTTATTTTTGTATGTTGCCAAAATGCATTACGGCTGTTGGTGATTTTTCTATTTAATATTTAAGCAAGTAAATCTTGTATAGGCAGAAAGAAGGCTGCAATGTTATATAGGCTGAGGAACAAAAGAGAGTCTGAAGGGCAAATTGATGCAAATAGGGTAATTAGTTTTCTTTAAGGACAGGTTTCAGAGTAACAGCCGTGTTAGTCTGTATTCGTAAAAAGAAAAAAGAAAAGGAGTACTTGTGGCACCTTAGAGACTAACCAGTTTATTTGAGCATGAGCTTTCGTGAGCTACAGCTCACTTCACATTCAGCTCACTATGCATCCGATGAAGTGAGCTGTAGCTCACGAAAGCTCATGCTCAAATAAACTGGTTAGTCTCTAAGGTGCCACAAGTACTCCTTTTCTTTTTTAGTTTTCTTTAACTAATTTCTTTAACTTTAACATCTTGTTTTGATAAATAATTATAGCTTATACAGTGTATTGATTTTTTAACCTCCTCACCACAAATTTTTATTTTGTTCCGTAGGCTGGATTTGGGTATGGTTTGCCAATCTCTCGTCTTTATGCTAGATACTTTCAAGGAGATCTCAAACTCTATTCGATGGAAGGCGTGGGTACTGATGCTGTAATTTATTTGAAGGTAACAACTTGATTCCATCATAAGATAGTAAAGCTCTCAATATAATTAATTCTCGTCAGGCAGAACAGTCAACTGTTCCTGCTTTCACACTTAAATTTGTTTCCAGTATATATACCAGTGTGTTTTAACTTGTATTATTGTACTTTATTTAAATCAGACATGCAGAATCCTAAAAACTGAAGTTATAAATGTGGCATTTTTGACCACCAGCTTTGATATTGAATTAGCTTGTTTCCAGTATTTTTTTTTAATCCCTTAATGTTGGGTCTTTGTTCCATATTTTGATTTTGATCCATATTAAAGCGATGAGATACCCAAGACCCTGGTGTGGTGACAGGCAACTTTTCTTAGTACTTTTGTTCTTTTGGTTTCTGACACTTGTGAATTAAATTGGGAGAGCAGGAGCGCAGTGTACATGGGAGTGTAGAATAATGATACCGGTTAAAATGTTCCATATCTATTCTTTTTTTTTCTCCTCCTCCCAGTCTTTACTTTTACTTCTCCCATCTTTGGGGATCACCCCTTTAGTATGAACCTTGCCCCTAGCCAATGAAGGTTAGATAGTTTATTGTTTGGAATTTACCAAGGATTGATTCTCCATCACTAGCAAGTTTTAAATCGGGATTGGCTGTTTTTCTAAAAGATATGCTGTAGGAATTATTGTGGGGAAATTTTACTGCCTGTGTTATACAGGAGGTCATAGAATTATAGAATATCAGGGTTGGAAGGGACTTCAGGAGGTCATCTAGTCCAACCCCCTGCTCAAAGCAGGACCAATCCCCAACTAAATCATCCCAGCCAGGGCTGGGTCAGACTAGATCATCACAAAATAGAGAAACCCGCACAGAGAACGTTCTGCCAGCGGCTCCTTCTCTTTTATATTAAGGGAGTTCCATCTCCAGTGTGTCTGCTGAGCTCAATTGTAGCAGTATATCATGGAGGGAGAAGCATTACTCAGGTAACCAGGTCACAGACAAATCAGGGCATTTAAAGCCAATTGCTTGAATCCAACCCAGTGCATGTCACATAGTGCTAGTCCGTGCAGCTGCCCTAAGTAGGCATTTCATAAGTAATTCTCCACTGGCTTCATCTTCTGAATGGTACCAAAGTGTAATCTCACGTTGAGTGCATTACAATAATCTAATCTTGATTTGACAAAGGTATGGACAAGTGTGGCAGGGTCCTCACTGGAGAGAGAAGCTGAATGTTTGGTGGGCTTACTCACCAGCCCAGGAAAATGTAATAATAGAAAAAACTGCTACCCATACATCCAGGAGCAGCCCAGGCTCTGACAGAAACCCCAAGTTGTGCACTGGTGTTACAACTGGCAGTTGCGATCCCTCTTTGAATTCTACCACCTCTTCCACCTGCTTCCCCACAACCGACCAACACTATCTCAGTCTTGTCTGGATTGCGTCAAGCCAGCTGGCTTTAGTTCTAGATTCAAATTAATCATGTTAGATCTAGGGCAGTGGTTCTCAGCAAGTGGTACATGTATCCCTGGGGGTATACAGAGGTCTTCCAGGGGGTACATCAACTCATCTAGATATTTGCCTAGTTTTACAACAGGCAACATAAAAAGCACTAGTGAAGTAAGTACAAACTAAAATTTCATACAGACAATGACTTGTTTATACTGCTCTATACACTGAAATGTAAGTACAATATTTATATTCCAAATGATTTATTTTATAATTATATGGTAAAAATGAGAAAGTAAGCAGTAATAATGTGTTATGACATTTTTGTATTTTTATGTCAGATTTTGTAAGCTAGTAGTTTTTAAGTGAGGTGAAACTTGGGGGTACACAAGACAAATCAGACTCCTGCAAGGGGTACAGTAGTCTGGAAAGGCTGAGAGACACTGATCTAGGGGAGGGGGCCTGCCAAAATAGTTTAAAAAAAAAAACGCATAAAGGGCCCTCTAAACTTTTTTCTTTTAAGTGCTTTCTTTTTATTCTCTTTATAGCCATCTTGGAGACGGGGAGAATTTCAAAATGGATTTTTTTATGGATTTTTCTTGCAATATGGTCAACCCATTTTGAACTGGGTCACCATAAGCATGGTCAAAGAGGTTTCTAAAATATCATGTGTGGGGGACATGTAAATAGTTGAAGCTTTCGTTGAATGCAGAAGTTAGTGTTCACAAAGAGTCTGTTATCATGTTTACCACCTTATTGTACATATCTCAGCAACAGTCTCTTATCATTGCTTTCATTTTATAGGCTCTTTCAAGTGAATCGTTTGAAAGACTTCCAGTTTTTAATAAGTCAGCATGGCGACACTACAAGACTACACCTGAAGCTGATGACTGGAGCAATCCTAGCAGTGAACCCAGGGATGCGTCTAAATACAAAGCTAATCGATAATTTACCACCTTTGTCTCTCCCGAAGATGACTTCTGATTTCAGTTTAAAGTCTCTGCTTTGTTCCAAAATCCTCTGAACCATATTAGCCAATTACTTCCATACAAAGTGCTATAAGGGCACTGAAATTGCAAAAAACAAAGTGATGTATGAGACATAAGAAAAGCACTAAGCATTTTTGGTGTAGGTAGTGTTATAACAACTTTACCAAAATATGCTTGGTTAGTTTGGTTTGATATTGACAAATGGGATTGCACTGTGATTGCACTTAAGTACACAACTGTACAGTGAAAGGGTATTACTTCTTAAAGGCCAGTTTTTATGCAGAAATAAAAATCAGCAAAATCTATAGAATCCCTTTAATAGTCAATAGCATCTTATACAGCAATATGATGTAACAGACAAGTTCTAACATAGCTGAATGTGTGCTTAGAAAATCCACTCTTTGCAGCAGTTTTATATTGCACAGTCAGTGTCATCTGTTACATAAAATCCTTTTGGGCTCTTCAGATCTTATAGCTAGTGACGATAGAGATGCATAGTTCTTAGAAGGTTTCTGTAGTTTTAAACTGATGCTTACCCACATTCCCAAATCCATTTGTCAAGTGCATCCAAAAATATATATTCTTATAAGGCATTGCGAGTTTCACCTCTTAATATGCACCTTAATGTTTTACTGAATTTGCACAAAATGCCAAATGATAAATCACATTAATTATTTTAAGAAAAGATTATAAGGGGTCAGCGCTTCTCTCCATTCTTGCAAGTAACTCCCATTGATACAGAGGTGAAAGAATAAATTTTATATGTGATGTTCTTTGCCTCTCAGATACTTTTTTGCTTTGTTTTTGGGAAAGCATACCATGAAACCAGTCAGCCAGTCATGTAAATGAATTTGCCTTAAGAATGTTGGTCACCTGGAACCTGATTAGTTGTAAAACGGTAAATAATTTGCAACGTCATTTATCTATGTAGCAAAGGACAATAGTCTGGTAATTTGAATTTGTACTATATATAGAGTTCTTTCACACTGGCTTTTGGAAAGCATTACTGGTCTAAATATTATTAAACCGGGAGCGTAATAGAAACAATGAAGGATAATTAAAATGGCTGATAAGAAGTTGATGACTTCTTCCAAGGAGAGAGAGAGATTCATTAAACAGCATTCTCTAAAATTGGTTGAGAGTTACTTATGAATGTCAAGAAGCTGTACTGTACCAAGTTTCCACCAAATATTGCGGGTCCATAGAGTGTACTGTAGAGGTTCGGCGTTCTGGTAATATCCTAACTACAAGAGTAAAGGTAGAATGGGTTGTAATGACAACTGTGCTTGAAGATGCACCCTCAGTATCTCTGTGGTGTTTTGATATTTTTTGAAAGATATTGCAAGATTTTAACCAGACAAAACTTGTTTACTAAAACTCCGCAAAATATCCCTTTGTCCTCCTGAATATTTATTTTGTAAGAATTAGTCTGTTAGATAAATAAGGAAAAGGTGAGAACTTCCTGGATATTTTTTTTTTAAAAATTAGTTTGAGTTAGAGGAATGATGTTACTATGCACGTGCATGGCACACTTCATCCAAGGATCTCAAAGCACCTTGTAAGCAATTCAGTCTCTCAGCACCCTATTTTTTGATGGACAAACTGGGAAAAGATGAAGCCCTAATCCTGCAGACACGTCCACATACTTGCATGGAAGTTAACCACCTGTAAAACTGTGTGCAGGATTAAGGGCCTATGTTAAACAATAATCCCCCATGGTTGCAGACACCACTGCAGAGAGAAAAAGCTGCCATTCACGTGGCACAGCCAAGTGGTCCATCTGTCACTGTGGAAAACTCAATATAGTCACTGAAGAATACTTTAAATGGCTAGAGCCTTAATTTTAAAGGACACATTCAACCAGAAATCTAGTCAGTTTGAAAAAAAAAAAAAATCTGTTCCTGCCATTTTTTGTACCTTTACAATCTTCCTTTTTAAGTTGCATCTTTGTTGCTGTTTGAAAGATTCCCCCCAAAAACAGATGAACACTAGTCATATAGGGAGACTGTGAAACTGATTATACAAGAAGTGGCAAAATGTAAAATTTGCTTGAAAATATAATTGACTACGAACTTCAAAGAACAGGATAAATGTATGAAGAGGGTAAAATTTTTGCAGTTCTTTGGAAAAAGTCATGTTACGACACAGTGAGTGATTTTTAGGTCTAGACTGGTCCTTTTGGGGGAAATCTTGGCTGACTGGTTTATAAATGAAAATGAATAGAATAGTCCATGCCCAGGAATGTTAAGCAGAAATTCCCTTTTGTGTAGCAGAAGTGCATTAAGAAAATGAATGCAGAAGCCCGTGAGTCAGAAGTGAAGATATGAAGGGCCAGTATTATTATAATGGCTGAGTCACTACTTTAACTAAAACAATTTGTTTGGTATTCAAGGCTAATCTGGCTACTGAAGAGGATGAGTGCTTTGGTCCTCCTTAAGCAAAGAAAGTCTCTGTCACTTGCAGATTGGCCATCAGGTGCTCCTTACTGCTCTAGGGAAGAGGAGTTGGAGCCATATACATTTTCTTCACATCCTATTAGATACTTGAAAACTCATGTCCTCTGAAATGGCTGCAATTGGCAATTTATTCTTTGAATCCTGATCGTGTCCTGATAGTTCAGAGAAGGGAGATAAGAGCATATTCTACTCTCTTCTCTTTTCACCAGGCACTCCTACTTCCTCTGTTTTCCTGTCATTCTCTAGTCACTCTTGCTGAGTGCAGGCAGATCCCACTCCCAGTGATTAATCTTTCTCTCCCTACTCCTGAGGGAATTCTGCGCCAAAAAATTAAATATTTTGCACACATTTTAAAATTCTGCATATTTTATTTGTCAAAATAACACAGTACAATCACACCGTTTTCAGATATTTGCTGACAAGTATTTTTAAATAAATTACCAAAATAATTGAAAATGGTGTGATTATATTGTTGTTGTGTTTGTGTTATTTTGACAAAATATGCAGAACTTTGCAGAATTTTAATTTTTTGGTGCAGAATTTCTTCAGGAGTACCAGGGTGCAGTCTGGGTGTGGGCAGCTCAGTAGAGGGTCTGGGTGTAGGGGGGAATCTGGATGCATAGGGGCTTGGTGCGAGGTTCTGGGTGCAGGGAGAATAGGACTCTGCAGGGGGGCACAAGGTGAAGGTGATTAGGGCTGAGTGGGACTTGGTGAGGTGTGGGGGTCAGGGTGCAGCTGGTTGGAGCTCAGTGGGGTGAGGGTCCGGGTATGGGTGGCTCCTGATACAAGGGGGAAGCTCAGCCGTATGGGGTTTGGGGACTCTGTGGGAGGGTTCTGGGTGCATTGGATTCCTGATTACAAAGGGGGGGAGGGGTCACCGTACAGGGAGCTGCTCCCCATGTCCGCTCAATCCCTGTGAATCTGGACCCCCTCCCCGGCTGAACCTCACCTCCCCGCACTTGGGAACACCCCCCCCCCCCCCCCCCCGCGCACCCAGACACAGACCCATGGTGCAGAGCTTTATGTAGCCAGGGGAAGTTTCTGGGGCTTGATCTGACCCAGCCCCAGCTGCTCAGCACAGGAAAGCGGGAGGGTCTCTGTCCTTCTCCGCCTCCCATGCCCAACTGGGACTAATGTCCCTGGGTGGCCAGGGCATCCCCAGATCCCCTCCCCCCAGTGATTTACCTCTTCCCCTGGCTGCCTGAACAGATGTGTCTGAGCTGCTGGGAGGGGTGAGTGAGCACTGCTGAAGCTTCTCTTTGTTTCCCCACAGAAACAATTTTCTGCAAGGAAGCAAAGGGATTCTTGTAGCTCATTTTTCTGCTGCGCTCCAGTTATGCAGAATTCCCCCAGGAGTACCTCTCCCTTTCTGCCTTACCTAAGCTACCAGCCTACCTACCTGCACGGAGCTCACTTCTGCCCCAGGTTTGATCTCCCTACCTCAAGTAATCCCCCTCTGCAGCATGTTGGCCTGAGGGAGTGGAGAGGAATTGTCAGCAGGGGGAAGTTTGATAGGGAGGAGAGTTTTCCAGAAAGACAAAATTGACTTACATACTGAAAAGTTAAGATTGATATTTGTTAAAGTGTTGATCCTAGCTAGTGTATCTACAGATTCTGCTCTTATTCATTGGTGTCTAATCCTGTTTTGAATCTTATGAGGCCATTTGCCTCAATATCCTGTGGCACTGAATTCAAAAGTAAAATTTTATGTAGTGTAAAAATGTGTTTTTTTATCCATTTCAGATTTATAGCTCTCTAACTTTATTGTATCCCCTTGTCTTGAGTTACACAGTGCAGTATATTAGAACAGACGTCTTCAGTGCTGTCATTAACAAAGACAGAGAGACTGAGCTACACATACCGTCTCTTAGATCCTTCTTGGGAATTTACAACTGACTCTTATACCCTGATTGGATTGGAGTGGTTTAACTTTTTTCTTTCTGGTGTGTATCTTCTGGCATGTCTATCTTGAAGTTAATCTGCTAACTTGTAGCTCAAATACCTAATGTTGATAGATACTTATTGAAGTTCCTTTTAAAAGAAAAGCCATAAAACCTTGTGCTCCTTGATTCAGCTAAATTTCTCAATCTAAGGGGTCTCTCAGGGTCAGTACTTGGAGATGAAACTTTCAAGGAATAGCTAAATGCTCAAGTAAGTATTGTCTGGGAATTTAGTAAATGGTGCTGTCTTCATCTGAGTATTTTTCCCCAGTGACCCAGCATAGTACCAAAGGAATCTTACGCTGCTGCAGTTTGTGTTATCTTTTGGATAATATTTCAAATGGAGGTCCTGTCTTATGCTTTTGTAGTTCCCTTCACACTTTTTGAAGGAGTATGGATGTCCTCTCATGGATCAGTAACTGGTTAAAAGATAGGATACAAAGGGTAGGAATAAATGGTTAGTTTTCACACTGGAATGGTCAGTAGCTGGGCACCCCAAAGATCTGTAGTGGGACCTGTGCTGCTTAACATACTCAGATGATCTTGGAAAAAGGGGTAAACACTGAGGTGGCAACATTTGCAGATGAGACACAAATACTCAAGATAGTTGAGTCCAGAGCTGACAGTGAAGAGTTACAAAGGGATCTCACAAAACTGGGTGACTGGGCAACAAAATGGCAGATGAAATTGAATGTTGATAAATTCAAAGATGATCCCAACTACACATACAAAATGATGGGGTCTAAATTAGCTCTTACCACCCAAGAAAAAGATTGTGGGGTCACTGTGGATAGTTCTCTGAGAACATTTGCTCAGTGTGCAGCACAGTCAAAAAAGCTGACAATATTAGGAACCATTAGGAAAGGGATAGATAATAAGACAAAAAAGTCATTATATAAATCCATTGTACGCCCACAGCTTGAATACTGCAGTTCTGGTCACCCCATCTCAAAACAGATATATCAGAATTGGAAAAGTACAGAGAAGGGCAACACAGATGGCTAAGGGTTTAGAACAGATTCCACATGAGGAAAAATTAAAAAGACTGGGACTGTTCAGCTTAGAAAAGAGACAAGTGAGGAGGGATATGATAGAGATCTATGAAATCATGAATGGTATGGAGAGAGTGCCTAAGGAGGTAGTATTTACCCCTTCACAGAACACAAGAACCAGGTGTCACCCAATGAAATTATTAATCAGCAGGTTTAAAACAAACATAAGGAAGTACTTCTTCACACAAAACACAGTCATCCTGTGGAACTCTTTGCCAGGGGCATTTGTGAAGGCCAAAAATATAACTGAATTCAAAAAAGAATTGGATGAGTTCTTGGAGGATAGGTCTATCAATGCCAAGATGGTCAGGGATGCAGGCCTATGCGCTGGTGTTCCTAAACCTCTGAGTGCCAGAAATTGGGACTGAACAACAGGATGCATTACTCGATGAATTGCCCTGTTCATTCCCTCTGAAGCATGTCATGCAGGTCACTGTTAGAAGACAGGATACTGGGCTAGATGGACCATTGGTCTGATCTGATATGGCCGTTCTTGTTTTTATGATGTACATCTTGGTGTTCTTGCCAGTTTTTTTCTCCAGTTATAAATCCTTCCTATATCTCCAGTTGGATATATATATTTTTAATGGCCTTAAATGTTGTTCAGAGTTCATGTTCACTATGAAACAGTTGTTGCTCACAGCCTAAAGCTGACAGCATTTCAGTGGGGTGGGGTGAGATCTCACAAGCCAGACAAAGCATTTGGGTGAAATCTTGGCCACGTTGAAGTCAGTGGCAAAACTCCCATTGATTTCACCCATAATGTTTTTATAAAGTGTTTTTAGATGCTTACATCTAATGTGCTATAAATTGCAAATTGAGCTTGATGGATTTAAATAATTTTGTATAAAAAAAACCCTAAATTTTAGGGTCAAGTATCTCTCGACAATATCCATGCCAAGTTGGCTATTGTTAATCATTTAATTAGTATGCATGTTCCTTGGTTGTAGCAAAGATTCTGTGGTTTTGTAACAGCTCGTCATCTCCTCTTTCTGGATATTCACTTACTTACGAATGAAAATATTCTAATGTGTTTCAGTGATAAAAGAATCTTCTGCAGGCAGTTTACACTGAAGATGATTTATTTCAGTATTTAATAGGAAGAGGAGTTTATCAACAGGTTATTAAATAAACACAACTATTAAGTTTCAGAGTGGTAGCCGTGTTAGTCTGTATCAGCAAAAACAACAAGGAGTACTTGTGGCACCTTAAAGATTAACAAATTTATTTGGGCATAAACTTTCGTGGGCTAAACCCACTTCAGGTTTTGCTAGAATTATTTTAATGTAATCTAACGAAAAACCTGTTGTAAAATAATAATAATAACTGAACAAATATGTATTCACCTTAAAAATTAGTCAATATTTAAAATCAGTAAATGGATATTTAAAACAAGTAACTTAGAACAATATGAGACTTTAAAAAGTCTTAAAATCCTTCAGAGTCTGAATCAGTGTCTGATTCACCAAACAGTTCATTAAACTCTGCTTCAGTCACAACTGCACCTGCATTGTCATTGTAGATGTTGACAGTGTCGTCTTCAGACTCTGATTCCTTCTCATCATCAGCCTCTGTTGTGTCATCATCAAATATAGCATCTTCTGACCCTTCGAGTGTATTGCTGATACAGCATTTCCTAAATGATTTTTCCTGTCATTTCCGAGGGAATGGACACCCACGCATCCTTGATCCACTGGGCGACCAGATTGATTTCAGGCTTCATAAGATTCCTGCCTTTTGTCAACTTCCCCATGCCTGAGCACATCCATTCAGACCACATTTTGCGTAGCCTGTCTTTAAAGGGTTTGTTCAGGCAGACATCAAGAGGTTGTAGAACTGAAGTTAAGCCTCCAGGTATTACAGCCAAATTAGTTTTCATATTTTTGGCCACATTTTTCACCTCATCAGTCTTGTGTGCCCTAAACATGTCCCAAACGAGCATAGCAGGTTTCTTGAAAAGTGCTCCTGGTCTCTTATTCCACACTTTTTCCAGCCATTCAATAGTCCCACTTCCGTCCATCCATCCCTTTTCGTGTGCACGTACAATGACACCAGCAGGAAATTTCATGTTTGTAGGCAAGGTTTTTCTTTTAAAAAAAACAACCACCACAGGAGGGAGCTTTGATCCATTTGCCAAACACGATAAAACCACCGGAACATGGATTTTTTCATGGCCAGTGGTTTTAATTAAAACTTTTTTGTCGCCAACACTGGTTACCATTCTGTTGCTCCGGAGATCAATGTCATTGGTGTTTTGTCCATATTTGCTGTTTGTGACAGTTCAAATGCCTATTCCTTTCGATATTTTATAATAAGCCTTTGGAAAGATTCGATTTTTTTCTTCCAGATCTCTCGGCAGCTTTTGCGCTATCTTTGTTCGCTGACAAAAACAGAGACTATGACGGTTCATGAAGCGAGTACACCAACCGGCTGATGCGACAAATACCGATGGCTTTATTGACTTGTATTTGTCGTCTTTCGACATTTGCAGAGCACGCAGACAAATTCCAGTTCTAGTGACAATGTACCCATACTGTCAACATTCAACAACCCAATTAATGAGATCTCTCTCTCCAACTCAGGAAATGAAGTGCACCTCGTTGGACATTTTTTCTTGCTTCTTGGCATGTCTTTTAGTGTTTTATTTTTTCGCCATTCTCTTCCTTGCTTCTCATTGATACAGAATTCATGAGCAGCGGCGCAATTATTGTTTGCTTCTGCATATTCAACAACTTTAAGTTTGAACGCTGCATGATAAGCAGACCTTTTTCTTTTGATTTCACCATTGTTCATTTTAAATACTAGTATGAAAATAGATTATTATTGTAGTTATAGATTTTGTAGGACTT
Organism: Natator depressus; assembly: GCF_965152275.1. NCBI lineage: Eukaryota > Metazoa > Chordata > Testudines > Cheloniidae > Natator > Natator depressus. The sequence goes on from NC_134234.1 coordinate 141,580,116, forward strand.
TATATAGGAATATCACCTGCTTTATCGCTGTCAAATGATTGTTCTTTATTTCAAAGCAGCCCTGTAGATTGGCATGTCTGTGGGGATAACAGGCAATTTCAATTTCAATAGAGATTCCATTGATTTTGCACGTTATATTTTCATATTGGCTCGAGACTTATGAGGTCCATTGGTAGAAGTGCATGAAGAGATCAAATTACTCAGTAGCGGACTGACACCAGTGCTGTAGTACTATCGTTCATTGTATTTTTCTGATTGGCTTGTAAGGCATAGCATTTTGTGAAACGCATGAGTCAAATGTCATGCAGATTTGCAGCACTGCTCTTTTAGTATTCCTTTCAAGCCAATCTAGTCTACTAAAGAAAGCCTTTGCAACTTTAAAAGGCTGCAGTATTGACATCAATAAATGGGTCAGCAAACTTTGGCTCCCGGCCTGTCAGGGTAAGCTGCTGGTGGGTCGGTACATTTTGTTTACCTGGAGTGTCTGCAGGCATGGGCTGAGGGGCTCCATGCCTGCAGACGCTCCAGGTAAACAAAACGACAATGTATCAGATATTCAATTCAATGATTCCATAGAGTTTAAAATCATCAAATTTTGGTGTAGACCCGTTTATAAGCCCACCCCTGCTCTTTGATGCGTCACTTGTTTACCAAAAATATTCGGCTTATGAACGAGTATATACGGTATATTTCCTGAATCAAATTTAGTTGCTGTTCCCTCAGCATATTCATAGGAGAGTGAATGTCCCAGGTTTCTTGGCTAGGAATTGGGAAATTATTGCCTAGAATGTGATAGTACTAACAGGCGCTCCCAACACTCCCTATCCTCACCTCAATGTCAGTGGATTCAATTGCAGTGGTTGTTTTAGCTTAAAGGGTCCTGCGGTAAATTTAAATAAAGTAAGTTGCCACTTATCAGTCAGTTGGTCAGTGTGACAGTTTGTAAGTATGAAGTGCTCTTTTGAAATGTCCAGAGGCCACAGCAAAACTCTGATGCTGGGTTCCAGAAAAAGCTCTCCTATTAGAGGTACACGTACACAATAGCATGTGTATAGAAAAAGCATTAGCAAGGTTTATATTGAAGAATATGAAGAATTATGGAGCTTCAGTACTTGTACATGTAATACTCTCTCTAAACTTGATGTCCAGCATTTTTTGGTGCAAGGATTACTGTAGGTTGTTTGACTTTTATCTCACTATCTGTTTGTTAAATGATTTTGGGTGCCCAACTGGAAGCAACTTGAAGGAGTCTGTAAGCTGGTGGGCCATTTCGCCAGCAAGGCAACGGAAATAAATCGCCAAACCTTTTAAGGCCTTTTCCACACAATCTTCACAAAACAAAAAGCCAAATCAGCTGAGAAACACTGGGCAAATAATCTCCAGAGGCTTTGCCTGCCTCAGCCAGCCAGCAGGGGAGAGGACACACTCTTCCCTCTATTTCCCCTTTTTACCCAGCTTCCCCTTCCTTTTATATTCCACCCTGAGAAGCCATCTGCTCAGTGGGGCCTGTTAACTCTCTTAAAGACTGCAGATCCAGCCTGATTCCCAAGAGCTGCATGCCAACTCTATAAAAATCAGGCTTCTTTCATGGTGGCTCAGATCACTAGTTGCGAAAATCCTGACCATTTTTATTTGATATTTATTACCAAAAGCCGAGTGAGAATGAGGGTCCCACTGTTGGGCATTGTGCAAATGCGTATGAAGACCCTTGCCCCTGAAAAGCTTGAAATTTAAGTAATTAATTCCTTGCTGTACAATTTAATTTTTCTGTCTTTAAAACTCATCCAAACTTTCTGCTAAAGTCTCTGGAAACTTGTTGGTAGACAGGACATAGTCCTTCGATCAGGGAAAGATTGATCTCGTCATTCATATAAGCAAAAGATAAGTGACTCCTAAGTGAAGCAAAAAGGGGAAGGATGCCATTCTAATATCTTTCTATGGTCTTCCCTCCTGTACATCACAATCTGGTTCAAGCTGTATAAAAAAAATTGAGATCTGGGATTTACTGGGATCTGGCATGCCAGTTGCTGACTGAAGGAAGGCAGAAGGCAACTGGTGGATATTGCCGTTGCTTAAAACCCTGGGTGTCCTGGGCAAACTGTGGTGTTCTTATGGGTCCTGTGAGCATGTTGGACAGACCAGCTGTCATTTTGCATTTGAGAAGAATCCATACAGCCACTTCTGACACTTGATTAGGTTTTGCTCAAGGATTCTTTTAGCCCAAGCAATAATTAAGCCATTAAAGCTTCAAAAGCAGCTTTGGGGATTTGCTAACGTACTGTGACACTTGCAGGTGGGGCAGTAGAACTTACTTTTCTAGGTGTTGTGTGCATCACCAATGTATCCGAGCACCTTGAAGGCTTTTTCAAATTCAAGGCTCTACAAAAAGTGCAGATCCTGCAGCCATTTTAAAGAGATGATAGCACTATGTTTCACGTGGTCGTAGTGACGCACCTATCTGTTAATATTAGTGTTCTCTCTCAGTTGAATGGATACCGTGCCAGCAGTCAGTGTAGGCTACTTCCCATGTATTTCATTGAGATATAGTGATTCCTTGGCAGTTTAAGTTCCTGCACTTGAGCTGTCCAGAAGCTCGTGTTTGCCTTGCGAAATCCTGGGCTTCATGACCTATAAACTGTAGAAGCTCTGAAAGTTCTGCAGCTGAAAAGGACAAGTATCTGCACTCTTTTGTGTCTAAATTGAGCCTGTAGCTAGCAAAATGCTTAGAATTCTAGTGCATCCTCTTCTCTGGTAAGTGTGATGGCAATGAGTGATTTGAGTCTGCAAACTGGTTCTATTACACGTGCATCTTATTTTTAAATTTTATGCATTTTTAAAATAAAATGCTTAATGTAGCAGATGAGGAATGACTGACTTTGGATTTTTGATACTGTCATAGCTAAGAATTAAACAATGAAATGGGACTGAATTTGCAAAGCGCTCCCTTGCCCCCCCCCCCCCCCCGTGCTATAAATGCTTTTCAGAGACATGCTAATCCAGTTTAATTAGATATAGCTAGACTCTTGTCGGATACTGTAATTCAGAATAATTTTCAGCTATAGATGGTAATATTTTCTACTGGAATTTTTATTAAGCACTCCAGTTCAGTAATAATAAGGATGACAAAATCAACCGCAGGAAGGTTAATTATTATGAGTATATAGTGGATTATTTTTCATACCTAAATTATTTTAATTTTGAAGACTGAATTTGCATGGAGAAGCATTATTTGTTGTCTTGGAATATGTTACTTACATTTGAGAAAAATAGACTTGCAAAATATTTAAAATTCCAATGTGCAGTATTTATATGTACGTCTGGATAGTTTGTCTTGTTGCCACATTTTTCCATAATTAAATGCTATTTCTTTTTTTCTGAGTTGTAATGTTTGTTTTTGTGCATACATCTTTGTGGCTTTAAATGTTCTTAGATAACATTGGACATTTGAACTGTCAAAATAACAGCAGGCACTTTTCATCTTGAAATCCTCAAACCTCTTTGTAAAGTTAGGTAAGCACGATATAATTTTCCTCATTGTATAGAAGGAAAAATGGGGGCACAGAGGAGTTCGTTACTTAACACTTCTGGGGCAGATAAAGGGATTGAAACCCAGGTTCCCTGATTCCCAGTCTCTTTCTCTAACCGCTCAACTAAATTACAAGAATAAACATATTGCTAGGTCTGAGGTCACTTTCTTTTTCCTGAAGAAATATTTTTATTACCTGTAAGGAATCTGCATTGCATTTCCTCACTGCTTGCCCTTTGTCATCTCAGAGGTAGGAAGTAGTTAATAACAGCATTGAAATAGCAAAATCTGTCAGTATGTACTATATAATGTCTGACAGTAGCTGTCTTTAGAATAGAGAGCTACTAGTTACAGCAGCAATATAATTAAGATGTGTAAGCTCCAGGACACAGGATCACATCAAAGACCGAATTAATGATGCAAGTACTCATCTCCCATTACACTATGCATACATTTTTATTTTGCAAACTTATTTTATGCAATTCAATCTGGTTATTCAGTATGTGGATTTTTTCTGCCAGTGTAGCCAGAAGTCTTAAATAGTAATCAGTTTTAAAATATTTTGTACAAGGTTTTTTTTTTGTCTGACGAATTTTTGTAATAGAAAAATTAAACGTGTAAGCTGTTTGAGTCAAACTTGTCTTTATTCATAGTGTCTCTTGCCATTGGGGCTGTTCGTTTTTGTAGAGGTTGTACTGATTTCTCAAACCGTAGTATAAAATGAAATTAATTAGTAAATTTAATCTATTACACATTCTCATCAAAAGCATCAGCTGGGCCAGTGACTCATTCCAAGCAATTCATTAGAAGACTGTTCCCTATCCACATTTGAGACAACCTGCTCTTGGACCTCTCATTCAAACGTATTCCTTTTTATGTGTCTCCTGTTCTGAGGACAGTATGTACCTCATTTGCTTCTGCTGCAATGAAAGTTAGCAAGGCAAAGTACTTAAATTGGTAGCTGCCAACACTTCATTTTACTTTGCTCTTAGTCTAAGTGATTGGAAATTGTTTATGATTGGGAAAAAAATACAGTCAAATGAACATTTAATCAAGTTACATTGGCATTGCTCTTTATGATTAAACAAGTAAATTATGTTTTCATATAGACAATCCCACCCTTATTGTAACTTTCAATCCCACCCTTTTAACATTGATCAAGTGTTGCTACTTTTTGTATTACACTGGACTATTTCTTTCAGTGGATAGAAAAGAAGTACTTGTGGCACCTTAGAGACTAACAAATTTATTTAAGCATAAGCTTTCGTGAGCTACAGCTCACTTCATCGGATGCATGCAGTGGGGAGATTTTATTTACACAGAGAACATGAAACAATGGGTGTTACCATACACACTGTAGCGAGAGTGATCAGGTAAGGTGAGCTATTACCAGCAGGAGAGAGGAAAAAACATTTGTAGTGATAATCAAGGTGGGCCATTTCCAGCAGTTGACAAGAACGTGTGAGGAACAGTGTGTGTGTGTGTGGGGGGGAATAAACATGGGGAAATAGTTTTACTTTGTGTAATGACACATCCACGCCCAGTCTTTATTCAAGCCTAAGTTAATGGTGTCCAGTTTTCAAATTAATTCCAATTCAGCAGTCTCTCATTGGAGTCTGTTTTTGAAGTTTTTTTTTGTGGAAGAATTGCCACTTTTAGGCTGTAATCGAGTGACCAGAGAGATTGAAGTGTTCTCCGACTGGTTTTTGAATGTTATAACTCTTGACGTCTGATTTGTGTCCATTCTTTTACGTAGAGACTGTCCAGTTTGGCCACACACAAAGATGGACTACAAGCCGTCAGGAACAGTATCCCCGATAATGTCACAGAAAACCTGGTGGCTGAACTTTGTGACTTTGTCCTCACCCATACTATTTCACATTTGGGGACAATGTATACCTTCAAATCAGCGGCACTGCTATGGGTACCCGCATGGCCCACAGTATGCCAACATTTTTATGGCCGACTTAGAACAATGCTTCCTCAGCTCTCATCCCCTAATGCCCCAGTTCTACTTGTGCTACATTGATGACATCTTCATAATCTGGATCCATGGAAAAGAAGCCCTTGAGGAATCCCACCATGATTTCAACAATTTCCATCCCACCATCAACCTCAGCCTGGACCAGTCCAAACAAGAGGTCCACTTCCTGGACACTACGGTGCTAATAAGCGATGGTCACATAAACACCACCCTATACCGGAAACCTACTGACCGCTATACTTACCTACATGCCTCCATCTTTCATCCAGACCACACCACACGATCCATTGTCTACAGCCAAGCTCTACGATACAACCGCATTTGTTCCAACCCCTCAGACAGAGACAAACACCTACAAGATCTCTATCAAGATTTCTTACAACTACAATACCCACCTGCTGAAGTGAAGAAACAGATTGACAGAGCCAAAAGAGTACCCAGAAGTTACCTACTGCAGGACAGGCCCAACAAAGAAAATAACAGAACACCACTAGCCATCACCTTCAGCCCCCAACTAAAACCTCTCCAACGCATCATCAAGGATCTACAACCTATCCTGAAGGACAACCCATCACTCTCACAAATCTTGGGAGACAGGCCAGTCCTTGCTTACAGACAGCCCCCCAACCTGAAGCAAATACTCACCAGTAACCACAAACCACACAACAAAAACACTAATCCAGGAACCTATTCTTGCAACAAAGCCTGGTGCCAACTCTGTCCACATATCTATTTAGGGGACACCATCATAGGGCCTAATTACATCAGCCACACTATCAGAGGCTCGTTCACCTGCACATCTACCAATGTGATATATGCCATCATGTGCCAGCAATGCCCCTCTGCCATGTTCATTGGCCAAACCAGACAGTTTCTACATAAAAGAATAAATGGACACAAATCAGACATCAAGAATTATTCAAAAACCAGTCGGAGAACACTTCAATCTCTCTGGTCACTCGATTACAGACCTAAAAGTGGCAATTCTTCCACAAAAAGCTTCAAAAACAGACTCCAACAAGAGACTGCTGAATTGGAATTAATTTGCAAACTGGACACCATTACATTAGGCTTGACTAAAGACTTGGAGTGGATGTATCATTACACAAAGTAAAACTATTTCCCCATGTTTATTTCCCCCCCTACTTTTCCTCACACGTTTTTGTCAACTGCTGGAAATGGCCCACCTTGATTATCATTACAAAAGGGTTTTTTTCCTCTCCTGCTGGTAATAGCTCACCTTACCTCATCACTCTTGCTACAGTGTGTATGGTAACACCCATTGTTTCATTTTCTCTGTGTATATAAATCTCCCCAATGTATTTTCCACTGTATGCATCCGATGAAGTGAGCTGTAGCTCATGAAAGCTTATGCTCAAATATGTTTGTTAGTCTCTAAGGTGCCACAAGTACGGCTTTTCTTTTTGCGGATACAGACTAACACGGCTGCTACTCTGAAACCTTTCAGTGGGTAGGCTCACTAGTATTTTTTGTGTCTTTAAAAAGTGACACAGGTTTCCCCATGTATGTGAAGTGTGTGGGCACTTAAAATGCGAAACCCATTTTAGCATGCTGCACATTGTGTTATGGTATAGACTTCTCACTGGTATTCTTTTTCTATGTAAAGTTTTTTATTTTTCCTGTTTTGTTTCACCTTGATCTTATGTTTTGTTTTATGTTAATAGGCCCACTGTTCTGTAGAAGCACATTTAATACATGACTTTGGTCCGTGAATGATTCTTTTATATATCTAAGCTTAAGACAACTGTGTCATTATATAAGAGTGAGTCATTTTGTTGCAAATAAACTATTTAACCTTGTATTCAGTTAGAGGAACCTATTTTATTCTTTTCTCTCTTCATTTTGTTTATGTTCTTATACCATTCTTTATGCTACATGAGTGGTAGTTTCTGTACTTCTGGATGTTGGTGAACTAAAGGTTTAGTTTTTGCAGCAGGAGACAGGTGACCTTCATTTATCTTTAAAAGAGGCTGGCATCAACAACTCTTAATCTTCTGCAAGATGGTGCCCAATAGTGTGCTAAGTACATCACTTTTTGAGAACTACTGTATATACTGCATCATGTGTCTAAGCCGGAAAGGTTTATTCTGTATTGTAGCACACTAGTTTAACTGTTATTGCACAAACATGATATCATGCACTCGGGATCTTCAAATGTGTTTCAATAAGAGTCTGAATCTGCTGATATATTTAAAAGCATTAGATTTTAATATTGCACGGTATGCTTTATTATACCAGTGGTGTTATTTGCTCAGAGTTCTTGTTTTAGAGTACACAAACTAAACATCTTCATTTTAATGGGGCATGAAAATAACTTTGCCAGTCATAAATTATACCTAAGCAATGTTTGTGGCACTGGACAATGTTACAAGTCTCCTGCTTTGAGATAAAATACCCAAGTACTGAAACAAAAGATGACCCTGTTGCATTGTCCTGGAGCGCCATTATTTCAAGCGACTAATACACATGGAGTCACTTTGTCTGGTGGTGCAGTAATGATAGCACTGGGCCATCATTGATTGGCTGCATTCTAATTAAAGAATAAACTTGTTTTGTGCACCTACGTTTGAGGTCATTTTATCCATGTGACTTTAACAGTGAATTGATTTCTGATTTCTCTCTAATTGGGGGACCTAGGGTTTCAAAATAGAATTCCAGGCAGCCGGCCATTGGAGTAGCTGGCACCAATTTTACTGACGATTGGTGTAACTAGATACAAATACTGCACCTGATCCATCAATCTTTTCTCATATGAGTGGTGTCACTGAAACCTCTGGGGCTATTTCATGAGGGAGAGAAATTACAAAACTTGGCCTCTTATTTGACTCACTCTTTGACTTAAAATGAGTTTGTCTCTGATGAAAACTAATGTTAATTCTTAAGCAGGAAAAGTCTTCTGTCACTTTTTACTTGTGTACACAGACAGTATGAATATTAAAAAGATCTTCCTTGTTTTCTGTATTTGGAATAGATTAAGTTGAAACAGGCACATCTCTGCTAGGAACAGAATGTGTTCTTCTAATTCACTGTGCAGCTTGGTGATTGTGTATATGTGGAATTTTCCCCTCTGCATTTTACCCTCTTCATATGCTTAAAAACATGAGGATCATTATTTTGAGGTAATAGACTATTTGATTTCTTTATCTGCTTTCTTGAGCTGCTGAAGGGTTAGTTTAAAGCTAGGTTTTTTATGAACCAAAAGATTGCATCTTATAACAGGCATTCTTGGTGTGTGCCATTAACCATGGGCACCTCTAAAGGAAAACAAAGTGTTTCTGGATCTGATCTCTTCTCCAAACAGAGATTTAGGTTTCATCCCCATCTTCTTGCCCCCTTCCCCTCCCAATGCTGGAAGCTGTTCATGCTTGTTCATGGGGTTCTGGGACTCGATGGCCCCTTCCATGGTATCTTCCTCCATCTATTCAAATGGAACAGCTGCTCAGCATCCCTGATTTATCCATTGCAGTCCATTTGTAAGTCTTATTTTGGGGCAAGGGCAAGCAACATTTTTCCTTACTTTCTTTTACCTTAAAATTTCCAGGACTCTGCCAACCTGCTACTTCTCTGAATTTGTTCCTCCGTCCACTTTCATAACGGAGGCCAAGAAGCACTCTATCTGTGCGGAGGCCCTCTCAGTAGCCACAGAAAGGGCACTCTGCCACAACTACTCCCAGCCCATGAACTCTTGTTTTGCCGTGAGATGAGACTTGGAGTGAGGACCTACACCAGCTGGGATACGAGACTTTTTCACAAGGGCAGGTCAGTCTTTGTGAGCACCTGGGATTTACCATGCAACTGCAGCCTCACCGATGAAGGAATCTTTGGGGGAAAGTCTGTAACATCTTTGCCAGTTCAGTCCCTTGGGAAAGTTCCATCATCCTCTTCCACATAGTTATCTGGGTGATAATCACTTGGCAAGGAGTCTGGCATACTTCCTGATTCCCTTTCTTCTCAGGATGGGAATCTGAGCTCTTAAAGGGATCTACTCTAACTTTGTCTCTAATTATATATTGCAATATGTTAAGCACAGGGGCTCAAACCCACACCAAAAGGATCCCTAAAGAGACCAGTTTTTCTTTCAAACTACAAATGCAAAGTTAAAGCCACAAAGGCCAGAAAACACAACAAAAAAGTCCAAATACCCAAATCTGATCAACTCACATGAGCTCCAGCTCCTTCCTTAAAGAAATCATAGATTTTTAAGACACAAAGGGACTACTACAATCTAGTCTTATCTCCTGGATAACATAGGCCATAGAATATTACTAAATATTCCTACATCTAGCCCAGTAACTTGTGGCTGAACTAGGGAATATTTTAAACTGATCAAAGATTCCCAGTGGAGAATTGCCCCTAGGTAGGATAGAAATCACCTGGTGTAGAGTTGGTAAAGGTGACATTAAGATTGTTGCTTCCCTGCTAAATTTGTGTTATCTCTTTCTCCTGCATTTGCAGTCTCAGGCTCTCTAGCATGTGGAATTGGCTTCCTCCCTAGTTTACTGGCTAACACCTGTGAAAATTACCAAGCGCTTTGTCTTCACTAGGATTTTCCCTGTGTTAGTTACCATGCGGTACCTAAGAAATTACCCTTTTTCTTACTGTGGATGCACCTGAAGAGACCTGATAGTCAAGTTTTGGCTTCCTGTGATGTCCTCTTCCCATTTCTCCAAATATTGCTAAAGTCATCCTGGAAAGAGTCAGGACCTGATCATTTTAGCATACAAAATAAATAAAAATATTTTAAACCAAACAGGCCACCATTCTATATCACAAAGGAGCAGTAAGGGGAGCACAATGGTATTATGGATTGAAGGTCAGTTTTCCTTCCAGGCTTAGGCCTTATGTTTGCTAGGCAAAAGGTGTGAGCTTATGGTGTGTGACCTAACACTTGGTAAAACTTTTATGTGGACATGGCAGTTGAATTAGTTGGTCGAGCTGAATGCTAAGGGAGAGCCTGCCAACATTTGAGAAAACTTACAGCTGCCTTGTCTACACGAGGATTTTACTACGTGTTAATTGCCATGTGTTAGCTAACATGGTACAATAACACCTTCTTTGCTGCTGGGGAAGCCCTGGTGGGGTTGGTAATGGAGAGACTGACCTAACCCTTACAAATATATTAACTTTGACTGGAAGATACCACAATCTGTGGCAGACCCATGACACAAAACTGCAATTGAAACTGTAGAGTTCATTCACCAGAGTTAGTCTTGGTTGGGAGGACTCTCCTCCAAAGTGCTTCTTGCCATCAAATAATTGTATTTTACAAAAAACTTTAAAATCTTTATGTAATGTATGTGTTGGATTAGGATTTTATTTGAGCACAAATTCTATATTTTAAATTCTTACATATTGCAACAGGATGCTTGTAGAATAGCTACTATGTTTTTTTTAAAGTAAAATAGGAGGAAAACAAAGGAAACACAAAACATTTACTTGCAGTTTTCAGTAAACTTGCAGTATTCAGCCACTAGATGTCTCTATGTTTTGAGTTCCAGACCCGGTGTGGTCTCTGGTTCACAGCAAAGAAAAAGTTTGGAACTTGCGCGGTCTCTCATTGCACCTGTTTTCTGTAAGGGGATGTTTCTTCACTGTAGTTAACTTGGGTGATCAGCCCCTGGGTGTTAGCCATGCACTGCAAAGTGCTACCGAAGTTATATGTCCTCACTGGTACTGCTCTGTGGTGTGTGTATCCCATGGTTCTTTGTGCTGCAGAAAGCTTACCTGCTATGATTCTTTCCAGGGAATTGTGGGATAACCTCTGTCCTCCTGAACACACCTGGGAAATTGTCAGAAGGGATGAGAAGACTTAGCACTCATGTGGTTTAACCTGTGTCCTCTCAGCAAAGAGGGCAGGTTACCAGTGAAAGTCTGGTGCATATAGCCCCAAAGAAGCCAGTGAAATCACCGTCAAGCTCTGGTGAGAATGTTTTGTGTGTGGATTGTGGCCAGGTTGGGCCAACACCTGAGTCAAAGCTCTGATTAACTCTGCAGTGAGGACATACCCTAAAAGTCTCTTCAGTTTAAGAATGACAGCTGAAAGGAGATAGTAATTTTGTTCTGCATGTTTACATGTAGCGGAATCTCTGTCCTGCCTTTGGCTCAGTTGTGAGGCAGCAGCCATTTTGTGTTTCAATTCACATGCAGGATGTTAGAGAGTCATTATGCATCTGCTCTCCTCTCATAGGGAGGCTTTATTTCCTTTTCTTTGATCTGAAGTAAGGCCATTTGGGCAGAAAATAACCCTTATTGTGTTTTTGGAAAAAGAAAGGATTATTCAGAAAAATAAATAATTTCAGGATAAAATCATAAACATCCTGAAAGTATCCTTTTGTAGTCTTGAGGAGACTTTTGTTAGCAGCTCACTGGCAAATCTCTTCCACATTGAATTCTGTTTTCATCACTCTCAGAGATCTCAGGAATATGTAATGGACTCATTTGAGCCCTTTACTTAATTGGAAATTGTGTGATACATAGGACTCACTTCCCTTAATAGTAGTCATCACTGGCCTTAATGAATGAGCCTATAGCTGAGTCAAACCCTATCTGTCTCCTGAGATATAATGCCAGGCTGTGTATTTATTGGGCAGAGGGGAAAGCAAGTAGCATCCATTGGTCCATGCATGAGCCCTTGTATCATCTCATGGTTTCAGCTGAGGCAATAAAGGGCGGGGTGGACCGAATGTGCCCTCAGTTTCTTTTCACTGTCACATCGTCTGAGTTGGAGCTTCTGCTGTTGTCTTGTACCTTGTAACGCACTTTCCAACTTTTTCTGAAAAAACTGTTTTATTCTTGTATATAGTTAGCATGTTTGTTGTTTTTGTAATACATTTTCGTGTTAGTAGTAGTTTTCAAGGACTTTGCAGTGCTGCTTTGGCAGTTTCCCACCTCTCCTCCCCCTCCGGCCCCCATACCCAAGCCTGGGTACTGGATTATGCCAAAGATGCTGGGGTTCAAGATCTGCACTTCCTGCTCTTGCTCGTTTTCAATCAGCAATGAGCACCAACGCTGCCTATCCTGCTTGGGGGAAGCCCACGTTGCATCCAGACGCAGTATCTGCCACTCCTTCCCTGACTGTACCCAGGAAGGCTGGAGACTCCACCTCAAGAAGCACCTCATGGAGGTTGCCATGAGGCCACAGTTGGGTCCAAGCCAGGGAACCCTCCCTATACATGGGCCTGAGCACTTGAGGAGTGCACCTCCTACCATGGAGCTCTAGTCTGGTTCTGCTGGTACCAGCACTATGGACCCTGTGCCAGGGCCTAGCCAGGAGGCAAGGAAGCATGCACATAAGCGTGGCAGTAAGTCTTCCTCAAGGCTCAAGAAAGACACTGCTCCTCCCTGAGTTCCAGCCATGGAGAAACGGCACGTTCCAAGGCCCACAAGCACAACAAGAAGTTGCATAGAATGCTGGACACGCTGGTCCCGGTCACTGAGCCTCATACCCCCTCTTCCTTGGTACCACCAAAGTCATGAGACTCATCGGTTCCAGCCCTCTGTCCCCATTCTGACTCTGGTTCCGTTGGTGGAATACGTGCCGCTGGCACCAGGGAGACTAGTGTTGGCTCCTGGACCGCATGAACTGTTTGCCATAAATGAGATGAGATTCCCACATCTTCCAGTGCATTTGCCTCCAAAGGACTCCGCTCTCCTGCTTTGCATTTGCCATCTTCAGGTCATGTTCCTGAGCACTCCCCTGCGGTTCACTCAGTTCCAACGGCTCCGCTGTTTGAACAAGGGTCAGGTGCACTTTCTCGGCGTCTGAGAACTCTGTGCACATAGTCCACCACTCCTGTACCAACAGTGAGAGCATCCTAAGTCTCAGCCTGCCCAATGGCAATATCCTCCCTTCCCTCAGCACAGGACCCATTGATACCGATCTCCATTGGGACCGCCCCAGCAACCGCCATATTTTCCTGGTTGGCAAGACTGGGTATCTTGGCTCCAGTATCCGCCTTCTCAATCCTCCTGAGAGGAGTCCCCTATCTCGCCACTCTAGCCTTCATCGAGTAGATATTCAGAACTGGGGTTAGCAGTACTGCCAGATCTGGAGTGGTTCCCTTCCTCGTCTCTGGATGCAGCAGCATCAACTCCTCCCCTCCCCGGATGACTAGCACCAGTTCCAGGCCCTGTTACGAAGGTTGGTTAAGGCCCTCCACATTCCAACATCCATTACTGGACATTCTGCATGCATTGGTACCGACCAGAGTGACACTACCAATCAGTGCTACCATTCTCCAACTGGCCCAAGCAACTTGTTTCTCCACCCCAAAGGTGTGTACCAGCGAAGGGGTCTGAGTTTTTGTTTGCTTACCTCCACCCAAGGTTATTCAAGCTGCTACTGAGCAGGCCAGACAGCAACACCCATGTTCCACTCCCACTGACAAGGAGTGTAAAAAGACTGAACTTTCTGAGTTGTAAGGTCTTTTAGTCCGTCTGCCTTCAGTTCTGTATCTCTAATTACATGGTATTGCTTGCAAACTATGACTTTTTGAATTTTGGCCACTTACTAGAATTTGTGGATCAACTTCTCCAGCAGGACCATGCTGTGACGGGTTGGATCACAGAAACCCCCTTGGGGATGCCAAATGATGTGCCAAGACTACTTGTGCCCCTGCTTTCCCTGCCAGCTTGGGACTCCAGCACCCTGTCTTGCTGAGCCAGACACGCCAGTCTGCTCCAACACAGACCCAGAGTCTGAACCACGTGCCCCAAAGCTGCAGACGTAACTGAAAGCAAGTTAAGAAGTGTTCCTGTCTTTAACGCTCAGATGCCCAACTCCCGATGAGGTCCAAACCCCAAATAAATACGTTTTACCCTGTATAAAACTTATACAGGGTAAACTCATAAATTGTTCGCCCTCTATAACACCGATGGAGAGAGATGCACAGCTGTTTGCCCCCCTCCCCCTCAGGTATCAATACATACTCTGGGTTAATAAGTAAAAAGTGATTTTATTAAATACAGAAAGTAGGATTTAAGTGGTTCCAAGTAGTAACAGACAGAACAAAGTGAATTACCAAGCAAAATAAAATAAAACACGCAAGTCTAAGTCTAGTGCAGTAATAAAACTGAATACAGATAAAATCTCACCCCCAGAGATGTTTCAATAAGTTTCTTTCACAGACTGGATGCCTTCCTAGTCTGGGCACAATCCTTTCCCCTGGTACAGCCTTTGTTCCAGCTCAGGTGGTAGCTAGGGGATTTCTCATGATGGCTGCCCCTTTGTTCTGTTCCACCCACTTATATATCTTTTGCATAAGGTGGGAATCCTTTGTCCCTCTGGGTTCCCAACCCTCCTTCTCAATGGAAAACCACCAGGTTAAAGATGGATTCCAGTTCAGGTGACATGATCACATGTCACTGTAAGACCCCAAACCTTCATTCCTCCCAGCCTGACTCACAGGAAGGCCTGCCTGCAAACAGAGCCATCCACAGTCAATTGTCCTGGTTGATGGGAGCCATCAAGAGTCCAAACCACCATTAATGGCCCATACTTTGCATAATTACAATAGGCCCTCAGAGTTATATTTCATATTTCTATTTTCAGATACAAGAATTGTGGGATTCATACAGGGTTCATGCGCTTGGCAACATTCAGGGCACACCCGGAGTGTTGTGCTGGAGCTGAGCACACACAGCTCCTCTCAAGGGCATGAACCTTGGAATCTCGCCCAGATGACATGAACCGTGGGAAGCCTCCCAGGACTGGGCTCAAGGCCCGAGAGCAAGGAATGCGGTAGATAGAAATTGGTAAATAAGAATGTTAAACAAAGCCAGTGTATTCCTTTTATCTGTTGGAGAATGTAATGCGCAGGGGGAGAGAAAGAATAAAGGGGAAGGTGGAAAGCTGACAGGCAGAAGTCCGTTGGCAGACCAGCTCGCTTGCTTACTAAAAGCTCTGTGCTGTCTTGTATTTGAACCGCCACACAAGAATGATACATTTATACAAATAGGATGACCACTCCCAGTAGATTATAAGCTTTGTAATGATACCTTACAAGAGACCTTTTGCATGAAACAAATTTTAGTGACATCATATTCACAATCATCGGCATACTTTCATAAAATCATATATTTCCAGGCTATTTTAGGGGAAGGCAGATTGGTTGCCAGGATGACACTCCAGGCCATGGTAGATTTGGTGGACATGTCTTTGAGCACTGTGGCCATAGGGATCATGATGAGGAGGGGGATCCTGGTTACAGTCCTCTGGTTTCCCAAGGGAGGTACAGAACACAGTCAAGGCCCTTCCCTTTGATGAATTTCACCTCTTCAACCAGAAGATGGATGATTCATTACACTCAAAGACTCTAGTGTGACCCCGTGATCACTGGGCCTTTATACACCAGCACCTAAGTGCAAATTCTATTGCCACCTCCTGCACAACAGTACAGAGCTCCTCCGTTTTCCCGTCAGCAGCCCTATGAGCCTTCCCACAAGTGTCAAAAGACTCAATGGTCCCATCCACCTGGCCCATCACCACAGCCCTGGACATCACACACTCTATCTTCATGTAAGTGATATTTCTGAAAGCATCTAGGGAGCCATCAGCCACATTGCACCCCACTGTTCTTGCACCCCACAACCTTTGGGGATCATCTAACTATCTTTCTATCAGCCTGGAGTGCAAGAACAATGGACAAGTGGGTCCTGGATGTCATTCGAAAAATGGCTATACAGTCAAGTTCATGATGCTACATCATCCACATTCCTGAGCCTGCCTCCGGGACCACTCTCATGATAGTATCCTTGCTCTGGAAGTGGATTCCCTTCTACAGATAGGGGCAATAGAGCCTGTGCACACAGACTTCCAAGGGACAGGCTTCTACTCCACCTACTTCCTGTTACCCAAGAAAAAGGGAGGATGGAGACCAATCCTAGATCTGTCATCTCAACTGCTTCATATGCAAGTCAAAGTTCTGTATGGTCACACTCATACCTTCATTAGAAAGAGGCACATGGTTTACAGCACTGGATATGCAAGACACTTACTTTCACATAATTATCCACCCAACCCACAGATGATTCCTGAGATTTACAGTGGGCCCTTGGCACTTCCAATACAGGGTTCTATCGTTCAGACTCACAACTTTTCCCTGGGTCTTCACCAAGGTGGTCTCCATAGTGGTGGGCTACCTCCAGTGTCAAAGGGCCCTCGTCTTCCCTTTTCTTGATGACTGACTGCTAGCAGCACAGTTCAGACACAAGGCTCGAGCATAGACTTTCCTGCTGCTTCTACTGCTCTCCTCCCTGGGAATCAGTGTAAATGTCAGAAAGTTGATGTTTGCTCCCACACAGCCTCAGGAGTTTATCGGGGCATGCATTGACATCGTTTCTGCACATGCCTACCTACTTATGGGACAGGTTTCAGAGTAACAGCCGTGTTAGTCTGTATTCGCAAAAAGAAAAGGAGTACTTGTGGCACCTTAGAGACTAACCAATTTATTTGAGCATAAGCTTTCGTGAGCTACAGCTCACTTCATCGGACGCATAAAGTGGAAAATACAGTGAGGAGATTTATATACACACAGACCATGAAAAAATACACATTGTAAAGAGAGTGATCACTTAAGATGAGCTATTACCAGCAGGAGAGTGGGGTGGGGGGGGGGAGAAAACCTTCTGAAGTGATAATCAAGGTGGGCCATTTCCAGGAGTTAACAAGAACGTCTGAGGAACAGTAGGGGCGGGGGGGGGGGGGAGGAATAAACAAGGGGAAATAGTTTTACTTAGTATAATGACTCAACCACTCCCCGTCTCTATTCAAGCCTAAGTTAATTGTATCCAATTTGCAAATTAATTCCAATTCAGCACTCTCTCGTTGGAGTCTGTTTTTGAAGTTTTTTGTTGAAGAATAGTCACTTTTAGAGTAGGGGCATTAGGGGACGAGAACTGAGGAAGCATTGTTCGAAGTCAGCCATAAAAATGTTGGCATACTGTGGGGCCATGCGGGTACCCATAGCAGTGCCTCTAATTTGAAGGTATACATTGTCCCCAAATGTGAAATAGTTATGGGTGAGGACAAAGTCACAAAGTTCAGCCACCAGGTTTGCCATGACATTATCGGGGATACTGTTCCTGACGGCTGGTAGTCCATCTTTGTATACATCTTTATAACATTCATAAACCAGTCGGAGAACACTTCAATCTCTCTGGTCACTCGATTTCTGATCTCAAAGTGACTATCCTTCAACAAAAAAACTTCGAAAACAGACTCCAACGAGAGAAATGGCCCACCTTGATTATCACTTCAAAAGGTTTTCTCTCCCCCCACCCCACTCTCCTGCTGGTAATAGCTCATCTTAAGTGATCACTCTCCTTACAATGTGTATTTTTTCATGGTCTGTGTGTATATAAATCTCACTGTATTTTCCACTTTATGCATCCGATGAAGTGAGCTGTAGCTCATGAAAGCTTATACTCAAATAAATTGGTTAGTCTCTAAGGTGCCACAAGGACTCCTTTTCTTTTTACTATGGGACAGGTTCCTGATTCTGCTAGAGCTGATTGCTTTGGTAACCTGAAATCCTTTGGTCCCAGCCAGAACTTGCCTTTCCTTTCTTGGCCACATGGTGGCATGCACGAAAATGTCACTGCCTTTGCTCATCTCCGCTTCTGCTGTCTGAGAGAGCACATTCTCTGATGCTCCACTCCAGGCACTCCCTACTGACTGTGCCCCCAACCACCCACCCCGAAGCTCTTTCCTCCCTTTGGTGGTGGACGGACCCAGATTTTGTTCGTAATGGAATGCCTTTCCTTTCATCCTCCCCAAGCATGAAGATCATTATGGATGCATCGCTCAATGGATGAGGTGCCCACATAGGCAAACATATGACGCAAGGAACTTGGACCTCTCAGGAATCCAGGATGCACATCAACCGCCTGGAACTTCAGGTAGTACGGAGAGCATGTCACACATTTCTCCCATCCGTCCACTTCCACTGATATGCGAAAAATTTCCCAGACTCTATTCTGTGACCCTAACCTCCATTTTGTGTCTCTGGCTTCCCTATTGAATAAGCAGGAGTCACTTGACCAAGTAATAACTGCAGGTCACTTACCATTGGGTGACATAGATCACATGACTAGAGCTGAGAGATCTCTAAGCTAAGCATGCCTAGTAGTAAAAATCACATAAATGAGGTATGACCATGAAAGGGCCCAAATCTGGAGCATGAGCAGTAGGGATAGATAAGGGAATCATGGCTCTGAGGTAAACAACAGCAGCGAGCATGTGCAATGATATTAATAGGTAGCTACTGAGCATGTGCCGTACGGGGTGAGCAAAAGATCAGCTAGCTAACTAGTTGGCTAACCACAGCTCATCCGTACTGGTTACAACTTGTTCTGAAGGTCAGAGCTGTCAGTCATAATTCTGAGGTAATGGTTGGTACTGAGCATGTGCGAATGAGGTAATTGTATAAGGGTATATAAGGAAGTCCCACTAGGACAGTATAAAAGGTCAGTTGCCAGCAGGCAGAAGCCAGCAAGAAGAGCTGCTGGAAGAACGGCTAGAGAGAGAGATCGGAGGGCTGACCAAGAGGACAGAAGAGCTGCTGGAATGAGTCTAGAATCCTGAGGAGAGCACGTTCCGAGGCTAGAGACAGCGGGTTCGGCCGCTGTAACATCAGCAGAAGCCACCGCATCCGCAACATGGAAACAAAATAACTCGGGGACAAAAGGACAGAGCGAGCGAAGCTGTGAGGAGTGAACTACAACTGTGAACAGAGGAAGGGAGCTGACTAGAGTGAGCTGACTAAGAAGCTACAGTAGCAGCAGCAGCGTTTGTAACAATGCCGCTGAGTCAGCAGATAGCTGAGCTTGTCAGTTTTTAACTACAAGTTAAGATGTGTATGTTTGAGGAAGGGGTGTGTGTGTGTGTTTTTGTGTATTTTATCCCTGTAAAACTTAAAGTATAAGTTAGGAACAGCCGTCAGCAATTTGTTACAAACTGGCCATTTGTAGCAAAGCAGCTCTCTTAGAATTATTTAAACTGGATGCTATTGTAGTTTAAATGCTCTTTAATTGGCAATAAGGGATTTGTGTGTGATTTCTATTTGTAGATTACATTGTAGTAGGGATTATTAGTTATAAGATACTTTGGTTAGGAAAGAATAATGCCTGTGTCAATCACTTTATCAGAAGGTTATATCTCTGTCCAAGTATTTCCTTAGCTATCCTGGAGACCCCCATACCCTAGGAAGACAAGATTAAAGGGGTGATAGGCAGGCACCCCCAAGCCTAAATTTCAGGGTAATACCACCACATTCTCATCATGTTGGACTCACTACAGTTTACTACATAAACAAGCAAAGGGGCACAGGGTCAGGAGTGCTTTGTGTGAAGTGGTTCGCGCACACTATACTGATGTCAGCATCTTTCCTCCTGGGGACTCAGAAAATTATTGCAGATGCTCTCAGCAGGAATTTAGTGGCAGACATGAATGGGAACTCTATGACTCTGTGTCCATGGACATTTTCCAGCATTGGGGGACTCCGGTCAGGGATCTCTTTGCCTCTCGCACCAACACCAAATGCATCAGGTAGTGTTCCAGGGGTGGGCTTGGAACCTGCTCTCAGGGTGAGACCCTAGTTATCAGCTGGTCAGACTGGATCAATTATGCCTTCCCTCCCCTCTCACTCCTTCCCCATGCCCTTCACGAGGTTTGGTGGGAGAGGGGCCCTCCTGACTGATTGCTTGACTTTACCTTGAGATAGGAGTTGAGGCAATCTTAAAATGTGCTCTCAAGTAACACTTCAACTGCTCTTATCCGTTCCCATTGTACTAACAAATCCAGCTGACTAGGCAGAAGCAACATCACGTGTCTTTGTCCCTTGTTTACACATTTTAGTATAAGAGCATCAAAAAGTCAAATCCAAAATTCTATCCCGGGCAAACAAACAGACCTAAATACTAACACTCTTCCCTGCCCTAGGGGAACTGTATGTGCGGGAGTTAGTTTGTAATGCACTTGAATCCAGAACTTAGGTCTATGCTGAATAAAGTGAGAGCTGCTTTTCAACTTGTCTCTGCTTGGTGGTGTTCTTCCTCTTGACTGTATTTCCAGACTAGGTTGCAAGCTGGCTGTGTTGAAGCCCTGCCTTGTATTAATGCACGTGCCCTGCCAAAAAGAGTGACGTTTGCTTGGAAAACATTACCAGCATACACAGTAGAAAACTTTATCATGTATCAAAAATCCGTTCCCAAGCAATTTGTTCATTGAAGCAATGGTTCCTGGAGCTCTTTAAATTCTGCTCTGTTCTACAGGTGTCACTCCACTGAAGTCATGGGTGGATGAGCATACCAAGGTGTATGACTGAAAGAAGGCCAAACCCAGGAGTACATTGTAACAAGGGGAGTTTTAATCTCGGCCACGCTGTTTTCGGAAGGGGAGTATGGAGACTGTGCTGCTTCACTTTGGTTGATACAGGAGCTTTATTTTCTGTGGTCCACCCTAAAGAGTGGTTCTACTCTAAAAAGTGCCTTAGAGATATTTCAGTTGGTTTAAAATCCTCTTACTGTAGTTGCTCTTGCAATGACTCTCATGGCTGTCTGCCCTCTTGCTTCTGGTTCAGCGCGGCCACCAGCAGCATTTCCCCAGGTTAATGACTGGCGGGAAGAATGACCTCTTCCTGGGCTTCACAACAGAGAGGGCAGAACTTTGTGGTGGCAGAGCCACCAGGATGATTTTTAAACCAATTTAGAGCATTTCAATGTAAAACAAGGACAGAAAGGAAGGGGATGACAGGAGGGAACACAGCTAAAGACAATTTGAGCAGGAGAAAGGAAGGAAAATGGTGTGAATAAGAAAGAGGTGACTCTATTAGCCAATCCTGCAGTCTTTATGTTGGCAAAACTACAACTTAACTTAAGGAAATCTTGCTTGAGTGAAGACGACAGGATTGGGCCCATATTAACATGAAAGAAGGAATGAAAAGGTCCAGAAGGAGACTATAACAGAAGATGAAAAGGAAAGAGTAGACAGAGCAACAAGGGGAGATCAGACTGGCTGTATGCCTAGAATTCATTAAAATAATCACATACTTTGGAGATGGCAAAAAGCCCTGTTAGATCTTTGAGTCTGTATCCCTGCCAATTCAGGATTACTCCCTGCAGTATGCCATCTCATGTTTGACTACTTTAGTTTTAAATGTCTGTCTCCTGATATTCAGCTAAAATTTTCCTTGTATGACTTTCTGCCTATCAGTACCCTCTTGCATTACTCTAAATATTTCCTTTCTTTCATTGATTCTCAGCCCCTGAAATATTTGTAAATGGTCATTAATATTCCCACATAATTGTCACCTACACGTTATATGTGTTTAGCTCATCTTTAAAATGTTTCCTGATAAATTAAACCAATCAATGCGTGTTTGTGTATATTAGATTAGGGGTGTGTGTATAGACAGATATTGTATGTGTTTAAATATGTATTACGCAAGTATACAGAACAGAACACTGTATTCTAGATGTTTTCACATCAGAGCTATGTGGAAAAGAGCTCTCTCCTTGTTGCTTTGTGATATGATCTCTGCCGATTCAGACAAATTATCATTAACCTTACACACCACACTGTGAATGTCTATAAATCTACTTATCTCTTCAATACATGCTTCTTCCTATTACTGATTTCCAGGTTTCTACCTCCAATGGGAGTATGTTTCATTTTATCCACCTAGCCCCACACTATTCATACACATGTTGCACCAATTTAAGTCAAATCAGTTTTAAAATAAACTTACTTAACGCCAGCTCAAGCTCCTGTGTAAACACTCTTTTAAAAGTTTACATTTGGTTTATGACTCATTAACTTATTTTGGTACCTGGCTGAAATTGGAGGAGATAATTGATATATGTTGGGGCACCGGCTAGCCCTCAGTGCCTATTAATTTCAAGATTGTTCTCACCGGGGTTTGCAACACCCCCCCCAGTTCACGCTGGTATAACTGAGATAAGAGTGAAGCCTGTTGTCTTCAAAACATCAGGGTCTTAAAGACAATGGGGTCAAAAACTAGTAAATGGTATTTGTGTGACAAATGTATTGAAGAATTAAGAGTGCAGCTCCCTCTCCTGGAGCTGGATTGGCTCTCAAGCAGTGGTTTCCAAACTGGGGTTCGTGAAATATTACAGGAGGGTTTGGGGGAAAAATTCCCTAATAGCAGACAGGGCTGTCCCTAGGGACCCTGGGCAGCATGGGGCCAGCAGCCCGGAGCCCCTGGACGTCCAAGAGCTAAGCAGATCAAAGCAAGCATATCTATCACACTGAGGAGATTTAAACTTCAAGACTCCTGATAAAAAATGGAAAGGGAGGTGGATATTTTTTGCTGTTTTTAAAATTAAATAGGCAGCTAGTATTGTTTTAAAATTATTATGCAGAACAAGTTTAAGCTTCATTGTAACGTGCGTTGTTTGCCTGGACTGCTCAAGACCTGAATGCTTGTGTAGGAGGAACTCTTTGAGTTGGCTTCTTAAATGCCTTCATGCTGTTTCACATCTGATACTCCTTGATGAAACATGGGAGCCTTAACAGGCTTATTGAATTACTTATTGAATTACTTTGAATAAGCCTATAACAGGCTTATTCAAAGTAATACAACCTATGAAAGTGAGATCTTGGAAGCCGTTTTCATAATGTAATAAAAATACTGTAATGATAAATAATAATAATAAATAGTGTGTAATAAGCATGTCATAAAAACAAATCTTATATTTCCATGATCACTGCTTTTATCATTTATACTCAGGTAAAGGAGAAAATCCCTGGAAATATTCATTTTTAGGAGGGGGTTCGCAAGACTTGACAATTTAGTGAAAGGGATTCACAGGTTGTTAAAGTTTGGGAACCAGTGCTCTAAAGGGTTCCTATGAGTAAAAGTAATACAAATTATTTTGGTCACTACTGTTAAGCAACACACACAGGAAGCAGGTCTGCTGTGTGAAAGTCATTATGTTGTTTTTTTAAAAATCCATCTTATCCAGGGGAAAAGTTTGTGTAACCAACGATGATTCTGGTGGGGACTTATACCTTTAAATCATTTGTTTCTCCACCCTTTTCAATTATTTTTAAAATCCTTATTTTTATTTTAGAGCATAAAATGTATCTCCAGCTCATACATGCTCTTAGCTCTTCTCTGCAGCTTCCACCCTCCCCTATGCTCAGGGATAGCTATGACTGTCAGAAGAATGTTTCATCTGCAACTGCTAAAGTAAATTTAAGATCAAAGAAGGAAAAGAGTGAAATCGGGGTCATGAGATGTTTGACTAATTTTTAATGGGGAAGAGAAAGGGAAAGTCAAAAGTGCTGTGTTGTTTAGAGCTTCAGCCAGGCCAAAACTTTCCTATTGAGTCTTTAAATAATGGTAGTTTCAAGTAATCCAGAACACCCAGCAGTGCCCTGAGTGCCTCCACTGTGAAGGCTAGGGGAAGTGTGTGTGTGGGGGGGGGAAATCAGCATCAAAAGGGAAAGCTAAGAGTAGCTCAAAGGTTCCACTGCATCTGGGCAAAGACTAAGGAAAGCCTGAAACTCATGGTATATGATGCTGCAGCATACCTGAATACCAACATCTAGGCACCAGCGGGAAGAACTCTGTTGATTTTGAGTAAAACTGAAAAACCAGAAGGATGAAAATGGTGGACACATGGAGCCCATGGCATCTGGTTAGCAGAGCCAACAGCTTTAGCCAGTGTGTAATTGTCTGTAGACCAAAGACCCAGTTGACGGCAGCCATTATTGCCTTCAAGCATAACACCGCCTCCTACCCCAGCTCTGTCCTCCCTCCCAATAGTTTTAAAGTGTTGACACTGAATGATTTATCTCTCAGACCTAAAGAAGTGGGGAATGGGGGTGCACACAGAGCCTCTGACATGGGTGGAATTGAGGGGCACGTGGAGCACCTGTGAAGGTGCAATGGCAGCATACATGGAACCCCTGGGATGGTGGAGAGAATGGTATGGGAGGAGAGGGACAGAACCCTGGTATGTGGCAGAGCAGGAGATGGTGGGCACATAGAGCACCTGGCCTGAGGAGAGGATGTGCACAGAAGGGGCGGTTCAGGTTCAGGAAGTTCCTGAAAGAAATGTAAGGGGATGGGAGAGTAGAGCACAGAGAGCTTGTGTGGAGGAAGGTAAGGAGCCCCCTTGGTGTACACAATTTATTTGGCCTACGGAAACAATTGTGTGACCCTCTAGTTTAGAAAACACGTCTTTCACTAAATGTAATTGAACTTTCTTGTGGATTGCAGCTCTCCAATTCAGCAAGGTACTTGTGCACATGTTTATTTTTAAGTAAGTAAGCAGTCCCATTGACTTCAAAGTTAAACACATGCTGAAATACTTTGCTGAATCAGGGCTTGTAGCGAGAGGGGAATGAGGGAGAAGCTGTAATAAAGAGGTGAGGGGGGAGGAAATATCTATTTCAAAACCAGCAACAAAAGATCCTCCAAAACCCAGCCAAGAGCAAGCACCCTTGGCCCAAACCTAGCGGTGGTGAACTTGACAAAGGAAGGAAATAGTCTTGTATGTGGAAACTAACTTTTCCATGTCTACACTAAGGGTAGGGACTGATTCTTGAATATAAATACCCAGATGTTTTAGAATTGCATTATTTTAAATTCATTGCACCTGTAGCCTATCGGATGGTTTGGGTTAAGAATAAGTAGAAGTTAGGAGCCTCAGTGGAGAGGAATATGGGAAACTGAAGATGCTAGTGTGAGAAGTTAAAGGCAAGTTGGAGAAAGTGCGTTATGGGAAAGTAAGAGTTAGCAAAGACATGACCATTATGGTTTTGTTATAACTAGTTTAAGCAAGGTTTTTCAATGTTTTTAAGAATTGTAAAAGTTTGATTAAAACGCTATCTATATTGATAGTATGGGACGGACATTGATGCAGATGTTAATTTAAATAATGTATAAGATAAAGAGCCAATAAGGTTGTGGAAATATAATTATGACGAAGGGGAGTTTAATGTTAATTAGCAGTGTTATGAAGTATAAAAAGTAGTTTTGCTAATTGCATGGGAGTTCCAATTAACATCATGGGTAGGGGTGGATGTTTCCAGGATCACAAGGTGTACAGTACTTCATTCTTGTCAGTGGACCGATCATTGATACACCATTTCATCTTTGAGTGGGAGTGTTTGTGTATGTGGTAACTGCATGCCTGTCTGCCTAACTAATCATCTTCTTTTGAATAAAGTTCAGTTGTATCACTAAAGTGTTTCCTAGTGGTCCTCTCTAAATACATTTTCTGTAACTGACCTAGAAGTTTGAACCTGAAAGTTAAGTTGGGTTTTATTGCGCCCTTATCTTTAACAACTTAATATTAATTGGAAATTAATTAAAAGGTTACATGCCTACCAATTATGGGTGCCGTCTAACAGAAGCTATACTGTAGCAGAAAGAGAGTAAAATCCTGTTTTCTACTCTTTAATTAATTATATAACTAGTATATAAGAGATGGCTGCTCCCTGCTTGAAGAGCTTACAGTCTATCTGGGACAAGACAAAACATGGGACAGCGGTGCAGGTGAGGGAGGAAGCAATACTGAAGACAGCCACACAGGACAAACTCCTGGAAGAAATGGGTCTGAAGGTGGTAAAGGCAGGTGCTTGGCGTAAAGGAAACACAAGGCATACACTGCAAGGCTAAGAGTAGGAGGAAGGTTGGCAAGCAGCTAATAGGAGAGACGATTGGGAGGTGGATGAGTTTAGCAGCAGGGGTTTGGACAAGTCAGAATGGCTGGCTGTGCTGTTTTTCAGCTCACTTAATATCGTGGCTGTAGAGACGGGATGTCCATAATGGAGCCACTGGTGTTAGAACATGGGCTTGATGTTACCAAAGAACGTTCTGGCAGAGCCGTAGTAAAATAAAGAAGGCAACCTGCACTCTCTGTTGTATTTAATTTATTTTCCCCATGGAGCTTGGGCTTATAAATAGGAACACAATAAAGCAACACTTGTTAAAAATAAAAAATGAAACCCAGTGATGACCAAAAAGTGCAAATCACCATCTGTATGTCCAGAGATGGTAAGGAGGTTGGCTGTCTTCTCTGTGCGTGGTGGAGATACGCATGGAGGGTGGTATCCATACTAAGAGAACAGGCGTTCGGGCTTAGTCTTATCCCAAACGCAGACCACACGTCTGGTACAGGTATATGGCTTTGTCACTCAGTAAACCACATGTGACTCTGGGAGCAATAGCTAAGCTTAAAATGAGGTCATTCTGGTGAGTGTCTGTCCTGTTTCCCATTCCTAGCCAAGCAGTTTAATTTTCCTCCAAAACTTTGCTGAACAGAGGGCATTGTTTGAACAACAAAAAAACCACCAACCCTGACAGCCTCAATCTCATTTGGACAGGGCTTCTTGGTATAAACAGCACCATAGAGAGCAGGCTGTTCTCACTGTGAAGGGGTGGTTTGTGATGGGAAAAACTGAGGAGTGGAGAAATCGGAAGAACAAACAAGCACACCCTAGGGATGAAATTGCAGTAGCTGGTTGCCTAAGGTGAACAGGAAGGTTTTAATTACACTATCCTCTCTCACAGGGCAGGTAGCAGCCAAACACTGTGGCCCTCTTGTCATTCTCACGAGTGAAAGAAGCAGTGAGTGCCCCTGGTACCATGATAGCTGCCTGTTGTTGCAACTCTGTAAAGGGACTGGTGGTGTCTCCAGAAAACCAGTTACTCAGCAAGGATGTCTCTCCTGGAGAGAGAGTCAGATAAGGGCTGGGCTGAGGTTGCATATGAACAATCAGCTAGGCCTTGCTGGGTGGATAACGGAATACTTGGCTATTAGAGGGAAAACACGGGGCTGGCTTGGGGGCCTGGTGCTAGAGTCCTTCAGTGGCCCACCTGGAAACTGCTGAGGGTGGGGCTCATTACCAATAATTTCTAACTCTGCAGGGAAAGGGAATGCAGACAGAGGGTAAACTGCTGCCAGGACCTTGATATACGTGAACACACACTGTACATTTACACACCAACACCTGTTTTTCACAAACTCCTATTCTTGGTGCCTCTCTGAAATGATACTGTTAGTCTGTTCTTCATGAGCTGGAGCAAAGTCCTCTTCTTTTGCTGGTTGATCTCACCCTTTTTAATCCCCCTGTCTCTCTCTCCTTCCCACTGGTGCTGTGTTGTACATGAAACCAACAAAATGAAGAATACTAAAATCTACAGTAACTTTCACACTGTGATGTGCTCGCAGCATGAAGGAAGCAAGTGAAGCAGTTGGCTTTTGGCTACTGTTGTCCATGCCATTCCTTGTTCTGGCAGCCGGGCAGGATGCAGATTGGAATTTATTGCAGGTTTAGTATGCCTTGCTGGTTTGGTGCCCAAACCACTCAGTGGACTGGATGGAGAAACACTTGACATGCCAGCATAAGAACATAGGTAGGTCCAGTGCAGCAGCCTCTAGAGCAGTGGTCCCCAAACTTTTTACCTTGTGCCCCCCCTTGGGGCCAGGAGTGGGGGACGTGGACATGAGTAAGGGAGCCAAGGCTGGGACCATAGCTAGGGGCGGGGTGGGTGTGGAGCTGGGTGGTGCTCCCTCGCTGCCCTTGTGAGGGCTGCCTCCCCCAAATGTTCCTCCTTGGCCCCCTAGGGGGGCATGCTGCACAGTTTGGGGACCCCTGCTGTAGAGGTAGATGGAGCAGGTCATTTCTCTGTAGTGCTGTCTGATCAGTTTCTAATCTAATTTTCCAAGCTGGGAGAAACGCGGGAGTCTTACGGGAGGTAGTTCAGCCAGCCACAGAGCGGTATGTCACACAATCCAACAGCCACCCCTCCCAGTGGCTGCTGATCTGGCGTAGATGGAGTATGAGGGAAGTCTCACCTCATGCTGAGCTGAGAGGCTGGTGATGTCAACATGATCGTGTAAAAAGGAGGAGAAAATTTCTTAAAGTTGATGTCTTTGTGGTTCCGTTAGGGATATGAGGATGCTCTGAGGGAAGGAGAGAAAACACCAGCATCCAATTCTATGTATAAAGTTTCATTATTTTCCAGTTGGGCTCTCCATGTTTGGATGTATTAAAGGCAGTTGCCAGCAGGAAGCTAACTGGATCCCAGACTGGGAATGCATATCCATGTGTGTGCATGCATGTACTGTATACGTAGCTGTAAAAGAACGTACAGTGCGTATATGCTTTTGTCTTGTTTAGAGATATGCCAAAAGTTTTAAGATTGATCTGATTGATACATGGAATGGGCAGAAACGCTGTTGCATAGACAGTCGGTTGATAACTGACATCTCCAAAGGTGTGGTAGTCCCAGGAGAAGTGTGGCTGAGGGGCTTTGGTTCCTGTGTATTCTTAAGGTGATCACTAAAACAGCCCAATTCTTTAAAATATTTTCCCCCCAGACAAGAAATCCCAGCTAGAACATTCACTGTCCAACCTTCAAAGCAATGTCACAAAGAAAACCAGAACACAACAGGTGGCTTCTGAGGCACTAGGAACAAGGAGTGAGATTTGCTAAAGCAAATTGGATTCACACTATATTCACCTTTGCACATGCCCTGACAAAGGCCTGGTCAGCAAACATTCATTAAACTCAATCTGTTCAATGCATCTCCAGTGCCGACTGGCCAGATCCCCGTTGCACTGGCCTGGTTTAGTTTTTTGGTGGCTTTTTTAATTTTGAAAGAAAAAAACCCATATTTCCTGTAACAAAGAAGCTTTTTGCTGCTGTGACGAGAGACCTCATCACGCTGGCAGGACTCAAGTTTAGTAGGGTGACCAGAGAGCAAGTGTGAAAAATCAGGACACATTTTTTTTTCCGAAGGTGGAGGTATAGATGCCTATAGACGAGCAAGCCCCTAATATTGTCGGGTCACCCAAGGTACATGCAGAGTCCAGAAGTGGCTCAATTATCTCTTCACGCAGTGCTGCTGCTGTGCCCATGCTGACTCAGCCTAGCTCAGGGGCTGAATATTCCCCTGAGTGCAAATTCCCCGAGGTTCTTGTCTGGCCCTGGCAGCTGCAGCAAGTGGTGACTAGTGACAGGTACTTACTCCAAGGTCATGTGTGTGTTGGTTGTCTGGGTGTGTCTGAGCCCCCATGGGGCAGAGATGAGCTGTTCCTGAGATCTCGTCCCTTGCAATGCACTACTCTCCTTGCAATGCCTTTTCCTACAGTGCACTCACCTCTGTCAGAAACAGCTGTATGTAGCTCCTCTCCTCCCAGCCACCTGCAGATTATATGAGTGGTGGTATCTTTATTTTTTTTTTATTGTTTATTTTTCTTTACTTCTCATCCTCATCTCCTTCGCTCATGCTGCTGATGGAGGCTGAGGCCGCTTTCGGAGAAGAAGGGGGAGAGGCTTTATTGAACACCCAGGGGGAGGGCGGCGACGGAGAGCGGGATGGAGAGCGGCCGCGCGTTGGACTGCTGGTTGGGCTCTGCCTCGGCGACAAGGCCTGGAGCATTCGGCCACTTCGCTCCTGAAACATCTGTTTCTGAAAAGCAGTTTGAAAAAGAGACTGTGTGAGTCAGGCACAACAATCGGGAGGTTGGGTGCTGGGAGGCCAGTTGGGGATAGTTACCTGCATAAGGGGAGAGGTTCTTTGACCTTGAGGAAAGGGAGAGGCTTAACATGCATTTCTGCTCTGAAATATGGCCAGTCAAAATGGCACCCTGGAGTCCCCTGTGGTGTTGCCTCTCACGCATTCCAGGCAAATGCTCACACTTTACAAGCCAAATGGTTTGGGTACCCAGCAAACTCGTGTGGATGCAAAAATGCTGCTGGGAGCTTTCCAGCTACACTACACATCCTGCAGATCTCTGCAGGGATGCTGAGGGCAGAATTTAGTTAGTTGTTCGGTTCCTGGGTGAGCCAGAACAGACTCCGTTTCACTCTCGCTTAGCTGGGCTGGCTCCACTGTACCAACAGGAGTCAGTCAGAGAAATGTAAAGTCAGATTGGGCAACCTGGTGGTTATTCACAGAGTTGTCCCTTAGGTGGGGCGAATCGGGGCAACCACTCCGTGCCCCGCGCTTTGGGGGGCCATGTGGGCCAGTGCAATTAGCCGGTACGGTTGGTCCCAGAAGTGACGGATTAGTCACTTCCACCCCAGGCCCCGCACCTCCCTAGAGACGGCCCTGGTTATTCACATCTGAAGTCAATGGGACTGCGCTTATGTGATGTGTGCACAAACCGGCCTTCACTTTGTTGTTGTAGCCAGCGGAGATGACTCTGGATACAAGTATGGGGTGAAATCCTGACCTTATTCAAGTCAGTAGGAAGTTCTCCATTGACTTCACCCATGGAATAGATCTTTTGAGCAAAACAAGATGCCACATTTTGGTGTAGTCACTTTTGAGAGCAGCAATGTACTGTTAAGTTTGTGACAAAGGAGACATGGAGCTTAACCTTCAAGGTGGAGTGGGGAAGGTGCTGTCTGGACTACTTCTTGTGGAGCTCTTACTGCTGCCTGAGTCACTGAATTGTATTGGTAATTCTTTCAACAGCTTGCAGCTGGACTGTGCTCTTGTTCAGGGCAAAGTGTAGCTCAGGTGTGACCGTGTGTGAGCTAATACATTGTAACTAACATGTTTCTAAACAGCAGCATAGGCAGGGTTGACACTTTTGACAACAATGTTAACAACCTTGGCCCCTTCTGGGCTTCCTTCGAGGATTGGACCACAACCCACTAACATGGTTTGAAAGGTGTTAAACCCTGTTTATACCATTGTTTAAAAAGATGGTTAGTTAAAATGTGTTTGCTCGCACATGCCCTATATTTTTAGTCTGCACAGAGCAAATGGTCGCTTGCAGCCCGAGTTCTAATGAAAAGAATAAGGCCTTATCTACATGCAAAAGTTGCACCACGAACCTGCTAAACTGCTGCAAACTCTTATTTTTGGCTAACGAACCTAAATAAGCCTAGTTTAAGCCAAAATAAGTGTGTCCACACAGCCTTTGACACCAGTTTAACTAACATGATTTAAAAGCACACCTTAAGTTTTTGCCCCAAGGCTTCCTCCTCCAGAGTATTTCCACGCAAAATAAGAAGCACGCTTTCTAGCTAATAGTTCTGCACAGCAAGGCAAGGCCTTGTCAGCCAGCTCTTGTCCAACAAAACTGCGTGACGTGCTCTCTGCCAACTAGCTGCAACTTCATCTGGCAGTGTTAAGCTTTTGCGTCACCTTTTGTCTCATGAAGCTGGTTTTCCCTCTGTCTAAACTCTGAGCCCTTTTTGCTGCCAGAACTTCTCCTGGTCAGAGCTGGACAATAATCTCCAGATGAATCCTGCCCCACCCTCTCATGGCTAGCTTCCACTGCTGCACGGAAGATGGAGATGTGTCCCCCTCCTGCTCAGTGCTAGAGTTCCAATTCTGTGCCTGTCGAATACCAGCTGGATCAACACATCTAACCACAACACACATAACCCATACAAATACAGGCCAGAAATCGTAACAAAAACCTTGGGTTGGATTTCATTTTCCCTTGCTCTAAAGAGGAATAACTGGCAAGGTGTGTTATGATTTGTTTTTTATTTTAACTTTCCTTTGAAATATGTGGTACTTGCCAGTGCTGGAGGCAGAATAAGGGTTAGATGAATGAATGACCTGCTCTAATATGGCACATCATATGTTTCTAGTGCCATGCATGGCCTCATGGCTGAAGTACTGGAATACAGGAGATCATCTATTTCAGCTGTGCCCAGACATCTTGTGTGGTTATGTAAATTGCTCAGTCAGGCTATGGCTCTATTCTCGATCAGGGATAGCAATACTTTTCTATTAGACCAGTCATAGGGCTATGAGAAGGATAAATCTATGAATGTGTATGAGGTGCTCACATACTATAACAATTAGTATGATTTCAAAAACCATAAGTAGCTAGTGTGCCGTGCAATGTTCTGAACATACAGCTTGCTGAGTATTTTCTGCTTCTCTTTTCCTCTTGGAGGACCCAAGAATTCCATGATTTTTCTCAATTTGATTTTTTCCCCCAAGTCATCAAGATCTTGTGCTGTGGCGACCTTCCTTCTGGCCAAGAAGGTTGGATGGCTCCCTTTGGAGCTCATCAGATCTACTACAACAGCAGCGAGAGGCATTGCTGAAATGAATGGAAGGCCCTTCTGACTTCTGGGGACTAAGCTAGTTTCTTCCACCACGCTCCTGGCTGCTACTGGCCCAGGGAGTGAAGTACCAAACTAGAATAACAAATCTCAATTAACTCCAGAGCCCCCACACCAACCTTATATTTTATCTTCTATTTGCATAGAACTCTAAAAATTAACTAGCTATTATCAACTTAATGTCACACTCTGCCTTCAGCTGCAAAACCAAATGGCAGAAGAGGATACAACCTCAGTAAATTCAACTTCAGCACAAATTCAGGTTGGTATCCCTCCCACGCCCATGGCCATGTGTCTCTACTCCTGTCCTACTCTCTAGGTTTGAACTATTCAATGCTTTGTAAATCTCCTGGGCTAGCAGAAAGTTCTTGCTCTTTGCAGTAGCTTCCAGCCTGCTAAGTAGAGGACCGGTTTGGGCAGGAAAGGGTTAATAGTGTGACTAGTCCAGTGCTGTCAGAATGTAATCAATGCTGGCAAAGATCCCAAGCCTGTAGCAGCATCCCAATCAGTTGCAGTAGCAGTCCCAATGAGGGGTTTTAGTGTGGAGGGTTAAGAGAGGAAAGTGATGTGGTCTGGCTCTGTAAAGTATTGGTGCAAAAGTCTTTGTTGGGTTTAGGAAGTTCTATGGGGCTGTGCAAAAGTTGCATTTACTGTGTATGGAAGTCTCATTTTCTTTACAAAATAAAAGTGACCAGGTAAAGAACCTAAGCATTGGAAAACTCCCTCTGAAGGTCTGCAACTGCTGCTATTTGAGCTTCTGATTCTACAATACACTATGGACGTTTCAGTGGGGTCATACTGCCACAGTTTACGGTCAGTCTAATCAAAATCCAGGATCCCGCATTTAGTGCACAATATACTTTCAATCTGGACCCTGAAGCCCACATATGACTGACTTCAGGCTCTGGCCAGTCAAACATATTTCCAACAATGATCAGGATTGCTCTCCAAAAGCTGAGATGTCCCGGTTGGGGAACTGAGCAGGTTGCTCTTTAAACTAGTTTCCTATAATGTTGCTCTATTTCTGAGGGACTTTTGTAACCATTTTTATTTTTTAAAAACATGGACCTTTTTGAACATCTTTCTTCAAATAGTTCAGCCCAGAGCACCAGAGGATGTTATACTCACACCGCCAGCAGGTTTGCGCAGGGAACTTGATCATTATCTGCTTTACGTTGTACTGCACTATACAAGTGTGAGATTGCAAGACCGCTTTTGGTCTGGCTCTTTTCCTAGAGTTTTATATCACATTCACTATTATTGTATCACAGCACCTGTGGGACTATCTGAAGGAAATAAACTGTGTATAAAACTATCTTGGTGAACAAATTCTCAAATGAATTTTATCCATCCTTTGCAATTTTGAAAAACAGCATTTTAACCTTTTCTAGAAATTATATATGATTTTAAGTGGGTTGCCCAGCCCTTAGTTTATCTTTTAGAAAAGGGATGCCAGCACAAAGTGTATTATTTCACAAATAGTAATTATAATAATAGCCTATTAATGGAATGCAAATTACTGATCTAGGAATATAACATGCCTATAACTATTCCTGGACTTTTAATGTCAACATTCAAAGCAGCATCTAACTAACAATGATGTGGCAAATTAATGTTAATAACAGTTTTGACACTAATAACAAGTTATCATTATTAAAAAAAACAACCAATTTCCAGTTGCCAGGCTGAAGATGATTTCTGAAAACACCTCAGTTCACTGTCACTAAAGCTTTCCTTAGAACAGTGCCAGCTCTGATTTCACTCTTTACCAGACGCTTTTATGGGACTTTGCTCTGCAAATGTGTCTGCATAAAATTACATCTGGTTTCCTACTCTGCATCTGCCATCCTAAATCAGAGGCCAACAAATATTCTTTAGCAGGAGTTTTAGCCGACTGCTTTTCACTAAGGAATTTCAGTCTATAAAAATATCTAATGTTGAAGATAAAATATTTCTCAATGGTATTTTTTCTAGTGCTTAGAGCAGGGAACTGAGTCAAGACCCTAGCCTCTATTCCTAGCTCAGCCAATGACTCAGAGCATGGCCTAGTATAGTGCAGATGCCGCTTATCTTAGCAAAGCAGTTTTGCCAGTAATGCTTATTCCAGCCACATGAAATAAACTATATTGGCAAAAGCACATGCTTGCTGGTATAACTGCTTCTGCACTAGGGGCTTTTGCTGGCACAGCTGCACCGGTCAGCTCACATCTCTTCACACCCCTGACCAACAGAGCTATGTTGGCAAAAGTTTGTAGTGGAGACCTGGCTTTAGGCACTCTACCTAACAAATAAGACACACTCTCTGTTCTGAACAGCTTACAGTCCAGTTTTAGACATGACACACTAAATTAGAGTAACAAACGTGGGGAATGAAGGAAAGGGTAGGCCCAGAGGTGCAATTTTGTGTGACTCAGTTAACCCCTCTGTGCTTCAGTCTCCCCAGCTGTAAAACGAGAACTGTAAATAATCCTATGACCACCTTTGGGAAGCTCCATGAGATCTCTGGATGAAAGTGGCTGGGTCAATTGTTCACAAAAAGAAGTGACTTACAAAAGTGCATCTTGAAGCCTGGCCTAAGATGTGTATCTCTCTGCAGGCATCCCTATGAGTCTGATTATTAGGAACTGAAATAATTTCTCAGTATAAATTTACACCTGACTACAACATGACCATTTTTATATTCATTATGCTATTTTAAAATATTGTCAAATTCAGATTTTTAATGTTTCCCTGCCTCTTTATTGCCATTTTCTGGAGTATAAGCTTTCCCTGATATAGGTGCATAACTCCTGTTTATTGATGATGCGGGAGGGAGGGGGAAATAGGCCTCTGTGTATAAATGTACAACGTATCTGTTAATACACAGTAATACCTAATGCAGTCTTACACGGTAACGTACTTGGGCACTACATAATGTTGGTAGTGCCTTTTAAAAATGCGAACGCAGAAATTGGCCTGAAAAGGACACTGGAAGTGGGAGATGTCTGCACTGTGGTTCTAGTACATGTTGTGGGATGAAATGAGTGGAATTGGCACTGACCTGCTAGATTGGCTTTCGAAACAAAGACTGCAGCAAAAGCACTTGCTATGGGTCTGTGTTAAGAATAAATCAAAGGCAGACAGAATTCCTGGAATGAAGTACCTACCCAAGCTCCGTCGGGTCCAAACAGCTCTAAAAAGTTGCCAATGAACTCTCTGGACTTCTCTTCCCATTTCTGAATGAGGTCATGGCTCTTCTCTTCCACCTTATTAACAAATTCTTTTGATTTTTCCTCTACATTTTTCACCTTTTCTTTCATTTTGTCTACTTGGTTCTGAAAGCGATATTTCTTTTCCTGTTTGAAAAGTATGTGTGGACAGACAAAAAAATTATCAAGTGGGTTTGGGGAAAGAAGAAAGCTTGTTATTTGTGCTTAAATACACAGGGCTTTTTCTGACTACTATCGTGTAATATTTTAATATGTAAATGTATGGATGTTCTGAAAATATTTATCATTTAGTGCTTATCATGTATTATGTTCCCCAGTAGAAAAGCAGAGTTCTAGATATATTAAAATAGGGTGTTCTTTAAAAATAATGTCAATTTAGTATTCGTGCAAGTAAAGAACTAATACCCAGACCTGTAGCAGGCAACATGCAAATTTCCCCACACTCTCTTGCCAGTGCATCCCAATACTGGCTTGCAGCCCTGATGCTATCCCAGTCCAAGGTATCTCCTGTGAAGAGATCTCTTCAAAACAGAAGAGAATCTTCATGATTGTGGCTTTGGATAATCAGCGGTCCCCTGGTTATACCTGAGAGGTGTGTCTAGGCCAGAAGGCTAGCTGACCAAACAGTTGAGGAGTGTAGGGAAAGAATCAATGTTCAGAGATCTGCTCAGCTCATCGGACGAGAAAAAGAATGGGCTCTCAGCGCTGCTAAGTGCCTCAGATTCAAAGCTTTAGTCTTGAAAAGCTTCTAAACTCCTCAGAAGCACAGCCAGTCATGCAGAGCTTAAAGGCTCTGAAGCTCTGTCTCTGGAGATCTTATGAGCTCTGTAGGAGCAGAGCTTCAGTCAGTTCACAACCAACTTTTGGCGGCCTGGGAACTTCAGTTAACTGGAATTTGAGTAAATCTGGATTACACAGTAATTAACTAATTAATTTTCCTCTAAGACAAATGTTCTTTAGCTCGACTGTGGCAGCTTAACCTATAAAAGTGCAGCTTTGGTTGAAGAAGTGGGAGTGTAAATTTGGCATCTTATGACTCAAGAGAATCTACTTCCTATGTATAGCCAGTCATATTTTTCTTGCTGGTCTTGTTAGCATTGCAGTTAGGTGAGTGTGAGATGGATTTTATTCCAGCTCAAGCATCATCAGTAGAATTGTTGAAGTCCAGTTGCAGAATCTTTATTAGTTGTGAGGAAGAACAAGCCAGAAAATACGCAGCTTGACTTCCAGCTTCCAGTTTGAGTTTTCAGGGTTGGCATTCAGAAAACTTTTTGTAAACCTGTTAATTAATCAGATATGATATGGAGTCATTGAAGTCTTGATTTTTCACATGTGGCCATGCAAATGCATACACCAAAATATGTGAGCATTCACACACCTGATTTACATGCACAATTCCCACATTGCAGATGCAAATTAGTTTTGTGCTTCTGGTGCAGCTTGTTAGTTATCTGCATGCTTAAATATCCAATTTGAGCAGGCAGTTATGGTAAGTACACAAATTAGACGCATGTGCACACACCCCACACACCCACCCACACACTTGTGCACTTGAACTTTTAAAAATCAGCACCATGGGACAATGAAAAAGGAGCTCTACAATGCCATTTTAGAGCTACTTTCAGAGTTGACGTGTGCTTCAAAGTTTACAAGTTCTAACATAGGCCCATGCTTTTACTAAGTCATTTTTATGTTAAACATTTAATGGCACTAGCAATTGCATTTTATCTTAAACTCAAAATATTAGCACCTCCAAGCTGTTGCTGACACAGAAATTCAAAAGGACACAGGAGCATTTGTTTTTCAGCTTGGTAGGGCTAGCCAAAGTGGCTAAATCAGGATAACCCCACCACCCCAAACCCCACAGTTACATAAGCAACCAAGCCTTAATTTAGGAACGCCAGCATTTTGATTGTCTACTGGTCCCTTTTATTTGTTTTGAAACACTAGAAGCCCTTGGAGAAGAGCAGAGCGTCTCCTGTTAAACTAGTGTAACCCTAGGCCAGCAGGGACTTCAGAACGCATTAGGCTAGGTCTATGCTACAGACCTTGCAGTGACACAGCTCTAAGGTCATCCATGTAGCTGCTCTTTGCAAGCCTGAGAGAGCTCTCCCGTAGGCATAATTAAACCACCCCCAATGAGCAGCAGTAGCTATATTGGCAGGAGAGCGTCGCCCACCGACACACTGCTGACCACACCGGCGCTCCTGTCGCTGTAACTTATGTTGGTAAGGGGGTGTGTTTTTTCACACCCCCTGACTGACAAAAGCGCTAGTGTAGCCATAGCCTGAGTCTCTAGAAGTGGGGTGAAGAAATGCCGCATGTGCTATGCAACAGTAATACCCTCTGACCAGTTAAGAAACAGATTTGATGAGCTCCAAAGCAAATTCACACCCAGTGTTCCTCTGTCTGAATGATGGCTGCAGTATTGATCCTCCTGCGTGGATAGTTACAGCAGGGAAAATATGGGGAAGCCTCTAGGTCTAAAAGAAGGATACATAAGATGCCCCCATTCCCACCTCAAACATGAACATAGAAACTAGCAGTACAGTAGACCTGGACTGAGAATGAAGGTTCAGAGGGAAAATCTAAGGATCCCAAGGATCCTCCTAAATTGGAATGACCGATAAATCTTGAGTCACCGCCTGAATTAAATTAGTGAGCCCCTTCATGATGTGCCATTTCCAGGTGGGAAATATAAGAGCCAGTGCTCCGAAATGAAATGAAATATGAAACAAAGACCAAGAAAATGCCTATGTCTGTGTTTCCAACTCCAGCTGAGAGGTGCATGTTACAAAAAAAATCTATAGACTGTCTGATTTATTCTGTCTCAAGTATGGGAGAATTGTGCCACTCAGCCTGTCATTCCTTGGCTTGAGAAAGGGCCAGATTTACAAAGGTACTTAGGTGCCTAAAGAGACAGACAGGCCTTTGGTGGGACCAGTGCTTAATTTGTAATGAAAGAGGTGCCAGGGCTCAAGCAGTTTTTTTTTACTTTTTATTGACGCGGCAAGCCCAGAGGTGCTGGGGCTATGAACCACCAAGCCAAGAGATGCCGGGGCTCAGCCCTGGCAAGCCCTGATACAAATTAACCACTGAGTGGGACTTACCAAAGTGCCTAATCAAGATAGGTGCCTAACTCCCATTGCAAGTCCCAGGGTCTAATCCCACACACACAGTCTGTCCTCATTGCTTAGAAAATATTTAAGGGGGCACTCTTCAAAATTACATGTCTGTCTGAAATAAGTTTGTTTGCTGTTGGAACAAGTAACACTTCAGATTACTGTAAATGAACATTTGGAGGGAGAAAAATCTTTCCTCCCCCTTGCCTACTTTGTGACCTGATAGCATTTTATTTACAGTTTCCCCTGTTGCTCATATGGCTCTTTGACACAGCAAAAGGGGGGGATAGATTATTAAAGAAAAAGTAGGAAAATATAATTGCAATCCCACAAAAATTGGCAAGGTGTAAGACTTGACAATACTTTTTACTCATTTTTTTCAAAATTGGCTAGACATCTGCTTAAGCATTTCTGTTTAGCAAAGTGCTAAAGTGAGGGCTAATGAAATAAATACAACTATCCTGCACATGGCAAATAAACAGGAGAAGTACATTTTGTGATGCACTGTCCTTCCTTTAAAATTTTTTTCTCATTAACTAGCTGTAGTCATTCACAATGTCCTTTTGTAATATGGCACAGTGCAGACGAGCTTTTCAGCATTGTCACTTTCCCGGGGCTATGCTGCTAAGACTTGAAAGAGAAAATGGCGGAAGGAAAACTTATGTTTCCTTCGCATCTTTACCCTTTTCCTGGACAGTACAGAGAGTTCTGTCATTAGACGCTGCTTAATTTGAAATACTGCATCCTCCAGAGCAATCCTCAGCAACCTCTGAGCTTTCAGATTAGCTCTCTAATTCATTCCGTTCTGCTTAGGTTTTGTGTCACATGTTATATGACTTGACACACTGCTCTCTGACTTCTGCAAAATCTGTCAAAACAGTGGCTCACCATAGATTTCCTTTTTCACCCCCTGGGCTTACACTGGACCCTTTAAGCTTACTTTAACATCTTTTTTTTTCTTTTCTTCAATGTAATTGCTTTGCAGAGGAAGAAAATTGATTGCAGACACTTGTGCTTTCCACGCCTTTTCCTTCTGATCTCTGGCATTTGGCCACATCACAGCAACAATAAGGAAACAAAGTCAAACTGCAGGCTGCTTTTTGGAGAGACTGTGACTGTCTTCCTTACATGATTGGAAGCTTTTTTTAGCGGCAGTGTTATTAAATTATCAGCAGCTCCATGAGAAGTATGCAGTAGTTCAGAAACACAACGGGAAATTGGGAGTATTGGCTTTACTTAAAGAGCTACAGTTTCCAAGAACTATGCCAAGTGGTATATTTGAAACTGATACTTGCCAGGACTCCTTAAAAATAAATCTCAAGCCCACCAATGTTCATTTTTCCCAGTTAGTTTTAACCAACTCCTGCTCTGTTCCATCTCCCATGTCAAAGGCACAAGAGGAAAATTAGTGTATCTTAACCCCTACTCCAAGGTTGGGCTTCTAATGGAAACCCTATCAGAAGAGGGAGAAGAGAAGATGTGCTTACTTACATTTATAAAACTAACATTCAGCTCTTTGGCGGTATATCCTCTTTGGAGGTTGCGTCGGGCATAGACATCATAGTCTCGTACAATTCTAGTAATGATGTCTGATGTTGAGATACCTTCAGTTCTCTGTGTTGGTACAAACATTCCTGGTGAAAGTGGAAAGCAAAGAGAGATGAATGACATGACGAGACATCACAGCATTTAGGCAGGGATGCACGTTTTAGCATGAATGCTCCTGTGGATAAGGTGGGTAACTGGGAGCTGAGAGATATGCAGTGAAATTCTGAAGCTAATGGGAGTTTTGCCATTAATTTCAATGGGCCCAGGATTTCACTCATGTGTTCTAATCCTGGGTCTGCCACTGGTTTCCTGTATGACCTTGGAGAAGTCATTTAGTTGCCTTGTGCTTCATTTTTTCAGCCTGTAAAACTTGGATAATATTTGCCAGCATCCAGTGTTATTGTGAGGTTTAGTTGGCTGTCTGTGGCATTATAAGATCTTTAGACTGAAGATGGACAAATTGTTCTTCTCTATTGCTATTCTCATTCCCTTGAGCTCTTTGATTCTCTCATATAGCAGAGATTCTCCATTACACTGAAGGGGTAGTACAAAGGAAGTGTTGTTTGCTTGTACTCTTTCACAGGAAGAGGAAGTACAACCGGGGTGGTGAAGAGGGCTACTTATTATTATTACTAGCTTATTTCCTCTAAATATTTGACTAGTTTTTAACTGTTTGCCATTAAGACTAGCCCATGCATGCTGTTAAATAAAGCCAGAGCCAGAAGCAATATTAGCAGTAAATGTGAATACATCTTCTGTACAGCATTGAGTGAAATAATGCACACCATGCAAAGATGAAAACTCAACTCCTAGAGCCAGTGTCTGCCTTATGAAGTAGAGATGACTGTGTTAAGCATTCCAAGCTCTCATCTAGGGATGGGCAAACTAGTTTGAATAAAATAATTCTACTGGTCAACCTGGAAAAAGAGTAATGGCTTTGATAGTTCAGTGTGAGTTAACTGCGATTAATTGACAGCCCTAGTAATGACCTAAGTAGGTAATGGAGACGGAGGTTAGGCCACCCACTACATGAGTCTTGGGCCAGCGGAGCTCAGGTTTCATGCTTCCACTTGGAAGGGAGAGCAGTTTAAAGGCACTGTTGGTGAATGATTCACAGCCCTGAGAGGCGTTATACTGAGAAAACACTGTTCTCCCACCTTCAACTCAGAGTGTCATAGAGATGGAAGGATATGTAAAATATTAAATAATAAAGGGAGGAGAACCTCAGGGCATTGTCTGGCCCAGACTTATGTAGGCCAGATAGAAATGCAAAGGGCACCCACTTTGAGGGCCAATAGAGTAACCGTGTCCAAACAAGCCAAATAAAGCTCCAGATCCAACCATTTGCTTTAACAGTTTATATAGGAAAGTGCAGGTGATACAGAGTTGTGAGGCTGGATTGGAAATAGTCTTGTGAAATAATAGTACTTACTACTTAACGTCTTAAAGGATTGTACAAATATTAAGTAATTAATCCTCACAATGCCTTTGTGAGGTTGTCACGGAGTCACTGGGCAATGCTCTGGAACTACTCCATACGAAGCCAGTCAGGACTCTGGGGGAGCCTCCTCTCTGTGAGCAGACTGTCTCCAGGGCAAGAAGCTTACACAGCTTCGACCTTCCTGAGTCTGACCTCAGAGCATTCAGCATCCCCTTCCAGACCATGCACTTCCCACAGCGAGTCCACACAGGCGGGGCTCCTGCACCCTAATTTCGCAGTCAGACGTGACTCTCAGCCAGCCAGTAAAACAGAAGGTTTATTAGATGACAGGAACACAGTCCAAAACAGAGCTTGTAGGTACAGGAACCAGGACCCCTCAGTCAGTCTGTCTTGAGGGGCAGGGAGGCCAGAGCCCCATCTGGGCCCCCCTCCATTTCCCCAGCCAGCTCCAAACTGAAACTCTCCCATCCCTCCTCTCACCTTTATCTCTTTCCCGGGCCAGGAGGCCACCTGATCTCTTTGTTCTCCAACACCTTCAGTTGGCACTATTGCAGAGGAGGGGCCCAGGCCATCAGTTGCCAGAAGACAGGGTGTCGGCCATTCTCTGTGCATACACCATCACACTGGCCCTCTAGGGCTCTGCAACAATCACACACCCTTATCCCACCACCTAGATGCTTAAGAACTGCATAGGGGAAACTGAGGCACCCACGCGGTATTCAGAGAAAACATTAAGAACATTCCCACTTCATCACAGAGATAAATAAGCATTGTTAGCCCAATTTCACAGGGTTCAGGGAGGGAATCAAGAGGCAACAACCTCTCATGATTTAATGATGAATCATTTCCCCCCTCTATATTCTAATTAATATTCTGCTAAACAGTTTTAATCATTGTCACAATATTCTCCCTAGCATGCCTTTCAGAATTGCAGCAGTTGCTAAGGAAGCTATTATGGGAAGCAGTAAAACATATCTAAGCACAGGTTAGAGCTAAGAGCATGCCTGAAAAAATACTGGCTTCCAATTGATTTAGCTTAAACCACATTTTTAGTCAGGTTTCACAAACAGACCCTGGCATGTAATATTGGTAGGAAAGCAATGCTTATGTTTCTAGAATGAAAATGACTCTTTATTAAGGGAACTATCTGCAGACATGCTGCATCTGCAGCTAGCATTCTAGCCATGTGCACACAGACTGACTTCTTGGCACCTCCTCCAAACCCTCCCTCCTGTAACCTGTGTTCCTCCTTCCAAGTTCCATGCAGGTTGCTACAAAGTTGAAATTTTTTTATAGTCTTAAACAAAGCTATCTTTACAATAGGAGATCAAGAATCACCCTTCTGACCAGCTTTTACCTGCTGTTAATCTCTGTTACCTGTCCCATATTCATTTTGTGTGTGAACCTTCTACTGCTGTCCAAGGTGGTTTGGTGCAAGAATCAAGTGCAAAACATCCAACAGAGATTCACAGAGGATAAGCGTGGACGGGAAAGGAGAATCAGCCCATACTTTTCTTAAAATGGGAAATTGATGCTGGTTAGTCATTTACTGAATGGTCTTCATTGTTACTAGCTAAACAAGTCACATTACTGACTGTCTGGGGCATATGTAGGACAGACAACCTTGCAAAACTGAAAAATAAAATTAAGCATGGTTCAATACAACTTTCTGATCTATTGCATTTCTATCAATCATCAATTAAAAAAAATTAAGGATTTTCTGAGCCCACTGCATAGTTGCTTTAAAGCTATACAGTCAGTTTCTATTAAGGTTCTCCTCATCTATTAAATCTGGTTGTCTCCTTTTCTTCTATTCCCCTCACCTGTTCTAATGCTATTGTTCTTCAGCGCCAAACCTAGCCTCCTTTCCATGGTGTTGAAGACCTAATTTGCTGCAGAAAACATGGGAGGGGCAGACCATGAAGAACCTATGTAAAGGGCTATACAATCCCCATACACAGCACTGTTCCCCAACAGCTCTCTACATGGCAATG
Source organism: Natator depressus (assembly GCF_965152275.1). Classification (NCBI taxonomy): domain Eukaryota; kingdom Metazoa; phylum Chordata; order Testudines; family Cheloniidae; genus Natator; species Natator depressus. Next base: position 141,624,038 of record NC_134234.1, read on the forward strand.
AGAAAGGGGTTGTGGGGCTAAGGAAAGTGAGACGTGACTAGGTTCACAACTATGCAGGTTCATTGACCAAATCCCCCAGGCCAGAAGGACTGACTGCAGTAATAATGTTTTCATATGGTGGCCAAGGATATCACCTAGGGAGATCTCAAAGCATTTTACAAAGGAGGTAGGCATCACATGTGGGAACTGAGGCACAGTGCAATGAAATGACTTGCCACACACCAGGCCGCTAGTAGCTCTTGGAATAGACCCCAGTCCAGTGCTCTCTTCACTCAGCCATGATGCTCCACAGTCTTGGGGAACAGATTCCATCTCCCTCCATCCCTTCAGAGATCCCAAACACACATCTGCTTACTTCAATTATCTAGTGAAACCCCTCAGCCAGAGCCAACGTGAGATTTTAATGTAAAATGAAATCTGCAAGCTGGGCTGGCCATAGGAGCAGGAGAGGTGGCGTTCCTGGGAAACCTATGGACACAGCACTGATTCCAGTTACAAATAATGGCCATTAAAAAAATTGTAAAGGCTTTTTCTGCTCCCTTTTTAACCAAATGTACCTGAGAAAGCTAACTGAGGTCATAGGGGAAGAGTGCAGTTTGCAATTGTACCAGTAACCCTTTGTGATGGGGACTGGCCTTTGAAACCTGACCTAGGTTATGTGACTTAAGTGAAGAAATAAAGTTACAATTACTTGTCAGAACTGTGTCACACCTTTGTTTTACAGTAATGGAGAAGTAAGTGTTGGCTCCATGCAGCAGCCTGAGAATTGCTAGATTAGCCCTCACTGTCAGCGCTTGCCAAAGACTGATTAGTAATGATACTGTAATGTTTGACTAATATGCTCTTAATCTGTTCATTTTTGACAATGTGAATTCCTCAAGGAATCAACACATAATTAACCTATTGGTCACTGCATATTGTGTGTTCTCCTCTGTTCCCAATCCTCAGAGGTTGTGAGTCTGTTACAGCACCCAGTTTGACAGCCTGGCACTTTAGCTCAATCGTACAGGCTCATGCTTTTAGCTCACTACAAGGTAATAGTTACCAAACACAGTGAGCGTTTCACTTAACACTTGCAAATTACCGGATAGTAGATTCTGAGGCCCTAGGAAATTCTAGAGTGCACACATTGATGTAGGCTGGGAAGAGGGAAAAGTCTCACATGCCTGAAGCAGTCTGCTCCAGAGAGCTGTGGGAGGAAGGTTTAATTGCTTCCCTCTTCTGCAGTGTTCATTGTGTTATGATAGCTGCTCACGATAAAGAGGCTTTTGACATCACAATGGTTTAAATTTTTGTCACAGGGCCTGTCAAGTTTCCTTCCCCACTCTGAACTCTAGGGTACAGATGTGGGGACCTGCATGAAAGACCCCCTAAGCTTATTCTTACCAGCTTCGGTTAAAAACTTCCCCAAGGTACAAACTTTTCCTTGTCCTTGAACAGTATGCTGCCACCACCAAGCGTTTTAAACAAAGAACAGAGAAAGAGACCACTTGGAGACGTCTTCCCCCAAAATATCCCCCCAAGCCCTACACCCCCTTTCCTGGGGAAGGCTTGATAAGAATCCTCACCAATTTGTACAGGTGAACACAGACCCAAACCCTTGGATCTTAAGAACAATGAAAAATCAATCAGGTTCTTAACAGAAGAATTTTAATTAAAGAAAAGGTAAAAGAATCACCTCTGTAAAATCAGGATGGTAAATACCTTACAGGGTCATCAGATTCAAAACATGGAGAATCCCTCTAGGCAAAACCTTAAGTTACAAAAAGACTCAAAAACAGGAATATACAATCCCTCCAGCACAGCTTATTTTACAAGCCATTAAACAAAAGAAAATCTTACACATTTTCTAGCTAGATTACTTACTAACTTTATAGGAGTTGTAAGTCTGCATTCCTGATCTGTTCCCGGCAAAAGCATCACACAGACAGCGCAAACCCTTTGTTCTCCCCCCTCCAGATTTGAAAGAATCTTGTCCCCTCATTGGCCATTTTGGGTCAGGTGCCAGCAGGGCTACCTTAGCTTCTTAACCCTGTACAGGTGAAAGGATTTTGCCTCTGGCCAGGAGGGATTTTATAGCACTGTATACAGAAAGGTGGTTACCCTTCCCTTTATATTTATGACAGGGCCCAATCCATCTCCCATTAAAGACAAATACAAAGAGTCCCATTCACTTCAGAGTTGGACTGGATCCACTGCCTCTGAAGCCACAGATCACACGGCAAATCACTTGTCTGACATGGAGGAGACATAGGTGCAAGAGAGCAGACTCAGCAGATCTAGTGAGTCAGCGAGCATCACAACAGTAACAGAAGCCAGCAAGGCATTTAAAGGATTGATTTTTTTAAAATAGATGTAGGATGGAGAAAAAGAGCAATATCCTATCATGATAACATTCATTTAGAATGGCAGATGGAATATTCTGTCAATTGTCTCACTTCAAGGTGGCATGAGAAGGGGGGAAAATGGGTTTGTGTCTTTTATTTTTGTTGCTTTATGATACAATTTTCAAGCCTTCTTTATGCATTTGTTTTTTTCTCCTTACTGATTTTTGTAATAGAAATTGGGGCCTTTTCTGCCTATTTTCCATGGCAGATTCTATGGATGAACATACCCCGGGTAGAGGCAGTCCAATATGGACCTCCCAATGCAGATCTAGTTTACCTGGGTACTTATTAGATACTATGGTGCTGAGTACTATAGAAATAAACAGTTTTTGAAATATATTTAATTATCTTTTTGCTAAAGAAAAGGAGAGGGAAAACTGCTGGGAAATAAAATGAACTCGGGGTTTGTATAAAAGTTGGCATTCCTACAGCAATGGGAACTTTGCCCATGCTGCACATTGGTCAGATTTTCAAAAGAGCTCAACTTGCTCTTAGTAGCTTCAGTGTTCAGCACTTTTGAAAATCCAGCTAGACATTTAGATGCCTGAATGGGATCTGAGGTCTTCTGAAAACCTGACCCATTGTGTTTGTATATGCTACGCTCACCAAAACTATGCAAAAAGAACAGTATTGAGGTTACAAAGTCAAGCACTCAAAAGTTAGGAAATGCCAGAATTAAGGTCGTCTTTTCAATCTTAATTCAGATCTCTTGTTCAGTGGAGATAGTTCAATTCCTATGAAATTCTGCCAGAAACCAGGCAAGTTTCCAACAGAAGCCTTCCTGCCAGGCAGATTTTGGAACCTTTCTGGTTTCCTGCCACCTCTCCTGCTGGCTCCTCAGCAGCCCGTGTGGTGGAATGACAGGGAGCTGAGAGCCTGGGCGCCCCAGCTCCCAGTTGCTCAGCAATCCAGGCTTCTAGGCTGCCCAGCTTGTCGAATTTCAAGTCTCTGCTCCAAAGTATAGAGGCACAAGAGCCTCTCAAAGAAACGGTCACCAGAATTTATTAACATGGGTAAAACAACGTGTATTTCCCTCGCCTTTTTCTTGGAGAAGGCCAAACTGTTTTGGCTGAAATGTTTCAAAAAATTCAGCCTGAGGTGGATACCTTAGCATGGAAAGCTTCAGCCCAAATGATTACAGTTTGACAAAGTTATAAAGCAACCAAAACCATGGTCTTATAATGGGAAGTGTCCGGCAACCTTCATAGTAGGTGGTGCTACCGGTTCTGCCTATAATATCATTGTGTAATGTATTGTATACTTTTAACAGCATACACATACAAATCCATACTCACTCATTAGCTATCTGTCATAAACTAAACAGTTAACAAGAAACAGGAAAAGGAAAACAAGATTAGCAAATACTATATTCTGCAGTGGCCTTGATTTAATATTGGGTTATGGCTGCAAGGCCCTGGTGGTGAAAAGTCGGCCTTTGGAGGGGTGGGGACTGCAATGGCACAACCACCAGTGGCCCTGGAGATGGCCAGCATGCCCCAAAGAGAACAGTGTAGTCCAGGACCGGATATGGCCAGGACAATTGGCGGGCACACTGATTTAGTTTATCCCGGTGGGAGACAGCTACCAAACCCTGATCAATTACAACATGCCCTGACAGAATTCATTAAGGCCACCAAACTGAGTCCCTGATGGACCAAGGGAGAGAGCAAATTCCACACCGTGGGACTCTGCACTGAGAACACCTAGACACCTGTCCTCACACCCCAGGAATGAAAGCTATGCTCAGCTGGTCTCAGTTGTTACCATGGACACTGAGGAAGAGGCAGGGCTTGATTCTTTATTGCCTTACGCCTGTGCAAAGCGGCTAAACAGTGTCATCAGATCAGATTAATCCACCCATTTACACCAGCAATGTGTTTTACACCCGCAAATGTAAATGGTGCAAGGCAGTGGAGAATCAAGCCTGCTCTCTCTGTGGCAAGAACAGTTCCTATTTGCTTCATTTAAAATTAAGGTTCCTTTCTATTTTATATGTTTGAGCTGCACTATGGTTGGAGAAGGAATGTGAAAGGGGCTCACACTCAAAGACAGACATGAATGAGCTTCTTTCTCACTTATCCTAAGGCCACATTAAACTCCTTTAAGGCCCTCTTGCAGTGCCAGAGTCATGTAACAGGATCCTTGGTGTAAATGCGTATCTGGTCCTAATGATTTTTAATTGCTAACTGTACATTTTCCCCATAATAGGAGTCACACTTGTGGGTCAGAATAGAGCTGCACCTTAGCCTAGGGAAAACAGGTGACTTAATTTTGGCCATGGTACTATAGGTACATGGGAAGTAAACTCCTTTTCCAGCATTTCAGTACTACTTACGAACCATCACAAATCACAACAGTAACCGAAGCAGGAATGTTTACCGCCAAACCAAATGGCTTCCGGAAGGTTACAGTTGTAACCTATTTTTGTTTATCCAGCCCACGGCATCACCGGTGGTTTCAAGATGCGAACCTTTCTGCTGAAGTCAGCAGCACTTACTTGTTGACAGGCCAGAAAGGAATGTGCATTTATCTCTGTTTTCCCTCCTCCAGCAGGTGTGGTTACACGGCTGTAAAATACATAGATGGGCTTTAAATAAAGGCTGAAATGGAGAGAGTTAAAACAGAAAATTGCCCTCACCTGCTTCCTTTATGTGCTTGTACACATCGTCCGAGCCAGCGGAGGAGTATGGAATGTCGTCATGGGCTACAAAATCAATCTGCAAAAGATACAGAAGAAGAAACAATCAGACGCAGCCATCAGGTAATCTGCATTGGTTCTGGAAGGGCAGTTTCTTTTCTGAACTGTGTTTGCCTGCCTTTGAAAGTCTCATCTGAAAGGTACTATTTAAAACATTGCACTAGGGGCTGGGGCTGCAACAGAGCGCGCCACGTGGAATTATGGTAGCACTCAGGACTTTTGGCTCCAAGAGCACAGGTATAACATACCCTTGCTTTGTGTGTGATGTCATTCTCTATGCACAAAGGATAAGGGACCTACTGCTGCTACTGTCACCTACAGGAGATCTCCTTTAACTCAAGGGGCAGAGAGTTGACTTTTAAAACTGAAGGAGCAGGGTTTCTATTCCCAGCTTTCCATATTTGTATGTATGTGTTTTGTTTATCTAGAAACTGTCTATCAAACTGTAGATTCATTACAAAGGACTATTTCATTTGAGCTAAAGTAAAGCCCAGTGAGCTGTAGCTGCATTTGGGTTTATATACACTGTAGGGCAGTCAGTAGGGTGCACAAAAACTCACATGCACTTGACCAGGTCTGAAGTTCTATCCATTAGAGGACAGTGGCACACGTACATACTTTTGACTGATGATGGCAAATCATTGGGAGATTTGCCTTTGATTCGGTGGGAGCAGTTCAGGGGCATCATTTCAGAAAAATTCAGAGGCAGGGGGCGAAGTTCTGTCAGTGTTTAGAAGATTATATGTGATTGTATTATATCCTGCAAAATCTGGGGGGACGGACAACAAAAGTGGAGCTCAAAGAGCTATGAAAAGTTTGAGGAGGTCAAACCAAGGTCGGGGAGAGCACTTGTCCCTCTTACCCCACAGCAAATGATGACCCTGCTGCAATTGATTCTTCAGCAGCTCTATGCCACCTGAGGATCCCCCTATGCAAATCAGCCCACGCACACTGAACAACTGGGCCCCAGGTTTTTCCTAAAGAGAGACTGAGCCCTGGTCTACCTTACAGAGTTAGGTCACTGAAAAGTTTACATCGACCCAACTCTGTGAGTGTCTACGCTAAAATTTTGCTCTCGCCAACCTAACTCGCCTGCTATACTGACTTAATAGCTCCACCTCCGTGTCAGTGTTGATGTAGTTAGGCTGATGCTGTGTCAGTGTAAACATTGCATTGCTTACACTGACAGTTGCTAGCTTTCAGAAGCCGTCCCACAATGCCCCACACTGACAGTTCAATTGGTGCCAGCGCTCCTGGTGAGGATGCGCACTGCTGACAGAAGGAGCAAAGTGTCGATACACACAAGCAGTATAATTACTGTATGCTGACATAAATTAGATTGACTTAATTTTGTAGTGTAGACATGGTCATATATAGTTTGTTGCTAGAATAGTCCCTTACATCTGCCCCTGAACATTAACACAAAAGAGTATTCTTATTTGTTACAGTTAGGCTAACAAAAATTATCTAATCATTATCCACTTGATTAATCCAGATGTGGGATACCACCATGATCTCTTGTCCTATTGCTTTAATCCAAATCCTAAAAAATGCTAACTCTGTTCTTAGTATTTATTTGGTGGATCTCACTTGCCATGGCATCAAGAAGATAACATGCACTTCACTTATAGTATAGCCTCAAGAGTTAGACTTTAACTGTATGAAATAACAACTGGATGCCTCTGAATATGGGAGTACCTGGCAAATTGTGGGTATTTTCAATCCTTAGTCACTTTCTAACCCATGGAAAGTCTCATGATATAAATCTCTGATGTATTCTTAGCTCCAAAAGGCAGGAGATCTGAGAAGAGTGTCCTGTTATCACAGGTCAATGAGTTAAGTTTGCATTATTGACGCGCTGGTACTTTGAGTCAGTCTCCAAAAACAGAATACGTGCCCACTTCCACTTACATCAAAAAGAGCTAGAGAACAGAAAGTTTTCTGATTTAGAACTGGCAGGTGATTTGTAATAATTGGCTGTCAGGAATTGAATTACTTAATTTATTCCAGCTAATAGAATCTCATATCCTTGTTATGTATTCCCAGCAGTTAATTTACAGAAGGAAGGGAAGGGGTCTGGAGAAGAATGGTACCTTATGTTTTTCTAGGAACTCCGGTGTGAGCGTCCATGGAGCATCTCTGATGACTTCATCTACATAGCGACAGTGTCTGAGTGCCTCATACCGCTCGGTTTCATTCATTACAGTGAAGCCTTTGAACTTGTGGGTTAGATCATCACTGCAAACTGACATAAGAAAAATCAGCAAAATATTTCTGTGTTAACTTTGCACAATTAGCGCATCTGGCCGGTAAGAAGTTTCTGATCAATATCCTTATTTTAAAGTTGTTTGTTCAGTTACATTCCATTTTCAACCCAAATAAAGATGTGCCTCTTTCTGTCTTTGGAACAGAGACCAGAAGTGCACGCTAAATAGGAGGAATGCTCTGCAAAGTTCCAGAAATTTGCCTACACATCTCTAAATCACTGTTGGACAGCTACATTGAAACCAGCACAAATTAATAGCAAACAAGTGCAGTGGGCCTGGGCTATGGGTTCAGCAGATTTCACAGCATGTGAGGTTGGGCCTGATCCGTATTCAAACAGGAAATCTCTGAGGAAAACCCAGCTGTGGGATTGTAAGAGGCAGTGTGCTCTTGAGGAATGTTGCATAGGATGTGGACTCAGGAAATTTTATATTCTAATCCTGGTTTTTAAGAAGCTGGGAAAAATGGCCTATATCCCGGGGCTGTTGTGTGGATTAGTTAATGTTTGTGCAGCATTCTGAAGGTGTAAAGAACTATACAAATGCTAAATCTTATTACTGCTGCAGGAAGGGTTATTGATGACTCAGCAGCTGGACACTCTCCCCTCTGTATCAGCGCTGATCTAACACTCCAGTGTGGTGCTAGTGGATGCTCTTCTGCTGAAGGTGTCATTTTTTGAATAAGATGTAAAATAGAGGTTCTCACTACCATGATCATTAAAGATTTTAAGGCGCTTATACATAAGCAGGAGGAGTTCCTTATTACTGGAGTCCTGGCCAAATTCTAACTCAAATAGTTATATACTCATCTAGACTTTCAAATGGGTAAGGGATGCCTCACTTCCCATTACAGAGTTGTGGTGTATGCTGGCAACAAATGTGCCACAGGTCAGTGCATTTTCAATTGTGAGTGGAAATATCTCCCCATGTATATATTTTTATTTACAGTCTGTAAATCGCCTTAGGGTCTGGTTCTCCTAAAAGAGACGTGCTCTATCAATGTTACTGATTATCAGGAGGTAGCATATTTAGTTTATTTCTGATTTGTAGAAAATATTTCCTTTTAATTGTGCCTGTCCACCTATGGTACACACCCATCAGCCACCAAGGGCTTCTTTCTGGTTACCACACTCTTCTGGGCCTATTGATTTGCAAGTTATTTATAAGATCTGTTTAGTGAATTACTTTAAAAAAAAATCTTAACTCCAAATAAATGTTTCCACAACAAGAAATATGACAACAAGATGCACACAGTAAGACAGGTGACACCAGACTTTGGTGCAGTGCAAATTTTATGTGGGGATTGATGGTTGACAGTTTTCCACACCCACCAAGAGACAGCACATTATTCGGAGAAACTGATGAAGATGGTTGAAAGCTTGCTCCCACACTCAAAGAACAGTGGGTGAAATGCTGGCCTCACTGAACTCAATGGAAATTTTTCCATTAACTTTAATAGGGCCAGGTTTCACCTCATAGCTCCCTCCCCAATTTGAGACAAGGTCCCCGACAAAGAGCAGCTCCCCTATGCATTCCCATCTGTTTTCCCTCTACTCTGTCTGGGTCAGTTGGAAGAGCACGGGAGAGCTCTTAAGTGTTTCCTCCATTATGGAACAGATCTTCCCACTACCTACATTTGAACTGAAATAATTTAAGTATAAAACCAAAGTGTGAATAAGAACAAGATGCTGCTTTTCTAATTTTTTTTTTTTGGCAGAGCTGAGGCAATGATACAAAATAATGCCTCACATTATTCATTTGAATGTTTCAATGAACTCATCTGAGTCACACTTTGTTAATGTTTGAGCAGTAGAGTTTTGCTGTCAAAAAATATTTTTGAAAACCAAATTTCAAAGCAACATGCGCTAGTGTTCAAAGACACCAAACCTTAAATGCACATGTGCAAGTATTCACATTAGATGTGCTTGCACAATCATCCAGTCAGGAAACAAAAACAATACTTCTCTGATATATGACAACTTTGGAATGTATTTCATCAATCCATAGACTAACAAATTCAAAAAAGTTCCCCAAATAAATGAAAAAGAAATCAAAATCAGCTCATGGATGTTTTGTGAGCTGAAAAATATGCTAAAAATCATTAATTAGATTATTAGTTATAGATTATTCACTCATCTCTACCATTTTACACTCCTGAGACTGTAAAAAAAAAAAAGATAAACACTGGTATGGAGACATTCTGCCCTCAGAGTCATGCAGGCATCTCCCTTTAACTAACTGGGAACTGTGCATATGCAGCTCTATGACTTGACTCTTACTTTGTTTGACATCATTTTAAGATGGACTATTTTTTTAAGGTGTAAAATACCATCAAAACGGGAAGTAGTGCTCAAAGTCAGAGTATATAAACATCTGCAGTGGAGAACATGGCAATACTGCTCCTCTGCTACTTCAGAATAGAGCCAAAAATCCAGTAAATAGATGTGTTCTTACCTCCTACTAATAAGTAGCTATTTGGGAAGAGAGTTTTGGCTTGCATAAGAGCTCTAGCATGGCCGGAGTGGAAGAGGTCAAATATCCCATCTGCATACACTCTAACTGGTCTGTCAACTGTGGGGAAAGAAACACAACAATGATTTGACTGGAGGATAGCTAATATGATGACAATTTTTAAAAAGGGCTCCAGAGGTGATTCCGGCAATTGCAGGTTGGTAAGTCTGACTTTAGTATCGGGCAAACTGGTTGAAACTATAGTAAAGAACAAAATTGTCAGATGCATAGCTGAACATAATTTGTTGGAGAAGAGTCAACATGATTTTTGTAAAGGGAAATCATGCCTCACCAATTTACTAGAATTTTTTGAGGGGATTGATAAGCATGTGGACAAGGGGGATCTATCTAGTGGATATACAGTACTTAGATTTTCAGAAAGCCTTTGACAAGGTCCCTCACCAAAGGCTCTTAAGCAAAGTAAGCTGTCATGGGATAAGAGGGAAGGTCCTTTCATGGACTGGTAACTGGCTAAAAGATAGGAAACAAAGGGTAGGAATAAATGGTCAGTTTTCAGAGTGGAGAGAGGTAAATAGTGGTGTTCCCCCAGGGATCTGTACTGGGACCAGGCCTATTCAACATATTCATAAATGATCTGGAAAAAGGGATAAACAGTGAGGTGGCAAAATTTGCAAATGACACAAAATAGCTCAAGATAGTTAAGTCCCAGGCAGCCTGCAAAGAGCTACAAAAGAATCTCACAAAACGGCGTGTCTGGGCAACAAAATGGCAGACGAAATTAAATGTTGATAGATGCAAAATAATTCACATTAGAAAACATAATCCCAACTATACATATAAAATGATGGGGTCTAAATTATCTGTTACTACTCAAAAAAGAGATCTTGAAGTCATTGTGAATAGTTCTCTGAAAACATCCTCTCAATGTGCAGCGGCAGTCTGAAAAGTGAACAGAATGTTGGGAATCATTCAGAAAGGGATAGATAAGACAGAAAATATCACATTACCTCTATATAAATTCATGATATGCCCACATCTTGAATACTGCATGCAGATTAGAATTGGAAAAGGTTCAGAATAGGGCAACAAAAATTATTAGGGGTATGGAACAGCTTCCATATGAGGAGCGATTAATAAGACTAGGACTTTTCAGCTTGGAAAAGAGATAACTAAGGGGGGATATGATGGAGGAGTATAAAATCATGACTAGTGTGGAGAAAGTAAATAAGGAAGTGTTATTTACTCCTTCTCATAATATAAGAACTAGGGGTCACCAAATTAAATTAATAGGCAGCAGGTTTAAAACAAACAAAAGGAAGTATTTTTTCACACAATGCACAGTCAACCTGTGGAACTCCTTGCCAGAGGATGTTGTGAAGGCCAAGACTATAACAGGGTTCAAAAAAGAGCTTGATAAGTTCATGGAGGATAGGTCCATAATGGCTATTAGCCAGGATGGGCAGGGACGGTGTCCCTAGACTCTGTTTGCCAGAAGCTGGGAATGGGCGACAGGGGATGGACCACTTGATGATTACCTGTTCTGTTCATTCCTTCTGGGGCACCTGGCATTGGCCACCGTCAGAAGACAGGATACTGGGCTAAATGGACCCAGTATGGCCATTCTTCTGTTCTTATGATTTTCAGCTTTAACAGGAGTTATGTGTAAATCCAGCTGATAAGTTTTGGCCTCTGGTAAGAATGTTGTGTTTTTGTTTTTTTCTCCTCAGATATGCAGAATTACAGTGGGTAAATTTAAAATGTTTAGTCTACTTACTCTTCTACATCCTTGGGAGGCTGCACAGGAGGCGACCAATCAGAGAGGGGCTGGGCTGGCCCATATAAGAAGGGCTGCAGAGCAGTTTTGGTCACTCCCTGGAGCTTGAGGAGGGAGGTGGACTGGCTGCCTTGCAGGTTGAAGGCAGTAAGCACCCTGGATAGAGCAGTGCTGCAGGCAGAGATCCAGGGATATAAAGGCAGCTGCTGGTGGCCACAGGGATCTGCAGGCTGAGGCCCTGTGGCAAGGGCAAAGAGGGTGCTGTGGCCGTGGGGAAGTGGCCCAGGGAAATCTACTGAGGAGTAAGAGGGGGTGCCACAAGCAGTGGCCATCTACAGGATCCCTGGGCCGGGACCCGGAGTAGTGGGCAGGCATGAGTCCTTCCCCTGCCCCCACTTGCCACTGAGGAAGTGGCTAGACTAAGGGACTGTAACATTCCCCTGGAAGCAGGGAGTACAGAGTGCAGTGGCACAGCTGGAGGGCTCTGTCACGAAGACAATGCCCTGGTCCTGGGAGTGATGTGGGTCCCTGGAGCAGAAGTGACTGTGATGAGATGCCACCAGAAGAGGGAGCCCTGGCTAGTAGAGCTGATCCCCAGAACATCCAGCAGGGGGTGCCTCAATGGTGAGTCCCATCTCATCAGAATCCTCTTTACTGTGTTCTCCCCAAGTTGGCCTCTTTATTATCCTCCCTTTTCCCTGAATTCTCACTTGGAAAAAAGGTCTTTTTCCTGTCTCACTCCCTTTGTGTCATTTCACTTTTTTCTCTGCTCCCTGCCTTTTTCTTTTCCTCAGCTTAATGCTGTACACACGTTTGTTTCCTCTTGCAGCTACACCTTTCCTCTTCCCTCAGACGCTTCTCCTTTCTGATTAACCTTTCTATCTTTCCCATTCTTATTGCCTCCTCCTGTTTTCTCCCTACGACCCATCTCTTCCTGAGCCCCACTCATCATGCCCTAGCACTGGGCTGCAGGCCTAAAGGGGAACTGCTTCACTGAGTGTCATGCCTGGCCACTTTGCTACAAATAGGAAGTCCCTGTGCAACTGAAAGACAAACAACTGGGGCTCTGAGCTCCAAAGCTGCTGCTGCAGTGCAGCAGAAAGGCAGGTCACGGCTCAGGATAACCATATCTCCCATGACTCAGGTGAAATGTGGAGAAAACCATGTTTCTTGGAAAACTCACCGGGAAGATGGGGATGCTTCCTCAAAGCAGGGTAACAGGCAGCTTTTTGGGGCCCCCTGTAAAACCATCAGCTGGGATCCTCCCCACCATCTGAAAGGTCCATGATCGAGAGTATTACCTACCCTAAACTCCTCTGCCATGATACCAGATTAGAGGGGAACAGGTGAAGTGTTTAACACTCGTGTTTGTATTATGTAGAAAAATAGTGGATCAACATTTCCATTTAGACAGGCGGAGGGAGGAACTTGTAATGTGGCCATCCAGGATCTCAATAAAGGGAAAGGCTCTCTGATTCCCGAGGGCTGTAATTCCTGTCAGCCATCATGAATCAGCTCATACCCCACACCATTTGGAACTGGAGAATGGGCGCCAAACATCACACTATCATTGTGGGGGGCCCTGATGCTATAGTATTGCCTGCACTGCTGGCCTTGACTGTCATTGTAATGTCAGAAAGGAAAACGTGATTTCTCACCACTATAGGTCCTCAGGCAGAGTACATATATACACTCATAAGCTGTGGTGCTGTCAGAGGAGATATATCACAGCTGTGATGCAGAGGCCATGAAGTGTGTTTCAAAATGTGAGGAAAACACTCATTTTAGCCAGTATCCCATATGATTTCAGTATCCAAATAACCTGTGTGTTGAAATTTGCTGAGTCACCTCTTATGTCCAAATCTCACTCCCCAGCATTTTTATACCTGTTCAGAAAGTAACCCTGTACATTTAACAACTACATTAAAGTGTGTGGGCTGTATCGTTAAGAAACCATAAATATCCTTTCGTTATACCTCCCTGAGCCCCAAGGCAGCACACGCTGCTCCTCCTTCTCCCAAATGAAGAGTGTTGTTGTAATAGTGATAGTGTTATAATAGTGTAATAGCCTTTCACAACTGAAAGGCTGTGTCAGTGGAAGCTGCTCTTAGTCCTGTTAATGCCGCTGTCGGCAAAGTCTTGATTAATTGGACGTCTCACCTGGTGTTCCCAGGCGGGCCTGAGTGATGGTTAGTTTCTCATGCGGGGCTTGGCACTGACAGCTTATTTCATCGGCAAATGGAGCAGGTGCAATCAGAGTCTGGAAGGCAATGGAGGGGTAGAGACAGAAAAAAAAAATTACATGAGCAAATATCTAGTTCATTCTTCAACTAGGAAGACAAACCTGAATCATTTCATTGTATGTCAGCAAGTCCTAACTGTGCATAATGATGGCTTGTTTCCTTTTTGAAATCACTCATGAGCTCACCCAATTTATACAAAAAGTGCCAATTAACCACCGAAGAGACTATGGTGTTTATAAAACACCTTGCAAACTAAACCTTGGTCTTAGTCAAGAAGCTCTAATGTTTTGGAAATGGTTCAGGAAAATAAACAATCTATCCACACACTGAATTCAGGTCTCTCTGGCTACAGGCCCAGAGTGTAAGAAACTTAGTTCTTGGACTGTTGATTGTATGAGCTTTCTCTTTCCCTGGGCTATGTCTTGTGTACTGAGGAAATCCAAAACAATCAGCTGGCACAGTAGCTTGTCTGCTGGAGAACTCAATCAGGGTGAGTAGGGTTCCATTTTCCTTAGCATCTTTCCTGCAATTTTCAGATAAAAATCTATTTTTTGCTATTTATCATTTGTGAGCACGGGATGGTTGTACTCAGATCAGTGTCCAAATGCCCAGGAGATAAAACACTCACATATATACTAGAAGTAACTGAAAAACTGATTAGACCCTAGGATTTTGGAAGACAGTGACTGACCATCTCCTCACTAGCTTTTGAGTGGATTGGGCACAAACTCCACCCACTGACAGAAATTAGATATAAACTACCTGTGTTGAATTTTTCATCAAGCAAGGATCCTTGATACTTCATTTTATTATTTATAAAGGGCATAGAAAGCCAGGGCTGGACTAAGATAGGAAATCCCAGTGAAATTCTGACTGACTTATCTGGAATTTCTTTCATTATTATTTTTTGTATTGAAGTCATACTTAGATACCCTGAGATCAGAGCCCCATTTTATTAGATGGGGCTATATATACATATAATAAGAGAGAGTGCCTGAAGAGTTTATTCTTGAAAAGTACAAGAAAGACAAAGGGTGGGAGAAATGAGGTGGTATATCCCTATTTTACAGATAGGAACCTCCTGATGCAGCGAGAGATTAAATGTTTTGTCAGGAAGTTATCAGCAATTATAACCTCTGGTATTATATGCCTTGCACCTTGTGATTTGATATGGGGGGGAAATACCATTTGCTTGTTAGTTTTGAAATCTCCATTAGTTGAAAGTAGTAATCAATTAACAATAAAAAGGTTTTCTCCTTTGTCAAAAGCAAATACATCCCCTATTACTCTTTGGGATTTCATGGCCTTGCATCATCTGTCTTGTTTTTTTGTTCTTTGGAAGAGACTGAATGGAGCACACTAAGTTGTCCTATCTGTTATTTGAGCACTCATCATTGGCCATAACAAAGTATTTCTTGCCCTTTATTTACATTTTTCAATACTTAGAAGACTGCTGTGTCATTTAGTGGGCATTTCTCGGCAATGCTAGAACACTGTATCTGTCTCCTTTTACCAAAAATTGCCCACTTATCTCATTTATTTTCTTGGAATGGCTGATATGATTTCAAGTTGATGACTAACTTTGCTCTTAATTTAGGCCATTCCTGTAAATATTTATTTTTTCTTGATGATGAATCTCCCTACTTGACAGGCACTTGCAATGGGACCCTTTGTTTCTTGAGCTGAGAGGGTGGTTTCCACTGTTACATAAAAGTGAACTCTAGATTTGTTTGTAGCTTATCTTGGTTGGGATTCACCACCAATATTGCTTTTATAAAACTCTCATCACTCCTACAGATTTAAAAAATCTCATGTATTGCAGTGAAGCAGCCCTACTTTCACTGATGCCTTCATCATGTTAAATGCAACTGCCAAAATTAAAAATAAAATATGGGAAAATCAAACTTTCTGTTTGGGTTCTGTGGAAGGGAATCCTGTTCAACTAGCTGCCTACATAGCACACTGCACACTCGTTTCTTTATTTTCTAATCACTGTCTTTTTGCTTCTGTCTCCGTGATTGTTGAGTGCTAAACTGCCTTTTTATCTCCAAGCAATGTCAAGTTACACAACATCCCACACAGGCTGCTTCATGCTGGGATAAAGAGGAAGGCAGGAATTTTAAAACAATAATGGCCATGGTCTGAGGCCTGCAACTGGTAATCACATCCTAGCTAGGTACAGGCTGTTTCCTGGAAGATTATTTGAAGAAAATAGGTCTGGTTTGCAGCAAGAGATTTTTTATTTCTTTATTTATTTTTTGCTAGTCAGAGTAAATCTTTTACCCATATACATGTCTTTTTCAATACTAAGCAGCTTTTTCTCTCAGCCCCTACTAAAGCCAAGGACATCCTGTTTTAGCTTCCCACTAGCCTGGGTCTTGTTAGAAAAGGTCTTGCCAATTCTTTTCTTACCATGTGCCCTCGACCTTCAGACATTAAAACGGACAGTAATTAGGGACAAGAGACTAAAATCAGGAATACGTCAAGGAGGAACACGCATTCAGAAATGCATAAAAATGTGCTTCTAGATGAAACAGAATACAAAGAAGACTCTCAATTGGTACCTGAGGCTGTGTCATTGAATCTAGACTAGGAAAAATTGTCGCTGAACCGAGTCACTTTTGAAAATGGAACTTGGCCATCCAAGTTACTTAGCCCTTGAACGCTGAGAGGAGCAAATTGGAATGCCTAAATACCTTTAAAAATCTGGGCATAAGTGCCCAATTTAGCCCTTGGCTATAGTAATTGTAAAAACAATATGAAATCATCCTGACAACACTGAAATTCCCGCCCCGTTCTAACCAGCTTGAAAACTGTTTCAGCTAAACTGGAGCCATAGTATAGACCAGGCTTGGGTGGCCTGAACTGTTTTTATTGAATTGGTTTCAAAATCACCTTAAACCAATTCAACAAAATCAGTGGTTTTGAAATCAGGTGAGTATAAATGGTTCAGGCCACCCAACCCTATAGCTCCAATTAGTTTTTAAAATGGTTAGAATTTGTGAGGAAATCTCCCTGGTGTAGACAAGCCATCTCCCTTTAGCCTGAAGATCCCTGTGTACCAGCTGAGCAGTGGATCTAATTTTGCATGCTGTCTCCCGGCCTATCAAATTTGGGTGTGGAGGATCTGGCATGATGATTGGTTTGAGATCCACATTACCACTGCACCTGGTTTCTGTCCATTCAGATAAGTAATTTCTAAGGCAGTGTTTCCCAAACTTGTTCCGCCGCTTGTGCAGGGAAAGCCCCTGGTGGGCCTGGCCGGATTGTTTACCTGCCGTGTCCACAGGGTTGGCCGATCACGGCTCTCACTGGCCGCAGTTTGCTGCTCCAGGCCAATTGGGACTGCAGGAAGTGGCGCGGGCCGAGGGACATACTGGCCGCCGCTTCCCGCAGCCCCCATTGGCCAGGCACAGCGAACCGCGGCCAGTGGGAGCCGCGATCAGCTGAACCTGCGGATGCAGCAGGTAAACAAACCGGCTGGGCCCACCAGGGGCTTTCCCTGCACAAGCGGCGTCCCAAGTTTGGGAAACACTACTCTAAGATACCCATGTGTTCTTGGCTCAAATCACTAGCTGTGGCTGACAACACAGATCAGATTATTTAGTTTCTTTTTATTTGAGTGTACAAAGAATGTTGCAATAACAGGGCTTGCTTGCTTGCTATGTCCCCCCCAAGGAAATATCTCTCTCCATCCATTTGCCAGCATATTATATTTCAAAGAGATTTGCCAACCAGGACACTGAAGGTAACTCTTTTCTCCCCATTTATCCACCTGTGCCAGTGACTTCAGAAAAACACTGAGCCAGAGAAAATGTAAACAAATAATATTTTAGTTCAAAAACAAGAGTACTAATGAACAGTGTGGTTAATTCTGCCATGGTGGCATCTACCTGGATATAGTTATCCAGGAACTGCCTTCTGTTTCTGGTGCAGTTCCCATGCCTGAAATTTGCAGCGAGAGGGTTGCAGAATATAGCCTGGCTCCTTATTTTTCTTTCATCTGTCTCTTCATGTTTTATGCCTTGATTGTTAAACCCTAGCTGATTTACTGCTGAAAAGGACACAGGTGAACAGAGACAATTTGGAGGCAATAATTTATAGAAAATTTTGGAACTGACTTCCTCATTTCCCCCCTCCCCCAAAGAGAATAGTTTTTATAAAGGGTTTGAGTTACCTTCATCTGACTCTATGTGCTAGCGAAGAATTCAAATGTCTCCAAAGGGGAGGAAAAATCATCAGAACTCTTGCCAGGAGAAGCCCCCAGTCCGGATTACTTCCTTAAACTAGTAAGAATAGACCTGTAGGCCCAGCTTTCCCCTTCTTGCCAGGGAAACTCTCCTAGAAAGTTTCCCTGATCTCAGATTATGAGGCGTTTGCTGAGATTTCTCCAATTCTCTAAATAAACTCATTCAATACAGTGAAACTGCTAGAGCTATACAAGGAGGAATTTGGCTTGTGGATTCTAAATCAGATGGCTGTCCAACAATTATTAAAGGCATACTGTCTAAATATATTTTACAAAGTGCCGTTACTTGTAACCCCTACAATTTCTGTAACTTTAGGAGAATGGGGTGGGGAACTGATGTAAGGAGCTCTCTCCCCTTCCATCTATTGAGACAGAAGACCTGAGGAGCAGATTGTATTTGCACAGATGCACCTACTTTGTGTAGGTGATCAGCGGAGAGACCTACTTTAAAAAATGGTCAATTTTGGCTGCTTTGGGTTAAAATGTACTTTAATTTTGGGTGCAGAGGTAATGAAATGTTGATCCTTACTGTATAATGAAAGGGCAGCAGAACTGTCCTTAGCCTGCCCTAACTGATGGGGGTTACCCTAAGTTTACCTCATTTGCTAAGCAGGGGATAGGATGCCAAACCCAAGTGAAAGTCAGAGGGCGTGGAGACAGGGGTTTCTACCTAGTGGTGTGACCTCTTTTTAAGGAGTCCTAGATATCATTTGATCCTCCCTCTCCAGTGTTTAAAAATAGACTCCATTGAGAGTCCTTATTTCTGCTCAGTAATCACTACCGCTGAAATCATTCAGCAGGTCTAGGGGCCTGAACATTAGACCTGGTTTGTGGACAGTGTCGTGGTGAAAAGCAACACAGCGGATTCAGCACCGAGTGAGGTTCCCCACTACCCAGTGAAATCACTAAGAAGTGGGCTAAATGGTGGTTTGCATTCTAGCATTGTGGCTAGAGGCAGTGAGCAGTGTAAGTGGCAAGCGGAAGCAGCAGTTAGGAGTGGCAGGGATGACAGCGGCAGGGGTCACCCGTGGCAGCGCAGGCATCGCTCGACCATTCCCCTCCCTTCAGGGGTGGGAGGTGAAGCTGTATCAATGCACCGCTGGATTCTGGGACTTTGCTGACTACACACAACAAACCGTGAGTGGGTGCAGTGGAGGGAAAGGGGAGTGGCATGTTAATGGCCATTTGTCCATTGGACTTTCACGCTGCACGGTGGAAAACTGAGGCAAAGGACACTGCCCAAGATACCGTGGAGGCAGGTGTTTACTTGTAGTTTGCATGCTTTTGAATCACTGTGGTGTTTTTCCAAAGTAATACTGTGTTCCCTCTCTCGTAATAAGTTTTCTTTTGTTGTGCACATCCTCAGTGCTTGTGAGCAGGGAAGTCTTGCCTCTTAGTGTATGTCTACCCAGCATTTCAAAACCCACAGCTGTGAGTCTTAGAGCCTAGGTCTACAAATTCAGGTTTGTGCTACGGCATTAAAAAAAGCTGTATAGGCATTTGAGCTTGGCCTCTGAGGCCCAGAGAGGTGGATAGATTTCAGAGCTCCAGCCCCAGCTGCAATGTCTACAGTGCTGTTTTTAGTGCCATAATGTGAGCCCTGTGAGCCTGAGCCAGTAGTTCTGGCCTCTGAGCCTCATTCCTGCGGATTTTAAAACGCAGTGTAGACATTCCCCTGGATGCCTCTACGGGGGGTGATTAGTTTTCCCAGTTTTCTGAGTGGGGATTCAAGCTGGTTCTGGTTTATATTGTTAAGAGGAACATTATAAAAATGTTAAGAGGAACTGTAGATCTTGAACTCGGCCCTTTTTGCTGCCACCACCACCTTGGAGGTTTTCAGTTGGTTTACTTGATATGTTTGACAGCTCTTAGTGTACAGTCGGTTTCATTATATCCCTTAGAACAGGGGTGGGTTGGTTTTGTTTGTGTGGGTCTTTCACACAGCAACAAGGGAGAAAAAACATTTTTGAAAATAGGAAAATGTTGTTGTAAAACCACAGAATTAGCAGGAGGATTCAGGGACAATACTTTACACTACTTTTATCTCATTTTTTAACTCCCTGCATTTCATGTTGACAGTCTCTTAAAAGCAGAGAGAGACTTTAGACCAGTTCCAAACTGAACACTGATTTCAATGGAACTAATCCCATGCATATGGACTACTCATGTAAGGACTTGTAGCACTGGACCCATAGTTTGCAAACAGTGACTACAAATCAGGAAACATGAAAATCTGAGGGGAAAATTTAAAGCAGTTTTCAACCAACATGTTTGTTAAGAATAAAATACTACCAAAAATCTTATAAGTAACTGAAGAATGAGAAATATACACATGCTGGGTCTATAAAACATTAGGCCTAAAATATGAGCATTCCTTGCAGATGAAGAATCTCTTAAGGCAGCGGTTCTCAAACTTTAGCAACCCAAGGACCCCCACTTTGATTTAAAATTTTTCATGGACCCCCAACTTAACTGCCCCTTTATCTCTGTGTACCTCCAGGTAAAGATTCTGCAAGTGGAATTTAGTTAAAAGTTCTGTTGATGATGCATGAACCAAAAGATAATCCAGCTCATCTCACAGATTTCTATTGACTCTGCAGTGCCAATATGAATAAAGAGTAATTCAGAATAATCTATTTATATTTTTAATAATATTTTTAAAAAATTCATCCAATTTGCAAACAATCCAGACAGCCTTTTTCCCAAGTACTATCTGGGTTCATCCTCCATAAAGTCATGTTATGCATTACTAATCTTTGTGTAATAATTATTGACTGACTAATAATCACAAGATGCAAGTATAAGTTTCAGAAAGAAAGGAACAATGCAGAAAATTCTTCCCATCATTTTACAAAAGCACATGGTGATATGTATAGATTCATAGCTTTTTAGGCCAAAAGAGATCATTATGATCTAGTCTAACCTGCATTTCAAGAAGTGGTTTCTGCATCAAGCCCATAGGCTCTAGCTCAAACAGAAGTTATCTTTTAGAAAGTATGATATATTTTAGAGGTATGTTGGGTCCCAAACTCAAACAAAGTACAAGTGAAAGAACCAAATATGTACCAAACATCAGGTACACAAGATGGAAACAGGCACAGTTCTGCAATTCAACACTGCCTCGGTACAGACAAGTATTTCATGGGAGTTAGTCACCAACACAGAGCCACAAAAGAACAACCCGAGAACAATTCTTTCATCAACCTAGCAGCACCTACTTCTGGTCTTAGGTTGGCTTACTTACATCACACGGGGCATGAAGTTTTTCATGGCCTTGATCAATGTAGTTAAGCCGACCTAACTTTATAGTGTAGACCAACCCTTAGTTTTGGCAAATCTTTGTATATATAGCTGGCTGTGTTGGTGGTTTCTATATATGTATTTCTGACAAATGTGAATAGTTCTTAGCTCCTTCCTATGGGTTTTTTCTGCTTTAGTATTTTTTATGTAGTAAATGCCTTGCTTTTGTTGTCTAGTTACAATAGCCTTTTTACTCATCTTCCTTTAGGCTGTGATATAGACATTCACAATAACTGAAAAAAATATTGTTCGAGAAATAGACAATGTTCAACTGAAACAGCAAGTTCCAAATAGCATAACGCACATACATGTGAGCAAGAAATACAATACATTCTATAGTACATAATATTCGCACCAGTTCTCCTATGCTGTGTGTGACTCTTGTAATGACATCTCAGTAGTTCTATATATCTGATAAATGATGCAACATCTTGTTGCCAACATAATTTAGATATGTAGCAATGGTGTGACTCTTAGTGAAGTGAAAGGCAAATCACACTCTAATTTTTGGTGGTGATGTGCTGCAGGCAAAGAAAAAATATTTTAAAAGTGTGCCAAAGAAAGTCATGGACATACAAAGGAAGGCCAGATTGGACACCCTTTTTAAATATTTGGTCCAAAACAGCCAGAATTCATGAATACTAGTTTCGGGTCCAAATACAGTACACAACTTGTGCAGGGCTAAGATCACCTACATTTAGTCAAACCACGTCTCTTTTAAGCTTCAGACACAGCCTTATTACTCAGTCATCTGCTCTAATGCTCCTTTTCCATGACAGCTGTACCCCAGCATAGATCCAAATTGAAGAAGCGCTGACGGCAGGCTCCCTAAATCACACCACATTGTGGAAAAACAAAAGCATGGCTGGTTTTGTAACTATAATAAAGCCTTTTATATCTATAATGTTACTAACTATAAAAGTTAAAATCATATGCATTTGTTGAGGAGTTTACTTGTGTGAACTGGTAAGAATATCTGAAATACTTCTAGAGCTGTTATGTATGAATCATCCTGAATCACTGTTTAAATATCAGATCAAACAAAAAGGAAAAAAAGTCAGAGATCAAAATATTGAAAGTCAAGGCCAATACAATTTTTAGATATAGCTTCTTCAAATTTCATACTTAGTCGCATCAGTGGGGAATAATCTCTACAGCCATTATAGCTCTAGTTTAAACCATTATTATAGCTTCACCGAGTGAGACTAATATATATTAATCTTTCTCATCTACTCTTAACTGAAATGTTAGCATTTTTCAAAACTCCTGAATAATTTCACCAACACAACTAGCATATTTTAAAAAAAATACTGTAAAAATTATTAAAGCCCCTAAGATTAAAATTTTCAAAAGTTTCTAAGTGACTTGAGAACCTAAGTCCTCTTTTCTAAAGGAACTGAAGGCATTTAGGAACCTAAATCTCATTGAAAGTTAATGGGACTTAGGCTCCCAAGTCATGTAGGTGCTTTTGAAAATTTTACTCCTAGAGACTTATTTTGGAAGGAAGAGACATACAGTATGAGTAAAGAAAACTCCCACTGCACTTCAGTGAAAGGTCAAACCAAGTGGTAGTCCTTCAGGATTGTTTTCAGGTAAGTTTCTATGTGTATTGTTTTTTAACTTCAGAACTGTAATTATAAATTGCCATTGCTTCTTTTTGTTATAGACACTGTCTGGGATTGTCTCCAACCCCACCCGTGAGCATGTGCATTGTCGTTATTATTTAATATTTAGGTTGTGGTAATTCCCACTGGGTGATAGATGCTTTCCAAACCCGAATAAAGACACAGGCCCTGTTCCTGCAAGGAGCCAGGAGCTATCCACAGGGAATTAATTGCAGAATCAAGCCCAAGACTGCATCATCATAAACAAACTAAATAAATAGGTTCAAACTGCTGCATCTTCCAAATTAACTCCCTCCCTCCCCCTTTGATCTTCTCTATTCCACATGCCTCTGCTTCCTAGCTAAACTAAGGGCTTGCCTATGCTGTGGATTTTTAGCCACCTGAGGCTAAAGGTCACTGAAGGTGTGTGAAGAACGGAGCTATTAATTGGCAGGCAGATGCATGAAAATAGGGAACACAGAGTAGGAGAATTAGAGGGAAGGATGGAGCAGGGAGTATCTACTTCAATATGAATTATTAGTGGAGCCTCTGACTGACTTTTTTTTTAGTTCAAAAATCCCAGACAGCATCTGCAAAAAAAAGAAAGTCATGGCAATTTAAAAAACAGTCCTACCTATAGGAAAACCTCATATTTCAATACACATTGAAACTTACCTGAAAACTGACTTCATTATCTCCTGCTTTCTTCATTCACTGAAGGACACAGAAGTTTCCTTTAGTCCTACTGTGACACTTCCTGCCAAGATGGCAGCCTCCATGACATAAAGTCAGAGGGATTGACTGACTGAAAAAGAAATATTTACATTGTGACAGATATTAATTAAAATATTTGCTGTTTTGGGGCATCAAATAAACAATTCTTTTTTTAATTAAAAAGCCAATAACAGTAAATATCTACAATACAAAATATCTATTTATGAAGTCTACTAACTCCAATTCCTTCTGTGAAAATATGTATTGACCTATGAAAGTTTCATTATTAATTAGTGGACACTTTCTTCAACCATTTCATGTTATTTGATCTAATTTTGAATTATATGTATATTTAGATTTAAACAGTAGTTTTTTTTAAAAACCTGCCTATACAAAGAGTTCTGGGTGCCCTGACTATTCATTACTCTCACACCAACATAATGACCACCCAGCAGCATGAAAAAAATAATTTGAAAATAACACAAACTCAGCTCACTAATATTACATAATCGCCTGATAGCAAATTAAAATACGATGTAATAAAATTATAGTAAAGTTCTTTTAATTAGGACTCCCCAGTGGACAGCCTTGTATCCCGGTTAAGTGGCTGTCCTAGTTAATGGTACAACCCAACTCCCATTGACATCTTAGGAGTTGGTTCAGCAACTAAGAGAAGAGGCTATTTAAAAAATCTGAAAAGACTTAAAATGAAATCCAGTACTGTACTGAATAAGAATAATGGACTAGATCCTCAGCTGATGCAGTGGCATAAGTTCCATAGTTTTCAATGGAGCTATGCTGACTTACACCAGATAAGGATCTGGTCGCATATACACTACTTTCCATGTTTAGTTGATCTTTATTAGTTCTTTTAATCTTTATCATTTTTGTACATACAGAACAAAGCTTAGAAATTCAAGCCTTTTATTACTCTAAGTTCCATTTAACCCTTCTGGGCATTGGCTATCAATACTTCCTCTTTAAGACACACTTTTGCCAAAAGAGTTCTGATTAAGCAGCAGTCAGGACCATTCACTATCATGTGGATAGTGGATTGTATTCTTAAGTATTCAGAACTATTCACTATTAGGTGGACTATATTGTATTCTTAAATATTCTGACTTCTCCTCTATTTCAACATTGGCACATTTATTTCAGCAAGTATGGAGGTAAGGTAGATATGCAGTCCCACAATCTCATCTTGGAAGTATGAGTTTTCCATAAATCTTTATTCCAAGTGTCTCTATTGTCATTACTGATTTATTAATACTCATGAAGCTCTAAAACAGATCATTATGAGTTCCTGTTTTGCTCATGTACTCTGGTTACCACCTTCATTTCCATAGGAATTCTACTGGAATGACATACTGTAAATACCTGCTTCACACTGACATTTCTTCCTTTAAATTCTTTTTATGTGACAGGATAGAAGGGATATAATGTATTCAAAAGGGTTGTATTATGTGTAAGAAAAACCTTAACAAACAGCATGAGTAAACACAGTGCAGTACAAACATTTTTTTAAAAAAACCCACCCAAAGCCTTTCCATTTATAAATTAACAGGTTTTTTTTTAAAAGTTGTTAGTTCATTATAAGAAGAGCTAGTGGAAAATGGTAATTTAGGCCAACTCCAGCAACTGTTGCTATTTGTCAGAACAGTATAATATTTGAAATATAGTGTTAAATGTAATTATTGAAGTTGGATTTTTTAAAATTGTTTTAATTAAGGTTGTGATTTAATTCTGGTGGTAAATGATCTCATTTCCAGTTCTAAACTATTGCATAAGTCATACAGTGTCATACCTTATTGATATCCATTTCTTGGGCTTCTTTCATATATATCATCATTATCTGGGCCTTGTGGTAACACATATAGGGAAAGGTTAACAATTACCCTTGTCAAGAATAATAAACCAGACAGCCTTATATGCGGAACAACAATAAAAACATTCCAAATGTAAGAAAGATTAGCATATGAAAATACACAGCTCTAGGATGTTTGCACTTAGGATGCAGCACCCCGAATGGAGCCTGTCCTTGTTTGACTGTGAAGTGACCTGGTCTGCCTGAATGAGCCTTTTGTCACCTTCAGTCAAAGACTAACAATTTGTTTAATTATTACACACCTTCCCCGCCCCACAAAGTCCCATTTCTCCACACTGCACCTTCAAACAGCACTCTTTTAATCAATTGGCAAGCTCCCCTCTCAGATATAAAGGATGGGTGGCATTTACCATAATTTAGAGTGCTAAATTCCATTAGAAGCCTGTCCTCCAAAGTTCTTCATGACTATAGAAAAGCAGCAAGTAACACTTCATTATCTTGTCTTATTTGTTAAAAAGCTGAATCCTGCCTGATGCAGAATGAACCTGCAGAACGCTGGGAGTGAAACTGAATAGTGATGGTGGAAGAGGGTTGAATTCAATACATCAGACATACAGGGATAAAGGAATGCTCTACCGTATGTGCAGCCGGCTTCTCTGAATACACTGTTGTCATACACTAATTAAGACCTGCAGCTCTTCTTTTAATGCAGCTTTCCCGAGTCACATGCTTTCCATACCCTGAAGTGAAATCATGGACCCGTACACTGGCAATCTCATTAGAACCTTTTAGAAATGTGGGTGATCTTGCCATATCATTCCGTCCCCCGGCCCCTCATGCATCCTTAATTCACTGTCTTTTATTTAGGGATATGGCAATTCTGCTTATCTGTCATTTTATTTCCCAAAGTCAGCACAAAGACAAAGAACAGGCAAGGATACAATGAACAGCCTTGCTGTAAATCTGAACCTAAAAAGGCTAAAGAAAAATGCCATTTTTACATTTTCTGACAGGTTTTGTTATAGAAAGAGACCTGCCATAACAGAATATTAACCTCTTCTTCACAGACAAAAACACAATAATCCTATATCATCTGTATTTTTTCCACAGCTGGTACAATAGTTTTTTGTAATCCAAGTTCTCCCAGTGCAGACCCTAAACACAATCAACTGAGATAGATTAGGCTGCAGCTGAATTCATATTTACATGTTAAATCTTTGAACAATTGATTCCTTTACATTCTAATAAGGCAAAGAGCTCTTGGGTGACAAATACATGCATCCTTTGTCTTTACTTACCAACCGAGGCTGAGGGCATGTGTGTTCTATCTCCTCCATGGTTTCTGAAAGAAGCTCATTAGAAAGGGATTTTGGGATACCTGTTTCTGACTCAGCATCGGTGGTGAGCACTGGCATGGCCAGTGAATGTTTGTTTTTCTCCGCGATGCCCTCTCTGCTGTTCTCTTCGCAGACAGATAATGTTTTTCTTTGTCATGTAATTCCCTCCCGGACCCCCTCACCTTTCTTCTCTCTCCCTTCCCTTGAGGAATTAAAGGTTTTTCTTTCAAGGAGAAGTGAAGAGGAAGGCCTCAGTTTATCACTATAACAACCAGCCAGCAACAGAGCAGCTGGTGTGGGATACAGTATTCTCATTTGCATGATGTCTTCTGGTTGGTTACTGTCACCATAGTACCACTCCATCTGATTTATGTGCTGTATTGATATTAGATGATACACACAGCACCAGAACTTATGGGAGGAGGGGTTGTTTAGCACTATAAGACTTTGTTAATGTGAACAAACACAGTTGCACTCTACATATCAGACAACCCCCCCCTTCCCAAGATACATATTAAAATTCTCTCAAATTATACCCCCATCTGGCATGATTAATAGAGAAAGGTACTCATTTTTTGCATGTAACCAAGCTTTAATTAGTATTTCACTCTGTTGGAGATTTATAGACAAAAACTGAGGACCACGTTTTTATATATGGGGGACTAAGATGCATGTGCAAAAAAAGTGTGCATTTATTGCACATACAAAACCCATACTTGCAGGCACAATTATAAATTGTTACATACAGATACCAGATATGCATATAAAAGCTTATTCTAGAGTCTAGGTGATTCCTTAAGTCCTGGCTGAGACACAATGGTAAGGGGATGTAGTGAAGCTTGCATTGCTACTGTCCATGCACAGGGTGTAAGACTGGGAGTCAGCCAACTGGCCTGACTCTGCGATTAGCCTCCTATGTGACAGGGACAAGTCACCTAACCTACATCTGCTTTGATTTTCACGATAAAGTGGGATAACAATACTTTACTTTGAGATCCTTTACTTTATTTCACTATAACAGTGCAAAGTATTATTTTTTTAAATTGAAATCACAAGGCAATTAACAGCTTGATATATCTGTTAACTAAAGATCAATGACCTATACAGCATTCTGTGTTGCAGAGGATGTGTTCCACTGACATGGTAAGGCTGTTTATAAAGAGAGTCTTAATTCACCCAGTCTTATATGGCTTTGCTGTTCTTTCTTGACTTATGTCTTTGTGTTTCTTTGGTGCTGAAAGGACAGCTCCTCCAAGTGGAAACTTTACTTGTGGCATCAATTGGTGAAAAATAGATATAGAGAGGGACTGGTTATCCGGCCCAGTTCATGCTAACACTTACCGTATTGCACTGTTCTTATTACCGTATTGCACTGTTCTTAATACTCTATTTCCAGTGTCTTCAATGGCTTTGTCCACTGGTGATTGATTATTGACAGAGCTCCATTTTTGCGATTCTTTGTGGGAGCGCAAACAAAGACCAACTACTGATATTTTTACCACTCTGTTATCTAGACCTGCTCATCTAGCCACAGCCACTCACGCTAGTAAGCACTGCACACAGCTGTAAATGTTTGAAGCTTGGTCCCTAGCACACCACTAAAATCTGCAATGCTATGTTTTACTAAAGGGACTTGAGAGTTGGACTTTCAAGGTAGCTTGAAAGCAAAAATCTACTGCCCTTCTTTTTTGACATTTTGGAGGGAAAACAGTCAACTCATATCTCTTACATAATTTCAGACTCGGGTACCTCTCCAAAGTCAAATGACTCAGAATACAAATTCTTATCTGTGTTACAGTCCAAACCCCCAGATGGACTTAGTACACAGAGAGAATGAGAAATCTGAGAAACTGTAAGTGGCTTGTCCTTCGTTGAGTTAGTCATGGAGCCAGTAGTAGAATCTTTGATTAACATGTTTATTTACTTCTCCCCTTGACGGAATGTATTTCCTTGTAGTTCCTGACACTTGTACTTAGACCATTTATAAGGATGTATTGAATATGATGATATTGGCATTTATTATCCATTGTAGCAAGGTGAATTGGCCTTCCCCGACATAGACAAGGAGGAACCACTTCCCGTCCCCTAGTGGGTGGAGCCATGCCGGGCCTGCCCCTTGTGCTGGAAGCGGAGGGCGGAACAGGAATTATAAGAGGACGGGCCTCCTGCTCAGTTGAGGGAGAGCCAGTGACGGAGTCAGACGCTGGTCCCTTGCTGTTGGCCCGTGAACCAGGAACTGAACTGTATCAACTCTGCTTCTGGAGGAACAAGAGGAGGAACTGCTGTCTGGTGAATACCCCAAGGAGCTGCTGGAATTGCCAGATGCCGAGTACCCCAAGGAGCCCGAGTGCCTGTGAGGAATGAAGCCCTATGACTAGGTAGGGGAAGGAAGTAGCCCAGGGAAACCAGACATTAGTCCGGTTGTGTTTGCTGAAGTTACAGTCAGCATGTTTTTTGGCAGGATCCCCGCTAACCCAGTGGTGGGATTTCCTGCCACTGTTAGGGCCCTGGGCTGGGACCTGGTAGAGTAGGGTGGGCCCAGAACCCTCTACCCCCTGCTGCCAAACCCACCCCTCAGATGGCAGCCTCCCACCTTAGGCCGCATGGCCTGCATTTGTTTGCTGTCTACCCCAGCCAGGGAGTTCGGCCATAGATTGCTTCTTCTCTGCCCTACCCAGGGGGCTTGAGCCTAACTGTTTACTGTCTGCCACAGACTACTTTTTCTCTGCCCCAGATGTGAAGCTGGGCCACAGACTGCTTCTGCTCTGGTCCAGCCAGAGGGCTTGAGCCTAGCTGTGTTTGCTGCCTGGCCCAGCTAGAGGGCTGGCTATAGACTCCTTACTGATTTACAGTGCTAATCCCCTGTTGATTGGCCCTCACCCGTTAAGTGGCATAGTGAGGCATAGTGGCCTCCCTCTGATGCAGACAGGGAAGAACCGCTCCAAGCCCCGACATCCATAGTTGTAGATTTCTTTCCTGCTTTGATGTATATACTTTTTTATAAAAGACAGCAGGAGGACACAGGGGTTAATAATGTATTCTTTTTCTTTAAAATGTCTTCACCTTATGTGGAAAAGTCTTATCATTATATATGCTTGTAGTTTTTGGTAATAAAAAATTGCTATTTTGATGTAAAGGAAATTTATATAGTATTCAACAAAAAGTATTTGTGTTCTAGATACACAGAAAGTGGCACAGTTTTAGGAATTAGACCTTTGATCCAAAATATGCCCTCAGTCCAAAATATAACCAAATATTTTTACCACAGCGAAATATGAATTAAATCTCTAACCTCCAGTGAATAGGGTAGGAACCTGGACAGTGTCTTCTTAGGAATTGACTTGTTCTTTAGTCATCCTGTACGGCCATTTTATGACTCATAGGTTATGGGTTTTCACTACTGATATACCAGATTTTCTCAGACTTGTTGTACACAGCAGTAATGTCAGGATAACTTTGAGTTGATGCTTTTGTAATGAAGAAAATACATTGGTTGGCTTGAAATGTAATAGGCTGAAAGATGTGGCTTTCAGTAGCACTTAGCCACTGAGGCTACTTTTAACTTTTATTTAAAAAATAATTTGAAGATTTTGTTGCTCCAATTCAAGCTCAATAAAGGAAAAATAGAAATTAAAGTGAGCTGACACCATGATGAACTATAAGAGAACCATGACTCAAAATTGTTCTTCATAAATAGGCAGCTTTATTTAAAATGTCATATCAGACATGGCACAGGCTGTAGAGAAGAAGAACTCTTCAAAAGAGAAGGGGAGGTGTGGATGAAGAAGAGGAGATGAGACATGGGAATGTAAACCGGCAAAAATGCAAAAAGAGAGTGCAAGGGAGAGACTGGATTGGGGAAAGAAAGGAGAAAACACATAAAAAAGAGGCAAACTCTGAGCAAGGCAAAACATGTTTTGTTTTGTTTTTTGTTTGGGGTTTTTTGTTTTTGATGTCACTAAACCTCCTTGCTGAATCTTTTCTCTTGTAATTAAGTTGCCTATCATTTATTTTCCCTATATACAGGACTCAAAACACTATTAAAGACATTCTCAGGGGGAATAATTATAAACATGATTAATGAAGCGCCATGACCTTAATTTGTTACTCATTTCCTTAAGAAACAAATGCAGTGCTTTTTAGGGTAATACTCACCCAGATATGGAAAGTAAATGCAGGGCCCTTCACATCATGCAATGGGGCTGAGTAAGGTGGGGACTTGGGCAGAGTGTTGACATAAAGCAGTCCTCTGCAAACTTTTCCAGGCATGCCAGCTCTTAAAAGACCAGTGTGGAGAGAATAACTGGCAGAGGCGGGAGTACCACTCGATGTCTACTCAGCTGGACCCAGTGGTCCAAACCCCTCTCCATCAGGGAGTACAGAGGGGACGTAGCTATTCTTCCAACTCATTGGCTGTGTGTGAGTTGGCAATGTAAATTTCTTCCCATCCTTTTCACTCTCCTCTTTAGTTAATTGTGCAAAGTCCATTACTCTAGCATTGTGCAGGGAAGGGTGAATTATACCCTTATTTCATTTAAGGTCTGCATGTTAAATCTTGTCCACATTCTGATTTAGTACATTCTGATTTACAGTACAGCTATTTTTTCATCTTATGGTGGCATTAAAGAATAATGGTTCTCTCTTGCAGTAATACTACAGCCTATCTAAACTATACCAATGATGCAAGATGGAAGTGGAATATCCTCTTGCTGCTGCTCATTGTATATCCCGGTCTGGGGAAAAAGTCTTGATTAAAATCTTTTGTCATTTGCCTGAACAGAAAAAGTAATTAATAAACATATGTTGCCCTTTTAATAAAGGCTTTTCTTATGGAAATGCCTTTATTAAATTTAATAGGGTTAAATCATTAGGGTTCTATAGAAATATGATAGGGTTCTTTAGAAAGTATTCTAAAATATATAGAATTGTATACAGCATGATATCCTTTCTATAGGCTTTTTGAGTCATTCTACAGAAGGGATACAATTTTCTATAAATTCTCTAGACTTAAAGGCCCTGTGAAAAGGTTACCAGATTAACTTCTGTCAGATTTTTCTATAAGCATTTCATCCAAAGATTTACATAGGGTTTATAAGCATTATTTAAGCCTCATAAAACACTTTCGAGGTAGGTAATGCTATACCAATTTTACATATTGATAATGGTCTTGATCCCAAAAAGCATTTAAGTATGTGCATACATTTGCTCATGTGAGTAATCCTATTGACTGCACAGGGGCCAGTCTGAGAGACAGTAGTTAATGCCCCAATCCAGGACAGAACTTATGCACATGCTTGCTTTTAATCATGTGTTTTAGTGCTGTCCTCAACATGATGCTTTAGTGAATTGGGTTCTGACTGATTTGCTTGAGGTCACAAAACAAAGTGATTTTCTCACCGTCCTTAGTTCTAACCCTTGGACAACAAAGGTGGCATTTTCATTATTTAAAAATAATAATATGACCTAAAGTGAGAAGTCAGGAAATTCCAAGTTAAGAGAAACTCACATCCTGGGGGAAGAAAGGGAACAACAGTAAAGGTAGAATAGCAGTCTTCTATGAGTTAGTGAGTTTTGTTTGTTACCACCTGGATATCATTTTTAATGGAGATTTGGTAGTCCATATTTTTGGGTTCTTGTTTTATATACTCATGTTTATGGCTTTTGAGATATATTACATATTTTAAAATGTGAGTCTACTCTGGAAAGTAATGTAAAAACAGCACCTGCCTACTCAACAGATTTGCTTCTGAGTCATATCTGCTGACTGTAGTGACAAAATAAGATTTTTATGTCTTTTTACTCCTGCTAGCTCTGTATAGCTAGCACAGCTAGGAGAGCGAGTTGGATTCTATTCCTTCTTTTGCATCAACAACAGGGCCACTGATCAATATCCAGTCATTTGCACTAGTACAATCCCACTGGACTCAGTGTGTGTGACAAAACGTGTGTGTATATAAATAAAGTTTGCTTATTTTCCAGTGTTCCTGTTTATCTGAAAACATATTTTTAAATGCACAGTTGAACTAGGTATGGTCAGAAGGCACAAAGCCTGTAAGATTTAATTTACTTCTAATTACACAATTTAAATTTATAGGCATATACACTTTGTACAAATAACTTTATCGCAAGGTGAATTATCACAAGGTCATAAACTCCTGAAAACAGGGGCTTTTAATAGTGGCCCTGATACACATTTTGAAGAAGTTACATCAAGATCTTTGCTATGGTAATGGGTCATGCACTCTGCGTTTTTTGCAGGCCAAACTCATTGCACACACCAGGGGCTCTTCGCTTCCTCTCTACTCCCACCCACCCCATAAACACACAAGCTCTGATGTGCCATTTTCCCATTCCCCAATATTTAAGTAACTCAGTGCTACTCCCCACCCCTTCCCCCAGGCCAAGGTTCTGTGTGCCCCCTATTCCCCTAAACCAGGAGCTCTGTGTTCCTCCATTCTTCCCTTTCTCCCTCGTATCCCATTTTCTCCAATGTACCAGGTCCCCCAGTCTCCCCCTGCCAGGGGTTCTGTGTGACCCTATTTCCCACTTTCCTCCATATCCCCCATTACCTTTTCCCCTACACCAAAGTTTCCCAATCTGCCCCTGCCAGTGGTTGTGTGTGCTGCCCATTACTCCTTCCCCCATATGAGGGTTCCTCATTCTTCCATCCCCAATGGCTCTGTGTGCATGTCCTTCCACTCAGGTCAGGATTCCCCAATCTCCCCCTCACCATGCCAGGAGCTCTGTGTGCCCCCATTCCCCCTACTGCAGAGTTCCCCCATTCTACCCATGCCAAGGGATCTGCGTGTATCCCCATTTCCTCTTCCCCCATACCACGGTCCCAAACTCACCAGCCAGGATGTGTGTGTGTGCCCTACTCCCCCTATACCAGGATCCCATATTCTCCCTCCCCCATGCTAGGGCTTCTCTATGTATCCCTATTCCCCCCTTTCCAACTCCCCCCCCACCCCCAAAGGGATTGGATTGTATATGCACTGCTTTTGTAAACTAATTTGGAACAAAATTCCAGTTGATGAGCAATTATAGTGGATTTCCTCCCGAGAGGATAACAGTGTGAATCTTACACTTGCACTTCTTTCAGATACATAAATAGCTGACCAGTTAGTGTTAAGACCAAGTAGACCTACCATTTCTGTCATTAGCTGAGTGGCTGGCTTGATTCTCTTTTCTGATTTTAAAAACAGGTTTTAACTTATCTGTTGTCAAGGAAGGACAGATTGCCAACCAAACATTTCTGCAGTCAGACTCATCTGTTGAATGCACAGGGATGAGACTATGAAGCATTTTGATGAACTCAGCTAGCTGTTAATAGGCCATTTCCTCTGTAGAACTGAAGACATGTACAAATTATATACACACGTACAACTGCCCCTTTGGCTTCAGAATTTGGCCCCAAGTTAATACTAGAGTTGCACACCAGAAATTTACAACACAGCATTTCAACATTTCCAAAATTGGAGGCCTTAAGAAGAGTTAAATTAGAGCCTTTATCTCCCTATTGGGTTTGAAGAACAATGATTTCTTCTTCGTGTCCAAATTCTATTGCTTATTCCTCCTCAAGTAACCCATAGTGGCATCTCTTATTCAGTGTACCACAGACAATTCAAAGCTCAAATTAGCCTGATCACCCACTCAGGTGTTCACAAAAACAAAATCACTCAGTGATGTCATGGTCATCTTTGAACTCGAAGGATCAACAACAACTATACTCATATATATATATATAAAATCTAAATAGCACAGCCTATTATTAAGGTTGCCTGACACTTCCTATTCTAAGACCCTGTGTCAGGTAAAAAAGGTAAAAATCACCTCTGTAAAATCAGGATGGAAAATAACTTTACAGGGTAACAACAGATTCAAAAACACATAGGATTTCCCTCTGGGCCAAACTTTAAAGTTACAAAAAGAAAACCAGGAATACATCTTCCTCTCAGCACAGAGAAAATCACAAGCCAAAACAAAAATAAGCTAACACATTCCCTTGCTAGTACTTACTAATTCTAATGGAGTTGGTTTGCTTGCTTCCTTGATCTTTGTCTGGCAAGCACACACAACAGACAGACCAAAACCTTCCCCCCCTGCTCCCCGATTTGAAAATATCTTGTCCCCTTATTGGTCCTTTTGGTCAGGTTCCAGCCAGGTTACCTGAGCTTCTTAACCCTTTACAGGTAAAAGGATTTTGTGCCTCTGGCCAGGAGGGATTTTATAGTACTGTATACAGGAAGGTTTGTTACCCTTCCCTTTATATTTATGCCTGTTTTCAGTTGCCTATAATTTTGCCAATCTTTAACCATTTGGGCTGAAATTTCCCAAGCCTGGTGTCTGCATCAGGCTCAGTATTTTTGAAAAAATTCAGCTAAAATCATTTAGCAGTTTCCAAGAACAAGGCTAGGATCTAATATATTGGTTTCCCCATGTCAAATAATTCTGGAGACCTTTTCTTTGAAATGCTCTAGGACCTCCCCTGCTTTGGAGCAAAGACTCAAAATTTGATAGGGGGAGAGGCATCTGTGTCAGGGAGGTATCTTTTGCCATCCTCATGCAAATCCACCCAAATTTGGGCAACTTATAAACCTTTGAAAGGTCACAATTTGTACATGCTCAGAAGACACTTGTTAGGTTTTAGCTGCTAAAATCTCTTAACAGTCCACTCTTAATGAGTATGCTTGAGACTTTCATAGCTCCTAGTGCTGACTGGACTGTGTGTGTCATTCCCAAAGAGCTGCTCTGACCTAGGGTAGGGCTGGGCACTGACATTGAGAACAGAGAAGAGACAGGAATGGGACAGGGACAGGTTTTAGGGGATGGGGCAGAAGGAGTCAAGCTTGGGGGAACTGGGCAGAAGAGTCTGTGCCCACTTCAGCACACAGAGCCTGGGATGGGATCCAAGATTTCTGAGTCTCAGCATGCATATGCTATCTGAATATATTTGTGAAAACTACTAGCTAAGTGTATTCCTCCTCCCTTTCTAGTGGTAGTCCACATAGCAGATGACAACCTACTATTGCTATTAGTTACTCCTGTAGCTTATGTAGCAAAGGTCTGTGTAGTGGCTATAAATGTTCTAAGCCAGATGAAGAACCAGATAGTGTCAATATGATGGCATGACAGCTTTTTTTCTCAGCTTACAGTTTAATAAACTATGAAATTACACACAAAAGCTATGCTAAAAGGACATTTATTAAGGTTGCAAAGTCAAGCACCCAAAAGTTAGGAAATACCAGAATTAAGGCTGCCTGTACACCCTTAACTTGGCTTTCCTGGGAATATGTATAATGATGGTTTTTAATTACATGATCATATACTATGTTTCCACAAGACTTTGCCTCATTCATTGAATAGAAAGTCCTGAGCTTCTTAACTTTGTGTGTAGACAAGGCCAAAGGTAGAGCACAAGAGACTGTCTACTTCTACTAAATAGTGGTGTTTTGGATAGAATGGAGTGGCTGGAGAGAAGGTGCTGTGGGAGATGGGAAGGAACATAGTACAATTTCCAGCTCGCAAATACTAAATGTAAGACACAATTTTAATCTAATGTAAATTCCTATCCAACACTATGCTTCAAGTATGTAAGCAACATTATAACTCTCTACACTGATGATATATTATTTTAGTAAAGCTTTACTTTAGTAAAGTGCTGGCTTCATCCAAGCACACTCACAGTAACTTCATGAAAGTTCCAGGACTATTTTTATAGTTTATTTTTTGCATTTTACTCAGAATGGACAATAAAACTAGAACATTTTCACTTCCTGGCTCTCATGTACAAACACAGTGTTGGTATTTTTGTGGATTTCACAGCTGTGTTTGAAGTGAGCTAATACGGGCTGGTATGCCACACTGGTACATCCCACCTTCTGACAAATCAAAGGAGTCATGCCCTAGAATTTGCAGAAATGGTCTTCTTTAAACATCAAGAGAGGCCATGTGGAACCTGAGAATAGAATAAAACAAAACAAACATGGTCCGAGACACTGCCCTGAGCATAGCCACATTGGGAAGACAGTTTCACAAAGAAAAGGCTGCAGCAAGAGACTGATACAATGTAGATAAAGCAAACCATGATCCTGATGGGAAGGGAGGAAGACAGAAATACGAAGGGGTTTGCAAGCCTAGCTAAAGTGTGAAGGTTGCGGGAGGTTGGCAGGCAGAGGGAAAGGTGGAGTGGGAGTCATCCTTTTCTTTTTCCAGTTTTAGCATGGGGAGAATTTTTGAATAAATAAAATAGTAATCTATTGTCATTAGGCTAAGTTTTGTTAAAAAAATACCAGTATCTGTATGTATGAACTAGAAAGTTCAAGTGACTATAGACAAGAATGAAATTTGGCTTGTGTAGTTTCACTGTCCAACTGATTGAAATGCAAAAGTAACCGAATATAAATGGTGGAAGCAATTCAGTGTTTAAGTTTTTGTTTTGATAAATTAGACCCCGATTCTGCAGTAAGATCTACAAGGGAATGATGGTCCACACACACAAATCTAATGCCAAGTCTGGAGCCTTAGTGTGTTTAGTAGTAAGCTACTAATTATTTGAAATATGTTATTTGAAACTAGATGTTTTATCATGATGATCTCCTTTTATCTGCTGAAAAAACTTGAATTAGTGAGCACACAGATACTGAGCTAGCTCAGAACTCACACCTATTTCTAGTTCACCAGTGGGTGTGTATTTGATCTTCAGCCAGGTCTTGGATTGTAACAGTCGCTCTGCAATAATGTGCTACTTATATATTAATTGTTCATTTTTGTGAAACTGTAGAGTGAGAGTGCTGAAAGTGGTTAAAACAGAGACTTTCATGCTGTGGCAATAACTACATGCTTTGAAAGACATTGGCACCAGAATTAATTGTTAGACATTATAATAATGTAAAGGTTCATTCTCAGTGAGTTTGCACTGGCTTGTCTTCCCTATTTAATTTACATTATAATATTTTGTACTTTTCTTCTCGGTTTGGATGGGAATAGAGTTTTAAATAGTCAGGTGGCCAGATTCCGATATCTGTTACAGCAGAGGTTTTCAAACTGTGGGGCATATCCCACAAGGGGGGGCACAGAGCAACATTCCGGGGGCTCAGGGAGGGAGTGCTACCTCTACCCCCTGACTCACAGTAGGCCACCCAGCCTGTGGGTCAGTATCAATGCCTCCATGCCCAGTGCTGGCTCTGACCCCAGAAACCATCACATGCACCTTCTGCAACCCTAAAAACCTGAGAGGGGAAGGGTAGGTATTGGGGAGCGTAACCAAACATTGCAACACAAAGGGGCGGGGAGCTTAGCTCAAAAAGTTTGAAAACTGCTATGTTACAGTGATGTAAATCCAGTGTCACTCCATTAACGTCAATGGAGTTATTTGGATTTAGTCTAATGTCACTGCACTAAGAATTTGGCCTATGGTTTTTAAACCTTGTTCTCATCAGGCTCAGTCCATGCTCTTACTCTTCTTTGACTCTTTCAGTGTCACTAATGCAGTCAGGCCATAAAACAAAAAACTGTGGATGCCACCATGCCATCTTGAACTTTACTTTCCAGCTTGATAGTCTACTGCATTAGGAACAGTTTGAATTTGATGGCTTTAAGGCTTCATGTCTGCACTTCAATTTCCATTTCTCTTCAACCTGACCCTAACAGGTGATTTAAAGTGGAGTATGAAGACAGTGTCTAACAGACAGAAGACCTGGTAAGCAGGTAGATTGCTGCAGTTTAAATATAGATGTTTGACCAGAATATTACATAAACATAAATG
This sequence comes from Natator depressus, assembly GCF_965152275.1. Classification (NCBI taxonomy): domain Eukaryota; kingdom Metazoa; phylum Chordata; order Testudines; family Cheloniidae; genus Natator; species Natator depressus. The sequence goes on from NC_134234.1 coordinate 141,662,672, forward strand.
AAAAAAAGACATGCTTCTTTGTGTTGATTCAATCAGTTAACTATACATGAAGAATAACATGTTTTGGAAACACACATAACACCTAAGTAGGTGGCACATATACAGGGGGAAACCTTTCTCATCAGGATCCTTATCTGAAACCTGTTGTTTCATCTATTCTTATTTTAAAGGTGTATTCTTCTAAAAATTCCTTGCAATACTTCATTTTTAAGGGTTATGTTAGTTTAAATAGGTCACGTTGCAATGTGGTATAAATAGCACAGTTTGATAAATCATTGCTTGATTAGTTACAAAGTGCCAAATTCATCCCTGGTATAAACCCTGATGATAATGGAGTTACAGCAAGTCTGAATTCAGACCAATATATAGAAGAGATAAAAGAATTACTGAACTATATGCACTCCGTATGTGTGTGCATGCGCATATATACACATGCACTAGAAGATATATGGTATATAAAAGTGATAAAATAATGGTTAGACATTTCTAAACAAAGTATGGCAGTGAAATTTGCTAACACTGCTATAATTTATGATCTGCCTGCATTCTATTAATATATTACTCCTGCATTTCCAAGAGATTCTAACATTTACAAGTATAAACTTGGTGTACAGTGCCTCAACCAGGAAGTATTATTTTAACTATTTATCTTACAATAATACTTAAGATCAAGTACATACTACAACAACTAGACATAAAGATGAGCTGATGAAAAAAATCTCTTTTTAATTATTTTATTTGCTTTTCTTAAAGCTGTAACGATAATTTCTAATTTGTTCTATTCATAACCTGTATGTTTGTTATAGTTTGCAGAAAAAACATGAAAAAAATCTAAATCACCTTTTGTTGAAATTTGGGTGCATAGATATCCTGAGTTTCCTCCTCTGTCCTGCGTTTTTGGCAGCCTACTATCTCCCTTAACTTGCTTCTCTCACGCTTCTCTTTGCAGCTTTCACACTTTCCTTGACCGAACCTTGAGTTACTGTGAGCACGCAATGAAATTTCCACTTCTTGCACTTAAAACAAAGGTGATGCCAAATAATTGTTCAAGAGAGGTTAAAGATCAGCTCCAACTAATCTGCTGTGATAAGGCCATTTAGCATTTGAAGACCCAAGTCTGACTAGCTGTTATTCTTTTCTGCAGCCCACAGTCCCTTTTTCAGCAGCACTTGTTATGCTCTGGGAAACAAACTCATTGCTGTTGTGCCAGAGCTGAATGTCAGAACTGGCCCAGCATTAGTGAAAAGGACATTGTTTAATCTGCACTGTCCCACAGTAGAGCTTTGGCAACAATTTGTTTGATAAATTAACTGTGCCATTGTGTACTGGCTCAAATGCTGGTACTGCCTGAATGACAGATGTTCTTCTGGTTGTACGACAGATGACAAAGAGCCAGAAATAGATTTACTTTGCTTAAATTAAAAAAAAATGTGACCAGTTCAAAATTCCAAAGTATTTTACAAAGACACTGAATGAACACAAACTGTTGAAATGGTTTACATATTTTACACTGAATTGATCTGAGGGCAGAATTTATGGGAGGGGGCTGAGAGACGGGTAAAACTGATGTCGGGGTTGAAGTGATGAGGGGCCTGGAAGCACAGAACTTATGTGAAGGGAGAGCAGAGATATGGGCAGAACTGGTGTGATATGGTAATGTGGCATGCAGTGTTGTTGTAGCCATGTTGGTCCCAGAATATTAGAGAGACAAGGTGAGTGAGGTAATATCTTTTATTGCACCAACTTCTTCTGGTAAGAGAGAAAAACTTTTGAGTTTACACAGAGCTCTTCTTCCTGAAGCTCAAAAGCTTGTCTCTCTTACCAGAAGAAGTTGGTCTAATAAAAGATATTACCTCACCCACCTTGTCACGCTAATGTGGGGGCAGAATTTACTTGGGGACTGGGTGGGGACAGACTGGTTTGAAGGTTGGCAGCAGGATTGCCAATGCTCCAGGATTGGCCTGGAGTCTGCAGGAATTAAAGATTGTCATGTAATGAAACCTCCATGAATACATCCCACCAAAATTGGCAACTCTAGTTGGCAGATGTAGGAGTGAGAGCTCCTGCAGTAAGAGCTACAATCACTTTACTCAATAAATTTCAGAGAGTTGGCATCAATAATTGTCATTCACACACTGAGGCCAGACAGAGGCAGTTCAAAAATCTAAAAGACCAAAAAACCACAATATAATCTTCTCTCTCAAACACACATGTGTGCGCACACACAGAGACCCCCAACATGATGTTTTGGGGTTTGACTCATGAATTTTGAACCTTTGGGATTGGCAGTACCGGACTGATTTCTTTTAATGTCTAGTTTGCTTGTCATCCACTTTTCCTCAATGATATGATCTTGTGTTGTACACACATTAAAGAGGCAATGAATACACAGGGGAAAATGTGCACACATCCAAGTGGAAGATGGTTATTTATAGGTAGCTCAAGAAAATTTGTTTTACTTGTCTTCAATGTTCCTTCATGCTCTAAGACTCAGTATGGCAAGGAGAGTCTGATAATGTTCTGATAATGCTAGGTAAAACACGCATAAACAGGTAAGAAACTAGGATTAAAAATTAGCATTCCTTTTTTCCTCACAGCACAGGTTCACTTATCTACATAAAGGAATGTCCAATCCACTTGTAGAGAAGTAAAATAGTTGTTATCAGTCTGTTTTAGAACCATAAAGAGTAGCTCTTTTAGATTTTGGAGAATAAACCATCTTGTCCTACTTACCATTTCTGTAATGACCAAGCACCAGCGGAGAAACAAGTATATGATGGTGCACATCCTACTCATTCAGATGCTGAAAAGACTAAGGGCTATAAACAATCTGCGCATCTAGGAATTCTCACACCATTTCTGGAGTTACCACATTTCTCCCTTTGTGAGCAGCATGTGCATCTCAAATGAACGCAATCTGTATACAAATGAGGGATTGAGTAATATGGGTAGTGATTGGTCAGCACTGCTGGTAAACTGCCATTCTGAAGAAAAGTCAAAGGTCACATCCCAATAGAAAATGTTGACCACAAAGCTTCACTAGGGCCCTAAATATCACTTTGTTACAGGGAGATCCCACCAGTTGAAACATAGTAAAAGTTTAGCAAAATCTCAACTGAGTCTTTTAAAAACCATTTCAAATAATTTGTGTGTCATTTCAGGTTAAATGTATGATTTTCCAGACCCAGCTTTGCTCCTGAGTTGAAGCTGGGGCACTGATGCATGTGACTGAAGACATCTGCGTAGCAATAGGAGTAACACAAGCAAAGTTGAGGTATGCTCCCGCAGTTGTGGGCAGGGAGAAAGGAGACAAGGCTCTTTGCCTTGTCCCGAGTTACTTGGTCACTTTAGAAATCTGGTGCTAAGCAGCAGGAGGAAATGTCTTCCCCCGAATGAGCCCTCTGCCAAGAGTCAGCATCTTCCATTACTGGCAAGATTGATGCAAAAGGCCAGTGCTCTGCTTTCCTTTGTGACTTAGCTCCAGGTAGTCCTTCCTACCTCTGCTCCCACAGTGTTGTGTTCAGCCACTGAAATGATGAAGTTATACAAGCCACAGTTTCTGCTGATTAGGAATCCTGCAGCTTCTTTTGATTTCAAGGTTATAAGGCCATTAAGGACCCAACACCTCTGCCCTGTGGGGATCCCACAGGAGCCGGAGGGCCTTTGCTACCCTGACTTTATTGCACTGGTGATGTAGCACTGTGCAATTCCACAGGTGCCAGTGAAAAAAAAGGCTGCATCTTGCTTACCAGTATTTCCTGTAAACCCTGCTCTCAGAAACCTAGGAGGGGAAGTATCAGAGGGGTAGCCATGTTAGTCTGTATCCACAAAAATGAGGCGTCCAGTGGCACCTTAAAGACTAACAGATTTATTTGGGCATAAGCTTTCGTGGGTAAAAAACCCCACTTCTTTCAATGCATCTAAAAAAGTGTGGTTTTTTTACCCATGAAAGCTTATGCTCAAATAAATGTTAGTCTTTAAGGTGCCACCGGACTCCTTGTTGTTTTTCTAGGAGGGGAAGTTAACATAGTGGGTCAAGTTAATCCTTGGTGTAACGCCAATGATTTTAATTGGTTTACACTGCAGCCCACGTTCAAATGGCTCAACCTCTTCTGTCAGGTCTGTTCCTGTGGACAAATGCTGTGGATGAAGACTTCATTTTCTATCCATACACCGAGTGAGCTGTGAAATGTTAGTTTTACTGTGTACACACGTTTATTATTCTATGACTATAGCACCTAAGAGCCCTACCCAGGGGCCAGCAGGGCACGTGCATCCCTCTGGGCTAGGTGCGGGCTGCAGCAAATAGCAATGCTGGGCCGAAATATCTCTTTTCTGAAGCCTCCAGCATGAGTTTACAAATTGCAAATTATTTCCCCGGAGCCAGGACGAGAAGAAAGCCCCATAGCTGTGTCCTTTCACTCCCTTCCCCGGACACAAAAGGCCTCCCCCGGAACTCAGTGGCGACCGCCCCCCAGGAACGCCTGTCCATAAATAGCAACCCTCTCGCCGCCGGCGCTAAGCCTGGTCGTAACTTGCAAGTCAGGGCGCAGCAACCACCCACCTCTCCCCATGAGGCACCCGCCCGCGCCTCTCTCCTCCAGAGCCGGAGCCGCAAACACATAGATTACTCGCAACACCCAGTGCGCCCGCGCGCAGCTGCGGCTCCTCCCTTCGACCTGCACAAGAGGGTGGAACAGGGCGAAGGGGCGGGCTGTGGAAAGACGGGACTCGCCGCGGCTTTTGATTGGCTGACCGGCCGGCCGGGGCGCCTGGGTCGCCTCTCTCGCGCCACTTTCGGGCGCGTTGGCGCGAGCGGAGCGAGCGTGGTCGGGGCCATGGCGGAGAGCGAGAGCCGGCGCGGCGGTGAGAGGCGGGCGGGGCTGTGCGACTCCTGCAGGGGGGCTCGCGCAGCCCGGGGGTAGGGTCTGCATGGCGGCGGTGCGGGGTGTTGTATTTGGGCTTCCCTTGAGCTTGTCTCCTGAGTTCCTGGGCGGGGGTGGCCGTGCTGCAGGATCTGGGTGGGGCAGTTGGGAGTCGCCGCTTTTGGTTTTTTTGGGGGGGACACACTTCATTGGTGTCACCAAGATTCTCCTTGGAAGGTGACAGGGAGGGTGTGTTGAAATCGAGTCTGTCTTAAAAAAATAAACACACCGGCGTGTTAAAAGAAGCTAGTGCTGACACTGGTCTCCGTCGTCCTGCTGAATTTGTGGATTTGCATCACTTTTTTGTTTGGTTTGGTTTTTTTGGGAGAATGTTGTTTTTTTTTTTTTTTTTTTTTTTTCTTTTCCGGGCTGGGTTTTAAGCTCCTACATAGAGGTAAATGTCTGTACCCGAAATGCTGTCAAGTGCATGGAGTAAACACAGGGAGGAGAGAACTGTAACCTTTTTTAATTTTAAAGAAACCTGCTGTTTCATGAAAACATAGGCATGATTTTCATCGACACTATCAGACGTGTACTCCTTCCCCCCGCCCATTCCACAAGATGTCATTGTTTTTAGGACCGTTGTCTGTACTTGATAGGTTCTGACTTTCCTCATTATCATCACTGTTTTGAGCCCTGAATTTCTTCACCCTCTAAATCTAGTAAAATCAAAATTGGGGTACAGAGAAATTGTATTTAGTTTGCTTAGAGTGAAAATACCTCAGTACATGCAAAAAAAAGTTTAATTCTGTGTATTTTACATAAATATTTTTTGAATTGCTGTTGTGGCTTAACAATAACTAGAAACCACTACTATTTATATTATAAAAGGAGTACTTGTGGCACCTTAGAGACTTACCAATTTACTTGAGCATAAGCTTTCGTGAGCTACAGCTCACTTCGTTGGATGCCTCTGATGAAGTGAGCTGTAGCTCACAAAAGCTTATGCTCAAATAAATTGGTTAGTCTCTAAGGTGCCACAAGTACTCCTTTTCTTTTTGCGAATACAGACTAACACGGCTGCTACTCTGAAACCTATTTATATTATAGCGCTTAAGAGCCCTAATCATAGACCAGGTCCCAATTGTTCCAGGTGCTATACAAACATGGAACAAAAAGATGGTCCCTCCCCTAAACAGTTTACAGACTAGTATAAGATAAGGGACAGTATGTGGATACAGACAGACTGGGGGTACCAAGAGAGAGTGACAGTATTGGTTAGCATGATGGGCAATGGCCTCAACATAATAGCAACCTAACCATTATCAAGTTTTTATTTTGGTAGGTATCACAGCAAAGGAGAGTTTTAAGAAGGATAATGTGCTAGTTTTGCAAATGTTTATGGGTAGCTTCTCCTAAGCATGAGAAGCAGCATAGAAGAAAGCATGATGTTGCTTGATCAAAAATTTAACAAGTGGGCAATGGAGGCTGGCATCGTGGGCGCATTGGAGGTGGGAGTCGACAGCTTGATAGTGAAGGAAAGATGATAGGTAGAGTGGGGACAAATAACTTATGTTTGATGCAATAGAGAAAGAGGAGCCAGTGGTTGGGTGCAACAAGAGTGGTGACATGTCAAAGTTAGGAAAATAATCTTTGCAGCAGTCTTCTGAATGGTTATAATTAGGGCCCTACCAATTCACTGTCCATTTTGGTCAGTTTCACGGTCATAGGGTTTTTAAAATAGTCAATTTCATGGTTTCAGATGTTTATAGCTGAAATTTCAGGGTGTTGTAACCTTGAGGATCCCAATCCAAAAAAGTGTTGGGGTCGGGAGTCATAAGGCTATTGTAGGGGGGGATCGTGGGTTTGCCTCCCTTACTTCTGTGCTGCTGCTGTCGGGTGCTGCCTTCAGAACTGGAGCGCAATGGCCAAGCTTTAAAGTCCACACCACCGCCAACAGCAGTGTATTGGGGGGTGGATTACCATACATTTTGGTTTTCCCGGCAGCCTCCCACACGGTCTGGGAGGGGGCTGACAGCCACCCTCTCTTCTGCACTGCCTTCAGAACTCTGCTCCTAGTCAGCAGCCATGGGGGATGCATTTTTTCCCATCCAGGTGCTGCAGCATTGCCCCACCCCCTGCCAAAGAAATCCAGGACCTGCTCAAGGGGAGCCCAAATATAACACCCCCATATAGACCATGCCCCCCACCCCCCCACACAATTTTTGATGTCTGTACTGGTCTCCTCTTTCTGTAGCTTCACAGAGGAAGAGCAGCATTTTGATGCTGCTGCTCTGGCCATGCCCCCTCAGCCCTCCCGCTCATGGGCGGACAAATTATTCCAAAGCTGTAAAAACTTGTATCAGTATTATAACAAATACTTCAGAGGCAACTGACCAACTATGTTCAGTGGACCAAAAAAAGAGGGGGGAAGGTCACATGGTAAAGATACTACTCAGCATCTGACATTTTGGCTCATAGCCATTCAGGTTGGGTAGAACTGTGGGAGATGCTATGAATTTGGTAGGGCCCTAGATATAAGCAGGGCAAGATCGTGCAACGAGCTTTTTGAAGGTGTACCACTGCGTCTGCATGAGCCCCATTAAAGTTAGTGGGGGTTAACCTCTGTTGATCTTTTTGTGGGATCTGGATCTCAATGATAGTGCTTTGCGAACAGTAACTGACAATGTGCTACTTTATTACCTAACTATTTTGGTTTAGAACAGGTCTTTACATTTTTATCAGTTGTGCCGGCTAAAAGAATAAATCTGTTAGTCTGACATTAACATGGGGGCAGGTCTACATTAGAAGTACTACACTGGTATAGCTGCACTGATGCAGCTAAGCTGCTGTAACGTGTCCGGTGAAGATACTCTATGCTGACAGGAGAGCACTCTCCCGTCAGCATAATTACTCCACCTCCGCAAGAGGCGAGAGCTATGTTGGTGGGACACCCACTAGTGTCCGATAATCAGCCATTGGAGATATTTGCTACTAGCAGTCACAGATGAGCTACATGCCATTGTAGGCAGTCTCATCATACCATCCCCTCCATAAAGTTATCAAGCTCAGTCTTGAAGCTGGTTAGGTTTTTTGCCCCCACTACTCCCCTTGGAAGGTGTCAAGCTTCCTTCCCCACTCTGAACTCTATGGTACAGATGTGGGGACCTGCATGAAAGACCCCCTAAGCTTATTCTTACCAGCTTAGGTTAAAAACTTTGCCTTGTCCTTGAATTCTATGCTGCCACCACCAAGCATGTTAAACAAAGAACAGGGAAAGAGCCCACTTGGAGACGTCTTCCCCCAAAATATCCCCCCAAGCCTTACACCCCCTTTCCTGGGGAAAGCTTGATAAAAATCCTCACCAGTTTGCATAGGTGAACACAGACGCAAACCCTTGGTTCTTAAGAAAAATGAAAAATCAATCAGGTTCTTAAAAGAAGAATTTTAATTTAAAGAAAAAGTAAAAGAATCACCTCTGTAAAATCAGGATGGTAAATACCTTACAGGGTCATCAGATTCAAAACGTAGAGAATCCCTCTAGGCAAAACCTTAAGTTACAAAAAGACACAAAAACAGGAATATACATTCCACCCAGCACAGCTTATTTTACCAGCCATTAAACAAAAGGAAATCTAACGCATTTCTAGCTAGATTACTTACTAACTAACAGAAGTTCTGAGACTGCATTCCTGATCTGTTCCCGGCAAAAACATCACACAGACAGACCCTTTGTCCTCCCCCCCCCCCCCCCCCGCCTCCAGATTTGAAAGTATCTTGTCTCCCCATTGGTCATTTTGATCAGGTGCCAGAGAGGTTATCTTAGCTTCTTAACCCTTTACAAGTGAAAGGGTTTTGCCTCTGGCCAGGGGGGATTTTATAGCACTGTATTCAGAAAGGTGGTTACCCTTCCCTTTATTTTTATGACAGAAGGCTGTTCCAGAGCTTCACTCCTCTGATGGTTAGAAACATTTGTCTAATTTCAAGTCTAAACTTGATGTCCAGTTTATGTCCATTTGTTCTTGTGTCCACGTTGGCGCTTAACTTAAATAACTCCTCTCCCTCCCTCGTACTTATCCCTCTGATTTATTTATAAAGAGCAATCATATCTCCTCTCAGTCTTCTTTTGGCTGGCTAAATTCTTGGCGTCTCCTTTCATAAGACAGGTTTTCCATTCCTCTGATCATCCTAGTAGCCCGTCTCTGCACCTGTTCCAATTTGAATTAATCTTTCTTAAACATGGAAGACTAGAATTGCACACAGTATTCAAGATGAGATCTCACCAGTGTCTTGTATAATGGTACTAACACTTCTGTGTCTCTACTGAAAATACCCCGCCTGATGCATTCAAGCACTGGTTGTCAGTGAAATAAAAGCATAAAGAAGGAAGCTAGATGTCTAAAATAACCTTCCTTTCCAAATCATGGATAGTGACAGCTGATGCACCCCTAAAGGAGGTTGGGTGGCAGCTTAACAATTGTCACCCTTCCCTTCCTGAGTCTACTATAGGTGCATTATTACCACAATCTACCTATTCAGCAGCTCCCACAATCCTTGATGTCTGAGCAACTCTACTCACTCAGCAGCTTCATGGCGCCGGATCAGCATTTTGGCGCCACTGCTTTGTTCATGCCTCTTCTGCGCCCACTTGCAGCCAGATTCTCTGCCTCCACAGCAGCGTGTGGATGGCAGTTCTGTTGCACCCACCTATCTTCTACCTTCAGTGTGGTTTTTTTTTTTTTTGGAGGGGGGCAATGATGAGCCGTGGTCTCACACTAGCCCTTTCCTTCTCACTGGGTTGGTTTTTAGTCAGATGACTGAACCCACCTGGAACCTTCCTGCTGGCTCCTTTGCACCCTTTTGGTACGGCTGAGCAGTCTAAAAAGCACTGAACAAAATCTAAACAGTGCTCTGTCTATGAGACAGCCTTCCTGGCCTTGGCAGATGATGAGTTGTGCTCAGCCTTCGGTCCCTAACTCTGTTAGGTCCCAGGGCCATGAGTCGGGCAGACAGGTGGGATCCCCTGCTCACCAGAGCAGCTGCAAGTCCATCGGGAGGAAAATAGACCAGGAGTTCCTGAGCAGAGCAGGGAGAGACTCCAAAGAGAAGGAGTACCCCATGTTGTTCATTGTTCAAAAGCATACGGGAGGAATCCAAGCCATAGACCTCAAATGATTCAACAAGTGGATGAAGAAAACAAAGTTTCAGATGGAGACCCTGACCTCTATGTGTCATGCCTGTCCTAGGAGGATTTTTTGACTTCAGTGGATCTGGCAAACGTGTACTGTAGTGGTCCCTCGTTCTCCAGTGGGGAGGGAGGCCACTCTGCCTCACTGTATTGGGCGGTAACTTTTGGGCTTGGGTCACGCTGGCGGGGCCGAGCCATAAGCCGTCTATAGTTCTGTGGCCTATAGAGGCAAACAAGCAATAACAGTCTGGGGCACTTGTCCCCACCCTCGGTTGGGGCAGAACACTGAGTAGTTTTTAGCATGTAGCCCCTCAACTGAGGCTGGCAGTACTTAATAATCTAAAACTCTGGCCCTTTGAGTGAGGCAAAGCTAGGGCAGGCTGTAGCTTCAGGCTCCTGGCTAAGGCAGCCAGCAAACATACACGGTCTGGGGCTCCAGCCCTTTGGGCAGGGCCGAGCAGGGAGGAGGCTGTAACCAATGTTCCCTCTAATTTTTTCAATTCATGCAGAGAATGCATTTTGTTATGTGCAGCACCAGTATCGAGGTAATGTGTGGATGTGCGCCACCAGTAGAAACAAAAAACATATATATAATTCTTTAAAAAGTTACCATAGGTATGGCCAATGGTACATGTAAAAGGGACTATAAAGATTTCCTGGAATCTGACATTTTAGAACCAGATCCTCAGCTGGGGTACAGCAGCCACGAAGTCACTGGAACTTCTTCGATTTACATTAGCTGAGGATTTGGTTCTTCAAGTGTATCATATTAGAACGGCTTCCTTATCACTATTGCAAACACATAGACTGAAGTCTTATGCATATATGAGGCTTTTCTGAAGGGCAGAAAACAATGAAATCCTATAATGTGCTATCATATTTCAGGTTGCAGTTCCCTTTCCTCAGAATTTAATCTGGTGGCTGGCAGTGCACAGCTGAACCTAAACTGAGATTCCGCACCCAAATGAAATGAAAACTCCATGGTATCTTGAAGGTATTTTTCTTTGGCTAAAGGTAGTAAAGTGTGGCATTTCACGGTCTTGTATCAATCTTGGTTTAGGATGTGGATCAGGCTCAATAAGGTGTATATTTCTGGCAGATAAAATACTGCTTATCCCCATAAATCTTGTGTAAACAGAGGCATTGCAGAACAAAGAACAAACATTTAATTGCTGTAACACAAGATCTCCCTAAAAAAAAAGGGGGGGGGGGCTGGGGCCGAGGGAGAGAAACTCCTGTCCGTGCTGCAGCCCTGGCCGGGGCTGGGGCTGAGGGAGAGAGGCACCTCTCCTGCACGCCCCAAGCTCCCTCAAACCCCCATCGCCACCCCCCACCTCACCCCACCCTCCCTACACATTCTCCATGCTCACCTGTGTGCGTGGCTCTTGATGGCTCTTGTGCGGCTGAGCAGGCATGCACCTTAGAGGGAGCACAGGCTGTAGGCTAAGCCTTCTGGCTCAGGTAGGGATGAGCACCCACACAGTCTAGGGGCTCAGGAAGGCGGGAGGCACCAACTGTGTCTAGCATCCTAGCTTGACGGACAGTAGATGTACTTAGGCCTCCATGGTGGGGAGTCTGCCACCTCGGGTGGCGTGGCAGGGGGACGCGGGCCCACCTGACTCCTCCACATCCCAGCCCAGGGCCCTAGCAGTGGTGGAGTGATGCGCCACTGGGTCAGCGGGGATCCAGCTGCAACACGCTGACCTAGAAACAGTCAGCAATGTAGCCAGATAATCGTCTGCTGCCCTGGACTACTTACCACACCCTGGGGAGGTAGGATCTCTGGAATCCGCAGTCCTCTGGCTCCTCTGGGTACATGGCAAATGGCAATCCTGGCAACTCTTCTTCTGGGTCCGTCTCCTCTGCAGGATGCTGCAGAGTGCAGTTTCAGCTGCTGGGAGCTGTAGCAGAATAGAAGCGTCCATCTCCTTTCCTGGCTGCTGCTCACCTGAGCTGTAGAGCCCTCCCTTTATACTTACTGTCCCATCCTGGCGTGGCAAACGGGGTCAGTTTGGCTCTGCCGACCAGGGAGTGTAGTGGTCCCTTGCTCTCCTGTCCGGAGGGAGGCCACTCTGCTTCGCTACACATACCTCCACATTTCTGTCAGCCTTGCTGTCACAGGTTCCTAAGATTTGCTTATGGCAGGAAGTAACATCAGTACCGGATGCTCTCATTCAGCTTGTCCTCTGCTCTCAGGGTGTTTACAAAGATGTTGTTAGTAATGATAGCCTGACTCAGGTTGCAGGGTATCCACCTGTGCCCCTTCTTGGACCACATTTGATCAGAATGCCATCCCCGGAAATAGCACAGAGAGCCACATCGCTGACATTGAGTCTCCTATAAGCACCCGGCTTTATCAGTGTCAAAAAAATAACACACTTCGGAGTGGACATAGATACCTTGATAGCAAGGATCTATCCATCACTAGAAAGGTTCAAGAAGATTCAGAACCTCTTCACATTGTTTGGGAGCTGCAAGAGGCCTGCTATAGCACTGGGCCTTCAACTACTAGGCCTTCTGCTATCGTGCATAGGGATCACTCCCTGGGTGCAATCATGCATCAGGTGCCTTCAGGCCTTCATCGTAAAGGTACAGGACCACTCCTTGGAATACATGAAGGATCACGTAAGGGTCTCAGCACAGGTGTTCAACTCCTTAAAATGGTGGTCAGCCCAGGGCAATGTACACAAAGGTATACCCATGCTGCCCAGATCCTCAGGTTCTCGTAACCAACTCCAGCCTGGAGAGCTGGGGCTCACACCTTGGGGCCCAAACATCTCTTGGCATCTGGAGCCTGGAGGAAAGGGCCCACAGCATAAACCTTCTAGAGCTAAAAGTGATCAAGCTGGTGCTGTGAAGGTTCCAGGCCAGCCTAGTAGGGAACCCTGTCCCAATTCAGTCAGACAACATGACCACCATCACTTGTGAACAACCAAGGGGGAGCAAGGACCCCAGTGATACATGCAGAAGCAATGGAAATTATATGATAGAGAACTGTCTCCTATTCCTCAGAGCAATTCATGTAAAGGGAGACCCGAACCAAAAGGCAGATTAGCTCAACAACTCTGAGTGGTGCCTGAATTAGGGAGTCTTTGAGTTAATTGTCCAAATGTTCAGCGTTCCCTCAACCGATCTATTCATGAACCATATGAATGCAAAGAGACCAAAGTACTTCACCAGGGAGGTAGATCCCAGATCTGGGGGACAGATTGCCTGTTGCACAGGTGGCTGCAGGGTCTCCTCTGTGTTTCCACACTTCCCATTACTAGGGAAGGTGGTTGAGAAAATAAAATGAGAACAGATAGCAGTCATATTGATAACTCCACATTGACTGAAGAGACTCTGGTTTTCAGACTGAAAATAGGACCTCCACTACAACTCCCAAAGAGATGGGACATCCTCTCACAAGGTCGTCTTCATCATCTGGTAGCTAGTTGGCTGCATCTAACAGCCTGGCTATTGAAAGGGAAGTGCTGGTCCCACTGGGTTTGTCCTTCGAAGTCATCTAGAAGAGTATCGACATTGAAAATGCATTTTTCCATCTGGGCCAAGTTCTGGTGCTAGGAACACAAATCAAATCTTAGAAATCCCAGCTATTTTGGACTTTCTCCGAAAATGCTTTGACAAAGGTCTCCAGCCCAGCTCCATAGCCTGACAGGTATCTGCCCTCAGTAGCACGATGTTTGTGGGATCCCTGGGCTCTCTGGCAGAGCAACCCCAGGTAGCCAAATTCCTTAGAGCACTCTGATTAACCAGGTTAGCAGTCAGGCCACTCAGCTGATTGTATTGAGAGCTCTGACAAGCCATCCCGTTGAATCACTGACATCAGTGTCAGCATTCTATTTGTCCATCAAAACTGGCTTTCTGATACCCATTATGTCTGCCAGGGGAGTGTTGGAGCTGGCAGTCTTTTCTGTGCAGGAACTTTACTGTTTGTTCCACAAAGACAAGGTGGTGCTCAGGACTCTGGAATTGTTTGGTCTGAAGGTAAACTCTTCCTTTCATGCTTCCCAAGAGGTGGTTCTCCTATTATTCTGTCCAAGGCCACAACATCTTACTGAGAGGGAGTCGCACACCTTAGATCAGTGGTGGGCAACCTGCGGCCTGTCAGGGTAATCCGCTGGTGGGCTGCAAGACAGTTTGTTTACATTGACCATCCACAGGCATGGCTGCCCACAGCTCCCAGTGACCGCGGTTTGCCATTCCCGGCCAATAGGAGCTGCGGGAAGCACCGGCCCTCTGCCCAGGGCCCTTCAGAGTGGCAGGTGGTGTGCGGCCCCTACTCCCCAGCACTGGAGCACTGGGCAGCACAGCCCCAGGGCCAGGGGACCCCAGCACTGGGAAGCCCCAGCTACTCCAAGTCCCAGCCACCCTAGCCCCAGTTGGCTTCCCTTCCTGGAAGAAAAGCAGCCTATCTGGGCTGGGGTCAACTAGCAGCAGGAAGGGAGGGGGCCTGTGGGCGGAGTGTGGGCAGGGCCACACGGGGCTGTTTGGGCAGGTTCAGTCTTCCCCTGCCTATTGGACACTCCACCCATGTTTTTAAGGAATAATCAACAGTGAAATCATTGTTTCTCTAAAATTAATATTAAACAGTTACTGTAGATTAAATGTCTGAAAACAAGAACAATGCGTAGTTGAATTGTACTTCTGATGTTTTTAATATTCATTTCAGCTACATCAGACTCTGGAAGTTTTGCAGTGTCACGTTCTCGGCGTGAGAAAAAATCTAAAAAAGGACACCAAGAAGCTCTAGAACTCTTGAAAAAGGCCAAGGCGGGTGAAAAAGTAAAATATGAGGTAAATAGGTCAATCTTTTCTCTTGTTTAGACTTTCTATATAAAAACCTAAGTTGAGTTTTGGGAATATTGATCTTTGTCCTAACCTGTATAAAGCTGATCACTTGCTTCTGGAAATTATGGGGACCGTTAGGAAAACAATATTCAGTCAAGACCAACTTGCCTGAAAGGTGTTTTCTTAGTAAAATTTTTCATGAGACAGTAGTTATTTCTGTATTTGCCGCTTCTCTGACCCTTGCCATTGGAAATTAAAGAAATTGGTGAGCAACATTTAATTTTCAGTCATTAAAATGGCTTATTGCTTGAACATAAAGTTTGATCTGCCTTGACAATTATTCTGTAGTGAAAGGCTTGCATTCAGGACTTCAGCATGTATCAATTAAATAGTGGACTAGGAAACAACTTAACTTATGATTTTCAAAGTATTATGCGATCCAAGTATGGTAATGTTAAGGCACTGCATCTTGGAAGGAAAGGAAAAGTCAATTTATATTGAAGTATTAAACTACTACAAAGTACAGCAAAATGACATAGTAACTAACCAGATATGCAACCCCAAATAGCCTTTTTTCACCCACCTGGATGTGGACAGAGGTCTGGGATAATCAGACCACTTAAGATGCATGTTCAGCTTAACAGTGCCTTGTTTCTCAGTCCAGGTCTACACTACATACTCACTTCAGTATAACTATGTCACTCGGGTGTGAAAAATCCACACCTCTGAGCGACATAGTTATATCGATCTCAGCACTGTCCACACAGGAGAGGGGTTATGTTGTTGACGGGAGAGCTTCTCCCGCCAACGTAGCTACTGCGTCTTGCAGAGGTGGAGTTATTAAGCCAATTGGAGACCGTGCTACAGCGGTACAGCTGTGCTGATGCAAGTTGGTAGTGTAGACGCGCTCTCAGTCATAACTTTTTGTTAGATTAAAGTGTTTGCTAATATTACATTGCAGTTGATATACCTTGTGAAGCTTCCTGGTGGTACCCGGGGTTGTGAGGCACCTCGCTATCAATTCCCTTAGCTGAGGAAGCCTTGTATGTTCCTGCTGTTGGTCAATTCCCCAGCTCCACGAGCCTCAGGCAACACGCACACTGCCTTCCAGGCCTCTGCCAGTCTCACTGTTTCTTAACAGGTTAAGGGTAGTCACCACTCCAACCCCTGAGTCTCCCACTGCAGCACCTAGCCCCTGATCCACGGGACACTCTCACAATTCCCACATCTTATACTCCCAAAGAAACAGTATACATAGCACTTAGATATGTGTATAGTAAAAACAGGAAGAAGGGTTACATATAAAGTGAAGTCATAAATGCATTCTGGAATCTAGACTTACTTCACTAGATACTCCCCTGACTAATAAAGTTTAGCTCACATAATCTTTCCAGTGCTTGTCAGCCAACCCAAGCTGTGATCTGTTGGTGTGTGTGGTTTTTTTTTTTTTTTTTTTTACATGAAGTAAGCTGATGTGTTTGCAGAGTGAGTCCTAATCTCTACAGTTATAGTCCAGAAATCTCTTGTCTTCACATGTAAACAGGACTCCTTCCTGCTGATTTATTTTTTTCTTGTAAATTTCCTCTCTGTAAAATCTTCAAATCTCTTCATTAGCATTCAGCTCGGACTGTAAATGGGCATCCATTGTGATCCATAGTGTTCAATTACATATAGCCAGGCGCATAAACATTTCTTTCCTGACAGAAACTTTTTGATGCCCAGTGTGACACAGGCTTCCAGTAGAGATCTTACATGACACCCTTTGGGAAACTAGTATGAAGATACTAGACCCTGGGGATCCCAGTAACCCTTAGGTATTCCTGTGTTCTCTGCCAGTTGGCACCAAGAAGTCTCTTGGTGAGGTACTGTGATGCTTCCGTGGAATGCCCAAGGTTGTGAGGAACTTCACTACCACCTGCCCTAAAAATGAGGAAGCCTTGTCTGTGCCTGCCAAGGGTCAGGGCCCAGACTCCAGCAGCCTCAGGCAATATATGCACTCTCCTCTTAGCCTGCGTAGGGTCTGCTGTCCCTTTGGAGACGAGCAGTAGGCGCACTCCAGCCCCTGAGCTTCCCGAACACCCCCTTGGAGTATCCAGCCCCTGTTCCACTGCATACTCACAGAATTCACAGATCTGCTATTCCCAAAGGAACAGTACACCTCAGAATTCTCTCTTCTCAATTTACAGCACTTATG
The DNA here is from genome assembly GCF_965152275.1 of Natator depressus. Lineage (NCBI taxonomy): Eukaryota > Metazoa > Chordata > Testudines > Cheloniidae > Natator > Natator depressus. The sequence goes on from NC_134234.1 coordinate 141,679,710, forward strand.
CTTGTTTTCACTATAAACATATCACAGTTTTTATTTAACAAAGAATAGAGATTAGAAAAGAAGCAAGCAGAATTAATGGAAACAAAAGGTTACATGTAAAATAAAATCATAATACTCTTTCCCTAGAGCCTATACTTAACAAGACATTCTCTTGTCTCCTAAAGGTTAACTCATCCAAAGTCTTTCTCCCAGCATTAAACAACCAGACTGGCTGTGATCCTCTCGTCATAAGACAAACCAGCTGGTCCCCTTCGTGTAGGATACCTGGGTTTACTTCTGCAACCCCACATACAGTTCAAAAGATCCATTGTTGTCACTTGTCAACAGGGTACCCCCTGCTGCTTGCTTTTTCTTGTAGAAAATCTCTCTTGGAGGCTTCACAATCTCTTGACTTGATTAGCATTTTGCTTATACTGTAAATAAGCATTCATTGTGAAGTGTACAGTACTCACTTTACGTATAGACAGACATATAGTCTCCTCCCTGAAAGAAATTGTTTGTCATCTTCTGGTGACCAGCCCCAACTCCCAGACCTTAAGAGCATAATTTTCACTATACATTCACCTAACTCCTTACATATTATCTGTACATATGTTTTGCGACGATTATGGTGATCATTGTGACACAAATTATCAGTGGAAGCCTTATGTGACATCCTTTGTCAAACTATTGTCTAGAGACCAGACTTGGAATCCCTAAAACCCTTTGTGCCCTCTGCCAGCTGGCACCAACAGGTCCCCCACACTCATACCTCATCTTCGTGTTTGAGAAAAGAAACCCAATCATTATAGCTCTTCTTTCCCAGGAATCCATTTCTTTAAAGAAAGCAGATATTCTGCTCATATGAGACTAACAGGGGGGGGGGGGGGGGGAGGGAGACGGTCATTTGACGAATGTATTCACTGCCATAATGAACTGGAGTTTCAGCATCACGCGATAGCTGTTGTATTTTAATAACATCTTCCCTATTGGATCTGTCAGTACTTGTGACTAGAGCCCTGCAGATCCGCGGATATCCACTTTATATCCATGGACCATTTCTGCAGATAGCGCGGATGCGGATACAAATTTTGTAGCCGCGCAGGGCTCTGACGGTAAGAGCCAGGCGGGCAGCTGTGAGGAACCGCGGCACGGATCCTCCACCTGCTCTGGGTGAGGGATTTGAGGGGCTGGGACACTGGGCGGGGGCTGCTTGGGCCCCCAGGGCAGGTGGAGTATCCGCTGCAACTCCCCACAGCTGCCTGCGCGGCTCTCCCTGACCCGGCTCCAGCCGAGGAGGGGGCGGCGGCTCGGAGCCGCAGCCTGGCCATGGTGAGAGCTGGGCGGGCAGTTGTGGGGAGCCGCTGTGGATCCTTCACTAGCTTTGGGGATCCCCTGGGCAGCTCCACAGGTTTCCCTGGCCAGGCCAGCGTGGAGCCCAGCTGGGGAGCTGTGGTGGACCCTCCACCTGCCTGCAGTGCAGATCCCCGCGACCCAGGCTCCCTGCCCAGCCAAGGGCAGGTGGAGGGTCTGTGACTCCATGCAGGCTCCCCACAGCTGCCCACGTGGCTCTCCCTGACTGGGCTCTGGCGGGGGGATGCCTCGGAGCCTCAGCCCAGCCCCTAGTGTAGAGCCCTGCAAATCTGTGGATATCCGCAGATAATTTTTGCAGATAGTGGATCAGATGCAGATACACATTTGTGTACAGTAATTCCTCACTTAATGTAGTTATGTTCCTGAAAAATGTAACTTTATGCGAAACTATGTTAAACGAATCAGGGTTAGGTTCCAAGGGAATTTTTTTCGCCAGACAAAAGGCATTATATACATAAACAGTATAAGTTTTAAACAATGATGTTTGTATCGCCGCAGCTGCGCCACTGCAAAGTCTCTTGTGTAGCCGCCCTATGCTGGGGGGAGAGAATTCTCCTGCCGGCATAAATAAACCACCCCCAACGAGCAGTGGTAGCTATGTCGGCAGGAGAACGTCTCCTGCCAACATAGTGTTGTCCACACAGGCGCTTTTGTCTGTGAAACTTATGTCGGTCAGGGGTGTAGTTTTTTTCACACCCCTGACTGACACAAATTTTGCCGACAAAAGTGCTAATGTAGAGAGAGCCTAAATCTTAAACCTTATTAGACTAGGCAGTATTTAGAGCAAGCAGTTTTTCTCACCCCGTTGGATGTTGCAGGTAGGTTACAGTTCTTAATACACAGGTTTCCCCTTTAAGCCTAGGATGAGTGTCCTCAGTTAGTCTTTTTCTTCCCAGTGTTCTTGTTGCTTCCAGCATAGGTGGGGGAGGCGAAAGGTAAAAGCATGGTGCCACTGTCCCCTATTTTATATCCTCAATCCATGTGCCTGGAAAATACTAGCTCAGACATATCCTGGTGGGCTTTGCTGAGTCACAGAGTTGAGCAATCTCCCATTGTATGATGCTTGTGCAGCTCTCTTACAGCATTGTAAATTCCTTGTTTACAACTCCCCTGCTGATTTAATGGTCATTTAACACCCACCTGGAAGTGGATCACCCCCTTTGTTGTCAGGGAGAACTGGCAGTGGATGACCCTGAAACTTGCAACATATTTCAATAACAACCATACAGCAAAATGTCATAACTTGATACACATAAAATCTCATAACTTCATAACAATATACATATTTTGACAGAACAGTCTGTTTCAGCATATCATGACCTTTCGTATGATATCTTACATGGCATGCATTGCATGAAATAAATCCTAATTATATGATGGGGTGAATACGGGGGCTCCAGGGTGCTGTTTTGAGGTACATGGTGCCATAATACTAAAAAGCAAAAATGAAACACCTCAAACTGAAGGAAGACTTTCACTTGCTATTTGTGAACAGTTCATCCTGGTGTGATTAGAGAAGAAAAATCCAATCTAGTCTGAGTCCTTGATAAAGCAGCTTTATCAAAAATATGGTAGCTTGAGAAGTGTTAATTCTAAATATGCCTTGCTTGCAGGTTGAGGAGTTCACAAGTGTTTATGAAGAAGTTGATGAAGAACAGTACTCCAAGATGGTCAGGGAACGCCAGGATGACGATTGGATTGTAGATGATGGTGTGTAAGATGAATTTAGGGGGCTCCCTTAATATGCTGAGTAGAAGCATAAAATGTGTGGTTATTCTTGCATATATTTCTAAGCCACAGGTTGAGTGGCTTACAAGTTCCAATATCTTTTGTATGCATTTTAAAACACAAATAATAAAAATTTACCCTGAAATTATCTTAACTCCATCAGGTTTCATGAAGACTTTGCCTCAAAATGTAAATGCCTCAGTGCCCTCTATAGATCGGTTATAGTACAGACCAAAAAAAATGAGCTTCTACACAGAGACTTTTGGCCTAGATTTTTAAAGCAATTTAGGTGTTGCGGCACTCAACATCACAATGCATAACTGATTTAGGAGTCCTTAGGAGACTAAGTGCCTAAATCTCTTTTAAAAGCAAAAATCAGAGTCCTAAATCAGTTAGGCATTGTGTCACTGAGTGCCGAAACACATAAATAGCTTTAAAAATCTGGGTCTTTATGCCAAAGCATTGTTGAGTTTATAATAACACATTCAAGATCAGTGATTCAAATATTTTACATTGACTGCAAATACAGTGACTTTGTTCCATTTAAAAATGGTTCTCTATTGCAAACTACAGATATTTTTTTAGTTGATCATGTACTAAAGGTAGTTACTTTGATCTGAATTTGGTTTGTTTTTTAGTTTATTTTTGTACTCAAAATATATAAATTTATAAAGTAATGAAAAATTGAGAGCTTGTTAAACAGAGGAAGCCCCTTAGCGATGGAGATTAAATTTCATCTTTCTAACTTTGCAAAGGGTCACTTAAAGTATATTTTTAACCTTCTTGTACAGATGGGATAGGTTATGTAGAAGATGGAAGGGAAATCTTTGATGAAGATCTAGAAGATGATGTCCTTGGTTCCAAGAAGAAAGGTAAATGAATTGAACTCTTGAAAGTTTCTCTGGTTGCTTTTTTTAAAAGGTGCATACAATTGGGTACTTCTGTTGACTTCATGCAGTCAAAATGGGTCAGTAAGCCCAAATATTAGCACAATAACATAGCTTCCTGGGAAGGACAACTTGTACAGGTGTCCCTGATACTGGAAGTGACTGAGGTTTCATAAATGTGTCTGGAATCAGGGTTTGGCCTGCAGAGCCTCTTTTTATTCTTGGTGATCGTGTGTGAGATGAAGTAATTATCAGCGCTTAGGGTGAGCTACAGCCAGGGAAATCACACTCATATAACTACATGCTCCCTACCCTGGACACCAGGGTTTTTACCATCCCTTCCTCCTTTAAGGCTCTCTCGTAGGCTCCTGTTTGCTTCTTTCAACCTGCATCTGGGAAATCTCTTTTGTTCCCCTTCAAATATCTTTGCTTTCTAAGATAACTCAGGATTACCTTTGGACACAGCTAATCCTATGTCTCAGGCAATGTCACCTCAGGGCAAACATAACATCCGTTGCCTTGTCTATAGTATGAAATTGAACCATAATATTTGTACAAGTGGGATATTACAGAATCATAGAAATGTAGGGATGAAAGGGACTGTGTGAGAGGTCATCTAGTCTAGCCCCCTGCACTGAGGCAGGACCAAGTATACCTATACCAGGGGTCTCAAACATGTGGCCCGCAGGATTCTTTCGTGTGGCCCCCCGTGCCCCCCGCGCGCCCCTCTGCCTGCCCCATGGCGCCGTGAGCCCCGTGCCACTCCCTGAAGCGGCCGGAACCATGCCCCTGCGGGGCCCAGGGAGGGGCAGGGGGCAGAGGGCTCTGTGTGTTACTCTCACTTCCAGGCACCGCCCCCCGCAGCTCCCATTGGCTGGGAATGGGGAACTGTGGCCAATGGGAGCTTCGGGGTACCTGGAGAAGTGGCAAGAGCAGCACACAGAGCCATGTGCGACCCCCGCCCCCTCCCACCCCGGGATGTGGTTCCAGCTACTTCATGGAGCAGAGCGGCCAGGGCAGGCAGGCAGCGAGCCTTCCCTGGCCCTGGTGCATGCCGCTGCCACCCCAGAGCCACTCTAGGTAGGCCGGGCCGGGCCGGAGCCCACACCCCAACTCCCTGCCCGTCCCCTGCCACACCCTGCACCACTCCTTCACCCCCTGGGGGCAGGGATGGGGTGGGGTTGGAATGGGGGCAGGGAAGGGGTTGGAATGGGGGCGGTGCCTCATGGAAGGAGTGGGGTGGAGGCGGAGCCGGGGGCAGCAAGCCAGGAGTGTCAGTGATGCGGCCAATGCACTAGTTCTCATGTGGCCCTCATGGTCATTTTGAATTTGAGACCCCTGGCCTAGACCATCCCAAAAATCTGTTTTAAAAACCTGCAATGAGGGGGATTCCACAACTTCCTTTGGAAGCTTTTCCAGTACTGAATTATACTTTATATTTAGGAAGTTTTTGCTCGTATCTAACCTAAATTTCTCTTGCTACAAATTTAAGCCCATTACTTCTTATCCTGCCTTCAGTAGACATGGAGAACAATTGAACACAGTCCTCTTTATGACAGGTTTCAGCGTAGCAGCCGTGTTAGTCCGTATTCGCAAAAAGAAAAGGAGTACTTGTGGCACCTCAGAGACTAACCAATTTATTTGAGCATAAGCTTTCGTGAACATCCGATGAAGTAAGCTGTAGGTTATAGTCCTCTTTATAACAGTCTTTAACGTATTTGAAGACTGTTATTGGGTACCCCCTCAGTCTTCTTTTCTCAAGACTAAACTTATCCAGTTTTTTTAGCCTTTATCTTGTTGTTGTCCTAAACCTAGACATCACGCTTTCTGAACAGTTTTCATTTGCGTAGTACAAATGAACATGAATAGTATGAATACGCAATTAGAGTGTTGATAGTAGTAATATTTACTATTTTGTCAGTAAAGTTGTTCCTTTCAGTGGTCAGCTGTGGTCTATGTTGGTTCACAATTGGCAGGTTAGTTCATAAAAGTTAATGTTGTTACTACAGGTTTGTATGTGTAAAAACATTACAATGCTTTGGTTCTAGCTGTATCCTTAATAGTTGACTAAGTTTCTATTAAGTGTGTACACTAAGTTATACTACATTATATCCTGCTGTGTCTTCTCTACTGGGCCAATGAGGACTTCCTTCTGCCCTGCCAAGCTTGGGAGCACCAGCTTCTTTAGGTCCATAGTTGCTCCTGGTTGAGATGGTGTGCTATTCCTACTGCTCCCTATCTGTTGTAGCTGTTTTCATAGAGCTCATCATACTACTATGTAATTGTTGCATACAGACTGTACTTATATTGTGATGTTCACTGTGGATTCACCTCTGTACTTCACCGTGGATCCCTAGAAAGCTCTGCTAGGGAATAATGTGGGTTTTTCAAGTACAAAATACCATCCTGTTATGTTGGGGAAAACTCTATAAACATTTTATCAAGAATGCTTTGTCCCTGGTTTTCTTAGTTGCATTGGTCCAGAAGAAAGCAGCTGCTTTGGGAGGTTGTGCAGACTTTTATAAACTGCATGTGACTTTAGCAAATGCTGTGGCTTATTTTGTTTAAGTATGGGCCCTGGATTTTAATGGTATTTAACTATAAGTGGTGACATAAGTTTTACAGTTCTTCTCTTTTATCTAGAACATCACGAAAAAGCTGCATTTGAGTAAATTTCAAGTTTCACTTTTAAATCACTATGAAGTATTTTTCAGCATATATTGAAAGCAATCACATCCTTTTTCTGTACAAAAATAATTCATTTCCCTTATCAAACCTTACGTGCAACCTTTTTTGTAGAGGTTAGTGGAGCAATATTCAGGACAAATCTGTGTAGTCTTGTTACTCTACAGTCTACGCAGCTTTCTTCAAACTTAGTGTTCAACCTGCAGAGTAAACCGGCTAACTTTCAGACCAAACCAGTGTGGCTAGCCAAAGGTTTAGTAGGGCAAAAACAACGCTTATAATAAAGCTCTGTAAATTTCTTTTAGCCATTTAGATATGTCATCTTTTGGCACTGTTTATAAAATATGTCTTAAGTTAGATAAATATTCAGTGCTACCTGCATGAAGCTGCATCAGTGGTGGTTGGGGTCTAATGTTTTAATGATCGGCTCTCTAACTGAAATAACTTTAACTTATGAAAGTGAGCCAATGTTAAGTCATACAAACGTTTTCAAAAATCTAGAAAATCTTTGTCTTCAAACAAGTGTAATTAATTTCTTAAATATGGAAATGTCTGTTCATTTTTTTCCGTATTGGTCTACTTTAAAGAGGTTGGGACTTTACACATTTCCATATGTAACTTGCATGCTTAAGCCAGTGATTATATATTCATGAACATATAGTAAATCTAATTTATACTTCTGGTTCCATTGTGGACAATCTAAAGAGATTTACAAATCATATACAGGGATCCCTTTCTCCACTAAAAAGGTTAAATGTTGCAATTGTGTAACGTCATTTTGCTGCTCTAGCATCTTCAGATGGAATGTGCAGGATGTAATTACCCAAACTGGATTTTGACCAAGACAGCAATTTAATATCTGCACTCTTGTCAAAAATGCCGTAGGATCTCCAGTGGCAACAAATGATCAGAATCTCTTACAGCTCATGAAAGATTGCACTTTCAATAGCGTAGTGCCCCTAACATTATGCTGGGCTCAATACTGACTCCCAGGAAAGAGTGCCTTTTACTGAAGTATAAACATAGTTTCTTATAACAACTGCGTTTACCATAGAGGCTTTCTGTGCTAGTACTGGGCTACTCCTAATGAGCTTGTGAGATCAGACAGGATTTCAGAATAGGCAGGTTTAAAACAAACAAAAGAAGTATTTTTTTCACACAACACACAGTCAACCTATGGAACTCTTTTTGCCAGAGGATGTTCTGAAGGCCAAGACTATAACCGGGTTCAAAAAAGAACTAGATAAATTCATGGAGTATAGGTCCATCAATGGCTATTAGCCAGGATGGCCAGGGATGTTTGCCAGAAGCTGGGAATGGGGGACAGGGGATGGATCACTTGACTACCTGTTCTGTTCATTCTTCTAGGGCGCCTGGCATTGGCTGCTGTCGGAAGACCAGATACTAGGCTAGATGGACCTTTGGTCTGACCCAGTATGGCCGTTCTTATGTTCTTTGGTGGTTTCTTTGACTGAGTCTCCCTTGGTTCTTGTGAAAGCTACCAGTTAATAGCCTTGAGGACAGAGGTCATCTGTTTATCTGCAGGATATGTACAGGGGCAAAGGAAGCTTCTGCACAGCTCCCTGTGGGCAGGTCTACACAAACATGAAGTTTGCAGCAAGCTGGGGTATGAATCTATCCCACACTAGCTGTCCATGCGGACCCTGATGATGTGCACTAATGAACTAGACACGCTAAGTAACTTGACTAAGGTCACGTAGAAAGTCATTGGCAAAGCAAAGAATCACACCTTGTCTCCATAGTCCTAGGCTTGCTTGCTCACTAACTACTGGACCATCTTTCCTGTCTGCAAATACTAGTATGAAAAGCGCCTCTGCCGTACCATACTCAACCTGTTTACTGTTACAGGCCACATATGCAGCCCACAATGAGTTATCTGGGTCACATCCAGTACCACCTGTATGGCCCTGAGGATGTCACATGGGCTGCATTACTGCTCTGGAGTGACCACATTTTAGTATGAGAGAGGTGGTTCAGTCATTGGCCTCTGTGATACTTCCAAGAAGGCTACAAACTCTGGTGATAGCTTTTTGTAATGTAACGCCTTGCATGAACTGCCAGCTTACGCTGGATTTAAGCAAGTAGCCTAAAGGTTAAAGATGGTCTCTTTACCAATTTCATCAACTGTCCAGCTCCCACTGATAACTGGACCCTTTAATTATTTGAGAAATCACTAATCTCTCTTGCTCCAGTAGGAAAAAGTGACAAAACATCCACAAATGACAAAAAGAATGTGAAGAAGTCTGTGGTGTCAAAGCCAAACACTATCAAGACTATGTTTATGGCTAGTGCTGGGAAGAAAAACACAGATGTAAGTTGTATTTTTATATTTCAATTTAAATGTCCTACGTTCAGTTAGACTTGTAACTTTATTTTTTTCGCTCAAAGTGACAAATGTTTTGGTTACTGCTGTTTTGACTTTTTTAAATCAATTGGCACACAAGCCAGACTTATCAAAGCTCCTATTGGGAGTTTCTGGGTGCTGGTCACTCTTGAAAATCTGGCCCATGGTATGTGGAACCTCCTTATTCTGCATGGACCGAGTCTTTCGGTTCAGTTAAGTGCATATAATTAAGTCTATATAGCTAATACAGCTGTCTAATATTTTACAGAAAACTGTAGATTTGTCCAAGGATGATTTACTTGGGGATATTCTGCAAGATCTGAATGCTGAGGTAAGTAGTTGAATTTTGAGGGGTGTAATGTTCTGAACCCCCTAATCAATGATGCAATTCATCCAGTTGTCAGAAGTTTGTAAGAAGCATTTTTTAAAAAAACTGGACCACCTAAGATTTTGTTATTTTAATGAAGTCATTCCCAACTCTTGGCTGTGACAGTCTCTGTCCCATGAGTCATCTTTAGGTACCCACGAAGTCAGGTCAGCCAATGACTTTAGTTAATCAGCATGACAGTACTCGTTACTGTATTAGCAGACTTCCTTAAAATTGTAAAGACTAACACTTTCAACAGCATGTATCACAATGTCCTTTGGGGTTACTGAACATGACACGTCATTAATATAAATGAAAATTACAATTATATTTTAAAAAAAATAGACTATTACCATGTCCTTCACTTAGCTTTAATATACATATTAGATACTCATCCCCATACTTTTTGATACCTAATTTTACCTTATAACTGATACCTTAACTGTTACTAACATCACAAACATCTAAATAGTTCAGGAAATGCTTTCATGCTATCCTGATGTTGTTTGCTGTTGCAAGGCATATGTGGAATACCCGACTTAGTTGAAGGTAAGTGAGAAAAACATTTTAATACAAAATACTTTCATCCTATTTTCACTTAAGCACACAGTCTGTTGTTGTGGAATGGTTGGCTAGTCAATAAAGCTTTGGAGTTCACTTTCTAATGCGCTTCTCCTCATGTTCTAAATAGCATTAGCTCTTTCTGCATTTATAGGCATAAATGTACATCTTAAAATTGCTTGTCCACTAGTATGCCAACTACTAGTAGAAAACCAACTACAAATCTTCCATAACACATTCTCCTTAACTGTTTCAGTGGTAGCTGTGTTAGTCTGTATCAGCAAAAAAAACGAGGAATCCTTGTGGCACCTTAGAGACTAACAAATTTATTTGGGCATACGCTTTCGTGGGCTAGAACCCACTTCATCAGATGTAAGATCTGATAAATTTGTTAGTCTCTAAGGTGCCACAAGGACTCCTCGTTTTTCCCCCCCTCCTCCCCAACTATTGACTTTACAGACTGTTTCAGTAGAGAACACGTCACACTTATGACTCTCAGCCATAACTGATTTTTTTAACTTTTTTTTTGTCATACTTCATATTAACCATAGTCTAAAAAAAATCTACGGTGAGGGATGGGAAGCATCTGAAAAACTTTCCATTGCATCCACACATTTTTAACTGAATTTCTCTGGCTCTTGTGGATCTCCAAACTTCATCCAAACCAAATTCATGAAGACTTGTGTCATCAAGATTCCTTCTTTTATTTAAATGCTAGCAGTCTGCTTGATGCTGTATAAAATACAAGGAAAGATGGTCCCTGTCCTGTGACTTACGATCTAAAATTTTTATTGACTTTCTTTTCACACCAGGATTTTGTATAATAATATATTATCAGTTGGCATCATACTCCCACTACTGCTTTGGCTGTTCTGGACCCTCTGGGCCTTTGTTTTGCATTCTCCTCCAGTTTAGGAGCAAGCTATGTAGCTGCTTTTAATGATTTTTTTTTTTTTTTTTTTTTAGTTAATTTTTTCACAATGTTAACACTCAAAACCAAAACCTTTATTAGAATCCTTGTGGCCTTATCACTTTAAGTGAATTGGGGGGGAAAAAGTGGCTTAGTTGGTGGGAAGGATTTCTTACTTGCTTTGGGAGCGTTTCCCCAAATTCCCTAAGTGAAGACACTTCATAGTGTCACTTTTTGTTGGGACTCTGATACTTTTGCAGTAGCTGATGCAGCATGCATGCAGGGTTAGAGGGAGAAGAGAAAAATTGGGTGGCTTTTTCTGTCTTTGTCAAATTCTAATGGGCCATTCTCATGTTCTCCATCCTCCTTTTTAGACCGTTCAGATAACTCCACCTCCAGTTGTAAAGCTAAAAAAGAAAAGACCTGTTGGAGCTTCACTGAATCCTTTCTCTGTACAGTCACAGGCCCATACGGTAAAGTTGCAGATCCAAATTGATGATTTTTTTTTTTTTTTTTTTTGCTTATGACTAACTTATGTCTTGAATAAGTAAGCTCCTGTTTTATTATTGGCTTCCTTAGTAAAAACAAGGTCTGTAATTTCCTTTTTGGTACTCTAATATAGAGATGAAAATACACTTTTGCCTCTGACTATCTTTATAGTTGGATGGGTACATGCTGTAGCTTCAGTTATCACTAAACCATTCATACAGTGCTGTAGAGTTACATGACACTTTACACATAGATACTTCATATGCACTAAAAAGCTTATCTAAACAAGATATGAGAAAAGGATATTGAAGGGTTTATTAAGGGAGGATGAATTTTTAAATGAATTTGGAGGAAAAGACACTTGGCAGATGGGGGCACAATGAAATAGGCATGAAGTGAGGTGGGAAAAGGAGATAAGGCAGAAAGATTGCAAAGAGCTTGTTCAAAAAGTTGAAAATAGAAAGATGTAAATAGGGGAAATATTTAAGAATGTGGGTGCGTGTACGGACCTCCAGTTTTGCAGAAGGTGGGGAACCAGTGGCAGACTTCTGATAGGGGTAATATGGTTTGAGAGGAGGCATGAAAGATGACTCTAGCAGCAGCTTTTTGGAGAGACTCACTGCTGAGAAGCAGGGAGACTGGACGGTAGGCTATTGCTATGTCAAAAGCCTTGATATATGGGCAGTGGTTTTAGCAGTGGAGACAATGAGGTGAGGACAGACTTTTTATGTGAAAAGACTTAGTGAGAGCTGCAAGGAGGAGAGAAGAGTCAAAGACTGAGGTTCAGGACCTGGAAAGTGGGACGGATAATGGAATTGTTGATGGAGAGATACAGAAACAGGAAAGCTGAGAAGTTAATGTTTGAGGAGGTGAGTTTGAAATGGCAGCTGGGCATCCAAAAGATGTCAGGGAATAAGATACAAGACTGGGTGAAGAGGAAGCCACTGGAATTTGAAAATCATCTTGTGTAGTAGAAGTAGATGAAACCGGGGCAGTAGATAAGATCACTGAGGAGAAAAAGAGGGGCCAGAAAAGAGAAACTGAGGAACAACAGTAGGGAAGAGAGTCAAAGGGATTTGGAGGTGGCTGATAAATGTTCATGGGCGAAGAAAGAGATGTAGCATACAGGGACAGTTTTTAGTGAGGGATACGATTGAAGTATACAAATGGTATAGAGGAGGTAAATTCTGTTTACCATTAAAATACAAGAATGACAGTACAATTGGAAAAACAAATTAAAAACTGAAACATACTCTTACACCATGAATAATGAACTTGTGGATTTGTCACAAGAGATTATTGAGACTAAGAGTTTAATAGGATTAAAAAAATTACCCACGTATCTAAATAAGGATCTAAACCCTGATGCTTCGGGGGTGTTAGTCAACTACTAGCTGACATAGGTTAGGAAGAAGAGACGTGCTCTTCCATAATTGTCCGTGCTACTATTTTCCTCTGAAGCATATGATACTGGCCATTGTCAGAAAGCTGGATTACATAGGCCAATCGTCTGATGGCCCTAGAACAGTGATTCTCAAACTTCTGTATTGGTGACCCTTTTTACACAGCAAGCCTCTGAGTGCAACACCCCCTCCCCCCCCAAATTAAAAAACACTTGTAATAGCGTTAAATAATTTTTTTTAAATGCTGGAGGTGAAGTGGGGTTTGGGGGTGGAGGTTGACAACTTGTGACCTCCAACCCCCCCCACCCCCAATGTAATAACCTCACGGCCTCCTGAGGGGTCACCACCCACCGTTCGAAAACCCCTGTCCCAGAAGGAGCAGTTAGAGGTTTTAAGAGCTGTCCGCAAGGTAGAATGAGAACCAGGAAGACAGTCTTGGAAACTAAGTGGAAGAGAGCAGGTAGTGACTAACATTTTCTATTTCAGTAGGCAGATCTGGAAACATAAGTACAGAGAAGTGTCTATTTGGTTGAAGTAGGAGGAGTCATAAGTACCTTAGTGAAGGTGCCTTCAGCAGAGGGCAGAAGATGAATAAGAGAGGATGAGGTTGGAGAAGGTAACAGTCTAGGATTTTGGAGAGTAAGAAAGGGAATAGGCAACTTTGATCAAAGGAAGGCTTATTTAAGACAAGAATAATGATTGGGCACTGGGGTAGACGAGGTAAAAAGAAGTAGAGAGAATAAATATTAACATCTTTTAAACTCTATTTTAGTTTACAGTAGTTTATTTTGATTTACAATAGATCAGCTGCACAGACCTGTATCATTTAGTGGCTGACAGTGGACCTTTAGAGCATTAGATTGGGACTTGGGAGACCAGGGTTCTATTCGTGGCCGAGACTCTGGCCTTCTGTGACCGTGAGCAAGTCACTTCATTTTCCTGTTCCTCAGTTTCCCCATCTGAACTATATGATGACATTAGTGAGGCTTTGCTCAATAAAGTGCATAGAACTATCACCAGTCTTTTGAAGGTCTCATGACTCCCAGCCCAGAACACCTTTTTCAAGGTTAAAGGCAGGGGGGTAAGATGAGGTAGCTGCAGCTGTTCCTATGTCCTATCTGAAGCTCTAGCTCTGAGCAGACCTTGGAAGCTGAAGAGAGGGTTTGGGAACATTTTAGGGATTTTTTTTTTTATAGCAGCAAGCTTCTACGTGCCTTGAGTGTGTGCAAATGGCAACTTTTTTGGAGGCTTATAGCTCAGCTAAATCTAACCTGAATAACAAAAGGGGCCTGCCCCCTGATCAACTTCTGAGTCTCTGCTACAAAGCATAGGGAAGTTGGAACTCTTCAGTGAAATGATTGGAAACCAATTTTAACATTAGGAAGACAACCTCTTTTCCCCTGACCTTGCTGTTGGAAATTAATGGTCTTTGCTGAAACTTTAAAAAGAGGTATCAGCCGGAGGTAGAAGGAGCCTGTAAAACTTCAGTCCACACAGTTAGTTTGGCCAAGTTATAAACAACTGAAAAAGTGCTTGGGCTGCCTTAACATGGGCAGGGCCCCGTGTAGCCTCTGTTGGGGTGGCTGTGGGATTCATTCCTTTTACTACATAACAGTGCTCCAGAATTGGACCTTTCATTGAAAAATTGTTCTTCCCTTTATGGTTTCAGTGACACCCCCCCCCCCCCCCCAAATGTAAACAGTCTTAAATGATGCAGTGTTCTATGTCTGCATCTGTAGAGACCTCTTCGGTCTGAGGGGCGTATTCATCTCAATCAGGGCCCTGTGGAATTTGGATACTATGGTTACATAAACTGGCATTCACCAATTTGCTGCAGCTAGGCTCACAACTGTATTTTTCCCCTGCCATACCATACCTACCGCTTCCCTTACAGTTGTGAGTTAATTGGAGTACAGTACGCACTCCCTGCACTGTTCCATGGAGTAAGTCAGAAGAGAGTTGTGGGAGCGAGAATTTAACTTCCTGGCTGTATCAATGTATGCTGGCAAACTAGGCTGTCTGGGGAGCTAGAGAGAAGCTGTTGAAACTGACAACCAGCTCCATTCTTGCCTGGTCCAAATGGGGAGAAGAAGGAGGTTCTGAGGTCAGCCTCTTAGCTCCTGAGCTGAGGCCTGGGGAGAACAGCCCAAAACTCATGGCCAAAAATAATCAACAAACGCTGTCTATTAATAGTTTTCAACTATGACCCATAGAACTGTCTTTTTTTGAGTGTGGGGTTGGAAATAGAAATGGTGGTAGAATAAATGTTGCCACGGAATTGAGGAGTTGTTGCTGAGAAATTTGGTGTCGTGCTGAAGAGTGTGCCGAACCCTGACTGTAGGCCTTGTTGCCAACTTCATGTATAACTAAACACTGTAGTTCTCCTTTAACTTAAGGAAGATTAAAGTTTAATTTGTGCCTAAAATATTTTTTCAGGTAGTAACCCCTATAGTAAGGAAAGCTCCCACTACTGTCAGAAAGGAAGTTCTTTCTCCAACTACCTCTGATCCTAAGCATACCAGTTATGCAGCAAAACCTGCTGCAGTCCATAAAGAGAATGGTGCTGAGTATACAATAAAAGCTGCGGAAAACGAAGAACTGGTGAAGGCAAAACCAGAGAAAGCTATTCAAGGTATTTTAAAAATTCTGGCAATGGAGACAGCAAATGTAGCATGTTCTAAAATATTTTAGTTAACATTGGGGCAAAGTATGAAAATAGCTTTCGGTGGTTCACATTAATGTTGTATACTATGTGTATGTATGTACTAGAATGATATAGTATATTGTATTAATGATTAAACCCCTTAGTTCTTTTTACAATGCTTACAGAAGATGATCAGGGCATGATGGATTTTGAGGATGGGGATTTTGATGAACCGATGGAAGCGGATATACCAGAGACTGCCGGGGCCCTGAAGAAAGAACAGAAACTAGAAGAGAAAGAGGCACAGCCAGTGGTTTCTGTGAAGGAAGATGCATCCTTTTTGTAAGGATCTGTGGTTGCAAAAAACCTTTTTTGCAGAAAGAAGTTCTATTTATGACTTCATTATATTTGGACTTGATATTTACATATTTATTTTTTCTCAAGGCACTGTTCTGTGATTGCACTGTAGGGACTTTAAAAATGTGCAGGCTGAAGGGAGTAGATTGGCTGACTGCTACTTAAGAAAAGGGATACTTCATGTTTCTGGGGATAGACCATTCCTGTCTGGGTAAACAGTGAAATGTTTTAGGTTAAGTGCTCAATGTATATTGCAAAGAGCTGGTGACGTAATGTGGAATGCTTAGTGCTGATGAGCAGAAATCAGGAATCACTAAAGATTTATATTACCAAATACCTTATAATTGCCCAAAACATGAATGATCGTTAAAGCCAGTTTCCCATGGCAAAGAGTGATGCCATTGAAGTTAAAAATGCAAAAGTAATGATTTTAAGGTCCTTTTCTTATATAGGAGAGTTTTGAAGCACCTTTTTAATACTGTTTCATGACTGAAAATTATGAGAAGTCAAATCATGGTTTTGAAGTGTACAAAGTTTTTCACAGAAACAAGTAATGACTCTGTCCCACCCCAAATAGCTTACAGTTGAAGGTAGCCTTGCAAACTGATGGGATTACTCATGCTGTAATGACTTGCATGTCTAGGGTCTGTCTAATAGTTCAAAGCAACTTTCAATGCCTGTCTGCCGGATATATGAGAGCTATATTTGTGGGGGAAATAATGGAGTATTGCATGTTAGCTAGTTCTGGTGACGGATCTTAAGTCATGTCTTCTCAAAAGTTATGGTTGTAGTGAACATACAACCTTACTCATCTGTTTTTCAATACTTGCAGAAGTTCTTTTCTCCCCGATATGTCCTGTTGGACCAGAATGGATAAGGATGAAATTGATTTAGTTGCCTCAGAAGTTCAAGTGGACCCCAGTTGCCTGCCACTAGTGAACGGGGAAGATGGTGATCAAGTCTTTAGGTTTTATTGGCTGGATGCTTACGAAGATCAGTATAGTCAACCAGGTATCTACACATTTTAAAGATGGAAAGTAACTCTCTCGTTCCCTTCATTTGATTCTAGCCATTAAGGCTGGGATTTTCAAAGGAGCCTGAGGGATGCCTAGCTGCCCTCTAAGCCTGTTGAAGTTCTCCCCCGGAAGCTGCTTTGTAACTTGCACAGGGTTTTCCTCCCTCTATATGATATAACCACTTGACAAAATGAAAGTCTTGTCTATTATGTTTGGTCTGTTATAGTGTTAGGGGGAAGGAAAAGGATTTTAGTGCTGTTAAATCAAGGGAATATGCCGACATTCTTTACCTCTGTGTGCTAGGAATGAGTTGATGTCTCTATCTTCTTGGGTAAGTGGTACAATAGTTAAATGAACTGGTCTCTTGCTTTTGAAAATCTAATTTGAAATCCTGATTAGATCATTCGTTTGGTCTCCTGTGTCCTGATAAACCTGTCTTTGTATTACAAGTCACATGAGTTGGAGGAGAGGAGGCAGACTGGTTGTGCAATAGATGATGTTGTGCAAAAATCTTCATAAAGCTCTGCCAAGATACCTCAGTCCTAGCTCACTTATTTCATAGCTCTAGTGCTTTTGGAACCTGTCTTTCATGCATATCAACCTCATTCAAACTCTTAGTGGTAGAGGAAAAATACCTATTTTGGAGGCTTTGGACTAATGCTCCAAGTGCTAAGTATAATGCATTTTGCAGTTACACCTTTCTTAACTTGTGGTGCCAAGGGGTTAAATAGGAGTCGGTCTCTTTTGTATGCTGAGTGCGTTGAAAAGCTTCCTCATGAGAGCAGCTAGTGATCACTGAAGTCATGGTGAAATCAATTATTCTAATATAAAATAGCTACTCTTGAAGACCCTGCTATTGTTTTTTACTTCTATCTTGGCTTGAAAGTCAGTGGTTGCTGAATGGAACATAATTATGAAAGGATTTATTTTTCTTGCATATGAGAAGAGATATCCTGTCCTTATTGTGACATTTTCAAGGATGAATAATAGACTGCACTTGGTTTCAATTAGTAGTGCAGGGGGGAAGTAAATTTTGACATTGTTTATGCCCATTTTCCATAAAAATCATGAAACTATTAAACAAAAACAATGTCAAATACATTGCTTGAAATGAAGCTAGACTGCAAGATAAATAAGACTCTAAAATAATTTGTAACTTTGAAATAGACTCTGTTTTCCTTCATGATTCCCTTTAACTGTTTTATGGAGAGAATTGGAAGGCTGTACTCCTATCTTAAAAATTCGAAGAAATGAATAATAAAATAAAACAATAGGTGTCCATCTGGTGCTCTGGTCACCTGTCCCATAGCTTAAAAAGCTAAGAATAAACCAGGAACTACTCATCAATATCTCAACCTTAGCTCACATCCTTATTAAAAGCTTAATGAAGGAGGAGGGGGAGAAAGAGAATGTGGGCTCTGGTGGACCAAGTCCTGAAATTGAAGATCCCCCCCCCCCAAAAAAAATTGTTTATTATTGAAGGAGCTCCAGCTCCCACCAAGTCCAAAATTATGTAGGGATTTTTTTATAGGTTAACACTAGGCTTATGGGAATATGATTTTTATTTTTTAATAATTTTGGGTGGGGAATAAAATGTTTGTTTTGAAGCATTTTTAAAAATTTTTATCAATGTAGATTTTCATGGTTGTGGGAGATTATGGGAAGAGGTTCAGATGACAGCGGGGAGTCAGACAGTGATTGAATGACAGAAGATCTTGAGATTCAAAAAGTGAAGGCTTTATAACTTGTTAATGTTGTATAATGTTAAAACACATCGTTGACATCACGTCAGACTATACAGAGTAAACATTCTTGTTCTTGAGCAGCAGTGTTCTTAATTTTTCCTGTCTGTTAAAATCTACCATTATCAATAGAAATATTTGTGTGTGTGTGTGGGGTGGAGGGGGGGAGTGAAACTGACGTTTACCAATAAAAATGTAATCCTTCCAAGCCTAGTTAAAACCAAACTCCTGAATTCTACCCAGAAGCTGGTTTAATGTGCTCCCATCTTACAAGTCCACTTAAGTTGGCTGCAGCATTCTGTGCTAGCTTCAGTTTTCAAATGTTTCCAAGGTGTAATTCCATGTAGTGTGCATTATAGCTGGTTCGTGATACCTTACTCTTGCAGTGACACAAATGTGGATAATTGTGGCAAGGTCCACAATGAAAAGAAAAGATTGGTGAAAAAGCTGTTTTGGCTACACCTGTTACCTGGACATCCAGGAGCACCCTGAATTTAACAGCATCCCCAAGTTGTCCACCTGTATTGTCGCACTCCCTTTTACTGATGTAAATTCCACCAACTTCCAGTTGCTTTGCCTAGCCTCACTGTTCTCTCTCTCTCTCTCTTACCTGGATGGAGTCACAACCAGCTAGCTGTCATACAAGACCTAAGTTTTCTAGGCACTGGGAAATGCATCCCATTGTTCCAGAAGAGTCAAATGTGATGGGGATGTAGAGCTGGGTACCTTCAGCATACTGAATGCAATGAACTCTCCTCACTAACCCTCCTAGTGGCCCCGTATACACACTGAAAAAGACAGGTGACCAGCACCGTGCAAGAGAGCCCTTGGGGCAGGGGAATTGTTTCATTTATTTCATTGACCTGGAGTTGTAGGAAAGATTGTTGTACTTGTGGGGTCTTGGTTTTTGTGTGTGCTATTTTTTTTGAGTAATGTATTGTCAAATATAAAACTTTCTGGATTTTACTATGGGAATTATTGCTGCTAAAATTCGTAAGTTTGGGACTTGAAGCTGATAAATACTGCAATCCACTGAAAATTTCACTTAATAGAAGGCCTTCCACCGACTTCATTGGGTACAAAGGAGTCTTAATCTTGGAGAACTGAGTAAGGAAAAGGCTTCATTGTCTTGGTTACCTTCCAGACGGAGGTGTGTTAGATGGTTTGAGCCTTTTATGGAGTGATTGATATCGCACACATTTCAGCATTTTCTTTCTTCACCTACTTTTTTTAAAAAATTTTTTGAAGCTCTTAAACCAATTTAGGGGGAATGAGAAGCTATAAGAATAGAACTCTGAGAATAGAAGATAGTGGTGTGATACCATCTTCTGTCTTTGGCATTGCTTGGTTACCACAGTGTTGGAGGTATAGTGAAGGACCACATAAGTACTAGGTTTATAAAGCGATTGCTTAGATATTTGTAGAGCACTGTCAGCAGATGGAACTGTTCAAGGACTACACATTGGAAATTACTTTGGTCCTGGGGATGAATTAATCTTTATTTAGTTATACTTAAAATGGCAGCTTTTCTGCTAGCAGCATCTTTGAGAATTTTTGGTTCCCTAATATCTAGTCTTCTCTTCCTTTCTCAGGTGTGGTATTTCTGTTTGGTAAAGTGTGGATTGAATCAGCAGAGACCTATGTCAGCTGTTGTGTGACAGTGAAAAATATTGAGAGAACTATCTATCTACTGCCACGTGAGATGGTAGGCCTGAATTTCAGTGGGCTGCTGATAGGAAGCTATTGAAGTAAAATGCCTTTTGACTTGTTTACATGGCTGAAACAGGCTGTGCTGATCATTGCAAATGTGATATTCATCATGCGAAAAACAGAGTAGAATATCCCTGATTTTCAAGCTATAATGACGTGGCTGAGAAAAAGGCAGTTCCTTTACCTGAAACTAATGGTGGCAGTCTTCTTGAGTGACCTTCTGCTTACCATGTTAAGTTTCCAAGTCCTCTGTTTTCAGTGGTATTTCATAAATTTGATGTTTTGTGAACTAATATATTTTGGTGCCATAATATTCCTTGGCTACAAGCTTTGATTGTATGTCAAGTTTACCCATTAAAACAACTCTGAATTTTGTTGGCTTGTTAATTTTGTTAATGTTTGTTGTCAGAATCTGTAAATGAAATAATTTGATTTGACTCTCTTTAAAGCAAATGGACCTAACTTCTGGTAAAGAGACGGAGAATCCTGTGACTATGATGAATGTCTACCAAGAATTTAATGACCAGATTGCTGTAAAATACAAGATCATGAAGTTCAGATCCAAGGTTTGTGTCTCTTGTACATCATGCTCAATCCCCTCCTATTTTTCTGTTTTCGGAGGGCAGAAAACTTTCAGTGGATAGCAATGCTGGTTGGTGTGTGGGTGGAAAAGGCAAAGTTATAACTGGCATGTATGTGTATGTTTTCCTGTAACAGCCAGGCAGTGACTGACTGAATCTTTCTCAACTCAAGAATAAGTGAAGCAGAGTTTGGAGATAGGCCTAGTATAGAACAGAATTTTAACCCCAAAGCAAATATGATTAATGGCAGAATGTTGATAAAAGGTCAGCAGGATGATCTCTGTGAGAAGTCAGCTTTCTTTGAGATCTAAGGCTGTATCCTGACTTTTCACACTACGACTTGTTACATTGAAAACAGTTTTCAAATATGGTTGTGACCAAACAGTTTTTGTATACGTGCCATCATGATTATAAATGTCAAACCCTGCTAAAATCCTGCCAACGGATTAGTTAATAGAACAGTTTTAGCCAACACAACTTTGTGAATCAGTTCTGTTTCTATATTGTGGACCCCGAACTACTAATGGAACTGTTTCAGGGTCTTCCTTCTTCCTCCCCATCTCTGCCACATATACTAGAAGTCAGTGTACTACATTTATGTAGCACTTCCTGTTTACCGTAATGCACTTTTTGCCCAAAGCTTGCTGAGGGATACACACAATATGGCTTCGCTTATTAGAATAGAGAAAATGTACATGCCCAGGTGAGCTAGCAACTAAATGGCAGTCCTTTTGTGATGCTCACAGTACGGATTCCTGGACTGCCAATATTCATTTCTCTTAAACATCCTAATTTTTGTAATGAATATTGAGCACAAGAGGGAAAACCACCTGTGGCCCTCTGGATAGGGCACTGGGCTAGGACTCAAAATTTGGTTCTTCCATTGACCTGCTGTGACATTGAACAAATTGTTTCACCTTGTTGCTTATTTTTTCCCTTCCACTTTTTATCTGTTGTTTTTCTCTTTAGACTTTAAGCTCTCTTGGGCAGGAACTGTTTATTATGTGACTGTACAATGCCTAGCATATTAGGGGGTCCTGATCTTGGCTGGAGCTTCTAGACACTACTGTACTGTAAACCATTAATAAGGCAGATAACATTCGCTTTTTGTGGGAATTAGGATGCCATCTTGAGATCTAAACTGTTCATTGGATCCCTAGTTGTGCTTGACATTTGTGATTCCTCTACGTATTTGGGCCACTCCACAAGTAGTTAAGAGAATGGTGAAGCAGAAAAGGTTGCTCTGTTGGAAAATAGAGGCACACATGATGTGGGATAGAGAATTGGTATCAGAGGAATCTGTTCATAAAGGTACAGTTCTGCAAAGCAAAATATGCAGAAATTGTGCTAGCAAGGGCATCACAAATCTGGACTGAAGAGCATTGCTTGAGCTGTGTGAGGAAGCTTATTCAATCACTTCACAAACACTCATTAACTTTTCTTTCCCTTTTCCCTCTTTAATGTGTGTGGATAAAATGCAAATATGTCTTTGCAGTTCAGACTTGGATGAAGATGAGTGCAATGCTAGCATCATGTTTCTTCAATTAAGTGGTCAGATGGCTCTTCCTACTTTTTGGAGTGTCTTGGAGTATCAAGTTGAGAGTTCACAAAGAATTACAGTATAACTTTGGGATTAGTTTTGATTTTCTTGGATTAGTGATCAGTGCTGTCATTATACCCTTGTGTAAAATGTTTGGCAAATGGTTTGAAAGGCAGAGGAAAACAGAGGAAGAATGAATAAAAACACAGGTGTGTAAAATGAGGGGAAAATCAAAATATTGATGGACAACTCTAAATGTTCTAAAGCATGATGGAAATGCAAGTGCTTCCCAAATGCCTCTTAAATAGCAAGTTCACCCAATAAATATCATACATCTGTGCAGCAAATATGTAACAGTGCAGTATTTTCAGCCTTCAATAGTGGACAGATTGTATGATTCTTTGGCACATTCCAGCAACACACATTTCATCTGTTTCAGAATTTCTTATGATCAAAATAATTCTGACAAGTTTACCTTTGAATTTTTTTCACTGTTTCTACTTGTGTGTTCTCATTATAATGTACTTGTAAATGGGAGATGTAGGTGGGTAGTTTAAGATTGGGTGTACAGCAAGGATATGGCAGCTCACTGCTCAGGAAGAACCCTGAAGTTGAGAAAATAACTAAAGTTTAATGAAGCGGGCTTCAATAACAAGTGACTTGGAAGCATATGCTTTGGATTGTCCTTTGAAAAGGTGCTGAAGGATCAGAAGAACTCTTTTTTTAAAAAAAACAACAACAACAAAAAAAAAAACAAAAAAACTTGTGCACGTGCAAAGTGACAGTTAAAAGACGATATGGGAAGAGATGATAAAGATTAAAATAAAGATACAACTGCAGGTAGAGATTATAGATGTTTGAAAGTGGGGTAAGCCACAGTGCAAAACCCTCTTTTATACAGACGCAGTGTGTCTAAACTGGGTGTTGCAGTTACCCCAGTACAAGTCTTGTCCGTATAGACAGGCCTGTATTTCAACATGATGACGATAGCTTTGTTCATTGCATAGCAAGATATCAAACAGAGGCCTTCTGTGTGAAGACGAAATACTGGTCTGAGAGAGGACAAGCAAATGTTGTATCTTACTGTTCAGATGGGAATTTGCTACCAGGTCTGAATTGACTTTTCTCTGTATATTAAGACTTTAGCTAGATGGGGAAGGCTAGGGGGAATGGTCTCCTATAAAGCTTTGAACACTACATAAGCATACTCTAGCTAATCATAGTTCCTGCATTGCCAGAAAAGGATGGGAAAAATTAATACCTTTAATCATATGATATGCATCTTTGTGAACTTTTTTCAAAGAACATGCCTTTTATTGAGGCATTAATACTTCAGTATTACAACATGCTTGGCCTGTTCTTTATCTTTCAATAAACAAAACTACAGTAGTAAAAGGCTTGCTTTCTAGTCTATGAAAGTTTGCTAATTCTTTGAAATTCTTCTCGCTCAAGTTGCCTTTGATTTCAATGGGAGCTGCAGGATCAGGCCTAAGAAACAAATACAGCTTTCCTTGAAGTCTATTTTAAAATTGTAAATTAGCTTCTCCAAGGCCATTAGGAGAAGGCCATTAGGCTTAAACAATGACTTTTTTTAAAAAAAGGATTGGCTCTAAAATTTTGCCCTGTAGCTTTAATGTTCAGTTCCTCCATTAACAGTGCTATTTTTGAAATATTTGGAGGAAGTTTTCATTAATTTTATAGCAAGATGACTTCAGATACCAATGCCTTTTTCAAAATAAATTGATTATAATGGAGGAAATAATTAATCTGCTTTGTTTTCATGTTGAAGTGATAAAGCTACAGTGGCTATGTGCAGAGCTGGCTGAAACTCAGGATTTCTGGTTTGTGGGAAATATTGGTTTTGTTCCAGTTCAGATCAAAAATTGAAATTTCCCAGAAACTGGAAATTCCATAAGTTTCATTTTTGGAAACACTGACACATGATGTTTCTGAAACAAAATATGATCTTGGATACCCCAACAGCTGCTGACTGAAATTGATGTGATTAGCAGTAGTAAAACTGACAAGGTTTTCTGAATAGCAGCGGTGAAACTGACAAGAATCCTGTAAATTTCAGTTGATAGCTGCCAGGGCTTGTACTTTTGCAGCAGCACTGCTCAAAAACCTCTCCTAAAAAAATGATTGAAAATATTTAAGTGAAAATATTGCTACATACCAAGCTGATGTGACCTGCTCAATAGAACTACATCTAATCCATGACCCGATAATTTATATTGGAACAAAGGGAAGATAACTTCAATCAAGGAAGTGCGTGCTTTAAAAAAGTAAACTGTAAAGTCTTAGAATCAATCTGGGAAACTTTAAAAGATGATCCAAAATGGATATATGGGAGAGCTAATTTTGTGCTGGGAGTAACTTCATGGACACAGAATTGTTCAAGTAGAGTGACTTTTGTAACACTTTGAAAAAATATAATAGGTATTAGATAGTGAGAGAGAATTATATGTATTATTGTAACACCTACAAGCTCTACTCATGAACCGGGACCCCATTGTACTAGGTGCTGTACAGAACACAAAGACAGTAAAGGGTAAGCTTTGCCAACAGAACCATCACACTTGGGAAGTTCCTGCCATGCCACCTTTTATGTGGGCCCAGCAGGGCTTCTCGGACACTCTGGCTGCTACTGGAAATAACAGTAACTTAAATCATTGGTTATATTGGAGATGCTGTGAGAAGTGATGACATCTGGCATTAGCACACCATTGCTTGTGGCAGTAATTTTATATGTGCCCATCAAAGCTTTGCCAACAGCAAACTTGGGATTGTGAGTAGACTCTGTAAGGCATAGCATTTTCCCCACACACCTACCACTGATTGTGGCAGGAATGGAGCCTGTTCAAGCCAAGTTGGGCAAGTTCTTGACAAATCAATTTGAAAGCAACATGACTCCAGTCTGAAACTTATCAGCCAATCATTGCTTCTCCATGTCTAATCTCTGAAAGGAACACTTAATGGGCAGATAGCATTTTTATGGCTCTTTGCACGTCACTGTAATTATGATCAGAGAGGCTCACATGCTCTCTTTTACTCCATAGTCAGGTTAAATCCACAAGAAGTGGTTTGAACCTATGTCTTTAAAAAAGACAAGACAGTAGTGGAGTCCTGGTTTATGACTAGGGCCAGTAGGACCTCTGGCAATACAAATAACAACACACGCCACAAGTGACTCCTCACCATCCATTTGCATAATGGCTGCAATGTGCTGTTCTCCAGCTGGTGCAACAGCATAGATTAGCCATGCAAATCCGGAATCCTTAGCCTCCAGGAAATTTTAACATAGTTTTGAACAGTAAGGCTATATCTACACTGCGCACCTTAGAACAGCACGACTGTGCCACTACGGCCGTGCCATTGTAAGGCATGTAGCGTAGCCACTCTTTGTCGCCAGGAAAGAGCTCCTCTGACGACCAAATAAAACCACTCCCAACGAGGGATGGAGAGCTGTCTACACTGGTGCTTTTCATCATTAAAACTTTTGTCATTTGGGGGTGTGGTTTTTTCCCCCCACACCTCTGAGCAACAAAAGTTTTAACGCTAAAAGTGGAGTGTAGACAAGGACTAAGTGTGGTTGGAGCCTGCTTTAGCATCGCTGGTAGCTTATGAACATGACGTTAGAGACCTACTTGTCCAATAATAAAGCTGCTGCTTTATTTAGCTGCTGTAAGGAGAGTAATGAGATCAGATGAATGAGCATTTGCATCACGTTTGGTTTTTATTCCTTTCTTTCTCTTATTGGGAAGAATGTTCAGTATACTGATATTTTTAAAAAAATCTTAGCACCTAATACATAAATACAGTATTTAAAATGTGTTTCTTTTTTGCATAGAAAGTTGAAAAGAATTATGCTTTTGAGATCCCGGATGTTCCAGTGAAGTCTGACTACCTAGAAGTTAGGTACCTGGTGAGTAAAACTAATCTGATTAGAGGCCACATCACTGAAATAGTTCTGTTGAACTTAATCTTATTTAAGTACATATATTAACATAATTTTGTCCTTATTTATGGCTACACCCACTTCACAACGTGTAAACTAGTTGCTTTTTATTTTTAAAATTTGTCTTTTGGAGCTTATTTAACTTAGTGTTTTTCATTTGCTTGTTTTCCTTATATCATTGATGTGCTGGCCAGTCCCTGCCATAGCTAGTTAATTACAATGAAACTGAAAGTGAATAACAAAAATTAAAACATTTCAAATCCGTATATCATAGATCTACTAAAGCTTTCTATGTATCTCGGTGTTAGCTGCACTCCCCCAAAAATAAAACATGATGAAATTAAAACAATAATTTCATCCATCAATGTTAATGACTTATTAATTATGGAAGTATCTATTCCTGATTAGTCAGGCTTTCTTTTTTTTTTTTGTTTACTTTTGTGCCATTTGGGCTCAGTTAAACAATATATTTGAATGTGTGTAACTTTAAACACCCACAGGGTTGACTGTTCTCAAGCCTAAAGTCAGGCATATGCTTAAGTGCCTTGTGATAGCAGGACATTTGTGTGTAGTCAGTTTAATCATTTGTATTGGTCTTTTATGAGGCTCTTGGGCAGGAGAAACTTTCTTTAGAAATGAGGGAAATGGAGTGACAGACCCACAAGTTCCCAGCGGGGCTCTGGGACAGGGATAGTAACAATAAATTTTAATCATTTAAAAAAAAACTGACAAGGTTTCAAATTGACAGTGTTCCCTTCTAAATACATTTTGTTAATTGCTGAGAAGGGGACATTAAAGGCACCATCTTAATGCATTCAGCCACTTTGCAGGGATTAAGGTTATATCTGAAGGGTGAAGTAAATGCATGTTAGCTGCCCAAAATGCTGCTTTAGCACTTCAGGAGCATTCTAATCTTATTGGTCTGCAAACAGTGGCTGTAGCTGGAAAGCTGTCAGATGCATAAAACGATATAATTAACTTGCAGTATTTACTTAAGCAGTTTCTATATTAAAAATGTTGAGTTATGTGGGTCATGGCTGATACCAACACAGTCTTGTTTCCTATATGGACACAGATTTTGGCATTTACATTTTTGGATCAATTTCCTGGCTTATGTGTAGGCTTGCAGATTTTCCTTTTTTTTTTTTTTTTTTTAAATATATAATTTCCACAGATAATATGGGTTTATTTTTAAGGATTTTTTTCTTCTTTTTTTTCCTATTTAAATTTTCACAGTTGGGGAAAATTAAAGAAGAGGCCAGACAATTTTTTAATTACAGTAGACCTTGAGTTTCAAAAAGTTAAGCTTTATAAATCATGAAAACACATTGTTAACATCACATGTCAAAATATACAGAGTAAATATCTTTAAATCAACAAACCATACCTGTTTTTACTTTTCATTCACTAGTTTGTAACAAGCCTAATTTAAAATTCAATGGATTCTGACTCTAAGTTCTCAAGCAGCATTTTTCTTACTTTTCATATCGGTACATTTCAGTTGTTGTTGGGAATACTTTTTCATTGGTTTGTGTAAGTTCAGTGAAATTGACGTTTGCAGATATTTACTGATAAAAATGGAATCCACCAAAACCTACTTATGCAGAGGTTTATTAAAACAATAGTCTGATACTTCTTGGGTTGCTATATTACTTTCTGATGTGATGGAGTTTCACTCATGTGATACTGGCACATTTCAGATATGGTTTAGTTTGTTTATACTACTGCTTGAGCATAATAAATTGATACGCCTTCATTTTATTTAAAAAAAAAAAAAAAAAAAAAAAAAAACTTATCCCTTTCTTTTGATTGTCAGGCTGAATTCCCCCGGCTTCCTCAAGATCTGAAAGGAGAGACGTTTTCTCATGTATTTGGAACTAACACTTCTAGCCTGGAACTTCTCTTGATGAGTAGGAAGATCAAAGGACCAAGCTGGCTGGAAATAAAAAATCCACGTATGAGGATTTGCATGTCAAATACTTAATAAATTGCTGAAAAATAAATTTGGAGGGGGATGGTAGATGAGTTGACCAGTACAGTTCTATTTTGTCAAATCTTTTAAAAGTTCTTGAGGGCAGTATTCTGAGAAGCAATGTTTAGATTTCATATACAGGACCTATTAGAAAGCAGTTTATTTTGAGAGGCAAGCAAGATTTGCTTAATTGGTCTCTTTTCAATGTTGACAGCTCTTGAACTGATTTCTCCCCTTGCTTCCTTCACCCTTTCCCCCCAGTTCTGTACTCTGTTTTGTGCTCTTTGGGACTTGATCCTTCAGAATGTCACTTTTTATACAAAAAGTGGGCAACGGCACCACAGTAGTAAGGTAACTGGGCTTCTTGTGATACCCCCCCTTAAAGAGGAGAGGGAAGGAAAAACTTGATTTGATTCTGTGACCGAACTTCTAAATGGTTCTGAGCGTCCTTTTAGCTCCAGTAATGCCACAGTGTAAAATGTTACAGGAATTTAGGCAATCGCCATGCTTGGCTCAGAGACCGTGTTTGATCATAAGTGTTTAATTTTAACTTTACTCTGAGTTCTGGAACTGTTTCTGGATAACACCCAGTACAAATTACTCCATCGATAGTTTATACAAAATGACATGGTTGGAAACACCCAGTGTGCTTTCAACTTAGGTCATTGTTTGAGTGTTTGTCTATGGGGATCCCACTCTGTGTGCATGTGCACCTCATACACATTCAGAATCTTTAAACATTAGTGTCTCTGGAGCCATGCCTTCTCCCTACATGTCTTCATGCTCCCAGCAACCACAGGGCATAAAGGGCAGAGCAGCTGCAACCATTTCTTAGTTCCCTCTTACCAGCTTTGGCAGTGAGATGGAACCAGGCAGTGTCCGCCTGCTGCCCTGTAATCCGTTCTCTATCCTTATCTAGCTTGTTAGGGTTAATTCCTTAAATATCTCCTGTGTTTTCTTCAACTTTTTCTTTATTTGTTCAGTGTTTTTAAAAAAGCACCTTATTTTCTCTCAGCACCTTGTGCCACAACCACTTAAAATAGCAGCTTCAAATCCTGCCCATCTTGTGACTGGCTTATTCCCCTTCCAGACAGTTTGTTTTTGTCTTGGTGAGAGCCTTGTACCTAATTGATGCTCCATCTGCCAGTTGTCCGTTCTCCAGAACAAGAAAATTGAGAGAGGCTAAAATTGTGTCTTCTGGAGCAGCCTGTGAGGAGCATTTCAGACCCACAAGAATGGGCATGGAACTCCAAGATGGGACTTTCCACCTCTTAGTCTGTGTGCTCCCATGACATCCAGGATGCAGCTGCAAAGGCTGGTATCAGTAAGAAGTCAAATTCGGGACTGACTGGCCAAAAAGCCTTGGTAGCCAAAGACGTGCTCAGTACTATTAGCTGCTGCAGCAACAAAGACAAGTACTGCCTCTTCCACACAGAGCTAAGGTAGATCAGAACATTGGATCAAACCTGGTACTGATCTTACTTCCTTGAGAAAGGAAAAGTTGAGAGGCCTCAGGAGAGTTATTTCCTTTACACTCAATTCTTTGGAGGAGAGTGAAGTCCTCATACTAAAGGGGCAAGTGACACTGATTCAACTTTCTTCTTGGCACCGAAGGGCTCTGAGGCTACTCTGGTCCCTACATCTGATACGGATTCCTACAAAAAATTGAAATAGTTCCTCAGTTGATAGTGTCAGTAACTGTTCTGGTTACTGCATTATTGGTGATGGAAGTTATCTCTTCTCCCATACCATTTTTGCTATTGAGTGCGCGTCATCTGGCACTGACTCAAATGTCTAAGCTCCTGGTACAGACGTTGCCTGAGAGATCAGCACTGCAGATAGAGGAGACCTTTTCCTAACCATACTTTCTTCCCCATCCAGTACCGCTGGGAGCTTTCACCTCATCACTCTCCAAGATCAGGAGATGATTCATTCCTCCAGTCCAGAATCCCTCATTTCAGAGCCCCAGCTTACCCACCATGTGGATGGCATATAGCGGAATCGAAGTCTCCTGTATGCATGTCCTCCAATTCTCTCTAATATCCAGGATGATATGGAAAGTCTGAATGCAGCAGATCCTGATAGTTCCTTGTTGGCTGAGGCATTTTTGGCTAATGGGTCAGTTCCAAATGTCAACTCAGCCTCCAATAGCAATTCCAAACTGTTCAGAAATAATATCACAGGACAACGGTCACATTGAACCCAGACTTGAAATTGTTACACGTGACAGCTTGCATGTTGGCTGGGTTAAGTGCCACTGACGGAGACTGTTTGTTATATGCACAAGAACTCCTGTGGTGAAGCAGGAGTCCCTAATGAGTAATGAAAAATGTACTCCTCGCAGGTGAAAAGATTTTCTTTTTGGGCAGCCCAGCACAACCTTGATCCATTTGGAGATTCCTGTTACCAAGATCCTTAATTATATCATCCATCTACATTTTTCTGGATTCTCATTCTGTTCAGTTACAGTCCCACCTTGCAGCAGTTTCGGCATGCCACCCACCCAGAGTCATGTTTGTTTTTTTCTTACACTTCTGCATCCAGATTTTTAAGAATTGCTTCCCGCTTCCCACTGATTTAGGAAGCCACCTCCCAAATGGGATCATAATATTGTCCTTTGAGGCCTCCCTTTGAACCCTCTTCTGAATACTCTATACCACCTTACTCTCAAGATATCTTTTTATCATCCCCACTGGGTCAGACAGAAGGGTCCGTGAACTCCAAAGTCTCACGGCCAACTCTTCTTGCATAACATTCCACGAAGATAAGATGGTTTTGAGAAGCCGTCCTAAATTTATTCCCAAACTCGTGTCAGACTTTCAGTTAAATTAATATATTAATCTCCCTCTTTTTCTTCCAAAACCACACACTTATCCAGAGGAGAAGAAACTTCATATTTTAGCTGTAGTGAGGGTCTTGCTATGCTACCTGACCAGGACAAAGCCCATTTTCAGCAATGCCCCTGCCTTTTTTGTTGTTATAAGTGGTGATTCCAGAGGACATGCCATTTTTTCCTCAGATTATTTAAATGGATCACCTAGCGTATTTCATTTTTCTGTCATATGGCTGCTGTTCCTTTTTCCTCTAAATATCACAGGTCATTTGACTAGAGCTCAGGCTTCAGCAGACAAGGAAGTATCCCCATTATCTCAGAACTGCAAGGCAGCCATTTGAAATAGTCCCCTCATTTTTGTTAAACATTATGTCCTTGACCTGGCTGCAAGATCAGATACCAAATTTGGGAGGGCGGTGTTAAAATAGCTGATTAGTTAGTGGTAGTCTGGACTCCTCAGTTCAACCTTCCAGATAGGGCACTGCTTGCCAGTCACCTAGAGGTGGTATCCACATGGACAAATGTTCAAAGAATTAAAAACATTACTTACCTTATAGTAACTGTGTTTTTTCATGATGTTTTGTCGGTGTGGATCCTACAACTACTTTTCTTCCCTGTTTTTTCAGAATCTCCCTTAAATGGAGATTCTGAATGAGCAAGGGAACTGACTGATGGTTACGGCTTCTCTGCCCTTGGTTAGGGGACACGAGGACAAGCAGGGCACAGACATTTCAGTGACATTTCAGTTTTACTAATAACCTGGTATTCAGCTGTTGGATGAGTTTCATCTCACAAGCATACTTAAAGGGATACGCATGGACAGAACAACTTGGAGAGCCAGTTATTGTAAGGTAACCATTTTTTTTTCTCCTCATGATGACCTTATCATTCTTGTAAGTGGCTCATTTGTTTCCGCAGAGCCCTTGAGTCATTCAGTCAGTTGGTGTAAGGTGGAGGCAACGGCCCTGAAACCTGACTTGGTGAATGTAGTTAAAGATCCTCCTCCTCCTCCTCTTGTGATCATGTCTCTCAGCATGAGGACAATTCAGAATGTGAAGACTCACCAGCATGAGGTAAATCATCAGCTTTGGTGATGTTTGATTTTTTTTCTATGGCATATGCTAAGTAAGAATTAGTAACTGGAAAAACTTCACCAACCAAAAAGCCTTGATTGTGATGTCTGCAATAGACCTGATTCTGTGGATCTGATTCCTCAGTGAGATCTGTGCAGGTGAACCCCTTTGTGGGCTGATGTGTCCATCTGCTCAGAGCTCATTACAAGATCAGGATCTCAGTTTGTATATAAAATTTTGTTGTTTTATGGAAAACACCCCAAAATGCAATCTTTGGTTATAGAAGACTAAATAAATCTTTTTCTTTTAAAGAAACACGCAACAGATTATATACACCCAATAATGTGGCTTTTAAGCATTATGTATTCTGGGTAAAATAAAGGATTGCCTCTGATAAAACAAATTTTTAAAGCAGAATGGGAAACAGATTTAAACTCTCATACTAGCTGTTATGCTGCCGCCACTTTTTATTCATCAAGATAGAATACCACAGCAATAGACTCTTGTCATAACTATAAAGGGAAGGGTAACCACCTTTCTGTATACAGTGCTATAAAATCCCTCCTGGCCAGAGGCAAAATCCTTTCACCTGTAAAGGGTTAAGAAGCTAAGGTAACCTCGCTGGCACCTGATCCAAAATGACCAATGAGGGGACAAGATACTTTCAAATCTGGAGGCGGGGAAAAAGACTTTGGTCTGTCTGTCTGTGATACCTTTGCCAGGAACAGATCAAGGATGCAAGCCCTCCAACTCCTGTAAAGTTAGTAAGTAATCTAGCTAGAAAATGCATTAGGTTTTCTTTGTTTTGGCTTGTAAATTTGCTGTCCTGGAGGAATGTGTATTCCTGTTTTTGTGTCTTTTTGTAATTTAAGGTTTTGCCTAGAGGGATTCTCTGTTTTGAATCTGACTGCCTGTGAGATTCTTCCATTCTAATCTTACAGAGTGTTTCTTTTTTCTTTGTTTTGTTCTTCTAATAAAGTTCTGTTTTTTAAGAATCTGATTGGGTTCTTAGGGTCCTAAGAAACCCAAGCTGGTCTGTGCTCAAGTTGTTTGCTCTCAAGCCTCCTCAGGAAAGGAGGTGTAAGGGCTTGGTGGGATTGCTGGGGGAAGAGGAACTTCAAGTGGTCCTTTTCCCCGGTTCTTTGTTAAAGTGCTTGGTGGTGGCAGCTTACCCTAGTCCAAGGGCAAAGATTTTGTGCCTTGGGGAAGTTTTTAACCTAAGCTGGTAGAAATAAGCTTAGGGGATCTTTCATGCGGGTACCCACATCTGTACCCCAGAGTTCAGAGTGGGGAAGGAACCTTGACAACTCTAGATCAGTGGTGGG
Source organism: Natator depressus (assembly GCF_965152275.1). Taxonomy (NCBI): domain Eukaryota; kingdom Metazoa; phylum Chordata; order Testudines; family Cheloniidae; genus Natator; species Natator depressus. The sequence continues at coordinate 141,713,209 of NC_134234.1, forward strand.
CAACCTGTGGCCTGGCTGCATGCAGCCCGTCAGGGTAATCTACTGGTGGGCCACGTGACAGTGTTTACATTGACTGTCGGCAGGCATGGCCGCCCGCAGCTCTCGGTGGCTGCGGTTCACTGTTCCTGGCCAATGGAAGCTGCAGGAACCAGCGGCCAGCACGTCTCTGGCCATTGGTCAATGTAAACACTGTCTTGTGGCCTGCTGGTGGATTACCCTGACAGGCTGAGTGCGGCCCGCGGACCACAGGTTGCCCACCACTGCTTTATACTACCCACTGTAATTAAATGCTTTAAACTTTATATTTTAAACATGCTAACAAGTTGTTCTCACCATGTTAACTTTCTAAAACCTGCATTAACCAGAATAAAGTTCCAAAAAAGCTAAAGCTAATACTGACCTACTAGCCTGTAGTACGAGATACCAGTATTGATTATATGTGCAGATTATTTGTACTGTTTCCAACAAACTCTTTTATTAAAGCTGGTCAGAAGCATTCCGGCAAAGTGTGTTTTGTCAGAGTTTGGCCAATTCACCAAAATTGAAACATTCTGTGGAGAGCAAGTTCCAACGGAATCTGCCAGCTTGCCTGCCTACCTCCTCAACAGCTGGTCTCGTGGCTTGCTGAAGAGCCTGCTCTTTTCCAGGCTTCTGGCTCCTCAGCAAGCCGAGTACTTGTGTCTTTTTGGCACCCCAGAGTTCCTGGCACTGAGGCAGTCCTCCTAGCAGTGTCCCAGGGTTGGGGACCACAGGCTCTGTCCCCCCATTCATTGGCGCTTCATTTCATATTTGCAGAAAACGTCAAAATTTTGGAGTTTTGTTCCAAATCTGAACAAAACTGTCCTGAAATACCAAAATCCTTCATGAAGCAGAGTTGCCTCTCTTCACCCAGTTCTGTATTTGATATCAAAATCCAATAGTAGTATTTCTTGAATGGTGGTTTGTGCTACTTAAGATCAATAAACAATGCTGAAGACTTCAGCAATTTGCAGCTGCAATTCACATAAAGTAGGCGATTGCCTTTTTTGAAAAAGGAGGAGCAATTGGAGAAGGCTGTTCAAAAGAGAGTGGAGGGATAGAAGGAAAGGGGCAATTTGATACTGTTAACCTGATGTAAATATGCAGATGCACATCAGTGTGTTTATTATCACAGTATTTCTCATTTCTTGGTGTAGATCATGGCTGTTGCAGCTCTAGTCCATCAAAGATTTTGTTTGGATAAAGCACCTCCTCAGCCTCCTTTCCAGACACACTTCTGTGGTGAGTATCTGGACCAGGTTATGGGTAGAGCAATTTTAAAGATTTGCTTCAATAACTTCACTTGACTCTTTTTTTAATATAATATCTATTTTTAAAATGTTTATTGGAAAGAAGTACAAGCAAGAATTTATATGTGAACAGTGCTGTCCCCACTGTCTGTCAGCAGTAATGGTATGATGCCTGAGTGGTGGTGGGGAGAGAGTTAATTAGGTGAGGTGAGTGGATTTTTTTCACTACCCAACGGTTTCCTCCCTATTTTTAAACTTAGTTGATATTCCATTTACTTGGTAGAAATCTTAGGGTTTGTCTATGAAGGCAAAGTAACCTCCCTCCAAACATCCTCTGCCTCTTTCTGTCCTCTTTCTCCTCTCGCTTGTTGCTTTTTTTAAAAAAAGTTTTTATTTAATTTAAAAACAGTTCAGTCTTTTAAAATAAAAGTTCAGCTAGAAGTGGGCCAGCAATAGCTTCATTCAATTCTGAACTGAGATCTCAAGGCAGTAATATGAAATTAAGAAACATGAAAACTTAAAAGATGCACAGTTGAGCATATGGGTGTGGTCAACTGGATTATCAACCCAGAATGCCTTTACATAGCCCCAGATCCCAACTGATAGTCATGCAGACTTTTGGATGCCCTTAGAGGCAGGGGTCCAGGAGCTAGCATGTAAACTGCAAGTGCTCCATGGCACAGTTTGAGAATGGCTAATGACACATAATTAGTGTTTAGGCTTGCAAGGAATAGATTTGTATTGGTAAAGGTTGATAAACTTCAATTTCACCACTCTCACAAATGACGAAAAAATATTTCCATCGATGATGATCAAAATTTACAGATAGGCAAAGTAAGAAAAATACTGCTTGGGAACTTACTAGAGTATGATTTATGGATATTAATTTGTATATTTCAACACGGGATGTTGACAATTTGTTTTAACAGTTACAAAGATTTAACTTTTTGAATCTCAACATCTACTGTTAAATCATTTTGCCTGCCCCTCCTCTTTTTTTCCTGATTTTCCCCCATAATTTCCCACAACCGTGAACATTTAAATAAATAAAAAATAGAAAAAAATGCTTAAAAATATACCGATACTGTCTGTCAATTATTAAAAAATCTAATTCTGCCAACCCTACATCTAATAGTTTTACTTTTATTGGGTTTATTTATTGCTAATTTCTTTTAAAATAACTACCACTCTGAAAAACATAAAATCCATGTAATTTTAACTCAAAAGCCATGACAGAGTTTAAATTTCTTTAAACATAGCTGAGACTTCTTTTTTTATAGAAGTCCCTGTTAAAAGCAAGATGTTAGATTAGATTGTCCTCTGCTTATCTGTTCTTGTTCAGTGACTCCTCAATTTCCATCCCAGAAAACTAGCTTTTTAATCAAGTTTAAACTCTTAAATTTAGTGTTTTAGTAGATAGCTTCATTTTAATTCAGTTGTTGAGTCTTGGCATGGTCTTGACTTCATTTTGTATCTTGTACAGTGCCAAGCACACTGTTACTACATAATAAGATAAAGGCGGCATTTCTTCTAGACCATTGATCCAAAGACTCTTAGATAATCTTACCCAAAAAAACCCTTCTAACAAATGACATTGTTTTTCATACCATATGCTCAAATGAGACCAAACCACTTATGATTTCTTTTGCAGTTATTTCCAAACCAAACGATTGTATTTTCCCTTATGACTTCAAAGAAATCATTAAAAGCAAGGTAACTTATTTTCTTAACGTTCAGAATAGAATGCCTTCTGAGATACTGCCTTTGAATTGAGGAGGAAGAGTTTTACATGGACCAGTCTAGACTAGCACTAGCTTTCGTCTCTGAAAATGTACATTCAAATCTTTACATCATCTTTGAAAACATACCTGCTGATCTGTCACTACTTATATTACAAAGCTGTCATATAATTTGGCACAGTTAGCAGTTCAGAAGGTTCAGGAAGAATGTTGCAGGTAAGATTTGAGGTACATTGGCAGAGCTTTGTGCGGCAGTTTACATTGTATTTTATTTTGTTATACTTATTTCAAGCTGGTTGTGTTAGTCTCTCATTTTCATGTGCGGTAAAGTCCATCCAAATTTCTTTTAAAAAATCCTCTTTTCATTTTAAAAGAGGCACTAAAAAGTTTGGCAGAACAAAAATGTAACCTACTCTTTTTGTGTGTGTGATATTAAACCTGTGGGCAAATGTTATGTACATCATATGTAGCACTGTCATGCTGTTCCTGACTTCTAGCAAGATTCTTGAAACACTTGTACCCAAAAGCAAAACAGAAAAGGGTATGTGAGAAAAGCTTTCTGTAGTCATGTGCATGAGAACAAGAAGCCTTCAATTATGAAGGAAAAAACTCTGCAGTGGTTTATTATTATTGTAGTCTTGTAACTCATCAGTGAAGGATCGGGTTTTTATTTTAAACTTTTAGTATTTATTGGGTCATTGAAACCAGGTACTCCCTCTTGCTCCTCTTAGAACGCTAACGTAGAGATTGCTGCAACGGAGAGAACGTTGCTAGGTTTTTTCCTTGCGAAGATTCACAAAATTGACCCAGATATTATTGTGGTAAGTAGCTATTAACTTGACTTTTTAATAGATATGAACTAAGAAATATGTTGACTGGGCAGATGTTAACTTAATTCTTGGTTTCTTTGTGCCCCTTAAAGCTTTTACATTTATTTCACTCTGCATCATGATTTTAACTTGCTTTAGTGGTTATAAAATAGAGCAGGTATACATACTTACACATGTGATATTGAATTGCTCTTCAGGAGTATGTTGTAGCCCTTATCACTTTAAATATTATTAAAAAAATAACTACCTTCCTTAATTTAAAAAAAAAAAAAGCTTTTGGGTTTACCAGAGAAGGTGGAATATTGATACTTATGGGTCTATTCATCATCTGTCCAAATACTCATGTAATTTCTGTTAATGTCATTTGGATAGTTTGATACCAAAATCAAGACACAAATATTTTTTTTTAAAAATCCATCGGTCAGTTAAGTTTATTTTGTGGCAAAATAAGCCTTTCTTTGTACTTGATAAGTGCTTTATATGGGAAATGTGAGATTTATTTTTACCAAATTACTGAAGGGAGCAGTGCTGGCAAAATTAATAAGGGCTGGTAGCAAATATCCATGTACCTCTTTAATAGTTTTATAATTGTTGTGGAAAGACTCTGTCAGTGAAAATGCTGATATCAACACTTCAAAATTTTGGATACTGCAAGTTAGGTAACTGAGTGGCCTGATTTTTCAGAGCTAAGCACCTGCAGTTCCCATTGACTTAAGCCTGGTGCACAATGACCCTTCTTTAGGGAAGCAGAAAGGTGTCTTTTAAAAATACTTCTGCATTCCCACTTCCTGAGTTGTGCTGTGTTCTTTCTGGTTTCAGCTGAGGATTGGGACTAGTACCTTCAGGGAACAAATGGTTATGTTTCTCTTGCATTTCTGAACTTTAAAAGGCATTATTTAGCTATGTTTGATTTTAAATATGTAAGAACTCTGCCTTTATGTACCATGCTGCATGGAATATGGTATTACTAGGATACCATGAATATATAACTTACATCAGTAGTTGGAGGGTTTTATGAGTGGAAGGAGAAGGAATTATTTAAACATGTCTTCACATGTGGTTAAATAGAGAATTTAAATTGAGATCTGTCACTAGCTGTGAGGCATGAGAATGAAATTGAAAGAACCTGTATGAACTGTGAGCCAATTATAATGAAACAAAGTTTATTTCAGTATTCTGCTGAGCAGTGTTGTTAATGTCAGGACTAATGAGTACTGCTGATGAATAAATTCCCTTAGAATTTCCAATAAGAGGTATGCTGATGATGCCATCAATTAGATTAGAATTCCTTTGCCCTTTATATATATATATTTTTAAACACATGAAAGTAAGTCCTTTAATTTGCATTTGTTATAACCTTTTTCTGTTGCTTTCTTTTTGTGGCAAGGGTCATAATATTTATGGCTTTGATCTGGAAGTGCTGCTGCAGAGAATTAATGTGTGCAAAGTCCCTCACTGGTCCAAGATAGGTCGACTGAGGAGGTCCATCATGCCAAAGCTTGGGGTAAAAGATTGCTTAAGTCTCTCAAGTTCTTTTACATTGCATGTGATTAAAATGAATTAATTTAGCTAATGTATTTTGAATGCCTCTCTGATGTATTTTGACTGTTGGTCATGTTGGATTTCTTGCATCCCAGTTCAGACATAATGAATGTTTGTATGACTATTTTATTACAGTAATAAGCTAAACTAATTTTCAAGTTAGGCAAATTTAGTTTACGTTTCTCAACTAGATGGTGGTAATGACAGATTAATAACTGTAATAGAGAAAAGATGTCTTTGTCTTTGTGTCTAGTGCAACTGTATAATGAGGGGAAAATGTGGCTTGGATTGACTGGTGAATCATCCCATAGAGAGTAGTTAAATTATATTTCACTAGTTTTATTACGTTCTTGTTCTGAGAACATGACATTCTGAATACTTAACTACAGCACCTCCCTCTTACATAGTTTTTTTTTATAGGCCTATGCTTTTTTTTCTATTTTCATCACAACCAGAAAACTCTTCAATGTTTTAATTTCTCTTTTTTATAAGGAATTTTCTTCTTCTACATAGATATTCTCTTTGAAATTGGAAAAGGTAGGGGAAAGACAAATGAAATATTTTTTTAAGGGGAGGAGTTATTTTTGTCTTTTTATTAGCTATAAACACGATTAAAATATTTAATTAAATTGATAGCAAAAATTCCACTTTAAGTTAAACATTCAGTTTTGTTTCTTCTTCCCTTCACCACATTCTCTGCTGATACTTGTGTCCACTTCATTCCCTGTTTTTCCCCACCAGTGTGTCTTTGTTCTCCTCCCTTGTTGTTTTTATGACTTTTTGTGCTGTCAATTACTAAACTGCTTGTTAACATGCAAAAATTATGGTCTTTTAAAAAAAAAAAAAAAATTCAGATTCCATGCCAGACATTCATTCTTAGTTTCCTGATCCTGCAAACCCTTATGCATGTGCTTAATTTTGCTACTGAGAGTTGTAAAATTTCAATGGGACTACATAATAACAAAATTAAGCACATACGTAAGGGTTTGCAGGATTGAGTCTTAGCTATTAAAGGGAGTCCTGTGCCCAGTCCTTCATATCCACAGGCTTTGCTGAAATATATCTAAAATTCCTTTAGGACCTGATCCAAGGCCCATTGATTTAAATGGAAGATTCCAGCTGCCTTGAGTGGCCTTTGGATCAAGCCCCGTATGCATATATTTGAGTATGTGATGTTACTTATTATTATTATTTATTTTATTATTTTTTTTTGCATGGATAAGGGTCGAGGTGGCTTTGCTGAAAGGAATGCAGCCTGTGGTCGGATGATCTGTGATGTGGAAATTTCAGCAAAGGAATTAATTCGTTGCAAGAGCTACCATTTATCTGAATTGGTCCATCAGATTTTGAAAACTGAGAGGGTAACAATTCCACCAGAAGAGATAAGAAATATGTACAGGTATATTGCTCAGTGGTGTGGTGTTTTTTTTTTTTTTTTAATGCAGTTCTGTGTTGGGGAATGGCGCAGCATTTAATTTTATTTAGTTTTGTCTCAATATATAATTTTGTACTTGGTTTATCAGGCAGATGTGGGATTGAGTAGCAGGGTACTAATACTTTTGTGTTTTTCATCTTAAAAGTATTTTACAAACACGGTTTCTCAGAACAGTGTTGCTGATCATGGCTTAGTCGTTACATTGTGAAAATGTTACTTTAGGTACATTGTTTATTCTATTAATCTTGAATTACTATTTGCAACTAAATGAGTTTGCTTCATAATTTGGGACAGGTACACTGAAGAGATCTTAGAGCCATGATACAGAATTTAGGTCTACTCTTCTGCAAAATTCATACCGACATGTTTCAGGTTTAAACTTGCCATTCTCCCTCTCTTCCCAGTGATTCGTCTCACTTACTGTACATGCTGGAGAACACCTGGACAGATGCCAGATTAATTCTGCAGATCATGTGTGAGCTGAATGTTCTTCCGCTAGCCCTGCAGATTACAAACATCTCTGGGAATGTTATGGTAATTTTGTTTTCGTTCCCTTCACCTAAAAAGCAACTATTGCCTTTTGCTTTCTGGGTTTGGTATGGTTAATGCCTCAGCTGAGTCAGTGCTTGTAAATTCCTTAACTATGCACTGTGAATAGTGTGCGTCATTTGTCCTTCAAAGAGATGAAAACTATTAGTTGGAGTACATTCAAATTTAGATGACCTCCATGGGATTTTTCTTTCTGACATTAGAGTTTGTACTATGAAAATATTTAGGTGGAAATGGACAGATGGTTGTATCATTTGGTAGACCTGTTTATGTGTGGTGCAAAAGCCCCACAAACAAAATTACATAACCCTGAAAATAGATATTTACCTTGTAGAAGAAAATAGCATATGTGAGAAGACTGTATCTGGTTGCAATCTATGTCTTAATTCATTTTTGTGCATCAATATTTTGGTTTCTCCAGTTTGTTTTGAATTCTTCTGTTTTTTTCCTCCATAGTCAAGGACAATGATGGGTGGGCGATCGGAGCGTAATGAGTTCCTGCTGCTTCATGCTTTTTATGAGAGAGACTATATTGTGCCTGACAAGCAAGTTTTTAAAAAGCCTCAGCAGAAGCTGGTGGGTCCCAAATATATTCTTGTTTTTGACTTGCTTCTTCCATGATCTTTTTTAGATAAATTCTTATAAAAACACTAATACCTTTTTCCTTTGCACATCATTTTCTTTACGAAAACATGAAAAAGTAATTATGTCCAATCACAGGAATAGTTTAACGTCAGATCAACAAGAACTTTTTCCAAGATAAAATAACAGTTTGTCTTAAGTGTGAAGTGAAAAGCCTGTGGTTTAAAGGGACACTGTCAACTTGAAAAAACACATTGCTGTCTGAAGTTTTTTACCTATTATAATTACAGGAGCACTTAACTTCTTTCAAGATCAGTAATCTTAATCAAATATTTTTTCAGGTTTTTTTTGTGTTTAATTTGTACATTTAATGGTACTTGGTATATAGTCAGTTCCTTTATTTTTCTGTGAACCAGTCAGTTTCTCCCTTGTTGAAAAGACCCCTATAGATACCAATAAGGTTTTTAGAAAAAACTTCCTTAATATCTTCTTCACACGTGTCCCACTATAGGTGCGCATGCAGCTTGTGTGCAAATGTGACCAGTGTTCCAGTGTGGGCCAGCTGTGGTCATTCAATTAGGGTGAACAACAAAGAATGGGGCAGGCAATCCCCATAAAGCTGGTGGATATTCCAATACTTAGATTTACCAAGCCAGCAAAAACAGCTTCTTTCTTACCTTACTGGTTATTCAGAAGTCCAAACAACACAGTTCCCTTAAAGTGATCCAGCCTCAGGCTTCCATCCAGGTACCTAAGTCAAATATGATGATTTCTGAAAATTTGTATTTCATCATATAAAAGAAAAGGTTTTACCAATCCCAAAGGATTGAATACATTACGTCCCAGGTTAATGAATGTTTCAGATCTTGCCCAAATACATGCTACAGCCAATTCTTATTAACTAAACTAAAATTTCTTAAAAAATAGAGAGAGAGAGAGAGAGTATGGTTAAAAGATCAATATACATACAGACATGAGTTTAATTCATTTAGGTTCAGATTCATAGCAGAGATGGTGAGCGTTGTAGTTGCAAAGAGTTATTTTTGAAATAGTTCATAGGTTATAGTCCAATGTCCAAATATCATATTCAGGGCATACCAACATAACTGGGACCTCAGTCTCGTGACTCCAGCTTCCCCTGCTGAAGCCTAAGCGGATCTGAGATGACAGAATCAGGACCCAAGAATCTTTTATACAATTTTATGTTCTCTTTGGCAAATTGGAGTTCCTCAGGGAACAAAAGGTAATTAGGATGACTTTGAAGGACATTCATCACCAGTACTTATAGAATTAACATAAGGCAATTTGCTTGTTCCTCCACTAATCAGATTATTTGCTATACATTTCAAAGAGAGATGAATACCGAGATATCCTGTGTTTATAATTCATTTAAATGCTAGGATGTTCTTTTGATCTCTGAATTATCAGAATACAGCATAGACAGAGACTGTTCATTACATTGTCGACCCTACTCATACATATTTAAATACACAAAACCACAAACGTTATCTCCCCACATGTCTTTTGAGGGTTATTTATTTTGCAGGATGTTTAACCCCTTCTAGCCATGTGTCACAGCAAGACTGGCTTTTTCTTGACTATCGGTGTGCAGGGGGGGCACATGTATCCTGTGCTCCTCATTCTTAGAAAGTTTAGCTTGAGCAGTTAAGCAGGTTGGACATCAGCTAGGTTCCTTCTTACTACCTGTGGAAGACTGAGATCCTCCTGAAAGACTCACATAGCAAGGGCCTATTTTGCCTGGGAGAATCCCGTATCCCTAGCAGATGCTTGGGCTGCCTATTTTTCTCTGCAGCGACTTCAGGTCGCAAGATGTGAGGCTGAAGCGCTTTCTTCTGGAATGATCCACAAAGGTGGCATTGGCTCCGGAAGAGCTACGCTTCAAGACCTGTCTAATGGGCAGGTCTGTATTGTCCAGCGGTCCCTTGGGCAGATAGGCAACTTCAAAGATATCTGCTGGGAAAGTGGCACTGGGGCATCAAAAAGGGTTGCTTTGAGCAATGGGGTAGGAGCTCAGGAAGGAGCTTAGTGTCCTCACACAAAGAGAGGCACAGGAAAAAGTTGTTGTGTGATAAGCCCCCCAAGTCTGAGATGGTGTCAAGCATGAGCAGAAAGGAGCAAACTGTGGTGCAACTCGCTCTGTTCATACTGGGCCTGGTCCTGGGAGCACCCATGTCGACTCCAGCACCAGGAGAACACTTTCAGACTATACCAGGGACGTTCTCGGTGCTGAGATGCCCAACAGCAGCAGTCACTTTCATGGTTTGATTATAGTCAGTTTGACTTTCTCCCTTACTTGCATTACTACACTGAGGCAATGTTTAATTCAAAAAAACAATTCTTATCAGAATAAAAATTGCAAGCATTGCTATTGATCTAAAGTGTATTGGTTTTTTTTTTTTGGTTTTTTTTTTTTTTTTTTTTTTTTTAAAAACACTATTTTTGTAAACTAGATTTTGGGCTTAAATTAATTCAATAATATTCTTTTAAAGTAACTTTGCTTTCTCTCCACCATTGGATGTCAAACACAACATAGACTAGTGCTCTGTCTATGGTGACGATTCCTAAAAGACTGTGTAATCTTTTGTGATCAGTCTCTTCCCAGAGCAGTGAATCATAGTGCAATTTTGTGATGGAAAGAGCCTTAATCAGGATATTGATAAAAATATTCATGTAGTAGATGTCTGTTAGAAAAAAAACTCCATTCTTATCCCACTCATTCCAATTTTTCTTTTGTAAATGAAGACTTCTAAATTAGAAACTTGATATTATTTTTAAAAGAGGCTAGATGTAGGAATTTTTTTATGCCAAATACAGGTGGATGAAGATGAAGATGTTGAAGATCAGAATAAATCAAAGATAGGGAGAAAGAAGGCAGCATATGCTGGGGGTCTAGTGTTGGATCCGAAAGTGGGTAAGATTTGGCAATTTTACTGCTCAAAGTAGTATATTGGGTCATAAATGTGAAGGTTAGCTCCAGCTAAACTAAAATGCTGTTTCATTGCTGTTTGTTCAAAAAGTTTCAAAGCAAAAGGCAGGGAAAATCCACAACCCCTTTTATATGAAAGGAAAAGAATCCAGAATGATGATTATTAGGCCAGAATCTTGAGAAGGTCGGAGGGAAGCAATGTAGCACAACTTTCTTCTAAGGATATAGACACAGAAGTATATATGTGCTTTTCATTTTGGGTACAAACAGAAAAGAATGCTTAATTTTGTTTGCCAGTAGAGTAGTATCTCTTTCATGCAGCATCATGGATAAATTAGGGGTTTTTGTATTTAGGTTGTGTATAGCATGTGTATATTTTTGCTAGTGGATGCTTAAGGTTTTTCTTTGTTTCTCCTATATGTGGTGATAACTGTACAAAAGCATCCTACAGTAATACAGAAGCTATCTGTTTAACCCTGGCAAGTTAAGAGGGGTTAGATCGTTCCACTTCTGACAGTCCTCAATCACTGGCTAATAGCACATCTGAACCTTTTTCTTAGGACTGTTGCTTAGACACATCACATAGTGCACAGGTCTTTGAATCCAAGCTACTTCTCAAGCTTTTACAAAACTGTGTAGACTGGCAACACTCAGCTTAGTCTGGGTTCAGCCATGTAATATGGGAGTGGGGGTCACTTCTTTTCCTGCAAAAACTTCTGACACTCACGGCCCTGTCCCAAACCTCCCCACTTCACTGTATGAAGTCTTCTCCTCCCCCACCACAGATGCATCCATATTAGTCAAATTTCTTATTTATAGTTACTGAATTGGGCCCTGAAACTCAATGGAAATCTTTAATTTGGCTTTAATGGGCATTGGATTAGGTATCTAGTGGGGATGAATAATTATATGGATCCTCACACTGTATTATACCTTCTACTCTGTATTCTATTTCAGGTTTTTATGACACATTTATTTTGCTTCTGGACTTCAACAGCTTGTACCCTTCAATTATCCAGGAGTTCAACATATGTTTTACCACAGTGCAGAGAGAGTCATCAGATGCACAGAAAAGGGCAGAGGTTTGTGTGTGCTTTATTAGTGTTCTGATTTGAGGTTCAAATCTTCAGTGTGTTTCATGTGAATTAAATTGTAACAGCATCCTGGCTGGAAACTGATCCTACATGCTTATCTCAATACCCTGTCGTCATTATTTTTACTTTTGGTAGCACTCACTATGTGCTAGGCGATTTCCAAACTTGCAAGGAGGACAGTCCTTCCTTCCTGCAAGGAAGAACACAATATAGGGAATTGTATTTTTGCTTCCAAGTTCCTTGAATGTGCTATCTGTAACTGTTGCATCTATTTCCTTTCAATAATACTCCTCGTGCTTGCACCCCTGGCATGTTGTTCCGTTCCTTATCCTCTCCCATACAAGAGGATTTATTGAAGGTTTAGTTAATCCTGTCTCTTGTTCCTCTACAACTTCTTCTATACAATCCACCTTTTTTTTATGCTGCTAAATCCCTTTTCTGTGCCTTGTCATCGTCCAAACTAATGAAGCATTTTTTTTTCTCAGCCCTGGCCTCCATACATGTCATCTTGCATCTGTATAAAAGCACTACAGAAATAAACTTCCTGTCTTGCCATTCTATCCTTCTCCCATGGGCTTCTTTTTGTCTTCACATTGTCTTCACGTGGGCTTCTTTTTGGGTTCACATTTCTCATCCTCCCGTTTTAGTCACTACACCACTCCACCCCATCTACATCTGTTTTAATTTCTTCCTACAATTCCTTGCAAGTTGCTTTTCTGAACTTACCTTTTGTATTCTCCTTCTATGCTCACCTTTGCATATTTCCATATCAGTCCTTTTTATGCTTGGAATTCGCTCCTTCTGTTCACCTGAACAAACAACCTCCTTATTCATGTTTCTCCTTATAAAAACATTTCTTCTGTGAAACCTTTCAATTGCAGTTTACCAAATGAGGTTGGGGGAAATCCATACAGCTGTAAGATTGGACCTTCACTTGGTTTATTATGTCTCTGAAATGTATTGGCTATCTGATGCAAAATGTATGCTCCATGGGACATACTCCATTCTATAGTCCTGAACACCAAAAATGTTTAACTGGAGAATATGAATTGACTGGAGCCACCAGGGGTGTTTGACTGTCTCTGTGGTACTAGTTACTTGAGCTGCAGACTAGCAATATGCCCCTTCAGTTGGGTTCAATGATGGAATAAACAGTGTGTCAATTCAGGAAGCCTGTTCTGTGCCTGTTGCATTTGGGGGGTGCAGGTAAAATGGATAGATTCAAATCAAAGCTACTTAAATCACAAATTTTTACTAATGATTTTAAATCATCAATTTTAACTAAAAAATACAAATGCAAAACATGATTATCTTCCTAAAAAGAGGTTGATTCTTGTTGGTTGGTAACTATTAAAATGTTGATTTGCAACTAAATATATCCTTCACGCTTCATTTGGTCCTTCTTCTTGCAATCAGGAGGATACACTATATATCTATATACAGTTATTTAAGCAGGTACATAGCTTAACTTGCATTTATTCAGATGCTTAATTTTTATATTTGTATTAGGTTAGAAAATGGTGAATTATGCATTTCTTATTTACTAGGTGATTAACTTTTTACATGTGATCTAGGTGAAATTCTATTTAGGTGGCAATTCAAATTCAGTTAAAAATTCACAAAATCAGCATTTTAGTTTTTCTTCTTTAAAAAATAAATAAAATTACCTTAAATGTGCTGGATGCATAAGACGGAAGCTGTTTAAAACAGTTTTGCATTTAAAACTAACTGATTTATTAAACAAAAATGGTATTGTCCATACTCGGTGAATTGAACTGATTGTTTCTGGCCACCATGTCCTTCAAGATTTTACAACTAGGGGATCTGATCTTCTCACACCTAGGACTTGTCTGCACAGCATTGGCGAAGGACGCCAGAGTGAGTGTAATTTGTAAAGGTCTAACATGTTGTGGTCTAACTGCTCCACATAGATCGTGCTGGTGTGCACTAAAAAGTACCTAGTTCATGTTAATGGACTATGTTAACATGAACTCGACACCTTCTGGAGCACAACAGCAGAGTCTACCTGCAATTAGAGTGCAACACATTAGAGTGCTTTACAAATCACACCCCTCTGGCATGCTTTGTTGGTGCTGTATAGACATGCCCTTGGGTTTTTATTCAGAGATTGGAAGAAGAAAACAAACTTTTCTGCTTTTTCAATTCCCAGTTGGTTTCTTAACTCTGAGTGAGCTAGATGTTGAATTGAACTAGTTGAATAAACTGAAATGAAGAAAAATTCTGTTTGCACCCGCAGAAGGTGCTAAGCTGTCAAAAGCTGGTTTAATACTTCAATAAACTCTGCTTAGCCAGTGACTTCAACCTAAACTTGCCAACAAACATGGATTTTTTTTGTTTTTGTTTTTATTGTAAATGATTTTAATGGACTATAATAAATTTAGGCTCCAACATGGGTTGTCAGTGTCAGATTTAATTTTCAATAGGTTTATTTTTTAAGACTAAACCTGAATTTAATTTAAATTAAAAACTGATTTGTTTTCTAAATTGTTTGGGGTTTTTTTTTTTTTATGCACCCTGGCTGAGGGTGACTCTTGGTTGTCTTCTAGATCGGGGTGAACTGTTAAATCAAACAACATAACGCTTCTGAATGGTCCATCTTCAGCAATACCTTTTTATAACTTTCTGGACTGTGGACATTTAGATTTATTTTTCTTTCTCCTTTGTGGTGATAATTATACAGAAGTATCCTTCGTTAACATAGACGCTTTTGGCTCATTCCTAAGTTAATGGGTATATCGTTCCACTTCTGACACTTTCTTTGTCTCATAAGTTAATGCCGGATTAATTGAAGCCTATGTAAGTGGTTGTAGTTTTGCCACCGTGTTCACATTTGGGCACAGTTCAAGAGTTGGAACTCTTTAAGATTTATATCTGTACAATTATGTACATCTCTTGATTTGGGGTGTTTGGATCCAAAGAAAATCCATGGGCATATAGCAGAAAGTATATGTAAATGTGTAAACCACTGCACTGTAGGTACCCTACCCGTATGAGGCCAATAACGACACCAAGTTTGTTGGTAAAATCTGTCCTTGACTTTACGTGTTGGTCTGTAACTTGCAAAGCCAGGGAGTGTTTTCTTAATTATAAATCCCTGAAATGGTCAGAGTGCTTTTTTTCCCTGATAGGTGTATTAGGAAACTTCAGGTAAATGATTTAAATACATTATTTTGGCTCTTAGCTGTAAACAATAATATATACAAAGCTGCTCTTTTCTGAAAAGTGTTTGCAAAGGCCCCCACTGTTTGTGATACTTGTTGTCCCTGCTCCAATAGGCTGGCAAACACATTTCATCTTAGCAGTATTGCCTGAGAACACAATTTTTAAACAAATATCCATCCCCTTTCAAAGGAATAAGGTTGAAAATAGTGTGTATTTTTGTGCTTAAATTCCAAACCTGGAGACTGTTATCACACTGAAATTGAGGTGTAAAATGATATATGCATCTTTCCAATATTCTTTATTAAAAATGTATGTGCTTGGAAAGGGGAGAGGAATCACTTGTGGGAGTTATCTCATTATGGCTTGTATTGGCAAAGCATTCAAGTTCGAATAACTCCTTCTGTACACAGCTCAAGTGAGAACCCATGTTGCTTGTCTTTGTCCTTCTTTCAGAAGCAAATTCTGAGGTATTGTTGAGAATCAGGAAGGCAATATCATACAAGATAACATAGTGCTTTATAACCATTTCCAATAACATCTAAATATGAAAGTCAAAAATTACTCACCTCAGAAGCAACATGTGAAATAGTGGCACCTCCAGATGCTGCCTTCCAATCTTCACACTTAATATTATCTAACTCTTTCACCTGGAGATTTAGGGCTTATTTATGCAAACTGTATGTGGCAAGCTGGGATGTAAATCTAGCTTGCACTAGTCTGCTGTGCACTAATTATCTATCTAGATCCTGCTTCTGTGTCAGTGAGGTAGATCAAAGTGCGCTATGGAACTTTTAGGGTGCAGCAGCAGGATTCACAGGGACAGTTAGTGCATGGCAAGCTAGTGTGAGAGAGATTTTCACCCCAGCTTGCCACAAACTAAGTTTTCATATAGACAAGCCGATAGTCTCGCTTTCCTTCAAATACAATTGGTATCTGAAACTCTTGTCCCTACGGCTCTGAAACAATTCATTTTTAACCTGTCTTCTTGCAGCGGTGCTAATATACCCCAGATACTTTCTATTCCTATGACAGGTTTCAGAGTAACAGCCGTGTTAGTCTGTATTCGCAAAAAGAAAAGGAGTACTTGTGGCACCTTAAAGACTAACCAATTTATTTGAGCATAAGCTTTTGTGAGCTACAGCTCACTTCATCGGATGCATACTGTGGAAAGTGTAGAAGATCTTTTTATACACACAAAGCATGAAAAAATACCTCCCCCCCCACCCCACTCTCCTGCTGGTAATAGCTTTGTGTGTATAAAAAGATCTTCTACACTTTCCACAGTATGCATCCGATGAAGTGAGCTGTAGCTCACGAAAGCTTATGCTCAAATAAATTGGTTAGTCTCTAAGGTGCCACAAGTACTCCTTTTCTTTTTCTGTTCCTAGTGTGACATCTGAGAGCCAAGTCTTTTGGGGTGCATTAGAAGAGTGCTAGTGTACTGGCAGTGAATAGACAATAATAGACTCGAGAATTCTGGGGGTACAGTGGTTCAGCAGCACCAAATTAATACAGCTGAAAAGCATGAAAACCACTTTCACTTCTGCTATCTTAAACGGTGTACTGAGAGTGCAGTTTCCTTTTTACTCTGCAAAAATGAACTAACTTTTTCGTGTCCTTGCTTGTTAATAGACTAAAAATCTACTTTTAAAGCAAATACTTGGTAAAATAAATGATTATTTGACAGGATGGAATGCAAGAAGAAATTCCAGAACTACCAGATCCATCTCTAGAAATGGGAATTTTGCCTAAAGAGATCAGGAAGCTGGTGGAGAGAAGGCGACAAGTCAAGCAATTGATGAAACAGACTGATTTAAATCCTGACCTCTATTTACAGGTGTGTCTTATGGAAGCACTCCTCTGCCTTCACTATACCTATATAAGTTCATTGCTCAGACTACAGAATAGGAGTGATTAATAGTAAATGGAGGTTGGAAACAAATTGTAAGATGCTCCCTTGTGGTTTAGAGAGCTGATAGGTGTCAGAAATAGCTAACTTGATAATATTGCATTCAGCTTCTGTTTGATGGTTATGGTGATTAATATATTGGTTATGTTCCTTTTCAGTATGATATCAGGCAGAAGGCTTTGAAGCTTACAGCTAATAGCATGTACGGCTGTCTGGGGTTTTCCTACAGTAGATTCTATGCCAAGCCTTTGGCAGCTTTGGTGACACACAAAGGGAGAGAGGTGAGTCACTTAAATAGCATTTTAAAATGGTAAACTTAAATCATCCCAGGTTTCATTGAGTAGCAGATTGGTCTTTACTCACTTACAAATCTTTTGCCTTCATTTTTGCTTTGTAATTATAATTTTATTTTGGCCTTTTTGTAATGCAGAAGGACAGGTGACAAGAATAGAATTAAGCAATTAAAAAAATAATAAAACAAGTTGTAGCCATAGATTTGGGTCTTCCTTTGGTGTTTGTCATGTTGAACTGGTCTGTTGTAGCCAGATCAATGTTTACTTGTAAATTTTCCATGACGGGAAACAGTTGGTAATGTAGGCCCCAGTTCAGCAATGTGCTTAGCTGACTATTTGACTTCAGTGGGACTGCTTGCGTGCATAAAGTTATGCCTGTGTTTAAGAACCTTGTTGAATTGGTGCCTTGCTCTCTCTGTCTACGCTACCACTTATATCGGTATAATTTATGTTGCTCAGGGGTGTGAATAAGCCACTCTCCTACCGCAAGCGACATAAGTTACAGCAACCTAAGCGCCGGTGTGGACAGTGCTATGTTGGTGGGAGAGCTTCTCCCACTGACATTGCTACCACCACTCCTTCGGGTGGATTAATTAAATCGACAGGAGAGCTCTCTGCTGTTGGCTTAAAGGGCTACACTAGATAGCTTACAGTGGTGCAGGTGCATCGGTACAGCAGCACCGCTGTAAGGGCTGTAGTATAGCCGTAGCCTCAGATGCTGCTACTTCCTGCAGTTACAATTCATGTCATGGACTCAAAAGGATCCAAAATTTTTTAAGGGACACTGACAAGTTTGATGAATAAAAACCTTGATTTCATTCTTCTTTCTTTATGAAGTCTGTATTATTCTGTCCGTCTTCCCATCAAAACAAATATTCCTTTTCTCGTTATTTTTGAAAACTGAGCAGCCTAGCCACCGTATTTAACCTTACAAAAAATAGAGTGCAAATATTTAGTTAGGAAATAAAATGTTAAGCTTCCAAGGGGTTATTGTGAATGATTGGTGTGAGGGAGACTAAAGATTTTAGTATCCTTGGGAAATATCTTGTATTTAAGATTCAGACACTTATTGTACCAACTTCTTAAGTGAACTACAAGACAAATACAGTTTTGAACAAATTTATACCTGAATTAGACTACAGTCCATGAATTCCACACCATTTTTTTTATATTCTCACTCATCATACAAGACTTCTACATCATTTGGTTTCAGTTTGATCTTTTTAATACTCATATTCTTGTCCCTCTCTCTTTTTTAATAAGAAAGAAAAGTTTGCTTTCACATAGCTATTTAAAAAGGCCAGAATTTTTCAGAATGAGCTCTGGATCATACCTGTATATAATTATGGTAGAAACTGATTAAACTTATTATATCTGCTGTGTTATAGAGTGGTCTGTGATAGAAAGGGTAGGCAGTAAATAGGTAAGGAGAAATGATGATTTTTAATTAATTTTTTTTTTCCACAGACCTAGACTCAGTTCACTCTTAAAAAAAACAAACCTCTTTTAATCATTTTTTGGTTAATGCTGCAATACCATAGCTAGAAGGGAGAGTGTCTTAAACCATTTGATGTGTTAACCTCTTGGTGCCTAGATTTTTGCCAGTCACTTAATGCTAATATAAATTGCATTACTGTCAGTAGCAGGAGCTGTGGGCTGTCTGTATCAAGAAGTAAATGAGAAAAAATAATTTCGGGAAAAGTCTTAGGGATCTAATTTAAAGTAACATAAGAAGTTTTTCTTTGAAATGTGATTAAATAATATTTCTTATGCACCTGATGATACGTGCATATGTAAATAAGGTGATACGAAATATCTCCAGGGAATGTAATTTGAATAGATGTAGGTCGGATTTTGAAGTGCTACATTTTACTGTGTTGTCAAACCATTCCGTAGTTGAGGGCTGCACCGTAAATATGTTTGCAGAAAGTTCAGTGTGAAAAACACAAACAAAGCTGGAAATTCATATAGTGTAAAGTACTGGAAAACTGTCAATATTATTAACTTTTATTAATAGTATTTTGGTGAGATTGGGTTTGGTTGTGATGACATATTAGAAGTAGGTTGGACCATGCAAGTGTGTTGTGGTGGCTAAAAACTTTAGGAATTACACATGCTTTAAAAACTTGTTAGAAATCATATTAATAGGGCAGAAATTACCTCATATGCACACTTGGATTTAATGGCAAAAGAATTTCATGTGATGTGGCAGAAATTCCTTCTATGAAGGGCAACATAGCTGTGCACGTGAGAGGTGCAGCACATAGGCTGCGTGCCGAAGGTTGCTGACCCCAGTGTATCAGGGTAATCTGCAGGCGGGCCGCGAGGTGTTTTGTTTACGTTGACCGTCCGCAGGCATGGCCCCCCCCCACAGCTCCCAGCGGCTGTGGTTCGCCGTTCCTGGCCAGTGGGCGTCATGCCGAAGGTTACTGACCCCTGACATATGCCATCAACGTCATTTCTTATAGAAGGTAAGTGCTCTTCTGAATCTTTGATGCAGATCCCATCTGACACAACTGTATTTAGTTAATGATGTTGGAAATTCAGTACAGACTGGTACAACTGCAGGCATATTTAGGTTAACTTTCAGTGGGGAAATTTGGGCAGCATGAATTTCGTGTGTGTGTGTGTGTGATTCCAACTCTAAGGTGCCACAAGTACTCCTTTTTGCGAATACAGACTAACACGGCTGCTACTCTGAAACAAATAAAATGTAATTTGTAAAGTGACTAGTGTAGTAATTATAGTGGTTGTTCACTAGATGGCGATAGATACCTTGAGATCATTAAACAATTAAGACTCAATCTTGTCAATAAATGATTGTGACCATCTTTGAGTACACATACTTTTAAACTGATCTTCCATGATTTTTAATTTATTTTTTTTTATGATATAGAATATCTGTGGGGATTACTTTAGTTTTAATCTGAAATATTACATCATATCACAAACCTATTTGTACAATTTTTATGTATTCTGGAAGAAGAAAAATGCTTTCCAAAAAGGGAGAGAATATATGAACGCTGCCAACTCAAATTTGGCCTTAAATGTTTATAAGCACAAGTGTTTGCTAAAACTGAAGACCAGTAGATATATTTTACATGAATTATTTTTATAATTGAATGGGATTTTAAAAACAAAACAAAAAGGATTCTCTGCAGTATTTGCCATCCAAATGGGGCATTGTTGGGTTGGATTATAGTACACTGGTTTTGAAACTTTTTTTCATAGTGTGAACAAACTTTAATGAGTTTTATGGGCTACTTTTCTTGTGGTAACTACAGAAGTTGCTTACATGGAAAAGTAATAGAAGAGTTTTTAATGTAATTTTAGCTGTCCTGTAATGTAATTTAGCAACTGGAAACAAGGAGAGGCAGTACCACGTGATCAGCTAGCTCTCTACAGACCAGTGACAGTAAGTATAAGGTCACTCTTTTTCAGCCTTTTTGACAAGCAGCCTTCCAGTGGAATGTCAGATGTGTTTTGGCTTCTGTATTCAGGATCCCCTGGGAAGAAGGCTGTTTCTTGTGGGACAACAGAAGAGTTGCCGAGCTGCTGTCTGGGGCTAACTTGGTTGCCATTGGCTGTGACCCCAGATCAGTGGTCTTTCCACGTAGTGGCATCTCCTCTTGGACATGGTTCTTTAGTGTTCCAATTAGTTCCCCAGGTGACCCACCTTCTTGGCCAGAAAACTGGACCACAGAGGGGCAAAATTACTCTTCTTTCTTTCACCACAACTTGTAGGTAAGTTACAGAAATTCCTGTTGCAGTACATTAAGTGAAAGGATGAAGTTTGCCAGTCAGGTTAATTTCAAATTTCCTATTCAGATATTTAAATTAATTCTAAGGCCCTGGTAGTCAAAGATTGCAGCTGTTTGTCACCACTGTCTGCGAAAGGGAGTTGGGGAGGAGGGGCAAGGGAAAGAAGAGAAAGTGAAATCAAAAAGTCCAAATACGTTAATTGAAAATTAAAACAAAGGGAAGCAGACATCGTACCTTACCTACTCTCTTCCTTTTCTATCTCCTTCCTCTGAGCTGTGGCAGCAGGTCTTCATTCCATTTCACCTTGAGTCTTGTTCATCTGTTGTTGTGTTCTGGGCCTCTGGTGCATCCACATGTTTTGCCAGAGCTGTTCTGGATGGGGCAGCTTGTCAAGCCTCCTTCCCCAAAATATGGTGGGGGAGAGACGAACACAAGCTGGGAAACAGGTCCTCTTAAAATCTCATTAGTAGCTGCCTTTTTGGATGCTTGTGTGGATGCCATCCACACTTCCACTAGAGCTTTGACATCCAATATGATTTTTGTGGAGTCATATGACCTAGATACTTGAAAGCCCAAGCAGAAGAGTTCTTAGCTGCCTCTAAATATTCAGGTGTTAGACCCAAGTGGTGCTTTATGATTCAGTGAAATTGAAGAAGTCCTTGCCATCCTTCAGACATTGTAGGAGGGGCTGTGGATCCTAGTTCAAAAGACAGCAGTCCTTTTGTGGTGCTTTTCTCCTTGAGATGTCTCATAAAAGAGGAAGATGCAACGGACTTCAAATTTTTCAACAAAAACCTAAGGATGTTCAAGATGGAAAACTTTTTTTAAATTCTGTCTGGTATCTCAAGGTTTTTTCTTTTGAGCTGATGGAGGCTGTCTCTATATTTGCATACATTCTTCACACATGACAATTTTTATAATTTACATAGAGTCATGACCATTTCCAGTACAAAGCTCTCTCCTTCAGAGGCTCCTTTAGCGTTTCAGTGTCCTGCTGGACAGGTAAGAGTCAGTTCTTCAAGTTCTGGTCCTTATGTGTATTCCACATGTGGGTCTGCATGCGCCTGAGTCCAGGGATTTTAACAAGCTGTGTCGGTTGGCCCACACATGCGCAGTGGATCTCCTCATGCTCCTGAGCGAGGGTATAAGAAGCGGTGCAGGCTAACCCCCTCTCAATTCCTTCTTAACTCCACATGGTCTGAGTCAGGATCCAGTGTCCTTTCTGGCTTCAGCATTTCACAAAACCTGTAAATAAGATTGTAAATAGTTACTTTTTAGCTTAGTTCAGTTGGTCTCAGTGTAGTTTGTTTCCCTGGAGTGGAGACCCCATCCCCCTGTCCATAAAAGGCGCATTCCTTCCCCAAGCCCATCGAGTCGGGCAAGCCCTTACACACAGACTACTAAGTAACTGGCTCTGCAGAAAACCCCCAGGGTGGAGAGTAAGGTGTGCAGGAAGAAGGATCCACTGGGTCTGTTGGGGACTCTGGTACTGAAGCACAAGCACAATCCTTTTTCTATAGGTGCTGGAACTAGAGGCGCTGGGGGTGCAGCAGCACCCCCCTGGCTTGAAGTGGTTTCAGTCCTATACAGGATTTACAATTTGGTTCAATGGCTCTCAGGACCCCCACCATACAAATTGTTCCACCGCCCCTGCATCTGCCAGTCCCATCTACAAGTGCAGCTCCAGATTTTATGGTTCTGATGCATCTGCCCAAAACACACTCTGGAACCAAGGATGTACTGCAACCATTGGACCATCAGAACTCGCTGCACACCAGGATGCAGAGACCTACATGGCCCCAGAGGATATCTTCCTCTCCCTGCAGTCTCCTCTCTTCTCTCGCCGAGCCCCCCTGAGGGAAATTACTACACCAGAAGATTCCTTTGATGTCTCAGGAACTGTCTTTCTTACAGCCATCAGGCAGGGTTGCCTTTGTACTAATTGCTCTGCTGATACAACAGGGCTGATTTTTGGATTCTGATGGATCTGATGAGCTGGCCCCTTCTTCATCTCCACAGACAGAACTAAGCCTGGACAGGTGATCTAGGACTTATTGTCGCTACCCTTATGAACATGACCTACCTAGGAGACCAATGATCCCCCTGCGATGGGGTCCTCTCAAACACTTGGCCCTCTTTTTGGCCCTGTTGGGGTCCCATATGATCCCTATTCCAGACATCTGGGACCCACCCAGGAGCCTTTCCACTCCTTCTCCTTGTGTGAACAACTGGTTTTGTCAGTGTAGGAGGAAAAGGATGATGTTCAACCAGAACCACAGGTACCAATAGTTCAGTTGGAAATCTCCTCCTCTTCCTTGGATGAGGCATCCCCACCAGAAGACCATAGTGAGGACTTTACTACGAAGGGTGGCTAGTGATCTCCAGATATTTCTGGAGGAAGTCCAAGTCCATTGACTATTGGACATTCTGCAGCCTCAATGCCCAGGTAAGGTGACTTTGACAATTAATGATGCCATATTGGAACCGGTGAGATTCATAAATATCAGGGTTGGAAGGGACCTCAGGAGGTCATCTAGTCCAGCCCCCTGCTCAAAGCAGGGCCAATCCCCAACTAAATCATCCCAGCCAGGGCTTTGTCAAGCCTGACCTTAAAAACTTCTAAGGAAGGAGATTCTACCACCTCCCTAGGTAACGCATTCCAGTGTTTCACCACCCTCCTAGTGAAAAAGTTTTTTCTAATATCCAACCTAAACCTCCCCCACTGCAACTTGAGACCATTACTCCTCGTTCTGTCATCTGCTACCACTGAGAACAGTCTAGATCCATCCTCTTTGGAACCCCCTTTCAGGTAGTTGAAAGCAGCTATCAAATCCCCCCTCATTCTTCTCTTCCGCAGATTAAACAATCCCAGTTCCCTCAGCCTCTCCTCATAAGTCATGTGTTCCAGTCCCCTAATCATTTTTGTTGCCCTCCACTGGACGTTTTCCAATTTTTCCACATCCTTCTTGTAGTGTGGGGCCCAAAACTGGACACAGTACTCCAGATGAGGTCTCACCAATGTCGAATAGAGGGGAACGATCACGTCCCTTGATCTGCTGGCACATCCCAACATCCTATGCCTCCACACCTAAGAAGGCGGAAACAAAGGGTAGAAATAAATGGTCAGTTTTCAGAATGGAGAGAGGTAAATAGTGGTGTCCCCCAAGGATCTGAACTGGGACCAGTGCTGTTCAACATATTCATAAGTGATCTGGAAAAAGGGGTGAACGGCGAGCTGACAGAATTTGCAGATGATACAAAATTACTTAGGATAGTTACATCTGAAGCAGACTGCAAGAAGTTATAAAGAGATCTCACAAAACTCAGCAACTGGGCAACAAAATGGCAGATTAAATTAAGTGTTGATAAATGCAGAATAATGCCTATTGGAAAACAAACTGTTGCAAAATGATGGGATCTAAATTAGTAGTTACCTCTCAAGAAAGAGATCTTGGAGTCATTGTGGATAGTTCTCTGAAAACATCTACTCAATGTGCAGCAACAGTTCAAAAAGCTAACAATGTTAGGAACCATTAGGAAAGGGATAGACAATAAAAGTAAATATCATAATGCAACTAGATGACCCTTGTGGTCCTTCCTAACTCTCCGATTCTATACAAATTCATGGTACTCAAATACCTTAAATACTGTATGCTGTTCTAGTTATCCCATCTCAAAAAAGATACGTTAGGATTGGAAAAGGTATCGAGAAGGGCAACAAAAATGATGAGGGGTATAGAACAGCTTCAGTATGAGGGGAGATTAAAAAACTGGGACTGTTCAGCTTGGAAAAGAGACGACTAAGGGGGGATATGATAGAGGTCTATTAAATCATGACTGGGGTGGAGAAAGTGAATAAGGAAGCATTATTTACTCCATGTAACACAAGAAGCAGGGGTCACCCAATAAAAATTAATAGGCAGCAGGTTTAAAACAAATAAAAGGAAGTATTTCTTCACACAACGCACAGTCAGCCTGTGGAACTCATTGCTGGGGATGTTGTGAAGCCAAAACTAAAACAGGGTTAAAAAAAGAATTAGATAAGTTCATGGAGGCTAGGTCCATCAATGGCTATTTGTCAAAATGGTCAGGGATGCAACCCCACGCTCTGGTAGTGGACAACAGGGGATGGATCAATCAATAATTGCCATGTTCTGTTCATTCCCTCTGAAGCGTCTGACACAGACCACTGTCAGAAGATCAGATACTGGGCTAGATGGACCATTGGTCTGACCCAGTATGGTTGTTCTTGTGTTATGTCAATAACAGTCTGCCCTCCAGTCAAGAGCCACTCATTCCCAGAACTCCTGATGCAGGTCAGGGGCAGGGTCAAATATCCCAACCTGCACTCCTTCCACCTCATGGCCTGGTGTTTGGATGGGGGTCGGAAGTAGATTGCTCTTGTTCATGCCCAGTCCAGGCTATACATAACCAGAGTAGGAAAGAAACAACAAGAACCTGTTATCTGGCTAAATGGAAATGCTTCTCTGGCTGCGTGCAGCACAGTCAATCTCACCCAGTCCCTTCGAGCATCGCAGTAATTCTAGATTACCTCTGTCATGCTGTCTGGAGTGTGACTATGAGAACCTTCCTCCAGGCAGTCTGTCAGAAAATAGGACGCACACCCCAACCTGGTGGTAAGTTCTGTAATTAGATCTCACCAAGCCTGTACCAAATGTGAACTCCTGGATCACTATACCAATCTTACCAAGGAGTCCCAGGCAGTCCCCTTAGACACTCCAGTCTATCTTGCCACCCAGGTGGTAGTTTGAACCCAGCAGATCTGTGATTTACAGCAGATGCTAGTTTAAGGTGATGTGATGTCCACTCTGTGTTCCATGTTCCAGTTCTGCACCAAGGGCTAGCTTGACAGCTCAGACTTAGTTGTCTGTGTTTGGAAGGAAGGCAACTAGAAGGTTAAGGATATTCCAACAGAGTGAGTACTTGCCTGTTCCAAATAACAAAAAATCTCAGATAAGTAATCTTTCTGAAAAATTCAAAATGGTTAACAGAAAAAAAATAATTATGGTCTTGGACACATGTCATTCCAATGGGCAGACTTCATGAGAGTGGCTGAGGATGGCTCATTGATTTCATCTAGACAAGTGGTATCAACACATTATGGTACCTCCTGTAACTCTTTTCAGTGTTGTGCTTGAGACCAGAATATACTTCCCAAGTTGCCCCACTTCAGTCCAGTGGTTTATCCAGGGCTGCGATGCTGTTGACCTGGCTAGTGTAGTTCCAAAGCATAAAATCAACTGCATCAGCTCACAATCCAAGGCTTCTGGGCTAGAAAGGGACCAAATTTCAAATAAATGTCCTAGAACTAAAAGTGCTGCATCTGCCTTTCAGAGCACTCTTTACAACAAAGCACTATCTCTCTTCAGATTTTAATACATGGTGGCCATAACATCTGTTATATCAGCTGGCAAAGCAAAGCTTGTTCAAGTTTGTGAAAGGCATCTGAAGTTGTAGAACTGGTATGTCTATCATTATATCATTCTCATGCCTCTAAATCTTCCAAGAACAGAGAATGTGTTGGTGATGACCTCAGCAGGAGTTAGTGCTAAGCACAAGTGAACCTGCAGAGACTGGGGCTAACATTATGTTCCTTAGGTGAAGAACCTCTTACGTGGAATTTTTTGTGACAGTACATATTCTTCTTCAAGTGATTGCTCATATCTATTCCAATTAGGGGTGTGTGCGTCATGTGCACAGTCGTCAGAAAGTTTTTCCCCTAGAAGCACCCGTCGGGTTGGCTGTATAGCCCCCTGGAGTGGCGCCTTCATGGCACTCAATATATGACCCTGCTGACTGGCGCCACCTCAGTTCCTTCTTACCGCCAGGGATGGTCATTGTAACTGTGGCATCTTGCTTTGCAAGCTCCCCATGTTTCCCTAGCTTCTGTTCAAACAGTTTGTATTTTGTAGTTGTTTACTTCTTAGTTATTGTAGGTAGCTAGTTAGCTGCTTGGGGGAGGGCGGGGTTTACCCTGCACCCTGACTTTCTCCTTGGGGGAACTTACATGCCTAAGTATCAGGGGTTCAAGCCCTGCAAGTCCTGCAACAAGCCTATGCCAACAGGCGAGCCCCAAGACGTCTGCTTAAAGGCTCTGGGGGAAGCGCGCCAAGCAGACAAGTGCAGAATTTGTAAAGGGTTTAGCCCCAGAACAAAAAAGGAGCGAGACTTTTGCCTCAAACAGCTCCTCATGGAGGCGGCACTCAGACTGCAACCTATACCAGTGTGGCAAGACCCGGCACCGAGCTCATCTGTGCGCAGCACCCCGGCAGCAATGATAGAAGTGGCACCACGGAAGGACTCTGGGAGAGACCTGTGGCACCACCGCTCCCTGGTGCCGAAACTGACCTTCCCTGGGTCCAACCCCAGTTCCTGAGCCTGATCCAGGCATGGTTGGCCCAGACAGAGAGGCAGGACAGGAGGCCCCTGGAGACCAAAAGAGTCAAGTGGACCCTGTTCGCCCATTAGCCTCCTCATTGTTCTCCCCGGACGAGGCGGTCGCAGGCACCTCAGTCTCTGGACCGCCCCCCATAGACAGCTGTGCCCACCAGGACCTCCTTTGCAGGGCTCCGCGAAATATGGGTTTGCAGGCCAAGGACGTGTTGGAGTCGAAGGACCAGATGGTTGACATCCTGGCCCCAGAAGACCTATCGAGGGTGGT
Organism: Natator depressus; assembly: GCF_965152275.1. Taxonomy (NCBI): domain Eukaryota; kingdom Metazoa; phylum Chordata; order Testudines; family Cheloniidae; genus Natator; species Natator depressus. Next base: position 141,741,024 of record NC_134234.1, read on the forward strand.
TCTATCCATCATCAAGACTATACAGGCTAATGCTAAGACCATTTGGCAGACCCCATCTCTCCCACCGCGAAGGGTGTGGAGAGGAAGTACATCTTCCCATCTAAAGGGTACTGTAACGGGGTCAGGACTCACCCCCGCTGGTTGCTCCGGGAATTAGCTCTTTTCAGCTATGGAGCGCCCTCTGCACATGGTATCTCACCCGTTGTCTGCTCTGCTGGTTTGGGACCCACATTGCTCCCCTCTCGATGGCATCCTCTTCAGGGTACTGCCCTCCGGCAGTGCCCACTACTCTGGTCTCACCCCCTTCGGGGGGGGGGGGGGGGTCAACAGCAGTCCTTCGGTTTGCACCTGCCTTGGTGGCCAACCACAACCCCAAGTCTAGCCCCTCACCTCAGGGGCAAGTTGCAGTCTGTCTCGGCCACACTCCTCTGTAGCCAGGTGCAGTGCAAGGGGGGAAGGGGAGACCCAGGCCCACCCGCTACTCTGGGTCCCAACACAGGGACCCTCTAGCGGCAGCCTCTTTCTGCCCTTCTTCGCTCCCCTCTCTTCTGCCTACCTTCCCTGGGCCACTTCTCCTTTGGCCCCGTGCACCTTCCCAAAACTTGTTAGCAGGTGCTGCAGCCTGGCAGGTAACTGGGCCTGAGCTCTCCTCTGCTCCCTGAGCCTGGCCAGCACTGCTCTGTCCAAGGTGCTACCTCTTTACCTCAGGAGCCAGTCCTTCTCCCTTGCTAGTCAAGGAGAGACTCCCTCTCCTCTGCTAGGCAGCCTTTATATAGGACCCAGCCTGGCCCTGATAGGCTGCCTCTCCCTTTGTCCTGATTGGCTCTCCACAGGCCTTTGCTGATTGGCTGCTGGTCTGCACAGCCTCTCTGGCCTGTTCTAGCCCTTTTTCTCATGGAGTGGGGCAGCCGCCCACTACAGGTACGAATACCTCTTCACGCACCTGCAGCCTTGCTCATTGGTGGTGGCTGCAGTAAACGAAAAGGAGAGGCACAGCGCCTATGTCCAAGGATGCTAAGCACCTAGATTTATTTGGGTGCAAAGTGTATTCTATGCGGGGGTTGCAGTTTAGGATTGCCAACCAGCAGGCAATTCTGAGTAGATACAGCTTCAGTTACTGGAGCTTGATGCTCAAGTTTAAGGAGCTGGTGCCAACAGAGTCCAGAGAAGAGTTTTGGATCAATAGTGGAGGAGGGCAAAACGGTGGCAAAGACCTCTTTATGGGTTTCACTGGACGCTGCGGACTCAATGGCATGTACCGTGTCTTCCAGTGTAGCCATAAGGTGTAGCTCATGGCTGCAGGCCTTGGGACTCCCGCCTGAGGTTCAACAGACCAGGCAGGACCTGCCTTTTGATGGGGCAGGTCTGTTTGCAGCGCAGACTGACTCTAGGCTCTGACATAGGGAAGGGTAGGAGAGACGTCCTGGAGGCCAAATTTAGGCTGAAATCCAGGACCTCTATGGTGGCATTCTCAGACTGGCTTCCAGTTCCACGCGAAGGGCCAGGTAGGCAGGCAGAGCTTCAGAGTCTCAATGCATGGATGAGACAATGGTGTAGAGAGGAGGGGTTTAGATTTATTAGGAACTGGGGAAACTTTCAGGATAGGGGGAGCCTATACAGGAAGGATGGGCTCCATCTAAACTAAAGTGGATCCAGGCTGCTGGCACTTAATATTAAAAAGGTTGCAGAGCAGTTTTTAAACTAAGAGGGGGAAAGCCGATTGCTGCAGAGGTGCACTTGGATCGGACAGAGACTTCTCTTAGAGGAGAATCTATTGATAGAGATCCTCTTGGTTTTAGTCAGGAGGAGAGGATGGAAGAGGGTACAGTATGGGCCAGATCAGACGAGAAACATTCACATAAAGAATCTGACACATCAGAAAAGGGCAGAAAAATAAACAGTGACAAGTTTTTAAAGTGCTTGTACACAAATGCTAAAAGTCTAAATAATAAGATGGGTAAACTAGAGTGCCTTGTGTTAAAGGAGGATATTGATATAATAGAAACCTGGTGGAGTGAGGACAATCGATGGGACACAATCATTCTGGGGTACAAAATATATCGGAAGGACAGAACAGGTCTTGCGGAGGGTGGGCAGTGGCACTATATGTGAAAGAAAATGTAGAATCAAATGAAATAAAAATCTTAAATGAATCCACATGTTCCATAGAATCTCTACTGATAGTAATTCCATGCTCTAATAAGAATATAACAGTAGGGATCATTATTGACCACCTGACCAGGACAGTGATAGTGACGATGAAATGCTAAGGGAGATTAGAGAGGCTGTAATAAAATAAAGAACTCAATAATAGTGGGGGATTTCAGTTATCCCCATATTGACTGGGTACATGTCACCTCAGGATGAAATGCAGAGACAAAATTTCTCGATACTTTAAATGACTGCTTCTTGGAGCAGCTGGTACAGGAACCCCCAAGGGGGAGAGGCAACTCTCGACCTAGTCCTGAGTGGAGCGCATTATCTGGTCCAAGAGGTAACTACAACAGGACTGCTTGGAAATAGTGACCATAATATAACAACATTTAACATTCCTGTGGTGGTAAGAACACCTCAACAGCCCAACACCGTGGCATTTAATTTCAGAAAGGGGAACTGTGCAAAAAATGAGGAGGTTAGTTAAACAGAACTTAAAAGGTAAAGTGACTAGAGTGCAATCCCTGCAAGCTGCATGGACACTTTTCAAAGACACCATAATAGAGGCTCAACTTAAAAGTATACCCCAAATTAAAAAACACAGTAAAAGAACTAAAAAAGAGCCACCGTGGCTTAAAGAAGCAGTGAGAGATAAAAAGGCATCTTTTAAAAAGTGGAAGTCAGATCCTACTGAGGTAAATAGAAAGGAGCATAAACACTGCCAAATTAAATGTAAAAATGTAATAAGAAAAGCCAAAAAGGAGTCTGAAGAACAGCTAGCCAAAAACTCAGAAGGTAATAACAAAATGTTTAAGTACATCAGAAGCAGGAAGCCTGCTAAACAACCAATGAGGCACCTGGACAATCGAGATACAAAAGGAGCACTTAAAGACGATAACTTTATCGCAGAGAAATTAAATGAATTCTTTGCTTCAGTCTTCATGGCTGAGGATGTTAAGGAGATTCCCAAACCTGAGCCGTCTTTTGTAGGTGACAAATCTGAGGAATTGTCACAGATTGAAGTGTCACTAGAGGAGGTTTTGGAGTTAATTGAGAAACTTAACAGTAACAAGACACCGGGACCAGATGGCATTCACCCAAGAGTTCTGAAAGAACTCAAATGTGAAATTGCGGAACTATTAACTATGGTTTGTAACCTGTCCTTTAAATCTCCTTCTGTACCCAATAACTGGAAGATAGCTAATGTAATGCCAATATTTAAGAAGGGCTCTACAGGTGTTCCTGGCAATTACAGACCAGAAAGTCTAACGTCAGTACTGGGTAAATTAGTTGAAACAATAGTAAAGAATAAAATTGTCAGACACATAGATGAACATAAATTGTTGCGCAAAAGTCCATCATGGTTTCTGTAAAGGGAGATCATGTCTTACTAATCTATTAGAGTTCTTTGAGGGGGTCAGCAAACATGTGGACAAGGGGGATCCAGTGGACATAGTGTACTTAGATTTCCAGAAGCCTTTGACAAAGTCCCTCACCAAAGGCTCTTACGGAAATTAAGTTGTCATGGGATAAGAGGGAGGATCCTTTCATGGATTGAGAACTGGTTAAAAGACAGGGAACAAAGGGTAGAATAAATGGTAAATTTTCAGAATGGAGAGGGGTAACTAATGGTGTTCCCCAAGGGTCAGTCGTAGGACCAGTCCTATTTAACTTATTCATAAATGATCTGGAGAAAGGGGTAAACATGAGGTGGTAAAATTTGCAGATGATACTAAACTTCTCAAGACAGTTAAGACCAAAGCAGACTGTGAAGAACTTCAAAAAGATAATGATTGGGCAACAAAATGGCAAATGAAATTTAATGTGGATAAATGTAAAGTAATGCACATTGGAAAAAATAACCCCAATTTTACATACAATATGATGGGGGCTAATTTAGCTACAACTAATCAGGAGAAAGATCTTGGAGTCATTTGGATAGTTCTCTGAAGATGTCCACACAGTGTGCAGCCAGCGGCTGTCAAATAAAGCAAACGGGATGTTAGGAATCATTAAAAAAGGAATAGAGAATAAGACGGAGAATATCTTATTGCCCTTATATAAATCCATGGTACGCCCACATCTTGAATACTGTGTACAGATGTGGTCCTCTCATCTCAAAAAAGATATACTGGCATTAGAAAAGATTCAAAAAAGGGCAACTAAAATGATTAGGGGTTTGGAACGGGTCTCATATGAGGAGAGATTAAAGAGACTAGGACTTTTCAGCTTGGAAAAGAGGAGACCAAGGGGGATATGATAGAGGTCTATAAAATCATGCGTTGTGTGGAGAAAGTGAATAAGGAAAAGTTATTTACTTGTTCCCATAATATAAGAACTAGGGGCCGCCAAATGAAATTGGCAGCAGGTTTAAAACAAATAAAAGAAAGTTCTTCTTCACACAGTGCAAAGTCAACCTGTGGAACTCCTTGCCTGAGGAGGTTGTCAAGGCTAGGACTGTAACAGGGTTTAAAAGAGAACTGGATAAATTCATGGAGATTAAGTCCATTAATGGCTATGAGCCAGGATGGGTAAGGAATGGTGTCCCTAGCCTTTGTTTGTCAGAGGGTGGAGATGGATGGCAGGAGAGAGATCTCTTATGTAGGCTGCATAGCCTAAAGCAGTGGTTCTCAAAGCTGGTCCGCCGCTTGTTCAGGGAAAGCCCCTGGTGGGCCAGACCGGTTTGTTTACCTGCTGCATCCGCAGGTTTGGCTGATCGTGGCTCCCACTGGCCGTGGTTCGCTGCTCCAGGCCAATGGGGTCTGCGGGAAGCGGCACAGGCCAAGGGACGTGCTGGCTGCCCTTCCCGCAACCCCCATGGGCCTGGAGTGGCGAACCGCAGCCAGTGGGAGCTGCGATAGGCCGAACCTGCGGACATGGCAGGTAAACAAACTGGTCCAGCCTGCCAGGGGCTTTTCCTCAACAAGCGGCGGACTGGCTTTGAGAACTACTGGCCTAAAGGACTCCAGGGCTACCATGAAATCCTTGGGTATGCATGCCCCGGCAACCCAATGTAAACATTTCAAGCCTCAGCGGCAGCAGGACTTTTATAGGAAAAGGGGCAGGAATAGCAGATGAAAGCCTTCAAAACCCCTGACTGGGCAGGGTCAGGGCCCGACTAAATCATCGTAGGGTTCAAAGCAGGCGTTTTGAAGGGGTGCCCGAGATGGCACACCAGCTTTCATTCTGGATCCTTCCCCATCTTTGTTGAATTGTCTGTCCCACTTCTACTGTGTGTGGTCCCAAATAACTCTGGACTGCTGGGTTCTCCGTGTGTAGAAGTGGGATATTCTCTCCAGTTCTTCTCCTGCCCTCCCTCCCACCCCCCTTTCCTGTCCCTCTTCAGGGACGCTTCTCATGAATAACTCTTTATCCAGGAGGTGCAGGCGCTCCTCGCCATGGGAGTGGTGGAGGAGGTTCCTCAGGGGCAAGGGATTCTATTCCTGATACTTCCTAATCCCCAAAGCCAAGGAAGGGGGGGTCTCAGACCCATTGTAGCTTTGCGAGGACTCACCAAGTTCATACTAAAGTTGAAGTTCCACATGGCCTCCCTGGGGCACCATTATTCTCTCTCTGGATCTGGGAGACTGGTACGCTGCCTTCGGCGTAAAAGACGCATACTTCCATGTAGCTATTCGGCCTGCACACAGGCAATTCCTACGCTTCGTGGTCGACCACAAACATCATCAATTTACAGTCCTCACGTTTGGCCTCTCAGCAGCCCCCACCAAGTGCATGTCAGTTGTGGCTGCTTTCCTCCGTCGGAGGCAGATGCAGGTTTACTGTTACCTCGATTACTGGCTGCTCAGGGGCTGCACCAGGGGACAGGTGGAGTCTCAAGTCCAACTGTTCAGTTCCGCATTCGAGAGAATGGTCTCCTCAACTTGAACAAGTCAACCTTGGCACCGACCCAAAGAATAGAATTCATCGGCGTGGTGTTGGTCTCGGTTCAGGCAAGAGCACTTTTGCCAGCGCCCTGATTCCAAGCCATGACAGACATCATTCAGGGCCTCAGGCACTACCCGACCACTATAGTAAGGGGATGCCTGAGTATCCTCGGCCACATGGCAGCCTGCACTTTCGTGGCCCGGCATGCCAGATTGAGGCTCAGGCTTCTACAGGCTTGGCTCGCTTCGGCCTATTGCCTGGGACGCAATGGTCTGAATTCAGTGGTCATGGTGGTGGGGCAGGTGCTAGAGTCCCTTCAATGGTGGCTTGACCCTCGGACGGTGTGCAAAGGAGTCCCCTTCAACAGCCCTCAGCCTTCCCTGTCCTGAGTAGTGGACGTGTCAGCTCTGGGGTGGGGTGCACATTTGGGAGACCTCCAAACGCAGGGCCTTTGGTCACAGGACAAGCTCTCCCTCCATATTAACATCAAGGAGCTGAGGGAAGTGCGACCAGCATGCCAGACCTTTCAGGCCCGACTACAAGGTCGGTGCATAGCAGTTCTGACTGACAACACCTCTGCCATGTTTTACATCAACATGCAGGGTGGAGCCCGGTCCTCTCCCCTATGTCAGGAAGCCCTCCAGCTGTGGGAGTTCTGCTAGCCCACTTCATTCACCTGGAAGGGTCCTATCTACCAGGAGTTCAGAACATGCTGGTGAACCACCTCAGCAGGTCCTTCGGCACTCACGAGTGGTCCCTCTGGCTGGATGTCATACATCTCTTCTCCCAAAGGTGGGGATTTCCCCAGGTCGCTCTGTTCACCACCCAGAATAATAAAAAGTGCCGAATGTTCTGCTCCTTCCAGAGTCACAGCCCAGGCTCCATCACAGATGCAATCCTGCTACCCTGGGGAGGCTGCCTGCTCTACGCCTTTCCCCCGATCACTCTTGTGCACAAGGTCCTACTCAAGGTCCACAGGGATGGGGCAGAGATAATTCTGGTAGCACCAGCATGGCCTCGACAACATTGGTACACCACGCTCCTGGAACTGTCAGTGGATGCCCTGGTCACGTTGCCTCTCCTCCCCAACCTAATCACTTAAGGCCACGGTCATCTTTATCACCCTGACCTGCAGTCCCTCCATCTCGTGGCTGAACCCCATAGAGCTTCTGTGCTCAGAACAAGTAAGGGAGGTCCTCCTCGGCAGCAGGAAGCTCTCCACTAGAGCCGCATATCTCGCAAAATGGAAAAGATTTACTTGTTGGTGTGACCAGCATCGTTCACCCGCTTTTCGGGCACCTGTACCTCTCATCCTAGAGTACCTTTTGCACCTGAAACAATAAGGCCTGGCAGCGTCCTCCCTAACGGTACAAGTTGCTGCAGTCTTGGCCTTCCACCCGGGAGCATCTGGACGCTCCGTCTTTGCCAACCCATGGTTGGTTGGTTCCTCAAGGGTCTGGAATTCCTATATCCCCCAGACCACACATCCTGTCCCCACGTGGGACCTTAACCTGATCCTCTCCAGGCTAATGGGACCCATTTGAACTGCTGGCAACTTGCTCCCTTCTCTGTTTGTTGTGCATGGTAGCTTCTCTGGTCGCCATTACATCAGCAAGGAGTGTGTCTGAGTTAAAGGCCCTTACCTCAGACCCACTTCATATGGTTTTCTACGGGGATAAGGTGCAACTCAGGCCTCACCCGGCCTTTCTTCCTAAGGTTGTGTCACACTTCCACACTAGTCGGGACATTTTTCCTGCCTGTTTTTAGTCCTAAGCCCCATGCAAGTAGCCGTGAGCAGAGGCTGCACTCCCTGGATGTTTGGTGAGCACTAGCTTTTTACATCAAGCACACTAAGCCATTCAGGAAGTTGAACCAGTTGTTCATAGCGGTGGCAGACCGGATGAAAGGACACCTGGTCTCATCTTAAAGAATATCTTCCTGGATCAGGTTATGCATCCGTATGTGCTACGAGCTGGCCAAAATACGAGCCCCGGCTTTTACAGGACACTCCACGAGGGCTCAGGCCTCATCAGCGGCGTTCCTAGCCCAGGTCCCGATACAAGAAATCTGCAGGGCAGCAACTTGGTCTGCAGTACATACGTTCACCTCTCATTACGCCTTCGTCCGGCACGCCAGAGATGATGCAGCTTTCGGAAGAGCGGTGCTCCAATCAATGAGTCCATAACTCTGACCCCACCGGCTAGGTAAGGCTTGGGAGTCACCTAATTGGAATCGATGTGAGCAATCACTTGAAAAATGGTTACTCACCTTCTCGTAATGGTTGCTCTTAGAGATGTGTTGCTCAAATCCATTCCAAACCTGCCCACCTTCCCCTCTGTCGGAGTAATTGGCAAGAAGGAACTGAGGAGGTGCCAGCTCGGCAGGGTCGTATATTTAGCTCCATGAAGGCGCCACTCCAAGGAGCTCCACAGCCGACCTGACGGGTGCTGCTGGGGGGAAAACTTTCTGATGACTTTGCACGCGGCGCGCGCGCACACCTCATTGGAATGGACCTGAGCAACACATCTCGAAAAACAGTTCAGAGAAGGTGAGTACCCATTTTTTAACAGTCTCATTCCCTACCTTACTCTTCTCCTTAACCTCTCACTCCCCTCCAACCCTTCCCCCTCTCAATACAAATGCGTGTTAGCATCTTCAAAAAAACGTGTAGGGTGTGTGTGAGAGAGAGAGAGAGAGAGAGACTGAGACTGTGTGTGCTGGCTGCTGGTGAAGTTTCTGAGAGATGCCTGTCCGCTGTCTATTTAAGGGACTCCCTGAAAGCTCTCCTCCTCCTGTACCATGTCCCCCCTCCATCGTTCTGTGGAGATGTGGTGCATGCGGAGGGGGAGAGGCAGAGATTGTGTGTGCTGGGGAAGTCCCTGAGAGACCATGCACTGTCTCTTTAAGGTACTCACTGGAAGGCTTGTTCAGACATCCGAGCTGCTGCGAGTCCTGATGAACCCTCTCCCTTCTACCCTGCTCTGTGGAGATGGGGTACAGGGACTGGGTGAGGGGTTCACCCTGACATGAACTTCCCCCACTTCTGCACAGCCAGCAGGAGGGTCCTGGGAGCAGCTGCAGAAGCACCAAAGCAGCGGGTGTGGGGGCACCTGAACACACGTTGCTGAATGTGCGTGGCTCTGCTAATCAACTGCATATTTCCTTCCACTTCATATTTCCTCTGTGAGCGGTTTCCATCTTGGTACTTAAATGTGTTGCTCATCGAATTGATAGAACCACCATCTGAACCATTGTCAAGGCATTTTCCAGCATTGTTTCTCTCATTGAAGATTTCTTTTCTGATGGTGATTGCATCAGAGATTACTTCTAAGATTTGGGTGGTAATGGCTGACTCTTCCAGTATGCTGTTCCATAACAATAAGGTGGTGTGCTATGCCTACCCAAAACATCCTTATGAAAAATGACTCTGATTATAACCAGCTAATTGGCCAAACTGCTTCCATTGTTGTTTAAGCCTTATTCAGTACTTTGTCAGGCTATGCTATATTACTTAGCTATAAAGAGGGCTTTTTAGTTACTCTCTCAACTGAGTTAAGCTATTCTTTTAAATTACGTACATTGTTCATAGTGCAAGGGTGTAAAGCTAACGGTCTGTCAGTTTCTATCCAGAGAATGTCCAAGAAACTCAGATTGATCATATTCTTGATATTGGGCTAGTGGGAATTCCAGAAAACAATCTGGGGGAGACGCACGTTCTACCAAGCATAAAAGAACCTCCAATGCATGTCTAAGAAAAAATATTTCTAATGTAGAGATGTACAAGGCTGCAACCTGTAGTTCAGCCCACACCTGTACACAGATTTATGCCATCTAGAGTAATTACTTCCAGATAAAGTGCTCGATTGGGAAAGCATTACTGCATTTGTTCAATTGAGGCTCCTAGATCTCATCTTTGGATCTAGGGATTGCTTGTTAACGATCAGAGGTGAAATCCTAGGGCAGAACTTCCACTGACTTCACTAGGGCTGGGATTTCAACCTAGGAGAATGAATATGTGTGGAACAGCAAAGAAGAACCAAAGTTACTATGGTAACTTTCTCTTAGCATTTTTGACTGCAGCGGCAGTCAAAAAAGCTAACCATGTTAGGAACAATTAGGAAAGGGATAGATAAGACAGAAAATATCAGAATGCCACTATATAAATCCATGGTATGCCCGCACCTTGAATATTTCATGCAGTTCTGGTTGCCCCATCTCAAAAAAGATATATTAGAATTGGAAAAAGTACAGAGAAGGGTGACAGAAATGATCAGGGTATTGAACAGCTTCCCTATGAGGAGAGATTAAAAAGGCGGGCTGGGGGGAGGGGAAACTGTTCAGCTTAGAAAAGAGATGACTAAGGAGGGGCAGGATACACGTCTATAAAAACATGAATGGTGTGGAGAAAGCGGAATTTACCCCTTCACATAACAAAAGAAGCAGGGGTAACCCAATGAAATTAATAGGCAGTAGGTTTAAAATAAACAAAAGGAAGTATTTCTTCACACAACGCACTGTCAACCTGTGGAACTCGTTGCTAGAATATATTGTGAAGGCTAAAAGTATAACAGGGTTAAAAAAAGAATGAGAAGTTCATGGAGCATAGGTCCATCAATGGCTGTTAGCCAAGATTGTCAGAGACGCAACCCCATGCTCTGGATGTCCCTGAACCTCCGACTGCCAGAAGCTGAGACTGGATGACAGGATGGATGTCTCAATAATTGCCCTGTTCTGTACATTTCTTCTAAAGCATCTTGCATTGGCCACTGTTGGAAGACGGGATACTGGGCTAAATGGACCATTGATCATACCCAATGTTGCCATTCTTATATACTTAAGAAACCATTCTTTTTGTATACTGTCTCTTAATAATTGACAGAACATTAACACATTTCTGAAGAGAACCCAGTTTGCATCTTTGTTGGTATTAGGGAATGCCAAAGATGGCAGGTATTTATAAACATTTTATTTTTAATTTGAAAGATTTAAAAAACAAAATAAAATTCACCTTTGTTTGAGAGTAACTTTTTTGGATTCATTCTTTTCTCAAATTGGCTCCAGTGTAAAAGTTCCTTTTTAAACATTTCTTTCTTTCTTTTTACAATCAGAAATGGTTTAGTAATGGGCTTGCAGTAGTTTGAGGCAAAATCTGACATTTGACTAACTATATTACTGGAGCTCAAGGATTCTTTTTAGCATAGTCTGACGTCTGTATCGTGGAAGATATGTTGCTGATCTAGATAACTCCCATTGAAGTAAATGGCAAAACTCCCATTGACAGTCACGATTGTGACCCTGATGTCTGGAAGTGCCCCTATGAATTCCACAAGCCACAGCTCAGTGACAGTTGATATTTTGGCTTTCGTGTTTGGGTTTCTTTAACCCATTCCCTTTCCAGATCCGCTCCCAGTCTAGTTTGCACATTCTGTTACCCTACCTTAACCAGTATCTTCTGGAAAAATCTATAAGAAAAAGCTTTTATTGATCAGTTTCTTTAAACTTAATCTTAGCAAATTTAGTATTTATATAAACTTTAAGCCAAAAAACTAATGCAGATTTTTCTTACATGAATAATTGTGCATTTTAACCTTACTGTTCAAAGTAGTCAAACCTGAGCTAAATAAGAATTGGTTGGAGAGTGCACCTAGACTTAAATCCTACACGAAAAGGTTTGACTGGGGAACCGTTTTTTAAGCTGACTTACAAACACTAGATGGACAATTATATCAGTGTTGGGATATGCTATCATGTATCATAGAAGTTAGAGATGGAAAAAGACCTCTAATGTTATCCTGTCAGTCTCCCAAATGTATTAAGTTTATCAATACTGATACAAATGTTATAAAATACATTAATTTATGCTAGAAGACTCTTCCCGCCTTTAAAAAAAATGCTTTTATTAAATAAGAATGCTTTTATTTTCCAATCCCATTGAAGTAAATTTTTATAAATTAAGTATATTTTTATAAACATTTATTTTATTTTTATTCTGAAAGATTTAAAAACCAAAATTACCCCCTCCCCCCACTTTGCATGAGTAACAGGTGTTCTGAAGCGCCACATTTTGGCAATGGTCCAGGGTGACAGAGCAGTAATGACATAGAAACTGCCATTCCTTCCTTGTTAAGGATTTGGAAGAAGACTGTGAAGTTATTAACTACTACTCACTTCTAGGCAGATTGCAAGAAAACCAGTATGGGGTCTAATTGGTTGAGATTACCTGCTTTATATAGGTTTTTTTAAAAATTCCCTTTTATGGCTCCCACCATTTTCTTCTTCCCTTGTTTTTCCCTACTGTACTAGGTGGTACTTGGGAGCTTGGAGTGAGAAATCATATTCCTGCCTCTGTGTGGTGTGATTAGCACAGTTATTTAAATCTTATCTGGAACCCATTTACTGTCTGTCATTTTTGTTGTTTAGTTCTGTGGAAGTAGTTTTATGTAAATCATGGAACACTAACTTGTGGTTTGTAATAAGATGCATTTGAATTAAGGGAACTGAGACCCTTTGTCATAGAATAAAAATGTCTTGGTGAATGAAGGGCTGAGAAATAAAAAAGCTGTCACTTAAAACTGTATTAATAGATTAATATTTGTGTATACACAGAAATGACATTAGCTGTGATACTGCACCTATAGGAAACTTCTTCCTACCATCTTCACCAAGGAGCAGTGGAAATCTGATGCATGTGAAAGTCTTTCCTCTTGCTTGCAAACTATTTGGTAAATTGAGCCAATATGGTTTTTTTCAATATTTTATTTTGACAGTAGGCAGTACTTTCCAACGATTTACCAGAATATACAGCTGTCGTCTGAGGGTTGGGGGTGGGCCACCTTGTCGTTGTAGGTCATCATTTTTCTCTGTTTAAATTCCTACCCTCCCTTCCATCTCATGTTATCGTGTATGTGACATGCTCCCAGTATGCCACTAGGAGGTACTCATAGGTTATATTGATTTGTCTGCTTGAAGAAATGATTATGATTGCTTCTATACTCCATTCCCCACTGGCCCAGGGAAATGGAAATTCCTTGGACTTTGCAGCCTTGTGAGAGATCCCTTTTAAAAATTTGGTTTATTGTATGGCCACATTGAAAATAGAGGATCTTTATTTGCTTGTAAAAGGAAAAATATGGAAAAACTCCCTCTGGCAGTAGCTTTTGCTATCTGATACTGTGGGGCTTGAATAATCTTTAAATATGAGAATAATTAAATGAACAGCCCCCCCCCCCCCCCAAATCCTCTGCTCTTTCATCTGTAAGCAAGTCACCTAGATTTTTTTCCCTCCAGATAAATAGGAAGATGCACCTATGACAGGCTGACCAAGGGAGGATTAATAAATTATGGCTTCTATTTGTATCTCTCAGTTTGCAGCATGGAGTGTGATCCTGTGTCACTTTTCACTGTTGTAAATACTGTGTTAAATTACAGCAATCTGAGGGGTCTTTTTTGGTGTTGTTTTTTAAGGAAGCTCTTTGATTTGTTGCCAGGGATTCCTGAGCCCACTAGTAATAGTTTTAGGGATCCTATTCCTTCTCTGAAAATCAATGCCAATTTTGGACTGTGCAGCTGTCCCAGTTTCCTTTTCACTAATTTTCACAGTTGGAATAGATTTTTTTTTTTTATGTTTAGTTGAAGTTGTATTGTATTAGTTTATCTCCAGCATAGCGGTTTCATTTTCCCATTGTCTCTACCTTTTTATTTTTTTTAAAAGGCAAAAGTGATGTTTCCACATTCTCTAATACTTTAGAATATACCTGGATATAGGAAAGCATGATAATGATGGTATTTATCTGACTATTCCAGAAATGATCCTTCTGTTCTTTTGTACAGTACTATGTAGTTTTTTGGCTCAGCTGGCCTGCATAATAAGGGAGAGCCTCTTTGCTAAGCCAGGGAATTTCTTTTTCTGTGAGGAGCATCTAAGGCATGTATGAGAGTAGATTATCACAATTATCAAGTATCGGCACTGACTTGGTATTTGTCCCTGGCCTTTTCTCTGTTAACTTAAGGGAACTTGTTTTGTATCCATCTGTCTGTTCCTGTCTCTGAGGAGAGCTGGAGCTAATAGTTTATTAATAGTCTACATCGTTCTTAGAACGTCACATAATGTTTCTGTGTACTGAGAGTGTAAATTTTATTTAATTTGTTCTGTATGCCGTGATACTTTTGGCAGCTTAAGTGTCCAAAGGCATACAGTTTTGGCAGCTTTTGTCTGTAGTGATGCCTGGAGTTTGCTTGATGCTAAGCGGAAAAATAATTTGTTCTGAGAAGATTGGATTTAAATGTGTGAATAGTTTCTTTGATTATCAGTTTCTGCATCTCAACCAAAATTTTCTTTAGGACTGTGCCGTTTGCAAAATACAGCCAAAAAGATCAATGACAATACCTGTAACATTAAGGAAGAAGGATTTATGTCCTGTATAACAACTCAAACAAAACGTTAAGGGATGGGGGGAAACAAGGCAAACAAATATGCATGCCCATTAGTTAAAAAGCAAAAGAGATTCCATTACATCGTCTGTTTTAATTGCTTTGAGCTACTGATGGGTACATCTTTTAAGATGTTCTTATATAAACTTATGACTAATAAAAGAAAACAACATAAGCTACAAATATATTTTCTAGCTGATAATTTCTAAACTAGACTCTCTTATCATTTCCCGTTTCATTCTCCTGCCTCCTTTCTCCCATCTCCCCTCCCAAAAATTCATTTGTCTTAGAAACATCTGTGAATCTGGTGATTGGTACAGGTTTTAGAAAAATTGATCCTGGCATAGCAAATACCGTAGGTAGCATATTTTAATTGTCTTAAAAAAAAAAAAAAAGTTGTAATAGTAAAAATGTCTTCTCTGAATTATAAAGAAGGCTAGTAATTAAAGCCTGAGAGGAGAAATGTGAATGGTATAGATGGGGAACGTATGTTCACTTGAATATCATAATATAATATCAGAGTCATTCAGAGACATTGAAATGGGGCAAATTCAAAACTTATAATAGGAAATAACTTTCTCCACACAAATACACAAGATCTTGTAGCCAGGAGTTTAGCAGGATTCAAAAAAGTTTAGACTTTTGAATATCCAGTTGTAATAGCAAACATTAAAAAACCCAAGACATTTAGTAGTGATGTAAGCTTTTATATTTCAGGATTTAAACCAATCTCTAATTATTCTGTTAGGTTAGGAGGAAACTTTCCAATGGGCCAGATTATTCCTTAGCTGACTATCACAGAGTTTCTTGCAGCTGGTACTGGGCACAGTCAGTGAAGGAATACTGCATTAAGTGGACTACTCTGATCTAACATAGCAGTTGCTATGTTCCCAAAGTATGATCAGGAGAACTAGTACATCCGCATTCTATGTGCAGTCCCTTTGGTTTTGATGATGCACGTTAGTAGCATACACTAAACTAAAATGCTTGCTTGTTTTTTGTATTTAGCTGCCTGCTGTTGCATAGGCTTATTTAGCAAAATGTCAGGAAAAAGTGGATGAAAGTGGGCAATAGAGATGGGGCAGCATTTTGTGACCCCACCTGATGCAGCTTGAGGAGACAGGCCTGTTTAGAATTAATACCTCCTGTTTTTGTGTCCATTAATTATGGCCAACAATGTTCCATTCTTATTGTTAGCCATCTAAAACTGTAATGAAACTACATGTCTGCTATGTATCAAACTTGAATTATCTTAACTACTTGAAGTTGGCATATCACAGTTTCTTTGTGCCATTGGTGCTAATGCTCTTGATATTAATTGGCACTGAAGAGGTTTGAAGTTTGTGCAATCATTGCTGTTGTAATATGCTCATTGCTAGATAACTGGGCAATTAGGAGATGTCATTCTTGATTCTTGGTGCAAATCAACGTGGTCGTAGTTTCTATTTTATAGTCTCTCTGTCTTGCTTTCTCAGAATCTTATTGGGGGAGTTTGAGTGCCCCTTACAGTTTAATTAGTGAGCATGTCTCATCCACTTTGCTGTGCCACACCAGAGCTGAGGGGGGGGGGGGGGAATTTTCAGGAAGATGACAGCAAAAATTAAAATCCTGTATTATGCTAATATAGTCTTTGCTCTAGAATTATAGCAATGTCAATAGCTACAGTTTAACAATGACATCAACCCCTGGCATTTGCAGGGGATCAAAGCAAACACAGCATGCCTTTGTATACATAGCTGGACAGTATACTCCAGCTGTCTGAAGAGTGAAGGTCACTCTTTTCCAGGTATTTTCCTGGAATAGAATAAATATCTGGCATACACGTACAGCAAACTTTTAAAATCAGAAGGGATCATTTAGTTTGGAAAATTATTCAATTTCTGTTTATAAATCTTAATGTGAAAAATAATCATTTTTTTAAACCGTAGTTACCAAGCAGAAAGATAACCAAACAGAGTCTGAAGCATGATTGAGAAGTGTCTTTGTAAAAATGGCATTTTGAGATTCCACATACGTTGTCTAACTGATTTTTCAGATCAAACCAAGAAAGTTTGCAAGCCTTTTTCCATCTGCCAGCTCCATAAAAGCTCAACCCAGGCTTCTAGAGTCACCTAGTCAGTGTCTTCTCCATTTTGTGTAATGCTACCACTATCACAACTAATAAATGTGTAGAGGCCAAGTTAAGCCCTTAGTGACATCTGTGCAAAATTGTTTGGCCTTCAGTAGGTTTCCATAGGTGTCACTGATGAAATGTATATAAGTGTAAGTGAGAGCTTAATTTGGCCAGCAGAGTCTCTAAAAGCATTGTGAAAATACCATCTGTTACTGCGAAAATAGTACCCACCTCAGCTTAATGGTGTGTACAACCCAACTTGACCTCTGCAGTGGAGTGTATGTCTAAGCAGCAACTAGTGCTTGGTGGAACACTGTTGGGGGAATGGTTTGCAACACTGGGATGGGCCGTTATGCTAGTAGCCTCATCCGCGCAGGTGCTGCACTGCTATGGTAGAAGACCACACGGTGGGTAACCTTGCACACAGCAAACCTTATCCAAGTAGTTGTTGTGTGATGCCTGTGCGCTGTTGGGAGCATTTTTGTGGGTGGGTGCAAGATATTACAGGTTTGCTAGTGTGACTACAGAATGGTTAACATGATAGATTTCTCTAGTATAGACAATACCAAAGCCTCTGGCATCTACCTCCTTGCCCAAAGTCTAATAATTCTGGTTACTCTTGTTCTTGAGTCTTTCTGTGGATATGGTCCTGTCTGACAGCAGCTTCTTGGTGAAAGTAAGGTAGACAAAATTTACTTTCTGTAGCTGAGGAAATAAAATTCAGCTTCGCTTCTCACCCTTGGCTTTCCCTACCCCCCCTCCCTTGAATTTCTATTGATCAGGATAATGAAACAGTGATGGACTTTAAAGCAGGCGGCTGCAACATTATTAACTTTTAATGGTGTTCTTTCCCTCCTCCCAAATTACCATGTATTTATTTGGGTCCAGTGCAGTGTTAAATGGTATCTTGCCAAATAACTAATGTTCAGTGTTGGCCTGCTTCAACATAACCTCTAAGATTCAGCTCACCTCTGAATACTCTGACTCTCTCCCCGGGAAGGGGATTGAGGGTACATGGTCTGCGAAAACTTTCCCCCTTCTTCTTACAGGTATTGGAACAGCTCAGATGACTCATCACCTTGCTGGGAGAAATATTCTGCTGTCTAGTTATCCTAATTATAAAGTTTTTTTCTTTATGTAATAACACATCCTTTGAACTTTGTGTATAATACAACTGTGTGAATGAGTGTGTGAAAATATTCCATTATTCTCTTTTCACAATACATGATCCTTCTGCTTTCAGGCATGTTCTCTCTTCCAGGACTTCTCAGGGAATCCCTGGAAGACTGCCATAACTTGTTGCTCAGTTCCTGTGCTGGGCGAATTCTCTTTACACTGGATAGGGGGCCTTTAGGGCTTCTTGCTGCTGCTCCAACCTTTAACCCAGCATAAAAGGGCAGAGTGAATAAGGATCTCACTTCTAGTTTTGTTCTATTGAAAGTTTGTTTTTTTAACTCTGTTTCTATAAAGCAGGACTATGGTTATGCTTTTTGGATCTCTTGGGGACTGTTTGAAATATATTTGCTACACTTAAAAAATGTTGGATACAAAAGGTCAGGAGCTAGGCTAAAACAATGAATAGAGAGCATATTTATGATAGCATTCTTTACAAAATAACAAATATCTGAAGAATCCAGATATTTTTGTCCATTGTTACATGGAAGTGCACTTGTTTGTTAGCATATGTATTTGGTTGTAACAGGGTTGTTCGCCTATTAGGCGAAACGGGGCTAGCGCTTCTGTTCCAGTCCAGGTGTGGACAGTTGAGCCAATTAAGAGGGCGAAGCACCACCTGGGTAGCTAGAAGAGGCCTCGTGAGATTCAGTGAGAGAGAACAGCGTCTCAGTCAGGGGTCAGACAGGAGAAGGGCAGGAGAGGAGAGCTGTCATAGAGAGAAGGTGGTTCCTGAGAGAAGGCTAAAGGCAGGAGAGCCTCGAGGGGTTTGCTGGCTCTCCCAAGTCGGAAAGCAAGGGCTGAAGCAGCGGAGGGAGTTGCTTGCTGCCTCTAAGCCGCAGATCTGGTGCCATGGGCTGGAGAGTGTTGAAGGAAGGGGGAGCAATGGAGGGGCTTACCTTCTGATGTCTCCTTGCTGAAGTGCTAGGCCCTGAGGAACCATGAAAGGAGGATACTTGCAGTAGAAAGGCTGTGGTGGTTCCAGCTGGGAAGAGGAGGGTTGCACCCCAGAAGGATGTTTGTAGCAGAGAGAGTGGGGAGGACTGACAGAGTCCGGGTGTGGCGGAAGATGCTGGAAGGTGGTGTTATGTTAATGCCCAAGAGGCTATGTCATTTTTAAGGACAATTTGCACTAGGGTGATGTGGACTCTGTTGTAGGACTTTCATTGTGGACTGTTAGTCACTTACGGACAATTTGAACAAAGTTCATGAAAGAACTGGTAATGGACTAGAAGACAAGATTCTCTGGTGTTACTGGGGACTGAGAAGAGAAACTGAGGTGAGAGGCCACTTGCAGGGCTGCCCTGAAGCCACAAGGGGGTGCCCTGAAGGAAGCCACACATTTACAGTTGTTTGTAGGGGGAAGAATGGCAAAGTGAAGACTTTAGGAAGCTTTCATGATCTATTTTGTCAAGGCCCAGATCTGTTCTAGGACAGCTTTATCATGTTGGTGATCCAGCTACTCTGGGTCCCCCAAAAGAGTGTGGTTTAACCACACATTTTTCTCTTTTAGTCATACTGTAGGGGATATAGGTGGGACAGGTGGCAATAGTTCTCTCTCTGGCAGTAAATTGCAGATATTGAAAGTTGGATCAAGGGCTGAAAGATGAGAGGGAATCCAAATGATAGGTAGCTCTCCTTGTACCGAAGAGCATCCCTGGATATGTGTATATACTCCTGAGGGAATTCTGTGCCAATTTTTTTAATTCTATGCCAAAAAAGTAAAAATTCTGTGCATAATAATTTAAAATTCTGCAAATTTTATTTTCAATAAATAAACGTGGCGGCGGCATGGCAGTGGGGAGCACAAGCAATTGGCTGCACGGAGGTGGGAGATCACTCTGCAGCCCCTGCCTGGGACATGTACATGGACACTGACACAGCTAAAGGGCTGGGCCTGCCCCAGAAACACGCCAGGGCCCTGCCCCTCCATGCTAGGCTCACCAGGTATGAGCAGGCAGGCTCAGACTGGCAGGATCCAAGTGTGGAGGGGTTCAGTGCAGGGTAAGAGGGTTCTGTGGGTGGCTTGGTTGGGGTCCGGGTCTGGGAGGGATGTGGATGCACAGGGGCTCGATTGGGGGTTCCATGTACAGGGGCAATGGGATTCTGCAGGGGGAGGGGTACGGGTGAAGGTGATTGGGGCTCAGTGGGGAGGGTGTCTGGGTGTGGGGGGAGTGGGGCTCATTGGGGTGGGATTTTGAATGCAGAGGGTTCAGGATGGGGAGTGGTCTGAGTGTAGAGGTGAGGGTCCATATCCAGGGGGCTCAGCAGGGAGGTCTGAGTGCGGGGGGCTCCGGATGAAGGGGGTGAGGCTTGGCGGGGTGGGGGGTTTGAGTGTGAGATCAACAGGGGATGGTCTGGGTGCAGGGGTGGAGGTCTGGTTGCAGGGGGAAGAGGCTCATCAGGATGTGGAGGAGAGGTTTGGAGGGAGCTCCGTATGCAGGATGTGAGGCTCAGCGAGGTGGGGATTTGGATGTGGGTTCTGGGGGTGGGAGCATGAGGCTCAGCAGAGGGGTTGGTGTGGAGGGGTCCATATGCACAGATGTTGGGCGGACGGGGGAGCAGCTCCCCACACAGTGACCCCTCTCCCTGTGTCCGAGGAGTGATGTGAGCAGGAAGCGGGCAGGCTGTGTGTCTGTGGAGTATCCTGCAGCCTGGGGAGGTTTCTGGAGGAGGGTCTGACCTGGACCTGTCCGTTCCTTGCAGGGGAAGAGGCAATCTCCTCCTCGCTAGCCCAGCTGGGACTAGCAGCTGAGCCCGGCGCATGGTAGAAGCCACCAGCTGGGGCATCCCAGGCCTGCCACCACCTCACACTTCCCACCACCTCCCCGCAGTGGTTTACCTCTCTGCCACCTGCTCTGGGAGCCTGAAATGACACTCCTGCACTGCTGGGAAGGGGCCCATGACCGCTTTTACAGCTTCCCTGTCAGAAAGTTATTTTTCTGTGGGGAAGCAAAGAAATTTGCAGGAGACATGAATTCTGCGTGCGCACAGTGGCATAGAATTCCCCTGGAGTAGTGTGTAGCTATATTAAACAGACTAAAAGGAATACATGGAGGAAATAACTGTCCATTGGATAAATATCTGTTCAAACACAATGTATTACAAATCATATATTTAGTGAAGCAGTGTGCCTTTATTCTTGTTCAAATGTCTATTTAACAGAATAACTAGATTTTGCATGAGTTTTATAACTGTATATGATTTATTACAGATTACCATTGGAGTGGAAAAAAGGGAAATTTGCTAATGGAAAAATTGTTAAATGATAACAGTGGGACCAAAAAGACAATGCAGTAAATTCAGTTTTCAAGCTAATGGCTTATTGGCATGAAACGAGAAACCCCTTTTCACAATGAGTTGAATTATTGACGCAGGTGTGTGTTTTAAGTATGTATATGTTTTACTTGAAGCTTAATGATATCAATGCTTTTCAGTTAATGGCTTGAAGAATCAATGCTTTACATGGAAGGCTGGTTAATATGTCCTGTAAGAAGCATCTGTGGAATTTTGCAGTGGATATCTTTGTAGCCATATTATTTCTGCCCTTTTTGAGTAGTATCAGTTTACAGGTTAGAATCTGGAGCATGCAAATGCATTATAAAAACTGCTTTAAACACTGACGCACGAGCACCAAGTGAACTTTATGGGAATGGTTCTGATGTTTTGAAGGCAGGATTTCATTTCATGTATTTTGAGCCGGGTGTTAAGCCTACTGCTTTGGCTTTTCCCTTTTAATCTTTCAAAATTACAATACTAGCAGCTTTGCTACCTTTTTGTAGGGGACTGTAGTTGCCCAGGGTCAGGCATGAATGAAATGAGTTCTCATAACTGTTGCTCCTTGGATTTGCTGCTATAAATACAAAACTACAGTACATAACCTGTGTTAATTCAAATGTCACCTGTAGATGCAGAGGAACCGTCATATAAACGTTTGTGTATTTTTAGGATTGTTACATTGTGTACTTGTTCATGAATGAGTGGAGAAAAAAATCTGAATTCCTGGGTCGATACATTATTGTGTAAAGCTTACATTATTGTGTAAAGGCTGTATTGTATGGAACATCGTGACTTTGAAGTAGTTAAGTGTTTATCACATTGGAGATTTTTCTGTTATTTCAGTCTCCAAACTTAAGTATGTATTTCTGAGGCTACTAAAATTAATTTGCACCTTGCATCTCATAGCTCCATTTCACTGACGATTTTATTTCACTGACTGATGATGAAGCATCTAATTTTATTTTGTCTGTCTACCTTAAGGGAGTAATCTAGGTATCGCAATGACTTTGCCTCTCAATGTCACTTCATTGCTGTTGTGAACCAACAATCAGTTTGTTTGTTTGTTTTTTTAACCAGGGATTCCTTTTGAAACATAAATTCCCTTTTAAGGTCCTGGACCTGGATGCCTTTATCTAGAATATCTGACATTTCATAGTTTATGGACACTACAGTCCAGCTAACACACAGATGATTAGGAACTGAGAGCTCCAGCTGGCTAGCTGCCAAGATCTTTCTTTTACATATAATGGAAAGTAACAGCGCTATTGATGGATGACCCCATTGCAGTGTCTTTATATAGGTCTCCAACAAGGAGCTCAGTCCAGCCTCCTCTCCTAAGAAGCAGTTGTCCTTGAGAAATGGTGCCTTTGCTAACTCATTATACCTGTTACATTCCATCTTCCCATAAGGAAAATACCCTTGCCTTGGTACTAAGCAGGAAGAGTAGCACTCAACATGGGTGGATGCTGTGAAAGGTTTAGTGGTTGTCACTCTTTTGCAGGTGAGAATGCCACAAATCAATCCTTTTGCCACAGAAGAGAATTCCAGGTGCATTCAGTTTTGCTCCAGAGGAAGGCAAATTCCCTGGAAGATGCCGACTTAATGGACTTGAGCAGTCCATTATCTGTACAGATTTTACCCAATACCAATTTCCCACTTCCACAGAGTGATTAAGAAAATCAGACAAGACAAGGCCTAAATTCTGATGACTATTCCCAGACTGGGCAGTGTGTTTTGGTAGCTCCTAAACCTGCAATGGAGCTGACTTTTTCTCCCCTGAATCTTCTGGATTCTGTATTTCATCACCAGTGTCAGACGCTTGTTCAGATCCAAAGTCTCTGCAGTTAGCAGTATGGATCTGTCATTTTTACTGTGAAGTAACTAACCAATGGAACAAATTTTCCAGAAATGAGGAGGATTCTCTATCATTTGTCTTTAAATGAAGATTGGATGTCTTCTTTCAAAAAGTTAATTTTTCTCGCTCAACCAGTGGTTATGGTTTCAATGCAGGAATCTCTTAGGAAAATTCTTTGGTCTGTATTTTGCAGGAGATCAGTCTAGCTCAGTGGTTCTCAACCCATTGCCCGTGGGCTGCTTGCAGCTCAATCAGCATACAGCTGCAGTCTGTGACATACTATCTGTATGGCCCTCAGGAGATATGTTGTATGGATGTGGCCCACATAACACAGAGAGAGCTGCATATGTGGCGCACAGTGATAAATAGGTTGAGAACCACTGGTCACGATGGTCATAATGGTCCCTCTGGGCTGAAAATCAATTATTACAGTAGACCGTCCCAGTTACAAGTAGCTTGGGAATTGAGGTTGTTCGTAACTCTGAACATGGTTGTTCTTTCAAAAGTTTCCAACTGATCATTGACTTAATACAGCTTTGACCTTTACTATGAAGAAAAACGCTGTCTTTAACTATCTTAATTTAAATGAAACAAACACAGAAACAGTTTCCTTATCTTGTCAATCTTTTTTTTAAACTTTCCCTTTAGTTTTTTAGTAGTTTATTTTTAACACAGTACTGTCCTGTATTTGCTTTTTTTTGTTTCTCTGCTGCTGTCTGATTGCGTACTTCCAGTTCCAAATGAGATGTGTGGTTGACCAGTCAGTTTGTAACTCTGGTGTGTAACTCTGACGTTCAATCATTTGTGGAGGAATATCTTTCTCACTGGATGTCTATGACTTCCTGTTGGTGAATTGGAAACCTTTGGCTAGAAAAATTCTAATCAGCCAAATGGAAGAGATTTTGTGTATGGGCACCATAGAGTAACATATTGCATGCAGAGGCACCCATCTTGCACATCATATAATACTTGTGTAAATAAATCAGATTTCAAAGTTCCCAGAAAGTTGATCTTTCAGCAATAGCACCGTATCACGCTCCACTCCCAGTGTTTTTGTTCATACACCTAATAGTCAAAAGATTAGTCTGTCTTCCCTCTTGTTCACAAAATGATACCTTCATGATAGCTTCAATTGGTAGTAACCAAACTGCTGGATTCCTGATTACATCAAACAGGGGAGTCTGCAAGCTACATGCTAGACTGGCCATTCTTCTTTTCATAGCTTTTCATAAATATACACTGGTACTGCATTGTCACCCCAAATTCAGCCCTAAAATGGCTGCTGATTTTTTACCTGAATCAGGTAAAACACTTGTCTATCTTCTTCCTTAGACCATATGTACTATCAGGGGAGGTCAGGTCACATACACTGAGCCTTAGCTCTTCACCTTTAATAAAACAGAAATATTCAAAAATCCCCTAGATTATTTGTGTTTTGCAGCAGCAGGGCTAGAAGACAGGCTGTTATCCCCCCACGATTTTCAAAGTGGATTTAATCCTCAGATTAGAAGTATGTGATTAAGTGGATGTGCCAGTCCCTGAAAATATGAAAGCACTTTTGACTGTTTGCAAAGTGAATCTAAGGTATGGCTTCAGCTTCTCCCTGGCTTGGAGATAAGTGGAACTGCTAACTACAACTCAGCCAGCACCTTAACATGACATTACTCTCTAGCCCTGACCTTAATCAAATACCATTTTTGGGAGGCTGGTTCAGTTCTCTAATTGCTGTTCAATTAAATATCCTCATTTCAATGTCCGTAGGGGTTTGTCACTGTTGGTGAATCTCCCAATAGTGGAGAATCTGTGCTAAGCATTCTTCAGGCAGAACGACCATCAGCACAGAGCAATACTTTTCCTTCCATCATTACTTTTTCAGAGCCCATATTGGATCCCTAGGGAGTGGAATGAACTGAGGAGTTTGTTCTGTCGTGTCTCCTCTTTTATAACTTTGCCTTGAGGCATTCCATAGCTCAAGAAAAGATCCCCATGTCTAGTCCAGTGGTCAGAGCTTCCTTAAGGGTGAACTGTGCAGGCTCATCCTAAGCGCATGGAGCTATACTATCTCTTCATCTGTAATAGGAATTCAAATAACTTTTTGTTCTATGTAACTATTAGGCCAATCACTTTTGTTAATGGACAAGTTTGAAAAATATTTCTTTTTATGAGTATCTACTGTCTATAGAGGAGTCTGGGAGTTGTATTTATCTTTCTAATCCATGCTTCTAAGCTTGTTGATGGATTCGGAGCTATCTAGTTATATATTTTTGTGTATTTTTTTTATTGGGGGGTGAGGTCAAAACACTTTTATAACTATTGAAAAACTGATGTCTTTAATTCATAGAGGTTTTTTTAGGGTAAAAAACTTTAATTTGATCATGGCGGTCTCCATTTTTATTTTATTTTTATGTAAGTGCTTAATTGCGTCATTTGGCTATTATTTTTCATAGGAAACTCCGATTGCTTACTAGCTAGTAGGAAACTCATCTGACACTGGCATAGTCTTGAAAATATGAATGAAGGTGATGACCTTGAAGGAGAACTTCTGCTTGGTGATATAGACAATGCTTCATATATAAAAAGGTGAAACTGCATATTGACGCTTTTAATTGTTAGAACATTTCAGTTAGATATGCAGGTTTTCCACAGAGAGAAACCTCTGGCTCCCAAGTAGTCTGAAGACTACATCAAATTGATTATTTTTTTTACTTTTTACTACATTAAAGGCAGGGCTGGTGGCACTGCCTATTATTAGGGCCCTACCAAATTCACGCCCATGAAAAATGCATTATGGACCATGAAATCTGGTGTCCCCCCATGAAATTTGCTCTTTTGTGTGCTTTTACCCTATACTATGCAGATTTCATAGGGGAGACCAGCGTTTCTCAAATTGGAGGTCCTGACCCAAAAGGGAGTTGCAGGGGGTCACAAGGTTATTTTAGGGAGAGTCACGGTGTTGCCACCCTTACTTAGAATCATAGACTTTAAGGTCAGAAGGGACCATTATGATCATCTAGTCTGACCTCCTGCACAACATAGGCCACGGAATCTCACCCACCCACCCACTCCTGTAATAAACCCCTAACTTATGTCTGAGCTACTGAAGTCCTCAAATCATGATTTAAAGACTTCAAAGTGCAGAGAATCCTCCAGCAAGTGACCCGTGCCCCACGCTGCAGAGGAAGGTGAAAAATCCCCAGGGCCTCTGCCAATCTGCCCTGGAGGAAAATTCCTTCCCGACCTCGAATATGGAGATCAGCTAAACCCCGAGCATATGGGCAAGACCTCACCAACCAGACACCCAGGAAAGAATTCTCTGTAGTAACTCAAATCCCACCCCATCTAACATCCCATCACAGGCCATTGGGCATATCCACTGCTAATAGTCAAAGATCAATTAATTGCCAAAATTAGGCTATCCCATCATATCATATCCCTTCCATAAACTTATCAAGCTTAGTCTTGAAGCTAGATATGTCTTTTGCCCCCACTGCTCCCCTTGGAAGGCTGTTCCGGAACTTCACTCCTCTGATGATTAGAAACCTTCACTAATTTCAACTCTAAACTTCCTGATAGCCAGTTTATATCCATTTGTTCTTGTGTCCACATTGGTACTGAGCTTAAATAATTCTTCTTCCTCTGTGGTATTTATCCCTCTGATATATTTATAGAGAGCAATCATATCTCCTCTCAGCCTTCTTTTGGTTAGACTAAACAAGCCAAGCTCCTTGAGTCTCCTTTCATATGACAGGTTTTCCATTCCTTGGATCATCCTAGTAGCCCTTCTCTGTACCTGTTCCAGTTTGAATTCATCTTTCTTAAACATGGGAGACCAGAACTGCACACACTATTCCAGATGAGGTCTCACCAGTGCCTTGTATAATGGTACTAACATCTCCTTATCTCTACTGGAAATACCTCGCCTGATGCATCCCAAGACCGCATTAGTTTTTTTACGGCCATATCACATTGGCGGCTCATAGTCATCCTGTGAGCAACCAATACTCCGAGGTCCTTCTCCTCTGTTACTTCCAACTGATGCGTCCCCAGTTTATAACAAAAATTCTTGTTGTTAATCCCTAAATGCATGACCTTGCACTTTTCACTATTAAATTTCATCCTTTTACTATTACTCCAGTTTACAAGGTCATCCAGATCTTCCTGTATGATATCCCAGTCCTTCTCTGTATTGGCAGTACCTCTCAGCTTTGTGTCATCCACAAACTTTATTAGCACATTCCCACTTTTTGTGCCAAGGTCAGTAATAAAAAAATTAAATAAGATTGGTCCCAAAACCAATCCCTGAGGAACTCCACTAGTAACCTCCTTCCAGCCTGACAGTTCACCTTTCAGTATGACCTGTTGTAGTCTCCCCTTTAACCAGTTCCTTATCCACGTTTCAATTTTCATATTGATCCCCATCTTTTCCAATTTAGCTAATAATTCCCCATGTGGATCCGTATCAAATGCCTTACTGAAATCGAGGTAAATTAGATCCTCTGCGTTTCCTTTGTCTAAAAAATCTGTTACCGTCTCAAAGAAGGAGATCAGGTTGGTTTGACACGATCTACCTTTTGTAAAACCATGTTGAATTTTGTCCCAATTACCATTGACCTCAATGTCCTTAACTACTTTCTCCTTCAGAAATTTTCCCAAGACCTTGCATACTACAGGTGTCAAACTAACAGGCCTGTAGTTACCCAAATCATTTTTTTTCCCTTTCTTAAAAATAGGGACTATGTTAGCAATTCTCCAGTCATACAGTACAACCCCTGAGTTTAGCAAAAAATTTTTAATGAATCTTTAATGGGCCTGCAATTTCATATGCCAGTTCCTTTAATATTCTTGGATAAAAATTATCTGGGCCCCCGATTTAGTCCCATTAAGCTGTTCAAGTTTGGCTTCTACCTCGGATGTGGTAATATCTACCTCCATGTCCTCATTCTCATTTGTTGTCCGACCATTATCCCTAAGCTCCTCATTAGCCTCATTAAAGACTGAGGCAAAGTATTTGTTTAGATATTGGGTCATGCCTATATAATCCTTAACCTCCACTCCATCCTCGGTGTTTAGTGGTCCCACTTCTTCCTTTATTTTCTTCTTATTTATATGGCTCTTGACTCTCTTTTACTATTGGTTTTAATTCCCTTTGCAACGTCCAACTCTACATGGCTTTTGGCCTTTCTCACTTTATCCCTACATGTTCTGATCTCAATAAGGTAGCTTTCCTTGCTAATCCCTCCCATTTTCCACTCCTTGTAGGCTTTCACCTCTCTGAGATGCTTGCTCATCCAGCTTGGTCTACAACTCCTGCCTATGAATTTTTTCCCCTTTCTTGGGATGCAGGATTCTGATAGTTTCTGCAACTTTGACTTGAAGTAATTCCAGGCCTCCTCTGCCTTTAGATCCACAAGTTCTTTAGTCCAATCCACTTCCCTAACTAATTTCCTTAATTTTTTTTAAGTTAGCCCTTTTGAAATAAAAAACCCTAGTCACAGATTTATTTTTATTTATCCTTCCATTTAGTTTGAACTGAATTAGCTCATGATAGCTCGAACCAAGGTTGTCCCCTACAACCATTTTTTCTATGAGGTCCTCACTGCTCACCAAAACCAAATCTAAAATGGCATCCCCTCTTGTTGGTTCAGCAACTACTTGGTGAAGGAATCCATCAGCTATTGTGTCCAGGAAAATCTGAGCCCTATTATTATTACTAGCACTTGTCCTCCAGTCCATATCTGGGAAGTTAAAGTCTCCCATGATCACATAATTCCCTTAAGTATTTACTTCATTAAAAACATTAGAGAGCTCTATCCATATCCAAATTGGATCCCGGAGGTCTATAGCACACCCCAAGCACTATCCCAGGTAGTAGCTTTCTTCCCCAATGTGATTTTTTGCCCAGACAGACTCTGTTATCCATTCCATCACTTCTTATTTCTTTACAGTCTACGTCATAATTGATATACAGTGCTACTCCACCACCTTTGCCTTTATTTCTGTCTTTCCTAAACAGCACATAACCTTCAATACCTGTAGTCTAGTCATGACTACTATTCCACCATGTTTCTGTTATCCCTATAATATCTGGTTTCACTTCCTGCACCAGTAGCTCTAGTTCCTCCATTTTGTTACCTAGGTTCCTCGCATTAGTGTACAAACATCTTAATTTTTGCTGTTTGGCCTCACTCACATTCTTTACCAATTAGGCACAGACATTCTACCGTCAGTATCACCTATTAGACTGGTATGTGCACTACCCTTCCTCCTTATGTCCATTCT
Source organism: Natator depressus (assembly GCF_965152275.1). Classification (NCBI taxonomy): domain Eukaryota; kingdom Metazoa; phylum Chordata; order Testudines; family Cheloniidae; genus Natator; species Natator depressus. Next base: position 141,770,195 of record NC_134234.1, read on the forward strand.
CCTACCCACGGCTGTATCCTTTCTTACTTCGTTTTCTTCCCTCTCAATGTTAAAATCCGGCGTGGAGATTACCTGGACATCTCCCAACCATCTCCCCCAGATTTTTAGTTTAAAGCTCTCTTGATCAGTTGTGCCATCCTCCATCCTAGAAGTCTATTTCCCTCCTTACTCAGGTGAAGTCCATCCCAAGAGAACAGTCTTCTGTCCAATGCTTCCCAGTGGCCATACATCCCAAAGCCCTCCTTATTGCACCAGTGCCTGAGCCATCTGTTGAGCATCATAATCTTGTCACACCTTTGTTGCCCTTCTCTAGTAACGGGCAGAATCCCACTGAAGATCACCTGAGCCTCGATTTCCTTAAGTGTCTTCCCAAGCCTGGTATAGTCTCCCTTGATATGGTCCAGCGAGAATCTAGCCATATCATTTGTTCCCACATGAAGTACAATCAGTGGATTCTTTCCTGCTCCTGTTAGGATCCTCTTCAGCCTCAGGCCCACATCCTGTATCTTAGCACCCGGCAGACAGCACACCCTTCTGTTCTCTAGATCAGCTCTGTCTATCCTTCTCAGTAAGGAGTCCCCAATCACATAGACCTGCCTTTTCCTGGTGATGGTGTGATTCTCCAGTCTATCCCTCTGTTCTCTCTGGTTGCAAGTCCTCTCGATTCCTATTGTCCCTTGCAATCCTCTGCAACCCATCCTGTATCCTCCTGGAGCTCATATTTGGTGTTATCTCCATTGACTTTTGCCCTCTTCCTATAGGACTGCGGAGATAGCGGAAGAAGGAGGCACGCCTCGGGGCCCTATTTCACCCCGGGGTGTTTGCTACTTCCCACCACCCAACACAGATGTAATGAGGTTAAGTGGTGTCCATATAAAATAAGTAAGGACTACTAATTATTCCTCAAGAAAGGCTTTTAATGATTTTCGACTATAATAACCGCAAAAACAAAACAAGAAAAGGAAAACCAAAGACCAGCACTGAATAAGAATTAATACAAAAGGCAGATTATATTGAAGACAAGCGCAAGTACATGTAATATTGTGGACCATTTGCGAGTTTCTGAACAGTGACTATATATGCTGGTCCTGGCAGGTCATAATAAAAGCCCCCGAAGACGAGCATAAGTAAAGCTATTATTCACCAGCTTTATATTCCTGGTGACAAACTATTTTAAAGGCAACATAAAGCTGATGAACGGCAGCACTACGTGCATTTGCTCGGACTACTTAAAAGACAAGCACTAATATATGAAAAGCTATTATGCATTAGCTACCTACTATTGATTTTATACTACAGTATCGATACAACTATGATCAATTCGGCTTGAGCGACCAGACTTCTTTACTCCATAGGCTTACCCTGCATTCGTCCGAAAATACGTTACCCTTTAGTTGGCTGTTTTCCGCATTGGCCAGGTGCAGACAGTCAAGAAGTGCACGTTCCTTCGGTTCAGGGGGTGTGGGTACCGAAAACACACACGCAGTCCCATGCCTTCGTTCTTTTTATCTGATCTGATGGCAGTGTTTTAGAACAGACCAACCAATCAGGGTGGGCTACATTGTTCATGTGGTTATCCTAGTTGTACAATTGATATGTATTTAATTTTTATGTCCAGTTGTTAGTTGTTTGTATAATTGAGGCCTATTTATTTTCGGTAGCCAATTAGATTTGAATGTGGGTAATTTGGGGTTGATAAGTACATAGGAGTCAGCATAAATTATTATCTGGTTGCAGTGCGTCCTGGCCACAAGTTTTAAGCTTTGGTTTTGCAAGGCTTACATTTTAAAGTATACGGAAGTTTGAGGCCTAACATTTGCAGTACTTCTATTTCGTTCAAGCTTGACAAGACAGGTTGCTCAATTTATTCACAAGGACTAGCTGCTTTTCTCTTCTTCCTTGCCTTCAGTGACCACCTGCTCTGCCCCTTCATTTTCCAACTCTGCAAACCTGTTCCTGAGCTCTGTTTCTCCTTCACTAGCCCGTCTTTTCCTCTGCCTGGTTCTCTTAGTCACATGCTTCCACTCTCCCCTTTCCTCACCCAGCAGTCTCCCCTCAGAGTTCTTTGGTCCCGCTTCCATCTGCAAGTCTGAACTTTTCCCTTCAGCCTCCTCATGTCTTTGCTCCATCATCCGCTCGAACCCCCTTCTAAACTCAACCAGACTTTCCACCTGCATCTCCAGTCCTCGGATCTTTTCTTCCATCAGCTCTATCAGGCGGCACTTCATGGAGACAGAACTCTTTTCAGGTACCCCCTCCAGGATCATGTACATGCCGCAGCTTCTACATCCAGTCATCTTTATTGTGTCTTTCACTGTTTGGGTCACTACCACTGCTGCCTCTGTATCTGTCATCGCCTTCCCACCTAAGTCCTGTTAGTAAATACCTTCTCCTCCAACAGAACTTCCACTCAAACTCCCCTGTTTACAGCTCTGTTTGCTGGCTCCTGTGCCGCTGCAGCTGTCTGTGCTGCCTTCAGATCTGTGAAGCTGGAGAGCAGCGGCTGTTAGCTGGGCACCTGCTCTGAAGGCAGTTCCCCACCAGCAGCAGCACAAAAGTAAGGGTGGCAATATCATACCATGCCACCCTCACTTCTGCACTGGTCTGTGATGCATTTTTCATGGGCGTGAATTTGGTAGGGTCCTAATAATAGGCAGTGCCACCAGCCCTGCCTTTAATGTAGTATTGATGGAAGGAGGAATGTCATAAAAAAGGAATCAATTCTGCACTTCTGCACTGTTGCCCTCAGAGCTGGGCGGCTGGAGAGTGGTTGCTGACTGAGAGCCAGCTGCTCAGCTCTGAAGGCAGAGCTGCCGCCGGCAGCAGCGCAGAAATAAGGGTAGCAGAACCGCAACCCCCCCTTACAATAACCTTGTGACCCCCGCAACTCCTTTATGGGTCAGGACCCCTACAATTATAACACTGTGAAATTTCTGATTTAAATAGGTGAAATCATGAAATTTATGATTTTAAAAATCCTATAACTGTGAAATTGACCAAAATGGGCCGAGAATTTGGTAGAGCCGTACCTATTATTAAGGTGCCCAATATTTCCAATTTAGAGGACCTGTTTTCAGTTGCTTATAACTTTGCCAAACTTCAGCTGTTTAGGCTGAAATTGTACATGCTGCGTATCTGCCTGTGCAACCTTAATTTGCCCCCCTTTGTGTGTATGTATTACGATAATCTTTAATTACATGCTCACTTTTTCCACCAGACTCCTACCCCAGTCTGTACATAGGATGCATTTGCTCTAGAAACGAATCAGGGTTGTGTGCTGCAAAGAAGGCTTTGTTCAAGAATTTGGCAGGTGTGTAGTGAATAAGGCAGGTATTGCTGCAAGAGAGGATGGTCTCATGGTTTAGGTACTTGATGTGTCCTTGGGAACTGGATTCTATCCCAGCCTCTGTCACAGAGTTCCTGTGTGATGCTAGTTAAGTCAGTTAACCAATTTTTTCAGAGGTTGTCACTAATTGTGTTTTCCTCAGTTAGTAGGTGCTCTGTGTAATACCTGGGTCTGATGTGCAGTAGTGCTGATTGATCAAGATGTAACTGAGGTCAGTGGAAGCTGTGATTTGAACAAGTGAAGTGTTACAAAGTGCTCTGAAAAATCCAATCCTAGTAGTCTCAGATTTGGTACCCAATGTTAGTGGATCCTTTTGACCTTAATGTCTCTGTGCCTTAGTTCCTCATCCATAAAATGGGGATAATCGCACCCCTCACCTCACAGGGGTGTTGTGAAGATAAATTGCTTGGGAACAACTCAAACACTGTAGTAACGAGCTCCAGAGAAGCACCCAGGAGGAAATGAATAATTCTGCTGTCAGGGAAGGGTGTGCTTCAGGGGTCTGTGCTGGGACCAGTGCTGTTCAGCATAAATGATTTGGAAAAAGGGGTGAATAGTGAAGTGGCAAAATTTGCAAATGATACAAAATTACTCAAGATAGTTAAGTCCAAAGCAGACTGTGAAGAGTTACAAAGGGATTTCACTAAACTGGGTGACTGGGCAACAAAATGACAGATGAAATTCAATGTTGATAAATGCAAAGTAATGCACTTTGGAAAACATAAACCTAACTACATATAAAATGATGGTCTAAATTAGCTGTTACCGCTCAAAAAAGAGATCTTAGAGTCATTGTGGATAGTTCCATCCACACGCACGTGAGACATTACGACATTCTGGACACCAGCACTGATGCATCCTTCGGAACAGCGGTTCTACAAGCAGCAATGTCACTTGCATCCTCGCACTCGCCTCTTCTCTGAGTACTGCTGTCGCCCACAGTGGAATACACATAGGGACCAGCACTCAAGAAAGGGAAGTTACTTACCTTGTTGTAAATGGAGTTTTTCGAGACTTGTGGTCTCCTCCTCTGCTTTGGATCATGACTGGATTCGCAGTAAAGAAAGAACTGAAGAGGTGGTCGATCTGCCCCCCTCAGTTTGCCTTCAGTGCAGAGTATGAGGCGAGCAGGAATATGGGTGTGGACCAATGGACACTTGTTTGTAAGAATTCTCCAGTCTCAGACTCATGGAGTACATGCATCCACAGTGGAATACAGGGACCACACTTCATTAAGAACTTCAGTCACAATAAGGTATATAACTTCCCCTTCCCAGTCTTTTGATCTCCAGCAGACTCATTTGGGAGGAAAGTTGTCTGATAAGGACAAGAAATGCCTGCTAGCAGCAAATACCTCTGGTGGTCAGTGATGGGACACTAGATGGGGAGAGCTCTGAGTTACTACAGAGAATGCTTTCCCATGTTTCTGGCTGGTGGGTCTTTCCAACATGCTCAGGGTTTAACTGATGGCCATATTTGGGGTCAGGAAGGAATTTTCCCACAGGATCAGATTGGCGGAGACTCTCTAGGGGATTTTCAACTTCCTCTGCAGCATGGGGCACAGGTCACTTGCACCTTTAAACTAGTGTAAATGGTGAATTCTTTGTAATTTTAAGTCTTTAAATCATGATTTGAGGACTTCAGTAACTCAGCCAGAGGCTAGGGGCCTATTACAGGAGTGTGTGGGTGAGGTTCTGTGGCATGCTATGTGCATGAGGTTAGACTAGATGATCATGATGATCCCCTCTGACCTTGAAGTCTATGAAGCAGAATGCATCAATTCAAATTTTTAAAAAAAAATGGAAACTTTATTCCCAGCTGCCAACTTGTTTGTGCTCTTGTCCACTCAGGACATTTCAGCCATGGGCTTCCTGATAGTGAAGGCTGAGGTGAAACCTGCAATTGGTATTGATTCCCTTAGAACTCACCTAAAAACCAAAAGAATGTCAATCAGTGCTATGGTCAAGAATGTCCTCAAATCCATAAATAGTGCTCAAGTTTTACAATAGAGGAAAGAGGGGGTTGTGTATTGTGACAGGGTCGGGCCAGATGGCTACAGGAGAGTAATAGAAGGCAGATATAGTAGCCCCAGGTTAAGTAGGTCCCTTTTCCCTGGGTAAGGTAACAGGGAAGGTTCCAGAATAATCAGGAAGCTTCTGGAGACAATTAAGACAGGCTGATTGGAACACCTGCAGCCAATCAAGAAGCTGCTAGAATCAATTAAGGCAGGCTAATCAGGGCACCTGGGTTTAAAAAGGAGCTCACTTCAGTTTGAGGTGCGCGGGTAAGGAGCTGGAAGCAAGAGGTGCTAGGAGCTGAGAGTGAGAACGCGTACTGTTGGAGGACTGAGGAGTACAAGCATTATCAGACACCAGGAGGAAGGTCCTATGGTGAGGATAAAGAAGGTGTTGGGAGGAGGCCAAGGGGAAGTAGCCCAGGGAGTTGTAGCTGTTGCACAGCTGTTCCAGGAGGCACTCCACAGGGCCCTGGGCTGGAACCCAGAGTAGAGGGCGGGCCCGGGTTCCCCCCAAACCTTCCAACTCCTGGTCAGACATAGGAGGAGTTGACCTGGACTGTGGGTTTGTGAAAACGGCCAAACTGAGGGCTGATGTGAAGCTCCAAGGTGAGCAAATCCGCCCATAAGCGCAAGTCCCACCAAGGTAGAGGAGGAACTTTGTCACAGTATATAATAGTTCCCAAGTAGATGCAATGAGTGTAGCCCATATTTAGAACATTGTAATTGCCAAGGAAGGGAACTTTTTCCTCAAAGGACTTCTCGGACTGCAAGGTAGAGGTAGCCTTGGGCATTACAGACCTGGTCGGTGTCATTCTTTCCCTGGACGAAAGAGCTGAAAAGAACTGATACTCAAAGACAAGAACCACAGTATGGTAACCAGAATGTCACTGCACATAGCATTTGTTGCAGGCCAATCAATAGAAGCCAGTATGCAGTTGGTAGGGCAGTGGCACTGAGTGCAGTTGCAAGATTAATCCTGCAGTTACATATGTGATCTGGCAACATGTAGGTTGAATAGCTGTTGACATCACGCAAATTTAGTAGGGACAGGTGGACTATCTGACCGAGTTACCAATCCATATAATTCACCAAAGGGTGAATTTTAGGGGTCACTTCATTGATTAATATACATTGTTACCCGTTCAAAAAAAGTCCTTTAGTATTAGGATATCCTGGAGGTGTTAAATTATTATTAATATCCTACATACTGAGCGTCTGAAGCCTTGTTCTGATTTACTGTTTGGGCCTTTTACTGATCAAGAGCCATGCACCAACCTTTCAACAGTGCACAGCTGAATTCTTCTTACCAAAAGGAAAATCTCTTTTCCTATAATGGTACAGGAAAGGAATACATTGAGATGAAGTGCTAAAAGACACAGTGTGTAGTATATAATAGCAAGCTCCCTTCTTATCTGGGGAAAAGAAATAAGTGATGCCCCTCCTTTCCAGGGGATAGGATGCTTCTTCCTGTTTGTGGTTGGCAGGGAGGAAGCATTATACTTATTGTGTAAAAACTTCTGGGCAGGGATAATCTTTTTATTGTATTTGTACCGTACCAAGGACAATGCAAGCCTAATACCTAGTACGTGACTGGGCCCCCAGGCACTCCTGAAATACAAATAATAATTAGGGAGGAGGATGTTAGTTCTTTTCCTCTTATTTTGAAATTAAGTAGTAGAAGTTTTAGCTTCAAAAACAATCCAAGCCTGTGCTTTCCACTTCCTCCTAGGTTTTTCACCACTATTGCTACCATTCTTTAATCCCTGGGACTGTTTTAAATTTGCTATGTTAGTATCTAATCTGAGTTGGGAGTCTTAAAGCAGCTTTCAACTCTGCTGTCTAAAATTAGACTCTCTACTAGCTATTTAAATTAATATACAGCAAGTTCAAAGTAACCCTAGATGAGGAGAATGGGACAGGCTTCTGGTGGAGTAGTGAAGACCTAGAGGAAAAAAGCTGACATCTTTGCCATTGACGAGCTGCAAGACCCTGAGGCTGCTGCTCCTCTGTAATATTCTTCTAACCACTTGAAATTAGCTTCTTAAAGACAACAAATATGCTTCGTAAACAGCTTCCCGGTTCAATTTTGCAATAGATGCTGAGAGTTTTTAAAGTGGTTGCTAGCCCACAAACTGCAGCTTGAAGGGCATTTAGGCTCACTGGTGATGTGGGCAGAGAATTAGCCAGATAGATCAAGAGAATCCTTTGTCCTACTGGGAACTATTTCCCTTCCCACTTTCCCAGTACAACACTTGGCTATCCAAGCTTTAGTTACTGTAAAGCCCTTTTTATTGTGAGTGTATGATTGCCCAGCTTTGCGTGTGTCTAATTTGTGTGTTATAATTTGACAGGCTGCTGTGTCCTTGAACCTGCCCTCCCTTTTTTAAAGTAAAGTATGAGAAGCCTTTAAGCAGCTTAAGTGTCGGCCTTTTCGCAGCTGACAGGAAACTGATCTGGTGCTTGGCTTCTCTCTGTGGCCAATGGCATGTAGCTCAGTCCTGTGTTGCCTTCTGCAGTGACACTCATGTAGATGGGATGTTGATGGGCAGACGGTGGTGACCAGAGGGAGGGCAGTGTCTTCTTTCTTGCTGCATCGAGCTGTGAAAACCCTCAAAGAATGGGTAACACAGTGCTTGGGGTGCTGCAGTGCGTAAGCATCCCCGGTTTTTGACCCCCGAGGAATCTTTTGGACGTGGTCAGAAAAGGTTGCAGCCTCTTGCTACAGCTGTCTGTTCTGTCAAAACAGTGGCTTGTTCCAGGGTTAAAGGTTGATGAAAACTGTTACTAACTTGAGACGATTGATGTTGGAAAATCTAATTAGTCAGTAAGGGCAATTAATTCAATCACTTATGGCTTAGTTAGTTTTTTTCTCTTCCAGGATATGAAGAATGTAATTTAGGAACACCTGTATATCAGTTTCTTTTTCTTTTTTAATTGAAACAGGAATGTATTTTCATTGGACCGTTGTCAAGAGTTAAAGCTGTGATGAGTGTTAATAAACAGCACCTAAATTAATGTAGAAAAATTCCCTTGGATCCTCCAAATAGCAGTAAATAGTTTGAGTTTAGAAGAGGGAAATGTGTGAGGTACACAATTTTTTTTTAAAATGAATTGCTTTGGATTAAAGTGACTTTTACTCTTCAGTTTATTCATAGCTTATTATATTTGCTCTATCAGGGAATATGTCGTCTTTATTTGAGGGAGAGGAACAGTGTTAAGGGGGGATTCCTGATCATATTACTTTGTTGTTCAATTGATAAGACTGTATTTTCCACTTTGGTCCTCACTGTTAAAGTGTAATACAATTATTTGTATTATGCACTAGCCACCTGTTAATATCGTTCTTGTAAAGGTCATTGTGTGGTGCCCTGCTGTCTGAATTTAACAGGCCTATATCAGGTTTGTTGGCCACTCTTTTGTATGACACTGGACAAATGTTTGTGAGGAAAGAATGTGGATCTAATATCCAAAAGGAGCAGTGTGTATGTGTGTTTCGGGGGCGGGGGGGCTGAAGGGGAATCCTTGACTCTATTGTTAAGCAATTGAGGCCTGAATGAGCAATTCTTCAGAGTGGCTTCTACCTTTGAGGTTTTGCATAGTGCTTAGTGGTTCTTTTTTTTAAAAAAAAAAAAGCTATCCAAAAGACAGGGGACTGGTGTAAATAAGCAGCAGATTTTCTTTCAGAGAGGATTACATACTTAATGTGTGTCAAGCGCTGGTTGACTAGAGCCACCAGTCTTGTCCTGCACAGGAGTGTGGAGGAGAGAGGGTTGAGCTTAGGGTACTTTTCAGCTGACTGGACAACGTCCTAATGCTATGAAAAGAAAATGAAGTGGTGATGATGTAATTGTACCAAGTGACGAGGGATAGATGCTTGATAAGTTATTTTTAATTGTATTCTGTTGGCAGTTAACTTTAATTCTAGTGTTGCATTCATTTATTAGTATTTGTACAGTGGTTTGAAAATGTAAAGCAGTGAATAAATGAGAAATAATAATGAATTAATCTGAGAATTTTTCACTGGTTTTGGTAATCTAAGGTCAGCATGCATTTTAGCATGAACTTTCACTCTCAGAACCTGAATTAGACAAATGTTCTGTGGGGAGAATTTCTTTGAATACTCTGCTCCACCCCCAAGCACCCAGTAAATATAGTAGGTGTTACTGAGCAATGTTGCAGTGGCCTTTCTCCCCAGATTCCCTGAAAATGAAAGCTTCAGCTGCCAAAGGAACAAATGGATCGTTCCCAAACACCTGGTCTACCACATGGTATAGTACATTCCATTACTTGCCCAGCCACAGGCTGGCTGTGAGCCACCGATTTTCCAGTAACATTAGTGGTTGTTACTAACTGCTACATTTAATCTGCTAGCCTCACAGCAAGAGAGCAAGTGAGCTTTAGAAATTTCTGTGAAATGGAAAAAATTATTGTAGGAACTGCAGGATTGCAAATTTTAGGAGTTGTAAATGTCCCTTGTTTATAGGTATTCTATCAGTTGCAGTGTTTCAAACAATTTGAACTTCATTATGTGTTTATAGATAGTCTGGTGTGTTAATTTAAAACAGGCAGTTATAGGAGTTAAATATTACAGAAAATCTAGTTTTACTGCTTATTTCTACTATGAACAAAAGGATGCACAGATCACTTATAAAATCAGATCTCTTAAAAAAAAAAAAAAAAAAAAAAAGAGAGAGAGAAAAAAAGAGAGAGCGAGAGAGAGAGCCCTCCGTTTCTTTTGCTCTAGTACCCATAGTCAGAAGTGCCCAAGTGTAGTTTTTTAGCAAGTTAAAGGGTGTGTGTGGAGGGGAAGTTACATGTAAAGCCATTAACCTAATGTGGTGGATTTATAAATCCTTTTACTATAAGCCCTTTTCATTTCCACTGGGGCCTGACGTGTGCTTGATCCCACTAATGTAAAATTCATTCTAAGTGATTACTGAAGTAAAACACTTCTGGTCAGGTTGTGAGAAATTTGCTTGAACACTGATGTTAAGTAAGAAGTGGACACAGTTTGGCCACATCTTAATTAGCCTTGTGCATCAGTTAGGCTAGGAGTTTATCGTTGAGCCAAGTCTATGAACCTTTTGACAGGGAAATCCACCTTGAGGGTTGCAAATACAGGATATGAAAGTGAGACCAAAACTGTAATTTGGAGTTCTTGTTCTATGGTATACTTGGCAGTTCCTCACAGTTGGCATCTCCTTTCTGCTGCAGTCTTCTGAGGCATTTTAGAGTCATGGCCAGCAGGGTGCCTCTTTCAGCCCTCCATAAATTCCTGCGTCTGCAACATCAATCAGAGTGCTTTCCCTGGGCTGTTTCTGCTCTGGTTTCTATTATTTTTTGGAACCTAATCATAAACATTTCTATCCTCTTCCTTTCATCCCCTGACTGAGAACTGGTGCCTCAGATTAGTGGGCTGGGTCACCTTCCCTCTACAGAGAAAATCCCGACAAGTAACCCCCTGCTGCTCCTCAGCACTCATATTGGATTTAGGAGTGGCAGACTTCCTATGTGGAAGTGGAAAAAGTGGCCCCTTCCCCCCGCCAAAGACCACATCTGTCCCCCATGTATGTTCATAGATTAAGGCCAGAAGGCTCTACGGTGGTTTGGTCTGATTGCCTGCGTGTCACAGGTGATAGAACTTCACCTAGTTATTCCTGCATCTAGACCAATAGTTTGTGATTGAACTAGAGAATGTCTTTTTTTATTTAAAGACTCTGTAGGATGTCTTTAAAATTACCACGTTCCTTGGCAATCTCTTCCAATGGTTACTTATCCTCACTTTTCAGTTAAATTTAAAAAAAAAAAGTTTCTGGCTTCAACTTCCAATGATTAATTCTTGATATACATTTGTCTCCTGGAATAAAGAGTTTTCTAGTATCAGCTCCCTTCTCTTTGAATAGATGGTGCTTACAGGCCATGATCAAGTCTCTTCTCATAAGTTAAATAGATGGAGATCCTTTTAGTCTTTTCATTGTAAGGTGTGTTTCCAGACCATAAGTCATTCTTGTAGCTCTTTTCTGAGCTTCTCCAATTTTTCAACGTCCTTAAGATATAGACACCAAATTGGCAAAGTTTTCCTTCAAGTGATTGTCCATAGATACATTCCACTACTGGTGCTCATGCACCAGAGAAGGGAGTCCTATGGCCAGCAGTATCTACATGTCATGAAAGTACCCAGATGCTCCTTGTGCTCCTCTACAAGAAGATATAAGGGTGAAAAGTGCAGCCACTATAGTTCCTCTCAACTGACTCACAGCCGAGAGACAGAGTCCTCGCTGTGTCGGTGACTGCCAGTAAGCTTTCTTACCAGTTAGCTAGTTTTATAGTTAGTAGTTAATTAGCCTGTTGACAATTTGTTAGTTGTTAGAACCTTTAATAATTTTACTTGTACTTACTCTGGAACCCTGGATTGCTTCTCCCAGGTCTCTGGTTTTCAAGTACTGGCATGCAGTGGAGCTATGCTGATAGTGAAGTGGAATGTGAAGTGCCTATATTGCCTCGGGGAATTCCATATCCCCAGGAAATGCTTATTCTGTAAGTCATTCAACTCCCAACCAAGGAAGGACAGAGAAGTACAGCTTCAGCTCTTCCTAATGAATCTCTCTGAGACTGGGGTCAGACCCAGGCCTATCAGAATCAAATTCCAAGAGGACCTCCTCCACACCGAGGAGAGAGTCAGGGAAGTGTCAAGGACTGTCAAGCTTATGAGGTAGATACCCCTTATAGGATTTTGAGGGAAAGTTCTCCCCTTGGCAGTGCTGCTCACTTGGGAATCCACAACCTCAATTGGTTACTGTAGAAGCCCGGATTCACTGAGGTTGGGAGGACCTGGCACCAAAACGCAATGAAGGCACATCAACACCACTTTAGCTCGCCTCTCCTCCACTGGCAACCCATACCTTGGCATAAGCACTGGTTACAATCATCCCAGTGCTACTGTCCTCTGCACTACTGGCCCCATCTTCAATCCCAGCAGGAACCTTGGATCCAACACTGATAGCCCCACACCTGGCACTATGCAAACTCCAGGTGCTGCAAGGATTCACAGAACTGAGAGACATACTGATCTTGCCAGAACCAGAATCGCCTCTCCTCTGGACTTCAGGAGTTGCACTGACTCCAAGACACTACCTCCTCAGTGCTTGTAGCTTATGCACTGCTACCCTCCACACTGAGATGCATGGCTCTTCCCTGAGTATGCCCTTTTATCAGAATCATCAGAGGCATCCAATGACAAAGGGAGAATGGGAGGGGGAATATATTTCCCCCAGGGACTCCCTAATGTCGTCCTACAGGGACAGGTACTGGGATGTTCTGTCCTGCCAAGGCCCTTGTTCCTTATGTCCTGGCCTCTGAGATCTTAAGCCATGCCAATGTACCTGTATTGAGTCCCATGGTCCTAAAGTGGAGCAGGACATCTAACTACCTAGGCGGTTCCTATCAGCCTGAGCAAGAGCCAAGCCTGAGCCAGAAGTGATGCCAAGAACCTCTCTGTATAACTCCAGGAGGACGACAAGGAGCTACCACTGGTTAAGGAACTCCTGGCACCAGTGATCTTGCCATCACCCTCACCAGATCAGGCAGTTGTTCCACAGGGAACACTGCAATTTGGTAACACCCAGGGTTTCAATTGGCTAAAAAAATAGCAGAAAGCTCTGCAGATCCCCATGGAGGAAATACAGGAGCAAACCCACAAACTAGCAGGTAATCTCTGTTCTGTGGCACTGGGAAAGATAGCTCTTCCCATTAGTTAAGTTATTATGGACCCTGCCAAATTGCTCTGGCACATGCCAGCCTCGGCAGCCCCCACGTCTAGAAAAATGGACCAAAAAAGATGCCACCCAAAGGGGCCAAGTTCTTTTATACGCCTCCAGCACCCTACTCTCTGGTAGTTACGACAGCCAATGAAAAGGCCCGACAAATGAGATCAATGCCAAAGGATTATGATCCAAAGAAACTTGATTTACTTGGCAGGAAAATGTATTCCTCATGCATCACAGTTTATGGTGGCAAATTACTGGGCCTTTCTGGCTAGGTACAACTTCAGCATCTATAAGACTGGTCATAAATAAGTGCCCACCGGAGGTGAAGGAACAGCTAACACCTCTGCTTTCTGAGGGCCACCTAATATTGAGGATCAGTCTGCAAGGAGCCCTAGATGCAGTGGACACTGCATCAAGGTCTGTGCCCATGGCTGTGGTTATGAGATGCTTGTCTTGCCTGCAAGGATTGAGGTTCCCATGAGAAGTCCCAGACAACTGCAGAGGATCTCCCCTTTTGAAGGTGCAGAATTCTTCAGTTCTAAAACAGATGAAGCCCTTCATATGTTGAAGGATTTGTGGGCTACTTTATCGTCCCTTGGGGTGTACACACCAGCACTTAAGAGACAGCGCAAAAACCAGTCAGAGTGCCACAAAGATAAGCCTCACCTCATTTCTACTACCAGTGCTCCTCTGAATCCCAGCAAAAGCATCAAAAGTTTGAGAGAGAAAAATAGCTGACTGGACCACCTCATGGCCTGCACACCCCAAAACCACTGTTTTTGATGGGAGCTACAAAAGGTTCATGCCAATCCCAGAGAGGCATTTACTGTCATTTGTGAATGGAATGTCCCTGATCCTATGTGCCTAGTCAGCAGTTGCCACAGACCAATGGTTTTTGGAAGTAACATCTGGATTCTTGATACAATTCCAAACAGTGCCTGTTCCCTATCCCTTTTCAGGGACCTTTCTCATGAGGCTCGATTATGACAAGAAGTGCTCTCACTTCTTGCTGTAGGGATGATTGAGAAGGTCTTGCCTCAGTATCAAGGGAAGGGATTCTAATAGCAGGTACTTCCTAATCTCAGAGGAAGGGAGGTTGGCATCCTGTCTTGGACTTGAGAAATCTCAACACCTTTTATATGCAAACTGAAGTTCAGGATGATCACCCCAGTGTCCGTGTCTCCCACTCTGGTTTGCATCTCTTGATTTACAAGATGTGTACTTCCATACATCTAAAATCCCACCACACAGGAAGTAACTAAGATTTGTGGAGGACCAAGAACACTACTAATACTGAGTGTCACCCATCAGCCTCTTGTCAGCAGCAAGGATATTCACCAATGTATTAACTATAGTAGGAGCACACCAAAGGAGGAAAGATATCACCATATACTCATACCTGGATGATTGGCTGTCTCATGGGAGGTCCCCCTACTAAACCACCTCATGCTTGACTTGTTTCAAAATCTGGGCCTGAAAATCAACATGCAAGAATCTAGCTTTAAACCTTATCTGGAGGATCAACTTTGAATCAGGGATTGATCCAATGAAGTCTGTCCTACTTTCCTCAAGACAGAGATTTGAGAATCTCCAGCCCTCATCTGTCAGCTGGAGGCAAACTCAAACACCACTGTAAGAATAAGCCTTGTTGTGCTAGGCCTCATGGCCTTTTGCACATCTGTGACACCACATGCCAGACTTCACCTTTGGTGAATGCAAAGCTGGACGAAGGTAATCTAAACGGGTTCCTGGGCATACCACTGTGCTTGCCCCCTTTGGTACTGTCATTCCTGAAATGGTGGAAAGACCCAACAAACACCTGCAGAGGGGTTCCCTTCCAAGCTTCTCTCTGATCCACTACCACTTGCATTATGGGATGGAGAGCTCATATGCAAGATCTCTGGCTATGCAAGGGAGGCAAGAATGCTTATCAACCTCTTGAAACTCAGGTTGATATGCACGACATGCAAGTCCTTCCTTACACACACAGAAGGTAAGAAGGTCTAGATATTGACTGCCAATATGACAACCATTTTGTTTTACATCTGCAAAAAGAGTGATGCAAGATCCTCTCCACTATATCAGGAAGCAGTCAGACTGTGGAACTGGTGCATCAGATACTAAATCTGATTGTCAGCAGTACACTTACTGTGTCTTCAGAACACCTTGCTGGACAACCTGGGCAGGCGTATGTTCTACAACCATGAGTGCAATATCAAAGATTCCATTCTTCTCAACATTTTCACAGAGTATGGCCAGCCTACTTTGGATCTATTCATGATGCCCCACAACAGAAAAAGCCAGATATTCTGTTCCAGAGGAGGGCAAAGCCCTAGCTCTATAACTGTTGCATTCCTGATCTCTTGGTCTGGAACAGTTACATAAGCCTGCCTACTGATTCTCATGATCATAGGATGCTCTGCAAGATCAAACAGGAAAGACCAATCTCACACTTTTTATCCCTGGTGTGGTACACAGAACTGCTGAGCCTCTGAGAAAGTCTGGGTCTCCCTTACCCAGACTTTACCTCTGTAGCTGGTTCTGATGTCACAAAGCAAAGGGGAGATCTTAAATAGAGCTCTGAAATTGCTCTACGTCACTGCATCATTTCTGGATGGATTTCAGCAGTAGACCATGCTTGCTTCTCTCCAGTCAGAAACATGCTCTTGAATAGCAGAAAAGAATCTGAAACAAACTTATCTGGATAAATGGACACTGTTCTCCCATTGGTGCCAATGAAAGTCCATCAATCCTTTTCATTTCTTGATACCTCAAATCCTAGACTGCTAGAACTAAAGCAAAGTAATCTATCCTTCTGTTCAGTTAAGGTACATCTAGTGGCAATTTCAGCTAACCGTTCGCCAACAGGACCAAATGTTTTTCTCTCCCTCTCGATTGTTACTTGGGTCAGGCCCTCAAGATATTAGGTATTTCAACTGCTCAGAGAACATATTCCCCAATGGGACCTTAACCTCGTTCTTTTGGCCTTTTTGGGTGTGCACCTTTCGAGCTGATGGACACCTGCACCCTCCTACATCTCTCAGTGAAAATGTCATTCCTTGTAACGGTTACTTCAGGAAGAAGAGTGGGCAAAATTCAAGCACCGGTGGCTGCTGACCTTATGCAACCCTACATCTGGGCAAGGTATATTTACAAACACAAGTTTCTACTTCAAGTGGTCACTTACTTTCATCTGTAGCAACAGATCAACCTACCAGTGTTTGGTCCAAACCCACACACTTCTAAGACAGAGGCCACCCTTTACACCTTAGCTTTCAAGAGATCCTTAGACTTCTACCTGCATACAATGAAGCCTTTCAAAGCTTCTATTAGATTGTGTCTATTGCAGAGAGAACAAAAGACTCTGCCACTTTGATTCAGACTTTTGCACTGGATATTAGACTGTATCAGAACCTGCTGTAATGTGAAAGTACAGCCTCTTATGGTGCTTAGAACTCACTCAACAGGAGCTTGAGCAGCATCTGCGGCATTGCTGAAGAAAGTGCATATCTTGGATATCTGTAAAACGACTACTTGCGGCTCTAACCACACATTTATAAGAACTATGCCCTGATAGAAGCCTCTAGACTGGATGCTGCATTTGGTAAAGCAGTGCTACGATCTTTATTTGCCTGAAGATTCTAGTAGTGGAATATACATATGGACGGTCACTTGGAAGAGAATGTTACTTGCGCTACAGTAACTGGAGTTCTATAAGATGTGTTATCCATATGGACATTCTAGTTCCTGCCCTCCGTCCCCTCTACCACGGAGAGAGAGCCAGTAGTTGCTGGCACACTTTGCATTTATATCCCCTTGTAGCACAAGGAGACTCTGGGTGCATTACTGCTGTGCAGATGTCTCTGGCCAAAAGACTGCATGCTGAGGCGCCTGTGGCACGTGCACACCCATAGTAGAATATGTGCATATGGGCAAGACACTTCAAAGAACTCCAGTTACTGTAGGGTAAGTTATTTCTCATTTCTGTTCACCAGTACCATGTACAGCGGTAATAACCAAGCAGGAATACGGAAGTGGTAAGACATCCTACAGTCATGTTAGGCCTATTTGCCATGGCATTGCTTTGGGAGGTCATGTTCAGTGATTGTTAACAATGACCCCTAAGTTCTTTTCAGAGTCACTTATTTCCAGGGTACAGTTCAGAAAATATTAAATAGTATTGGCCAGAGAGCTGATCCATGTGGGACTCAACCTAAAACATCCACATTAGTTGTTGATTTCCTATTAACAATTACATTTTTGAAGTGTTCCAGTTAGCCAGTTTTTTAATGTACTTAATACGTTTCCACATTGATTTCGTATAGTACAAATTGTTAAAATCGGATTTTAATCATGTATCCTAGGTCAAATGTCTCACAGAAATCCGACTATATTATGTCAACAAAGTTATCTTTTTTTTAACCAGACTTGTAATACTTTTAAAGTATAATATAAAGTTTGAATGACAAGACTTACTTTCCATGCGACCTTTATGATTGGTATTAATTATATTTCTGTTCTTTAATTCTTCATTGTTAGAGTTCTGTATCAGCCATTCCATTATTTTGCTCAAGATTGACATCAGACTAACAGATCTCTCATTAGCTTTGTCATTCTGCTTACCCTTTCTAAAATTGTCCCATCCTTGACTTTCTTCCATTCCTTTGGCGCTTCACCAGTTTTTGAAGTCTTATTAAAAATTAATATCACTACCAGTGATTTTTAGCATTTCAGTTATGTGAATCCTATTGCCAGGATTCAGCTTTATCAAGATATTTTCCTCATACATGAGCTTTTCCATTTTCTTTAGTTTATTATCAGTCTCTTAGCATTACTATATAGGCAGTTGTAGAACTTGCTATTTTCGTGTCTCAAAAGGATCCCATGGAAATATTTAAGTAGTTAATTATGTTAGTGGAGAAATCAGAAATTCTTCTCCTCCTCTTAAGCTAATGTTTTTTGTAGCACTCCAAGAACCAGGCATGCCAAAAACCTCAGGGTACATCTGTTCCTTGCTGTATATAGAAGGAGCACTGGCACTGGATGACAGTTGCCAAAGATCCAACCAAAAATTAGTGTCTGGTGACAAGAAGCACCAGGAGTCCTTTTCTCTCCCAATCTCCTGCCACCACCAATTAAATATACCCAAAAGAAAACCAGAGAATTCACTATTCAGAGCTTCTGCTTGGAGAGGGAGATTTTTATTCATCAGAAGTCAAACTTATATACACTGTTTTATTTTCTTCAGTTGATGTGTTCAAAACCGTTGTCACCTAATGGCATTCTGTAGAGGAGAAGGTGAAACTTGTGGTCAAAACCTGTTTCCCTCAGTTTTCCCAAAGTGGAACAGCTTCAGCAGGAGAGATTGAGAGACCTATCCCAGAGTAGGGGATAGGTCTGAGAGTCCCAAGTTAGTGTCTCAAAACATTTAATTCAACCCAAAACATGTTTGTGTTTTCTTTTTTTGGTGGTGGTTGGTTTGTTGCGTTTCATCAAGGAAAAAAAATATATTTTTTGAGCAGGTTGATTAGAACGGGAAAATTTTCGTTTCTTTTTTGGTTCAGCCACGTAACTGAAAAATTGATTATCCACATAGCTCTAATTGTAAAAGGGATGTTAGCTGCATGATGCTGAAGTCTCATAGCATAGGAATTTCAGATTTGGGAACTCCTCTCTTATGTCAGTCATCATTTCTACCAGCCCTTCTTGGGGGAACATTGGAGTCTAGAGGTCTGTAGGTAAACAGGCTTTCTAGGTTTCTTTTCTCGATTGACTTTCAGAAAATGTGAACACTTGAAAAATTCTTCTTCCCTGCATCTTTCCTGAGGGATTTACCACCAGAATTAATCTATTTCGGTGTCTTCAGGATGACTTCAATGCAGCTCTCATCATAAGTTATCCAAGAGTTCAGCTCAGAGCAGACAATTATAATTGTTGATAGGAAGGTGGTAGTGGACGTTTATCATTTGTTCTCACTAGATTGTTACCCTTTTTGTCTTTTCTCCATCCTTTTGTACTCTTGCTGTTGGAATCTGCCAGGCAGGCCTTTTGAGTGAGACTGGGAAGCTTTCCTCTTTAGCTGTAAATTTTTCTTCCTGCAGAGATAGCATGTTCCACAGTCCAGTTCTAGCTTTGTTTGAGTGAGAGTCATTTGAAAAGCCTCAAGATAAGTTCCAGTGAACTTTCTCCTGGGTTAGAGAATTGTATAGTTGCTTTAACCTATATGAATACAGTATATTTCAGCTTTGTGACAAATCTCTCTTGATAGGCTGCTGTGTGGATGGATAGTCATGAAAAGGTCTCCTGCTGGCCACAACTTTGAGTTATCTCTGTAAGTTTCAGGGAAACCAGTAATGCAGAAATTTAGTACCAACTCAGATCAATGATACATCCAGTTTATGTCTCTGACACTACCAGCTGCTTGAGAAAGGTGCAAGAAACACCATAATGGACATTTATGTAACAACCTGCCTTTGGGATAATTTTTTCCCTAACTCCTGGCAGTTTGTGGCTGGTTCATGACTTGAAGCATGAAGGTTTATACCTTATAAATGTTTATCCTCCTACCCAAATAAGTATCTAGTCCTGTGAAGGACTGCAGGACATTCTGTCTGGAACAAGAAATTTACAGATAAGGGCAAAATTCTTATCGACCATTTCACAGTTGTATTAATAGAAAAATCTTTAAAGCCCTGTTACTGCAGCTAATTGGAACATTTAAAATTAATATCATGTATGACAGGAAAAGTCTTTTTTTCTCCCCTTTCCCCAACATTCTACAGTCTTACACAGGTGATTTAATGTCTTTTAAAATCACTGAAAAAGCCTCTGTTTTCTTTTTTTCTTTTCTTTGTGAGCTTTTCCCTGTCATTTGATAATGACCTTTCAGTTTAAGCAGTGTCTAGGAATTCAAGAGAACTGTAAAGACATCTGTTTCCTAATAAGTTCTTTTAATCTCTTCTTCCATTCTTTAGCTATCTTAATGTACATGTATAATCATTAATATTTAAAACCTAGCAAACTCTGTAATTATATCAGTGTATGGATTCAAGCCCCCTACCTGTCAGTGCTGATAGTCGGATCACTGTTTCGGCTCTAAAACATCTTTCAAGGCCCCTCTATATCTCATTTCAGATATAATTCTAATGAAGGTATTGAATGACTAGTGTGACAGTAATGTAAATTAGTATTGGTGCATTCTATTTAAACTGAAAAGTGAGAGAGAGCTTTGAAAGAAAGAAGGTTTCCTTGGCATATGAGTGAAGGCTGAGGGTTTTTTATTAATGATTCAAACTTCTATAACAAGAAATAGGAAACCTTGTTAGCTGTGTTCTTAGATTAAACAAAACCTTAAGGGTGTAATGTTCTTTTCTTCAAATGGATTTGTGAGATGAAGAATTTAAACAAAATTTTCCAGAGTCAAAGATTGATTGAGTTAAACTATGTAGATCAAACTCAATCCTGTCAAACTGTAAGGAAATAAGTGAGAGGTTCATAAACATTGTTAATGTTTCAGAAAGTGAGTTTTGTGCAAATGTATTTTGAATTCTTTACAAATGAGATAACAGTAGGTCTAAATGACGAATTAAGGATTTAAAAAAAATAATCAGCATGTCTCTCTTGCAATAATGGATTTATGTGGGCAGTATGTTTTAGTTATGTTTGTAATTAAGTTTTTTTCATTGTTGATTTCAAATGTATTCTTGTTGAGTGATATCTTTTTGTTTGAATTATGTGAATTGAATGAGTGGTAAAACTGAACTGCTTTAATCTGATTTCTGCATTTAAAGCCAGCGTTCAGATTGGTTTCCTGTAGGGTAAAGTTCAAGGGTTAAATGTTTGTTTTGCTAATCTTTATCTCCTGGTTTTCTGCAATTAATAAATCCACATCCCATGGTATATTGTATAGTGCAGTTGATCTCTTGAGTGATGCAGTCAAACTGGTGTAAATTTGAAAACTATTAAGAATAAACTCTGAAATGCACATGCTCTATATGAAGTGCTAAATTGCTGGTTTTCTTGAACTAACCACAGACTTATACATAAATACCTTCCTGCTGCAGTTACATTAGCTGCTGCTTCTCAAGGGCTTGTCTTCACTTTCTAAATTAAAATAAATAAATAAATAAATTCTGTGGCTATCAGCTGACTACAGGAGTTTGAACTCTTGTAATTAAAGTTTCAGAGTAGCAGCCGTGTTAGTCTGTATTCGCAAAAAGAAAAGGAGGACTTGTGGCACCTTAGAGACTAACCAATTTATTTGAGCATAAGCTTTCGTAAGCTACAGCTCACTTCATTGGATGTAATTAAAATTGTGTGCTTTAATGCATTTCTAATTTTACTTAGAGGTTGATGTTTTCAGAGCAGTACAGATGATTTAACCACATATCTTCCATTAATTTTAATTAAAAATGTAAGGTTAAGAGCCCTGCTCTGCCTCTGAAAATCTGTCATTGTCTTCAGTTGTCTTCTCAACTGTCTTTTTAATAAATGTGACCATGTTACTGTTGTAGGGCTTCAGCCAACTAGCCTCATATTCACTGCATTCTTACTTGCTGCAGAGTTGACATCTTTCTGAAATACAATTTTTATGTAAAACACAGTTGTTTTTAATTCACTTCATACATGTATAATGCTATACTGGTAACAAAGGGATTGGCACAATATGTATTTTTCAAAAGTGTTCTTTTCTTGTATAAGGAATTTGTACAATCTACTATGTTTTTCCCTTTAAGCATCCACATGTTGAGGTATGCAGTCAGTTAAGGAAAAATCTTGAGTTTTAAAAACATCTTCTAGAAGACCAGCCTAGGATAGAACCAAATGGCATGGAAAAGTTAAGCTTTGAATGACCTTATTTCAGGTAGGGGGTGGGTGGGTGGGTGGCGTGTGTGTGTAAATTTTACAAAACTAAGTGCAGATTTACTCTGGACAGTCATGCTAGCTAATCTTGTTTTAAGAACTTCATCTGAAACTCCCACACATTCCATTTGTAACCCCTAATTTTCCAGTTTATAAAATGTGTCTTGTTTCAATATGCTGATGAGATTGTCTCACAGGGTGTTTGTATTAGTAGGATACTGTCAAGTGAAATTTGGCTGCAAACTTAGGTTTGTAAAAACAAGCATCCACAGAATTTGAGATTAATAGAATATTTCCAGCATTGTTTGTTTTAATTCCTCTAGATTTTTAAAAAACAACAAACATTCCCATGCAGTGATTCCAATACACTACAATGTATGTATGAGAATCAGAAATTGAGTAGAACAGAAGTGTAATTGACTAGGCTGATAGAAGTGCAAAAAGTAAAGGAGCAGCATAAATAGCAAGAAGTAAATTGGATTTTCAAAATCAAGGTGGTATCTGTACCATACATAAATAAGTGTTTTATAAAAGTATAACATGCAACTGGATACTGAAGTGCCCGTTAACGTTACATTGTCTATTAGAGATCCAGCTCCAGTTCAGCCTTGCTGTGCTAGAGGGAAACCTCATACAAAATGTTTCTGAATTGAGTCTGAAGGACACTGTTTACAGTGTGCAGATCTGTTCGTGTGTTCAGTTTCAGTTGGTACATAACCAGAATGGAAGGAGTAGAGTCCATCCAGTTTTTCATTGTGAAGTTTCTTGTGGGCTATCCTAGGAGGAAGTCTGGAGTTAGTTCTCAAATGGTGAGCTGGAAACAGAGATTTGACTTTTACTCGTTTACTTTTTTTATCAGTACAGCATCTTTGATCTTTCAACAATCGTTAATTTTTAAGAGACTGTAAATTGGATTATGTTAAAGCTCTCCTCCAGGCCCTAAAATATGTGGAGTTCTGTTTTTTCTTAATTTTCAAAAAAAGTCACTTTTACTCTGTCTTGGGAGTCTTTCAGTTGGGTAGGGATTTAAAAGAAGAATTAGTGTTAATTAAAATAAATAAGATCAGAATTTATAATTGATAAATTTTAAATACAACTAGCATTCATTATATATTATCTGCCTTAGTCTGTCTCTTTGGAACCTTTCGCTTAAGCTACAGAATGTGGAAGCAATTCCAGTACTTTGAGTAGTTGTTTGAGGGTTCGCTCATAACTGCTGGGGCAGAAAGGAGTCAGTTTCTGCTCTGTGTTGGGGTAGTGCAGACACTGATGCTCAGGGGAGCATTTTTATACTTTACCAACGGCTATATGGTAGTTGGTTACCATATACAGGAGGTTCTGTGTGCCTGAAGTTTGTGGGGATTAGTCTTCCAGTCCAAGACTTAGTGAGCAGAATCTAGTAATGGTGATATCCCTGCTCAATTTCTATATTGAAGTTATCTCCATGAGATCTCTCCAGCATCTTTTCACAAATAGGCAGGCTCCCTAGTAAATGCTGATGGGACCCACATAAAGCTAGTGAAGCTCTGTGTTGGCTGCTGTTATCATGGATATTTCTCAGGCACACTCATTGCTGCTCTTTGCCCCTTCAGTTATCTGACAGTGTCCCTGTTTCTTTTCCCTTTGTCTTGAACCTGGAACTGTTGGGTTATTTCATCAGGTCCAAAAGGGAAGCTAAAGCTGTCTCAGCTTCTCCCTTGAGTCTCTTCCCCCATATATCCTAACCCTGAAGGCCATTCCCCTTCAGCTTAAAAGCAAGAGTAGCTCTTCCCTTACCAAATAAATAGCTCATATTCCTTTATGCTTCCTTTCAGTTAGGGTGGAAATATTGGACGTGATTTGCTCCCCTGGAGGGTGAGAGAAATTGTACTGTTTCCTGTCAAACTTAAACTCATTACCTTTCGCCCTGCAAAACACCCTGAAAATGTTGTCCCTCTTCATTGTAGCAAACTTAAATCTTTTACATACATTAAGAGATGTCTTTCCTTCCCCTCTGCCCCATCCCAAAATGTAAGGAAAGGATCCTGCACTCTTTCTACCCTGAGACCTTGAATTTTTACCTGGGAAGGACAAAAACTTTGAGGTAACTGCCTCTTTTTGTGTGTTGGATCAGCCCAAAAAGGCAAAGTAGTTTGCAAACTTTCACTTTTTTCCATAGATTTCTTCAGCTATCTAATGAGGGTATGTGTGGGGGTGGGGGAATCTCTTGATCTGTCACTTTGAAGGTCCCTCAGATCAAGGATCAGTCTGCCCCCAATATATGTGAATGTTTTTATAAGTGACTTCCAAAATGGAAGTTCATCCACTTTGTTTCCATTCGTATGCTAGATCTTAATGTCATGGTGGTTGCAGCTTTTTTTTAAACTAGAACTTCCTAAAAGGTATAACAGCTTTACAGGTCCTAACCATGTAATATCAGGGACAATACAATAATTATTACAACAGTTATGCTTTTGTTTAGAGAAACATACAGTAATATAATCATTGGATCTCTCTGTTTTAACAGGGTGTTGCCATATTAGGGTGAACATCTTTACACACCCATGCTATGTCATTTCTAGTGATTTTATTAAGTTGAGTGAGATCTCTAATTACCAATGTAACCTATCAGCTGTCTATCTCATATTAATATTTTTAAAAATGGTGGGCTATTTTTGCAGATGAATGTACTTCGTCTGAGTATTGAATAAGACCATGTCTACACTACAAACTTTGGTCAATGTAAGTTATATATTAAAGTGCCGCAGTTAGTATATCGCTTGTGCATGTGTGTACTTGGCTTCTTGCATTGGTGCTGCACGTACTCATCAGGAGTGCTTGTGTCGCATGGCGTGCTGCACCCTGGGGAGGTATTGCAGTGTGCAGCCTGCCATCATCCAGCACACACTGTCTTGTGGGAAGTTGTGGTAATATTTGTGCTAGGGATAGAAACGAGTCATGCAGGGAAGACTGAGAGCGAGGTTTCAATTTCCCAGTGTTTGACTGTTTCCATCCGATAATGTCATCTGTATCCCCTGATTTTTGCTCCTTGGTTAAAAATCTCATGAACCCATGCAGCCCTTCTCACTATCTTGTCATCTCTAGCAGATGCATGGAATCTGCACAACTCTGCATTCTTGTCATAAGCATTGCAAACACAGGACATACAGGCTTCTGGTATTGGCAGAACCATAAGAAAAACTGAATCAGTGGAGAACATGAAGATTTCTGGGAGGACAGTGTGTGCTGTGGGACATAGAGAGAACCAATTCAACATTGTTGAATCACCAACTTAGCAGTTGCAGATAGTGCACTGCCGCTTCTTGGGCTGAGAAATGAGTACCCACTGTTGGGATCGCATCATAATGCAGGTGTGGGATCATTAGCAGCGGCCCGCAGAACTTTCAGAAATGCAAGGTTACATTCCTGGATCTTTGTGCTGAGCTTGACTCCAGAGCATTGACAGTGAGAAGTGAGTGGCAATCACATTGTGGAAATGTGCAGTGCTAGATTGCTACTGGACAGTGGGAAATCATTGTGGAGTTTGAAAATCCACTGTGGAGGCCATTGTCATACAAGTGTGCAGGGCCATTAACCATCTCCTGCCACGCTGGACTGTGACTCTTGACAATGTGCAGGACATAATGAATGGATTTGCAGCAAGGGGGTTCACGAACTGTAGTGGAGCAATAGACAGCTAGCACATCCCTATTTTGGCAACAGAGTACATCAACAGAAAGGGCTACTTTTCTATAGTGATGCAAGCATTAGTGGATCACCGAGGACTCGTCACCAACATCAGAGTTGGCTGGTCAGGGAAGGAACATGATATTTGCATCTTTAAGAACATAGGACTATTGAGAAAACTACAAGCAGAGATTTATTTTCCTGAGCAGCAGATTACCACTGGTAAAGTTCCTTCCCCTGCATTGGTCTCACCCATGCTTGACTGCTGGGACTGGCTTATGGCATAGACTGATCCCCTCTGCCCCTGATCGCATGTCCTCAATCCTCCTCCACATCTTCCTCGCTGTTCACCCCTGGAATCTGTAACTCAGGCTTCTCAGAGGTATCCACGGTGGTCTGTGGGTTGCTGATGGGGTCTCTGCCAATTACAGCATGCAGCTCTTTGTAAAAGCGGTAGGTCTGTGGCTGGCACCAGATTGAATGCTGGCCTTGTGATATGTCTGATGCAGTTCCTTTGTTTTCATCTCATCTCTGCAGTTGTACCCCTTCTCCTGGGTGCCCCATGCAATCTGCTTGTAGATGCCCACATTTATACAGCTGGTCCATAGTTGTGCTTGCACAGCCTCTTCTCTCAAAAGGCCCACAAGATCGAATATCTCCTATGTTCTCAAGCTGGAGCATGTCTGGAGCATATAGCTAGCATGGTTAGATAGGCACTTGCACGCAACAATGGAGAGTTGCTAGATGTGCTCGCTAAGTTGGACAATTAGCATAAAGCATTTCAAAAATGTGCAGAGGTTTAAAGGGGAGGAGGTTCTTCCTGTGTCTCTGACCCATAGTCGGTGGCATTCACTGACCAGAGTGGTCAGCATAGAGCCTTATAGGACAGCTGCTTTTGGATGGTTAGGATCGACATAAGTGACACAGTATCTACACTGGTGCTGCGTCAACCTCAGTACATCGACCATGTCTCAACACTGCTTAGGGGGTGGAGTTACTGTGTTTCTGTAGTGGTGAAAGAAATTTAAATGTAGACACATACACAGCTAGGTCAACATAAACAGTCTTGCTAACTTTGTGATGTAGACCAGTCCTAAATGGTGTAACCAAATATCTAAGTATCTATTTGTCCTCTTTGCAATTTGCTGGGGGTATAATTGGTGTGTTAATTTCTTTTATAAGAACCACCTTCCATATTTTTTGTTTTGAGCCATTGCTCTACAGTTGGACTATTTTTCTTTTTCTAGCGGCAGGTTAACAGCAGCATAGGAGCTACCAGCAGATGAGAAATTATTTTATGGTTTCTTTTTGTGTGACCATTTTTGCTACGAAGCCCAGAAGGATTACCAATGGATCATTTAGTAATAAATACCCATTAATTTGTGATATTTAGTTACAAAGTGCATCCCAGTACTCTCAAATGACTGGATATAACTGGTGTGAGGTATGTTGTGACAGTTGGGCCTACAAAATTACCCGAATTGTGAGCTCAACTGTAAAATTAAGTAAAAATTCATAAGATGTTATTTTTTGTTGTTATAGGTTATTTGTAAGGGAGACAGAACAACTAAATTAGTTTAAGCAAAAAAGGCTAAATTTGTATGAATCAGGACTGTGTGGGAATTATGCTTGTTAAAGCAGGAGATGTAGACCCATAAGTTAATGAGACCAAATTGGTATGTCAGATTGGGGTTCTTAAAAGAGATTTTGTGGGGGAAAATACAAAAGCACAAAAATAAAACTGAAACAACAGACAAAGACTACTGAAGCAAGCTTCACATCATGGCAGCCACCCCACCTCTTCCTGGTACTCCCAGGCCTTCATCATCCTGATCTGAAGAAATGTCCTGACCGGACCAGGCCCCAGAGAGAGGGAGCCAGATACCATCACCACCCTGTCATCTCCAGTTGAATCCCAAACACTGCTTGGTATGAAAGGACTCTAACAGCAGCAGCACCAGGCGCTTCGGCTCATCTCACCTAATCTTCTCTTTTTGTAAAAAGGACAGTTATTACTGTCTTTGATACTATCTAAGGGACAGTCAAACAAAGGGTTTTTTCCTTCTAAAATTATCTCCATCTAAAGCAGTGTTTCCCGAACTTGGGACACTGCTTGTTCAGGGAAAGCCCCTGGCGGGCCAGGCCGGTTTGTTTACCTGCCGCGTCCGCAGGTTCGTCCCTCGGCCTGTGCCGCTTCCCGCAGCCCCTATTGGCCTACAGCGGCGAACCACGGCCAGTGGGAGCCGCAATCTGCTGAACCTGCGGACGCGGCAGGTAAACAAACCGGCCCGGCCCGCCAGGGCTTTCCCTGCACAAGCAGCATCCCAAGTTTGGGAAACACTGCTCTAAAGGAAAAAGTGAGGAGAAATGTTAAAGTGGACACCTTTTTTAATACTTTGCACTTCAAATGCGTCGACTGTTTTTCCTTCTTTTCTGTATCTTTAATAAAAGATTATAAGGATTTTTGAGGGTGTGTTTGCCATAGTACTAAGCAGGCAAAGATCTCTATACCAAACTTCAGACTTTGTTTAAAACTGCTTAATGTTGTGACTGGGTTCCGTTAACACCTTTTTTGGCTAATTTATTCCATCTGAATTAATAAGACAGGTACTACTGAAACAGCATCTTAGAGACGTTTTCATTTATCATGCGCAGGCTGAGGTGGCTGTGCTTTTCCAGATCAAACCCCATTCTTCTGGGGTAATTTGTCTATCCAGATTCTTTCCCCAGTATGTCATATGTGGACTTTTTTTTGTTTTGTAAGGAAAGTTGTCTGCAAAGATTGATTATAAATTAGTTATTTTTTTAATTGGCCAGACCCTATTGCTTCTATTAAAATGAACCTTCTAGAAAAGCTGTTTCATATAGAAAACATAATGCCTTAAATGAAAGTACTTATACCATGAGAGAGTGAGCCAGTCAGTTGTGGTATCCAAAAAGTTAGAGAAGTTTCTTTGCTGAACAGCTGGCCAACCATTTGGGAGGGCCATGGAAAACAATCTTTAAAGCTCTCTGGTTCATGGTTTGAATTAAGATCTGGATTATTTGCAATGGGAAAAAGTACTGATTTTATCTGTAATTCTATCTAAAGCCCATAGAATGGCCTCTTGGCTGTTTAAGATTTGAATTCGCAATTAACTTATAGAATTTGTTGCCCTTCTGTACCCAAATATTTTCTGGAGGAGTGACTTCTCAGAATCACGTTTGGCATCATTTACGTTAAATTCAGATGCTTTTCCAAAGTCATGGATTTCTTTAGATACTAATATTAGGGTAATAATTGGTATGGATTAAAAGAAGTATTACGTCATCTACCTATAAAGCTTTTCTGATGTGTTCCTGGAAGTTTTATTTCTGTGAAAGAAGCATCCTCTGTTCTGTATCCTTTGTGCAGATGGCTCCATGGCCAGTGTAAAAAGCAAAGGAGATGATGGACATCCCTGCCTAGTCCCTCTGTGTACTTCAAATAGGGAAGATGTAATTCCATTAATTTGCACAGCTGCTGTGGGGCTGGTATAAAGAGCAGTTATCCGTTTCAGAAACTTGGGGGTCAATGTCCATATGAGACAAAACTTAAAACAGAAAGTTCCACTCTATTCAATGAAAAGTTTTCTGTGGGTCAAGTGATAGTAGAAGAAATGGATTTTTTTAATCTGGTATTGGAAATAATTCCAAATTCTCGTCTAGCATTGCCTGTCATTTGGCTGTCCTTAGTGAGCTGATGCAGCTTTTGGCTGATGTGTTGTAAGGACAGTAATTATCATCCCGCATACTAAATACTTTCAAGGGGTATGTTTTTTCCCTCTGTTACCTCAGTTTCACTAGAAACCAACCCAGGGTTACACTTATATTGGTTTTATTAAATGCCGCTATTGGATCAAAAAGAAAAGGGATGGAGCTTATTCATGCACACACACATTCAACGCATTCATACCCTTGTGCACCCACACACTCACACAGGCGGAGACTTACCAGAGACAGCATAGGAAGCAAAGAAGCCGAAGCATAGTAGATCTGGTATGTCCGCCTGCGGTCATGGGTCTGGGCCGGAGAGCAGGTCAAGAAGAAGAAGAGCTTGTGAGTGTGCTTTCTTGCTTTTATTGGAACTGGGTGGCTCCTGTGATGTACACGGAGTTTTCCTTCTGTGTCCGTCACTGAGAAGCATTCCCAGACCTCGTTCCTTTCACGCTTACCAGGTTCTTCTTTTCTTTACAGCACCCTGTTATTGCCTTCTCAGGGCAGATCACATCAGACACACCTGTCTTTTCTTCTTGCAGTTCCTCTCTGACCAGTCCCATGTACTCCCTTGTTCACACTCCCTTATCTCCCACACACACTCCCTTGTTCACACTCTCCCTGATCGTGTGATGGAATATTGCAAAGGTTGGAGGTTATACAAGTGGTAACTGAAAAGGTTATAAAGCTTGCAAAAGTTACAAAATTTAAAATTTATGCTAACAATGACTAAAAGTTACAAAGTTTGCAACAGGGTACAGAACTTAATGGTCATACTAGCAATGACTGAAAAGTTACAAATCTTACAATCGCATTGTACTGGATTGAGTGGAGGCTTTACACAACACCCTCCATTTTCACTTCAGTGGTACTGCTATTTAGGTTCCATTAGTATACAATACTGGAGTTAACTACAGGAGTACCTCAGAGTTCTGAATACCAGTCAACCTCACACCTCATATGGAACCAGAAGTACGCAATCAGGCAGCAGCAGCAGCAGAGACCACCCCAAAAAAGGGAAATACAGTACAATACTGCATTAAACGTAAACTACTAATAAAATAAAGGGAAAGTTGCATTTTTCTTCTGCATAGTAAAGTTTAAAAGCTGTATTAATTTAGTGTTCAGCGGTAAACTCTTGAAAGAACAACCAAAAAGTTTTGTTCAGAGTTGCAAACAACCTCCATTCCTGAAGTGTTGGTATTCTGAGGTTCTACTGTGCTATTGTAGAAAAGATAATGTTTTCCTTACCTTCAGAGTAGACTTCTGTATACGTAGTTCCAGGGTGGGCTTGTGAATCATTGTTTCATATCATTGGTTATCTCTAGAACTGTTAGCATGTTAAATTCTAGGGAAGTAGCTCCCCTAGTTCTTGTGTGGATTAGTGAGTGAACTGGTATTCTGGGAGACTATTCTTCCAATTTGTCTGTCTGCCTCTCAATTAGAGAGAGAGGAACCTGTTAGTAAGGATTACTGAAGCTGTTATCAGAACTAATTTTACCACTTGCAAAACAAATACACAAGGTGGACAAGCTCTGGTATACACTAGATATCTGCAAAACAACCTAGTTCTAGTAGGTTTCACTTTCTATTCCTCCAAGTCTATGGCTCTGATATAGGCAGAGAGAATCTTGATATCTTCAAGTTAGCATTTTGATCCTCACATTCCACCGCTATAGGATCAAACTTGGAGGATTTTAAACTGATTTCTCCTCAGACACATCCTTTAGTGGGAGCATTGCGGTCCTTAAATAAACTTCCGCTATTATAATACTAGAAACAGTGGAAGAGATAAAACTATTCTTTGTACGTTTTGCTTTTACATCCTGTCCTCTGTAAAGTCACATCGCCACTCATTTCTCTGAGACATAGAGAGCTATAGAAGAGCCAAAATAGAAGATTTGTTAACAAGATTATTTCTCTTCTGTCCCACCCATAAAATGTAAATATTTAAGGGGTCAACAGAGCATGTGCATATTCTAAGTACATGCTGCCAGGTTTAGTTTACAAGTAAAGGAGAAGTTAAGTTTAAGTAGAATTTCAGATATTCACTGTGCTATGAGGCTCACATGGGGATAGAAGTATTTCATAAGCAGGGATCCTAGAAATCGTTTGCTATGGAAAAAGGCAGAATTTGCGTTTTTACAGAGAATCTTGCGTTTTTACATTTTGTGAAAAAATAACTATATATTAACTAAATTTTGCTGAAAGTTAGGGTTACCATATTTCCTCAAGTGAAAACGGGATATCACCTGGGGCTGACAGCCTGAGCCGAGCTGCCTGGGGCCTGGCGTTGTCACTGCTCCTGCCGCGAACCTTTTTCTGCACACCCCCCTTTGGGGTGCACCCCACTTTTTTGGCAAAACTGGGCATTTATCCCATTTGCTTTTGCCAACTGATCATCAAATGCCCAGTTTTGCCAAAAAAAAGTCAGGACATTCAGGACAGGGCTTTAAAAAGAGACTGTCCTGGCCAAAACAGGACATATGGTCACCCTTGTTCAACTGATACCTCTGTATAATGTGAATAGGGAAACTAAAGTTCAGCATTTCATTTTAATTGTGGAAAAACCTGAGTTGTTTTTTTAATCAGAGAAAATTAGGATCCCTGTTCATGAGCAGGAAAAGAAAAGGGCATGGCTGAGCAGACGATTTGTGAGGCAATGTGTTCTGCTCTGGATCCACTGAAGTAGGGGTCAATCCAGTTGCTATGAGTAGTGCAATATTAATCACAGAAAGGAAACTAACAAGTAATACATTTTCTATTCTATCCCTTCTCTTTTCTCCATCTTCCCAATCTCACTACACCCCTCCCTCCCTTTAGTATGCAGTTTTGAAAAACTCTTAATGATTGATATGATAGCAGTGCTGTCATTCTTTTTAACAAAAGTCATTTTTGTTCTCAGTATTTTAATAGAGTCCCATTAAAGATGTATTGCTGACTGAAATATTGGTATGAAGGGCTCTCACTGAGCAGAGCCCAGGAATTAAGAAGTCAGGAAATCGGCTGCTGCATTGCAAAAGAGCCTTGTGTGACACAGAATCTCCTGATTGGGGGGATCATTACTGCTATTATGACTCGACTTGCGTAGGAATTTTAAATTTCATCTGAATGTCAGTAATAACCCTCTTAGCAAATTATCCTGAATAAAATCACGAAGGCATTTTCTATAATAGGTGTTGAATTACTGGATAGATTTGCTAATTAAATACTCTTTGTTCTGCTGCAGTTGACATTACAGGGTAAGATCTTGAACAATTATTTTCAACAGCTGTACTTTGTTAAGGGAAAAATTAACCACAAAGTTTATTTTTTTACACTTGAAGTTGGCAGATTTTTTTGAAATGTGCTTGAAAAAAATTCCATCATCCAACTGGTAATGAGAAGATAAATATGCAGGTGTTTCTGTGAAATCAGATAACTGCAGACTGCCTTATTAATGAATTTAGTAAGCCTTTATAGCCTTCTGTTTTCTAGCTGTTGGCACTTGTAAGTGATCTTCTGTCATAATGGGTAATATTAACATATATGCCTGTCACCTGATGAACCTAACTTGTCTGTGACCCTCTTATAATTACCTATATCCACTACTGTCCTCAGGGACAACTGAGAAATATTCTTTGCATGGTCAAGTTTTTTCTTTTATTTAATGGGGGATCATCCTATCAGAACGTATGCTATTTTTCTAATGTTATTGGGTTACATTATACCAGGGAATAGAAATCTACCTAGACTTAAGATCTCATTTTTGTGTATGTGTGTTTATACAAGGATGTCTGTCTATTTATTCTTCAGATCATATTAATATTAGCTCTTCTCTGTAGGATATCTTCTTTGGCTTACTTTGGATATCTGTATCAGTTTGTTTTTTATTCAAGAAAAAGAATGAAATAGGAAAATTAGAGTAGTGGTGTTTTGTATAGGAAAAGTCTTAGCCCTTGTGGCAATATATGTATTCATTATGATTTACAAACTTAAACCAATGTGAGGTGAGTAGGTAGATAAGTTGTGGTGCAGTATGAGTTGAGTCACACACAAGTGAATAAAGGAAGTATTTGAGAATAATATACCCATGAGATGTTTTGGACCGTCTGACTGTGTTTGACTTGTGTATGTGACAGTGTTGTTTCTAGAATACTTACAGTGTATAATGCTGCGTCTACACTAGATATTTTATTATGTTGAATTTTTTACCACTGTTGCAATGCCATTGCAATGCAACAAAGGTCAGAACTGTCCTGTACTTTGTACAAGGAAAGAGAGTCTTGTGCTAAGGCACACTAAGTGGGAATTAGGAAATTTGGGTTCAATTTCCAGCTGCGCCACAGACTTCCTGTGTGACTTTGGGCCAGTCCTTGTCTCTGTGTGCCTTAGTTCCCAATCTGTTGTGGGGGAGGGAGAGAGGGAATAATAATACTTCCACTGTGTGTCTGCTTGTCTGTTTAGAGAATGAGAAGCCTGTGGTGCAGTGCTGCAGGTATGAACCCTACTGGTGATGCACTGGGGAAGTAGAGGGAATGGCATTATACTTACATATAATAGAATTTGTATTTGCTCCCTCTCTTCTTTTTAAAGGAGATATTTCTTAAGTATATTAGGAACAAAGGGAATCCTAACAATGGTATTGGTACATGGTAACTGGAAATGATAGAAATGTCAATAATGCAGAAAAAGCAGAAGTGTTCAATAAATATTTCTGTTCTATATTCAGGAAAAAAAAGCCAGATGATGTATTTGTATCTGATGATGATGATGCAATACTTTCCTTTCCAACAGTAACTCAGGAGGATGTTAAACAGCAGCTACTACAGTTAGACATTTTTAAATCAGCAGATCTGGATAATTTGCATCCAAGCATTTTTTTTAAAGGGCTGGATCAGAAGTTCTCTGGACACTGATTGATTTTTCAATAAGTCTTGGAACACTGATGAAGTTCCAGAGGACTAGAAAACAGCTAATGTTGTGCTAATATTTTTTAAAAAAGTAAACTGAATAATACAGGTAATTATAGGCCTGTCTGACTAACTTTTGATCCCAGGCAAAACAATGGAAGGGCTAATTTGGCAATCCTTCAATAGAGGATTAAAGGGGGGTAAAATAATTAATGCCAATCAACATGGGATTATGGTGAATTAAGTTTAACCTTTTTTTAATTACAAGTTTAGTTGATACATATAATGGTGTTGATGTGTGTACCTAGACTTCTGTAAATCATTTGACTTGGAATTTCTTGACATTTTGATTAAGAAACTAGAATGATACAAAATCAACAGTGGCACATGTTAAATGGATTAGAACTGGCTAATAGATAGATCTCAATGTAACCAAATGGGGTTTCATGGTGACTGGAGGGGTGTATTTCTAGTGGGGACCCACAGGAATGTTTTTTGGTTGTGTGCTATTTAACATTTTTATTTCATAGTGTGGATTAACTATTGGAATAATTTAGCAAGGGTTGAGGTGCATACTCTATCAATGGAGATTTTTAAATCAAGAGCAGATGTTTTTCTACAATATATGCTCTAGGGGCAACAAGAATTAATTCATGAAAATCCCATGGCCTGTTATGCAGAATGTCAGAGTAGATAATCACAGTGGTTTCTTCCGGTCTTTATAGCTATGGATATATGAAAACAAAAATTATAGGAAATTTACATACATTAAAAGAGTGTTATTAAAGTTGGAGAATGAGGCAATCAAAAGATAGGAAACGCCAGAATTAAAATTGCAGCCATGATTCTTCGGCCTTATGATAGCATGTCATAATGAAATTAAATTCATGTCATTTTATTTCCACAGGATCCCTCTCTGTCGAGCACTGTTTATTCTGTGCACCGTTGAATATATCAGGATAATGTAGTGAAAGTTGCCTGTAGAACACGTGCCACCTTCACTGTAGAATTGGCAAAGTGTATAGAGGCTGGGGACTGAAGGAAGAAAAAGGATAGTCTTGTGTTTAATGCTCTGCCCCAGACTTCTAGCGTGTTGCTGGGCAAATCACTTAAACCGAAATTTTAGAAGAATGCTACGGATTGTGGGCTCCTCTTTTTCGAAGTACCCAACTTGAGAAAATGGAGCCTATGTTTCAGAAATAGTGCTGAGCACTCACAGCTGTTGCTATAATCAATGGGAGCTGTGAATGCTCAACACGTCTGGTAGTAAGGCAGTGTGGAATTTGCCCAGTGCGGGAACTGAGGCAGGGTAGGTTTATGCTTAAAACACTGCAGCCCTATGCCCTACGCCAACGGGAGGCATTCGCCTGTCAGTGTAGGTAATCTACTTACCCAAGAGGTGGTAGCTAGGTTGATGGAAGAATTTTTCCATCGACCTGGCACTGTCCACACTGGGGATTAGGTCAGTTTAACTACTCTGCTCAGGGATGTGGATTTTTCACATGTAGTTAAGCGGACTTAATTTTCTAATGTAGACCAGGCAGAAGACAGCCATGGGGCTACCTTCTGAGGCTCTTCTTGCAAACTCTGTCGTAGGGAGCATCTCGGGGGGGCAGGGAGAGAGGCTGTTGAAAGCAGGGCAGCAGCAGATGGCTGTGTGGAAATTCTGGGCAGCAGTGCCACCTTTGGTAAGCCTGGGAACATCATTCTATCTTCAACCCTCAAAATTGTCTAAATTATGCTGGGGGCTGCTCTGGGTTTTAGAGCAGCCCAGGATCGCAAGGGCTTTTAAAGCTACCTTAGCCTCTATCCCTCCTTGCTGTAAGGTCTGTGGTGTGTCCCCTGTCTAACCTTTCTCTTAAGAAGGTCTGGCTGACTGTTACATTTCTGGTGGACAATGATTGTCTTTCTATGCTAGATGTCTCATTGTTCCCACCCCTGTGGTGAGAAATTGTATGATGAAAAAATCTGCTCTAGATAAATCCAAAGAGAGACTGTCGGTGATTTTTATCAACATGTTGGAATGTGAAGTGGAGATGGACTTGTGTTCAGGTTGGTTATTCAAATGTGTTAGCTGGGAAAAGGTTTGTTGCTCTTTATTGTTATGGTATTTGAAAGTTTGTTGTCATTAGAAATGTAGAAACAGTGTTGGCTGAGAAGTGGTGGCTGTTAAATAAAGACTGGGTGCTGATATAGGGTCAGAGTTAAGGTTGCGTGTGGAACCTTAATTGCACATTTTCAAACTTTCAAAAAATATTTTGCTACTTTATCTTTGCTGTAGAATTTCATGTCTATCAAATGTCTTGTCTTATCTGACATCCGATGAAGTGATGCTCAAATAAATTTGTTAGTCTCTAAGGTGCCACAAGTCCTCCTTTCCTTTTTGCGGATACAGACTAACACGGCTGCTACTCTGAAACCTGTCATTTGACTTTTTAGTATCACTTTTTTTTCTTTTACTGGTACCCTCAGCACTTCCATTTAAAGGGTGTGTGTGTGTGTGTGTGTGTTTTTCCCCTATGTTAACTATCATGTGTTTCTCTCAAGAAAATTAGATGGTACTTCTATATAAGATTAAAATATAACTGGTATATTAAAAAAATCACGCTGAATAATTATAGTTCAGTTGCTACCAAATTGGGAGAACGCATCAATGACATAACCAGAAGTCCTTCCTGGGTCCCGTGCTTCAGAATATTTTCATTAATAACTTGGAGGATAGAGTGGAGAGTGTGGCAATCAACTCTGCCAGCGTTACAAGGCTGAGAGAAATTGCAAATACTTGGGGAGAGCTAAAATATAGCTTTCTTGATAAATTGGAGAAATAAATTAAAATCAATTGAGATTCAGAAAAGACACTTGTAAAATAGTTCATGAAGGAATGATAAAATACACAAATATGAAATAAGGGAGACTTGTATGGGCAGTAGTTCCTTAGATTTCAGAGTTTAATAATAGGAAATTTTTAAGGAGTCAATTCTCCAACAGTCATTCTGCTGCCTTTCACCTTATCTCCCTCCAAAAATTGCAAATGTTATATTCAGATTATATTAAAATAAGCACAAATTGTTTTGCCCCACTCAGCACTAGTTGGATCTTAATTTGGGATACATCATATTTTTGAGAGGGTTACATTGTAAAAGGATATAATTTGGAGAGTTCAGAGGGAAGACATTTTTAAAAATGTGACAAAAGGTTTACAGTGTAAGACCAATAGTAGTCAAGCACTCATATTGTCTGAAGAAAAGTCTGAAAAAGACATAACTTGTATATAAAGTGTTAAGAAAACATTGTTCGCAAAGCTTAAGCGCTTAAAAGTTAGGAAAACTTCAGAATTAAGGTTGTTTTTGTTTGTGGTATAATAGCCTAGGTGTGTTTCGTTTTGGTTTTTGTTTTTTTTTAAACAAACGAAGAAAAAGTGGCACATGATGGAATTTCTTTTTATCTCCTCTGCATTTGGTTCAGGCAGCTTTCTCATCCAGGGTTCCTGAGCCCAGTGGAGAGTGGGGATGGTCATGGGGTATGTCTACACAGACTGCAGCAGTGAGTCTTGGAGTGTGGGTCAACAGACTTGGACTTGTGCTATGGTGGTAAAAAATATCTTTGTAGATGTTCGGGCTTGAGCTCTGAAATCCACCTTTTCCTTCCTAGGCTTCAGAGCCTGAGCCTGAGTGTCTAAATATCTATTTTTACCACCATAGCACAAGCCCGAGTCTGTTGACTCAGGCACTCAGACTCACTGCTGCAGGCTGTGTAGACGTACACAGAAAGCCCAGGAGAGGGACAGTCTCTCTGCTCACAGTTTAGGTGCCCGGACCTGGCGTAGACCTCAGCAGCTCAATGCTGCAATTGGAGAAGAAGCAGGACTTTCCCTACAGGTAATGTTCATATGGGTGCTCCCCTTCAGGGGTGCATTAACCCCCCATGTGTCTCTGAAGTGGAGCACTCATAGGAGGACGCATCTGGAACAACTTTAGTTACTGCAGACAATGAGTAACCTCTCCTTAGCCTTAGGTTGGAGTATACGTACTGTAGAATCTTTGAAGAATTTAGCTGCTTAAAATCTAAGTGTATACCGAGCATGTGTGAAGTGTGGATCCCTCCCCCCCGGTTTATAAAATGGCCAAACTTGGATAGATTTTCATAGAAACTGCAAAAGACACCTCCCTGACACAAAGGCCACCCCCCTACCAAATTTCAAGACCCTACTAATAATGTTTATTTATACAGAGGGATTAGTTATCACTAGCCAGTGGAGACAAAGGTAGTAATGGTCTTTAGTCGCTGCAAGGAAAACTTATGTTAAACATTAGAAAAATATGTTTATACATCAGAACAGTCCAGTTAAGGGACCATCTTCTGACAATATTCATAGCTAGAGTAAACACCAATCTTACCAATGGCTAAGGTATAACAAAATAGTTCCTAGCTTGAGGCACTATTAATGGACTAGAATGAACTAGTATAGATTCCTTCTGACTTGTACCGTTCTGTAAGCATTATTTAAAAATGAGAATATCTTTTAGCTCCAGTTATTATTTTTAAGACTGTATTAATGTTGTTTAGGTGGGCTAATATGAAAAGAGATTCTGCTGTTAGTGCCGGTATTCCACACACGGGTGTGCATGTTGCTCCATGTGCCTGAGATCAGAGATATGTAGCAAATAGTATCCATTGGTTTGATTTGTGCCTGTGCAATTGCTCTCTTTGTGCTCTAAACCGAGGTCATGAAGGGTGGCATGGGCCAACACTTCTCTAGTTTCTTCTTACTGCCGCATGGTCTGAGTTGAAATCCTCTGTGTCCGAAATGATCTTCCTATGCTTTCAAAATCTGTAACTATATATTGTCAATGTTCTTAGTAACATTAACCTTAGCTTTTTTTAAAGTATTTTTTAGTTAGTCTAGTGTGTTTCGCTTCTCCCTGTTTTGGGGAGCCTCTTCCCATGGAGAAGGTGTGCCCAGATTCCTGGGGTTTAAGGACTGTATCTCCTGCCCACATTCCTTCTCTGTCAGCGATAAACACAAGTGCTGTATTTACTGCCTCTGAGAGGCTCGCATCACTACAGCATTTGTTCCTCCTGATCTCCCTGAGCCCACCAGAGAAGAGAGCCCCATCTGCAGAAACATCTCCTGGAGAATGCAATGAGACCCCAGTGGGATCCAGGCCAGGGAAAACCACCTGTAAAATTACTTCAGACTGAGCAGCGCCCCTCTGAGCATGAGCTTTGAAACTGAGATCAAAAGCGTTAAGCCTAAGAAATGTTGTCACAAGACTAGGGGACGTGGTCATAAGCATAAGGACAGATTCTCATCCAGGCCTGCCTCCAAGGAAAAGGATCCCTCCCCATCTTGGTCCAAGTTGGGTGAGTCCTCGTTCATGGGTCCTAAAGAATTAGGTCCACATAAATCTTGCCACCAAGAAGGGAAGGCACGAAGGAAGAAGGATCCGACAGTACCAGCTCTGATTCCATCTCCGAGACTGGAAGATTGGCACCACTGGCTCCAACTGGGAGTTCCATATCTCACCCAGTTGGCCCAGACAGTTTTGTTTTCCTGACCGTCTACAAATGTCAACCTGTCCTCCCATCTGTATCCAACCCTTTCTGTATTTATCTCATGAAAATGCCAGAATCAGACATACCAACCCAACCCTCTTCACCTCACAGCCTGGTATTTGGATGGGTGTCAGACATAGATATTGCATGCTCAGAGGCTGTCCTAATTCGCAGCAGGAAAGTTTCCATGAGAAAATCCTTTCTAGCTGATTGGAGGAGTTTCTCTGCCTGGACACAGCAGGAACAGTTGTCTCCAGAGTCAGCAGGCATTCCTGTTGTTTTAGACTTTCTCCTGTTCCACAAGATGTCTGGACTTTTAGCTTGGTGTGGGTCCACCTGTCAGCAATCAGTGCCTTCCGTCCTCTGACAGAAGGCGACTCTAGCTTTATTCACATAACAATTAATTTGCTGAAGTAGTTATACTGGACATTTGTGAGGCAACTACCTCGAGCTCTATCCATACCTTTAAGAAGCATTACACCTTACTGCAGGCCTCTTCTGCAGTTGCAGCTGTGGGGACAGTAGTATTACAGACATTCACACCAACTGCATCCTTGCACCCATCCTCCTGTTCAAATACTTCTTACCAGTCACCCACATGTGGAATCCATATGGTGATCAGAACTCAAGAAGAAATGGAGATTACTTACCTGTAATTGGAGGCTCTTTGAGATGTGTGGTCCCTATCTGTATTCCACTACCCACCATCCTTTCCCTCTGCTTCAGATCTTGTCTGATTCGGGGGAATAGGCAGAACTTGAGAAGCATTGGCCGATGCCCTCGGTTCAGAGCATTAGGGGAACAACTGCGCAGGTGAGGACCAACAGACACTGTTTGCTACAAATCTCTGGACTCAGATGTGTGGCACGCATGGGCACCCATGTGTGGAATACCTATAAGGACCACGCATCTCGAAGAACCTCCAGTTACATGTAAGTAAGCTCCATTTAATGCTAGGTGAGCCAAGGATTTGTGCTCTTACTATGAGTATTAGGGTGGCTATATGTATTACCAGAAGAGACAGATAGTTTGCTTCATGTTTTGAAAACCACAAACATTTGGAATTAACTATGTGATGGATATTCTCATATGTTAACTTGTAATTATATCATGCATTAATATTTGATCTTTTTTTTTTCTCATTTCAGATTTTGATGCATACTAAGGAGATGGTGCAGAAGGTACTGCTGAACATTTTTCATTATACAACAACCCTTAAATAGCACACCTGGTGAAATTTTTTATTCTCAGAAAATTGTAACCCAAACAAACTTGAAATCACTTTTTGGGATGCCTAGTTTACAAATGTAGTCTTTCCTAATGGATTATAGCTTTTTTTCTTCTCTTAACACCGATCTGATCTAGCCCCTGCTTGAAGCCTATGTGAGAGAGTTTCTAGCAAATTAGCAACAGTGCTAATTAGAGTTTACTCACAGGCCTGTTATGCTCTGTGTTTTAGAGTTTTACTAGGAATTTTTTTTTGGCTCCCTTTTTATTCTATTATATGGTGATAATATACTGTGAAGGTTCCTTCCTCACTCTGAACTCTAGGGTACAGATGTGGGGACCTGCATGAAAGACCCCCTAAGCTTATTCTTACCAGCTTAGGTTAAAAGCTGCCACCACCAAAGAGTTACACAAAGAATAGGGGAAGTGCCCACTTGGAAATGTCTCCCCCCACCCCCCAAAATATCCCCCCAAGCACTATACCCCCTTCCTGGGGAAAGCTTGATAAAAATCGTCACCAATTTGCATAGGTGAACACAGACCCAAACCCTTGGATCTTAAGAACAGTGAAAAAGCAATCAGGTTCTTAGAAGAATATTAATTCAAGAAAAAGTAAAAGAATCACCTCTGTAAAATCAGGATGGTAAATACCTTACAGGGTAATCAGATTCAAAACATAGAGAATCCCTGTAGGCAAAACCTTAAGTTACAAAAAGATACAAAAACAGGAATATA
Organism: Natator depressus; assembly: GCF_965152275.1. Taxonomy (NCBI): domain Eukaryota; kingdom Metazoa; phylum Chordata; order Testudines; family Cheloniidae; genus Natator; species Natator depressus. The sequence goes on from NC_134234.1 coordinate 141,811,997, forward strand.
CATTCCATTCAGCACAACTTATTTTATCAGTCATTTAAACAAAACAGAATCTAACGTATATCTAACTAGATTGCTTACTAACTCTTTACAGGAGTTCTGACCTGCATTCCTGCTCTGGTCCCGGCAAAATCATCCCACAGACAGAGAGAACCCTTTCTTTCCCCCCCCTTCCAGCTTTGAAAGTATCTTGTCTCCTCGTTGGTCATTTTGGTCAGGTGCCAGCGAGGTTATCTTAGCTTCTTAACCCTTTACAGGTGAAAGGGTTTTTCCTCTGGCCAGGAGGGATTTAAAGTTTACCCTTCCCTTTATATTTATGACATATGCTATTTGGAGTTTAATATGGATTTGTTTAACTGCACTGACCTCTCCCACATCTGGTCTTCATTTGTCAAGGTGATAGGATCTCACTAGATTTATTGCTAATCCTGAATATCTGGGTAGTAATAGTGGTGACAGTTGCCTTCTTTCACCTCTACCTTGCTAGGAAATTATGCCCATCTTCTGTTTTTATGAGTTTTGACCTGGATATAATTCAGTGTATTGTTATGGTGCCTTTTTTCTGCTAAGGAGGCAGGCTAATGTGCTCTGCACAAGAAGGAGTTTCTGTGTTCATCTCCAGATCTGGAGATGGAAAACACATGGAACACTGTGGTTAGATCTTTATCCAAAAGGAAAAATACATTCTCTGTCAAGGCTTCTGGCCAATGTAAGGACTAAACAAAAGAGGAAGACTGAGTCAAAGCCTATCTCCTTTCAGAGCACATTGAAAGAGTTGCCTTTTGGCAAAAGCCTTCTTAAAAAAATATTGAAGTGGCGGAGAGAGAAGAGTAAGCCAAATGCTGAATCTGGAAGAGGTGAAGGAAGAGCGGAATCCACTGTGAATAACTTTGTAGTGCTCTTAATTACTGTATCTGTCAGTCAAATATGACTGTGATGGGTTCCCTTGAAATTTGGCAGACAAATGCTGTTTCTTTCATATGATGTGGGTACTTTGCAGCAGTGTTGTGATGGTTGCAAATGGATCTCCAGGCTATCATATTACTCTTCAAAGATGTTGGCTATAAGCAAACACACCTTGTCTTGAATAGTCTGTCTGACAGTCTCATGGTCTTTTCTCTCTCCCCTCTCAGCCAACCAAAATGACAGTTGATAACAATATGAGTGGAATTCTTAAGACCAGAATTGTTAATTTATTTTCTTCCACTTCTCACTTCATACTTACAGTATTCTGTATCCCATATGGTGTTGAAAAATATACTAAGTGGCAGAACATACAACTGAAAAGTCTGCCTGGTTTTTCTTCTTTTAGTGTTTACTTAGTTGTCTCATGCTTGATTTCTCCCCCTTGAATACACACACAGGTCTACACATATGTTTACATATATACATTTTAATGAAATGTAAACTTTTAAATATAATCCTGCTTTGCTTTATTTAGGTATTTTACTGTTAAACTAATAATGCATTGTGTAAACATTTTGCTCAAATTTTGAAAATGTGACGGAGTGCAATACAGAATTGTAGACTGTTGGGGATCTCAAGAGGTCATCTAGTCCATTCCCCCGCACTCATGGCAGGACTAGTGTTATCTAGCCCATCCCTGTCAGGTGTTTTTCTAACCTGCTTTTAAAAATCTCCAATGATGGAGATTTCACAACCTCCCTGGGCAATTTATTCCAGTGCTTAACAACCCTGACAGGAAGTTTTTCCTAATGTTCAACCTAACCCTCCCTTGCTGCAATTTAAGCCCTTTGCTTCTTGTACTATCCTCAGAAGTTAAGGAGAACAATTTTTCTTCCTCCTCCTTGTAACAACCTTTTATGTACTTGAAACTGTAGTCATTTCCCCTGTTAGTCTTCTCTTCTCCAGATTAAACATACCCATTTTTTTCAGTCTTCCCCTATAGGTCATGTTTTCTAGGCGTTTAATCATTTTTGTTGCTCTTTTCTGGACTTTCTCCAGTTTGTCCACATCTTTCCTAAAATGTGGCACCCAGAACTAGACACAATACTCTAAATGAGGCCTTATCAGCGCAATGTAGAGTAGAAGAATTACTTCTCTTGCTTACAACACTCCTGCTAATACATCCCAGAATGTTTTTTTTTTTGCTAGAGTGTTAAACTGTTGGCTCATATTTAGCTTGTGATCTACTATGACCCCCAGATCCCTTTCCGCAGCACTGCTACCTAGGCAGTCATTTCCCATTTTGTATGTGTGCAACTGCTTGTTCCTTCCTAAGGGACTTTGCATTTCTCCTTACTGAATTTCATCCTATTTTCTTTAGACCATTTCTCCAGATCATTTTGAATTTTAGTCCTATCCCCGAAAGCACTTGGAATCCCTCCCAGCTTGGTATCGTCCGCAAACTTTAAGTCTACTCTCTGCCATTATCTAAATCATTGATGAAGATATTGAACAGAACCAGACCGAGAACTGATTCTGCAGGACCCCACTTGATAAGTGTCTTTGCAGCTTGACTGTGAACCACTGATAACTACTCTCTGGGAACGGTTTTCCAACCAGTTATGCACCCACATTGTAGTAGCTCTGTCTAGAATGATTGTATTTCCCTAGTTTGTTTATGAGAAGATCGTGTGAGACCGTATCAAAAGCCTTACTAAAGTCAAGATAGAGCAGATCTACTGCTTCCCCCACATAACCACAAGGCTTGTTACCCTGTCAAAGAAAGCTATTAGGTTGGTTTGACACTATTTGTTCTTGACAGTCTATGCTGACTGTTAGTAGTTATCGTCTAGGTGATTGGAAATTGATTGTTTAATTATTTGCTCCATTGCCTTTCTGGGTATTGAAGTTATTGGTCTGTAATTCACTAGGTTGTCCTTATTTCCCTTTTAATAGGTTGGCACTATATTTGCCCTTCTCCAGTTCTCTAGAATCTCTCCCATCTTCTATGACTTTCGACGATAATTGCTAGTGGCTCAGATATCTCTTCAGTCAGCTAGTATTCTAGTATGTATCTCATCAAGCCCTGGTGACTTGAAGACATCTAACTTGTTTTAGTAATTTTTAATTTGTTCCTTTCCTATTCTAGCCTCTTATCCTACCTCATTTTCACTGGCATTCATTATGTTAGATGTCCAATCTCTACTAACCTTTTTGGTAAAAACTGAAACAAAAAAGTCACTTAGCACTTCTGCTGTTTCAACATTTTCTGTTGTTTCCCCCTCCCCCGCCGCCCCCCCCTCCATTGAGTAATGGGCGTACTCTGTCCATGGTCTTCCTCTTGCTTCTGATATATTTGTAGAATGTTTTTTTGTTACCCTTTGTCTCTAGCCATTTTAATCTCATTTTGTGTCTTGGCCTTTCTAATTTTTTCCCTACATACCTGTGTTGTTTGTTTATATTCATCCTTTGTAATGTGACCTAGTTTCCACTTTTTGTAGCACTTTTTTGAGTTTCAGATCACTGACGATATCCTGGATAAGCCAGCATGGTCTTTTGCCTTGCTTCCTATATTTCCTATGGAGCTCTTGTGCCCTTAATAATGTCCCTTTGAAAAACTGCAAACTCTCTTGAACTGTTTTTTCCCTTAGACTTGCTTCCCATGGGATCTTCTCTACCTATCCCCTGAGTTTTTGAAAGTCTGCCGCCTTGAAATCATTCTTTATGGTGCTGTTTTCCCTCCTGCCATCTTGAAGAATCATGAACTCTGCCATTTCATTATCACTTTCACCTAAACTGCCTTCCACTTTCAAATTCTGAATCAGTTCCTCCCTATTTGTCAAAATCAAAGCTAGAACAGCCTCTCCCCTGGTAGCTTTCTCCAACTTCTGAAATAAAAAGTTGTCTCCAATACATTCCAAGAACTTGTTGGGCAGTCTGTGCCTTGCCATGTTATTTTCCCAACAGATATCTGGGTAGTTGAAGTCCCCCATCACCACCAAGTTTTGTGCTTTGGATGATTTCATTAGTTGTTTATAAAAAGACTCATCCACCTCTTCTTCCTGGTTGGGTGATCTGTAGTAGACCCCTATCACTATCCTTGTTCGGTTTTTTTATCCCTTTTATCCTTACCCAGAGACTAGAGAAAGTAAAGTAAAAGTTACGTTGTTTGTTTAAATCTGCTTGTTTTATTTAGATGAACCTTGAAGTGATTTATGGAGATACAGATTCCATTATGATAAATACAAATAGCACCAACCTGGAGGAGGTTTTCAAGCTGGGGAACAAGGTAAGGGAATTCTGAAGGAAAAAAAATATTTCTAATAGACTTCATACATGGGTGTCACAAGAATATGTGAGAGAGAGAGAGAGAAACACCACACACAAATTTAGTGAGAAAAGGTTTGGGTGTCCTAAATACGTCATCTGTTGGAATGTATACAAATGCAAGACAAAAATATAGGAGACCAGTTCAGAACACGAAGGGTTTGTGCATTGCTAATGATGAAAGAAAGGGTAGATGGATTTCCTAAACACACGTATTTTCAAGAAATGATTTGAAGAAAGAGGGGAGGGAGGTTCTAAGGAGGTGAGAATGAGGAGACTGGTGCGGAAGGAGCCATGATAGAAAGGGAGCAAAGGAAGAAATAAGATGAGAGGACTTGCATCTGTGTAGGAAGTGGAAAAGGATACCAAGGAAACTGAGAGAAGAACTGTAAGAGGAGGCAGGATAAAATTGAGCCTTGCAGTTGGAGGGTGAGAATCTTGAATTTTACGAGAGCTGATGCAGGGCAGAAAGCGAACAGTATGAAGAGAAGTTGTTGCACAGCCTTTGGCTTGGAATGGCATTTTGAACACACTTAAATGTTTTTCAGAAATTAATTTTCTATATATTCTTGGTTGCTGTGCTACATGGGATGAAAGAAAATATACTACTCTCAAGACTGTTTGGAAATTTACAGTTAGGATCGAAGCTCTGTGCTGTATATGGTCTAGTTGTGCATAATATGGCAGCGGATATTACCGCAGTTCAATAGAGCAATCCTGATTTAGGCATGGCATGGCAAAGCAGCCAAGAAAGCACTGGGTCAAATCCAAGCATTGTTCTCTGTGAGACAGCTTTCCTAGGCTTGATAGTTGGAGAGTTGTGCCTAGCCTGGACCCAACCTTCTGTCCGAGACTTCGTTAGGTCCCAGGGCTGAGAGTTGGACAGGCAGGTGGGGTCACTGTACTACTGAGGCAGCTGTGATTGATGGGGGGGGAAATGGAGCAGGAACCCCAGTGCAGTGCAGAAAGAGCCTCCAAAAGTGAGGGGATAAGTCCCAGAAGCACCTGCAGAACAAATTGGGTAAGCTTGAGGTGGCCACAAATTCTCTTCCTGCCTGCCCCGCATCTTAAAGTGGGTCCCGGGGAAAAAAGAAGCGGGGCTTCTAATCAGCTCCACTCCCAAAGCTGACCAGGAGAGTTCCAACAATGAATCTCCCCTCCCATCTTGGGGACTGGATTCTGAGACAGACCTCTCGAGAGGGCCCTGGGTCCTGAGGCAAGTGGCAAAAGGCCTCACCAAAGCTGCAGCACAGCTTCTAATTGTCCAGTAGGAAGGTGAGTTATCTAGCTCTGAAACCTGACAGGCTCCTGTCAGTAAGCCTCAGAGCAGATTGCGCCCTTCAAAATCCTCCCCTGAGGCTGCACTACCCCTTCACTTATCCTTTGAGGAAGTGATTAAGGATAAATGGAACAAGCCTGATCAGGGCAGCATATTAACGAGTTACCTCAGGCTCTACAACATTCAAGAACCAAAGGGCTCTACTGTTGAGATACTGAAGGTTGACGCCACTGTAGCGTTCTTTGCCAAGGATATGGTTATTCCCTCAGAAGGGGAGTTCTTCCCCCAAAAAACCCCATAGATAGAAAGATGGAAGCCACTGTGAGGGCTTTGAAGCTGCTTTCACCACCCTCTGTGCGTCCCTGGCAGATAACTGCTTTGCAAGAGTCTCTCTTTCCTGGTTGGAAGATTTCAAAGGGTTGTTTTAGAGAAAGTATTCCTAGCAACAGTGTTGGTAGCTGATGCCTTAATGGATGCAATGAAGTCCTCAGCCCAAGCTGTGTCTTCCAGCTCAGTAGCCAGGCACCATCTTAGTCTCTGACCCTGGAAGGTGGATACTCACTCTAAGCAGGTTCTGTGCTCAGCCAAGTTTACAGGCTCTCTTCTTTTTGGAGAAAAGCTGGAGGGTGACAATGCAGCAAAATCCAAAGTCTCTCCCTTCTCCACTAAGCACCCTCAGGAGACAGATAGACTGGCCTTCACAGGGAGGTGCTTCTTTCACCCCTCTTCCTCACAGGAGTACCAGTGAAGGGACAACAGATGCCCTAAGTGAAATTGAGGTGAAGGGGAAAGTCCAGCAGGACCTCAGTCTCCCTTCCCTCCCCCCGCAATCCATTTTATGATGATCACATAGGCCTCTGCCCAAAACTGAATCTAGGGGCCAGGACTTCCCATTTCCTAGAGGAATGGTTTTCATTAATCACAGACAACTGGGTCAAGAAAATAGCCAAGGATACTCCCTTGAGCTGTGAGCTACACTCCAACTGTTTTACATCCAGTCAACGCACCTACAACAATCCCATAAAACACAATCTGATGCAGAATGAAATATCTCATCATCTAAAAATGGGGTGATAGTGTTCCCTTAGAAGAAAGGCTCTCTGGGTTCTACTCCATCTTCTTCATTGTACAGAAGCATACAGGGTATATTAGCACCATTCTTGATGTCAAAATGTCCAAGTGGATGAAGAAAATGAAGTTTGGGTTGGAGATCCTGGCCTCTATGGTGTCATCCCTGTCCCGGGGCATTTCTTGACTTCAATAGATCTAGTGGACATGTATCTCCATACACCCATCAGACCGTGCCACAGCAGACTTCTGAAGTTCATCCACAAGAGCAAACATTATCAGTACCAAACACTCCCGTTCAGCCTGTCCTTGGCTCCCAAAATTTTTACAAAGGTGTTGATGGTGATAATAACCAGAGGCAGGTCACAAGGAACTCATCTGTATCCCTTCCTGGATGACATCCTGATCAGAGCTTCATCGCAGTCAGCAGAAGACAGGGCCATAACTTGCACTTTGAATCTCCTCTAGGTGCATGGCTTTGATATTGATGCCAAGAAAAATTCTCTTGTTCCACCCAGGAATTCATTTTCTTGCTCCAGAGCCGTGGGACGGCTACCATAGCTCTATGCCTCTAACTGCTAGGACTCCTGGTGTCATACATAGGGTTCACTTTGTCACAATTATGCATCGGACGTGTTGAAGCCTTCATACTAAAGGTTGACCTCTCCCTGGAACATATGAAAGATGAAATGTGGGTTCCGATACACGTGTTCAACTCCTTACACTGATGGTCAGCCTATGACAACGTCCCTAGAGTCTTGCCCATCTGATTTCCAGATCCTTTAGTTTTCACAACCATTGCCAGCCTGGATGGCTGAGGAGCTCACTTGGACACCCAAAGAGCCCAGGGCCTCTGGAGTGAGGAGGAAAAAAGGGTCGCAGCATAAACATCTTAGAGCTGAGAGTAGTCAAGCTAGCTCCACAATCAAGCCAGCCCACCCTAACAGGGAACCACATGCTGCATCAATCAGACAGTACGAATGCAGTTGCGTATTTAATCAACCAAGGGGGAGCAAGGAGTCCAGTACTACATGTAGAAGCAGTAGAAATAATGAGGTAGGTAGAACAATTCTTCCTTTTCCCTCAGAGCAATCCACATCAAACGGGGACCTGAACCAAAAGATTGTCCAGCTCAGCAGGTGCAGAGTCATCAATTCTCAGTGATGGTTGAATCAGGAGATTTTCTGTCTTATTGTTCAGACTTCCTTCAACCAACCTGTTCATGAATTATGCAAATGCAAAGAGGCCAAAATTGTTCAGAAGGGAGGCAGACCCCAGATTCATGGGGACAGATGTCTTATAGCACAGTTGACCCCAGGACCTACTTTGTGTATCTACCATTTCCATGCATCCGATAAAGTGAGCTGTAGCTCACGAAAGCTTATGCTCAAATAAATTTGTTAGTCTCTAAGTTACCACAAATCCTCCTTTTTCTTTTTGCGGATACAGACTAACACGACTGCTACTCTGAAACCGGTAGTTAATAAGTATTACTATACTGAAAACATCTATCCAATGTATAAAATATGTCTGTATAAGCACACAACATAAAGTATGACTGCTATGAAACTTCAGCCTGATGCATGTATTCTTGAAAGTAATGTGTGTTAATTACTGAGATGTTGCATTTGGTTTAATGGTGATAATGTATCACAGATTAAAAGTGAAGTGAACAAGCTGTACAAATTGTTGGAGATTGATATTGATGGGGTCTTCAAGTCCCTGCTACTGTTAAAGAAGAAGAAATATGCTGCTCTGACGGTGGAGCCAACAGGAGATGGGAAATATGTTACCAAACAGGAATTGAAAGGATTGGACATAGTCCGAAGAGACTGGTGTGATCTTGCAAAAGAAACTGGAAAGTGAGTTTTGCTTTTAATATTGACTTTATTTTCATCTCATGATGTACGACTCTTGAAAATCTCACACACAATCTTCATTAACATGTGAGCTGCTAGATGTTGCTAATGTCTCTCTCACAGGAAAAATGTTGCTACTGTTTATAGCCAGTGTTCAGGTTCTAAGTGATTGCCATATGTGAGGTCAGGAAGGAATTTTTCCTTAAGTCAGATTGGCAGTGCCAGTGACCTTGCTGGTTTTTCATCATCTTCTGCAGCCTGGGGTGCAGGTCACTTGCTGGGATTACCTGGGTATATCTCAATCAGTTCCCTGCCATTGCAGTGACCTTCGTCATTGGTTCACTTTGGTCCCTTCTGTTCTCCTCTTGTGACCCATAATGATATACTCTAATTTCAGTGTTGGGTTGTCTAATTTCAGTGTTGGGTTTGGTGTGTGGGCGCTGGGTAGTGTTGGTGGCCTGTGATATATATACAGGAGGTCAGACTAGATCATTTGGTGGTCCCTTCAAGCCTTTGAACTCTGACTCTAACTCCTGTATTAAGTACAGAAAGTGCTTTAACTAATTTTTAAAAGGACTCAGAACAGCCTATCAAAATATTGAAAGATTTTAAGCTAGTAACAGATTATATGTTTACACTTAAAAAGCTCTATTTTTACTGTCGGTTGGTCTCACTTTCTTGTAAATCTTAAATTTTGCATTTCCTCTGAAGCAATTAAATATATAGCACAATAAACCTGAATTCAGGAATTGTGAGACATGTATGTATTCTCACATGTTTTATCATTGATTTGGGTTCTTAGGTTGAGATTTTTGAAGGAGGCGTAGGGAGTTTGATACTACACTGTAGCAAATTACAGCTTTAAAGAGTTGTTAATAAATTTTAAGTTTGCAGAAGCACTCAAAATGGAAGATGTGGTCACTGTCCTGAAGAGCTCTTTTGTCATTCATTTAGATCCTTTTATTTGTTAAAGAAGATTGTATGTGGTATCAATGATTATTTGATTTATTGGCATTTACTATGTGAAGCATATGGAGCCTCTCTTGCACTCAACTTTTACAGAGATTATACAATTAGTACTAAAGGAAGAATACTTTTGATTGAACAGAGAGGTGGTCATTTTATGGCTGAGTCAATTTGTATTGCATACAGCCTCTTGGAAAATATTAGTTTAAAGTACCCAGAAATTGATGCCTCTCTATCTGTAAATGTACACTACACACTTGCTTACTATTCTTAACTGTTGTATTTTCTAAGAAAAGATGCATCATAATAGAAACAAATTTCTCCACGTTAGGAATGTATGAGTAATTAAAGCTATACAAATGTTTGTCAGGGTTCTCCAGTGATTAAGTACTGCAGCTGGCAGACCCTCTGTATACATTTTTCCAGAAATAGGCAGGAAGTTAGAGTGAACAGACTTCATAGTCAAATTTTCTCTCATTTTGGATACCTTTTGTGGATTAGTAAATGTCAAAACACCACTGAGGGGGGACATTATAAATGCATTGGGTCCATCATTTTAAAATAGTTTCAAGAAATAGTTTGAATTAAAACATGTAAGCGATCATGGGAAAAAGCGTTGTTAATTTTGAGGTAAACTTTGTCCTCCGTTTGTAGTTTTTAGAGGTAACAAAGAGAGAGATGCACATATTTACTATGGTATTTTTTAAAGACTAAGATACCCTCTGTATTTTAAAAAAAGTTTTGTTTGCATCTACTTCTTTACAGCTATGTAATTGGTCAGATTCTTTCTGACCAGTCCCGAGACACAATCGTGGAAAACATTCAAAGACGACTAATAGAAATTGGAGAAAATGTGATAAATGGCAGAGTCCCAATAAGCCAATTTGAAATCAACAAGGTAAAATGGTACCACTCATCAGCTACTGATAAGATTTTCAGGTTTCTTTTTCCCCCCATAAAACTATTTTGCAAGACCTTTTATAGTTAAAAATGCTGTAGTATATGTGTCTTCTTTACATGCTGTTTCACCAAACTCAGGCAAGGGATGGACGGTCATTAATGATTCCTTCATGCATTTGATATGATATTACCAGGGATTTTAGTTTGTCTTTCTGGTCAGTGATCCAGAACTAGTGCTGGGAAAAGTTGTATGGTTCCTGAAAATATTGATCCTGGTCCACCTCTCTACGTCAAAAGAGGAAATGGCCAATCCCCCTCTTTTTTAACTTGATTCTTTCTTTTAAATTTATCACTCCTACACTTCTGTTCCTTTCATTTTCCCTGCCACTAGCACTTGGGCCCCAATTCAGCAAGGGACTTAAGCAATAGGCCTGACTTGAAGTCTATGAGTAATCCCTGTTATTTCTATTGTGATATTCCCTAGGAGCCTCAGCCAAGGACCAGAACCTCACCGTGCTAGGTGCTGTACAAACACCCAACAAAAAGATGGTCCCTGCCCCAAAGAGCTTACAGCCTAAGTAAGAAAGGCAATGGGACTATTCATGTTTAAAGTTAGGCATGTGCTGAAGTACCTTGCTGAATGAGGATCCTAGTGTGTGTCTCTAACCTCTTCGGAGTCCCAAATCTGGTTTGTTTTTGTTTTGTTTTTTTGGTCTGTGAGGCCATGCTCCAAGAACAGAGCAATAGAATGTAGTTTCTTTGCCACAGCTGAGAACATTGTCCCCCAGGTCATTACTTTAGTTATGGAACATAAACTGAAGAGTACAATGGAAAAGAATCGAAAAGTTATTTTCACTGTGGAGTATGTCCAGAAGTCCAGTACAAATTGTTGGGTTCTCCCTCTCTGTGGCAGAGACTGGAGCTGAAATTAATTCTGATGCCCCGTCTGGGACTTGCCCATGAATGTGAGCCAGAATGTTCTGCCTTAGCTGGCAGGAGTGCTGTTCTTTCCTCCCTTCCTTTTTGGGAACCATGAATAAAACTTTTTTCCTTCTTTCTTTGTTAATAAAGCTTCTCTCTTCCCATTGGAATTCTTATGAAAAGACTCTTCTCTCCCAGCTTTGCCACAGTATAATAGTGCCCCTTCTCTGCTGGGCAACTCTTTGGTCCTCAAGAAAATTTAAATGAAGTAGTAATGAAAATCACACACTTTCATGTCAGTGCTTGTGGAGTCAACTATTTTGTGGCTCATTGACAGCTGTTCCATTATTACCTTGTCTGTCTTTTCTTGAAGACCAGTATGACTACAACCATTTTAAACCAGTTTTCTGTTAAAAATGAATGCTATTGGAGATATCTCCCATTGTTCTTTGTATGCTTGCTCATGTCGATTCCATTCTAGGTGTGCGCATGCCCAAGTGTGCGGTCGTCGGAGATTTTTGCCTTAGCGGGAACTGTAAGGTCGGCAGTGGCGCCCCCTTGAGTGCTCCTATGTCGGTATATATCGCTGGCCCTACACCCTCTCAGTTCCTTCTCATTGCCCGTGGTGGTTAGTCGGAGCATGTTTCCTTGCATTGCAAGGGCTAGCGGTTTTGTTTCTACTGACTTTGAGCCTTACGGTTTTATAAATAGTTTGTTTATAGTAGTTAGTGTTAAGTGTAGTTAGAAGTTAGAGTCCCAGCGGGGACTTCGCCCCAGGAGGAGCATGCCTTGGTCTCCTGAGTTTAAGCCCTGCATGGTCTGTAACAGGCCTACTCCTGTAAGTGACCCCCAAGAGCTGCCTCAAGTGCTTGGGGGAATCACACGTGAAGGACAAGTGCCATATTTGTAAAAACTTTCAAACTTCTTCATTTGCGGGCTCTCTTCATGGAGTCTGCCCTTTGCCTGTCCTGCCAAGACTCGCCTAGTACCTCGGTCTCAATGCGCAGTGCACCCGCGGCACCAGGCTCTGCCTGGCACCGATCCCCATTGCCAGCGCCCAAAAAGAAAACTAGGAAGCACAGTTCTCCAGCTCCAAGCAAGAAGGGCCATGGGTCATCAGGCAAGGGACCCAGTTCAGGCCGCCCGCCACTCCAAAGCCATGTGTGCATGCCTCCCCAGTCAGGGCCCTAAGCTTCTGAAAAGGTCCACCACCAACTCCAAGGAGTGGTATGGGACCCAATCCGCTGATGGCACAGATGCCTTCGCAAGCTCCGCTGGTGCCGAAAGAACAGAGGCCTCTGCCCATGCGGCCAACACAGCATATGCCGCAGGAAACAGCAAAGGCTCCCTATGAGGACAAGCTAGCTGCTAAGACTCCTCAGAGGGTAGTGGAGCACTGCTGATCCCCCGAGCCAAGACAGCGCTCTCCATCTCTACGCCACAAATCCCCGGAATCGCAGCCCAGATCCTCTGGGGCTCACCCTGGGTCACCAGCACTGCGATCGTGGTCCCTGCTGTCTCGATGTGGATTGCCTACAGGGAGGTGCTGGTCTCCGTACTACCAGCACCGTTTACTCTCCCACTAGTCGTCCTCCCGGTGCAGATCTCAGTTGCCTGCCCGGTGGGACCACTCCCTGTCATGTCTCCAGTTGCCCCCTGGCACCAGTCTTCTTGAAACCGGCACCAGTCTTCTCACTCCGGGCACTGGTCTCTGGTGGTGACGGTCAGCAGGCAGACTCAGGCATTGATGGCCCCACTGTGGTCGCTGGAAGGGGATTCCTCCAGCATGTAAGGGCAGTTCAGCCTCTTGCCCAGACTCTACTGGCGTGATTGGGCCCCTGAGGCCGTCTCGACGTCAATGGCCCCACCTTGGCAGCACGGCCAATGGCCAGCGCAAAGGCTACTCCCTTCAGTTTTCAGCCACTGCTCCCTCCTTTCTCATCCCTCTTCAGGGACCCCTCTCACGAGCAACTCCTCATTCAAGAAGTCGAAAACCTCCTGCACCTGGGGATGGTGGAGGAGGTCCCTCGGGATGCGACAAGAAGGGCATTCTACTCCCATTATTTCCTGATCCTATATGCAAAAGGGGGCCTCAGACCTATTCTGGACCTTTGACGCCTCAATAAGTCTCTCAAGAAGTTGAAGTTTCTCCTGGTCTCCTTGGCCTCCATCATCCCCTCCCTGGATTTGGGAGACTGGTACGCTGCCCTTGACTTGAAGAACGTTTATTTCCATATCCCGAGGTCATAGACGTTTACTCTGTTTCATAGTGGGCGGACATATTTTCCAATTCATGGCACTTGCCTTTGGCCTTTCATCAGCCCTAAGGGTCTTCACAAAATGTGTGGCACCAGTGGGCTGCTTACCTGAGACGTCACGGGGTCCAGGTCTTCCCGTATCTCGAAAATCGGCTCATCAAGGGCAGGTGTTGGGAACAAGTCCAGAGAAGCCTTGATCTGGTGCGTTCCACCTGCTGCGACCTGGGCCTGTTGATGAACGAGAAAAAATCCACCTTAAAGCCAGCCCAATGAATAGAGTTCATTGGGGCGATTCTCTATTCAACGTGACCCAGAGCCTTCCTTCCGGAGGCGCATTTTCAGGCCATGTCGGACCTGATCTCCCACGTGAAGAACCACCTGCTCGCTATGGCTCACACCTGCTTGTGGTTGTTGGGCCACATGGCCTCCTGTATATAGGTGGTCAGTCACGTCTGGCTCCATCCCCGGCCTCTGCAAGCATGGCTGGCGTTGGTTTACATCCCCAACAGGCATGACCTAGATCGGGAGGTCAAGGTGCCGGATCACATTCTGTTGTCCCTGGATTGGTGGATGAACCCCCTATAGATGTTGCAGGGAGTTTGCTTCGCTGCCCTGTCCCCGTCGCTGACCCCGGTCTCCAATGCGTCGGACCTGGGCCGGGGAGCCCACCTGGGCAAGCTCAGCATGCAAGGCCACTGGCTGCAAAATGATGGTTTGGCCCCCCATATCAACATCAGGGAGCTCAAAGCCGTTCACCTAGTCTGCCAGGCTTTCTTGCCCCACCTGAGGGGAAAGGTGGTGCAGGTCCTCATGGACAATACCGTCACGATCAACAGGCAGGGCAGAGCCAGGTCGTCGGCCCTGTGCCAAGAAGCTCCCCGCCTTTGGGACTTTTGTGTGCAGGAGACCATTCATCTAGTAGCTGCGCACCTGCCCGGGACCAGGAGTGTGTTTGCAGGTTGCCTCAGCAGGGCCTTCTCATCTTGCCACAAGTGGTCACTCCATCCAGAGGCAGTCATTATGATCTTCCAAAAATGGGGGACTCCGCAGATGGACTTGTTCATGTCCCGTCAGAACAGGAAATGCCACGTGTTCTGTTCACTCTGGGGGATGGACAGGGGTTCCCTGTCCGACACTTTCCTGCTCCTGTGATCGGGGGCCCTGATGTACGCCTTCCCACCAGTGCCATTGCTCCACAGAGTCCTCGTGAAGATCAAACAGGACAGGGCAAAAGTTATCTTGATAGCTCCCGAGTGGCCTTGCCAACACTGGTTGGACATGCTGCTGGACCTTTTGGTAGCTGCCCTGCTGTGGCTACCTCTCTGGCCAGACCTGCTGTCCCAGAACCATGGCAGTCTTCTACACCCGAATCTGGCGGCGTTGCACTTGACAGCATGGTTACTGCATGGGTGAATGCGGAAGAGCAGGAATGCTCAGCCCAGGTTCAACAGGTCTTGTTGGGTAGCAGAAAGCGCTCCACCAGAGCAACTTACCTGGCCAAGCTGAAAAGGTACATGTACTGGGCTTTCCACCCTCCATTCCAAGGCAGGTCAGCCTTCAGTCATGACATGACAGCCCGGTTTTTGAAAGATCTGGAGCATCTCTACCCTCACATGCGGGACCCTGTCTGTTCATGGGACTTGAATCTCATGCTGTGAAGGCTCTTAGGGCCTCCCTTTGAACCTCTGGCTTCCTCCTCTCTTCTCCTTCTCTCCTGGAAGGTTTCATTCCTGGTTGCAGTAACATCTGCCCACAGCGTGTCTGAGATCTTTTTCAGAACTTCCCCCCAACGGTATTCTACAAGGATAAGGTCCAACTGCGTCCTCACCCGGTGTTTCTGCCCAAGATAGTTTCCCAGTTTCATACTAGCTAGGACATATACTTACCTGTCGTCTTCCTGAAGCTTCATAAATTGGAAGAGGAATGCAGGTTGCACACCCAGGATAGGACTACTACAGGAGGGCGCTGGCCTTGTACATCCACAGGACAAAGCCGTTTTGCAAGTCAATGCAGCTGTTTGTTACGATGGCAGACAGGATGAAAGGTCACCTAATGTCTGCTCAAAGGATTTGGTCTTGGATCATCGCCTGCATCCGCTACCTCTGTGAGCTGGTGAAAATGCCTCCACCGGCAATAGTCAAGGCGCACTTAACTAGAGCACAAGCATCAGCAGCAGCCTTCCTGGCTCAGGTGCCGATCCAAGAGATCTGTAGAGCTGCTACCTAGTTATCTGTCCATACGTTTACATCCCATTATGCACTTACCCAGCAGGCCTGGGATGATGCTGGCTTCGGCAGAGCAGTGCTGCACACTGCAAGACCGTGAGCTCCCAGCCCACCTCCATTGACAGTGCTTGTGAATCACCTAGAATGGAATCAACATGAGCAAACACTCGAAGAAAAAATGGTTACCTACCTTTTTGTAACTGTTGTTCTTCGTGTCCATTCCATTACCCACCCTCCTACCCTTCTTTCGGAGTTGCCCACAAGAAGGAACTGAGAGGGCGCTGGGCCAGCGGCACCTGATACAGTAATGCATAAGCACGGCACTCAAGGGGGCGCCACAGCCGACCCTACGGATACCTCTCAGGAAGAAATTTATGACGATTGCGTAATTGTGCACACACACCTAGAATGGAATGGACATGAGCAGTACATCTCAAAGAACAACAGTTACCTAAAAGTAGGTAACCGGTTTTTTAAGTCCTACACACTCCACTGTTTTATTGCCTTTAAAATATTTAGAACCAAATATTAGTTTGAAAGTTATGTTGATGAAGTTGTAGGTGTAGAGAAGGGGGTGATTTTTTTTCCCCAAAATCTTCAAGTGAAGTAATTACGGAATATAGAGGGGAAATGATTTATTGTAAAATTCCAGTAGTCCTATCCATAGACATATTGAAACCCTGGTCTACTTCTGTTACAAAGTTTGTTAGATATAAATGTGTCAGACATTTAGAATTTTCAAAACTGAAAAAAAAATTAACCTTTCACTGCATTCTTGCACTGTGTATAGTATTTCATACTTTGATTAAATCTATTTTTTAACTATTCTAGCTGTCTTTGTGCTTGTTTGAACTTTTATTAGGGGTTCCTATTGTGTTTAGCTTTTCAGAAACTTAATGTATAAAATTTCAGGTTGCTCTTACAATAATGTTAATTAGGGAGCATGAAAGACTGATATATTTGTTATAATGTTATATTTATATTAATGTCATCTTTCAAAATTGTTTTCTGGTGAACTGTAGAGGGATGACGAAGACAGCTATTATATAATCTTTGTTTTTTACTGCAGTGATTTGTCCAGTATTTAATTTCCGTTTTTCTCAAAGATATGTACCTGTTTTCCCCTTTGTCTCTTAGGCATTGACAAAAGATCCTCAGGATTATCCTGACAAAAAAAGCTTGCCACATGTGCATGTTGCCATGTGGATAAACTGTCAAGGAGGCCGAAAAGTGAAAGCAGGAGATACTGTGTCGTATGTGATCTGTCAGGTAAAAAAAAATCTTGGTTATGGGTAGATACTATTCATGAGGTTTTGGGAGAAAATAAAAAAAAACAAATCCCTCAAATCGTTGAATGGCATTATTCTGTATTTTTAAAGAACACTATTAAGTAAGGTTAACATAGACTCATGTACTATAAGTCCAGAAGGAACCATTGATCCACTAGTTTCACCTCTTGCATAACACAGGCCATAGGACTTCCTGAATTAATTCCTGTTGGAACCAGAGCAGTTTTTTAGAAAAACATTCAATCTGGATTTTAAAATTTACAGTGATGGAGAATCCACCACAACCCTAAATGAGTTATTCCAATGGTTAATTACCTGCACTGTTCAAAATTTGCACGGTTCTTTCTAGACTGAATTTGTATAGCTTCAACTTCCAGCCATTGGATCGTGTCATACATTTTTCGACTGAAGTGTCCTCTATTATGAAATTTCTATTCTCCATGTAGGTATTTATAAAACTGTCATCAAGTCATCCCATAACTTCTCTTTAGTGAACTAAATAGATTGAGCTCCTTGAATGTGTCATTATAAGGCATGTTGTCCAGTCTTTTAATCATTCTTGTGGCTCTTCTCTGAACCCTCTCCAGTTTTTCCGTATCTTGAAGTGTAGACACCAGAACTGGGCATAGTATTCAGTAGCGGTAGCAACAGTGCCAAACTCAGAGATTAATATAACCCTTGATATTCCATTGTTTATATATCCAAAGATCACATTACCTTTTTTTGGCTAGCGTGTTTAACTGGGAGTTTACGGTCATGTGAGTACCCACCATGACTCTACATCTTTTTCAGAGTCACTGCTTCCCAGAATAGTCTCCCATCCTGTGAGTTTGGTCTGCATTCTTGGTTCCTGCATCTGTGGCTTTACCGTTGGCCATATTGAAATGCATAATTTTTTCATGTTCCCAATTTACAAACGATCCAGAGCACTCTATATCAGTGAGCTGTCCTCTTCATTATTTACTACTACCCCAATCTTTGTTTGATCTGCAGACTTTATCAGTGACGGTTCTATGCCATTTAAAAAAAAAAAGTTAAACAGCAGGACCCCACAAGAAACGTATTTGCGTGGTGATGGTTTCCATCATTTGGTTTCCATCTGTTTACAAGTACATTTGAAGACCTATCCATTCGCCAGTTTTTTATCCATTTAATATGTGCCATTGTGGATTTCTGTATCATACTAGTTTCATAATCAAAATGTCATATGCTACCAAGTACAAATACCTTACCAAAGTCGAAGTAGATTACATTAACACTGTTACCTTAACAATATCAACCAAAACTGTAATCTCATCCAAAAAGATATCAAGTTAAACCCGATATATTTTCTGTAAACCCATGTTGATTGGCATTAATTATATTACCCTTTTTTAATTGTCTATTTGAGTCCCAAATCAGCCCTTCCATTGTTTTGCCTGGGATCAAAGTCAGGCTGACAGGCCTATAATTACCTTTGTCATCGAGCTTTCCCTTTTTAACTATTGACATGACATTCACTTTCTTCCAGTCCTCTGGAATTTCTCCAGTGTTCTGAAAATCAAAATTAACCATCCAGAGAACTCCTAGACCAGCTCTTTAAAAAAAACCAAAACAAACAAAAAAAAACTCTTGGATACAAATTATCCAGACTTGCTGATTTAAAAAATAGCTGCTGTTTAACATCCTCCTGAGTTACTGTTGAAATGGAAAGTATTGCGTCCTCATCACAGGATATAAATACATCTGGCTTTTTCCCCAAATACAGAACAAGAATATTTACTGAACGCTTCTGTCAATGCAGAAAAGGCAGTTCTATCATTTCCATCTAGAAAGGGATAAATATTATTATTAGAGCCCTATCAAATTCACAGTCCATTTTGATCAATTTCACGGCTGGAGGATTTTTAAATGGTCAATTTCACATTTTCAGATGTTTACATCTGAAATTTCAAGGTGTTTTAACAGTGGGGTCCCTTTTCCGGCAGTGGGGACTTGCAGCTAGGAGCCCTAGCAGCAGGGGAAGGTCAGACCCATGTCCACAAGCCTCCTCCAGCTGCAGGAACCTTTGGAGCTTCGTGCAGCAAGGGGAGGCTCTTGGAGGTGGGCCTGATCTCCCCTCTCCCCCTTGAGAGCTGCCAGGCAAGGAAAGGACAAGTCCTGTCCCTCCCCAGCCTGGCGGGGACTCGCAGCTAGGAGCCCCCCTGCTGTTCCCTCTAAGGATTCTGACTTTTTGTTCTTCCACCCTCAGCCTAGCTCTCTGGTGGTGGATGCGGTAAATGAGTCAGGTAGGCAGTGCTTCTCTAAGTCTATCCCATTTGACAGGAACCAGAAAAGGCTGGATCTCTTTGGGTGAAGGTCCTGTTCGTCAGCAGCTCGGCAATTCAGGATTGTGAATTATCAAGTGGTCGTGGCCAAATATAATTTTACAAATTTATAACTGATTCATGACTTTTATTGACCATTTGCCACAAGAGCATGGGGAGCAATTCCAGTCCATCATCTCAGACGGCCAGTTGGTGGTCAGAACTGCTCTTCAAGCATCCTTCGCTGCTGTTGACACTGCTGCCAGGTTCATCTCTATGGCACTGGTTATGTGCAGGGCATCATGGCTCTATATCTCAGGATTTCCTTGAAATGTACAGAAGACGGTGGAGGACTTTCCCTTCGATAGTTGTAAACTCTTCTCGGAAACCACATACGAGTCCTTGCACCCTCTAAAGGACTCTAGGGCTATTTTATGACCCCCTGGCATACATATACCTACAAATAAGAACGGCCCTACTGGGTCAGACCAAAGGTCCATCTAGCCCAGTATCCTGTCTTCTGACAGTGGCCAATGCCAGGTGCCCCAGAGGGAATGAACAGAACAGGTAATCATCAAGTGATCCATTCCCTGTTGCTCATTCCCAGCTTCTGCAAACAGAGGCTAGGGACACCATCCCTGCCCATCCTGGTTAATAGCCATTGATGGACCTATCCTCCATAAATTTATCTAGTTCTTTTTTGAACCCTCTTATAGTCTGGGCCTTCACAACATCCTCTGGCAAAGAGTTCCACAGGTTGACTGTGCATTGTGTGAAGAAATACTTCCTTTTGTTTGTTTTAAACATGCTGCCTGTTAATTTCATTTGGTGACCCCCTAGTTCTTGTGTTGTGAGAAGGAGTAAATAGCACTTCCTTATTTACTTTCTCCACAACATTCATGATTTTATAGACCTCTGTCATATCCCTCCTTAGTCGTCTCTTTTCCAAGCTAAAAATTCGTAGTCTTATTAGTCTCTCCTCATACGGAAGCTGTTCCATACCCCTAATAGTTTTTGTTGCTCTTTTCTGAACCCTTTCAAATTCCAATATATATATATATATATATTTTGAGATGGGGGCGACCATATCTGCACACAGTATTCAAGATGTGGGTGTACCATAGATTTATATAGAGGCAATATATTTTCTGTCTTATTATCTATCCCTTTCCCAATGTTCTGTTTGCTTTTTTGACTGCCACTGCACATTGAGTGGATGTTTTCAGAGAACTATTCACAATGACTCCAAGATCTTTCTTGAATGGTAACAGCTAATTTAGACCCCATCATTTTATATATGTAGTTGGGATTCTTTTTTCCCACGTGCATTGCTTTGCATCTATCAACAAAAAGCTTTATCGAGAAAAAGTTTAGTAGGTCACAGACTACCCAGAGATTGTTTCCTGCTCAGTTTTCTTCTTGGTTCCATAGATCCACTGAATCCCCCAGAAAGAGAGAGAGATTTAAAAGAAAAAGAACTGCTATCTGCTCTCCGTGACCACCCATCATCTTCAAAGCAACAGTTTTGATGGGTTGGTTGAGGGTTCGATCCATTCCACACCTCTGGATTTACAGCTGTGCGTGTTAGCCCAGATCCCATCCTTCTGGAGACTGCCTTGCCTATTTCCTATATGCTTGGAGGCAGATCACTATAGACAAGTGAGTCAACATACCATCCATTTTGCATCATTCCCTCCCTTGCACCCACTTCCCTTCCCTGTTTTTCTCCAGGGACCCCTCCCACGAGCTTTTATTGAGACAAGTAAATTTCTCCTTCGATTAGGAGCAATAAAGCTGGTTCCTCCTCCTCATAAGTGCGAGGGATTGTACTCAAATTATGTCCTTGTGCCAAAGAAGGATGAAGGGTGGTGATCGATCTTAGTTCTAAGATTTGTAAACAAGTTCATAAAGTCTCAAAAATTCAGGATGGTGACTCTGGAAGCTATAATTCCTTCACTGGAGAAGGGGGTTTGGTTTTCGGCCCTTTACCTACAAGATGCGTATTTCCATATCATGATACATCCATTGCACAGGAAATACTTATGCTTCACTATAGGACAGGATCGTTTCCAATACTGAGCGTTTCCCTTTGGCCTTTACTTGGCCCCCAGGTGTTCTCAGCAGTCCTGGCAGTAATGGCTGCTTGCTTCTGACAAGAAGTGATCCTAGTCTTCCTGTACCTTGACGACTGGCTACTCCAGGGCCGTTCCTACAAAGTAGTGCTGTCATCCACCCAGACAGACTTTGGTCTGTTCCAGGAGTTAGGTCTGCAGTTGAATGTAAAAAAGTCAACATTAATTCTTGTACAGAAGATATAGTTTGTAGGGGCATATATGGACTCATTGATAGCCATAGCGTACCTTCCCTTAGACAGATTCATAACCCTGTCAGATCTGGTACAGAAAGTACAGAGGAGCCCTTCTTCTTAGCATATGCGCAACATGCCTCAGGAATCACAATAAGGAACTGTGTTCAGCTTTTGGGACACATGGCAGTTTTGTGACCGATCATGCAAGGTTATGTCTCTGCTGCTTCCAGAGTTGGCTCAGAAAGATCTATTCCTTGGTCAGATACCTTGGACAGAAGGTGACAGTTCCTCTACAAGTGAGGAACTCCTTAGACTGGTGGAAGGATTAACTCAATGTCGGTACAAACATTCCTTTTTGTTGCCCGTCAGTGACTTTAACAACAGAGATGCATCGCTGATGGGATGGGGAGCCAACCTCAATATCTTCACAACTAAGGAAGACGGACAACTCAAGAAACCAATCTTCACACCAATCTGTTGGAGCTCAGGATTGTCAGGAACACTTGCTTTCATTTCCTGCCCCTTATCGGGGCAAATCAATCAGTATCATGACAGACAACATATCCTGCCTGTTCTATATCAATAAGCAGGGAGGAGCAAGATCCCCCTTCCTATGTGCTGAAGCCGTGAAACTATGGAATTGGTGCATGGCTCGTCAGATCCAAATTTCAGTAGTCTACCTCCCAGGTATTCCGCACATCACAGCTGATATTCTCAGCAGACACTTGTCAGAGGATTACAAATGGGAGCTAGACACCCAAGTTCTCCACAGCATAGTCCAAAGATGGGGACTGCTAGAAGTGATCTCTTTGCCATCTCCAGGAACAGGAAGTATCCTGTTTTCTGATCAAGAGGGGTCTGGGCCGCTATGCTTTCTTCTATCTTGGAAGAAGGGTGTGTTCTATGCATTTCCTCCAATGCCACTGATACTAAGGGTAATGAACAAGATCAGACAAGACAAAGTCAGAGTTATCCTTATAGTGTTGACCTGGCTGAGACCAGCTTGGTACTCTTACTTGCTTCACCTGTGTGTCCAGCTGCCATTCATGTTCCTGACCATTCCTCATCTCCTTTCACAGGATGAGAGTTGTGCTTCATCCCAACATAGTGGCTGTCTGCCTTGGGGCATGGTTCCTCAATGGTTTACGGGGTTAGAATCCTGCTCTACGGAAGTACAACAGGTGTTACTGAATAGTAGAGTACTTTCTACCACAGTACTTGCCCTCACCCCGTTCGGTTTTGGCATACATTAGCTTATGCATGTGAAAAATACACTTTTTTTTTCATAGTGTTCACATGACCTGTGGGTGGTATTCTACAGGTTTAATGCATGCTGCATTTCCCTGAAGAACAGTTTTTTCTTGGAACTCAAGATATTTCTCTACCCTCCCAGCAGCCCCATTTTCAACCTGCATTTTTAGCCTCTCATTTCAACATGTTTCAGCCTCTGTTTTTACTTTTTTCTCTTTTAAGAACGGCTCATTGTGCCCTCTGGAACTCCAGAATGGCACTCTTGACTAGAAGGATTGCAAAGAGTTTCTTAAGGTGCTCAGCCCTTTTGGGTTGATCACATTGTCTCTGTTGTGCTACTTATCTGTGCATTGGTGCCTGACAGTTTCTTCTCCATCAACCCACTTTTATTCCTGTCTATGTAGAACTTAGCATAAACTTCTTAGCAAAATAGATCGTCTTGCTCTCTTAATTCCTCCTTCCATTTTTCCACTTAGTGTTTTGTCTGTTCATTGACGATGCACCACTGATTATTTTAGTACATTCATGTAAGGATATGATTTGGTATCTGCATGTTACAATAGATTAATTGAGTATAAGTCCAGAAGGGACCCTTCTGATCATCTAATCTGACCTCCTGTGTAACACAGGCCATGAATTACTTCCTGTTTGAACATGAGTGTATCTTTTTAGAGAAAAAATCCAATCTGATTTAAAAATTTTCAGTGATGGAGAATCCACCACAACCATTAGGAAGCTGCTCTAACGATCGCTGTAATGTGATCATGCTGATTTAATATAAGGGTGATCCCAAAATGTTTGCCCTTTGCGAACTTTTAACTGGGCTGATGGTAACAGTGTATTTTCATTGTGCATTTCTCAATTGACAGATGGGACTGTTTACTCTGTCTACTATTACTGATTTGCGCACACACAAGCTGTAATAATACAAGCTTGATTTATGTTCTTGAATTTACTAGCTAATGCCAGCAACAAACGTGTAACCTGTTTCTTCGGATTTCTTTAATTTGTATTGGATATGTAATAATATAGCTGAAGGAAGGAATCCACTGTACCCTTTTTTAAAAATCTAGTTTTCTAATGCTGAAATGTCTAACCCCAACTCCAGCCCACATATGACTGATTTTTTTCTCTTGGTTTGTTTTGTGTATGTCCCCTGTCTTAGGATGGGTCAAATCTGAGTGCCAGCCAGAGAGCATATGCTCCAGAACAGCTGCAAAAACAAGAAAATCTTACTGTTGATACTCAGTACTATCTGTCACAACAGATTCACCCAGTAGTGGCTCGAATCTGTGAGCCCATAGATGGAATTGACTCTGTTCTCATTGCAACATGGTTAGGTAAGTATCTAAAACTCACTTTATCCAGAGAGCATCAAGGGGCGGAGTGAGCGGAATTAATGCACATCATTTCTTAGCAGAAGCACAGTAGGGAATATGTTCTTCAGGTCAGTCTGTGTTGGGGAGAGAATAGTTAGGGAATGTCTACACTGCCGCTAGAAATGAACCTCCAAGCCTGGGTAGACAGACTCATGCTAGCTCGCTAAAAATATCAGCGTGGGCATTGCTACACGCATGGCAGCTTCGGCTAGCCGCCCAAACTCAAACCTAGGGGTTTGGGCAGGCTTGGACTTGGGCAGCTAAACAAAAATGCTGCCTCTGCTGCAGCTGCAGCGTGCGGTTGGCTCTGCTTGAGTGAGCAGGAGGCTGCCGACCCAGGCTGGGAGGCATGGCTTTCCGCTGCCGTGTGGTCACGCTCTTCTACTTCGTGGGACCTGGGTAGCTGGTGGATTTAGTTGTATGCTTAGTCACGTGAGTAGTCCTATTGACTTGAGTGGAGTTACTCATATGAGTAAGTGCTCATCTGTAATGAGTGAGGGTTGTAAAATCTAACTCTGTCTGGCACCCTTTAGGTTTTTATCCATGGCAGCCCTGTTGTTTCTTCACAAGCTTTTCTTAAGTTGCTAAAACATACTGTGCAGTTACAGACTCTGTGCTCTTTAGTATCTGTCCAGGGAAAAAGAACTTTGCAGCTCTGTTAATATTTTTAATCTCTAATGGCAAGGTAAATCTTTTCAGAAATATGGCAATAAAGACCTTTTTCCTAGGATATAGCAGGCAGGCCACTCTAATAATCCATAGTAATGGATCCTTCCTTCCTTGTGTGTCAGGCATGTAGAAAAATCAAGAGACACGATTACTGCTGCAGGTGCACACAGATTCACCCGTTTTCACTCAGCCCGAGAGAGGTGCGGGTGCCTGAGCTTTTCTTAAGACAACTATTTTTCTTTAGGAGATGTCAGAAAAAACAGTAAAACTTTTCCTAACCCACACAGCTTATTTCACACAACAAGTGATCCTCCACAGGCTCCCTATCCAGAGGAAAAGTTTAGTGTTTAGTAAGTTACTTGTAAATCTTCTCCAACAAAGGGTTTATTTTCTAACTCTTTTATAGAAAATATGACGTGACTATTCATATACATCATTTTTCATTTTGTTTCCTCCCCAAAGGTAATTAATTGGCCGAGCTGATGGAGGTCTGACATTCAACTTGACAGCATTTCTTTGTCTGTCTGTCATTGCATATGTAATGGGATAACTTTGGAACACTGCATCCAATCAATAGAGCCCTGCAAATCCTGGGCCCTGCGGCTCTCCGCTTTATATCTGTGGGCCATGTTTGTGGATCGCAGATCAGATGGCTCTACAAATCTATTCTAAAATATGAGGGCGTATTCTAGGCATCAGTGGCCATAACCTTATTGATTAGAGAAAATTGGAAAATGGGAGACACACGAAGCCCCTGCCAGCTGTTTAGCACAGCCACAGCCTCGAGCACCTCTGCAGTTGTCTGGATCAAACTGGTTGATGGCCCCATTAGCACTTTTCAGCATAGCAATGGTCCTATCTCATCTCTGCCCATCCTTCCAATAGTTTTACATGTTGACACCCTGAATGATTTATCTCCCAGATAGAAAGAAGAATAATGTTGGAGGAGTGGGGTGGAGGAAGAATGGGGGGAGAAAGGAATGGGAGCATGCACACAGCCCCTGGCATGGGGAGAGGGAAGCATGGGGCACAAAGAACCCCTTGTGAAGGGAAGATTGGGGACTCCTGGTATGGGGGAAAGAGGAAGGAGAGGTATGGAGAGCCCCTAGCATGGGGAAGGAATGTGGGAAAGGAGGGGTGGGGGGAAGACAGAGCCCCCCTGCATGGGGAAGGGCATGATGAAGGTTTTCTTAGTCCCTACCATGGGTGGAGAATGTACAACCCTTCTATGGGGGACCCCTGCTGAGGGTTTTGAACATTAAGGGATGCACTGAAACCTTGCTTAGAGGAGACTGGGGATGTTGGTGTGGGGGGAAGGGGAATGGAAAGGGGCACAGAACCCCAGGTCAGGAGGTTGGGGGTACATGATACGGGGCGATAGAGGGCACACAGAGCCTCTGCTGTGGGAAATAAGGGGGACATTAGGGGCATGGTGGTGCACAGAGGGCTGTTGATGAGGAGAGGGAAATGGGGGACCTGGTATGGGAGGAGAGGGAAATGGGAGCATACAGAACCCCTCTCGGGGAAGACTGGGAGGAGTTTCAGGAAGTCCCTGAAAAAGGGGGATGGGAGGATGGCACACAAGGAGCTTGTGGGCAGGAATGGGAGGGATGCAAGGACCACTTGATGTGTGCAATAAGGTTGGCCTACGTAAGCTATGAAGCATGCAGTGCTCAAGAAAATAGTTATGAGCTCCCTAATGAGAGAGAGAGATCTGGAGATCCCTTACCAGGATCAATTCCCTCACTGAAGGGTGCTCTAAAATATCATATGCTCCCTTGGAAGAGGTAGCTTCTTTATCAGATCAGGAAGAAAGATGAAAGCAGCATTAAAATAGATGTTTTATGCAGGGATCTATGGCTTGGAGGAAGTTGCAACTCTTAATGTTTTGCTAAGAGATATTGACAAGGTTCTGTCCTCCCATAATAGAATGTTAAAAAGATTAAAAGGAAAAAAATTGGATTGTGCCATTTTAGCTATTAACTTTCAAGCTGGTGCTATAGAATCGTAGGACTGGAAGGGACCTCAATAGGTCATCTAGTGCAGTCCTCCCTTGATTGCAGGGGACTGAAGTATTATCTAGACCATCCCTGACAGGTATCTAACCTACTCTTAAAAATCCCCGATGATGGAGATTCCACAACCTCCCTAGGCAACTTATTCCAGTGCTTAACTACCCTTACAGTTAGGAAGTTTTTTCTGATGTCCAACCTAAACTGCCCTTGCTGCAATTTAAGCCCATTGCTTCTTGTCCTATCCCCAGACATTAAGGAGAACAAATTTTCTCCCTCCTCCTTGTGACAATGTTTTATATACTTGAAAACTGTTATCCTGTCCCCCTGTCTTCTCTTCTCCAAACTAAACAAACCCAATTTTTTCAATCTTCCCTCATAGGTCATGTCTTCTACACCTTTAATCATTTTTGTTGCTCTTCTCTGGACTCTCTTCAATTTGTCCATGTCCTCCTTGAAATGTGGCGCCCAGAACCGGACACAATACTCCAGTTGATGCCTAATCATCGTGGAGTAGAGCGGAAGAATTACTTCTCGTGTATTGCTTACAACACTCCCTTTAATACATCCCAGAACAATGTTTGTTTGTTTTTTTGCAACAGTGTTACACTGTTGACTCATACTTAGCTTATGATCCACTATGACCCCCATATCTCTTTCTTCAGTACTCCTTCCTAGGCAGTCATTTCCTGTTTTTTATGTGTACAACTGACTGTTCCTTCCTAAGTGGAGTACTTCACATTTTTCCTCATTGAATTTCATCCTGTTTGCTTCAGACCATTTCTCTAGTTTGTCCAGATCATTTTGAATTTTAATCCTGTCCTCCAAAGCTCTTGCACCCTTCCCAAGCCCATCGTCCACAAACTTTATAAGTGTACTCTATATGCCATTATTTAAATCATTGATGAAGATTCTTCACACAACGCAGTCAGCCTGTGGAACTCTTTGCCAGAGGATGTTGTGAAGTCCAAGACTATAACAGGGTTAAAAAAAGAACTAGATTAATTCATGGAGTATAGGTCCATCAATGGCTATTAGCCAGGATTGGCAGAGGTTGTGTCCCTAGCCTCTGTTCACCAGAAACTGGGAATGGGTGACAGGAGATGGATCACTTGATGATTTACTTGTTCTGTTCATTCCCTCTGGGGCACCTGGAATTGGCCACCATGGAAGACGGGATAATGGGCTAGATGGACCTTTGGTCTGACCCAGTATGGCCGTTCTTATGTTCTTATATTGAACAGGATCAGACTCAGAACTGATCCCTATAGGATTCCACTTGAAATGCCCTTCCAGCTTGACTACGAACCACTGATGATTACTTTCTGGGAATGGTTTTCCAACCAGTTATGTACCCACCTTATGGTAGTTGCATCTAGGTTGTATTTCCTTAGTTTGTTTATGAGAAGGTCATGCAAGACAGTATCAAAAGCCTTACTAAAGTCAAGATATACCACATCTACTGCTTCACCCTTATCCACAAGACTTGTTACCCTGTGAAAGAGAATTGTTTGGTTGGTTTGACATTATTTGTTCTTGATAAGTCCATGCTGACTGTTAGTTATCACCTTATTATCTTCTAGGTGTTTGAAGTTAAGTTGACTGGTCTGTAATTCCTGGGTTGTCCTTATTTCTTTTTTATAGATTGGCAGTATATTTTTCCCTTTTCTCATCCCCTGGAATGTTTCCCATCTTCCATGACTTTTCAAAGATAATCGCTAATAAATCACTAATGGTTATGTCTGTGTCCAGTGGAGTGCTAACTTGCAAGAATGCCAACTTTGCATATGAGTTTCAGAACAATCAAAAGAAAAGTCAGACCCTACAGTTCAGAGGCAGTGGACGTTTTGGTAATGGCCTAGATAGAGGAGTTGAAGATTTAATCTTGTATAATCCTGAGGCAAAGAAAGATAAAAAGATTCCCGAGTTATATCCATTTGTTTTCAAAAGCCAAAAAAATTCTTCAGAAGATTATGCTAGCCTAGTAGATATAGGACCAGGTTTTCAAAAGTGTTCAGGACCCACAATTGGGGTTCTAAAGAGCTTAGTTTCCATTTAGGCACTCCTAAATGTAATGGCTAGATTTTAAAAACTGTGCAACTCTCAGTAGAGTCTATTGTTTTCAAATGCATAAACTGCATTTTGCAGCGCAATTCAAGATGGAAATTTTTTGGTGTATAATATTTCTACAGCAGAGATTTTTTTTAAGCATCTGTAACCCTGCCAGACTGATCGTCCGTATACCTATTGCAGCATCTTGTAAGATTAACAACCAAATACGTTCAGTTTGATATCTCCATGCCCCTGAAGTTTCCTTATTTTGGCAGAATTTTATCAGGTATTTTCTCAAGCATGTAAACTGTATTGGGTGGTAGAAGCCAAGTCTTTTTTCCAAAGACCCACATTAAAAGTAAAAATATTATTCTCACATAGTTGATCAGAGTTCTGTCATAAATCTTTGAGTGATCTAGAATCATTCCAGGCTCAAATTAGTTATTCTAGGATCTTTCTGCAATAATGGGGATGGCCTACATACATTTGTCTCTGAATGCATCAGAAATTTTATTTTTATAGTGGCTAGAATGTCTTATTCAGCCTCATCAGGTAGCTAAACAAATCATTTGACTCTTTAATGGGTTCTTGTTTATACTTAGGCAATGTGTACACCAGGCAACTGTTGCTGTAGTTAGATGCTTATTACAGTGACAGAAGCTGTAAGTAAATCCACCTCTCTGAGAGGTGGTAACTAGGTTCGTGAAACAATTTGTCTGTTGACCTGGTAATGTCTATCCTGGAGCTTAGGTTGGCTTAACTACATCAGAGGGGGTGAAATTTTTCACAGCACAGAGCAATGTAGCTAAACTGACCTAAATTTGTAGCATAGAACATGTCTTAGTCTCTATTACACAGGAAATCCTGGCTTTCTCTCTCCTTGCAGTGGGTCCAAGAACATTTCTTGCTTTCTGAAGAAACCCTCCATTCGGATAATTGTAGGAAAATATTGTGTCTGATGGATTAAACTTTGCTTATCTTTTCAAACAGTTGGATATGAATTGAGCCACTGTAGTGAGAAATGTGATGTGAACCAGATGTCTTTGCAGAGCAAGCGATCAAAGAGCGTGAAACATCTTCAGATCTCCTATTTAACAGAATTGGGTCACTCTCCATTTAGCGAATGCTGCAGTGATGGCTCACCTTACTAGTCATGGCAGATGAAGTGTAGCCCTGCTCAGGGAAACATTGCTTATCTTGGAATGAGCAGAAAAGATTTTCTCTGACGATAAAGCACTCCACATACTATGCTGGTGATTTCAGCCTAGAGCAGACTAGTTCAGCCACTCTATTTTAAATGCTGGAGAATAGAACTTCAGTCCACAAGTATTACACCAGATTTGCAGAATGTAGATAACTCTAAATAGCAGATTTATTTGCTTATAAATTCCATCTGTAAATTCTCTATCTTTGGACTTGCGGTGGGGAGAAGAGGAATCTGACTAGTGTTCGGGATGTATAGATTTACTGTTCCTGAAAATCACAGCAAACTCTACATGTTTCTTCCTTTTTCCTTTCATTATTACAAAGGTCTTGAGAAAATATGAGTGACCAAATGAAACTGATTCCCACAGCCCCAGTGTGGCTCTGAATAAATTGGTTTACAGACCTGACCCTATTGTCCATCACCCAGTTCCATTAGATCCTCACAGAAGCAGCCTATTGTCTCTTTTGCACCCATCTCAGCAGCCTGTCCAAAAGGGTTATGATTTGTGGTACCTTGATTCTGAAGTGCCATGCAATGTCAATATCCTTCTTGAGTGATAAATTGCTGGAGAACATTCTCCAGAAGACAATGAGATTCTCCTTTTTGGTGTGAACTATCTGACTTCTTTAACTTTCTCCAATGCAGCCTAGAGCAAGATCTGTCTCAGGTACCATTTTCAAAAGGTCAACATTCTCAAATTTATTTCTGTCCTAGGCTCTACTGCGTTTTTCTCTCTCATCCCTTAAGGTGTTTTCTAAAAGCAGCCAAGCAACTGAGACACACATTCTGTGGCGTTCACTCCTCCTTTGAAGCCTGTGCGAATTACTGAAGCTGTTTGCTACATAAAAGGGAATTTCCCCATATCTGTATAATTGATTTCCATGAGAAATTCCAGTGGTCCATAGGCCTATGCAGATACTGGTGTTCTTTATTTGACATGCAAGCAGTTTTGCAACATGTTAATTTTAGGAAAGTTACTCTTCTAGTTCCTGTTTAGTTTAGTCATGGTGTCTACTTTTTTCAGGAGATGCTTTTTCTTCTGGTAATCTCTGCCTGTCTTCTTTGTTCTGAGGAGAACCCATTTGTATGGGCTACCAAATGTAATTTTATAGGTTGGATAAAGTTCAAAAAATGTTGTATAGGGAATTAACAAAGCAACTGCCTTTTAAATTATTTATTTTACAGCTCTCCAAATTGTGCTACTCTTCACTATACATTTAAATTGTACGTGTTCGTGCCCCCAGAGAATTAACGGTCTATTTTGTCATATTATACAATGAAGGGAAACCAGATCTGTGGGTTTGAATAGGAGGGCGAGGAAAGACAAAGCAACATGATTATATTTCCTAACCACCACATCCATGAATTGATCAGTTTTAGTTTTAACAAATCTTGGTTATTCAAGATTTATTTAGAAAAAAAATAACAAAACTGCTCAGCTGTGCTATTCACATACTTTGCTGAGCAATCTGGTATTCCACAATTTCTTAACTGTGGAAATCGGTTAAAGTGTGTGAGTTAGCCCCTTATTTAAATCTCTGGGTGCTGTGAATTTGGTATCAACTGTATAATTCCCTTGGGTGTTATTGACTGTCAGAATTTGTTAACAAGGTGCAGGCCTTTGCTTGAAGGGTGATTTAGGGGAGACTATGAGGGTTCTTTTTTGGAGAGCTAGCATGTGGTCTCTTTGTTTTTTTTAATTACAAACATGTACTTAGTGTGTGATAAGTACATTTAAAAAAAAAAAACAGAGAGAAAGTAAAGCATTATTGTTTGAGAATAGTCCTGCTCTGGCATGGGAATGGACTGGGTGACTGAATTGATGTGTTCTATCTCTAGACGCTATTTCTATAAACCTTTGTTTATAGTAGTAATACTTATATTTTCATTTTTTTCTTTCCCAGATCAAATTTTAATCACTCCAGTGTATTTGATTATATATAGGTCTTCCTTTTAGAATGTCTATTCAGTCAAACAAATTATTTAAATTAGAGGAATGTAAAGATCCCTATTATCTAAATTTAGGCAACATTGGTAAGGTTATTTGGGCATTTGTATAATGGAGCGTTACTGGCAAAGAAGTCTCCAGTTAGGGGAATTCTTTGCAGTGCATGATATTGAGGGTTTAGATAATCAGAATCTTTCCGTACTTTCAGTATGTACGGAGTTGGGTGCTGAAGTACGTTTCCACTTGTGACGTGATTCTAAAAGAAATTCACACCCTTAGTCTCTAGGTGGCAGCACCAGATACTATTTTTCTTTTGTTTCACAAAACCTCTAATGAGCAAAGGTATAAATATATAAACTTTTCTGTTTGCATAGCTTCCAAAAAAAGGCTGATTTTTTTTTTAAGACTAATCTCAATTTTTTTAAAGATAATATTAATTTTAGGTCATCTACAGAAATCAGTAAATACCCTATCTCTTGTAGTTGCTCTAAAAACTGACACTTCTTATGACTTCTGCTTTGTTTATGCTCACCACTATAGTCTTTGGAGGAAAAAGCTGCAACTCCTGCTCCCCCGCCACCCCCCAAAAAAGTCACTTGCAAAAGTTTTAACTTCAAATTATTTTAGTAACCAAACCAAAATAGTATAAACGTTGGTCATTCATTTAGTATTTTAAAACAACAGTTAAAACTTCAGTGGCAACATACAGACCTTTCTTTTCTTGTATATTTCTGTCATACAAAGGTAAATCTCTTTGGTTTATCTTCACCATTACTTACTTTCTGAAGGATTTTTTTTTTTTTTAAATCATGAATGCATCCTCTCTATTTTTTAAGGCTGACCTATAGGCCAGAGCCTTTAGTGATAGTAAAGTGTTCAGTATGAAACTAAACCTGAAATAATTAGCAAGCCCATATGATTTTGTCAATGTCATGGAAAGTTAAGAGTCAAAAGCAGATGTTTATTGCTGACAACTCTTGTGGCCTTCTTTTTAAAAAATGTATTACAAAGGGAAGAGGAGCAGTTTTTCCATTCTTTAAATATTCCATGCTGTGATTTTGTTTACCAAAATAGGGCATTCTGCCTTGCTGTGGAGGATGCAACTTGGTATTCTGAAATGGATTAAGTAACCAAGAAACAATCCATGAAAGGAAATAGTAGATAATATAGGACCCAATTCAGCAAGAAAATCAATTAATATAGGCATGCTTTTTAAGCACCTGATGAGTCCCATTGATTTCAGTGAGACTATTCACATGGGTTAAGTAAGGTATACTTTGCTGAATCATCACCATGATTCTTCTGTTTTCCCCAATCAAAATAGCTAGTCAAATGATAAAAAATAAGTGTTTCTAATTTTTTTGAAAAGTAGATTACCTATTTGTTTGACCATGTGTCTTTTCTACCTACCCCGTCCCACCATTTTTGACAACTTGAACATTGGAAAATCACAGTTTTACTAAAGTCTGTGGTCTTTCTCAGAAAGGGCAAAGTATGCTATCCCTTCCTTAATTTTTATTTAGTGAAAGGGATTATCTTAATGTAGTGGAATATTCTGAGAAAGAATTAAAGATACATTCGCAGTTGGAATTTACTGCTATTTCTATATTAAAGTAGCCATCACAACTTTTTACTCCATGTCTACATTTTCAGCAAAGAGAGTGTGTTCATATTGTACATATGTCCTTGCACTCATTATTGTCTTAGACAGATAGCCCACCTTTTGTTTTTCCTTCTGAGAATCTGACGTATAAAGAAAATGTTGAGGAGGAGGAGAGAAATTTTAAATAAAACTTTTATCTACCACTTGTCTTGCAGAACATTTGTCTTTTTCAAAGAGTACAGATGAGCTTATTTAAAAAAAAAAAATGCTCTCTCTCTTAAGGGACCCTGTGTACCATGAAGTGTGCGACAGTTGCTAATAGAAATGTTCTCTTTAATTTCTATTTAATGACCTGTAAAAATCTAATTTGGTATGATGTTAGCCTTTATTCATGTTTGCCTTTTGTGTTTTTTTTAAAAAAAAGAGGAAATTCTTAAAACACTGATCTGGGTTAAGTTTTTAATTGAAATTAAATAGGTTAAACTGGTATTTTGTTTGCAATACACTTCTTTCTTTTGCTTAAATATGACCCATTTAGTATTTATAGAAAAATAGTGTAATGATTAAAAAAAAAGTTGTAGAATATTTTTATTTTGTGATAAATTTAAATGGTGTTATACATACAAGTTTAATTGAATTGAATATTGTGCCCAAGGTGTGTTCTCTAGGTCTGTGAATATTGCTTCTTTACACTTGGTAAGACAAAGACTTCAATCTTATAAAGAAGAAGTGGAAAAGGATGAGCATCCAGCTCCAACTTCCCTAAAATTATTGCTGAATTGTCGTATTTCACACTTACTTAAATAATGAGATGACACATTTTACTTCCTTACTTCGCTTAATTTTCTTAAACTTTCAGTTTATTCTGAAAATGTTCCTTTCTACAAATGTTTTATAAGACCTTTTTCTTTTATAATAAAGTAAGCCATTGTTCCTGAACATTTTGTCATATGTCTGTATTAGAATATAAATTTTGATGGACATTTATCTAGATTGTCTTTACCTGGGTTAAAAATAAATTGCAGATCAAGTAACTAGTCCTTTTTTTTTAAAGCGGGGGTTAAACACACTGCTAAAAACATGTCAAGAAATGTGAAATTGACCAGCTTTACTTTGACCCTCACATAACTAGGAAAAATGAACTTTGTGCCTTTGTGCTTGTGTTTGTTTTTTTTCTTTTTATTGAGTCAATATTTTTAGGATCTTTTCATATATATATATATATATATATATATATATATATATATATATATATATATATATATATATATATATATATATATATATTTGTTTAAATTCTTGGGTTCTGGAAACCAAAAATAAAACATTTTGTCTCCAACACTGCCTTTTTAAATGCTGCTGCTGAATTTTAACCACTGCATTAGATTGAAACCTACATGCTGTTAACCACTGAGCCAAAATGAAATCGACCACTGCATTGAAATCAGAGTTGGCAGTTGTATACGGACTTGAAGGAGTTGGTAATAGCAGTGCACCCGTGTTTCTTTAATGGGGTTTTTATTCTCTGCTTTCAGTTTTAACGGTCCCATTTTGATTTAAAGATGGTTTCTTAATAACGATGCACATTTTATTGAAACATTTTCAATGTAACTTAAAAAGAAAATAACAATAAAACCATCCGCTAGGAATGGTTTCCTCAGAAACAAAATGTTCTGTTGCATGCTCCCATGATGGATAATGCAGTGTGCTTCTTTTATTTATAAAGCAATCTTGTATAAAAAGATAAGTGATTTCTTCATGTTACATGAACCTTATCTTAGGTTAAACATTGTGAAATGTATTTATATTTTTTAAAGTAATCTTCTCCTGAGGATAGATTTTTTTTACTTTCTGAATTTACATTTTTGTGACCCATTTTGAATCTGTTGTACCAAATCTAAGGGAAAAAACTGACCTAGCTGAATTGCTTACTTTGGTCTTGGAATTTTTATTTCTCATTAATAGGACTGGATCCATCCCAATTCAAAGTCCATCACCATTACCATAAAGATGAGGAGAACGATGCCTTGCTTGGCGGCCCAGCTCAGCTCACTGATGAGGAGAAATATAGGGATTGTGAAAGATTCAAGTTTTCCTGTCCGAGATGTGGAACAGAGAACATTTATGACAATGTCTTTGATGGTTCGGTTAGTTTTTGGTCTTTTTGTTTCCATAGTTAGGTTTGGGGGGGGGGGGGGGGAAGGCTTCCTGTAGGAAAAAGGGGCTTTTCAAACACGGTTCATTGGAATTTGGACTGGGGAAAGACACTGTTTTGATTCTGTTATTGGTAACTTTGGATCAGAGATTATGATGTCAGTGCTGAATCCTATTCCATTCACACATTTCAGCATTGCACATTGTACTCTGAAAGCATTTGTCAGATTAATGAAGCCAAATGGTGTATCTGCTTTGGTTTACAAATAGAAGTTAGTGTAATTATTTTATATTTAATATTTATCTTAACTTTGCAACTTACAATTTTCTATTTAATGAAGCCTGCTTGTAGCAATAACATTTTCTTATCCTTAATCATATTAATTGGAACATAGTGTTTTTGAAAATCAGTGTTTTTCTTTTTACATCCCACTTCCCTTCTTGACAGAAAGGTACTTCTGCGCTATCTTTCCTGCTGTCTTTGTATATCAGACATAAAAAGTCATAAGGGATGCATTCCTGTCAAGAAGTGCTGCCAAAAAATGTATCTCTGACCTTGGCTCAGAACTTGAAAGAGGGCCAGATATTTAACTCTGCTGCGATGTTATGCATGGACTAGTCATTGGCAAATTAGCAGGCTGCAGAGTAATGAAAACCTTGAAAGTTAAAGCAAATATATCCTTTATCTAAATTAAAAGTAATTATTTTAAGTTAATTTGGACAAACAGCAGATGTTTCACATTTTTTGAATCAAAACAAAGCAGTCATTGGAAGCAAGCAAGAGGAAAAAACAGACACAGATCAGCAATGCTTTGTAAATCCTTGACTTTTGCTTCATTACAGCTGTAAATACGATAGTTAATTGCGTGGAGGCTTGACGACTTGCAGATGGACTAACTGTAGAAGAGCTTATGTCAAGCTCTAAAATCTCTTACACCTGGAATTGCTTAGTGTTGTGGGTGAGGTTTTAGCCAGATCGGATCAGAAAAGCATGGATTTTAAATATTAATAGGAAAAAAATCCCTCACAAACTGTTATGATCTTACAACCATATAGGGTGTTCCTTTACCATGAAAATTTCACTAACTTAATTTTAGCTATTTACAATCAGTCTTTAGGATCTGAAAACTCAATTTCACATGTGTGAAGATATGCAAAATGTTCCAATTGACCATTTAATCAAATGTACAGTCTATAATTTTAGTGGATAAGATGGTATAAACCTTTATTGTTGTTCTTTGTACTTTTAAAAATTATTAAATGAGCCTGAAACAAAAAAGATAGCTTAATGATGTACACTCTTGAAGCACATCTTCACATCTGATGCTTAATAAGAATGATTCCAAGACTACGATCAATAGTCTTGAGAAGGATGTTGGTGTCCTTGATAAAAGTGATAAGCCTGTCTTTTTCAGGGGAATTGATTTTACTATAGATTTCACTAGTTTATTTTTATTCAACATCATTAGTTGAATGATAAAGTCTGAAGCAGGTGATTTGTTAAGTTCCCCAAATGACCTTTGTTTAAGAGAAGAGTGAGAAGACTGTACATCCTAGTGGAGAAGAATCTTTAGGGATGGAGAAGCCAATTGTCATGGGGTGGGAGGAAGGAAGACCTCTGCCGGGGATTAAATTGAAGAAGGGTTTTACAATATTTTGTCTCTTTATGCATTGCTAGCATATGTTTGTGTGTATACTGTAGATGCACTCTTGTGTGATAACTTTTTATAGTGGTTTTATGATTGTATTCAACATTATTTTAATCTTCAGGGAAAGCTTATGGAACCCAGCTTGCAACAGTGCAGTAAGAAAGAATGTGATGAGTCCCCTTTCCACTGTGTGATTCAAATGAACAACAAACTACTCTTGGATATTAGACGTTACCTAAAAAGCTACTATAATGTAAGTATCCAAAAAGTATTCTTTACAAAGTTAAATTAATCATCAGTTCTCTACTGGGTACTCAGTTTTTCTTGGGGGTGACAAAGTATTCATTTTGTGCAATACTGGTTACTGTGCTTTATAATAGCTGAAAAAACCTTTTTTTCCCCCATAACGAATATGATTTTTATTTTCATTAAAATAGATTGATGGATGTTAAATCCTAATTTAAAATACTTCTTATTTCTAAAAGAAATGTTAACATTCCCTAGTCTAATGGATATGATCATAGAATCCTAGAATATGAGGGTTGGAAGGGACCTCAGGAGGTCATCTAGTCCAACCCCCTGCTCAAATCAGGACCAATCCCCAACTAAATCATCCCAGCCCGGGCTTTGTCAAGCCTGACCTTAAAAACCTCTAAGGAAGGAGATTCCACCACCTCCCTAGGTAACGCATTCCAGTGTTAGATGATAGATAAGAACATTTTAAATTTTTGCTTATAAGTTATTGGCCATGTTACAGATAGAGTAGATCTTTGTATTTTAAGTTCCTTTTTTGAAGAAAAGGTGACTCTACCACATTGAGAAAAATCTATGAAGGTAGGGATTTGAACATGCAAATACCAACTTTTCTTTTATGCTAAATCTGGTTCAAGATGCATTATTTAATGAACAGCCCATTAATTTGAGAAAACAGGCCTTGTCCACGAATAATGTTCTGAAGGGTGACGGAGAATAACTTCTTACTAGCTCTGTGGGTTATGAAGGTTTCTTCCTGGCTTGCAAGATTTTTAGAACCACTTTGATACAATTTTTTTTAATCAAATATGTTGAAACCAGACACAAGCATAAAGGTTTTGGCATTCTTGGCATTATACGGCCTCTTCCAAGCAGGATGAAGAAGGTTGTTCAATAGCAAAATGTTACTGCTTGTTCTTGATATATCCATATGTGGTTCAAAAATGTAAATAAAAGATATCCTCTGTATTACAGTGCTCCGTGATTCTTATAAACTGGACACAACCAGTTCTTGGGTATCAGAGTATTCAGATGTCATGGGACTAATTCAGTCACTTTTATAGTGTACAGACAAACTTAAGTATGACTCTATCATACTGGGGCATGACATCCTGGGGCATGTTTATGGTGAGATGGGTTGGGAATGTTTCTGTGAAATGGTAAAGGGTATTTGTGATTTATAGTAGTCACTGTGAGAACTTCAGATGCTCAGCACTTCTGAAAATAAGGCCTTAGGTGTCTAAAGCTGAGTAACCAAAATTAGACTCTGTTTTTGAAAATTTAGTCTTTTGAATGGCTTACCAAATTGATGGTTCCTTTGGCTGAATATTACAAAAGATTTGCAGGGAAGTACAGTAGTAATAATTTGTTCTAATGGCTCCAGTTTATGCTTATGTTCTAATAGCTCTCACTTTTGTTTTGATTTTTCCTCTGTATTAGTTCTTAACACATTATTAAGTAAATGTTTCCATACTTATCACATTGCCAGTGGAAAAAATTTCTCAATTCCTTTAAGAAATTCTTTTGAAAAAAGGTGTCTTCCTTTATATTTATTTGTAGTATTTGACGGCCCTATTTTCATAGAGCCAAATAGTTCTTTACCATGTTTAAAGTTAGTCACTTACTTAATTAGAAGTGCGAATATGAGAGTTGACGGCATTGGCAGATGGTTTGAATAGGCAACACCATACCGAATGTAAGGGTTTGAGACCTCATATTTATAGATATGCTATTCATTTAACCTTAGCCTAGCAGAAGCTTCCTTTCAAAGTTCATCTGTTTCCAAAATGGACATTCAAATAACATCATTATTGTAACGGAATGAAATTTGTTTTATTAAGGCAATATATCAAAGCATGTAGCTTTAGTATAAAAGTTGCTTATCTGCTAAACTTTTCTAGATTTGATGCATTTAAATTATTATAATTATTTAACAAGTGCTAAGCACATTTCTAGCACTTACTGTGCAAGAAAACATTACATGCACAGAATGTACAATACTGAGCACATTGAAAGAGACAAATTATGATCAAGTTAAGGGGAAAGAGTTAGTATTGCACTATGCTCTCTGTCCATATCAATAAAGTTTTGCTGTAGGTTTGTTCCACATCATTATGAAATCAAGTTATAAATCAAAATGCAAAGTGCCATTGTTTGAATGCTGCCAAACGATTAGAAAGGTTCATTACATTCTAATTTTTCAATATCCTTTTCCATGTTCCATAGAAATTGTGATTGAATATAACTAATGAGCTCCTTCATGTGGAAGTTATAGAAGTGTAACAGGGAGTTCCCTGAACTTTGATACATTTTAATAGGAATATATTGAGAATTGAGCTTTAGACCAGTTGATCAAATTATTTGTACAGCATTTTGAAGGTAAAAAAGCTGTATAAATGCCAAGTATCATTATTATTCTCCAGAAGATTGAGATTACTGTGCTGCCAGATCTTATTTCCAAATAGAATAGTATTTTTAGTTTGTAAAAAGGAGATTTCTTTGAGTTGGACAGGAAACCTTTATTGTATCTCAGTAACAATTAGAGAGGCAGGTGCTCTGTGAGCTTCATATCTCTTTTATCCAGTACTTCTAATAGCTGTGTAACAGTTGGAGTTGAACATTTTCAAATGGGATGATTGGGATAAGTGAAATATATAACCTTGTAAACTATAATGACATACATTCTGAGTAAAACTTTGGATGAAACTTTGAGACTTGGGTGTAGCGGATCGTTGTTGGAATGGCTGCACCCTTCAGTTGTGGAGGAAGTTGTACCTAAAACAGAAATATATCTATATAAAAATTTAGTATTTTGTTTTAACCTTGAAAATATAGTAAACTACATTTTATGAAGGTAACAGTGCCTAGATTCTGATGAATTCTTAACGCCTGTTCCAAAGCCCATTGGAAACAATGGGAGTCTTTCCATTGAGTTCAATGGGCTTTGAATCAGGCCCTTAAGGATTTCGGACCACTCCTCCCTCATTCCTTATTCTGTTCAAGTGGCTTAAAAAGTCCAGCCTTGTAAATTTATCATGAAAATTTACCAGGTTAGGTACAAAATCTGTTTGTCATGGTGCTGATAAAAATCAAATGATATTTTCTTTGTAAAAGACAAAACAAAAAACAAATAATTACACCATGGAAGTGGGCAAGTAGAACTGTGCAAGCCTGCTATAATTCCTACTGTTTTAACACATGCATTCACCTTTTTGTAAAATACATTTGTTTGTTGCTAAAACCAGCCTGTATCCATTTGAACACTGAAATATTGTTTAGCTACCACAAACCGCATTTAGCATTATTCCAGTAGTTAATTCCTTAATATTAAATAACATACACCCAGCCTTGATCTTAATTATTTATTTGTAACTGCAAATATATTAAGCCAAGATGACATCCAAAGATTTTAGTTTCTTTCCAGAGCTGCATTATTCTTTTGAAAGATTGATCTCAGGTTTTTTAAATTCTGCTGCAGAAAAGCAAATAGAGAGAGAGAGAGAAATAGCTAATCTAAATTGGGAAATGAAGAGGGCTTTTTTAAGCATGAAAATTTCATCATCTTGTCAGCTGGCAGAATGCCTGCTGTGTGGATTCACAAAGGCTAAGAATTACACTTTCATGAAATTTTCCTCACTAACTGCCCTGGTTAATTTGAAAGATAACCCACTGTTTTAATTCATTCCTCAATTGGGCGGTGCAGGTTTTATTTTTGATCTGACAA
The DNA here is from genome assembly GCF_965152275.1 of Natator depressus. Taxonomy (NCBI): domain Eukaryota; kingdom Metazoa; phylum Chordata; order Testudines; family Cheloniidae; genus Natator; species Natator depressus. Next base: position 141,853,485 of record NC_134234.1, read on the forward strand.
AGCATTTGTGTTAATCATTTTGGCCCTCTACTAGACACTCTTGGGATTGTGCTTTTACAATAAACGTGTCTGTGATAGCTCTTTAGTCTATTATACTTACAATAGATCCATAGAACTGGTAATTAATTCTGTACTGCTTTGGAAGTGGGAAGAATAGGTGTAGCTCTGTCAAGTGCTGCTGGGAAGTTTGTTTAGCTGGTTCATTTTTGAAGTGTTACCCTCAGCCATCAATGAAACATCCATGCTGGAGAGAGGCTAGGACAGAAATCCTTGACCATAAATGAGTAAACAAATCCAACTTTTACCTTGAAGAGTAGAGTCACTTAATTTATGGTATCTGCCTCTAATTCTTATGTTGAAAAAGTATAACAGAAACTTCCCGTTTAAATATTTGTCTATAATGTGGGGACACATTATAGAAAGAGTTTGGGGAATAAAGGTTAGCTATTCTATTGCCTTTAATAAACCCCAGGAACATCCCAATCCATAACCATAAGAAAATTGGAGAATCTAACACTTAGCACCCCTAAATACCTTCCTCATATTTCCTTTGGTTATTAAGAGAAGAAATGGATTACCAATTTAATATCCACAAATTGAAGCTAAAAACAGAGTACATTACACATGCCATCTGACTGATAGCAAAGTTCACCTTGCATTGAGTGGGTTGTTGATGAAGAACTATTACCACACAATTACCTGTTCTTTTAATGTGCACCTGTGGTGCATCAGCAGCATGTCTGCAGTTAAGGGATAGGTTTAAATATAAGGAAGTCTCAAGTTTATTTCCCATTAGTTCACAATTACTAACACTGTAAAACCTGTTTTGACTTATGCATCTTTGTTTTATGTACAGTATTTATTTTAAAAAATGCAACTAGCCTTAAAATAAGGTGTAACAAAATGCCTTTATTTCACAGCCCTTGTCCACTGAACCACTATACCCCTCAGATGAAAGCGAGTTTGAAGGCTATTGAACACTGATAAATAACTTTGTGCTGTTCTGCTGTGAAAATTCAGTGTTCAATAGCCCTCAAAATTTCTCATTTCTTACCTGTGGTGGGGTGGTCTGCTGCTGGCACATTAGATCTCAGTATAAAGCATATAGGTACCCTAGTTGAAGCTCTCTTGAATTATTTTAGTTCTTGTGTATATCTTGGTTTTTGCATTAATATTTAGCACATTTAGAAAGGTGAACTTTTTAAAAAAAAATGCCATAAGAAGTTATAAAAAGCATGTAAATATTGAGATTTCAATACGTATCCACATAACAGTACAAAGATAACAGGTCTGGTTCTGAACCTGGAATCTCCCACACTGCAATCAAATGCATTGCCTACAAGCTACAGGTGGACACCACGTGAACAGGTAAACATATGATTGTAAGGAATGTGATGACTGTTCTGTAATCATGTTCTCCCAAGATTAATCTGTTGTAAGCGCTTTTGGTACTAGTAACTTTAGGGTGTTTAAGCATTTGATAATGAGTAAATAAGACCAAAACACAGGAGAAATTAAGAGGTCATTTGAGGAAGGTGTTAGTCAACTATGATGAGAAGCTGCTATCCAAGCATGAGTATTGACTATTATGGGAAATACATTATCTACTATATATACATGGATTTGTGAGGCTTTTGCAGAGTTTGGAATTACATCATTGTAGTCTCACTTTATGAATCATACACGATGTTGATGTTTCCATAATAGGGGAAGCTTCCAAGTGAAGGCAGAGCTGAAAACAATTGCAGTGCAAAGGAAAGGTAAAAGACTAACATTGGTTCTGTTAATGGTTCCAAAGGGCCTAAGAATGAATGAAAAGAAAATCTCCCATCAAATTCTCAAGATTTTCTTTGGTTTTTAGTTGGTTTGCCCAGTAGCATCTCCTCTGTGTTTTCTTCATTGAGACTTACAGCTAATTTCAGCCAGAACCCTATTTTGGCTAATCACTAGGAAATAGGAGATTTACTGTTCAATGAGGAAACAATCAAAATACTGATAGTATTGTAGGCCAAACAATCTTAGTCTTCCCTAGAATCTCATATGTACACTGGACTGGAGATAGGATGAGACCCTTTGGGAAACCATATGGGCCCTTTGGAATGATAAGCAGTTATTCATCACATATTTCATTGAGATTGGGTGAAATTCAGCTTAGAAAATAGGGTATGTTTATCCTTTTCTACCTGCACGGTGTAAGAATGTGCATAATTTTAACTGGCCATTATTGACCCACTGTTCCAATGACTGGACAGAATTGTCTTTCTGAGTGTTATGGAAGTAGTGAAGTCCACTTCTGAGTGCATACTATTGAAACGAGTCCATTAATAGAAACAATGACATGCCTTGGCCGCAGCCTGGAGGTCATGATAATGATGACAAAGTGGTGCATGTGCGATAAGAGAGGACAATCATAGCCTCATTCTAGACTTGACTGTTTCCAAGGCAATTTCAATAGCCAACCAGGAACCAATACTGGAATTCAGATTTTCATATTCATGTAATTCTCTTTTAGCATTAATTGTTGAAATACATATTTACATCTGTCTAGGCTTAGGCTTTTTGCTATCCGCCATTCAAATTTTTAATGTAATTTTGGATAGAAAAGTACCTCTAATGTATAAAACACTTGAGATATGACTAGGAATATGAGTCCAATAATTAGTTAAATTTGGGTATGTCTAAAATTTATGAAACAAAGTTGCCAATTCTAACTGTAATTTTGATTGCTATATTTGCACCTCTGACTCAAAGCAAATAATGCTCTTTACAGTGAATTATCAAACAATCAAATACATCTATGCTACTAATTGAAGCTCTTACTTTTGGAGGCCATTTTAATCATCTTGCTGGAAGATCATCCAAAATGTAGTCCATTGGCCTTGAACATCTTATCTTACATATGGCAGAAGATCCAAAAAGTCTCTAGAGTAGAAGAGGTCACACTTCCACCAGACGTGACTTCCCTTCCCACCTTGCCCTGCTCAGTGTCCTGCTTCCACAGAGGCAACAGGCATTTTTGTCAATATTTGTTGTCTTTACCAAAATGTTTTCTTACAAGTATAGAATCCTTTGGTTTGACACTACTTTTAGAAAGCTATGGGATGTTTTTGAAAGTTGGTGTTGGTATTGGTATTGGAGAGAGTGAGGGTCTGTCTTAGTATGCATTTCAACTACAGCAGCCAAAGTAGCAGATAAGTCTCTTAATGCCATTGGTAAGGCCTCCTCACTGCCAGACCTAGTGGTCCGTGCTCAAAGGCCTCAGGAGGTTAAGGAACAGACAGTAACATTAACTGCTAATACACCTCCTGCACAGGGAATACAGTCTAACCTTCACATTCAGCTGTCAGAGCAGGTAGGCCTGTCTATGCTAAGTGCTAAGACAAAGTAAGTTGGGCAGGTACTGGAACAAGATAAGAAGCCATCTGTAGCTGTTAGTATCAGCAGAAACCTAAGTGTCTGTACCTGAGGTTTACTGACACTAATCAAGAATCAGTCCTCAATCAGAGGTATTAATTCCCAAAAAGATTTTTATAGTTTTTACCAGCACTGGGGGGGGAATAAGTATTTTGTACCAAGAATCCTTTTCCCTGAACATTTTGGTTTATTCCTCTTTTTAGTGTCCCCTTGCTTCAAGAAATTTTTCCATTTCAGTGAATCCTTGAAAGTCTCTAGACAGCAGAAAAAAGCAGCTAATGGAAACAAAAAAGTCTCTATCATCCAAGTATTCCGCAATTCATCATTCCGTGGAGAAGAAGAAAGGGATTAAATAATGCAGATTAGCATTCTCTGTTCCTTCTGAGAGTCCAGAAAATGTATTCCCCCAAACTTCATTGGACATATCTTCCTCTAATTCTTTCCTTTTCTCAAAACAAAAAGAAAAAAGGGGAAAGTATCAGATATAAAGATATATTATCTTCGCTATTTGTCCAAGAAGGAAAGTGAAATATCGTCTTCACAATTATAAGAATCAGTCAAAGGACACCACAGATACATAGGTTTTTCTTGCTTTTAAGAAAAATACAGTAGCATCTTTGAATCTTCGGAGGAAGGAAGCAGAATCCTCAAACAGAAAAAATTATTTTTTCCCCTCCCCTCTTTCTTAAACAATCCCAGAAACTATTGATATCTGGAATAGATTCAACATAAGATGACCTTGCAAAGTGGAGACACTGTCTTAACAGTTTCCAAATTATGTAAAATTTTGTGAAGCTGAAATATGCTAAGGTAAAGTTCACACACCTGTCAAAGTACTCTTTTCATTAGCAAAAGACAGTAATTCCTTCTGATGAGGGCCTCTTTCCTGAGGATCCTTGGTGCAGAATGATTTTTAGTTTCCTTAGGGAGGAGGTTCTTTGGAGTTCTCTGCTGCATCTATCCTACTTTTATGTCTTTTACATGTTCTGTTACATGTGTTATCTGTGCTGTATGCAGCTCTATTTACATTTTATGGTAAAAGTTAAAACTGTCCACCAAGAAAATATCTCTGGTCACTTATTACTGACACCTTCCTAAATGCTATTATTTTCAACAAGATACTTTTCCTCTAATGAAATGACCAGTATGTGCCTGAGGAGAGGCAAGTGCCATATCAGATGGATCTCAGCAACTACAAGATTTGCAGTGGTTCAGTGAGGCCCTCAAAAATGAGGTAGCAGAAAATGCAAGAAAAGGAAAGCATATTACTAAATTAAAGAGTCCCTTTTGTTAATTTAATTCTAGACAGTTTAGAAGAATACCACTTTATCAGTACAAAAAATACAGATTTTGGTCCAAACCACTTAGGGAAAGTAGAGGTCAAGGACCAAGCTCAGACAGACCAATTGCATGACTCCAGACACTCAGTGCACCTCCTGAGAAGGTAGTATTCTTGACCCAGTCTCAGAAAATGAGCTGTCACAGTAGGTTCCGGGGGCAATGTAGTAATGTTTACCAAAGTTCCTTCTCTATCCTTTGTACCACCTTCAGTGATCAGGAACCTGGAACAGGTAGCTTTTATGGTGCAGGCAATTCATAAATTCCTGTCAGTTGGCACAGCAAAGGCAGCCACTACTGAGTTATGCACTTCTCGGGCATTACTCTTATTTCTTCTTCTGAAATGGCCCATTGAGATCAAATCAGTGCTGGGCTTCAAATGGCTCATCAGGTCCATAGAGAAGCCTTCCTTTAGGAGGGAGATATTGGTATGAATTTCAGCAGTCCTGGACAAAAAATATTTGAGACATTATTTCAACTTAACCAGTTCCTTTCTTCGTGCCTTTATTTGCTCCGTTTACAATTGGCTTTCTTCACTCTGTTTTCAGGGCTATCACTCTACCTGACCCTACCAAGGCAGAATTATATCTTTTGACGTCACTGAATGTGTAAATCAGGTCCTTTTACTAGTGACTGTAGGGCATCTATCTTTTTGCTTATGTGAATGACATTCTGATAAAGGTCCAGACAAGAGAAGAAGTAAATATAAACATCCAAGTAGTCATGGAAACCCTCCGGTCCCGTAGATTTGTTTAAATTTAGAGAGAACAAGTCTAATACCCAGTATAGTTTTAGATCATCCAGGAGTAAACAAAAGAGATGCTCTTCAAGCAAGAGTAGTCCTATCTGAAGAAAGGAGCCGGGAAGCTGTAGTCTGATATACATCCACTACTGAGCAGTAAGCATCCAGCTGCAGCCTCTCTTCTATGGGTTCTGGGCATAACAGTGTCCTTGAGAGAGTTGCAACAGTGGAGAATGTTTCAAGAATGACCTCTCCATTTGTGACAGGTTTCAGAGTAGCAGCCGTGTTAGTCTGTATCTGCAAAAAGAAAAGGAGGACTTGTGGCACCTTAGAGACTAACAAATTTATTTGAGCATAAGCTTTCGTTGTCTAAATTTGTTAGTCTCTAAGGTACCACAAGTCCTCCTTTTCTCTCTCCATTTGTGTAACTGTGTTTTGCACAAAAATTGAGATCACAATCAAAAAGAAACCTCACATTCTTCCCCTGTCCCACAACATGACAGCATTCTTTGTTTGGTGGACGTACTCAAATTAGATCATAAGAGATGCCAGTCTCCAGAGCTGGGGATGTGCATTGGAAGCAGAATTTTATTCTTGGAGTGTGATCTAAGGGGAGGGTGGGGACCCACAGTGTAACTTTTTTTTTTTTTTTTCATGATTTGATTAGTTTTACAGAAGTTTGTAGGACTGAAGCTAGATGTGCCGGCTATACAAGAGCTGTGTATTATTCACTGATCAAGATAGATAACAGCTCGATGATGAGAGACTTTAGACAAGTAGCATGAGTGCCTTTCAGCTACTCACTCTACATCAGGAATCAGTAGCCCTTTTCTTTTGGGCAGAATGGAATATTCAGTCCCTTGAGGCCATACACCGAGAATCCTAGAAATATAAGGCTGAAAAGCACCTTAAGAAGAGACATGCACTGATGCAGGATCGAATAAACCTAGACCGTCCCTGACGGGTGTTTGTCTAACCTGTTTTTAAAAATGGCTAGTGATTGGGATTCCACAACCTCCATTGGAAGCCTACGTCAGAGCTTAACTATGCTTATAGTTAGAAAGTCTTTCTTAATATCTAACCTAAATCTCCCTCGCTGCAGATTAAGCCCCTTGCTTATTGTCCTACCTTCAGAGGATATGAAGAATTGATCACAGTCCTTTTTATAGCAGCCTTTATAATGTTTGGAGACAGTTATCAGGTTCCCCTCTCAGTTGTCTTTTCTGAAAACTAAACATGCACAGTTTTCTAAAGTGATTATCATTCCTGTTACTCTCCCCTGCACTCTTTCCAATTTCTCCACATCTTTCCTAAAGCGTGGTGTCCACAATTGGATACAGTACTTCAGTTGAGGCATCACCATGCTAAGTAGAATGGGACAACTACTTCCCATGTCTTGACACTCCAGTTAATACACACCAGAACATTAGCCTTTTTTACAGCTGCATCACACTGATGACTCATTCAATTTATCTGCTAGAGTACCCCAGATCCTTTTCAGCAACACTACCACCTAGCCAGTTATTCCCCATTTTGTAGTTGTGCATTTGATTTTTCCTTCCTAAATGAAGTACTTTGCACTTGTCTTGAGTGAAATTCATCTTGTTAAATTCAGACCAATTCTCCAATTTTTCATGGTGGTTTTGAATTCTAATCCTGCCCTCCAAAGTGCTTGCAACCTCTCCCAATTTTGTATCTCTGCATATTTTATAAGCATACCCTCCACTCCATTATCCATGTTATTAATGAAAATAATGAATAGCACCGAACCCAGGACTGACCCCTGTGGGACCTCACTAGATACATCCTCCCAATTTGACAGTGAACCATGGATGATTACTCTTTAAAGTACAGTATTTCAACCAGTTTTGCACTCCCCTTATAGTAATTTCATCAAGACCATGTCTGTAGTTAGCTTATGAGAATGTCCTGTGGGACTCAACTCAAAATATATCACATCTGTTGCTTTCCCCCATCCACTAGGACAGTAACAATGTCAAAGAAGGAAATTAGGTAGGTTTGGCGTAATCTTTTTTTTTTCTTTACAAATCCATGCTGGTTATTCCTTATAACCCTGTGTTTCTCTGGGTGATTCCATAATGGTTGTTTGTTAGTTTGTTCCAGTATCTTTCCTGGTATCAAAATTGGGCTGTGAGTGGTATATAATTCTCTGGGTGCTATTGGTTCCTCCTTTTTAAAGACAGGAACCATGTTTGCTCTTCTCCAGTCCTCTGGGACCTCACCTGTCCACCTGGAATTCTTGAAGATAATTGCTAACTGTTCCAAGATTGTTGCAGATAGTTCCTTAAGGATGAATTTAATCAGGCCATGCTGCTTTGAATACAGCTAACTTATCTAAAACATTCTTTAACCTGTTCTTTGCCTGTTTTGGCTTGTGTTCTTTCCTCCTTATTATCAGTATTAACTGCATTGAATATCTGGTCACCATTTACCTTTTTAGTGAGGACTGAAGCAAAATAGGCATTAAACTCCTCAACCTGCCTGTTGTCTTTACTTATTAGCTCTCCTTCCCTGCTAAGTAGAGGATCTACACTTGGCTTCATCTTTCTCTTGTTTCTTATAGCCTTTTATGTCCCTTGCGAGGTGTAACTCATTTTGTGCCTTAGCCTTTCTGATTTTGTTCCTACATGCTTGTGCTGTTCTTTTGTATTCCTCCTTGTGCAATTCTTCCATGTTTCCACTTTTTGTAGATTCCTTTTTGATTTTCAGGTCATTAAAGAGTTCCTGATGGAGCCATATTGGCCTCTTATTGTTCTTCCTATCTTTCCTTCATGTTAGGATAGTTTGCTGTTGTGCCTTTAATATTATCTCTTTGAGAAACTGCCAGCTCACCTAAACTTCTTTTTTCCCTTAGATTTTCCTCCCATTGGACCTTACCTACCAGTTCTCTGAGTTTGCTAAAGTCTGCTTTTATTTAAGTCACTTGTAATTATTCTGCTGCTCTCATTCCTTCCTTTCCTCAGAATAATATCTATCATTTTATGATCACTTTCACCCAAATGTGCTTCCTCTTTCATATTTGCAACCAATTCCTCCCTGTTGGTCAGAATCAAGTCTAATATGGCTGTCCTCCACTTTGTGATGCAAACATTTGTCCCCAATACATTCCAAGTACTTACTGGAAATTTTGTATTTTACCATGTTACTTTTCCAACAGCTGTCTGGGTAGTTAAAGTCCCTGTTACAACCAGATCTTTACCATGACATCACCCCTATTTTTGGGGTGATGATATGACATCACCCCTATTTTTTCCTCCATTTATCTTTACCCAGAGACTTTCAACTGGTTTGCCTCTCATCTCCTTCTGGAACTTGGAACAATTGTATATATTCTTGATGTATAATGCAACACCCTTTTTCCACTTTTTTTCCTGCCTGTCCTTCCTGAAAAAGCTTATACCCCTCTATACCAATATTCCAGTCATGAGATGTATGCCACAAAGTCTCTGTGATGCCAATTAAGTCATAATTTATTTTATGTTCTAATACTTCCAGTTCTCCCTGTTTAATCCCCCTACTTTTTGCATTTGTATATGGACATCTAAGATGTTGAGCAGAATCCCCCACTGATTTTCCTCTTGTTGCTTCTATGATCCTGTTGTAATTTTCCATGTCCCCCCACAACATCTAGCTCTCTGTTAAGGTTGCCTTTTGAAAGACTGTGACAATGCCAGAGCAGATTGGCTAAGAAGAAGAAAGGTTGATAAGGATGAATGGAATCTTCACTATGCTATCTTCCAAAAAAAAAAAAAAGTAAAAAGGTAAATGTAATATTCTCGTCTGTCCTTTTCCTGAGACCAAGAATATTTCAAAAGATTGAATCTAACAAGCTGAGAATAATTTTGGAGAATTATTAGTCCAGGAAATCCTGGTACTTCTTGATAGTAGATTGTCTCTGCCTCTTCCCCTGAGACTCCATCCAGATCTTCTGTCTCAGGGCCTGGAGCTTCATCCCAGTCCCTTGACAGCTTGAGTTTTTGAAAAGAATGCACAAAAAGATTGAAGAAGGTGAATCCGAGTACATCTTGCAGCCTTTTAGGAAACCATAAACCACCATTTCATATTCTAGGGTCTCAAGAAGGTTTTGATACTAGTGCTGACTAAAACACACAAATCCACTTGTGTTTTACATTGCCTTCAGGATGATATAGACTTTAATCTGTTAGTTGTCTTCACCTGTTGCTATTTGAGAAAAAAATTGATCCTTATCAGAATTCTAGATTTACTTTGGTTCCCACTATGACCAAATTCATCTGAACAGCCAAACTGTTAAAATTTTCCAAAAATACCTACATTTCCTGCATGGAGAGTAAATCTAGTTTAGAAAGTCTGAGGAACCTTAAAGCATCTTTTTTAACAAAACCACCTTCTTTGTAGCAATAACATCTGCAAAGAGTGTCAAACATCAAAGGCCAGTGTTTCACTGGGATGAAACTATGATTCACTAGGATAATAAATATTTTGCACAGCAACTAAATTTATTCCTGAAAAGAGTGGTCAGTTTTATAATCACAAGCGATTATTCTGCCTTTTTTTTCTGTCCTAATCCTCCGCAACCCAGAGAAAAACATTGATTTAATTTTGATTTTTGCAGAGCAATTCAATTTTTTTAAACAAGATTGGAAAACAATTAAAGAATGAGTAGTTCAGAATTGAAAAACAAGGAATATTGACTCTTGGATGGCATCACCCATTTATTCCACCAGTCACTAGTGGCCTCCTGGGAGGAAAATGCATCAACAGAAAAGACTAGCAACATAGTGATATGGTTGACCGTGTTCACGTGGGTGCAGCATTAGAAAAGAGATGGGCATTCTTCCTCTAATGATTTCTTTGGGAGAATGGTCCTGAAAGCTTCAGAAGATGGAAGTTTAAATTTAGATAAGAGAGCAACAAAATCTTTTCCCATAATCTGTTTAAATGGGCACTTCTTTCCCCTCCCTGTTCCCTTAATTTGCACTGCTAGTCACACCCCGGCTGTGAAGATTAGTAGACATGCACTTGTCCAAGTAAGAAAACTTTGCCATATCTGATTTTATTTCACTGATGAAAATGTGAACAGTAAGCTCATCCCTCCCCTTTTTGGTTTGATGGAAAATATAATAGCAGAATCCTCAGTTTGGATTATGAGTATTTTTATTCTGGAAAAAAAAAAGTATAAATTTCCATACATCTTAGGTACATCCTTTAGCTCACTTCCCTCATCTGCATGGTTTTGAAACATTGCGTGTAGTTATAAGTTGATATTTCTGTATTTTAACATTTTAAATTTTGAAGAAATTCTTGGCTTTGGAAGAGGTATCTGAAAGCACGAGGTAGGAAGTGGAGTCAAGTGGAAATGTTTCCTCATCAACTCTGCAGTCTGCCTCTGTTCCTCTGAGTGCAAGGCAACCCAGCTGTAAGGCTTGCTGGCCATACTCTTATCAGAGAGAGAGAGAGAGAAAAATTATCAAGGAAGATAAAATTCCTCTCTATCAATTCTATCCTTACGTAAATTCAGCATTCTGAGTTCCCATACGTGAGAGTGTAACTTAATTTCCAAATTACATGATGAAAGCACATCTGTCCCAAAATTAATACCTCTTGAGAATATCATAATTGTATATACTGAAAATAATTAGTATCTGTAATTTGCAAGTCATAAATGTCTAATTTTTAGCGAAGTTGTTTGTTTCCATTTAAGATAAATTTCCAATTTAAGATCCAAGGCAACATTCAAATGTACCTCACAGGGGCCAAAATTGTTCTTTCCTTCTTTTCTTTTTAAATGCTGCAAAGAAACATAGTGATTTATGTTGTATTCTATTGTAGAGAGAACATCCCAATTTTAAAAATATTCTGAGATTCCTTTAGTAAAATACTGTTCATTGGATAGTACCTAACCACTTTTTTTCCCTCACATTGAGGCAACTGATGTCAAATTTCTAATAAAACTAGGAACCACCAAATTACCTAGTCTGATTACCAGCTGTAAAGTATGAAGAAGATTTCTTGTTGTGCTTTTTATCCAAGACAATGAAGATTATTAATTGCCACTACTTATGAAACATTAGATTCTTTACCTCCAACTGCACAAACAGAGTGATGGTTAAGCACTTCCACTTCATTTATTGCAATTCCAGCTTTTAAAGCTGGCTTTGAGGCCAGCAGCAAGCAAAATCACCCAGGCGCGCGCACGCGCTCTCTCTCTTTCTGTCATCTCCCTTAGGGACACTCAGTTTCCGGGGTTTCTCTCCCTGAATGGAGCCGTCTACCGCGTTCCTTCTCTCCATTTGTTCCTTCCCTATCATAATGGAGCAGAACAAGTGGAATAAGCTTGAAGTCCAGGAGGTTCACCATATGCAAGGAGACCCTCTCAGGATCACCAAAGAAAGTTGCACTATTATTGCACTCAGCCTTTTGACCCTGGCTTTCCTTAGGGGAAGGAGATCAGAATCTGGAGGCTTATTGAGACCTTTGCATCAGAGGCACTCCACCATCAGAAAAACCCATGGAGACACCGCTGCAAGAGCAGGTCAGCCCTCTTCAGCTCTTGGGACGCATTGTTATCTGATAAGAATTTGCCACAGGTAAATCCAAAACTTGCCCGCCTCCATTCTGTCTAATCCACTAGTAAAAGACTCCATGAGGCTAGCATTAAGAACCAGGGCAGCTAACTAGATATCCAGCTGTTGCTCAGAATGAAGTCCTGAGCAGCATGTAACAATTCAAGGAGAAGCTTAATAAGATTTTAGCTAAAAACATGGACAAGCCAAAATATTTACTACCAATGAGTGAAGTTCAGGAAAGAATAGAAGCCAGTCGTCCAAGGGCAGAAGCTCTTTTCATTCCTACCCACATCAGATGTATTGGAAAAGGGCCCCTCATTTTTCTAGGGTAAGATAAGGATGTGGAACATGGAGAAGGAAGCCAAGATCATGCAATAGCCTAATCTTTCTTTCATTTCAGTTCATATGTATAACTGCAAGAGAGTTCTCCAGAAATAGACTTGAAGGCAGGATATCCCATTCTCAGACACCTGATTTGAGCTGACTGCAGACACATTGGTACAGGAAGGACTATATCATGATTTCTCTGATGCTCAAGACTTCTCTTCCACCTCCTTCGTCGTCCTCTTCAATTGTGAAAGCTGATAAGAAACTTCAAAACATCTGGAAAGCATCAAGTACTACCTAGAGTCAGCGGCAATTAGAAACCTGTCTTTCAATAGGAAAGGTCTTCAGAACTTTCTTCTGTTTCTTCACAGAAAGAAACAGAGGAGGGGAGGGATTTAGGTCATCCCTCAAGAAACTGAACAGGCTGATGAAAAAGATGAAATTCAGAATGGATCTTGTTCCCACGAACTCCAGTTTCTCCAGGAGATAATCTAATTCTGTTAGATCTAGCAGAAGTTTATTGGCATATTCCAATTGTTCCGTGATACAGAAATCACTGTCAATGAAATGTTACCTTTTGAGTCCCCCAGGACGCTTCCAGGCTACTGACAGTAGCCTGGCTAAATAATCATTTATACCTTTTATTAGATAATATGATTATGAGAACATTGCTGCTAGAGACATTACAGGAAGTAGTGTTGCAGATCCTCTCTGTGCTTTAAACGTGGTAACGCAATCCTATCTTCACTACCTGGCAGCTGACCACAGTATTATAGGCTCTGATGACCCTTCATTTGACTGGCCTCTAATTCTCTGCATAAAGATGAGCTTTCTATTTGTATCAAGTTGGCAAGGATAGTCTATGAAATGTCAGCTCTTGGAGGCTGTGAATCATACTGCATCTTCCATGCGAATGAGATGATTCATATTCCAGAGTCTTTCATAACCATGATTAACTCTGCCATGCAAACATCACAGGAAATACTTTTTTTTTTTTAATGTTGTCCAAAATCTTAACACCTGAAGGAAAAAAGCATTGCATGTGCTAGATGTGGTGAAAATCCGGGTTAAAGTCAACTAATTCAGAAAAACAGCTTGGTTTCCTTTCACCTAAATGCTCATGACTGAGAGTATCTAAATCCTCCTTTGTTCGGTGAATGAAACGCTTATACCATTAAAGCCTGTTTAGTCACAGATGCCAATTCCTTCTGGAAATGTTACCCTGTCGTCATAATCAATGGTAGGCTTCTGGGCAGAAGGGGCATCAGCTGGCAGAAAGGAAGTTTATAAAGTGTTAATGACAGCACTATTAAGCTCTGCAGTTTTCACCATAGGCACTGACTTTTATTTTTCCCTGGGGTGTTGCACCTCAAGGCTCTGCCCCCACTCCGCCCCTTCCCCTGTGGCCCCGCCCTCATTCCTCCTCTTCCTGGCCTCTCTGTACCCTCTTCTCCAAGAGGCCCTTGCTCTGCCTCTTACTGCCACCACCCCACCCCAAGGCCCCACCCTCACTCTGCCTCTTCTTGCTCCAGGCCCTCCCCGGAGCCCACCGTGTCAGCGCCTCTAGTTTTCACCTTGATTCCTCTGCAGAAACATTCTTTGTTGGGAAGGTGATCCAAGTGGTAGTCCTAAAATAGAGTAGTAATAATGTATGGATAGGAAAGGATAACGCTTCATTCAATCTTACTTGTCTTTACTTCATTGTCAACAGAGCAACACTTACTTTATACACCGCTAAGGATCTGGCCTTTGGTGTTAATAGACCTTTGTGGTGTTCTCTGAAATATATGGAACCCCAAGAGGAAAACTAATTCCCTTTTTGGGCATGTCATCTCAGCTTCAGAGGAAAGAAACACAAAAGTTCCATTGTATTACAGAGGCCAATAAATCTCCAAAAACAATACAGGCTCATGTATTACATTTACCTTGACATCTTGGGCCAAAAGTCATCAGCTTCTGTGGAAGAAATCTGTGAATCAACCATCTGGATGAACTAGCTTGTCATGTGTTCATTAGTTCACTTAGAAGCTGGGCCTGAGCCCTCATCTGATGCAGCCTTGAGGCAGGAATATATTTCATGCCTGGTATCCTTAACCTTTCAAAATTCATTTGATTTTCCTTATATGCCTAGTTAATTTTCTTCCTTCCTTCTTGCCTTTATTATTCTATTTTCCCCCATGTTTGATGATTGGCAAACCTAGATTAGAGTTTCCTATATTTATCCATTTCTTTCCTTAGAGAAGGTATCTGATCCAGCCCCACTTACTGCTGTAGTTCAACACTGGTTGTTTTGTAATTTCCTTTTCTGAAAGCAAAGTTGTATCAGTTATAGTCCTGTGCTGTAATTATTGTCAGACATTTAGTATCTTGTAATATTAACTTTTATCCTAATATTGAAATACCATTATTATCTTCACAATTTGCAGGTTCGGAAGAACTTTTTCTTATCAGGAAGTAATAGGAGGGTCCTTCCACCCTGTTTCAGTTTTGTCAGCTTTAGATGTCTCCAGAACTACAAAGTGAGAGGACCCTACCCATCAGTCAGTTCAAGAGACCTGAGGTCTCGGATAGGAGAAACAGAGAGAGAAAGCAAATTGCCTGTCTTTTGTAATGAAGTTAGCAATAAATATGACATGTTAACTTTTATGAGAGATTACTTTTTACCACTGAATTAAAGTGTAATATGTTGCTTAAAGAAGACGTACTAGGTAGCGTTTTGTTTTTCTTTAATCTATAAAACTCAGTCACCATTTTCAGGAACAAATATTGCTAAAGACACCAGATTGTAAAATCTTTGCTACTTCTTCAGAGAGCCTTGGGGCCATCCTCTGATATGTAATTACTTTTACATCAGTCACAAGAGAGAGACAAGAATGCGCTTTCCTTGAACTTAACAGTTTGGGCAATTTTCTGTAATCCAGTAAATACAAATTGTACCCTGATTATCCTTCTACGTCTGTCAAGGAAATTTTAATGGATGAATGAATGAGTCAAATGTATGCATGGAAATATACAAATGTGCAAAATATGGGTCTAATTACAAGGCTGCTGAATTTACACAAGGTCAGGTAAACAAGGCACCAGTGTAATGATTATTGTTAATAATGCCTTTGGGAAAACATTCTCATGTCTCTTCTGAACACCTAACAGTTTTGCCTTTTCAGTCATATGAAACAGCCAGATCAGTTAATAGTAAGAGCAAAAAGGCATTCATTTCTCCCCTCTTTCTACCTCACCTTTGTAACTGGTTACTACTACTTTCAGAGTAGTACGCAAGATGAAAGCTAGATTTTCAGGACCATGTTGAAAATGAAAAGTACATTTTAGATATTTTGAATTAGAATTCTGAAGTAAAGTTTTTGTGAAATAAATTAATGTAGCTTTTACTCACACACACAGTAGTGAACTAGCCGCTGTCCCCTCTCATAACAAAATAGAGCTCCTTTTTGTTTTCTTTCAAGATAGCTAGTGCCATCGAAAACATAAACTGGATACTAACAAAGACAAATTGAAGCCTCCCTTTTTATATGCTTACTATTTATGGTAAATTTGGCTCCCTTGCTCTTTTCTAGAATACTCTAATTTTGGTTGAAGAGCTGTACCAACAAATGATTTATTTTAGATTCTTCGAACTGCTGCAATAACTGTTTCCCCTGAACCTTGTGTGACTTATTCAGTAGACTGCTGTATCATTACAAACGCTGCATAATTAATTCTCCTTTTCCACTATGAACAACACTAGAATCATAAAAGGCCACATTTACTCTGTGAAATGAAAGTATACTCAGTTGTGCATCCAGGTAATCTTGTTTGGATCAGATCCTGGGAAAATATTTATTTGTGTTTTTTAAAACTTTTGGTTATTAATCAGTTTGGTCCCATAAATGCAGGTTGGGAAACTGAATAATTGTAAGCATAGGAATTTTTGTACCAATAGTGGAGTAGTGGCCTCTCTAGCCTAGTATTCTGTCTCTGACACTGGCTGATACCAAGTGCTTTAAAGAAAGTTCAAGAAACTCCACCATGGGAAACTTTGGAATAAGCTGTCCACAGGGGAAGTATCCTCCTAATGTAGTTTAACTGTGAACATTCTCACACGTATGAATATGTAAACCTTTTGTGAATTGTGCTGTTTTCAGTGATACCTTATGGCAAGGAGTTCCACAGGTTATTTTACACAATGTTTTAAGAATTTCCTTTAATAGTTTTAATTTTTTGTTTCCTTTCCATTTCACTGGCATTCCTTTTTGAAATTGTGATAAAAGGTAAATCAAGTGCCTGATTTGCCTTCTCCATACTAATCATTGTCTTATATCCATCATGTGCCCTCTTGTTTCTTTTTTAAACTTAACTAGTCCTAGTCTTTTCAGTCTGTTCTCACACAGAAACTTTTTCATGCCTATAAATCATTTTCATTGCCTGTCTTTCATACCTTTTTTCTATTTTTGCTATTTCTTGTTTGAGATGGGGCAGCTCAGAACTGAGCATTGTTTTCAAGATGACAATGTAATATCAGTGTACATAATGACATAGTTTTAACAGTCGAGTCTACAAGATTTTACCAGTTGCTAAACTGCTTTTGCTGTTCAGACAGGGCTAAGGCTGGAGTTAACACATCCAGAACTACCCCTTGCACCTAGAACACGACACTAAAGTATTCTCCTGAGTTTAACATTACCAGTGATAGTATTTAGGTAACCTTATGACAAACCCTTTCATTGTTTAGTTTAATCTTACTATTAAAAAAGTTTTTTCCCATCTAGCTAGTCTAAACTTGTCCTCCTTTGGTTAAATTCTTTATTTTAAGTAATATGCCAGTGGTCAATCTCAAATCGGTTTCTCCCTTTATGGTTTTGTTCAAGTATTTGTAGGGTGCTACAGTATCCACACTGGACCTAATTTGTTTAGGCTATAGAAATGTTTGTCTTCAGACTTCATATCTTTCTATCCTCTAACCTTTGCTATTCTTTAGCTTCTCTTTTATCACTGTTCATTTTTATAGTGATGTGCCCAGAGTTGTACACAGTAAGTAAGGCCTCATAGATGCTATGAGGAGAGAAATGATTACCTTTAGTCCTTCATGCAATTTTTTCTACTCCTTCCCTCTCATTCACTACTCCTTTTTGATTAGCGTATTATTCTAGCATAATTTTTACCTTTCTGCTTCAATCTCTTACTGTGAGCTCACATTTATCATCCCTTTTTTCTGTATTGTTGTTATCCAGTCATTCTTTTTTAATATTTTTCTATTTCTCTAATATTGCATTTTTCCAAAGTAAAATTCCATATTAATTTTTTTTCCTGTCCTCTGTGGTACCGACAACCCCTCCTCCCCAATTTATATGTAACCAGGTAAACAATTTATAATATCAATTTAAAAAAAAAAAAAAGTGGGGAGGAGAGAGAATTTAGAAAGCATATATAATCTGGCAGTCCTAGCAGAAGCTAAACTTTTCCATTTCCCCACACTGGGGAACTCTCAAATTTGAAATGAACAATTGTGTTTAGTTGTTTGGGTTTTCTCTTACTTCAGTGTTTAGTGGTAAGAGTTCAAACTTATTTTAAAGGGAGTATATTTAGGTCAGACTGACCTCCATTTGGGATCAGACTTTTTTCCTTCCAGATGTGTGTGTGTGTGTGTCTCTCTCTCTCTCTCTCTCTCTCTCTCTCTCTCTCTCTCTCTATTTTTCCAGAAGGGTGAAACTAAGATTACTAGATACAACCACTTAAATAATGTACAGAAGTAACCAAACTAATTAACCCATAAAGTTTTGATGATTTAATAACATTATTATTAATGTTCAGGTATACTTCAAACTTATCATTTTTTTAAACAGTCATAAGAGCATCGTACTACAACAATGTTTGTATAATAGTTACCACCTCAAAACAAATGAAAATGTGACTACATGATTTGACTTGGCCTAGGAATAGTCACTGTTGAGATTTTCTCTTTTCTAGCCATTTGGATTAAATAAAAATACATGGTCTGTTTATATTACTGATTTTTCTTCCCTACAACTTTTATGCATATTGATAAGCTCAACCTATTTTGCCAACAGTTACTAATGCTATAATGCATTTTCCCATATCTCCTATCTCAAATTTTTACCGTTATTGATTGAAGATTCAATTGAGAAATGTGTTTAGAACCCTGCTTTCTGTGATAATCATAGAAGTCAGTGGGAAGACAAGAAAATTGTATTGAAAGAAATTGTGTGCATGTGTGTTTTGTGTTTCAGCATAGATTATTTCTGCCAAAATAATAGCTGTCATTTTGTTCTTGTTATATTAGTGGCCCGTAGCTCACTACTACGCCTTTTGACTTGGTTTTGCTTTTGTCCATTTGTCTATTTGTAAGTAGAAAGAATGTTGTGAAGTGCCATAATTTGCAGAATTATTATGCTAATAAAATCAATATTTTGTTATCTATTTAAATTAAGAAGTCCAAGATGGTGACCCCACTCCACCTTCATATCAAAGCTTGCAGACCTTAACATTTGGTGACTTTGAAACTTTGAGTTCTGTTCAGTATTTCGTGTCATGCCCATCGTGGGAGGAAAAAGATGGAAAATGTATACGCTGAGCCTATAGGACTTCCTGCAGTGCTTATTAATCCTTTATGGATCATTTGAAATGTTTCTAGTTTATTTAAGCTTTGCTGCTTGTATCAGATTGTTCCTGGGAAAAAAAAGAAAAAATGATCATGCTTTGAATTTTTAAAAGTGTGATCTCACTTTCAAGCAAAAGCACTTTTATGCTCCATTAGAGCTGAATTTGCCAAACTCTTACATCGCATTAACACAAGCTTTACTGGCTAGATAAATGTGTTGTTCAAAGACTGACTTGAACTTTACCAAACTGCATATTAAGATTGTGTCTTTTAATAATTTTATATCTTGAATGTTTTTTCCGTGTAAACAAAAAAGAGAAACAAAAATATGCTATGTAGTTCTGATTAAAAGAATAGGTTTAAACTTTGCTTAGGAGAGGTCCTAGTAGGAATTTTTAAGCTAGAGTTTAATTGAAAATTGTAGTAAAATATTTAGGCTAAATGTATCAGTGTTTTTCACCCAAGGCATACTACAGAGAAGTGTTTACAGAATTGAAGTTCTGTTTTTTTATATTTTGTTAGCATTTTTACAGTAGGTGATGTGTTCATTCCATAGTTGAGTTAGGAGTTCCCTCATCTTAGGAGTTGTGGTTAAAAGATTCATTGTCAGGAGCTGAAAATTTTCAAGTAATTCATCTGGATAGCAAGTTAAGGACCAGCTCCTGCAATGGGAGCCAGTAGCACGAACTGGAGCACTTGTATGGAGTCCCATTGAGTTCAATCGACTCCAAACGGACTTGGGCTAGCAGATCCTACTGCAGGATCAATCTGGAAGTGACCATGTGTCTGGATAAAGTATTTTCATGTAATGGATATAGGGTTCTTTTCTTTCCTACTTTGTTTTTATTTACTTAGTACACCTAACACTTCTTTTTTCTCTCTTTTGGTTACCATTACTGTAGTTACAATGACTGCTTGCCTGTGTGTGAATAAATTGTTACTCCTTTTTGTATTGACATATTTATCAAATGTCAGAATGAGTTAAACTACAAATTCTAGTTGCTTACAAGGATCAAATCTGCCTCTCTGTGTTTCTAGCATCTGTTAGTCTAAAGATTCTTGTTTAAAATACTTTCTGCCCTGGAAGTGTATGCTTCAAGGATAGCCTGTATAAGTTTTCTGCACCATAATTTATTTTTTATACTTTTGCAATGGGGTACACTTAGGCTTTTCATGAATTAAAAATCATCTCAAGTGAAAAGTCATACTAAGTGTTAGAGAAATATAACCATAAAGATTTAACTCCTATAATTTTGTATGTGGTTTGTAACATGTTAAATAGATTATTTTAAAAATAGTATCAACATGAAGTAAAACACTTTGTTTTTGTATGTATATTCTTTTGCATATCACTTATTGCCAGAGTAACGGAGCACCTCACTAACTATTTTATCCTTAGAACACTCCTATGGTAAAGGGAAATATTATCTCCATTTTACAGATGGGGAAAACTGAGACAGTGATTTTTCTGAAGAAGTCTGTTACAAAGACTGAATCCCAATGCCTTACCCACTAGACCTTCCTTCCTTTTAAACTCTGCAGGGTTTTTGGTTTTTTTTTTTTTTTTAAATCAAGCTTTCAGAACACTTGATAAGAATGGAAAGAGTCAAAAATATTTTTTACAATGGAAAAAAGTTGAAAATAATACATCCATAGGAAAATAGAGAAACTTCAATCAGTGAAAGGAGTGAAGAAAGTACACCACTTGTATTAAAGAAGTGCCACCACTTATTCTAACTTTCCTCAAATTTCCATTTCATATCAGTAATGGAACCTTGAAAATAAATGGGAGTATCATATGGGTTCTCCTGAAAACTTGTACTGAGCAATCTGTGAAATTAAGTTTTGTGCAGATTTCATCTCTCTTTTCCCTCATCCTATTTGTCTTTGGTGCTTTCTATACAACCAAAACAATTCTGTTCACAACAGTTGTTAAACTCTCGTAATTGAAATTGATTGTTGCCAAACTGGGCTAAAACTACGTTTTCAAAAAACATGCAATAGCCATGGAATAACATCCTCTACCTGGGCTAAAGCATTTTTCAGGTATTCTTTATTCAAGCTTTATTTGCACCGTATAAACAAAATGAAATCTTGGCTTCTTACAGAATAGAAGAGCTCTAGTTTAAGAGAGAAATAACTTGCCTCTGTGTTTCAAGAAGATTTAATCTGACAACCAATGCCATTTTGTCCTATGCTTTGAAAAAGATAGCAGATATTTGGAGATCAAGGAATGATAGTGGATGGCTTTGCTTCAGTCCATTTGAAAATACTATTCAAACCCTGCTTGTTACATGATTTGGCTTCATCCATACAGGCTGATGCAAACCATATTTACCTATTGTTAAACTACGTTGTTTTGACTGAATATGTGGCCTTTGTATTTTAAAGCACAGATCACTCAGCAGCCAGTTGATTGGGGCTCAACTGAACCTTGCAGCTGTCTCTGCCACACTGACAGTGTCTTGTACATTACTTCTTACAAAACGCTAAGGGCCTTACTGCTGTTTAGGGCCCAGGAACCTGTCCCTAGTAATTTTTTTTCCACACACTTCAGAGCAACCTTTATTAAGCTTTACACATAACTAGAGATGCCACCTGTAATATAAGGTTGCCTGACACTTCCCATTGCAAGACCCTGTTTTCAGTTAATTACAGTTTTTCCAAAATTTAACTGTTCAGACTGACATTTTCTATATTAGGTGTCTGCTTGAAGCTGATTTTTTTTTTTTTTTTTTTTTTTTTAAGTTTCAGCAAAAATGGTTCAGCCATTTCCAAGAATGAGATTGCGGGAAATGTTTTGCCCGTGTGTGGGTTTTTATTTAAAATTTTTAGCTGTTTCATTGAGATGTGCCAGTACCTTCATACTTTGGAGCAGGAACTCAAAATTTGGCAGAGAGGTCACCCGCGTGTCCGGGATGTGCCTTTTGTCATCCCTGTGAAAATTCACTCAGATTTTGCCAACTTATAAACCTCTGAAAAATTTCAGTTCATTCATGGTCATGCAAGAGACTTGTAGAGTTTGGCAGCTAAATGTTCTGATGATTCTGCCGGTACCAAGGGTGGTCCATCTGGTCCATACTCGCCCAGCGCCAGTCTGCAACTGAACTGTGCTTGCATAATTCCCCACTTAATGATTGAATGGTCTTCATCACTGGGGCTCCAGACTTTTGCTGCAATAATAATTGCTGTTCCAGATGCTATGGTGCTGGGTACCAAAACTGAAAGCGGGCAACTGGTCTCTCCTGTATTCTCAATGCTCCCCGTGCTGATTCCTGGGCAGTGTGGAGGAGGAGAAAGCCACCTGACTCGAATGTAGGGTGGAGAGGAACCCCAGAAGCCTCCAAGATGGGGACTGGGCAGAAACAGATGGAATCAGAAAATAGGGGGGCTAGGAGCTAGGTGAGGGGAGGATGTGGGAGTGAGGAGAACATGAGAAGGAGCCAGGGGAATGATAAGAGATGGAGGGGGATATCTGGGTGGGGTGGGGAGGATATGTGCAAAAGGACAGGGACAGAGAAGGGTCTGTAATCTTTAGAGAACCACTGCACTACAGAACCTTGAATTGTACTTTTTATTCCAGAGTTTTGACATTCCTTTGCTATCTGTCAAATAGCTGTGTGGAGACGGTCAGGGGGAATGGCAAAGTATCTCCACCACTTCTATTGGAATGTCCACATAGAAGATGACAGCCTACTAGCTCAAGTGGTAGAGGATTGTGCTGTGGATCTGTTGATTTATGTGGGTGGGTCAGTATGTTTCCCCATGCTGAAACTTTTTTTGTTTTTTTCAGTAGTTAAGATTATTGTGTTTAACTCAGGACATTATATTTAAAAAGTGTTAAAATGTTTAGTATACAAAGTCAAACGTTCAAAATTTAGGAAATAGTATTAAGGCTTCCTGTGGAACCTTAATTCAGCCCCCTTTGGTATGTGCATTGTGATATAGTCTTTGATTACAAGATCAGATACTATTTTTTTCCACAGTACCCCATCATTTAGTGAATGAATAAGTTATTCACTATTTATTTATATTCTTATCCCTGTGACAAGTTGACTAAGGTAATATCTTTTATTAGGACCATTGTCTGTTGGTGAAAGAGACAACACTGCAAAGAACATTTTATCCTTTATTCAGTGTGTAGGTTCTTGTATTATTTACGATGTACCATCCAAATTCTGAACTGAATGCAGAATTATTAATTTCCTCATATGTTTTTATGCTGCTGTCATCTTAAATTTATTAACATTTGTAAAGAACTATCTTCGTAATACACCTCCTGTATGGTGAGGTGGTAGTGGTATTCCTAATTTACACACTTTTACACTGAAGTGCAGAGAAATTAGTTTAAAATCACCAGGCGTGTGCACTAATTTTGAGTGCCCAATTTAGAATCATAGAATATCAGGGTTGGAAGGGACCTCAGTCCAACCCCCTGCTCAAAGCAGGACCAATCCCCAATTTTTGCCCCAGATCCCTAAATGGCCCCCTCAGGGATTGAACTCACAACCCTGGGTTTAGCAGGTCAATGCTCAAACCACTAAGCTATCCCTCTCCCCTCTAAGACGTATAGGGCCTGATATTTCAGAATACTTAATAATTTATAGTATTTTATATACTCAGAGCAGAGATCCCATTGACCTCCATTGCAGATGGGACTGTTTAGCACTTCTGCAAAGCTGATCCTGAATAACTCCAGAAAATAAGTGACTCACAGTGGCCACTTGTGAAAATTCTGGTGTAAGTGACTTGGCCAGCATCATGTAAGAACCCTGTCAGAGGAGATGGTAGAATCGGGTTCTTCAGGGTGGCATTCCATTGCCTTAACCATGAGACCATCCTTTCTCTTTCTGAGTTTTCCTGCCTCATTTACTACGCACCTTCCAATTTCAGCAATAAATGAGACAGTGTCCTACAGATAGGCAACAACCTTATTAACTACACAAACCTGATTAATTCCCGCAGTCCAGCCTGTGCACTGAATGAGGCGAAGATCTTGTGGGGGGAAAAAATAGTAATGATCATATAATTGAAGACTGCATCATCAGGCATATGTACAAAGGGACCAGGGGCAACCTTAATTCTGGCATTTCCTAATTTTGAGTGTTCGAGTATTATCTGCAACCTTGATAGTGGTCTTTAACATAGTTTTTTGTGTGTAGTTATATATATATATATATATGGCTATGTGGGGGGGGGGGTGTACTTAATGTCAAAAGTGAAATGTTTCCTTAGTGAATAGACATACCACCTTTTATATAATGGTATCATGCATTTCATATTATTTTCATTAGTTTTGTTTTTATAACAAAGATTTAATTAAAATTGGGCCTACCAGTGCATGTTTTCTTCGATTTTGTTATTTCTAATATGAAATACTACTGGTGTTTGTAACTCTGTTTTGATCCATTTAGGTGTTTAACCCAGTACACGTATATTTTTTTGTATGCTGATTTGGTTGATTCTGTATTGAAATCCTATGTCCTTTTGGACTAACAAAGGGAGTTCAGTGTCCCCACGTTCTCAAAATCTAATCTACAAGAGATGATAGAATAGTGTGAAAATTACTCATGTGCTTGGTGAGGAGGGGGATCTACTCAGCTTAGTGCGTATGTGGCTACCGGGCAAAGAACAGAATTTGTGATTTCATTAGTCACTATTTGGGTGATCCACCAGTGAGTGTATTATCTGCAACTACTTATTCTGTTGTTGTATGAACATGCTATTTTATTGAATGTGGGAAGAGTGCAACAAGAGCATGCCTATTGCTGTGACAATTCATCTTTTCTACATGCTTATAGACTATAAACACACCTGATCAGGAAGGCTGTCAAGGAGCCACAGGGTTGTCAGAGGAAAACCTTTGGATGCTGGGCTGCCACGAGGCAACTGGAGAGGACAGGAGCAGGGGGTCAGTGGGGATGGAACTGGAGAGTTGTAGGGGACAAGAGTCAGGGGAGATGGGCAGAAGGGTTTATAACTACTACAAGAACACATTTCTGTCCAAAACCTAGACTTGGACTCAGGATTCCCGGGATTCTTCGTTCACTTGCTGTCCAGAAAATAGCTGTAAAATCCACTGGCAAAGTGGGTCTCCATCCCTCTCAAAGAAGATAATAGCTTTCTTCTGCCAGTTACTCCATTTGCTCAAGTGGTGGAGGTCTAATGTGGATCTAAAGGGCCCAGCTTTTCTCATGATCCAATGGTGGGGGGGTGTCACTGATTCCATATGATAGTATTTCTTGGTGGGAGTTCAGTTTGCTTTTTTAAGAAGTTAGTTTTTTGTTTTATTTCCAGTGTTAAGAAGGCGTTGTTAAGATTGCAAAGTCAAACTCTCAGAATCAGGAAATGCCAGAAATAAGGTGGCTGTACAACCTTAATTTGGCCCCCTTGTGCATATACATTATGGTACATCCTTAATTACATGATCTCACACACTATTTTTTCCACAGGCTCCCTCCCTCATTCAGTGCACAGGAGAGTTCATGTTCTGGAAACGAATTTGGCTGGTGCACTGAATGAGGCTGTGTTTTCTGTAGGACCTTCAGCCTCCTTTGTTGCAGGAGTTAAAAGGAGTGTGCATCTGAAAAATCTTCCCAATGAAAGTTTGGTTGAAACTGATACATTTGAATGAAATGTTTTGGTTTTGATTAATTAGTATTTTCCTGTTTTTAAAAAAAATGCCAAAAATTGCCAACCAGCTCCACTCACAACAGCAAGTGAAGTCCATTGGGGATGTGCTTTGAGTGTAAAAAGTACCATAAAATAAATACTTTGAAAAATTAAATTTTGACAAATATTGGTCTTAAGCTCACTGTGTCTCAGTTCTTCATCTGTAAAATAAGGATAGCGCCATTTCAACTCAGGTGTTGTGAAGATAAAGTTCATTAATATTTGGATTCTGTGGTGAGAGGATCATAGAGCAATGTGTCAATAGTGTTGATAAAGCCTGGGGCCATACATTGAATTGTATGAATTCTGCCACTTTTTAACTCTTATTACACCAAATTCAGCATCTAGAAAAATCTCAAGTCTCTAGTCCTTATCATGGCAAAGAAAACCTAAAAAATGTGAACAGAGCATAAACTGATGTTGTTGTTTTTTCTGTCTGACTCTGCAGAATGTCTGAGAATAACAATGGGTGTTAATTGTCCCATTCATCTCAGTTGAGATCCTGTTGACTCTGCAATTCTGTGGCTGCAAAATCTGGCATTTTTCTGAGATCCATGGATTTCAGCATGTTTGCTATAGAACTTCAGGTCTTATTGTAGCCAGCCACATGGCACTTTGACGCCTGCCTGCAGTTGCCTCTTTCTCTCTAGCGTTCCCCACAAGGGGAAGTTAATTGAACTTTGGTGATGTTCCCTGCACTATTCCACAGAGCCAAGCAGCAGTGGGTCAGTGAGAAAACTGAAGTCTAGCTTGCAGCCAGCAAGATGCAGGAAGGTGAGCTCGACGTATTGGTAGGCCAGCAGGGCTGCCATGGGATCAACACAACAGCCAAAGTCAGGGGAGTTAAACTCAAGCACCCTGCCATGTTACACTTTGGGGGAAAAGGGTTCTGAGCAGGCTTCCCAGATGATGTTGCACGAGCCAAAGCTCAGGGAGTGAGGACACAAACCTCCTGGAGAGCATAACAAAATAAAAGAAAACCATCTCTTGGAAATCATATTTAATGTCACTTCGTATTTTAAAGTCTTTGCCACAGTCAGAAGTATTTTCAGCTACATGTGTATCTATGTGTGGGGGAAGAGAATAAAAGCTATTTCATGGCAATAGAATAAATTCAATAGCATGAAATTTGGTCCGAGTGTGCCCAACGGTCCGAACTGATGATTTAATTACTGGCTCACATGCTATTTTTTTCTCTTGCAAAAGTGATCACGGGTTTTGAACCCAGGAGTTTAAGATCCACAGCACAAATATTTTCCACTTAAGCTAAAGAAGCAACTGCTCGTGGAAGTAGGCTGCCATCCTTTATGCGGACCAGCCACTGTAGTCTGGGACAGAGCACACTTTGCCATTGGACTACATAACTCTGTGAAAGAGCTGTGGGATCTTAGGTTCTATTTCTGTCTCTGGAAGGCAACATCGATAAGACTTAGCTTTGCCATATTAGAGAGCTGTTCCTGCCTCTGCCTGAAATTACTGTGTGCAATCTCTCTCACGTTATTAATCAAATGAGGTGAATGGTCATTTCCCATGTCTTAAGGCCTTGGGCAGTAATAACAGTTGTGAAGCCCACAGAAATATTAATAGCACTCAGTATAATAGATGAAATCAGAACCACAGATGCACTGAGATAGGAACCAGGGTATCTTCCTCTAAACCAGATATTATGTGGGTAAAGCAGGAAACACTTGTTTGACAGCTTTCTTTTAAAAGCAAATTAAAACTGTTGTTTGAAGCTATTCACAGCTGATGAGAGATTTGGGACACTGGATGTACTCTCAATGGAGAGATTTTAGTGAGCAAAGTGGGTAAGGTGATCAAAAGCGCATTGCAAATTCAGCTTATCACATGGCTTTTACTCTGTGTGTGTGTGTGTGTGTGTGTGTGTATGTATGTGTATATATGTGTATATATGTGTGTATATATATATATAAGCATACATTTATGACATAGGTAGCAATCAGATCCATGCTAAAAGAAAATCAGTCATGTGATAAATTAGTTATCACATACTTTTGGCAACCTCAGCACTCTATCCACAAATTTAGCTCCTGTGGGATTTATCACATTCCAAACCTCTGAACAGCTTTGAACATGTGCCAGTTTTTACACCCCCTAGAAAAGGTTTGCTTTACATGAGTAATATGGTCATCCCAAAACACATGCCATAAAACATTTACGCTGCTCTACATGGCTTCTCAACAGGTCAATAGCCTCTGCTTTCCTCATCCACAGCTGAGGTGGGGTTGGGGGATATGGAAATCCTCAGACCTTCACGTTCCTTTTTTTTAAACCACCCAGCATCCGCTACAGCTCAGAGCTAAGGATTAAGCTGAGGCTTTCTAGCCCTTCTATTATCCCATACCAGATCCAGACCGATTTCCCCACCCAGTGGGCCTAGCCTCATATCTACCTCTTCCTCTCTCAAAATGGGGAGAAGTTAGCAGTTTGAAAGCATAAACCCCCTTACATATTTATCACTTAAACTGAATTTTTGGCAGCGGACTTTCTTTTACCACTTACTGTTTTATCATTGATTGTCCTTTCCCTTTGTTCCATCCCGCTTACCACTGCAACTCTTGAGCTGCCCAATCTCACTTTCTGTGTTCATTATGCTTCTCATCCTCTTCTCTTCTGTCTTTCCCTCTTTCTCACTTCATCTTCAGTTTCGCCCTCCCATTAGTCATTCCTCTTTCTTCCTCATCTTGGCTTCCTGCCAAAAAACCAACAAAGTTTTTGTAATATAAGTAAACTGATTTTTTAAGACACAGAACTAACATAATGGGCACTTGTCATGATCTTGGGCACTTTGCTTGTAATTGTCCTTTTTCCCCATCTTCATCTGTTTTGTCATTTTAGATCATAAAATCTTTGAGGCTGGGACTGTGTCTTCCTCTATTACGTTGCCTTGCACAGTGGGCCCTAGACTCCTATTGGGGACTTTAGGCATTACTGCAATATAAAATAATCCTGTTTATGTATATGACGTAAAGTGTCACATGCGGGGAGAAAACACACACACACACACAAAAAACCCAAGCAGATGGATCCAATTAACCAATGCTCTCACAGCCTGCTGGTAATGGGAAGGTTCTGGGGTCTATATAAGCCAGACCCAGCCCATTCCAGAGAGAGAGAGAGAAGGAGGAGAGGCAACACCCATGAAAACTGGAAGCTGAAGGAATGCCAAGGGTAAGAAGAGTTCCAGAAAGGACCAGGAGAAAAGACTTTCACCTTGGGGAAAAGGTGTTGTGTTGGGCATGGGCTGGGGCCTGCTTCCCTAGGAACTGTGGACTTGCCTGAGATGTCATCCTGGAACACCAGGAAAAGGAGACATTTGGAGCTGTGGGATTTGGAACTTAGAGGGTCAGTGTCACCTTAGTGATTGTTAAACTCCCTAAGATTAGTCAAAATTCACCAGTTCACAATATCTATAAATATATATGTATTTGTAAGTTGTTTCCATGCCAAGAGTTTACACATTGCACTGTACTATACATAGCAGATAAGTGCAACGTTTAAAAAAATATATAGATATAGATGGATGGATGGATGAATGATCTGGAAAGGTGGGTGAGCAGTGAAGTAACACTGTGTAGATGCAGCAAGGTTATTTAACATAGTATTCGCTGGATTTTGCTATGATGAACTTCAGAGGGTGAAATTAGGTGTTTAGGCAGCCCAATGACAGACTCAGTTCAGTGCTGATAAATGCAGACTCATTCATATTGGAAGGAAGAGAATGAACTATCTGTACATCTTACGGCGTTCTGGGTTAACTATCAACTGAGGAAAGGGAGTTGGGCATCATTGTGGACAGTTCAGTTAAGATGTCTGTTCAATCTTCAGTCACAGCCAAAAGAGCAAACAAGAAGTTAGGATGCATAAGGAGAATAATATGGAAAATATTATTGCTATTATATAAATCAGTGGTGCATTCTTGTCTGTAATACTGGGTGGAGTACTGATCATCCTGTTTCAGAAAGGATATTGCAGAATGAGAGAGGGTTCAGAAAAGGGCAATGAGAATGACGAGGGACATGGAAAAGCTCGTATGCCAAGAGATTTTAAAAGATTGGGGATTGTTTCTATTTGAAAGTGTATGGGGCATGATAAAAGTATATGGAAAAATAAATTACATAGAGCGGTAGAGTAGGAGCTTCTATTCTTTGTCTCATAACACAAGAACAAGAGGACTTTCAGTGGAAGTGAAAGGTAGCAAATTCAGAGTCAATAAAAGGAAATACTTTTTCACATAACTTGTAATTAGGCTGTGGCTCTCATTGCCACATTATGTCATTGAGACCAAGAATTTAGCAAAATTTGAAAAGGGTTTGGACATTCTATATGGCAAACAACAATGTCCAGAATTATAATAGTTAATGCTAACAAAAATGTTGGAAGGGCTATAACATCTCATGCTTCAGGGATTAAGACATTTGTGTGTGGCAAGCCAGGTGTAAATCTGTAGCACTCTGTCTTGCCACTCACTAAAGGGCCATGGGGACCCTCTACCAGGCACTAAAAGATACATACTGTGCTCAGCACGGAACTTTTAGTGCATGGTGGCTGGGTCCACATGACCAGTTAGAGAGTGGCAAGCTAGTGCACTGCAGATTCACACCTTGGCCTGCCATGCATTAGGTCTCTCTGTAGCCAAACTATAACAGAGATTAGAATAAAACCTTTATCAGGGATGGATTATCCCACCTCCCGCTAGTACGGGTTTTCTTGGTGCTTCCTCTGAAATATCTGGTGCCTATGACTGTCAGCGACAAGGTATTAGACTAAGGGGACCCAGATGCCTGTGTCTGATCTAGCATGACAATTTTTTATATTCGTTACAAGCCCTACAATAAATAAGAGATGAAAATTTTTGGAGAAGTAGAAACAAA
The DNA here is from genome assembly GCF_965152275.1 of Natator depressus. NCBI lineage: Eukaryota > Metazoa > Chordata > Testudines > Cheloniidae > Natator > Natator depressus. The sequence goes on from NC_134234.1 coordinate 141,884,055, forward strand.
AATGTTGCAGTACGTTACCAGATACAAATACCTTAGCGTACCTTATTTTTATTATTCTGAGCTATAACTAAGGTACATTATGCAGTTTTGTGGAAGATAACTTTCAAGCATTATTTCAGCTTCAAATCCTTTCAAGTCCTCTGATGCCACTTTCAGAAGGAAAGGCTATTTTGTGTGTGTGTGTGTGTTTTATGTGTGTGTATATAATCCCCTCATGGATGAGTAACTGGTTAAAAGACAGGAAACAAAAGGTCGGAATAAATGGTCAGTTTTCAGAATTGAGAGGCCCCCCTGTCCTTCCCCCAAGGATCAGTGTTGTTCAACATATTTATAAATGAAAAAGCAGTAAATAGTGAGATGCAAAGTTTGCAGATGATACAGATTTGCTCAAGACAGTTAAGTCCAAAGCTGACTGAAGAGAGTTACAAAGGGATCTCCCAAAACTAGGTAATTGGGCAACAAAATGGCAGTGTTGATAAATGCAAAGTAGTGCACGTTGGAAAACGTAATCCCAGCTATACATACAAAATGGTGGGGTCTAAATTGGCTGTACCGCTCAAGAAAAAGATCTTGGAGTCATTGTGGATAATTGTCTAAAACATCCACACAGTGTGCAGCAGCAGTCAAAAATCTAACAGTGTTAGGAACCATTAGGAAAGGGATGGATAGATAAAACATCATAATGCCAATATATAAATCCATGATACTCCCGCACCCTGAATATTGCATGCTGTTCTGGTCGCCCCATCTCAAAAAATATTAGAAATGGAAAAGGCAACAAAAATTATTTAAGGGTATGGGGGGGATTAAAAAGACTGGGACTGTTCAGCTTGGAAAAGAGGTGACTAAGAGGGGATATAATAAGAGATCTATAAAATCATGACAGGTGTGGAGAAAGTGAATGAGGAAGTGCTATGTACCCCTTCATGTAACACAAGAAGCAGGAGTCACCCAAGGAAATTAATAGGCAACAGGTTTAAAACAAACGAAGGGAAGTACTTCTTCAGACAACACACAGTCAACCTATGGAGCTTGTTACCAGGTTATGTTGTGAAGGCCAAAACGGTAACTGGTTCAAAAGAGAGTTCAGTACAACTAGATAAATTCATGGAGGATAGGTCCATCAATGGCTATTAGCCAAGACGGTCAGGGATGTAACCCCATGCTCTGTTTATCCCTAAGCCTTTGACTGCCAGATGCTGTGACTGGATGACAGGGCATAGATCCTTGATGATTGCCGGTTCTATTCATTCCCTTTGAAACACCAGGCATTGGCCACCGTCAGAAGACGGGAGACTGGGCTAGATGGATCATTGCTCTGACCCAGTATGGCTGTTCTTATGTTCTTATCCATATATTTTTATTATCTATAACAGCATACTATACTTGCTTAGGGCTGTGGCACAGGGCTGTGTGAAGTAGCTAGTGCCTGTGACCGGTATAGGTATTCTACTACGATTGTCACTGGCTGCAGCCAGCCTCATTTCAGTGAAAAGGAGGCTGAGTGTGTAAGTCCTCCCTACTGCTACATAGCCTTTCCCCTGGCAAGACCCTGGCAGTACATCTGAGTAGTACCAACTGGTAACTGGGCCCTGGTGTATCCAGGCTAATTCTTTCAGTGATGTCATGGTAGTATGGGGCCCCAAAGGTATAATGAGCAAGTCCATTGGCACATGGAATATGTCCTTCTATTCACTAGCCCATATGCCCCCAGCTACCGGGTTGGTAGGGAAGACCACAATGGTTTCTGTGTGGAAGAGAGTGCTACAACGACATAGCAAAAGTGGATGCAGGCATAGCAGTTGTCTGTTGCTGGAGAGGACACATGGAATTAATCCATATCAACAGCTATAGCCTGCATCAACCCTGGCCATTCACCTTGGAAATGCATGCCACTGGATTTCAGGAGAATGGGTGAGAGTGTGTGGATGGTGTGACGTATGCCATCACCACTGAAAATAACTTGTGTGTTCTGGTGATGGAGGAAAGTCCTACAGTGAGGAGCTAGCGATGAAGTGACAGGCATGTTGACACTGGCAGTTGTAGCTGCAGATCTGCATGTAGGCAGCCCATGACATTGGTTTCTTGGTACCATACCTGAAGATGTTTTGGCAACATCTTGGGCACCTGAGCAGCTATTTTCAGGATTACGCTACTCACCCTGTGTAGAGAAGGGGATAGAAAAGGTGCCCTAAAAATTGTCTGCTTCCACAGAATCTGACGTGACCACCGTATCTGCAAGGCCATGCACCTGTGCAGTCAGAAAATGAACAAACTGACAGTCACAATAGCGTTGTGTTGCTTCCTATCACTAATGGTATTAAGCAGGGCTGCATAATTGGTCCCGTCCTGCTCAATCTCTTCTATGCAGCAATACTTGATGAGACCTGAATGCCAGAATCGGGATATGTTTCCAATCCTCTGGAAAATTATTCAACCTGAACAGGCCGCAGTTGTCTACGGAAATGTTTGAGGCAATTGTTCATGAGCTGCTGTATGCAGATGACTGTGCTCTAGATGCACGTACTCAAGAAGAGATACAATTGATTATGGACAGATTCACAGAGCCTGTAAAAAGGTACAGGCTGGCAATCAGACTTAAAAAGATAGAAGTCGTGTATCAACCTACATCAGAGGAACCCCCAGTGAAACCAAAAGTCACCATTTATGACATCTGCGTGCCATATTCTCCATCAGATGTCAGGATAAAGTTACCAATAAAGCGGTTCTGGAACACAGCCACTCCACAGGGATTGAAGTCATGCTCATCACATCACAGTTCTTCTTTGAGTGCTTGCACATGTCCATTCCAACATAGGTGTGTGCATGCCGTGAGCACAGAATTTTTTCCCCTAGCAGTATCGGTTGGGTCGGCTCCAGCACCATCTGGTGCCGCATGCTCATAGCGCTGGTAAAAAATGGCCCTGCCGACCCTGCTCCCTTTCAGTTCCTTCTGACTCCCTGTGACAGTTGCTGGAACCCCTCATTGCTCAGGCAATTCACCTCCTACTGTTTTTCTCCCTTTCTTAGTGTAAATAGTTCTTGTTCTTTAATAGTTAGAAATTAGTTGCTAGGTTTTAGCTAGTTTCAGACATCTCCACGCTTAGTTAGCGGGGTCATCCACTTCCCCAGTGCTGGGGCATGCCTCAGACGCCAGGTTTCAAGCTGTGCACCTCCTGTGGTAAGTCTGTGCCTTTGAACGACCCACACTTGAGCTGTCTCAAGTACTTGGGGGAAGCTCATAGGAAAGACTGCTGCAAAATCTTCAGAGACTTTAGATCCTGAACCAAGAAGGACTGAGCTGCCCAACTGACGGTCCGCCTCATGGAGGCAGCCTTAAGACCTGCCTCGGAGCCGTGCTCAGGCTCTGCAGCGAGCACCTCAGCCTCGGTGCAGAGCGCTTCTCCAATGGCTCGTGACTCCCAGCACCCATCCTCTTCCCTGGTGCCAAAGAAAAAGCGCCGCACGCACCAAGAAAAGAGCCAGTCCCTCGTTCCAAAGGTGAAAGAAGACCAGGACATAGCCAGATCCGTTTCGGGCCCTTCTTCATCCCTGGCACCTCATCATCAGGTGCTTGCAACTCCAGTGCTGCTGCAAGCTCCTCTGACACCTGCGCAGGAGCCACCTCCTCAGGGCAGACAACGTACCAGCCAGTTTGCGGTGCTGTCAACCCCTGAGGCTTTTGCAGCAGCCGGGGATCTTCTCATCCTGCCAGTCCTGGTGTCCCTGGAGGTTCAAGATTTGGCACTGCCTGTGCCACCAAGCAGCAGGAAATTATCACCAGGATCTTGCCCAGTGCCGAGGCTGCCGTCTAGGGGTAAACCCCTGTTGACAGACTTAAGATCTCCACCTTGGTGACCTTCTCCGGTACCAAGAGGCACATCATCACCTGGGTCTCTGCACCGCAGCTCACTGGACTGGGAGATGGGATTTTATTCCCCTTGTCAGCATGGCTGACCTCGCTGCTCCCTGCTCCATTCCTAGTCCACCACAGCCCCAAGTTCAGCAGTGCCTCCAAACGTTTGGCCACCGGGTCCATGGCAACTGGAAGCTATGCAGTGGCCCTCAAGGAATCTTTGGGGGTTCCCCCACCATGGGGCACCCCCTCAAGGTGCTCATACTCCATTGTCTTGGAGGCTAGGGCACCCCCGGTCCTGTGCCGAGAGATTCCAGATTTGGACTCTGGTACTGAGCACAGCACTGAATCTCAGGAGAAAGCCCTGCAAGCTCCTTCAGATGCTGGGGAACCAGTGGAGGCTCCTCAGCCCATTTTAGCCTCCTCCATCCTCCTCTCCAGATGAGGCAATAGTAACACCAGGGGTCTCCCTGCCACAAGACAACCACAAAGCATACCAGGACTAGTTAAAGCAGGTAGCCTCGAACTTGGGAGTCCAAGCGGAAGTGGTCAAGGAGGCAACACAGTCTCTTAGACATTTTGTCATCAGCAGGCCCCTCTAGAGTGGCCCTACCACTGAATGAAGCTATTATGGATCTGATCAAAACCTTGTGGCAAAGCCCTGCCTCCCTCCCTCTGACAGCAAAGCACATAGAGCGTGAGTACTTTGTACCAGCCAAAGGGTATGAATTCTGCATTGCTAATTCCATCAGCCTTGCGGCATCCTGTCTCCCAGGAGCACAGAACCAACTGGCAGATCGCCTCAGCAGGTTTTTCTCCTCACACCACAAGTTGTTTCTCTGGCCAGACATCGTGAAGGACATCTTCCACTCGTGAGGGAGTTGGGGACTCCCCTAATAGACCTGTTTGCCACCCTCAACAGCAGGAAATGCCACTAGTTTTGCTCTCTAAAAGGTCACAGCCCGTGGTGTCTCAGGAACACATTCCTGTTGCCATGGATAAAGCACCTGTATTACGCATTTCCCCCATCCCACTGATCCACAAGGTTCTGATGAAAATCAAGCAGGACCAAGCGTGGGTCATTCTCAGAGTCCTGGCATGGCCCAGAGACCATTCATTCACCCTGTCAGTGGAGGCACCACTATGGCTTCCACTACACCTGGCCCTGATCTCCTGGGACCATGGTCAGCTGTCTTCATCTGACGGCTTGGAAGCTCCATGGCTAAATCCAGAGGAGCGGTCTTGTTCTGAGCAAGTCCACAAGATCCTACTGGGCAGAAAAAAGCAGTCCACCAGGGCTGCTTATGTTGCAAAATGGAAACAGTTCTCCATCAAAACTCCATTGTCTCCCAATGACAAATTCCACCTTTGCAGTCATCTCTGCATCTCATCTTTGAATACCTCTTAGAGCTGAAACAACACAGTTTAGCCCTCTTGTCAAGTTCACCTGGCAGCCATCTCTACCTTTCATCCCAAGTCACAACCAATCCATCTTTTCACATGAGATGGTGATCCATTTTCTCTAACCTGGGAGTACACCCTTTCCAGGCCTTTAAGTTCCCATTCCTCCCTGAGACCTGAACCTCATCCTATCAAAGTCTAAGGGGTGCCCGTTTGAGTCACTAGCAGTGTGTTCATTGTCACACCTTTCCAGGAAAGTGGCCTTTCTGGTGGCTATCATTTCAGCCAGAAGAGTTTCAGAGATCCGGGCCCTCACATCGGAGCCCCCACATATGGTCTTCTTCCAGGATAAAGTCCACTAGTGACCACGCCTGTCGGTCCTTCCAAAGGTGGTCTCACAATTACATTGCAATCAAGAAATCTTCGTACCGGTTTTCTACCTTAAGACACATGCAACTAGAGATGAACAGTGCCTCCACTCATTGGATGTTAGATGGGCTCTGACTTTCTATATACAAAGGACCAAACCATTCCGCAGATTTACGTAGCTGTTCATAGCGATAGTGGGAAGAATGAAGGGTCTCCCCATTGCATAGAGAATCTCATCATGGATTACTTTTTGTATCTGGGCATGTTATGAACTCGCAAACCTCTTTCTCCCAGCTAATCTAACGGCTCACTCCACACGGTCTCAAGCCGCCTCTGCTGCTTTCCTAGCCCAAGTCCCGATTCAGGACAAATGCAGAGCAGCAACCTGGTTGTCAGTTCACATATTCACAATGTACTATGCCATTATTCTGCAGATGAGACACTATGCCAGTTTTGGTCACACCATCTTACAGTCAGCCTGTCCTTGAACTCTGAACCCACCTCCTGTACAACTGCTTGTGAGTCACCTACATTGGAATGTACACGTGCAAGCACTCGAAGAACAAAAGTTACAGATCGGTTAGTAACCATTTTTCTTCTATCTGTAACTTCTGTTCTTTGAAATATGTTGCACATGTCCATTCCAAAACCCACCCTCTGTCCCTTCTTTGGGAGGCAGTTGGTAAGAAGAAACTGAAAGTGAGTGGGGTTGGCAGGGCCCTTTATAACGGCGTTATGAGTGCACAGCACCAAAGGACGCTGGAGCCGACCCAACAGATGCCACTGGGGGAAAATTCCAGCTACTGTGCTTGGGGCACACACATGCCTATATTGGAATGGACATTAGCAACATATCTTGAAGAACAAAAGTTACAGAAAGGTTAGTAACCGTTTTTTATGCTGGGCTGGTCATATGTTGAGGATGGATGACACCAGAATGCCAAAGCGGTTGCTGTACAGCAAACTGAAAATGGGTTTCTGCACCCAAGGCAGCCAGAAGAAATGCTTCAAGGACACACTGAAGCACACCTTGGAGCTGTGCAAAATATTAATACTAACTGCCGGGAGCCCTCAGCAACAGATCACCCTTGTAAGAAGCAATCAACAGTGGGGTTACTTGGTTCGAGGTTAATCACTGAGGCACAGAGGTTGACTTGTAAATGGGTAGATTTAGTGGGCACAGACTAATCCCTTTCTCAATATTGAACTATATATTCAATATGGAAAGGACTGCCATTCATGCATTGGTCTTTTTAGTCACAAGACGTACTCACAAGACGTAATACCATTGTCCATGTCATCTTTGGTCACAAGGACAACAACAACTGAGTTAGCACCAAGTACATAAAAAATTGAGAGAACCTCTAACACAAAGGCTTTACAATTGAAGTGTGATATGGAGGTGCCAGTTGTGGCTAGATAGCTAAGTTTTTGCACAAAAACCAGGTATTTATGAAAAATACAGCATATCCTCTCCAAACGTATAACACTTACTTTTTGAGTGCGGAATGAATTTTCTGTGGATATACAACTTGATCCATTAGTTTAGGAGCTAAAGTTAATTTTAAAATGGGTCCCTTTAAAAGAATACTTTAAAAGAAAGTATCAGACTTTTTGGGGTGGGGGGGTTGGGGGGGGGGTCTCTAATCATCAGAATACCAGAATAACACAGTCCTAAAACTTCAGATAATTAAAATTCACTGAAATTTTGAGCATAGGCTACATCTGAAGAATTGCTTTTAGGATTAATGGTAATTTTTTTCTAATTTTCTTTATCATTGAAAATTCTACTTCATCAGAGGCTGGCAAATTTTCAGAGCATTTCACGAAGATCTTCTCTCATTCAAAATGGCTGCCCTTTCTTATTGTTCAGAACAGAACAGCAACCAAAAGTTGCCCTGAGTTAAGATGCCATTGTTAAAATAGCCAGCACTTCCCATTTGTTTTCAATAGGATGCAGTGTTGCCAACTCACAATTTTGGAATGGGATTGGGATGAGAAACCAGGAGTGGTGAAGAGACAGGGCTAAGAAAGGGACAAGTTGGAGGGGAGGGTGAAGAAGAGGTCAAGTTTAGGGGGACTGGTCCCACCAGGAAAAGTCTGTGCCCACCAGAGTACACTCCCCTCCAGAGTCTGGAATAGAATCCCAAGCTACTAAGTCTCACTATTCCTCTGCTATCATCAAATATCTGTATTTGCTTACTGGCAAAGTGTGGCCTATCCCAGTCTTGTGTTGGTCCACATAGAGGATGACAATCTGCTATTGCTGTCGGTTACTCCAGTAGCTCAGGTGGCAGAAGTCTGTGTGGTGACTCTAAAGGTTCCACACCTGTTTGTGACCTATGTGGTATCAGTTCGAAGCCAAATGATGGGGTTTGTTTTATCGGTTTGCTCTTTTAAAAACCTAAGAAACTATACAGAGAAAACCTACCTGACAAGGTTGCACAGTCAAGCACTCAGAAGTTAGACAATGCCAGAATTAAAGCTGTCTGGGCAACCTTAATTTCACCCCCTTGTGCAATATGCATTATGATGCAATCTTTATATAATCCCATATGATTTTTTCCATAGGATCCCTGCCTCATTCAGTGCACAGGGTAGACCTGCTGTGGGGATGAATCAGGCTTGTGTAGTGAGGGAGACTTGTCTGCAGGATTCCTGCTTCATTTGTTGCAGAAGTTGGAAGGTGTGTACTATCCGGAGTACTGGACAGGCAGGTCTGGGCACGCCCAAAGCCGAAGGCCTTCCCAATTCAACTAAGGCGAGGAACCACTTTGTCCAGTGAATGAGGCAGGGAATTGCAGGAAGGGAAAAGATAATCTCATGGTTAAGACAGTTGAATGCTGTCCTTGAGATCTGGATTTTATCCCTGCCTCTGGCATAGAGTTCATAACTGAAGCTAGACAAATTACTTAAACCAAACTTTTCACTGGTCACAAATTGTGTGTTCTTTATTTTCTGGGTGTCTGACTTGAGAGCCTGGGTCCTGATTTGTAGAACTTCTGGGTACTCACAGCTGCAAGTGAAATCAGGAGCTGTGCTTTGAGCATATGAAGCATATAATGCTAAGTACTTTGAAAAATTAAGTCTTAGGCATCTCAGATAGGGCACCCAAAATGAGTGAATGCTTTTTATCTTAATCTCACTGTGCCTCAGTTACCTATCTGTAAAATGGAGGTAATAACACTTCCTTATCTCACTGGGCTGTTGTGAAGATAGTTTGTTTAACGTTTGTGAAGTACTCAAATGCTATAGTGATGAGCGCCATAAAAAAGCCCATAAGGAAAGTAATAATTCTGATTTCAGAGCAGGGTTTGAATTGTATACAGTGAATAATGAATGATGCCACAAGTTGAACGAAAGGATAAAACAAAATATTGACTAGCTGCTCATTAGTTGTGAACCATTCATCCTGTGCTTTAAATGAGGCAGGGTTCTGGGGGTATGTGAAAAAATGTATGTGATGATAATAAAGACTGTATCATGATGCAAACACACAAGGGGTCTGAATTGAGGCACAAGCAACCTTAATTCTGGCATTTCCTAAATTTTAGGTGTTTGACTTTGTAACCTTAATGATCTTGTAACCAAGTTTTTGTGTGTGTTTATATGGATATGCACTCATATGTCAACTGTACTTCTGTGTGCCTGCAGAGGTTCCATTGAGTTCACTGGGAGTCACACACTAATGACAGAATTTGGCCCACAAGGTGTATGCTCGCTTTTATTATTGAAATGGTACTGTGGAAACTAAAGCTGCAACTACTCTTGACAATTCATTCTCACAGTAAATAATGTTTTTGCACACAACTTCTGCAGCAGTAATATTTAGTGGATTTATTTTGAACAATAATTGTAACGTACCACATGTTATACTTTTTTAAGCAAATAATTTTTCCTAAACACAATTTACCCTGTATATTTATAATTTAGTTTACCAAAATATTGTAATTTTTTTAAATTTAGCTTCTTGTAGAAGTAATAAAATAATCTACACTTTAACAATAATTTCCTTAGCAGTTGTTATGGAAATATTTAAATAATGGTGATAAATAATACAATATATTAATAGAAATTTGTTGTAATACAGAAATATTCCAGAAGAATCCACACAACATGGTAATTATAAGAATAAGTTTACTTTGTGAGTAGTTACTTCCATCAGACATTTCGGGGTTTAAATCATAGCTTCATTTTAGCTTTCACACTTACCTAACATTGCCAGTGAGAGCAGGAGTTTACTGAAATGCTAAATAGTTTACTTAATTATTTGCTACAGAACAGCTGCTAATACCAGAAAAATGCCATCTCATCATTAGGCCTGTTGTGTCCAAAAAAAGCAGACAAGATGACTGTAGCTACCCTGTCTGCTTTGGCGCTCTCTCTCTCTCTCTCTCTCTCTCTCTCTCTCTCTCTCTGATTTCAGTGTAATGAAGAGCAGGAGAACAATATTCTGTAATTAAGGATTCCATTAAGTTGAAGAAAAGAGCAAATGGGGTTGTTTGTTCTCCTAGCTGAAAAAATTTGTCTGTGGTGGGGGTTAGTGGTGGTAGTGTAGGGAGAAGAGAGGTGGGTGGAGAGACTAAGTCAGGGCTGTTTGTTGAATATACTGTTAAGGACTGTTACCATCCTAATTAATCAAGTTAGAAATTACAGCTGTAGTCGGTTTCCCCCCAATTCTTCTTATCAATTTTCTTCTCTTTTGAGACAAAGCAAATATAAATTTTGTGTTCATTTGTCTTTGACTTCAGCATCTCTGAAAATAACAATGTAGCACAAAAGACCAGTATTTACCTAGTTGTAATGTGGGTTGCCATGGTGTTTTGAAAATTATTGCAATTATGTTCACCATGCGAGTCGCCCTTGGTAACTGGCGAAAAAACTGATAATCCTGTTTTGAACAAAAGGTCAAATTGCTGAATAGAAAGTCTTGATTAACTAAAAGATGTACAAAGTGGAATTATTTCCTACCATTCAGAAATAGTTCTTGATCGGGTTTGGGGGAGGGGGTGAGTAAGTACATCTGATTACTGAAGTACAAAGCATTGAAAGGATGTTGTCTTGAGCCTTTCATGTAGTCTTAATGGTGGCTTTTTTGTCAAATTTACCCATTTGCGGCATTGAAAGAGGCAGCTGCATTTAAGCTGGAGAGATGGTGCTTTTTCAAGAGTTCAGTGCATGGAAAGTTCTCAGCAGTATCTGCAGTTTACTATTAGACCCTGGTCTATTAAAACTGATGTACTGCATTTGAGCCCATTGCTCTTGGTGCTTGTAAAACCCTCTGACTGATGATCTAATAAAGTGCTCTTACTGGACAATCTCTGATCAGATACTTTAAAAAAATCACAAGCTTTGGAATGGAGTTGATAGAAACAAATGGCTGTTCTGAAAAGTTTGTAGCCTTGTAATCTGTGTTGAGGAAATTTGTATTACTATGCTTTTGCTTCTAACAAAATTTCTTATTTAAAGTGCAGATATAACTACTGCTGAAACCGTCTTTGCTTTAATTTTACAGAAATTATTTCTGAAAACTAAAAGTATTAACTTTTTACCAGTCTACAATAATTATTTACACTGGTATTTATAAAAGACCCTCTTCTCACCATCCTACTCAAAGCCTATGATTTCTCCATCTTTTAGTCCTGAGAATTACCTTTTTTAGGGGGGTAGGAATTGAGATTGCCTCTCCCCCCCCCCCCTTTTTTTTTTTAAATAGCTACCTGGAAATTAATGCTCAGAAGTTTGCTTTCATGCCACTTTCACACAAGCTCTACAAAGTGTAAACCTTAACAAGTTTGTGGGTTTGCATTCTGCATCACCTAGCAACCCCCTGGCTCAGCCAGCTCTCTTGTCTGCCCTTAGTCCTGTTTGCAGACTATTCAAACTGCTCTTCGAAACCACGAAAGATATTCAGTTTCATTAGTGCCATTCTCAAGGAGAAAATAATTAAACTTAAATGAACAAACATTGCTTAGTGATGCTTTAAATGATTCCGGTTTTAAGATGACCAGGCTGTTGAGACTCTGTCATTACCATTTATGCCACTAAGCTCTTCTAAACTTAGAGAACTACACATAAATGTGTAACTTTTAAACCTTCATAAACATAAATTCCTTCAGTATTCAGGTACATCTACTATCACAGTTTTTATATGGAGCACTTGCCTTCACGTTCTTTTTCACTTCTCCTTTCTTTATGCAACTGAAATAGTTATGCGTGCTTGAGCTGACACATCTATTTATTACCATGTATGTGGGAAAATCAGATCTTCCTTGTACCTTCGATATTACACATACATGTCATATTTATTTAGCTTCTGCAAAACAGTCTAACCCGAAAAGTTTTGTCATACAATAGACTGTGGAGGGGGAAAAATACTTTGTTTCCTAACTAAAGTGCAGTCGTAGCTGCAATGAAGTCTTGAATTCTTACTATTTGTTAGATTTCCTAACATGTACAATGCATGGCTGGACTGTGTGAGCTTTTTGTGCTTTGACAGTTGACAGACAAAGCAAAATTATTCCTGAAGCAAGGTACTGTACTTAGTTGTGACCTATTATAACCTAAGAATTCAGTTTGCTTTGAGTTGGATGAATAGGAAGAGTATTTTACAGAATAGACTTGAATATACTACTAGAGGTTTTAGCTGTCTATACAGAAATACATATACATCCTCCACTGAGCTTTTTTTTCAAATGCAATTTTCCATATATAGTCATTTTAAGTATATTTTCCCCCAGTTGCTTGCATGGAGCCAAATTTAACTGCTTTGGTATTGTCCAACGGTGGTAAAATAAAATTGCTGGTGATTGTTGGGTTTCTTTGTGTACTGTATGGCAGGCTATGAAGGCTTGTGTGCTACTTTTTAATGTTCTCTAGGTGCGTCTTGTGCTTAGGCCCTGATTGCAAATTAAGATCACAAGGCTGAAGTACTGGCCATGATGTGAAGCAAAGCAGAACACACTTGTTAATTTATTATATAATATACCACTGTTAGGGTTGGAATTTATCCACTGGTAGTGCTATTTCATGTGTTTACATGAGGACTGCTGTTTGCATCTAACCTATCATAAGGATTTGGAGTGCTCCATTATCTTTTCAGTAGACTGATGGCACAAATGAGCAGATCAATAAATTTCAAATAACTTGTATGAAATGACGTGATGTATGTTTAGAGATGTCTTACTTTAAAAATCAATTTTTAATAACATTTAAAACTCTTACATTGACCTGCAAGATATTTTCCACTTCTGTCGTGTTTGATAATTTTGTTAGAAGTATTTCTGCATTAACTTTAGTTTTTTCTGATTTTTTTTTTTCTTGCTTTGTTCCTTCATTTCCTGCTTCAGCACCTCTCTGAGCTTTAATAATCAGGCAGGCATGACACTTTGCTATGTAGAAGGTTTATCTTAAAAATCAAAGTAATGTTTTTTTGTAGTGAGTTCCCATTGGAGATTTTGGGGTTTCTTTTCCAGTTCTGGGTGCAAATTTGAATCAGAAAACAATATATATTCGGTTCCTTTGAAAATCCTAAATCACAATATGCCATTCTTAAAAAAAGCCACAAACCTTCACTGCGTAGCCTAAAAATAGGCACATATTATATTTTGTGATTTGCTTTGTGGTGAGAGAGTGATTTGTTGCTGATAGAACCCCAGGTGTTCAATCAATAAATAGAGGCACTTACCAAGTGCTGAGTAATACAGGAGTTCCTAAAACATACATTGAGGGGGTGGAGCTTTGTTGCACAGCCAAACCCTGGTACCTTTTGAGTCAACGGCAAACTTCCACAGATTTAAAAGGAAACAAGATTCGGACCAGGGTATGTATTGTTCTGGGGCACAGTAGATGGATGCCAAGGGAAAGCTGTCCTGGTTGGTAGCAGCCTTTGCACTAATCTTGGGATCTGTACACCATTTCAGTTCCCCAGTATAGTCTAAGAGATGCTTTAAATTATACTGATTTCAAGTGGCCCCAAGGGGCAATTACAGTAACTGGGAATTACTAGGGCAATGAAAACATTGGCTAAAACCTCCTTTTTCCCAACGACACCCCTACAACACCAGCAGGTATGGGGGGATGGGGCATAGGAGTTGTTATACCAGCTTTATGGCACTGAAATATCCCCCTGTATTGGACTGTGTCGGTGTAACTGCACCTGTATTCCCCCATCTGCAGTCCACTGTAGGCATGCCCAGTCTGATCTCCACCTGTCTCTGAGTGGGGGTCATTGTCCCACTCTCTTCTGATCAGGGATTTTAAGTCCGTACACCCACTGCCATCCACTGTGATAGAGGCTACCTGAAGGCCAGTCCCTGTGCATTGCTTTCCAAGCGTATAGGCAGCAGTTACAAGTTACCAAGTTACCCTCAGCTCTTTTTAAACTAACACATTTATTCATACAGTAAAAGCATAGAGAAAACCATATAAAAATAGATTTAAACCCACACTAAATATTCCAGAAATCACCCATCTTCCGTATGATAGGCCAGTATCCCTTCCAACACTTCAACAAGGGTTAGGGCCTCCCCTTTGACAGAGAGTCATTTCCATTTGCTGAACCTAAATGAAGGCAAGCTCATCCGTTTATACCAGTGGTTTTCAACCTTTTTTCATTTTCAGACTCCTAAAATTTTTCAAATGGATGTGCGGGCCTCTTTGGAAATCTTGGATATAGTTTGTGGACCCCTAGGTTGAAAACCACTATTCTATGGTAACAACCACCTTTCACTCACCTTTTAGGCATAGTCTGTGGACCCCCAGGGGTCTGCGTACCACAGGTTGAAAACTGCTGGTTTATACCAAAAGCCCTTTCTTTGGCTTGGTCTACACTAAAAAGTTAAGACAACCCAGCTATGTCACATGGGGGTATAAAAAAATCCACTCCCCGGAGCAACATAGGCTAGCCAAACCCCCAGTGTAGACAGTGCTAGGTCGATGGAAGATGGATTACCTACACGACAGGAGAATCCCTCCCATCAGCATAGGTTGTGTCTACACTGAAGCACCACAGAAGTGCCCCTGTAGCATTTAAAGTGGAGACAAGACTCTGGAAAACCCTGCCCAAACCATTACATGCAAACCACCCTGTGGGGTGAAACTTCTCTGGAGTTGTTTAGTCTCAGTGACTCTCTTTAATCATCCCCCAAGAAGTAGAACACAATGATCCATAAACCAATCATAAATGTAATACAATAGTCCCCAAAGATACTGCATGGAGTTGCAATGTCTGTCACAGGGTGATGATCCTCCCGGTCTTAGAGCCACTTAGCATCACCATCTTGTCACAAAGTGGTCCTAGGATAGGGAAGAATCAGGACACCAATGTCTCTGGAGCCTTATAATGGGCTTTCTCTGGAGTGGTAGTGCTCTGTTTGCACGGGCTTATCTTTTCAGGCTTGCCTCTAGTTGCATTATTGGCTAAATTTCCTTTTAATGAAGGAGAGCATAAGAATCCAGCTAATGGGTTCCATATAATCTAATCCTTTTTACTGAAGGAAATAGTTTTGTAGTCAGGATATGTTAAATGTGAGCTTTGAAGAAGAAATCCAAAGGTTAGAGCTCTCAAATGTAACCCTCAAACAGAATCAGAGGTGCTGCCATGCTCATCACTGAAGGGGTAACATCGCTGATTTGTGCACTGTCCTTGGGCCTGCTGCTGATCCATATTTGGAAGTCTGGCTCCAGTGCTGTGTTAATGCCAAGAGAACCTTCTGATCTGAAGAATGCCAAAACCAGACTCCCCTTTTCCTTAGGTGTGATAACAGATCATATGCCAGGGGTAGCTAATGCGCAGCAGTAGCCTGTAACATTTAAATGAGAAGGCAGAAAGCCAATTTAGCTATGTCTACACTGTATCTGTGAGCGAGCCTCCCAGCTTGGATTCACAGACTTGTGTTGGTGGGGCTAATGCTACCCCACTGAAAATAGTTGTGTGTACAGTGCTTTGACGTTGCAGCTCGGGCTCTGAAGCCAACCTCTCCCCACCCCAAGATTCGGAGCCTGAGCTCCAGCCTGAGCCATAATGTCTGCACAGCTATTTTTAGCGCGTTCATGTGAGCCCCACTGATACAGGTCTGTGGATTCAGGGTTGGAGGTTCATTCCCAGAAGCATTGTAGACAGGACTTAATGTCCTGTTTCTTAGCATCCATGTTTCACATGTATATAGCAAGATGCTGAAGACAAGAGACTGCAGCAATTTCATTCTCCAAATGTGGTTGAGGGTCAGTAGAGCAGGAGTCACAAGTCCAGTTCTACTTTGGCTCTCAAAGTAATGTTTAGAATCCCCTGTAGTCATACTATTCAGGTATTTGAAGTGCCCAGTGCTTGGGTAGGAATATATTTGCTTTTTCAACAGACTGAGATGTCACTACTGTCTTTTTCTTTTTCATGTGCTATCTTTAGACCAAACTTTTCTGCTTCCATTGCTAGTCTTTCTGACAACTTTTGTACCTCTTCTTGCAACATCAGTTCAGTATCATTGGTGAAGCACAGATGACTAATTTTTCATCCATTGACAGGTAGGACCTTGTATAGGTTTTCATCAATGGCTCTTCTTAAAATTTCTTCAAGATAACAGTGGGGGTCGGTGATAGCATGCAACCATCTCTGACACCTATCCTCAAGTCAAACCAACTACTTTGTTCATGCCCCACAAAAATGAAACTCTCTCACATTTCCATAGTAATTTTGTATCAGCCTTATTACATTTTCACCAGTTGTCATCAACTGCAGGATTGCCCAAAGCAGTTTGTGCCACATGCAGTTAAACACCTTAGCAAAATATACAGACATAAACCATCTTCCCATGTTCTCCAGCACTCTCTCACATAGCACATGCAGATTGAATATTTACTTCACTCTACTCCTTTGGCTTCAACTTGGCTTGTCCTTCATCCAGAAAGTTCTCTATCATGGACACAATTCTCTTCAGGATGATGTACAGCAGTATTTTGCTAGGGTGAGTCAATAATGAGATTTGTAGTAGCATCCACAAATAGTCAAGTCCCCTTTTATGAATAGGAACCATCAGGGACTGTGTCCAAGTCTTGAGCCATTTTTCATGCTCCCAAATCACATTGACAACTTTATGGTATACCCTGATGAATGCCTCCCCACCACTTTTAATTAGTTCCGCTTGTATGTTATCTACTCCATGGGCTTTATTGCTTTTCAGTGTCCACGCCATGTCCACAACTTCTTTAAGAATAGGAGAAGGTACATTGGGATAAGTCGAGCATCTCGCATAGATCTCCTCAGCCACTTTCCTTTCCAGTTTAGAATTTTTCGCTCATATTATACAGTTTCCTGCAATATTTATCCTAAGTGTGAGGTGAAATGGTATTTTTCCTGGCAGGGAAACCTTTCGAAAGAGTCTTGGTAAACCCTAGTTGCACTTTGGTAAACCTTCTTAACGATCTTTGCTACAAAAGAGTTCTGTATATTGATATACTGTTGTTCAATTGTCTTTTGCCACTTTGTTCAGTGCATTTATTTCTCCCATGATATGGGAATAGTATTGTCGTGCATTTTCACTTGCCTTCCTCTTTGAAAAACCTCAATAGTCTGTACAATGTTCAGGAAGCCAACACTCAATCCTGATGACCTTTCCAACTACCATCCCATCTTCAACTCACATTTCTGGATTAAAAATAAATGAGAAAGTAGTAACCACCAACCATATGTGACATTAACCAACATCCTGGAAGCACCACAATTTGGGTTCAGACCAGAGCACAGCACAGACACAGCCCTCGTGGCTCTAACACATTAACCTCTTTATGACCAAGGACACTCCTAAGATATCCATGCTCATGCTGCTGGACCTGTTTTTAGCTTTAAACACATTGGCCCAGATCCACAAAGGTATTTAGAGTTTAGACACCTTAGTTCCAGTTTTGGCTCCACTGTGATCAACAAAACTTTTGCTGAACCCGGTAGGCACCTAAACTCACTCAGCACCTAAGTTTGCAGGGTAAAAGTTCCATAGACACCTATGTTTCTACCTCTGGGCATGCACACTGCTGCCTCCCTCTAGGCCTCCAGACACCTATCTCCCTGCCTAACAATTCACAAATCAGGGGGAAGATGGGCTCATCTGCCTAAGTCACATACAGCACCTAGTCGGGTAGGCAGCCTCTGAGCACGCATACTGGATCAAGCCCCGTTCGTAATCCGACTGGAGGAGGAGAAGGTGGTAATGGTGGCAGTGATTCCCACATTATAACTTCCAGCCCAGTTGTTATCATACTTGCTTGGGATGCGGGAGACCGAGGTTCAATTCCCCCTTCTCTGCCAGGGTGGTAGAAAGGATTTGAATAGGGGTCTCCCACCTTTCAAGAAAACCACTGAGCTATGGGATATTCTGATGTGGGGCTCTCCCCGTCTCTTCTGTTGCAGATGTTCCACTGTGGATAAATAGTGAGAGTGATTAAATCAGAGAGACTGGCCCTAACTCCTGGACTACAGAGTCTGTCTCTCTCACCCTATAGTGACTGTTCTACTATAGATATATACTTAAATAGTCATTGGGACAGAGAGAGAATGACTCTGTAATCCAAGGCACTCAAATTCACAGGCTGTTCCCTATTTTAAGAAAAATCGGATAAGAGAGTGGCACACAGGGCATCCAAACTGAAGTAGTTCCTGTCATCTCCACACAGTGCCTCGAAAAGGGACTACAAGCCCAACTACAGGCAAAAATTTTCCTTTTGTCCATCCTCACAGAAGTATGAAAGGAAAGCAGACAGGTACGTCAGAGGAAAACCCTCAGGCAGTAAAGCCAGAGGTAGCTGCAATAGCTCTAGGAGCTCACTATGAAAGACTATGCCTCAAACCCAATTTGAATCTAGGAAGCAGAATATCCCACTTTTGAGAAGAATGGTCTTTTAACCATGGACACCTAACTTGTTTTAAGACTGAGCTTGATAAGTTTATGGAGGGGATGGTATGATGAGATTGCCTACAGTGGCATATGATCTATCCATAAATATCTCCAAAGTCTGGTAATGGGACAGTAGTGGGGAAGAGCTCAGGTGTGTGGCTGGTGGGCGTTCCCCACATGCTCAGGGTCTAACTGATCACCACAATTGGGGTGGGGGGGAGGTGGGAATTTTCTCCCTGGTCTCCCTGGCAGAGACCCTGGGGGCAGAGCAGCTTGAGGCATGGGTCACTTGCTGGTTTGATCTAGAGTAAATGGTGGATTCTTTCTTGCTTGATTACTTTAAATCAGGGACTTCAGTAACTCAGTCAGAGGTTATGGGCCTACCTCCTGAGTGGATGGGTGAGGTTCCGTGGTCTGCAATGAGCAGGAGGTCAGACTGGATGATCATGATGGTCCCTTCTGGCCTTGAAGTCTATGTGGGTGAGAAAGGTAGTGTATTTCACTAGCTAAGAGCCCCACACTGTCCCTACATCCAGTCATCTATCTGGAGTAGTATGAACAAGAGCTCTCACTTTCTGGCTACAGGAGCAATAGAATTGGTTCTTTCAGAAGGAAGGTTCTTCTGGATAATGAAAAATATGGAGCGTGGAGCCTGAAATGCTGGAGAAGAAGAGATCTAGAGCATCTTGGACTTTGAACAGCTCAACAAATGGATGAAGAAAACAAGATTTTGGATGGACTCCATAGCCTTGGCAGTAATATCCCTATCCAAAGGGATTTTGTTACCGCAGTGGACTTAGCAGATGCCTTTCATCAGCTCCCAGAGTCTTTACCAGATGCCATGGTGGTCATAGCCAGTATCAGGGTCCTAACCTGTATTTCTTCCTAGACTACATATTTATCAGAGCCCTGACCAAAGAAGCAGCTCACAGCACCACAGTTCTAGCATTAGAATTGGTTCAAGCACATGGGTTTGTGATAAACAGCAGGAAGATCTCTTTTATCCCTTCCACAAAGAGAGCTCATTTGCGAATAGATAGGGACACATCTGTGACAAAGGTTTTCCCCTTACTGCACAAAATAGGCCTTCTGGTTTTGTGTATAGCAATTGCACTATGGACAAGATTCCATATTAGGCATCTCCAGAAGGTGTGGAACTACTCACTGGAATGCGTGATAGATTAGGTGCTGGAATCTCTCAGTTGGTGGACAATCCCAGGGAGTGTCTGCTGGGATCTTCCTATCTGTCTGCCAGGCCCTTCCGACAGATGCCAGCTTAATGGGGGTGGGGAGCACATCTGGGACACAGTACAGCTCATGGCACATGGAACTCCATAGACTGGAATGAGAGCATCAACCTCTTGAAGCTAAAAGTGGTGAAACTAGCCCTCTGAAACTTCCGGAAGGGTGATCACAACCTTGTCCAGTCAGACAGTACCACAGAGGCATACTGCACCAACCAAGGGGGAATTTGAAGCTCAACTCTACACTTGGCAGCGATGGAAATAATGAAATGGGCAGAGGAGAATCTGGCTTCTGTAAGAACAATTCACATGAAGGGAGAAATAGACCTGAAGGCAGATTGGCCCAACAGACATACAGTCAACAACTCAGAATGGTGGCTAGTTCTAGCTGTCTATCTGTTTCCAGTCACAAGAACAAAAAGTTACCATAGTACTTCATCAGGGAAGCAGATCCCAGGTCACTGGGAACAAATACTCTTGAATGCTGGTGGCTGAAGGGCTTGCTTTGCACATTCCCACCATTTCCACCTTCTAGGGGGGGTGATTCAGAAGATAAGGCGAGAGGTAGCAAAGGTGATATATAGTTCTAGCTCTACACTGGTCACAGAGACCATCTTTTTTGTACCTGGTAGACTTGGCGTTGGAACTTCCACAGCATCTACCAGAGTCTGAATGTCTTTCACCAAGGTCCTGTTCTCCAGGCCATCTCCAACTAACAGCGTGACTGTTGAGAGGGAGCTGTTAATTGCTTTGAATTATCCTCCAAAGTGAGTGGGATTCTACTGGCTTCCAGATGCTTTTCAGTATTAAAGACCACCTCCTCCATCTAGTCATGGTTTAGCTCATAATGTCAAGAAAGCAGAAACCTCAAGGATCCTGTTGTTCCAGCAATTCTGGATTTTCTTCAAGATGGTATGGACAAGGGTCTTCCGCCCAACATCATAGCACTTTAGGTGTCAGACATAAATAGTGTCTTGCCTGCAGAATCCTCAAGCGCCTTAGTCAAAAATCCTCAAGTCTCAAGATTTCTCAGAGATGTGGTCAGAACAATTGTTCCTAAGTGGGATCTGCCACTGGTTCTAAAAGCTCTAACCACCCAGTCTTTTGAACCGCTAACAGTGGTCACACCACTCTATTTTCTCTATCAAAACACCTGCTTCTTGATCGCTATCGTATCTGCTGGATGAGTCTCTGAGTTAGCAGATCTATCCATGTGCGAACTATATTACATGTACGACACTGACAACGTAAGTGATTTTAAGAAATCCAGAGCCTCTTGCCAAACGTGATTCCTCTTTCCATATGTCACAGTAAGTGATACTCCCATCATTCTGCCCAAATCCTATGCCTTACTAAAGTCTGTGGCATAATGTGGATATATAGAGAGCACTAAAGATCTACCTTTAGTTTACAAGAAGATTAGGCTCCTTGTTTGTGTTCTTTCACCCAAAGTGCCAAGGTCTCTGGGCATACGAAGTATCCTTGGACAAATGATTAAGTTATGCATTGTGGAGGCATGCAAGCCATCAGGTGAATGTATTCCTTAAGAAATGGAATCAAAACACACACTAAGAGAGCTTTGGTGACTGTAGACAGAAAGGGTTTGTGCTTTAACTGTGAGGAAGTCTAAAGGGCAGCAATGTATCTTCTATCATCACCTTTATTAAACATTATAAGGTGGATTTTCTGTCCTCTGCAGGGGCCTCCTTAGAAAAGAAGGTGCTGCACGTGATGATCTATGGTAAATAACTTACCATTCATGCATTTAGTTTCAAGGGTATACCTCTCTTTTTCGGTATGTTTATCCCTCCCTGCTTACTATTCATTGCTCACTATTTCCCATACATCAGAGAATTGTAGGAGACATTAGGCTGCAGAATGGGAAATTTCTTACCCAATAATTTCCTTTCTGCTAGCAGTGTCTCCCTTGATTCTACAATCCATGGTGTGGCTTCATTAGCCAACAGACCCCATTTAATTTTAAGTTTGTAGTTTGTGTACTAGTTAGCCTACTGTACACAGTTCACTGATTAGCAACAATAACTTCAATGCCAATCATCTTATAAGAATTTTTACGAGCCAGAGAATGTTGTGACATGTTGCAAGCAGAACTGCAGAGATGAGAACAGCCCTGTTATGGGACATGTTGCAAGCAGACAGGAAGTTATCAGGGAAGAAATTTTCCACTCTGGGACTAACCTCTTCTTCCAGTCTGCCCTCCTTCATTTCAGATAAATTCTTTAAGGACAATTACAGCTGTGCTCTGTGCTCCTGTATTGGACTTGTTATGCATAGTAGTGTCATCTAAGGTTGCTAGCTAAACTAATTCTATTGCCAATAAGATTGTGTTTTATACAGCTTCAG
Organism: Natator depressus; assembly: GCF_965152275.1. Taxonomy (NCBI): domain Eukaryota; kingdom Metazoa; phylum Chordata; order Testudines; family Cheloniidae; genus Natator; species Natator depressus. The sequence goes on from NC_134234.1 coordinate 141,906,173, forward strand.
AAATAGTCTTTGTGTGGACAGACAAAAGGAGCACGGTGAAGCTCTGGAGGCCCAGCTCATGTCTGAAGTGTGTCCAGTGTCTGACGAGAAAGGGGGCAAAGTACGTTGGTCTGGGTAGGAGGAAAGGCTGGACCCAGCAAGGAAAATTTTAGTCATCTGAATGAGTTTATCTATCTTTAAATGTATGACTTTTTTCCCTACAACACATTTTCTGAAATTTTTCTCCACTCCAGTTTTCAGTGTTCCAAACAGGTGCGTCCTCTGTGACCTCCTATGTGCTTTGATCATCCTCAGTAATTCTTTTTCCTCCTGTATGTTTACACCCTTCAACTGTGTAATTATTATGTTGTTACTCCTTCCTTATTCATCACTAACTCTACATATTTAGCTTCTTTAAACTTAAATGTATAAATGTATCATTCAGTATCTTTAGTCCCTGATATTTTTTGTCTTTTCTATCCCTTTTGTCAGTATTTATCTTTCCAGTTAATGAGGTGCCCAGAATTAAATGCAATACACCAGATTCATATGTGTTTGAATACATCATACTTGTATAGATAGCAAGTATATTTCCTTTTTTGTGCTGTTGCCTTTCAGATGCTTTTCTAACTTGCTGTCCATTATCATCTCTGTCTTTTTCAGCATTATCTTCCTTCCTCCTATTGAATATTGCATCTTGGATTTTTTGTGTAGCTCTTTTAGTTTTACACATTGGCTGGAGCTAGCTGGAAATTTTCTGTTGGAATGGTTTTTTGACAGAAAATGCACTTTCCACAAAATCTAAATTTACACAGAAAATTTTCATTTTTTCTGAAAAATTAACAGATCTGTGGCTCCCCGATTCCATGGCAACCAACCGGGTTCAGTGATGGGGAGCCCAGGCTTCCAAGCTCCACAGCTCTGGAGCAGCCTCTAAGTGGGCTCCTGCAGAGCTGGAGTTCCTGGGTCTGCTGTAGTCTGCCAGGGATCCTGTGTAGCAATGTTTCATTTCAGAAACACTTATGTGTTTCCACTGTGGGAACGTTTTGTTATTTCCGAGACACAATATTGCAGAATATCTGTGAAGAAAAAAAATTGAGTTTGGGGGTTTCCATCCTGAATCAGACCAGAAAAATTCCAAAAACTAGAAATTGATGGTAAAATTGAAATTCTGTTTCCCAGGCAACTCTTGCATTTACCTTTTTACTTGGAAGTTCCCTACTTGGAATATCATGGAGCTGCTGATATACAGTAGTTCCCCCTTTTGCGTATGCATGCCCAGCAGTAGATGGAGCTACCAGGCTGTAGAATATACTTGTTTTCTTGCAACTGACTGCCTGGGCATTTGTCGTATCTTTTGTTTTCTCTGTGGTTTTTGGTTTTCAGATTTGACCAATTTTTGTTCTTGTGGAAGTTAGGTGCTGTTAAAATTCTTTAAAATGTGTTCATGCAGTAAGCAAAACAAACTTTTTTGTATTTAAACAAAATCCAAGAATGTTGCAGTAATTCCTCTATTTGCTCACTATTAATATGTAGAATGAGGACCCATTTCTTAGTAGACAAGGCCTCAAAAAAAGTCTTATAGTTTGGCTTATCATATGATACATTGCATAACATCTGACTATTTTATGCCATACATAAGAATCAACGGCTGAGTTAATATCAACCTAAGTAATTGCTGAAATAAAGCCTATCTGAAACATACCATTGAGCACATTACAAGATATCCAAAGTGTTGCTGTATTAGAGAATAATCATCATGCTCAGCTAGTTAAGATAGCAAGTTTACAATAGGATAATATTTATAATGCTTGTCTAACTGCAGTATGCAAAAAGCTAGAGTATCAGCAACATGCTTAAGAAGAGAGAGCAGTACTTTTCACTTGCAGTTCTTTTCTCCGTTAGCTATACTTAGTGGACATAGTATATAATTCAGGGATTTTCTTTTACATCACACATTTTCTCCAATCTCCTTGTCTTACATTTCTCACACTTAGCTAGGCATTTGAATCAAGAATTGTTAGAATCACTAGGCTTGTGAACTGTAGCTCACGAAAGCTTATGCTCAAATAAATTTATTAGTCTCTAAGATGCCACAAGTACTCCTTTTCTTTTTAGGCTTGTCACCGTTGTTATCATGGTAGTCAGAGGTGAAGACACCAAGCAAATTCAAAACTGCGGGTTTCCTGCCATGATTTTATTTGCTATTTCGCAAATTAATTTAAAGACTTAACAATAGCTGCTGGGAAATGAAGGATTGGTTTTGTTTGGTCAGCAAAGACAATGGGCATGAGTCAAATAAGGGTTAACAATCCTGCATTTGAATAAATTGAAACTAAACAGAGTGCATATGTTGAATTTGATTGCAACATGAATGCCCTTGGAAAAGTTTTTTGTTTAAACCAAATCAAGACCAGAGCTTAATTATCAAAGCAAAACAAGAGGCATAAAGAGCTACATGCTTTTAATATTGCTTTTTTCAAAAATAGCTCCCTTCACACATTTATCTACATGTTTAATTTCCATGCATAATAGCACTAGTTATTGTTGTCATTTGTAAAGAGAAATTAACAGATAGTAAGTACAAACAAACGCAAATAAGTACTGAATAGCGAGGTGACAAAGAAGAAAAGACCTCTTTAATGTTAATTATAACTGGTAGGAAGTCTAGACAATTACATTATCTGTTTTCTATATGAATTGAAGGGACATTTAGTCAGTATCTGTGTCAGAGATACAGTTGGGTATTTGCTTTAAATGCAGGTGACTTGACAACTTAGCACTTCCCCAGTTTTTAACATACCTCAGTGAACTATGGAGTTGTAATTTATCTAGAAAAATAAGTTTCAGGTATGTCTGTCATTAACTAGACATTTCTTAATAATTAGAAGCAAAAGAAGAATATAAATGAGTTGTAGAATGTTGACGTTTTGTTGTTGTCTTAAAATATGGTGATTGTTTTCAGTTTGGCTGTCATCTGTTGATTCTTGTTTTCCTTACATGCATTGTTTGACCAGGAATGTTCATAGTTCTTTCTTAAGCAGCGAATAAAAAGTAGTTACATGAAGAAATTTGCTTCAAGTGTAATTACTACATGATAGGTTTGGTGGCCCTTTCTATGTACTTCTCAGTGAAATAATATAAGCAGCTCCTTACAAATGAATCATTTTTATGTGGCTCTTCAAATCCTTGATCATTGGCTCTAAATGCCAACAGTTGGCAGAAAGCAAGCAAAAGAGATTATCACATTCCGGGGTGCAGTCCAGACCAGTGAGGGTTGTCACTGCCTGCCCTGCAACCTTGGGTGCCTCACAATGCTTTGCTGTTGTAGCTCTCAGCCTGGGCTGCTCCGAAAGAGCATACAGGTCACACCCTGATTGTCTATGTATAGCTACAGCCCTGGTCCAGCAACTCTGACCCCAGTAGCCAATCAGCAATACACCAGCTACATTCTGGCTTTCAGCAGCCTTGGTTACTTCCTACAGGGTGACCCCAGCACACTCCCAGTCCCAAATTTCCCCCCAAAATATGTGTTCTTCACTGTCCAGCCTTCTCCTGGACAGTTCAGATATTAGAGGTCCATTGCCCCTGTAAAGGGTCAATATTCAATAGTTTTGCTACTTTAACTGGAGTTATCAAACAGTTCAGTGTAAACACAACAGTGGATTAAAAATAAAACAAATTTATTTAACTACAAAGATTTAAAGTGAGTACAAGGCATTAAAGACAGAAATGCTTACAAGAAAATAAAGATAAAATGCTTTCTAGTAACTAAAACTTAACAAACTAGACTTGGTTCAAGGTCAGATCCTAACCACATGTTCCCAGCAACGGGACTGACCAAATTCTCAGGTCAGAACCCCTCCCAAAGTCCAAAGGCTGGTTCCTTTTTCTTCTTATGTGAAAGAGAGAGAGAGATGCCTTGGAGTGTTCTTGCCCCTCACTTTTATAGTCCAGTCACCCTTTGAAGAGGATTCTTCTGAGGATTACCCCTCAAAGCAAAATTTAGTCAAACAGTAAAGAAGGTGACATGGAGTCTATTCATGCTCTTTCTCCTCCCCGTGTATGCTGAAATGCAGAATTGCCTGGTCTCCAGCCATTTCCCCCTCTTGCTGTCTCCAGGACCCTGTTTACTACTTATATGTAAATTGGAGTAAACACACATTCTTCTTCATGTATATGCAGCTGTGTATTCCACTTAGGTGTGTGTGTGCTCAATGCCTGCACTGCTTCCCGCAGCTCCCATTGGCCGGGAACAGTGAACCGCAGCCACTGGGAGCTGTGGGGAGGCTCCTCGGCGTCTGAGTCAGGGTCATCATCCTCCCGTTTTCCATTGCCTGACCAATATTAGGGGCCATCAGTGGACCATTGCAAGTACCAGGAGTGGCGCTCGTCTCATGGTTGAGACAGAATCCTCTGGCCCAATGCCTACTGACCACCAATGTCAGTGGCTTCCATGGAATCAGTTGTGGAGTCCTCTTCATCATGCTCAAAGGCGAGGTCTGTGGTGGTGACCGCCGATTCACTGCAGGCGCCCACACACTGGCATTCCTTCTCTGTGCGGAGCCTCCATAGTTGTTCCCCCGGGTCCATCAGCCCTAGAACGGGATCCAGCTTTAACCCAGTGAAGGGATTTGTCTTGATCCCCAGATGACTTTGTGCTGCTTGGTTGATCCCTCCTTTTGGTACCAGAAGAATTTAAGGCATCCCAAGACGTTTTGTGGCACATAGCTGCTTCCCTCAGTATCCAAGTGGAGTTCTTACAAGAGAATACCCACAATCTAGTGGCTATCCTGCAGCTGTCTGCCCCTGGGAGAGTCACCCTCTGTATCAACGATGTGCTCCTTGAACTGGCTATGGCCCTCTGGAACACATTGGCTTGATATCGCCTATGGTTAAGCACATGGAAAAGTGCTATTTCCTTCCTGTGACGGGACACCTAAGTACAACCTGGAACTGAGGTACTGCTATGACCCCCTAACTCTTCAGCCTGGGCTGTCTTTTACAGTGCTTTGCTAGTGACAAGCAGCAAACCCCGGCAGGTCCTATTATCACTCAGCACAACAGCATGTGGAGCCCCACACCCAGCTAGATTGCATGAATGTTCCCTGAGCCACTCACGAATCACACAGAGAAAGGCACCAGCAAATCTCCCAAGTCCCCAGCCTTGCACTCCAGAACTGTACCATCTTGCCCTGGTGAGAAGCCTGACCAGCGTAAGTTCATTACGCAGTCTGCCCCTCCCTCAATGTGGAGAGGAGACACACTAGCTTTTGTAAACTGAAATGAGATTTACTAATCACTTCAACCAAAACACACTGTTTTAGATAAAATATAAAGCAGATTTATTAACTACAGAATGATAGATTTTAAGTGATTATAAGTTGTAGGCACAAGAAGTCAGTAGTTATCAAAGAAAATAAAAAGTAAGCTCACAGTCTAAATCTTTAACCTAAGCAGTATTTGGATTAAGCAGTTTTTCTCACCCCACTGGATGTTACAGGTAGGTTACAGCCCTTAATACATAGGCTTTCCCTTTAAGCCTAGTCTCCTCAGTTCAAGTCTTTGTCTTCCCAGCGTTCTTGTTGCTCCCAGCATAGGTGGGGGAGGAGAAAGGTAAAAGTACAATGCCACTGTTCCTCATTTTATAGTCCATCTGCCTAGAAAGAAACTAGCCCAGGTATGTCTGGGCTGGGTCTTGCTGAGTCACAAGGTTGAGCAATCACCATTTTGTGTGGTGGTTCTCTTACAGAATTGTAAATCCCTTGTTTACGACTCCCCTGCTGATTAATGGTCGTTTAATGCCCACCTGGCTGTGGATCATTTCCTTTATTGTCACTGGAGAACTAGCAAGGGACAATTCCCAAACTTAGAGTATTTCAATAATAACCATACAGCAAAATTTCATAACTTCATACGCACTAATGATCTACATATTATGACAGAACAATGGGTTTCAGGAGATCATGACCTTTCCTATGATACCTTACATGGCATCTTTGTACAAAACATATCATAATTACATGACTGGTGATTATTTGGGTTCCAAGGTGCTACAGTTCCCATGAGGGATTTGAGCTGTTTTATTCCTATCTGGCCTCAGATTCCCTATTTGTAACTGTGGCAAGGGACAAAGCCCATCAAGCCAGGTTTAAGTCACCCTCAAGCATAAGGACTCTAAATGAATGCACCTCATGGCAGAAAGACACCTTTTCTTTCTTACAGATATGAATTGCTAACCAGCAAACCTTGCTGTCCAAGTAGGATTTTGTTCACTGCACAGTTATGTCAGAGTTCTCAGACCAGCAAGATGAATTTTGGCTATTTCTCACGAAGGGCTGCTTAGTGGCTAAGACATCCTTGTAGTCCGCACTAGACTTCTCAGACTTCTTAGGGTGATGGCTTCCGTGGTCACCGTGAGGAGGGCTTCCTGGCTGCAAAATTCAGGCATTGTCCCCTATGTCCAGCAAGCCATTGAGGATCTACTCTTCTACGGTCAAACGCTGTTCTCTGATAAGACTGACAAGACACTGCACTCCTTCAAGGTCTCTAGGCTACCATGTGGTCCTTGAAGATAGGCTAACCCGCTTTCACAATACTTAGGGCTTGATACTGACAGCTGGGTCCTAAGCACTGTCAGATCAGGTTAGGCCAGCTAGTTCCTCTCCACATCTCCTCTCCATCCTCTCTCCCAATCTCTCTTCAGGGACCCCTCTCACAAGATACTGCTCCTTGAGCAGGTCTGCTCTCTACTTTGGGAGTGATGGAGGAGTTTCCGCTGGAACACCGTAGTCATGGCTTCTACTCCTGGGACTTTCTGGTACCCAAATCCAAGGGAGGGGTAAGACCCATCCTCGACTTTTGTGATCTCAACCAATATATCAGGTACATGACATTCCAAATGGTCATTCCGTTTACTATTCTCCCTGTTGTGTCAGAACAACTGGCTTGCTGCTCTGGACCTTCAGGATGCCTACTTTCATGTGGCGATTTTGCCAAACCATAGAAAGTTCCTTTGTTTTGCCGTGGTGGAACACCACTTTCAGTACAGAGTACTTCTCTTCTGCCTCTCTTCTGCCTCCAAGTTTTTACCAAATGAATGATCGTTGTTACAGCATACCTCTGGAAGAAGGAAATTCACATCTTCACATATTTGAACGACTGGTTACTGAGGGGCAGATCCAGAGAGGAAGTTCTTGTTCATGTCGGAATGACACTGAACTTGCTCGACCATCTGGTCTCATCCTAAACACCAGAAAGGCAACCTTGGCTCCCAGTCAGAAAACCTAGTTCATTGGGACATTGTTAGATTCCACTACGTCAAAAGCGTTTCTGCCAACTTACCGTTTTCAGACAGTTTGCCGCCTGTACCTCAGTCTGCAGTTTCAGCCTTCCACGATAGTTTGGACAAGTCTCAGGCCCTTGGGCCAGATGGCCACTTGCACGTAGGTGGTCCAGTTTGCAAGGTTGCACCTTTGCCCCCTTTACGTGTGGCTCAAGACTGTTTGGTGTCCCACTCTTCACCCTGTAGATAGACTGATTCATCTTCCTCCACTGGTCCTGGACTCCTTGCAGTGGTGGATGAATCCAGAAAACATTTGCCAAGGCATTCCCTTTGTCTGGTCCTCGCCCACCATGTTGGTTGTTACTGACATCTCCTTGATAGGTTATAAGGAACACCTGGGGTCTCTGAAAATACAGGTGCCGTGGTCACATCAAGAGGCCTCACTCTATATCAATGTTCTGGAGCTTCAGGCCATCTACAATGCATGCCATACTTCTCAGGACCCTATCAGAGACTCAGTAGTTCACATACGTACTGACAATTTTGCTGTGATATAATATGTGAACAAACAAGAAGGAGCATACTCCAGGTTGCATTGTCTAGAAACGATCTGGCTGTGGCAATTCTGCATTGAGGAAAACACTACTCTGATAGCCATTCACTTGCCGGGGATTCAGAATCCTCTCGCTGACCATCTCATCGGGTATTTTTCCTGAGTCATGAGTGGTATCTGAGGACAAATGTACTCCGGGTCATCTTCACAGTTTTGGGCGTCCCAGCAGTAAACCTGTTTGCTACAAGGGATAACAGGAAATGTCTATTCTGCTCTCGAGGGGGCCTCAGTCCGACACTTTCCACCTCAGGTGGCAGTTAGCTGTTCTGTATGCCATTCCCCTGATCATCCCTCAGGTCATCCTCAAGCTCAAGGTGAATTGGGCCAAGCTCATTATCACTGCCCCGGCATGGCTGAGGCAGAGCTGGTTCTCCTGCCTTCGTGCACTGTTTGTTCAGCATCCCAAACCACTTCCTTACCATCCCAACTTACTCAGAACCAAGGCCACTCCTTACGTCCTGTGTTCAGCTCCCTGCGTGTCATGGCATGGCTGCTGCATGGCTGAATAAAGAGGAAGAGTGGTGTTCGGAGGCTGTCCAGAAAGTCCTCCTTAACAATAGAAATCTCTCCACCAGGATGGCCTATTCAGTGAAATGGAAGAGATTTTTGGTGTGGTCATTAGTTGCGGAATACAAACATTGCTGGTCTCTATCCAGGACATTTTGAAGTACTTGCTGCACCTTCAATCGTTGGGGCTTGCGTTTAGTTCATTGAAACTGCATCTGGCAGCAATATTGGCATTTCATCCCCCCATTCAGGGAAGATCAGTCTTCTCCAATGCCATGCCATCATATACAGATTGCATGAAGGGTCAAGCAGTCTCTTTGCAGACAGACTCCAAATGCATACCATCCTGCATCGAAAATGCATATGAAATAGCTTTGGCTCTGCCTCCTCAGCAGGTGCGAGCTCATTCTATGAGGGCACAAGCAGCGTCCATAGCATTTCTCAGAGACGTTTCTGTATTGCACTTTTGCACGGCTGCTACATGGTCATTGATGCATACATTCACGAACCATTATGCCATAATTGTTTCTTCCAGGGGGATGCAAAGTGGAAAGGTTCTGCAGTCGTTGTTCAGGTAGACTCCAAGCCTTGCCTGCTAGGGACAGAGGGGATGGCTTGTAAGTCACCTATGTGGAATGTACAGCTGCAGCTACTTGAAGAAACGGTTACTTCCTGTAACTTTAAAAAAAAAAAAACAAAAAAAAAACGAGGAGTACTTGTGGCACCTTAGAGACTAACAAATTTATGTGGGCATAAGCTTTCATGGGCTAAAACCCACTTCATCAGATGCATGCAGTGAAAATACAGTAGGAAGATAGGTTTCAGAGTAGCAGCCGTGTTAGTCTGTATCCGCAAAAAGAACAGGAGTACTTGTGGCACCTTAGAGTCTAACAAATTTATTACAGCATAAGCTTCATGGGCTACAGCCCACTTCATCGGATGCATAGAATGGAACATATAGTAAGAAGGAATATATATACATACAGAGAAGGTGGAAGTTGTCATAGAAACTGTAATGAGACCAATTAATTGAGGTGGGCTATTATCAGCAGGAGAAAAAAAACCTTTTGTAGTGATAATCAGGATGGCCCATTTCAAACAGTTGACAAGAAGGTGTGAGTAACAGTAGGGGGAAAAAGGAGCATGTGGAAATAGTTTTTACTTTGTGTAATGACCCATCCACTCCCAGTCTTTATTCAAGCCTAATTTAATGGTGTCCAGTTTGCAAATTAATTCCAATTCTGCAGTTTCTCGTTGGAGTCTGTTTTTGAAGTTTAACTGTAACTGTGGTACTTCGGAGTTGTGATGCAGATGTGTATTCCACGACCCACCCTCTGTCCTCTCTGCATTGGAATCTCATTTCTGGGCATTTTGGTGTGAAGGAACTGAGAGAGGATCAGGGCAGAGCTGCCTCATGTAGCCAGGTGAGGAGCTGCAGCCATGAGATGTGAATGCCACCCCTCTACGGGTACCGCTACATAAATTTCTTCAGCTCCAGTGCACTGGGCACGTACAGATCTAAGTGGAATACACGTTTACGTCATGTCTCGAAGAACCACAGTTACATTAAGTAACCATTTCTTCCTTTGTTGAGGATAGACTTGTTTAACAACTTTTGCCTTCACATGGCTGGGTGGGTTAGAACATATGCTAACAAACATCATATAGGGGGTATTCATAACTTTATATATAATGTTGCTATGTACATTTCACCATGATATTATTGACCAGCAAGTTATTAGCTTTCAAATGATACCTCACAAGGCATATTTTGTACCTGGGTGAGTAATTCATTCTCATTCTCTCTCTCTGGACCAATTAATATTTAAGTATTTATACAAAGTGGAAAAACTTCAACAAGAGAGAGCTTCTTCCCCCCCCCCCCCTCCCCGCCCTCAAATAGCCTGGTGATTAGGACACTTACCTGGGATGTGGGATACTTGGTTTGAAGTCCCTGCTACAGAGTGGGAAAATTAACCTCAGTCTCTTAAAATGCTGAGCCCTGGCACCTCTGAGCTTGGCAGTTCATAGCCTCAGCACCTCTGGGCTTGCGGCATCAGTTATGAATGTAAAAAAATTGCCTGAGCCCCAGCACCTCTTTTATTACAAATTAAGCACTGGTCTCTTGCATACCAGGTGAATGCCTTAACCAGTGTGTTATTAAGTACAAAGGGACACCACCTCCTTCTCTTTTCTGAATGGCACCTAAATTTCATTGTGAATCTAGCCTGAAAAAATAATTTTTTTTGGTTGAAACTATTTGACAATTTGGGTCAAATTCGTGAATAGTTTAGAGTTGACTGAAACTGCATTTTTTTTTTCAAATATACTATTCAGGCAAAAAAATTTGCCCAATCTCAGTGAGACCTCCCCTCAATAGATAAATGTGTGACAATCTGTCCCTTGCATTGGTCTCTTCCTAATATAGTAGTTATTGTTTTAATGCCTGAAGCATGAAGTTTAATATGCCTTCCATAATTTTTGTTTTTATCTATTTATGATAGCTCTGGGTATTCTTGAAATCCCTATAAATACCCACTCTTTTAAATCTTAAATTCTTTGTCTCATCGACTTCCGTAGTAATGAGTTCCACAGTTCAATCACTTGTGTTAAAAAGTGTTCTTTTTATTGGGGTCTTTTTTGGTGGGTTTTTTTTTTTTTTTACGTTCTCATCTTTTAATTTCATTGAATGTTCCCTTGTTTATGTGTTATGCGACAGGGAGGATAGAAGTTCCCAATCTACCATCTCTGTCTATACCATGACAGGACTAGAAGGGATCTCCCAGGTCACTGAGTCCAGTTCCCTGCTATCATAGGCAATGCCTCTTCTAATTATGTTCATAAACTTACAACGCTCCATCTTAAAACTAGTTAGGTTGTTTGTTCCCACAACTCCTGTTGGAAGGCTGTTCCAGAACCTCGGTCCTCTGATGGTTAGAAAACTTCTAATTTACAGCCTAAATTTATTCATGGCTAGTTTATACCCATTTGTTCTTGTGCCAATGTTGTCCTTTAGCCTAAATAGCTCTTCTCCCTCTCTGGTATCTACCCTCCCCCCCCCCAACCCCACCCCTTGTGTATTTATAGAGAGTAATCATATTAGTTTATCTTTCAAGTGTGAAGAAAATCAGTCCAGTAGTTTTTAAGTGAAGAATGCTTAAAGTTGACATTTTCACATGTGGATTTTGGCTGCCCCCAAGTCAGTTAAATATGAGTCATTTACAGATGTGCTGCAATTTAGTAACACTTGTACTTTTTTTTGTAATCTGAGTACATGTGTGGAGATTTATATGTAAAACTGGAGCTGAGAACTAATTATATGTAATTGTATATGAGATATGTATTTGTAATTGTATATGTAATATGTATATATGAACTAGTTATATGTAAAACTGGAGCTGAACCAAACCTGTTCAAGTCAATAGAGTCACCATTGACTTCAGTGGGCTTTGGATCAGGCCTGAACTCAGGAACTTCCAAAAGTTAAGGCTTCAGCTTGAAGCATTAATGTGGTCTGTATTGTTCTATGTAGTTTAAGAATCCTAAGAACTAGTTAATAGCTGTTTACATTTAACCATGAAAATGGCACTAAAAAAGGACTACGTAGGTATATAGCTAACCCGTAAGGAGATACCTTAACTCTTGGAATTCCCAGACCTTTGAACATTTAATTTTATATTAATCCTAATTTTATATCTAATTGCATTTTCTAAAAGTTAAACCCACTGAGCAAGTGTTATAAACAAGAAATGTTCAAAATGTTTCTCTGTCATTGTGTGTCTGAATAGTCTCTTATTTTTCTGGCCCGCTTTATGGTTACTGTGTAAACCACAAATTCTGCATAGAAATTCTGCAGTGCTGTGGAATTTGCCTCTAGCATGATGTTAGTCAGAAAAACCTTCCCTGTCCTGCTTGGAGGTGCATAAAACCCTCCCTTGAGAGCACAGGTAGTGCACTGATAAATGCTGTGCTTGTTCTGCCTGGGCATAAACAGGGAGCATTGCACTAGCCTCAGGAGTGCTCCCACTCTTCACTCTTTTGCTTACCTCTGTGTTCTTGAGAGAGAGATTCTGCACACTTTGCCTGGGCTGTTTCAGAACAAGCTGGGCCAGTTTTTTTTTTTTGCTCAGCCGGACAGATTGGGGAATGCTTTGTAATCATGTCTATCAGTGTTGGATTTGCTGGGTCCTCCTATGGAAGAATCACTGCTTATCACTAGGAAAGCCACCAAAATAGATCCATATTGTAATCCCTTACTTCCCCCTAAAACTCAAGCAAGCAAATTATGTCAGTACCCCATGAAGCAACACTAGATGGGTGTGGGAGGGAGATGTAAAATAAAAGTTATGAGTGAGACAATTAACAGGACCTCTGTGGGGTCTATATGGCAATTTCTTAAGATTAATATGGAAATAGACAGGTTATACCTGCTAGAAGCCAGCGAATGAAAAGAAACTTAAATGTTTTGCCATTCTGTCAAGCTGCCCCAGAATTGTCCCGCGAGTGTTGCTTCACTGCACAGTTGTGGAAGAGGAAAGTAGATGCAGAACACACACCTGGGGTTATGCATCTGTTCAGCGTAGAATACAGTATGTTATGGCAGTAGGGGAAGAGTGTTGTATAGTGGGTAGACCAGGGATCGGCAACCTTTGGCGGGCTGGGCCGGTTTGTTTATCTGCCTCATCCGCAGGTTCAGCCGATCACAGCTCCCACTGGCCGCGGTTTGCCACTCCAGGCCAATGGGAGCTGTGGGAAGCGGCGAACAGCACATCCCTCGGCCCACTTCCTGCAGCCTCCATTGGCCTGGAGCGGCAAACCACGGCCAGTGGGAGCTGTGATCGGCTGAACCTGCGGACGCGGCAGGTAAACAGTCCGACCCGGTCTGCCAGGGGGCTTACCCTGGCGGCCCACGGGCCAAAGCTTGCCAATCCCTCGGATAGACCAAGGAATTTGATGTCAGGACTGCTTGGTTCTTTTCTTGGCTCTACCACTTACTAGCGTACCTTGGGCAAGTACCTTGACCTCTCTGTAGTTCAGTGTCTACATCTTTAAAATGGGTATTATTTACAATACCAACCTCCCAGAGGATGTTGAGGCTTACTAGTTAGTGTTTTCCTAGAGTACTTTATCATCAGAGAGAGTATCTCCTTTTTAAACATTGTTAAAATCGTCTAGGCAGAGTTCAACATTTGGGTGGAAAAAAGGAAGTAGTAGTTTGAATTAATCATCGTAAAGTTTATTTAATCCTCTCTTTTCCCTTCTCCTTCTGCAGAGTTGGTTAATATGTGAGGAGCCGACTTGCCAGAATCGAACCCGTCGCCTTCCCCTCAGTTTCTCCCAGAATGGTGCTTTATGTCAGGCCTGTAAGAAGGCTATCCTCAGACCTGAAGTAAGTACCAAAAGCATCACACTAATACAGTGGTGTACAATTTGTGATCCAGGGGGTTCCTGAAGCTCTGAAAAGTATAATTGTGGCCCTTGAAGACAACTGTATTAAGAAGAAAATATTATAAGATGAAGCTAAAATGTGTTTCTTGAGCTATGCACTGCCAGTTTTAAACTGTTTGTATCAGCCTCATTGCTGTGGACTGGAAGTAGAGGGTTTTGCCTCTCATTGCTTTTCCTTCAGCCACAGGAGCAGCTCTGGAACGTTCAGAGCAGTTCCTTTCCCTCTTGCAGCTTCTCAGCAGTTCCCCTGCTGGCCACCTCCTGCATCACAGGATGAAGGAGAGTAGGCTCTGGCTGCTCTGTTGTCTGCTTCCAGACTGCAAGAGCCCTGGGGAGAGCAGGTTAGGAGCTTACTTGACTCTGCCTAGCAAAGGGTGGTTGCTCATCTCTAAGCAGTCATTCGGGGAACTCCAAGAGAGAGAGAAAGGAGAAGCTGCAAACCAGCAATGAATTACAGCTCCTTGATTTTTCCATTTTAGTACTAGCAAAGGCTAACTTGCACTTACTGGCTCTGATCCCCAAGGGACAATATGGCATTAGGGATAGCCAGGCAATA